>NC_142883.1:3162500-4362500 GCF_051225735.1 Oryctolagus cuniculus | reverse complement strand
GTGAGAAGTCCGGGTTTTGCAATCCTGCAATTACTATGGTTAGCAAAGATGCCAATTCCTCCCTTTCGGGCAATTTTCAAAAATGGAAACCAATTTTGTTTGTAAGGGCCTCTGCCGGAGGAGTCAAACGCCACAAAGTCCACGGAAGCACTGTGTCCGTCCCGGCAAGAGTGCTA
Source organism: Oryctolagus cuniculus (assembly GCF_051225735.1). NCBI lineage: Eukaryota > Metazoa > Chordata > Mammalia > Lagomorpha > Leporidae > Oryctolagus > Oryctolagus cuniculus. The sequence continues at coordinate 4,362,324 of NC_142883.1, read as the reverse complement.
GGTCTAACCCCACGCGAGGAGGGCTTCACTGGGGGATAGCAAGTTCTTGGTGTGTGTGCACCTGGGCAGAGCTGGGGAAGGGGGAAAGAGTTGGAAAAGAAGGTTTTGGAGCTGAGTCAGGACAGTTTCCAGACTCTTCCATCTGTGGCTGGCAAGGTGACAGCCTCTCAAAGAGGCCCGTGCCATAATCCTCAGGACCCACAGATGGGACGTCGTCACCCTGTGGGGCAGCAGGGGCTCGCAGCTGGGATCAAGTTCAAGGTCTTGAGGAGGGGCGATTAGCCTGGGATGTCTGAGTGGGGCCAGTGTCGCCCCAGGTTCCTCCCAGGAGGGCAGTGGGAGGGTCAGAGTCAGAGAGGGAGGTGTGACTACAAAAGCTAAGGACAGATTTGACGAAGCCACGGTGCTGGCTCCGGAGGCCCAGGAAGGCACCAGGTGGCGCAGCCCTGCACGCAGGTGCACCCGAGACTTCTGACCCCCAGGTACGTGAGACACTGAGTCCTGTGGTTTTCAATTAGCGCAGCAGTGGGACTCTATTATGGGAAGGCTTTAAAACATTTGTAGAAAAAAACGGAATTAAAAGATAACTAGAATTTCCCATGACCCTTTGAAGCTCTCTCCTACGGCATCCAACACGAAACTCGGCCCAGTTCTTCCAAGAGCTGAGAGCAAACCCATCTGCTCAGGAAGCAGAGGTGCAGTAGCCAGGGTGTGAGCTCTGAAGCCAAGGTGGCAGGCGGGCGAGGGAGGTTTGGCTTCCTGTACAGGCATAAATAACTTTCAACGGGCCGCACCCCGGTACCACGGGAGGAGGCAGGCCAGCCCTGCAGAGACACCCCTTCTTCCCACACGTGCGTGAGCACACCCTCCATCCCTCTTCCAAGACACTCAGTGTTGTTACAGGTTTCCACCAGAAACGCAAAGCAGGGCGCACGCTCCCGCTCCGGATGGCCACGTTCTATTCTGAAGGGGCCAGTTCGTCTCGGCTGCTCTGCTTCCAATCCAGCTTCCTGTTAATGCATCTTGGGAAGGCGGCAGAAGATGGCTCGGGTGCTTGGGCCATTATCACCCTAGTAGGAGACCAGGATGGAGTGCCTGGCTCCTGGCTTCTACCTGACCTAGCCCCGGCTGTTGGGGGCATTTGGGGAAGAGAACCAGCCAATGGGAGATTCTCTCTCTCTGGCTGAAATAGGCATTTAATTTAAAAGAAAAGACACATGGGGCCGGTGCTGTGGCATAGCGGGTAAAGCTGCTGCCTGCAGTGCCAGCATTCCATAAGAGCATTGGTTCAAGTCCTGGCTGCTCCACTTCCGATTTGGCTCTCTGCTATGGCCTGGGAAAGCAGCAGAAGATGGCCTAAGTGCTTGGGCCCCTGCACCTGCATGGGAGACACGGAAAAGGCTCCTGGCTCCTGGCTTTGGATCGGCACAGCTCGGGCCATTGCAGCCAACTGGGGAGTGAACCAGCGGATGGAAGACCTCTCTCTGTGTGTAACTCTTTCAAATAAATAATACTAATAAAAGACACACTGATACACTCTAGCATCCTGGTAACTTCCTGGTTTCCCCTCCCAGAGCTGTTAGCATTTGGAAAAGAGCAGCCCCACAGAGGGTAATGAAGGAGATCCCAATCTCAAGAACAATCTCTGGTCAGCTCCTTCCCTGGGAGAACACCGTGTGACGATGAAGACAGGAGTCAGAGTGGGGTGATGCCCGCACAAGCCCAGGGACACCCAGGAATGATGGGGCCTCCCTCACAGCTCCCCCAAGGAACCAGCCAGCCCACACGCTGACCTTAGATTCGTGAGAAAACGGATTTCTGTTCCTTAAGCCCCAGGAAGCCTGCACCTGGTCTCCAGGCACCTGCATTAAGAATGTTCTGGAAGCTGCAGCTCAGGAGGCGAGAGCAAGTGAGAGGCAGAGCCCTGGGTCCCTGGTCCAGGCAGGACACCCACAAAGACAGGGAGCCCACCCCCACCACATGCCCAGAGCTGTCAAACCACTGCAGGGAAACAGGCGCTTGGGCCAAACAAGCACTCCCTACACAGCCAAGAATCCTGCACCGCCAGTCTGCTGTCCTGGATCCCCACACGCGGGCAGGTGGCACCCCTCCGCCCGCCAGGCTGGCACAAGCCAGAGCCGCATCTAGAAAACTCTCAGGACGGAAAACCACGCGCAGGACGGTCCTAGGACATGGGTCTTAAAAAGAGCCAGTGGGGCCGGCCGGATGCCCCCTTGGCCTGCCCTCGCCGGCTGGGAGGGGCCTCCAGGCTCTGCAGCCGGGAGCTGGAATCTCCTGGCCAGGTAGCTCCAGGGAAGAGTGCGGTGGCAGGCATCCCCTCCCACTGACAGCCAGCAATCTGCCACCTGCTGCCTCACTCCAGGTTACCGGAGAGCTGAGGCCAGGCAGGTGACTGGCTGCTTTCTTTCTCAGAAACACAAAGCCACCAGGGGGTGGAGGGTTCTCAGGTGCGAAAGACAACCCCTGTCACCTGTGAGACAGGTATGCGAGGGAGCCCCGCCCTTCGTGGGTGATCAGGTCAGACCTCCTGGCCGGCCCACACCTGCCTGCTGTCAGGCCCCGGGCGGGCCCTGCTGGGCACAGAGGGCTGAGGAGGGAGCCGGCTGGGAGTGATGGTGCTGTGTCCCAGAGCCGCCGCACCTCGTGCTGGCACTGCTCTGGCGCCTGAGCAGGGACGTGGCGAGGCCCCCGCACCTCCCAGCCGTGGGGGGGAGCAGCACCTCGCTCCGGCAGGATCCAGGCTCTGGGGTCGAGGGCGGCAGAGGAAGGCAGCCCGGTCCGGGGGTGGGGCATGAGCAGAGCGAGGGAGGCAGAGACCTGGGGCCGAGGGTCGAGGTAGCAGGGAGGACAACAGGGCCATTGTGCTAGCGGGAGCCCGGGCCAGAGGCTTCGCCCTTCGCCTCCCTCCCACGGGGCCGTCCTGAGCCGGCGCCGCCCCCCAAGCCCAGGGACAAGGGGCCCGGCAGGCTGCCTGCCGCCCCTCCCCCAGTTCCCAGTCAAGCCCACCCCGCGGACTTCAGGGGCCCCAGCGTGGGGTCCCCGAGAAGAAAAGGGGGCCTGTGCTCCAGGCCGGCGTCATCACCGTGAACTCACGCACAGCCAGGTCTTCAGGGCCCCTTGCCTCAGTTTCCCCTCTCTGTTTGCATGGCAAACAGCGGCGGCTTTTCAGGCCTGCGGGAGATGCAGCGGGGTCCGCGTCCGTCTCCGCCAAGGCTGGGGTCTCCGGGAACTCCGCCCCCGTCCCCCACGCGTCTTCCAGGCGCCGAAGCCGGACCTGCACCCTCACCCTCGCTCGGAGGGAGATGAACAGAGGGGAGGCGAGGGCCTGCGGCCCGGGGCTCCCGCGCGCAGCCCCTGCCTCCCGCGCCTCCCGCGGCCCCGCAGCGCGTGACAGCGGCACTGCGGCTGCAGCACTGCCCTCCCCCGCCCGCCGCCGGACTCCTGGGACGTGGGGGTGGGGGGCCGGGGTGCAGGACCCTGTGCCCACGGGTGCGCCCCGCGGCGCCGGCAACGGGGGGCGACGCCCCTGACCGTCGCCTCGCCACGTTCTCGCTGTCGCTGGGTTCCTCCGCCCTTAAGCGCGTATAGCTGAGCCGCGGCCTTGGAACCCGGGGGTGTCCGGAGGCCGCTAGGGGAGGGCGCGTCCCAACCCGCGCCCCGCTCCCGGCGGGAGAAACCCCCTCGGGGGGAGGCCGTCCTCCTGCCCCCTCCCCCGCCAAGTGTCACGAAACGGGGCCGGGCCGCCTGGGTCCCCGCGAAGGAAAGGTGCGGCGGAGGCGTGCCCGGGCTCGGGGCGCCGCCCGGCTAATTGGCTCCGCGCTCGTCCCGGACCTGCCTCTTCGCGATTTAAGGAGCGATGAGAGGCGACAGGCGTGCGCGCGGCGAGCGGGGCAGGTGTGCGCGCCCGAGCTCTCCGCAGCCGGGGTCCGGGCCCCCTCGGCTTTTCCGCACTCTGGCCCTACCTGGTCGGGTCACCACGTCGGCCGTGGCAACGTCTTCCTTCCCAGGCGCTGCAAATAACCGGGGGATTTAACTCGCGGTGGCGGCGGGCGCGTTCGGGTCCCTCGCGGGGATAAGTGTATTTCACACACTGTCACACGCGTCCCCGTGCGAAAACCCCTGCGCGCTGGTGCATCCGCGCGCAGGCCCGCGGGGGGCGTGGTGGGCAGCGGGGGCCACGCCCTCCCAGCTTGGCGCTCCCATCGGGACCCGGGCCCAGGGCCCTTCTGCCATGCCAGGCGCCTCTCCTGCGGGTGACCAGCGAGGACCTGGATCGCCCGCTGCGGGCAGCTGCTCTGGCCCAGGTGAGCCTCCATGCCGCTCCCCTGGGGGAAAGGACCCAACTTTTGAGGTTCCCAACAAGGCTCTCTCCTCCCGCATCTCCCTTTCCAGTTCGGAGCCCCCCCGCCGTGGCCTTGTCACCCGTCCTGCCCAGGACGGTGCGTCCGGCTGCCTCCAGCTCCGTGGCCAAGCTGCAGCGCCAGGAAGCTAAAAATAACCTCACTCGGGGAGTGCGGGGGTGGAAAAGCGAGGGAAGCCCCGCGGGCGGCGGGAGAGAGACCCCGACCGGGACGAGGGGCGCCCGGAGAGGTCCGGGCTTCGAATTCCTGGGTGGGCTAGGCAGGGTGCGCCAAAGGGGCTCTGCATTCCCGATTCTGCAGGCAGTGCCCGGGCGACGAGGTCGCGGTGTCGAGATGCTGCGGGGGGCATCTCCGAGAGCGTGGAAGGGCGCGCGCCTGAAGCCCGCTCAGACTTTGGGCAGGGAGCCGGATTCCTGGGGGGCCCGCGCTGCGCGCTCGCTTTCGCGCCCCCGACGCGCGCCGCCAGCGGCCGGGCCCGAGACTCCGCGCCTCGCCGGCTACCCGCGCCGTTCCCGTTACAAGCAGCGGGGACGCGCGGGTGCGCAGCCGCGCCCCAGGACCCGGCCTGGAACCCGCGCGTGGCCCAACCGCGGGCGCGGACTGTGCTGGGGTTGTGCCGGGAGGGCCCGAGCGGGCGGGGACCGGGAACGCGCGGGGCGCAGGTTCCACCCCTGCGAGCACGGGGAACGCGGGGCGTGGCCAGGCCGGCGCCGCAGCTCCCCGCGGCGAAGTTGGCCGGAAAGTTTGAGGCCGGAGGGAGCAAGCCCGCGAGTCCACACCAGCCCGGGTCTCCCCCCCCCCTTGCCTATCAGATTGCGGGGCTGCGCCCGGGACGAGCTGCGTTCCGCTCCAGGCAACTGTAGGGAACTGCGGTGGCTCGTCTTCCAAGCAAACCGGACGGACTGGGTAGGGCCGCCCGCCCCGGCCTCCCGTGGCTGGTGGCTCCTGGCGGCCCGCCCCTCACCGGGCCCCAGGGAACTAGGCCACGCACAGCGCCAGTCGGCGCAGGGGCGAGGGCAGGCTGCAGCTGGCTGCACGGCTGGGGGTTCGGCGCTCGCGCAGCCCCGGCTCTGCTCCCCCCGAGCGCGGCGCGGATCCCGCCGGAGCGGGGCCCGCGGAGGCGCGCGGGGAGGCTCCGGCCGCTCTGGAGCTCGGGGCAGGGGAAGCGGGGAACCGGCCGGCTCCGGGGCGGGAGTCGTCGCCCTAAACTTCCTGCTCCGCGATGACCGCTCAAGTTCTGGGATTTTTACGCAACTGGACTCCCCTCCCCCTGGCATCCCCGCGGGGTGAGGCGCTGGTCCGAGCGAGAGAGCCACGGGGCTCTGACTCATCCGTCCCGCCGGAACCCGAAGGCCCCGGAGAGGAAAGCCCCCGGGAGGAGACCCTTCGGCGCGAGGGTCGGGGGCGCAGTCCCCGGACGCGGGCGCCCTTGGCGGCGCCGGACCTCGGCTCTCTGAGCCTCCCAGAAAGGCGGGCTCCCTGGCCGCGGGCTGAGGACAAAGCAGGAGCGCCGGGCGCCCACTGCCCCCACCTCGAGGAGCCGCGGCTCGGGTCTCCGCCAGCCGTCTCTCTTCTCCCTCAGATCCGGCCGCCGCCGAGAATGACGCGGGCGACCCCGCTGCTCCGACGCCGGGCGGGGAGGGCGAGCCCCGCAGCCGGCCCCGCGACGCGCGCCTGGACAGCGCCGATAAGGAGCTGAAGGCAGAAAGCGCCGCCACGGGCAGCGCCCCGACGGCGCTGGGGACGCCGCGGGCCCAAGTTATGGATCCAGGTTTGTGCGGGCCTGGCTGGGAAGGGCCATGGCGGGGTGGGGGGCGGGGGGTTCTGGGGGGTCCCCTTGTTTCTCGCCAGGAGCGTGGAACGCGCAGCTGCGCGCGAGGGCCTGGGGCCGCTCCAGAGGAAACGCTTCCCTGCCGCGAGGCCGGACGTGGTGGGGCCCGAGCCACGGAAAGGGGTGTCGGGGGCGCCCACCGCACCCGGAGGTCCCCACGCGAGGCCGCGGGCGGCCCCGAACCACCCCGGGAACCGGGTTGTCCGTGGCCCCCTAGTGGCCGATTGGGAACGCGGGGCTCGTGGTTTGCTTCCGCAGCGAGCGTCCCCCAGGGCCTCCCCAGGCCCTGCCGCGTGCTGGTGCTGCTGAACCCGCGCGGTGGCAAGGGCAAGGCCCTGCAGCTCTTCCGCAGCCACGTGCAGCCCCTGCTGGAGGAAGCCGAGGTCTCCTTCAGGCTGACGCTCACGGGTGAGGAGTGCTTCCCGAGGAGGGCCCGGGGAGCGCGGGCGCGGGGCAGGGGGCCCTGAGAGCTGCCAGTCTCCCGGCAGAGCGGCGGAACCACGCGCGGGAGCTGGTGCGCGCCGAGGAGCTGGGGCGCTGGGACGCGCTGGTGGTCATGTCTGGAGACGGGCTGATGCACGAGGTGAGGCGCGCGCCTGGCGCTGCCCCGCGTGGCGGTGGCCGGGGCTGCTCACGGGGCTGAGGCCGCAGGTGCTCCTGCAGGTGGTGAACGGGCTCATGGAGCGGCCGGACTGGGAGACCGCCATCCGGAAGCCGCTGTGTAGCCTCCCAGCAGGCTCTGGCAACGCGCTGGCCGCTTCTCTGAACCACTATGCGGGGTGAGTGCCCAGGGCCCCGGGCGGGGCTTGGCTTCCCTCGGGTGCCCCCCACTCCCACTCCCACTTCTGTCTCCCGCACTTTCCCCTCGTTCTCCCCTGGAGGCCCTACCTGGCTGCCTACATCGGTGACTCAACGCCACCTCCATCACCCAGGAGGAGGAGGAGGAGGAGGAGGAGGAGGAGGAGGAAGGGGAGGATGGGGGCGGCTCCCACCCTGCCTCACATGGCCTCTTCCTCTACAGCAACGAGCAGGTGACCAACGAAGACCTCCTCACCAACTGCACGCGGCTGCTGTGCCGCCGGCTGCTGTCGCCCATGAACCTGCTGTCGCTGCACACGGCCTCCGGGCTGCGGCTCTTCTCTGTGCTCAGCCTGGCCTGGGGCTTCGTAGCCGACGTGGACCTGGAGAGCGAGAAGTACCGGTGCCTGGGGGAGATGCGCTTCACGGTGGGCACCTTCATGCGCCTGGCAGCGCTGCGCACCTACCAGGGCCGCCTGGCCTACCTCCCTGTAGGCAGGGCCCCCTCGGAGGGGGCCCCCTCCCCGATGCGGGTGCAGCAGGGCCCCAGGGACGGGCACCTCGTTCCCCTGGAGGAGCCGGTGCCCTCCCACTGGACGGTGGTGCCCAGCCAGGACTTCGTGCTGGTGCTGGCCCTGCTGCACTCACACCTGGGCAGCGAGATGTTCGCGGCCCCCATGGGCCGCTGTGCGGCGGGCGTCATGCACCTGTTCTACGTGCGTGCGGGCGTGTCTCGGGCCTCGCTGCTGCGCCTCTTCCTGGCCATGGAGAAGGGCAAGCACATGGAGCAGGGCTGCCCCTACCTGGTACATGTGCCCGTGGTCGCCTTCCGCCTGGAGCCCAAGAACGGGGAGGGCGTGTTTGCCGTGGACGGGGAGCTGGTGGTCAGCCAAGCTGTGCAGGGCCAGGTGCACCCAAACTGCTTCTGGGTGGTCAGTGACTGTGTGCAGCCCCCACCCAGCCGGGAGCCCTTGTGACTCCGCGGGATTTGTGCCTTTGTCTGTCTGCTGGGTCTGCGCCCAGTTCAGGACCCTCCCTCCTTCCCCAGCGCTGGGGGTGGTCTGTGCGCAGCTCTTGACTTCTGGAGAAGAGAGGGAGGGGTGGGCTGTGCTTTGGGAGGGCAGGTTCTGCCTGCCGAGGCCAGAAACCCAGCTGGCTGGGCCGGTTGCCTGGGGAAGGCGCTCGGTTCTGAGTCCACCCCACGAATCAGATCCGAATAAAATGACGTTCCCCACCCGGTGGTCCTGTCCTGGGGACTCGGGAGGCGATTGCTGTCGCTCCAGCCAGGGCTGCACAGTCTTAGTGACATCGTTGGCCTGGCCCCCAGGCGTGGCCCAGAGCTGCCAGGCTTCTCACACTAACTGACCAGGCGGCCTCAGCACTGCGAGCCGCCGGACGCCACGCGTGGGCTCAGGGCTGGCAGGTCTCGCCTGGGCAAATCCGGCTGGAGCCCTGTGGGGATTCAGGCGGAAAGGGAAGATGTCTGCATGTTCAGGGCATAAGGGAAACCGACAGGGAGCCCCCGAGCGCTCCGTGACGTGGCAGGCAGCCTCGAGGACTCCCAGGTCCCCCGGCTCGCTCGGCTGCCTTTGCCGGCTCCCACCTGTCCGCAGGAGTGCAGGAAGGGGCAGATACCAGTCTCCTGAATGGGCCACCCCTGCCCTGCACCGGTGCTCGGGTGTCCGCTCCCTCAGGATCTGGAAGGGGCTGACCCGGTCGCTCGTCGCCCTCTGGGAACCACAGCTACCCGCTGGCTTTCCAGGAAAATACCGCGGGCCAGGAATGGACCCTGCCCAGAGGCGGGAGCACTGACCCCTGGGAACCGTGGAGCCTTAGCCTCCCAGCCCTTGAACTGGGACGAAAGGAAAGATGTGAAAGGCAGACAAGGGAGGGGCGAGGCGCTGTGTGCTGTGCCCCTCTCCACAACTTGGCCAGGGAAGCCAGGACCTGTGCCAGCAGCCCTTGGCCACAGGGGGTCGTTCTTTCCCTGGGGAGGGATGGACATGGACACACACACACACACACACACACGAGATGGACACGCACGTGCAGGCGCACACACAAGGGATGGACACACACATGCACGCGCACACACGAGGGATGGACACACACGCGCAGGCACACACACACGAGGGATGGACACACATGCACACACACGAGGGATGGACACACGCGCGGGCGCACACACATAAGGGATGGACACATGCGTGTGCACGCATACACACACAAGGGATGGACACACACATGCACGCGCACACACGAGGGATGGACACACACGCGCAGGCACACACACACGAGGGATGGACACACACACACACGTGCACGCACACGAGGGATGGACACACGCGCGGGCGCACACACATAAGGGATGGACACATGCGTGTGCACGCATACACACACAAGGGATGGACACACGTGTGCACACACACACACACACAGGAAGGAAGGCAGCAGAGCCCAGGTGAATGGCAGAGGCAGCTTTAATGGTGTCACCTTGTCTTGTTAATGAGCCAAACAAAAAAGAAATGCAAGTAAAAAAAAGCTGAATCACACAGCACTTTATACATAGTGGAAGCGTAGGCGTTCACATCCACACCAGCCACGCAGTGGGAAGCCGCCCCGCAGCGCCAGCCCCCGCCGAGGCCCGCTCCCCCCGCGGCTCGCCGCCCGGCGGTCCCGGCACCGCGCAGGTGTGGAGCCCACTTAAGGCTGACAAAACGCATCATGCTTTGGCTTTTTTTTTTGTCTTTTTTTTCTAATAAGAGTTAATATCTTTGCTTTTGAGATTTATTTTTTCCAACCTTAAATATTACATACATACACCGAAAATTACATCGCTGCAGTGTGCAACAGCATCCTCGGCCTGGAGCTTCACGTCATCAAAGCCTAGAAAACTTAGTAAACCTCTGGCCTGTCTGGCAGGGACGGGCCCCGCTGCCCGCTGGCCGCTCGCTCCCAGCCTGCGGGCTCTGCAAGCGAAGGGCTCTCTGTGCCCCTCCCAGCGTGGCCCCGGGGTGGGCCCTGGCTGTGTGCCGCCGCTCCCACCTCCAGGGCTGAGTCCACGCGGGCTCCCAGTGCCCCTGCCAGCCCCCGGCCGCACAGCTGTTCCAGCGGCTCCCCGGCCCTCCACGCCGTCCCCCGTGTCACCCTGAGCCCAGCCTGGTGCCAGCCTCTGAGGGCAAGTTCAGCAGGCCCAGGGCTACAATGTGCTAACCAGGCCACAGCCAGGGGTTGCTGACAGTGGCTACAGCTCCCCTGGGACAGTGCTGATGCCCGGGGAGAGGGAGAGCTGGTGGTGGGAGCGGCAGGAAGGTCTGGGGTGGGGGGGCTCCGGTGGACTGGAGAGGTTGACGGGGACGGGGGGACAGTTGGAGCAACCCACACTTCATGCAAGGCACATCCGCCCTCGGGCCCCGGGAGCACCCGCTCTGAGCTGGGAGGGGCGGCACAGGGCCAGTGCCGGGACGTCCCGCCTGCGGGGCAGCGGGCAGGGGACCCGCGGGGGGCCTGGACAGGCGGCAGCACCTCGCGACGCTTCTGGCACTTCAGCTCACACTCACCTCGGGGAGGGGCGGGGGGCCTGCACGGGGGACGGGGGACGGGGGGGACGGGGAGGGAGTGGGCGAGCGGCAGCAGCTGGCCTCCCCCAGGCTGGAGGCTACTTGTCCCCAGTGCTCTCGGGCAGGCCCGCCTCCAGCAGGGCCGCCCGGAACTGCGTCAGGACCCCTCGGACGCTCTTGATGAAACCCTTGGACAGCGGGAAGAGGGGGAAGCCGATGTCAGGGTAGCCGCTCTTCTCGGGCAGGAAGCTCCGGTAGCTCTTTCTCCGCTTCTTTGGTTTTACGCTGGGTGGCACGGACGCGTCTGGCGCGGCCTCGGGAGCCTGGTCTGTGTGGTCCCTGCGAGCTGGGGCCAGGCCCTGGGCGCCACCTTCCGAGTCTGAGCCCTGGGAGGCCTCTCCAGGGGCCAGCCCTCCATCCTCAGGTTCTTCTCGGCCCGAGTCCGAGGGCTCAGCCACGGCCGGTGGCTCCGGGGAGCTTCGGTCCTTGGGCACCCCATTGGGCAGCCCCTGGGCCCTCTCCAGCAGCGCGTGGGTCTCCAGCCAGGACTCGATGCGGTTCAGCAGCCGCCAGCCGCCGGTGCTGAAGTGCTGCCTGATCTCCTGCTCGAAGACCTCGGGCGGCCGCCGCACCAGCTGGGTCATGGACTGCACCACCCGGATCAGCGCCATCTCGTTGTAGCAGCGGCTGTTCTCGTAGCCTTCCTGCAGGCCCCGGTCGCTGTCGAAGCCGGCTTCGTTGTAGTAGGGCTCGTTCACCAGGATCAGCCCTGCGGGCAAGAACGCCTTCCCTCAGGGGCGGGCCAGGCCCGGCAGGCCGGCCCTCGCCCCCCGCGGGCACGGCCGGAGCCGTCAGCCCTCCGCCTGCCAGCCGCACCTTGGATGGAGATGAGCACCTGGAGAAGGCTGGACTTGCTCGTCCACCTCTCTGTCCCCTGCAACACAAACACAGCACCATGGACGCCGTCTCGGATGCCCCCGCGGCCCCGGCCGGGCTGGGTGCTGGCACCACACTCACCTTGCCGATCCAGGTGCCCAGGAGGCTGACGCACACCTTCCCGTTGTCATACAGGTTGGGGTTCAAGCGCCCACTGCACTGGGAGAGGTAGCAGAAGTGGGGGGGCACGGCCGGGTAGATGTTGGGGAGCTGGATGTCAAACAGGTAGAGGCCGTCCTCATAGGGGGTTCGCGTGGGGCCCTTGATGAGGGCGGAGAAGAGGTCCTGGGGGGGGAGGGGCTGGGTTGGAGACGTGGGGCCTGGCCGTGCCCTTCTCCAGGACACGCTGGGCCCAGACAAGGCCAACAATGGAGGAACAAAATGCAAGTAACCGCACTTGCTTCTGGGGGCTGGGGGTGTCTCACGACCCAAAGGGTGACCTGAGGGGACCGCCAGAGACCACCAGAGACTCAGGTCACGGACTGCCCAGCTGAGGCACAGGCATCCAAGTGGCACCGAGGGCTGGGCGAGTCGTGGGCTGGGAGGCGGTGGGCACGTGCCAACTGGGTCAAGGGGCCACCCTGTACAGAGACAGTTCCTTTTTTTGGCCCAGCAGAGCTGAGACAAGTTAGAACCTTCAGAAAAAGTTTTATTGAAACTCAAGAAGGAGGACCAGCGCTGTGGCATAGTGGGTAAAGCCACCGCCTGCAGTGCCGGCATCTCATTTGGGTGCTGGTTCAAATCCCGGCTGCTCCACTTCTGACCTGGCTCTCTGCTATCGCCTGGGAAAGCAGTAGAAGATGGCCAAGGCCTTGGGCCCCTTCTCCCATGGGAGACCCGGAAGAAGCTCCTGGCTCCGGATTGCCACAGCGCTGGCCATTGTGGCCATCTGAGGAGTGAACCACTGGATGGAAGACCTCTCTCTCTCTGCCTCTGCCTCTCTGTAACTCTGCCTTTCAAGCAAATAAATCTTTATAAAAAAAAAAAAAAAAAAAAACAAACTCAAGAAGCAACAAAAGTGGTGCCAAGTTAGTTCCCTGCCCCTGCCCCCAGCTCTGCTGATCCCGACGCCGGGAACGGCCCTGCTCCGGGTAGCTCTCAGGATCCCCAGCAGAGGCCAGGAGCGGCTGCTGACTAGGGAAGCCGCCGACCGCACGGCCTGCCCACGCCTCCCACTGAGGCTTTGTCCAGGAGACAAAGCGCGGGCCTGGCCAGAGAGGGCACCACGTGGCAGCCTGCTACGCGGCGCTGGCTGAGGCTAAGCAGGAATGAGCCACACCACAGGAATCCATGGGCAGGGCTCAAGAATTACCCCGGAGCGAGAAAGCAAATCACTGATGCTGTGGCAGTAACACACGATCGGCGTAAACAAGTCGTACAAAGAACCAGTGTCAGTGGTGCCCGTGAGAACCGACAGCCCGAAAGGCCAGGTGTCCCCGGAGACGCACACACTGCCAAGGGCCCCGGCCGCGGCGAGCTCAGGGCCGGGCACGGGCGGCCTTACCTCTTCGTGTGAGGTTGTAATTTTTCAAAGAGCAGAATCTGGTAATAATTACACAGGTAATTTCAAACTGATTGTTAGAGAGAGGGAGGAAGCGAGGCATTACCTAGCCTGGGTGCGTCCGCGGCACTCCTCCCAGCCCTCACCAGCGCACCTGGAGCCCCAGGAAGCCCCTCTCGGCACTGTGCACCTGCCCGCGCCGCCCCACGGCCCACTTGCCATTCGGTCCTCGAAGGTCTTGACCATGATGCCGTCGGGCAGTGAGGTAGCCAGCAGCGCCATCTCCTTCCGCACCGTGCTGAAGAACTTCTTGGCTTCTGGGGGCTGGAACTCAATTTTCTTAAAAGAATGATTTGCTGGAGGGGAAAGAGAACAGTCAGGAGTGCAGTCTGCAGCCGGCCTGGAGGGGGCGGCCTCCTGGAGTGCTGCCCGCCGGGACAGCTGGATCAACCCAGGCCTCCCTCCGGGCGTGGCCACCCCCGGGGCAGCAGCGGGGGCTCCGCACACAGAGGCAGGTGAGGGCTGACTCACAGGGCGCGAACTCCAGCACGGAAAAGACCTCGCCCTTGGCGCTGGTGAAGGTGACCCCGGGCTTGCCGCCGCACTGCTGGCACAGCACCGGGGTCTCGCTGGGCCACTCGGGCTTGTCCTCCCTGCGCTCGGCGTCGGCCGCCGCCTCCATCTTCTCCTCCTCTGCGATGGCCACGTTGTCCAGCGTCTTCTTGAGGTTCTCCTGCAGTTTCTTGATGTCGTCCAGAAACTTCTTCTCCCGGGTGGGCTTCTCGGGCTCCACGGTGGGCGAGGTGGGCGAGCCGGTCAGCAGCTGCTCCACGGTCATGTTCTTCAGGCTCTCCAGGATCTTGATGGCCTCCTTCAGCTCCCGGAAGCTCCGGGGGGGCCCCTCCTTGCCAGCCTTCTCCATCAGCCCTGCCATGGGGGTGGCCATGGCCACGGCCCCCTGGATGGCGGCCGTGGCAGCCTCTTCGCTGATCACCACCCCCTTCTCCTCCTCGGGGGCCGCTGGCTGCTCGGGGGGCGGGATGGGGGGCTCCTCTATCTTGGGGTGCTCATCCTCCACCAGCCCGTTGTCTGTCTCCCAGCTGTCGCTGTCATCTTCCCACTCGTCCGAGGACGCGCCACTGGTGCTGCCCTCCACGGAGTCGTAGTCTGACTCTTCGATCTCAGACTCAATGTTGTACAGGTGCTGGGGACACGGGAACGCAGCGGGAATTCGGACGGGAAGCTGCCTGGCCACCTCGACCTCACAGGTGGTGACACAGGGCTCACGGGGCCTGCAGACCCCACTCTAGCGCCCCCTCTTCTGCTCTGGCCTCTCTGTGCTAGGGGGTCCTAGGATTCTGGGAGGCGTCCACCCCCAGGAGGACCCAGAGCCTCAGCCAAGAGTCTGTTCCCGCCCATCTGCCCCATGGCTGAGTGGCCCAAGGGGAAACCTCAGCAATGGAGCCGCAACCTTGGGTCAGCTGACGACGATGCGGAGGACGGGGTGTGGGATGGGAGAGGCGTGGGGGAGCTGGCCTGGGTCAGGCCCTCCTCCCTCCCTGGAGGGGCTGTCAAGACGAGGGGACCAGCCTTGCCCTGCCCCAACCTGGCCCATGCAGGCACCAGGAGGACAGGGCGGGGCTGGGTGGCTCCACAAACAAGGGTGAGAGCAGGGACCGGACCGGCTCTGTGCTCCGCGGCCAGAACAGGGGCTGGCGCTGGCACCAACATCCTCCTCTACCCTGGAGCAGGGGGAGGTCCACATGCACCCGGCCTGTGGGGAGGTGAGTCTGGGGGCTGGCTGTGGGCCCCATGCCCTCTCCCTGGCCCTGGGGGTAGTGCCGGCCCTTCCTCCCTGGGACCTTGCTGGGAAGATCTGAGAGCCCGTCTTCAGGTTCCTGGGCACAGGAGACAGCTCCCAGCCCCGGCGGCCGCATCTTACCTGGGGCAGGATGATGGTCTTTGAGTTGTCGGCCCACACCACCTCCACCTTGCTGCTGACGTCCACACGGGCCACTTGGCCCACTGACGGCTGCTGGGCAAACGGGACAGGGTCAGGGCAGCTCCCCGGGAGAGGAGGCACAGCAGGAGGTGGCCCCTGCTTGGACACCTCTAGAGCATCTGCCACTGGGCTTGACCCCTAGCTCTCCTGAACCCCACTCACACCCCTCGACTTGTGCTTTCTGTCTCCCCGCGCTTCTTCACCCAGGGTCCCCATCTCTTTCTCAAGGCCCACGCCTCTTCCGTGAGCTACAGTACTCAATGCCTCGCTCACGGGACCTGCAATGAGGGACCCGGGCCCACCAAGAAATGCACCCGCAGGGCCCCTCCAGGGAATGTACCCACAGGCCGGGAGGTCGATCTGGACGGGTGTCAGGGCTGAGCAGTGACACTGCGCCCAGGGAACTGCCAGGTCTTATCTCCTGGAGCCACCTGGTGGCACCATCAGGGACTGCAGCTGCTGCCTGGGCAGGGAAGCAGTGGCTGTACCTCGTCCTCCTTGTGAGGAGCCCCATCCTCGGCATTGCCAATGCGGATGACGATGTCAGTGGTGCGGAAGCGGAAGTCGGGGTGGTCGGCAATGTCGTAAACGCTCACGTCTTCCTCTTCCCCGATCAGCTGTGGCACAGGACTACTGTCAGGGGCCTTCCTCTCAACCCCCAGAGCCCCCCGGGAGAAAGAAGGGGCCGCGTGCACTCACCTCCACGTCATCCCCACTTGGCCGCAGCTTGAACCACTTCACCATGCAGGTGCGGCCAATGTGGTCCCCAGACTGCACCACGCCGTAAACCGCAGGGTCTGGACAGCTCTGGACTAGGGAGCCAGAGGAGGTGACATGACCGGACAGGAACCCCGGGGGTGCCCGCCTGCCACCTTAGGAGGGCAGGCTCTCCAAATCTCATGAGCTTGGACGCTGAGACCGCTGGTGGACCCTTCCCAAGCCCCCAGCCTGCGGGCTGCACTACCTCGCTTGTCCACCACGAAGTCTCCAGGGCAGAACTCGTTGTTGTCCAGGTGGTGCACGGGGAAGAGGTCGTTGGAGCGGATGTTGCACTCCACGGAGCCGTCCTGCCACATCACGTCGGCCGAGGTCATCGTGGTCACCACCTCCACCGCCACCCTGCAGGGGCAGGCTGCTGAGCCAGGCCATGAGCAGGAAAGGGCGCTGACCCTCCTGGCCCCTGGGGGCCGGGAGAAGAGATCGTGACCCAGGCTACAGTCCCGCGGCATCTCGATGCCTCCTCTGGGGACGGCATCCGGTTGAGAGCTCAGGCGAACGTGGTCCCTCCCAGAAGGTCTCGGGGCCGCCGCATGCCCGCTCTGCACCTCACCCAGACCTCTCCGTTCCGTAAGGCCCCCCCGGGGCACTGCACAGCTCGTCTTCGGGGGCACCTGGAGCTGTCACCAAGCTCGCGGCCCGTGCGTGGCACACGCAGGCTCTGCCTGGTCTCAGGCCAGGGTTACGGCTGCTTACCTGTCCCCCGGTTTGAAGTCCCGAGTGATTTTATTCTTCTTCCTCTTGTGTTTTCGCTTTAGGTTCTTGATGGACAAGGGGATGCTCTTTTTGCGACCGGTGCCGCTGCCGCTCTGGGAGGAGGTGGTGGAGCTGGCGGAGGAGGTCACGGAGCTGGTGTCATCCGTGTCGTCGGCGGCCTCGTCGTCCGCGTCCTGCTCCGCCGAGTGCAGCCTGTCGTCCCCGCCTTCCTTCAGCAGGAAGGGGGGCAGCTGCTCGCCAGCCTCGGGCGGCTCCTCCGCGCCCTCATCCTGCGTCCCCGGCGGGCTGGCGGACCCGTCGGGGGTCTCCTCGGGGCTGGCTGACGCCGCCTCACTCTTGGCTTTGGCCTCCCCTTTCTTGTCTGGGTCCTCCACGGAATGGTCGCGGGGACACTGGGTGTCCGGGGAGCAGGACATGATGCGCACGACCTGCTTCTTCAGTAGGCGCTTTACCTGCGAGGGAGGGCAGGCAGCAGGGAGCTGGGGGGAGCGGCAGGCAGCTGGGCCTGCCCTGGGCCTGTGGGACGTCCTGGGCCTGCCCTGGGCCTGTGGGACGTCCTGGGCCTGCCCTGGGCCCGTGGGACGTGCTGGTCCCAGGCTTTGCTGTCTGGCGGCTGATGGCCATACACACCCAGGTGGCCAGCAAGGGTCCTCAGGGCGGCCCCTCAACCCCCCAGGCCTATAGCACGGATCACCCTTGGCTGTGGAGAAGGCTCGAGGCCACCTCCTGAAGTGCCCACCAACCTCCAAGCCCAAGCACATACCTTCTTGGCCATAGAGCCCTCCCCCTGGGCGCAGTTTTTTTCCGGACACTCCCAGGCAATCTTGGCCGGCTCTACCTTGGCTGGGAAGACGTACAGACAGCGCTCCCCGAGCTGCCGCTGAGCATGGTCAAAGCAGCCGAGACGCTTCACCCTGGCGGGGAGAAGCAGGGCTGGGCCGGGCTCACTTCCAGGCGGCTGTCGGTGTTCTTGGCCCCCCGGCCCCCCCCCCATCTGAGCCAGGGCGTGGCCCAGGCCGAGACACACTCACCTGCCTAGGTTTTCCTGAGTGATGACAGAGGGCGGGGGGCTGACGCTGTCTGTGCCCCCTGGACAGAAACTCTTGGTGATCCATGTGACTTTCAGCTCCACGACCTGCACCTGGGGACGGTGACGGGAGCAGCGGCTGTCAGGCAGGCTCTGAGAGCGGTCACCTGACTTCCGGAGCACGCACGGGGACCTTAAGGCTGCAGCATCAGGCTCAGAGGTGGCAGAGCAGGCCCCGGCTGTGATACGGCCCCTGCCCGTCCTGGGACCACTGCCACATCGCAGCCTAGCGGGGCCGACCCCCGCCTTGCTCAGCCTGTGCACTTCACGCGGGAGGACTCCGCCTGTGAGGGGCCCCGCGATCAGAGCATGCGTTCCCTACATCCTCTAGGCCTCTGGACCAACAGGTGGAGCAGGCTGCACCCTCAGAGTAGGACCGGAAGGGGGCAGCCCCGGGGGTGGGTTCAGGACTCAGCGCCCCAGCTCCCCGGCCCCCACCTCTTCCACCACCACGCGGAACTTGCTCTTGGTGCTCAGCACAGGCTTGACCCCTGACAGCCACTGCACGCTGGAGAAGATCTTGGCGGGGCCGATGAGCACCTGGCCCGGGTAGAAGCCGTAGGAGTCGTCAAAGAAGAGACCCTGAGGGTTGGGGGCCAGAGCAGAGTCTTGTGAGCTGGTTCTCTCCACACCCGCCAGCCGCAGCCGGCACGCTGCCCAAACCGAGTCCTCCAGCACTAGCCACCACTTCTCCAAGCACACACGAACCACCCAGGGATGGTATGAAGTGGATCCCGACTCGTTCTTCCCTGAGAAGCCCTACTGGAGCCAGTGCTGCTGGCCAAGGGGTCACTCTTTGGTCAGGCCTGAAGCTCTAGAGCCACTGGCCCTCAGCGTATTCGTCTACGTACAAAGTAGCCATTGCCAGTGTACCCACCAGCACCTAAGGTAGCAGGAGCACCCTGAGGTGGAACCACGCACCCCTGAGAGGGTGCACTTCGGAGTCCTGCAACTCCTGCCCAACTTCCGGGCGCTCGGCGCACACCTGCCCCTTTCTAGGAAACCACTCTGCTGAGGAGCCTGGGCCGCTCCACGCTCCCTGCCGAGAAAGCTCCGTCCTGAGCACCCTGGGCAGAGCACACGTACCGAGTCGCTGACGTGCGGGCACACATCGTAGAGCTTGGCACCATCTTCCGTGTTCATGGAGCACCTGAAACAGTGGAGAGAGGCGTGGTCTCCACCAGGGGGCACACGGCCAAGTGCCAGAGTGGCGACGGGGCGGCTCTGGGGCCCGGTGGCTTGCACTGCCGGTGAAGCTGGTTCCCATGATGGGCATGGGTTCAAGTCCCGGCTGCCCCACTTCTGATCCAGCTCCCTGCTAACGGAAGGAGCAGGAGACGGCCCAAGTGCCTGGGCCCTGCCACTCATGGGGGACACCTGGATGCAGCTGCAGGCTCCTGGCTTCAGCCTGACCCAGCCCTGGGCCGCTGCAGCCCTCTGGGGAGTGAGCCAGCAGATGGAGGACCTCTCTCCTGTCTGTACTCCTTCCAATCAATGAATCTTCAAAGAGTGGTGATCCGGAGGGGCCAGAACTCCCACGGGTACACGACTCATCTTCTGCCAGCGGCGCAGCCTCTGAGCTGGTGCAAAACCCTACGCCTCACCGGGTGCCTCAGACTGGGGCAAGGGCAGGCGTCTGGTGCCGCGGACACTGCCATCCGTGCCGCAATACCCGGGTTCAAGTTCCACTCTGCTTCTGTTGCAGCTTCCTGCTCATGCACCCGGGAGACAGCAGTCCTGGCTCAAGTAACTGGGTCCCTGCCACCCACATGGGAGACCTGGACTGATCTCCAGCAGCTCCCGGGAGAGATCTAAAGGATGATGCTTCTCAAGCTAAGGGACCAGAACCGGGCCACAGCAGATGAGGAGAGCGCACGGGGTTTGGCTCTGGGATGCAAGAGCCCAAATGCCCGCAGCACCTTGACGAGGTCTTGCCCCACAACAGGGACACCCCGCCTGCCCTCCTCCTCACTTGTCACTCCCCTTGACGAGGTCTGGCCCCACAGGCCCCACAGGGACACCCCGCCTGCCCTCCTCCTCACCTGTCACTCCCCTTGACGAGGTCTGGCCCCACAGGGACACCCCGCCTCCCCTCCTCCCGGCAGGCGGAGAGACACCCACCTGGCGCCATTGGAGAGCTTCAGGATGATCTGGTTCTTCAGGTCATAGACCTTCCCCAGCCAGCAGTCGTAGGCAATGTAGTCCCCGTACATGAAGGGCTGCAGGTCAAGGGAACAGGGGCAGGGCAGGAGCAGGTGACACTGATGCCCAGGGCACCCACTGGGCCAGGGGAGGAGGGAGGTGGACATCTGTCCTAACACCTGCTGCCAGGCCTCCCCGAGAGCTCTGGGCCACGTCCCGGTTCCCCTTCCCAGCGAAGGCCGAGACGTGGTGGGGACGGGAGAACGACGCAGAGGCCTGTGCACCCCTGGCCCAGGACGCCTGGTGAGAGGGCAGCCGTGTGGCAGGGAGGCTGCGGAGCACCCTGAGTCACTGGGCAGGTGTCATGAGGTCAGCAAGAGCCCAGCTTCTCGGTGCTGAAGGTGCTCACCGACTCGGGGAGAGAGGGAGGCAGCGTGCAGGGGGGGAACTGGAATCAGGGGTGTCAGAGTGCACCCCGCTGCGTCAGCAGACGCGGGCTAGGACCCCTGGAGCTGTTCTAGGAGGCCTGGCCGCAGTCAGCACACCCTGCACCCACATCTCGGTCTCTAAGATAACGTTCTCCTCGCAAAGAAGAAACAGCCGATCCCAGCGCTGGATCAGAAGAAAATGCAACATGAGCTCGGAGAGCTCGTGGTGTAAGAAAAAAAGAAAGAACTTTAAACACAGAAGGAAAGCAGATAACGAAGCGTGACAGACGGAAAAGCCAGCGGGAGGAGCTGCGCTGGCCAGGTCTGGATCATTAAGGCAGCAGATGACGGCAGGCACGGGTTACAGCCCGTGAGGATCCAGGGACCTCGGGCTCCACACGGACATGAAAAGGGAGCAACCAAGCAGGCACCAGAGACGGCCGGTTCTGCCGGGGCTGGGGTGTGGGTGAGGGGTGATGACACATCCTGGAATTTGTCCCCACACACTTAACCACTTACAGATAGGTAATGGAGACTTTATGAGGGAGGCTACGGCACCACCAGGGGTCAGAGCAGATGTTCGCTCCCAGTGGTGCGGCCAGGGACTCACGGGCAGAGCGCGCCTGGCATGCACCGGGCGAGGCCGGCTGCGCCACCAGCTATCGCTGCCAGGAGATCCGCGACAGGGGAAGACCAGGGAGCCCCTCCAGGCCCGAGAGCTCCAGGAGCCGACAACCGAATGCAGAATGATTCTGAATGGGGCCCGGATCAGAAGGGGAAGCAGGCGTTGCTGGGCAGAGCGGGCTGCGGGACGGGCGGTGATGTCAGCGCCACCAGGAGGCTGCCAGGAGCGCGCCCTGTGTCTGCAGAATGCACGCTGTGCAGTTCTGGGGCGACAGGGCACTGGCTGCAGTCTGCTCAGATGTCTCAGGGGAAAGCAGAGGACAGGAAGGTTGGGGGAGGAGAGAGATGAGCACAGCTGTGAGGCCCCTGTGTGAGGCGGGGCCAGGAGCTTACAACGTGTGGGAAACCTCAAATAGTTTAAAAATAAATCCTGGAAAACAAAGATGGGGGGGCTGGCGCTGTGGCACAGCGGGTAAAGTCGCCACCCGCAGTGCCAGCATCCTACATGGGCGCCAGTTTGACTCCTGGCTGCTCTACGTCCCATCCAGCTCTCTGCTGTGGCCTGGGAAGGCAGTGGAAGATGCCCAAGTGCTTGGGCCCCTGCACCCATGTGGGAGACCTGGAGGAAACTCCTGGCTCCTGGCTTTGGATCGGTGCAGCTATGGCTGTTGTGGCCATCTGGGGAGTGAACCAGTGCATAGAAGACCTCTCTCTGCCTCTGCCACTCTGTAACTCTGCCTGTCAACTAACTAACTAACTAACTAACTAACTCTTTAAAAAAAAAAAAGATGGGGACAGGTTAATCCTCTGCTTGCAGGGCCAGCATCCCACATGGGCACCGGTTCGAGTCCCGGCTGCTCCACTTCCGATCCAGCTCTCTGCTATGGCCTGGGAAAGCAGCGGAGGATGGCCCAAGTGCTTGGGCCCCTGCACCCACATGGGATACTCGAAGAAGCTCCTGGCTCCTGGCTTCAGATCAGGCCAGCTCCAGCTGTTGCGGCCATTTTGGGAGTGAACCAGTGGATGGAAGAGCTCTCTGTCTCCCTCGCGCTCTCTTTGTAACTCTGCCTTTCAAATAAATAAATATTTTTTAAAAATGTATTTTAAGTGTTAAAGCAAAACAGGCCTGCCACCTGACCTGGGGAGGCAGTGCCTGGCGAGGGCGGGGGGAGGGGCAGCACAGAGTGGCTGCGCTGACAGCCAGAGGCCGCCGGGGGCCGGGGGGGGGGCAGCTCACCCAGATGTGCTGCAGGTCCTTGCTGTTGACTGGGTAGATGATGCAGTTGGTGCCGATGAGCTTGACGGCGCAGTCAATGTTGACGTCTATCACGGTGCCACACTGACTGTCCTGGGGGAGGGAGGAGGCGTCCAAGCCAAGGCCACCATGGGACACCCACCCAGACAACCCCAAGCTCTCCTGCACGTGCAGCGTGGGGTGGGCAGACTCACGGTGGATCGCATGTGCCTGACCACGTCCCTGGGCACGACGGAGCGGTCCTCCAGTTTCAGCTGCGACAGAGAACACACGGCGGTGAGAGATGACGCCTGCTTCCCGACTTCTTCCCAAGGGCATCAGCTGCCCCGCGAGGTGCGTCACCCGCATGCTCACAAGCCGCACGCACCCTGCCAGCACTGCACCCAGGAGCCCCCAGGGCCCTGCGGCCAGTCTCCCCTCCCCTGGCAAATCGCAGGCTCCCTAGAGGGCCTCCAGACTGTGCGGAGACACGGATCACGCCAGGCTGCACTTCGGTGACGACTTCACAGCCCACCCCACGGAGAGCAGTGCACTTCACTGTGAGTTTCCCCCTTTTCTATGACATCAAGTGCCTGCCCTCTGCCCTGGCCGGCCAGCGTGGGGGAGGGGGAGGGGAACAGGACGCTGGCTGAGGAGGGCCACCCCTAGCCCGGCGAGCACCACAGGGCACCACGCCCGAGTCTCTGGTTATCTCTCCTGACCAGCAGCCTGCTCCTATCTGCTAAGTAACGCTCAGAACGTGGCTGCTGGAGCCCGGCCGACCCCGCAAGCCCCCGACCACCCACCCCTCACCAGCACCCAGCGGCTGCCCTGCTGCGGGGGCTCTGCCGGAGCCCAGGGCACTGCTCTGGAGTTCACTGCGCCATGGCGACGGGGGGTCTCTGCAGACGCCCACCTCCAACACCCGACCCACGAGACCAGCAGAGTTGCTCCCTCCAAGACCCCGCCGGCCGCTCCCCAACACAGGCTGTTTGGCTCCAGCCCTGGGCACTGGAAGGGCCGCCAGCATCAGAGGGGACCAGAGCGATGGAGAGAGAGATCCCGGTGCGAGGTCCCAGCCACACCGGCAATGAAGCCGAAACCTTGCTGCTAGCAGAATGCGGCTCTTACGGGGGTCAGCGCAGCGCCCGTCAGCCTGCAGGAAGCACCACGAGCCTCACTGTCGGATGCAGGAGCCCCAGGTCAGACGCCCGGAATCCTCAGGCACAGTGCGCCGCCACTTCTCTGCACCGAGAACCTTCCACGCTGCAACCCTGGGGCTGGCCCCGCTCTTGCCACCCCAGGTCCCTGCCACCCATTTTAGGCATCAAAAAGCCACAGCTGCAAGGCTTTCGAAGCTGCCAGAAGCTGCAGTGCTGAGAAACCCAAGAGCAGAGGGGCTGGGCCGTGTGGTGGGAGGGCTGCCCTGTCTACTCGGGGTGCCTGGGAAGGGGCCCCTGCAGAGAGCCTGCAGACAACGCCCGGGCATCCGTGCTGGTCCCACTAAGAGCTGCCAGGGAAGGCAGCGCAGCACAGCCACAGAGCTGGTCCGTGTGGCCTCTGACCCGACCGTGTCCTGTCCTGTCCCACCCGACTGACAGTGCACAGCCACAGAGCTGGTCCGCGTGGCCTCTGACGCGACCCTGTCCTGTCCCACCAGACTGACAGTGCACAGCCACAGAGCTGGTCCGTGTGGACTCTGACCCGACCATGTCCTGTCCCACCCGACTGACAGTGCACAGCCACAGAGCTGGTCCGTGTGGACTCTGACGCGACCCTGTCCTGTCCCACCCGACTGACAGTGCACAGCCACAGAGCTGGTCCGTGTGGACTCTGACGCGACCCTGACCTGTCCCACCCGACTGACAGTACACAGCCACAGAGCTGGTCCGCGTGGACTCTGACGCGACCCTGTCCTGTCCTGTCCTGTCCCACCTGACTGACAGTGCACAGTCACAGAGCTGGTCCGCGTGGCCTGACGCGACCCTGACCTGTCCCATCCGACTGACAGTGCACAGCCACAGAGCTGGTCCGCGTGGACTCTGACGCGACCCTGACCTGTCCCACCCGACTGACAGTGCAGGGGAAACTGAGGCTCCAGTTCAAAGGCCGGCTTAGGCACCAGACAGCACACGAAGCTGACCATCACAAGCCCAGAACCGCAGGCACACAGGGCTGGGCACCGAGGGGAGGGGTCTGTGCTCTGGCCGTGAGCGGTGCCCTCCACCCGGAAGCTGCCTGCAGGGAGCCGGTCTCACCCTCCCACAACAAGCAATTCCCTTTCCTCCACACCGTGACGGAGTGGGCAGCAGGGGCTGCCTCGTGGAGCTCCACCGCCGGGCTCCCAGGGCACCCGCGCCTGCACGCTGGGCACTTCTCCCCGGGCGCACCTGTGCTAGCTGCTCCAGGGGGAACCGCTGTGTTCCCGGCAGGCATCACTGGCGTCCTCCCCTCGGTCACCCCCAGGGACTCTCCCAGCACTCCCTGGACCCTCCCCTGCGAGGGGCCTGCTCCACAGCTCCACGAAACGCCACTGCTGTCATTCCCACTCACGGAGACAAACAGGAAACGCCCCAGCATCCTGCTCAAGGTCACACAGTGCGTGAGCGGTGCGGCTGGGGCTGGAACTCGGGCTGGCCCCAGAGTCCACCCTCTTTACAACGCAGATAGCTCATCCCTCCCTGGGCCGCAGAGGGGGGCGCAGGGTAAAACACTCTGGCAGCTCCAGGCGTCTAAAGGAGCGACTCCTCTGGTAAGAAAGGTGACATGCGGCCGGTGCCGCGGCTCACTAGGCTAATCCTCCGCCTAGCGGCGCCGGCACACCGGGTTCTAGTCC
The DNA here is from genome assembly GCF_051225735.1 of Oryctolagus cuniculus. Taxonomy (NCBI): domain Eukaryota; kingdom Metazoa; phylum Chordata; class Mammalia; order Lagomorpha; family Leporidae; genus Oryctolagus; species Oryctolagus cuniculus. Next base: position 4,337,469 of record NC_142883.1, on the reverse strand, counting down.
CGGTCGGGGCGCCGGATTCTGTCCCGGTTGCCCCTCTTCCAGGCCAGCCCTCTGCTGTGGCCAGGGAGTGCAGTGGAGGATGGCCCAGGTGCTTGGGCCCTGCACCCCATGGGAGACCAGGAAAAGCACCTGGCTCCTGGCTCCTGCCATCGGATCAGCGCGGTGCGCCGGCCGCAGCGCGCCGACCGCGGCGGCCATTGGAGGGTGAACCAACGGCAAAGGAAGACCTTTCTCTCTGTCTCTCTCTCTCACTGTCCACTCTGCCTGTCAAAAAAAAAAAAAAAAAAAAGAAAGGTGACATGCGTTTTCTCCGTGGGGGCATGTGGAAGGCAGCTGTGGAGGCCCCGGCTGCTGTCCTGGGGTCCCTGAGAGCCGGCTACTTCCCTCCCACCCTTAAAGGGCAAATACCCAACCCCAGGTACCAGCTGGCCCTCGCAAGGGAACACCAGAGGGCGCCGGCCCACTCTGGGAAACAAGGTGAAAGCTAAGCCAGGAAGCCAACCCCAATCTCTCCCGACAGGCTGGGCCCTGCACGCAGTATGGGAAGGGCTGTCTCGGGGAGGGGTCCAGCGCTGGGGAACACACACAGTCCAGCTGTCACTACAGGCGCTAACGTTCTCAACAGCCTCAGGGCTGGTGAGCTACAGCCTCATGTTTCTTGGAGAGCCGCAGCTACCAGAGATCTCCAAACAGAAAAAGGATAAGAAAGAGAACAAACCGGCAGCCGTGCTTCTGTGCGAGGAGGGTCCTGGGCAGCGAACTGAACGCGTACTACGTGGACACGTGACGGCACTGGGGCTGCCGGGGGACCCCAGGACCAGCGTCTTTGCCTCCCTCTTAGAGACGGCAGCAGCAGCAGCACAGGGCCCTGTCTGTGTGTGTATGCATTGGGGGGAGGGGGGGCGGTGAGCAGGATTCTGGCCGGGGTGGGCCAGGGTGCCGACAGGCTTTAAGGAGTCTGCCCATCTGACCCATGCTGACTGGGCACCGTGGGGGAGGCAGGCGGACACAGGTCAGGCAGTGCTGAGAGCCGGACAGAAAAACAAGGTGATCTGGGAGTCGGGAGAGGAGTGTCCACAGAAGTGATTTTGAATGTGTGGTCAGGAAAGGTCATGTGGCGGTGACCTTTGGCCAGAGATCTGAGTGGAGTAAGGGAGTGAGCTCTCCATGCAGAGAGCAAGCAGGCACGAAGACGCCGCACCGCCGAGTATGCCTGGACACTGGCAGGCTTCAAGGGAAGGAAGGAGCCCAGGCCAGGCCAGGCGGCCTGAGAGAGCCACGGGACGGAGGGCTCTGAGCAGACGGCGATGAGGAAAGCGTCACCTGGCTGTCAGGCACAGCACGCGCGACAGAGGGGCAGGGAGAGCCCAGCGGCTCTCAAGTGGGGGCCTTTCTGCCCCCAAGGACATCTGGAGACGTTTCTGATGGTCACACCCGGGTCAGGGTGCTGCCGAAAAGCCTGCAAGGCACAGGACGGCTCTCGATGATCTGGCCAGAGCACAGCCGGAATCCCAAGAGGCTGTTGGGAGGCTGTGGGAAGGCAACCGGGCAGCAAGGGAGGGGACGGGGGGCAACCCTGTGCAGCCGCCCCGGCAGGGAGGCCGGGCCCCTCTGTCCCACTCCACGTGAGTTCCACTGAGCTGTGCTGGGGAGCTCGCTGGAGGCCTGTCCTGCCAGGAGGCCCACTCTCTCACTGCCCCAACTCCCACGGCCATGTCCCCTCTCTGAACTACAAGCTCAAGGCCTCCCCAGACAACAGGACAGGAGCAATCCACTCCCCCTGCAACTTCTGGTCTGGCCTTCATACATACCAACCACAGCTGAGCAGGTGGAGTCAACACTCACCCTGTGAAATATTCCAGGAAAAGGCAAGACAGACCGACCAAGGAAAACGGAGAACACTTGGTGCCCTCCCAGTGCCCTCCTGAGACTTCCACTGCCGCCAGGCCTGCTGGCGATGACCTCCAGGCTGGCAGCCAGCCCTCCAGCCCCTGCCTGGTGTCACCACAGGTGGTAGGTAGCCATGGGCAGTGCCCAGAGGGCATGTCCAGCAGCCTGAAGGTCTCTGTGCCACCACCTGGAAGCAGAGCAGCCCACAGCTTTTCTGGTTGGAGCCCCAGTGAGTACCCGTGGAGACCCCAGGGCACTGCTGGCCCACACAGGCTGAGGTCGCCCTCACATGGCTCCACACTGACTTCCTGTTCCGTGGTGTGGGTCAAGAGCTCACCTGACAAGGTGGCCAGCAGAGTGCCCACCTGCCAGGCCCGGCACACGGCTGCTCCCTGAAGCCAGGGCAGGATCTGGGCCTGCCTGTGAGAAGCCTGGGAACCACCCTGGCGGGGAGGGAGGGAGCCTGTGGGCAGCGGGCCTGCTGGTCAGCAGGTGACAGCTCACCAGAGCTGCGGCCAGTGCCCAGCGGAAAGAATGCTACAAGCAGCAGGTACTGGCAGGGGTCCTGAACAGTACATCCCTACAGGGGTTGGTGGCCCCTAAGGCCTGCTCAGTGGAGACCAAGCTCCTGGGAAAGACAGCCTTGCACCTGGTCGCTAGCACCGGGGTCTGGAACCCTACAGGGCTCTGATGCGAGGGCGGGCGCTGCAGGAAGCCCACAGGGGGGCCTTAATGGTGCCTCCCCTCTCAGGGCTGGCAGTCCCAGCTGCCACGCCAGGGAGGCCACCGCGGAGGAGATGTGGGTGTTCTCCTTAGTCCACAGGGAAGAGCCACTGTCTCGTCTCCTCCAGCGGTCAGTGATGTCACCAACACCCCTCTTCAGCTGGCAGAAGCAGCAAACAGGTGCAAACAGGACCTACACATTCACACCGATGCCTTTCTGAGGTGGGGGCGTGGCACTAAGTTGGCTGAACGGTAAAACTAGGAAAGACAGAAAACCGGGGGTGGGGAGGGGGCGGCGCTTCTGTTGGAGCGGCGCTTTTTCTTCCTAAGCCAGAGTTTCCAGTTCAGCCTGGCCTGGGGATCTGACTGGTCAGCTTGTGCCAGTGTGAGGACTTTCTCAGAGCAGCTGACCATCAGGTGGCCGAGCCCAATAGCCCAGCAATGAGCGTGCTGCCCACCTGAGGGCAGATTTTACCAGCAGCTGGCCAGAGGGACTCACGCGCTTGGGGGACGGAGGGGGGACAGCTGGAAACGTCGTGCCCTAGCTAGAAAACTCCATTGACTGTGCTTTCCGAAGTGGTTCAAAAGCAGCTCTGCCAACGGCGCAGACGGCGGGCGGGAGGGCTCGGTGTGCGGGGGGGGGGGGGGGGGCACGGAGCCAGGCTGTACACCCCCAGCACTGTCAACCACCAGGGCCGTCCCTTCCCCAGGGACCCCTCTCTGCCCCGCTGCAGACGGGCACCCTGCAATCCGGGCGGGGCCGGGCAGCACGACTGCATCACGGCTGGAAACTGCAGCAGCAGCGCAGCCTGCTGGTGCGGTCAGGAGGCCCAGCCTGCCGGGGACAGAGAGAGGGGCCTGCGTCCAACTGCCTGCTGAGGGAGGGGGAGGACCCGGGCGCTGCGCCTGGCAGGAGGCCACTGGGAGGCCTGGCCAGTCTGGCCGCTCTCTGCGGATGCCGCAGGGTTTGATGTGTGGGGCGTGCGCTCCAGGGCAGGCACTGGCACGGAGGAGCCCTGCACTGCACCCCTCATCTGGGCTCCGGGCCTGTCCATCTGGCTCAAGAGGACGAGAACAGCCCAGGACTTGCTGGGTTTGAATGGAGGGGACAAATGGGCCGAAGTATGAATAAAAAATACAAAAGTGAACGGCTGAGTTCTCCAGCCTGACGGACAATCGCCGCCTTCACTCGCCCCAGGCTGCGGTCAACTGTCCAGGCACAGAGAGAGCTTGCTGGCTCCACGCTGCCCTCCAGACACCCCCGCCAGCCTTCACTCGCCCCAGGCTGCCGTCAACTGTCCAGGCACAGCACAGAGAGAGCTCGCTGGCTCCACGCTGCCCTCCAGACACCCCCGCCACATGTCTGATGTCACTGAGCTCACCGACGACTCCCCAGGGTGGTGGTCACACGAACCCGGCCCATCAGAGCCGGCACTGTGCCAGGAAGGGCCCCGTGTGCCTCTTGACCCCAGGAAGGAGGCACTGCTCCTGCTGGTCTAACCCTGCGGGGGCACCGGGGAGGCTGGGGGAGCTGAGGGACCTGCCCGAGGTCACCCAGGCGCCACACTGCAGGGCCCTGGCTTTGCTGCCCTGTCCTTCCTCACCTGGTGTGCCAATCGAGCTGCCCTGCCACGCACGCTGCGGTCTCTGGGCGGCGCACAGCTTCCTCCCTGAGCTCACTGCCATCACAGCCACTCTCAGGCCTCACCAGACCTGCTGCCTGGGGACCTGCACCTTAGCAAGGTTTCTGGGCGGTCTGTGTGCAGACACTGTCCCCACAGAGCAGTGGCTCTCGACAGCATGGGCACGGGGATGTGGGGGCTGCTGCGGCCTATTCCAGGCTCACTGCTCCATGCCCGTGCTGGGAGGCGTCGGGAAACTCCCAGGTACACACAGAGTGACTGTGCGCACCCTCAGACCCTGGCTGTCCTGAACGGCATTTTCATGACAGCAAGGAGGGGAGAGCCGTCTGCCGCGAGCGGCTCCTGGCGCGATCCTGGTTTGGGGGAACACCGCTGTTCTGCTGCAGCTGTGCTTCCTGGGGGAGGGGGGCCCTGGGGGGACTACATCTGGGCCCATGGGGCAGGGCGAGTTCAGCCACGGGGGACCCCAGAGCGGGGGAAGAACCCACTCCCCCTGAACCCGCACCAGCTTCCACTGGCTTCTCTAGCACCTGCGGTTACTATTTTGAGGCAGATGAAATGAACACCCGCCCGGGTGCTGGCGTCCGGAGGACACCGCCCAGCCCGCGGGCTCTGCACTGGAGCGGCTCTGCGGGCTGACTTCACCACCTCTTGGTTGGGTCACTAATTCCTAAGAACCTCAACTGCCCAGCTCTTCTCCCAGAATGCACCAGACACAAGCAACTCATGTCAGGACTGAAATATTTCCTAACAGAGCCTGGGAGCAGGCTGTGCCCAGCTGAACGGAGGCCACGGGCTGCGGGGGCAGAGGTGTAGGGTAGGACTGGGAGAAGCATGTGACCATCCCCAGAGGTGTCGTGAGATGAGGCCGTGAGGCACCGCACAGGGTCCCGCAGAGGCCAGCGTGCTGCCACACCCCAGCCGCGTGTGCTGAGGGTCCCACCTCCCTGGGGACAGAGCTCTTCCAGCTCCAGAGCCCACTCCCCACCGCGTCTCCAGGGGCCCCGATTCCCACCTGCCTGGCACCTACCCCATGCCCCCGAGCCACGCTCGGCTCTTCACAGGAGGGAGACAGTATCCCCCCACCCAAGACAGGCTGGCCAGCACGGCCTGAGAGGGCTCCCCATGGCCGGGCACTGGGGCAGGCCCCGGACGGCTCCTCTCCTGAGGAACTGACAGCTCAGCTGGAGAAGCCAACACAGAGGAAGTAACACTGACAAGTGGAGGAAGGTGCACACACTAACCTACAAGTGAAGGACATCAGGTACACAGGGTCGCCACCCTCTGGTCACCTGGTCTAGGCTGTCCGCGCCTTGGGGTGCACCCAGCCCAGAAGCAAGGAGCCAGCGAAGGGCTGAATCAGAGTGCGGAGGGGCGAGTACTGGAGAGGGCTCTGACCCAGGAATAAACAGCAGAGCATCAGCTATGGGCAGGACGGCCGTCAGGCCTGGTGGAAGGGGGAGCGAGTCCGGACTCACCTCGGGAGGAAGGTCTTATTCCCATCCAGGGACAGGAAACGATGCACAGGGCTGCATGTGGAAGAGGGAGCGAGTCCGGACTCACCTCGGGAGGAAGGTCTTATTCCCATCCAGGGACAGGAAACGAAGCACAGGGCTGCATGTGCCTCACGCCTGTCCCACCACGGGCGGGATGGCACCGAGTAGACCCCGGCGAGCGTGCCCGGGCTGCTGGGCTCCTGCGCTTCTGCAGGCGTTTCTATGCAACGGCACACACGACTCCCAGGGGGCACTGCAGCACTAAGAACTCACCACAGACCTGGAGGAGGTTCAGGGGGTGCCTCCCAAGAGCAACGGGAACCACAGGACCCCTACAACCAGCAACCACGAGGCAGCGTCTCAGCCAACCCCACACTACTGAGCTGGTCTCTGAGGGGCAACTGGGGGAAACCAACAAACGGTCCCATAAAAAACAGGGGGGAGAAGCCCAGGTATTTGAACAGCGCTGAAAAAGCAGAAGACTACGAAGCCATGACGAACAGAGGGGCCACGAAGTGTCCCAGGGAGGTGGGTTTCCCGACTCTTCACCCCACGCCCGCCAGATGGAGCCCTGCTGATGCCAGGTTCCCCAACACTCCCTGGGGGAGCCTGACAACGATCCTGGTTAACAGCTGCATTTCAACCGGCAACCTTTCCTTTTTCCTTAAACAGAACATCCTCCAACTACGTAGGGACTCCTTTCAATTTACAGATTTTTAAGGGGCTGGTGTTATGGAGTAGCAGGTAAAGCCACCGCCTGCGATGCTGGCATCCTGTATGGGTGCCAGTTTGAGTCCCGGTTGCTCCACTTCGGATCCAGCCCCCTGCTAATGTGCCTGGGAAAGCACCAGAGTATGGCCTGAGGGTTTGGGCTCCTGCACCCATATGGGAGACCCGGAAGAAGCTCCTGGCTCCTGGCTTCAGCCTGGCCAGACCCTGGTTTTTGCGGCCATTTGGGGAGTGAACCAGCAGATGGAAGACCTCTCTCTCTCTCTCTTTCAAATAAATAAAATACAACTAAAAACAACAACAAAAACCACTTTTTTTCAAAGCACAGAAACCTGGGGATCAAACCACAAATGCAGGATGACTTAAATTATGAACACAGTGAGGTTTTGTTCCCAGCACCCAGCATTTCTCCCAACACACCTTGCCTGTGGTCTAGATAAACAGTGGTGGTGACAGAAAAACAGCCGCCAAGTCCCCACACTGCCGGCCCCAGCGTTGACCAACCTCTGCTCAGGTGGGCCAGCTCCCATCAATGCCAAGTGCAGAGCCCTGGGTTCTGGGACACACCACACTAGGCCCCGCTGACCGAGAGAGAAGAGGTCGATGCAGGCCAGCTTTGATGTGAGGGCTATGGGCAGATTTTGCGAGCACACGTCCTTGGGAAGCAGGAAGGGACATGGTTTTGCCAGCCTAGAGACTGCCAGCTGGGAAGGCAGATTCCTGGGCCCACATTGTGGCCACCAGAGCCGAATCAGAACTGGGTTCCTGCCGGCACCGCGGCTCACTAGGCTAATCCTCCACCTGCGGCGCCGGCACCCCGGGTTCTGGTCCTTCTTCCAGCCCAGCTCTCTGCTGTGGCCCGGGAGTGCAGTGAAGGATGGCCCAAGTGCTTGGGCCCTGCACCCGCATGGGAGACCCCAAGCACCTGGCTCCTGGCTTCAGATCAGCGCGGTGGCTGGCTGCAGCAGCCATTGGAGGGTGAACCAATGGTAAAGACCTTTCTCTCTCTGTCTCTCTCTCACTGTCCACTCTGCCTGTCCAAAAAAAAAAACAAAAAACAAAACAAACAAACAAAAAACCTGGGTTCCTAGACGGGCACACACATGTGTGTGAAATAAGAGCTCCAAGTGTGGGGAAGCAGTGCACCAGCAGGAGGACACATCACCGCTGGCCACTCGGCCGCGGCCCTCAGGACCCCCTTCCTCACCTCCCCCACGGCGAACACAGAGTGACCTCACTGGGCGAGCAAGCTCAGCTCGCCACCGCCCTGCGCGACACCCCCCAGGAATCAGCTGCTAGTTGACAGGCGCCGGCGGTCACAGTCTTGCCTCCCCAGGCGCTCTCCAGCAGTCTTGAGCGCTGCGATTTTGACCATGAAACGTGGCAGGGAAGGGCAGGGAAAGCAGCGCTGGGGGCCAATGCTAGGTGGGCTTTGGCTCTCACCAAAGTGGGCGGAGCAGGGGCAGTGCTGCCCTGCCTGGGGCCACCATTCTGCCTTCAGGGCACCTGGATTTGGGGTCAGTCTCAGAGGCTTGAGTCGGTCAGCTGAGCAGGGCTACGGCAGGGCAAGGAGAGCCCATGCTGGAGGAGCAGGCGTGCTTCGCAACCACCCTGAAGGACATCAGATCAAGGCTGGTTCTCCACCTCAGGATGCCCTGGCTACAGCTCTCCAGGATACAGGGGTGGGGAGGGCAGGGTGCTGCAAACACTTGTTTTTCACAGAGAAGCAGGAGTCTGACGCAGGCACAGGAAGCCAAGGAGGAAGAGACACACGGCCCCAGAGATGGTTGGCAGGCTGAGGCCTTGCACTGTTTGGTGACAGTCCTGTACAGGCAGCCTGCAAGTCGGCCTGGTGCTCACCACCAACGTCCACAGCCACAGACGGGCTCCCGGACAGCGTGAGTGCCGTTCTCACCACTCGCCCTCCAGGACTCTGCAGCGCCAACCTCGTCCACGCACCTTCCCCTTCCTGAGCTGCCGGCACCACTGGAGTACGTCAGGGCAGGATCAGGTAAGCGGCCTCCTAAGCCAAGGTGTCCAACAAAATTAAAAACAAGGGGCCGGCGCCCCAGCGCAGCCAGCGCAGCCGCCACCTGCAGTGCCCAGGTGGGCCCCTGCACCCACGTGGGAGACCTGGAAGAAGCTCCTGGCTCCTGGCTTCGGATCGGTGCAGCTCCAGCCATTGCGGCCATCTGGGGAGTCAGCAGTGGATAGAAGACCTCTCTCTCTCTCTCTCTGTAACTCTGCCTTTCAAATAAATAAATAAATCTTAAAAACAAACACAAAAACAAAAAGCCCATTTCTGCCGGGTTGTTTGTGGTGGCTGGCAAGGCCCACTGGGAAAGAAGAGGGGAGCAAAGCCCCTCTAGAGCCGGAGACGTCGCTCCAAGAGGCCCTCTGCTCCTGCTCTGACCACAAATGGAGCAGTCCCCAGACAGCCAGAACCAACGGCAGGCACACACCGCACCACGCAGTGGCGCTCCCCCAAGGCTGGGGCTGACGCCCCTCACCTGCCCTCCTCCCCCCAGGACGGAAACGCTGGGGTCGTCCCCCCACAGCGTGGTTTCGGCGACTTCCGTGCTCCCGAGTGCAGCAGTGGGCTCATGGGATGCACGAATGCCTTGCCACTGGTGCAGGCAGCGTTACGGGCCTTGGCTGAGGCAGAGACAGCGAGCTCATTCACTGGTTCACTCCCTGAACACCTGCAGCAGCTGCGGCCAGGATGGGAATTCAACCTGATCTCACGCAGGCAGCAGGGACCCTTCTACCTGAGCTAAACCCCTGCCTGCCCCTGATACTTTCCTGCATTTCCCACAGCCCTGGGTCACGGACACGGCCAAAAGTTGCACCCAGGCTAGAGGAAGCATGAGCCACCCCGGGGAACAGCTGTGGCGGTGACACGTGCTGCACACAGGCTAGAGGAAGCATGAGCCACCCCAGGGAACAGCTGTGGCGGTGACACGTGCTGCACACCGCTGCGCCGATGCCACGGCTCAGATGTCGCTCCCTCAGAAAGGCCCCTCCGAGGGGCAGGTGCGGTGCTGCAGCAGCTGGAGCCCACGTTTGGGACTCTGGCATCCCATCCTGGAGTGCGAGCTGGAGTCCCAGTTGCTCCATTTCAGATCCAGCTTCCTGCTGACGTGCCTGGGAGGCAGCGGATTATGGCTCAAGCTCTTGGGTTCCTGCCACCCACGTAGGAGACCTGGGGTCCCATCCCACCTCTTTAGTGTCTGGGGGCTGACGGTATTCACGCTAGGTGGGTACACAAGGATTTGCACACTGCCCAGATCCCAGCCCAGCGGCTCAGCTCCCAACCCCCATCCCTGGCAGCCTGTTAGCCCAGCGTGACAATCCTGATGGTATCCGTGGTGCTCAGGGCCACAAGGCCGTGCCTTCTCCAGGGCCCTGGAGGGGTGGGCCGGAGCACAGGGGGTTGCCTGCCCTGCTCATGGTCGTCTGGACACACTTCCTTCACTCCAAGCTCTAAGGCTAGACCTATCCAGTGCTGGATTTTACTAAACTGGGCCTTTTTGTGGGGGACGAATGGCAAAAGGGAAGAAAAATACAGAAAAGGGGTCTGCAGGGGCGATTAGAAAAAAAAAACAACCACATTTATTTATTTGAAAGGCAGAGTTAGAGAGGGGATGAAAGAAAAGATCTTCCACCCACTGGTTCACTCCCCACACGGTCACAACAGCCGGGGCTGAGCCAGGGTGAAGCCAGGAGCCAGGAACTCAACCTGCGTCTCCCACAGGGGTGGCAGGACCACAGTACTCGAGCCACCTGCTGCCTCCCAGGGTGTGCATTAGCAGGAAGCTGGATCAGAAGCAGGGGAGCCAGGACTCAAAGCAGGCACCCCAGTAGGGGACGTGGGTGTCCCAAGTGGCGACTTAACTACGGCTGTGACCGAGGAATTCCGCTTACGGCTGCACCCAGTGTGCAGAGTGCCGCCTCCTTTCTCCCAGGACCTCCACGGACGCCAGTCCCGTCAAATCTCTAGCCACGACTTTCCTGAACATCACCAAACTGCCCATCTGGTGTCTTCTGGCCGCCTCCCCCTACCCTCCTGGGCTCACCTGCATCGGGGCCTGCGTTCCTGGATCCCAGGACAACCCCTTAAAGGGGGCACACTTGAGAACCTCTCCCCTCGTCCTTGATGGCACGGGCTGGGGATGGCGCGGCCTCACGGTGGGCCACATGGATTTATTTCTATTATCTGTAGGGCTTTCTACCTACCACACTTTTTCTCGGCTCTCTTCCTTCTAGAATGATGACTTAGTTAAAAAATTCCAATTTTCTAGCCGGCGCCACGGCTCACTAGGCTAATCCTCCGCCTAGCGGCGCCGGCACACCGGGTTCTAGTCCCGGTTGGGGCGCCGGATTCTGTCCCGGTTGCCCCTCTTCCAGGCCAGCTCTCTGCTGTGGCCCGGGAGTGCAGTGGAGGATGGCCCAAGTGCTTGGGCCCTGCACCCCATGGGAGACCAGGAAAAGCACCTGGCTCCTGGCTCCTACCATCGGATCAGCGCGGTGCGCCGGCCGCAGCGCGCTGGCCGCGGCGACCATTGGAGGGTGAACCAACAGCAAAGGAAGACCTTTCTCTCTGTCTCTCTTTCTCACTGTCCACTCTGCCTGTCAAAAAATTTAAAAAAAAAATTCCAATTTTCTTTTCCCCTCTACAGGTTCGAAAGCTTTAAATCGTATTCCTATTCTCTTGGTTACCCTTAATCGGAACAGGTGTCTAAGGCACACTCAATATCCCTCCCACTCTCCCCAGACAGGTCAGAGGTCGCAGCACGCGTCCACTGTGTCCTGCTGATGCAGGACATCGGCTTGAACCCTTGCCACATCTGGGACGAGCGCTGTCTGCAGTGGCGCCTCCTCTGCCTCACCCACCTCCACGGGGCCCTTCCTTCTGCGTCTCCCTCCTCCTGGGCTCAGTCTCTGAAGGGCTGTGCGTGAGGACACAGCTTCTGCCGGGAAAAAGTCTGCGTTTGTCCCCACTCCTGACAGGGAACAGGGGCTGGCACCGAGAACTAAGGCGAAAGCCCCTGTCCTTAGCGTGCTGCGGAGTGCGTTCCCCTGTGGCCTGGCCTCCGCCCTCAGCGCTCCGACACCTGCTGAGCCCGGAGGGGGCTGTCTCCTTCCCCTGCTCTGAGGGCGCTCTGCTCTCCGGGAGAATTCCTGACGCCATCGGCGGGGCCCTCCCATTCTGCCCTGAGTCCCAGCCTTGCCTCCTTACCCCATCTCAAAGAATTTACACCAGTTCAAATAATTTTCTCTGGAGAATCTGCACTATTTGCTACTTAATATTTCTTTTTTTAAGAGAAAGTTGTATTTGAGAGGCAGAGAGAGAGAGAGAGAGAGGAGTGAGCAAGTGAATTTCCATTCATTGGTTCACTCCCCAAATGCCCAAATAGCCAGGGCTAGGCCGGGCCGAGGCCAGGAGCCTAAAACTCCACCCACCCGGGTGTCATGGACCCAAGCACTTGACCCATCACCTGTGCCTTGGAGGGTGACTTCAGCAGGGAGCTGGACTGGACGCGAAGCTGGGAGTCCCGCCTAGGCCCTTAGGTGGCTGCAGGCTCCCACACAGCAGCAGGACCTCTGCACAATGACCGCCCCTCCACTGGGCTTTTTCTCAGTGATTAGAGTTTGTGAGAGAAAGAGAAAGGCAGGCAGAGCTCCCAGCCACGGCTCAGTCCCCAAAGGCCCCCAGTGCCCAGGGCTGGGCGGGGGAAGCAGGGACGGCTCTGAGCCTGTCTCCCTCCCAGGGTCTGCCTGAGCAAGAAGCTAGGGTCCAGGCCAGAGTCCAGCATTGAGCCGGGCACTCTGACTTGGGATCCGGTGCCTTCCGTGCTAGGCCACACAGGCCCACTCCCAAGACACCCTCAGGGAGCTGTGTCTTGCTCTTTCCTTTGATTCAATTCTTGCTTTTAGCCCTTCAGTCACCTTAAATATTTGTAGTGCGATCTCCTCTGTTCTCTGAGGCGCCTTGCTGGAAACCTCCCCGTATGTCACGCCTGCTGACTCATGCTCGAGATTTCGACCGTCTGGTGACTTCCTGGAAGCAGCTAGTCCTCCGTGGAATCACAGAATTCCGAGTGGCCTGCACGGAGCAGGCTTTACTCATGCAAGAGCTCCAGGCATCCCTAGCATGCTGCTGCGACACTCGGAAGCCTCACAGCTCGGCTGTCTCCATCACACCAACGCTGCCTCCGGCAGGCGCCAACAATCCCCTGTGCCATGCTGCTGGCCCCTTGCGGGAGATCTTGATTCTCCTTTTCGTGGGAATGATCCTCTGAGGGGATTACACTTCATCCATGTCCATTAAAACACAGACCTGTAGGGGCTGGCTCAGGCACAGCGGGTGAGGCAGGCGCCTGTGTCGCTGGAATCCCAGATGGGCGCCAATTTGAGTCCCGGCTGCTCCACTTCAGATCCAGCTCTCAGCTATGGCCTGGGAAAGCAGCAGAAGATGGCCCAAGTGTTTGGGCCCCAGCACCCACGTGGGAGACCCAGAAGAAGCTCCTGGCTCCTGGCTTCAGCCTGACCCAGAACTGGCCACTGCAGCCATCTGGGGAGTGAACCAGCAGATGGAAGATCTCTCTCTCCCTTTCCTTCTCTCTGTAACTTTGACTTTCAAATAAATAAATCTTAAAAAAAAAAATCCTCCAGGGCCAGTGTGTGGCATAGTAGGTAAAGCTGCCTCCTGCAGCGCAGGCATCCCATGTGGGTACTGGTTTGTGTCTCAGCTGCTCCACTTCCGATCCAGCTCTCTGCTGTGTCCTGGGAAAGCAGCAGAAGATGCCCAAGTCCTTGGGCCCCTGCACCCACGTGGGAGACCCAGGAGCAGCTCCCGGCTCCTGGCTTCAGCCTGGCCCAGCCCCAGCCATTGTGGCCATCTGGGGAGTGAACCAGCAAATGCAAGCTCGCTCACTCTCTCTGTAACTCTTGGCTTTCAAATAAATAAATATTTTCTTCAAAAAATTACAATCCTCCACTCTTGTTAGGGCCGACCACAGAGTCCAGTAAACACCCTGAGAGCTGCCTGCCTCTCCCTTTGGCTGTAAGTTCCTGCTTTAATTCTTTGTTACCCTTTTCTTTCCTATACGCTCAGCTATGCACTTCAAATCTCCATTATATCCGCAGAGAGCCGCACCGCTAAGGAACTGAAGCAGGAGTGGTTCTACTTTAGCTCCACTACCCAGTTACCGAAACAGGAATCATTGCCTTTAGCTTCTTCACTCTCGGCCTTTGGCGCGACCCGTTCTCTCTGAAAGCTTTGCCCTCTCCGTGTTCTGGGATCACAGAGCGCGACAGTTAGCCTGCTTCCCACTCGCCACCGTGACCCCACGGCTGACAGTTCTGGAAGCGTCCACGTGGCTGCAATTTCCCGTCCCGGATTCTCCCCTCTCCTTCACAGATGCCAGATTTTTAATGTTACAGATAAAGGGTCTTCAAAGTTTGTGGAAAACCTGTTTTATTATGAAATACTATATGGCTTTCAAATTTTCTTTTGTACTAAAATAAACGTATCTTTGGATTCCATTTTCCATAAACTTTTTTTTTTAAGATTTTATTTATTTATTTGAGAGAGAGAGTTACAGAGAGAAAGATCTTCCATCTGCTGGTTCATTCCTCAAATGGCTGCAGTGGCTGGAGCTGGACCAATCCAAAGCCAGGAGCCAGGAGCTTCCTCTGGGTCTCCCACGTGGGTGCAGGGGCCCAGGCACTTGGGTCATCTTCCGCTGCTCTCCCAGGCCGTAGCAGAGAGCTGGATCAGAAGAGAAGCAGCCAGGATCCCATAAGGGATGCTGGCACTGCAGGCAGAGGCTTAGCTCAGTGTGCCACAGCACCGGCCCCCACAAACTTTTTGAAGTACCTTTCCATTTCCTGGGAGCCTCTGTCAACTCTTTTTTAAAAATATATTTGCAATTTCCAAGAAGCCTCTCCTGTTTATTTTGACAATTCCCTTTAAAAAAATTCATGAATACAATACTGGCTCTTGGGCGGATGTTTGGCCTGGTGGCTAAGCCGGCCGCATCCTGTGTCAGAGTGCCTGGGTTCACGCCCCAGTTAAGCGCCCAGCTCCAATCCTGACCCCAGCCTCCCGCCAGCGTGCACCTTAGGAAGCAGCTGGGCCCCTGTCACCCACAGGGGAGACCTGGGTTGAGGTCCTGGCTCCTGGCAGTGGGAGCTCCTCTCTGTCTGGTCTGTCTCTCAAATAAAGAAAACAATTTCTAGAACACTGGCTCTTATTCTTCCAAGTCTCTTCACCATGTTGCGAGCGTTTCCTGAGATGGTTTCCTTTTCACTTGGTCTGGCCCCGCCTTTCACATGGGAGCTTTCTGGATGTCCATTCCTGTGTAGAAGGGAGGCAATGGAGCGCTGAGTCCCGTGTCTGGAACGCTGCGGTGGTCACGGGGACGTGGCGCTGCACACCACCTGCTCTGCCAGTGTCAGCTTCCAGATCTGACACCTTCCAGGACCGCATAAGGGGCAACCAGGGCAGCATAGCGGGCGTCCCTGTGAACGAGGCAATGGAAAGACGAAAGACGACCGACGCTTTGTGAAGGTGAGCGAGGGTCAGCTGGGCAGAAGCCGGCGTTCGCCGTGAGGCATGGCTGGATGCTACGCAGGTGCGTCCCGAACCTGGTGCAGTCACTTGTGCCTCCCCTGTCTCAGGCCCACCTCTCACTCCCACTCTGGGTGACTGCAGGTGCATTTGATGCCTGAGGCTCTCTGAAGCTGAAGCCCCTCTCACTGCCTCTACCACTGTCAGCATTTTTGCTTTATCTACTTGCTCTTCCATTCGCCTTTCTCCGTCTTCCCAATATTTGAGATCCCTTCTCTGTTATCACTTTCTTTTTCCTTCTTTATCCTGTGGGTTTATACTTAAAAAAAAAAAATACTTATTTTCTTACTTGAAAGAGAGAGAGCGAGCGAGCAAGTGAGAACAGCATGCTCTTTTGGTCCCAAAGTGGAGGAATTTTTACAATGTATAAACCTGGGGCCAGTCTTGTGGTATAGCAGGTAAAGCTGCTGCCAGCATCCCACATGAGCACCGGTTCAAGTCTCAGCTGCTCCACTTCCGATCCAGCTCCCTGCTAATGTACCTGCAAAAGCAGCAGAAGATGACCCAAGTGTTTAGGCCCCTGCCCACGTAGGAGACCAGGAAGAAGCTCCAGGCTCCTGAGACCATCTGGGGTCACATCAACTGATGGAAGATAAATCTCACCCTCTCTGTCTCTTCCTCTCTTTCAAAATAAGTAAAATAAATCTTTTTTTTAAAGATTTATTTTTTATTTATTTGAAAGAGTTACAGAGAGAGGTAGAGAGAGAGAGAGGTCTTCCATCTACTGGTTCACTCCCCAGACGGCTGCAACGGCCCAAGCTGCGCCGATCTGAAGCCAGGAGCCAGGAGCTTCTTCTAGGTCTCCCACGTGAGCGCAGGGGTCCAAAGACTTGGGCCATCTTCTACTGCCATCCTAGGCCATACCAGAGAGCTGGATGGGAAGAGGAGCAGCTGGGACTAGAACCAGTGCCCATATGGGATACCGGCATTTCAGGCCAGGGTGTTAACCTACTGCGCCACAGTGCCCGCCCTAGTAAAATAAATCTTAAACAAAGAAATTATTTTAGCACGGTTTCTGGAGGAAGTGGCTATCAGTGGACGTGTCCAGTCTACTCTATTTACTAAAGTAAGCTAACCACTGATTAAAAAAAAAAAAAAAAAAAAAAAAGATTTATTCATTTGAAAGGCAGAGTTACAGAGAGGCAGAGGCAGAGAGAGAGAGGTCTTCCACCCACTGGTTCACTCCCCAAGTGGCCACAATGGCTGGAGCTGGACTGACCCAAAGCCAGGAGCCAGGAGCTTCTTCCGGGTCTCCCACTTGAGTGTAGGGCCCAAGGACTTGGGCTCTCTCTACAGTTTTCCCAGGCCATAGCAGAGAGTTGGATCGGAAGTGGAGCAGCTGGGACTTGAACCAACACTGCAGGTGGTAGCTTTACCAGCTACACCACAGCGCCAGCCAACCACTGCTTTTTAATCTTAATTTTGCAAACTATTTACACACAAGAGTGGGACATATTTGACGATCAAGGCGAGGTGACAACTCAACAAAAACAGAAATCACTAACTCAAAACTCCAACTCCTGAGTTTGCTTCACCCACCCCGTGCCGACAACAGACCCTCAGACGGCTCTCGCGGGTCTGCTTTTCTGAGATTCAGCTCCGGGGCGCGGGTGTGCAGAAGCAAGCAGGGCTCCATCAGCAACTCCTCAGACACCACGAGGGTCACTGATCTGCTCCTCTAAATGGCTTTCTGTTCTGAATGTCAAAGAAATGTTAAATTCCATAGACTGAGTATGACAGTGAGAATGACCCAGGGCAAAGCCAGGCTCCGGGTGGAAGAGAACTGTTGTCAGTGGATACGCAACATTTTAGACACTCACACATTCAATCACGCCCTGAGTGCTGAAGCCATCACTGAGAGCCAGGTCCTGTGGGGCCGCGGGCTAAGCTGACGCCTGGGACACCAGTATCCATATCAGAGCGCTGGTTACTCCACTTCCAGTGCAGCTTCCTACTAACGCACATCCTAGAAGCAGGTGGTAATTCTAGCCCTCGGGCCCCTGTCACCCACGGGGGAGACCTGCATGGAGTCTTGGGCCCCTGTCACCCACGGGGGAGACATGCATGGAGTCTTGGGCCCCTGTCACCCACGTGGGAGACATGCATGGAGTCTTGGGCCCCTGTCACCCACGGGGGAGACCTGCATGGAGTCTTGGGGCCCTGTCACCCATGTAGGAGACCTGGATGGAGTCTTGGGGCCCTGTCACCCACGTGGGAGACCTGGATGGGGGCTTGGGCTCCTGATTTTAGCCTAGCCCATCTCTGCTATTGCAGGCATCTGGAGAGTGAATCAGCAGATCTCTCTCCCTCTCGCCTCTCTGCTTTACCAAAAAACCACTAAGAAAGTCCCAAGCATACAGAGCAGCACGTGTGCCCCTGAGCAGGCAGCTACACTACTGACGAACTGAGCAGACAGCTACACTACTGACGAACTGAGCAGGCAGCTACACTACTGACGAACTGTGCAGACAGCTACACTACTGACGAACTGAGGACCTGGGAGGCAGCAGCCCAGATTCACTGGGAAAAGTCAGGGCCTCCTACCAGCAGGCAGGGGCTTGTATGCACACAGGAAGAGGGGTATGCACACACACACACACACACAGGCAGGGGCTTGTATGCACACAGGAAGGGGTATGTATACACACAGACACACACAGGCAGGGGTGTGCACACACAGAGA
This sequence comes from Oryctolagus cuniculus, assembly GCF_051225735.1. NCBI lineage: Eukaryota > Metazoa > Chordata > Mammalia > Lagomorpha > Leporidae > Oryctolagus > Oryctolagus cuniculus. The sequence goes on along the minus strand of NC_142883.1, from coordinate 4,319,670 downwards.
CACACACACAGGCAGGGGTATGTACACAGAGACACACACAGGCAGGGGTATGTACACACACAGACACACACAGGCAGGGGTATGTACACAGAGACACACACACGCAGGGGTATGTACATACAGAGACACACACACAGGCAGGGGTATGTACACACAGAGACACACACACAGGCAGGGGTATGTACACAGAGACACACACAGGCAGGGGTATGTACACACACAGACACACACAGGCAGGGGTATGTACACAGAGACACACACACGCAGGGGTATGTACATACAGAGACACACACACAGGCAGGGGTATGTACACAGAGACACACACAGGCAGGGGTATGTACACACACAGACACACACAGGCAGGGGTATGTACACAGAGACACACACACGCAGGGGTATGTACATACAGAGACACACACACAGGCAGGGGTATGTACACACACAGACACACACACAGGCAGGGGTATGTACACAGAGACACACACAGGCAGGGGTATGTACACACAGAGACACACACAGGCAGGGGTATGTATATACACAGACACACAGGCAGGGGTATGTACACACAGAGACACACACACTCACTTCAGCATGATCCTGTTTTCAACCTGCCAAATGGTTACAGAAATGACTCAGTTACCCGTTCCCATCCGTCAACAAACATTTCCTCATCCTGCTGAATAAAAAGAATCAGGATCCAAACCACAAGCGATCCCAAATAAATAGGTGTTATGGGAGCAGGTGTTATGTGACCACTGTATCCCTCACCCAGATGGAGTTCCTGGGTGTTATGTGACCACTGTATCCCACACCCAGATGGAGTTCCTGGCTCCTGTCTTACCATTAAATAAATAATCTATGAGAGAAAGAATTCAGAAAAAGAAGAATGATTAATGTATAAAAAATAGATATTACAGTGGCTGCCTCTGAAGACTCTGACTGTCCCTGGCACACGCAGCTGTGAGCAGCTGAAGGCTGGCCCACTGTCAGGGAAGACCTGTTTAGCAGCCCCTTCTCTGCCCTGGGCGACTGTGGATCCCAGTTCTAAAACAAACGGACCTCTTCCTGGGAAGACCTGGGACACAAAGCCCTTCCACTTCTAAGGGTCTCACATCCCTTACGGCATATTTACATTGGTTAAACCCCAATATAAAGACTGGCCGGGCACAAACCCCAGTGACACCGACAGGGCACCTGCCGCAAGATGTGGTCCACCTGCCAGACCCCACGGGGACGAGGGCGAGGGAGGCTCTGAATGCAAAGTCGACAGACATCCCAAAGCAAAAACACGCGAAGGATTTGCTGGAGACAAATGGCCAGTAAGCCACGAAGACGCTCAGCGTGATCAGCCACGGGAGAAGCTCAAATCTCAATGCACAACTGCTCCACACCACGGGGGTGGCTGTGAACAGCACAGCCGACAGTCCAAGCGCTGGCGCGGAAGTGGAGAAACAGGAACACACACACAAGGCCGGTGGGAATGCAAAATGGCACAGCTGCCCTGCCGAGCAAGCCAAACACAGGGGTGGGGGGTGGCCTGGTGGTTACGCGCAGGTCAGGGCACCCACAGCCCACGCTGCAGTGCGGGATTCCACACCCAGCCCTGGCACCCAAGTCCAGCCTCCTGCCAACGCAGACTGGGAGGCAGCAGAGGGGGCGCGAGCACCCGGGTTCTTAGGACTCCAAGCCCTTTCGGTTTCTGAGGGTCTCCAGTCCCTTACAGCGTATCTAACTAGGCAGGGGGTTAAATCCCAGCACAAGGTAAGATGCCTGGCACAGAGCCCAGTAACAATGACAGGGCACCTGCCAGACAGGTGGCTGCTGCAAGGCGTTTGAGGAGTGAACCAGCAAATGGGAGCGCTCTCTCTCTCTCTCAAATACCTTTTTTAAAAAGTTAGACGCAGGGGCTGGCATTGTGGTGCAGTGGTCAGGTTGCCACCTGCAATGCTGGCTGCCCACATTGGAGCACCATTTTGAGTCTTGGCTGCTCCGTTCCCATTTAGCTCCCTGCTAACGCGGCTGGGAAGGCAACGGATGACGGCTCGAGTACTTAGGTCCTTGCCTCTCATGTGGGAGACCCAGATGGAGCTCCAGGTTCTTGGCTTCAGCCCAGCCCAGCCAAGCCCTGCCCGTTGAAGCCATTTGGGGAATGAACCAAGAGATGAAAAATCTCTCCCGGCTTTTCAAATAAATTCTTTAAAAACCAAAAAAGGAATAAAGTTCTGGTATACTACAACACATACAAATTTTTAAAAAACGATGCTCAGAAAGAAGCCAAGGGCTGGCACTGTGGCACAACGGGTAAAGTCACTGCCTGAAAAGCCAACATCCCATATGGGCACTGGTTCATGTCCTGGCTGCTCCACTTCCAACCCAGCTCCCTGCCAGTGTGCCTGGGAAAGCAGCAGCAGATGGCCCAAGTGCTTGGAGCCCTGCACCCACAGGTGGAGTTCTGGGCTCCTGGTTTCTCCGGAACAAGCAAACCAATGGAGACAGAACGTGGCTACTAGGGTTGGGGTGACAGGAAAGAGGGTGTGACCGCTAATGGGTATGGGTTTTTTAGGGGGTGATGAAAAGTCTAAGACTGGCTGTGGTGATGGATGTACAAAAAAATCCTGAATTGAAAAGGATCCATTTGATTCTATGTCAATCATCTCAATTAAAAAAAAAAAAAAAAGGCCAGCCAGGTTGAGCCCCAGTCAGCGACAGTGTCTGGCTCCGGGGTCTGTAGCAGGGAGTCTTCTTGGAAAGTCTTCTGGGTAACAGGGTCCCGTGTAAGTCCCTACATTACAGATTCTGTTTGTCAACCAGAACCCGTCTCCACTGCAATTAACCACCGGCTCCCTGCTCTTGGAAAGCCGACGCCGTGAGCTCCCAGCACCTCTTCTTCCCCGTCTTGCTTGTGGCTCCCATCTGCCTTGGTCTCAACCACACAGCCTCTGGGGACCTTGGTTCCTGAACTTTACGTCACCACTAGCATCCCTCTGCCACCCCCCGACTGCAGGCATGGAGGTACCCAGGCACCTAGATGCAGGGATCACTCTGGTCAGGCAAGGAGCGCCCACAGTGAGCACAGCTGTAAACTGCTCCCGCGCTCAGGTGAGAGGCACAGGTCTGGGGCAGGGTCAGAGAGGGTGCAGACCTTGACAGGTAGGCAAATGCATTCTCCCAAGGGAATTCCCTCGCACTCCCCGGGGAGCGGAAGGCCACGGCCATCGCCTACCGTGAGCTGCACTGAGAAATGGCTCCCTGGAGTCCCCTGAAAGAAACAGGCGGCCCAAGCATTGGCTGCCGTAACTCAGCCTGGGCACGGCAAACAGCCTCTTCATGTGGGTTGTGGCGCCCTCTGAGCGTACGATCGTGGCTTCTGCAAGGAGCTCTGGGGGGCCCAGACCGAACCCTAACTCCAAGTGAGCAGTTCTATTTTTTCTTTTCTTTCTCCTTTTAAAGATTTATTTATTTGATGCCAGTGCTGTGGCATAGAGGGTAAAGCCACCTCCTGCAGTGCTGGCATCCTATATGGGCACTGGTTCAGGTCCCAGCTGCTCCACTTCCGATCCAGCTCCCTGCTATGGCTGGGAAAGCAGTAGAAGATGGCCCACGTGCTTGGGCCCTTGTGCCCATGTGGGAGACCTGGAAGAAGCTCCTGGCTTCAGACTGGCTCAGCTCCAGCTGTTGTGGCCACCTGGGGAGTGAACCAGCAGATGGAAGACCTCTTTCTCTCTGCTTCTCCTTCTCTCCCTGTGTTAACTCTGACTTTCAAATAAATAAATATATCTTTTTTTTTAAAAAAGATGTATTTATTTGGAAGGCAGATTGATACAGAAAGGGAGAAACACAGAGACCTCCCATTTGCTGGTTCCCTCTCCAAATGGTTGCAGAAGCTGGAGCTGGGCCAGAGGGAAGCCAAGAGCTCTGTTAGAGTCTCCCATGGGTGGCAGGGGCCCAGCTACTTGGGACTATCATCTGCTGCCTTCCCAGGCACATTAGCAGGAAGCTGGATCCAAAGCAGAGCAGCCAGGACTTGGTGAACAAGACGCCGGTGCTGTAAGGGGCAGCTTAACGCCCTGCACCACTACACCAGCCCCCAGGGAGCAACCATGACTGGGGCAAAATGCAGGCGTGCAGCTGAACGACACTTGGAGAGGTTTCTGGGAATACTTTTTCACCTGAGGTTTGTTTAAAAAACAAACAAACACCTCTGGGGGCTGGTGCTGTGGCATCGTGGTAAAGCCACTGCCTGCTGAGTCCCGGCTGCACCACTTCCCATCCAGCTCTCTGCTGTGGCCAGGGAAAGCAGTGGAGGATGGCCCGAGTGCTTGGGCCCCTGCACCTGCAGGAAGCTCCTGGCTCCTGGCTTCAGATCAGCCCAGCTCTGGCCACTGCGGTTGTTTGGGGAGTGAACCAGTGGATGGAAGACCTCTCTCTCTCTCTCTCTCTCTGCCTCTGCCTCTCTGTAACTCTCCCTTTCAAATAAATAAATAAATATTAAAAGAAAAAAAGCCTTCTGTGCCCTCACATGTCTGTTTCGACTCTAATACCTCGGAGTCTCCAGCCATCACTGACCCCTTCTGGCTGCTGAGAAAACCCCGCCCTAAGAGAGGAACGAGGGGTCCCTGCCCTGAGAGAGGAACGAGGATCCCTGCCCTGTCCCCAGAGGCAGAGCTGGTCTCTCCCCAGAGTGACCTTAAATGCCCCCCAACAGGCAGGCAGGAGGGCCACAGCTGAGGGAATGTGGCACCAATGGAGGCCGCACAGCCGCATGCGCTGAGGCAGAGAAAGGCTGGACTGCAAAGCCAGGCTCGCTGGCCTCAGAAGCCACTATTCACATCAATTCGATCTACAGCGACTGTACACACGTGTGTGCTAGAATTTGCAAAGAATGTATCTGGTCACAGTGATGGGAAGTGGACGTGGTAGGAAGGAGACAAATACTTCACTGTCTATGGGCATCTGTCAACAAGTTCGTGGAAAAACAGATTAAGAAGAGAAGTTGATTTTGGTGGAAAAAAATTTTCGAAATCCATGCTTTTATAATACACATTTTCAAGAGATTTTGAGGACCCTTCATAGCCTTTTAAGTCTTTTGAATGCTATGTCATTTGCACATATAATCTACTTAAATAAATATGAATTTAAAATCAGCCTTCAGGTTTGCAAACTAACAGGAATAGCCCCCCTAAACCTGGAATCATGTGTTGTGTGAGCTGCTAACCACGACGGGGAAACGGAGGCAGAGCCGGGCTGTGCTGAATGTCGCTCACAGGTGACCTAGTTCACTATCCAATAACCGTATGAGATTCTGTCTGGGGTCAGCGCTGTGGAGGAGTGGGTTAAACCGCCATCTGCAATGCCAGCATCCAATATGGGCACTGGTTCCAGTCCCAGCTGCTCCACTTCCAATCCAGCTCCCTATTGATGTGCCCGAGAAGGCAGCGGAGAATAGCCCAAGTGCCTGGGCCCCTGCACCCATAAGGGAGTCATGCAAGAAGCTCCTGGCTTCATCCTGGCCTAGCCCTGGCTGTTGTGGCCATCTGGGGAGTCAACCAGCAGATGGAAGACTTCTCTGCCTCTACTTCTCCCTCTCTGTAACGCCTTTCAAATAAATAAATAAATCTCTCTCTCTCTCTCTAAGATTTATTTATTTATTTGAGAGAGAGAGTTACAGAGAGAGAGAGGTCTTCCATACACTGGTTCACTGGATTAACCTACTGTGCAACGATGGCCCCAAATAAACAAATCTAAAAAAAAAAAAAAAAAAAAAAAAGAGAGAGAGAAAGAAAGAAAGAAAGAAAAGAGAAGAGATTCGGTCTTTTCTAGTCCTGTCTACATATCCACTCCACCCCAGATCTGAGCCACCACCTGCCTCTCCTGGCTCACTGAACATCCTCTGGTCCAGCCCCTACCCAGCACTGCATCCCCTGAGCAAAGGGCACACCCAGACCAGTCTCCCTGCAAAGCCCAGGGAGGCCACGGGCGGCAGGGCGGGGCAGAGCCAGATGAAGGCCCAGCCTTTCAGCATCAGCACATACTGCCACCCCGTGCAGGGAGAGCAGCATCCCACGATGGACACGCCAACTGGCGCCACTCTCCGGGATGACAGGCAAAGGCACCCAAAGTCGAGACGAAGCCAGTAGGGCGGTGTTTGGGCACAGCAGGGTAAGTCGCCACTCAACATGTGCAAGCCCCACCTACCCTTCTTCCAATCCAGCTTCCTACAAATGCACCCTGGGAGGGAGCAGGTGATGGCAATGCATCCTGGGAGGGAGCAGGTGATGGCTCAAGCACTTGGGCCCCTGCCAACCATGTGGGAACCTGGATAAAGCACCTGGCTGCTGGTTTCAGAAATAGAACATAAGTAGAAAGCTAATCCCAATAAAAGTGTATAGTTAGGGGCTGATGCTGTGGCATAGTGGGTAAAGCCACCGCCTGTAGTGCCGGCATCCCATATGGGTGAATCGGCTGCTCCACTTCTGATCAAGCTCTCTGCTATGGCCTGGGAAAGCAGCAGAAGATGGCCTGAATCCTTGGGCCTCTGCACCTACGTAGGAGCTGGGAAGAAGCTCCTGGCTCCTGGTTTTGGATCGGCTCAGCTCCAGCCGTTGCGGCCGTCTGGGAGTGAACCAGCAGATGAAAGATCTCTCTCTCTCTCTCTGCCTCTCAAATGCATAAATAAATCTTTTTTTTTTTTTAAGTGTCTAGTTAATAGTGTGGGACCGTGTTAATTTCTTCTTATCAATACACCCAGCATACAAGATGTTAGGTGACTTTCTGTACGATCTTTACAACTCTTCTACAAATCTAAAAGAGGTCAGGTCTATTTCAAAACACAGTGAGGGCAGGTGTGTGGCGAGGTGAGGCTGCCACCTGGGACACGTGCACGCGCGTCAGATGCCTGGGCTGAGACCCGACTCCTCTACTTCCGATCCAGCTGTCTAATGCTAGAAGCTCTCTCTGTCGCACCACCTCTCAAATAAAATGAAAACAAACATTTGAAAAGTTATTTGAAAGGCAGAGTGAGCCAGCCTGAAGCCAAGGGCCTGGAACTCCATCTGGGTCTTCCACATGGCTGGTAGGGACCCAAGGACTTAAGCCATCATCTGCTGCCTCCCAGGGTATGCACGAACAGCAAGGTGGACTGGAAGCAGGAAACCAGCACGGGGCACTCTATCAGCATTCTGATGTGGACTGCGGGCACCCACACAGCAGCTAAACCCGCTGCACCACAACGCCCACCCAGGTTCCTGACTGTTACTACACTGAAATACCTGATGCAGGCTATCTTACAAAGAAAACAGGTTCATACCGGCCCACGGTCGCGGAAGTACAAGGTCCAATCCGCATGACGTAGGTTCCGGCAAGGGCTTCCCCTGGCCACGCCACATCAAGGTTGGGGTGCAGGTGTTCCCATGTCCCTATGATGTTTCTCCTCCTCCAATGGGATCCAGGCCCGGGGCCCCACCCTAAATGACCTGCCCTGACCTAATCACTTTCCAGAGCCCCGCCTCTCAACTCCAAAGCTGGATCAAGTTTCTGCCCTCTTAATACCATTAACAGAGGACCTTGGGGACTAACCCGACACGGGGGCGGGGACCAGTATTCCTGCCATAGCACCCTTAGCCCCGTTCTGTTCACACGGCTACTGGCAGCAGGACTGTGTACACGAGACGCCGGCGTCCCGGCTGCACCTCTGGTTCTCATCCCCCTATGCAGGTGAATGTCTCCAGTGAACTCCTGTCACTTTGCTAAGAGCAACATAAACTGTAACGGCCTGGGGAGTCAGTGTTTGACAGGTGCACAGCTTCCGTCCGGTTCTGGATGGTGGCGATGGCTGCCAAATGTGCTGAGCACCACTGAGCTGTTCACGTAGAAATGGCTGAAATGGTCAGTTCTGCTATGTGTCCACCACAGCAGACAGACACCTGAACGGTTCATTCCCTCCTGCTGATGGAAAAGTCCCAGCACAGCACTGCCCACTCTCCTGCCCTGCCTCCCCCAAGTGCACCCGGCTCTGCCGTGTGCCAGCCCCACCTAAACGCCCCTTTTCCTCTCTCTCCACCACTCTAACCAGAGCTTTACTGCTGCCCTTTTAGAGCCAAGAGTCCTCATTTTACCGGGGGTTCGGTCCTAAGGTCAAACTCAACATCATCAAAATCATCCTTGAAAAATCCGTTAAATCCAATACAGGTGATTTTCCCGCTCGCACTGGAATGCATCGCTCTCTTCCACGGAAGGCTGGAGGAAGGTGTGGGCTCACAGGGAAGAGCCATTTTGTTTAGAATCAGCACTTCAGGACCAGCACCAGCACTGCGTGGAGCAGCTGCTCACCACGCCAGCAGCCTGCAACGCCAGCTCAGGTCCCTGCTGTCCCACTTCTGATGCAGCTCGACGCTAACGCGCCTGAGAAGGCATGAAGACGGCCTGAGTGCTGGAGTGCCTGCACCCATAAGGCAGATCCAGACGGAGCTCCTGGCTCTTGGCTTTGGCCTGGCTCAGTCCTAGTGGATGCAGCCATCTGGGGAGTGAACCAGCAGACGAAAGATCTCAATCTCAATCTCCCTCTCTCAAACTCTGCCTTTCAAATGAATAACCCTGAAAAAAATTAGTTCTATTTCCACACCTCATGCTGTGCATGGACATGTGACCAGACATGTGACCAGCTCGCCTCCCCACCTGGGGACTGCCACCAGACCGTCCTCTGCACACTCTGGAGGGAGCCTCGCTCTACAAACCCACAAATCCCAACTCCCAGCCCCGTCATCCCTGTCATCCTGCACACCACGCCTGATGCCACATCTTTCCAGGGCAGCCGAGCACGAGGCTCTGGGGGCACTGCGGGGGCTTAGCCCCTTCCCTCCCCTCTGTGTGACCCAGCACAGCCTCAGACCTCCCTACACCTGTAAACCACCACCACCAAATTCACAGGTGCTGCAGGTGAGGCTTAAACCTGAACACACAGTGCTGCCCACAGTGCTGCCCGAGGTGCCCGGAACACAGCGGGTGCACAACACCTGCGCACCATGACCATTAGTGGCCGTCAGACCCAACCCTGCAGACCGGCACTTGCTCCTGTCTTCTCCCTCCTACCTCTAGCTCAGCAGCTCTCAAAACATGGCCCGGAGATCCCGGAGAGAGACCCTTTCGGGAGTCCACACCCACAGTGGCACTCGACCGCTCTTGCCTCCCCGACTCTCACCCGCTCAAGTCTACAGCGGGATTTTCTGGAGCCTGCAGGACGCGTGCTGACGCCGTTGCTCTGACGGCTAATCGAACACGTGCCTGAGCGCTCTCGGATTTTAAAATCGGTTTAATCTCCTATGTGGCAAATGTTCACAGGGAAGACCCAGCATGAAAAAGCTCACCGGGGTCCTAGCAGTGTTTCAGCTGCAGGAGCTGGAATGCACTGTGCCTGCCCCGCCCTCCCACTCTGCTGCGCCAGCTGATCCTCTAGGCCGCCTCCACGAGGCTCTCCCCACACTGCCCACCGCCCTCCCTCAGAACTCGGCGCCAACTTCACCAGGAGGCCCTCGCCACCTCCCAGTGGTAACTCATTCACTCATGAAACAAAGCACCTACTCTAGGCCCAGAAACGGAGGGCAAAGCGGAGAACAAGGTGTCCCGAGCTGCGCTCACTTCCCGGCCGGGGAGAGAGCAGACAGGACAGGAAGTGATTCCATCTCAAAACTGCAAGGTGCAGTTTAGAAACACCGCTGAGCGGGGGCAGGGGCCAGAGCTCCTGCCGCCCAGTCGCTCCAGGCGCACGGCTGTCCACGAGGGCAGCCGCTGGGTCAGGACGTGCTCTGTCCCCTTCACCACTTTCCTACCGACTACCTGCAGACACGGTGTTCTCAGTGCACCGGGTCAAGCCGATGCGTGAACGTGAACGTCGGCCGTTCCCGCCTGTTCCAGTGCGGCTCACGTTTCTCCCTATCGGCCGAGACCCTTCTAGAGCCTCTGGGCCACCTCCAGCTCGCTGCCTGGTTTTCAGAATACAGGTTCATTGGAACACAGCCATGCTTTCACGCTGCAACGGCAAAGCTGAGCAGCTACAAAAGGGTCAGTGTAGCCTGTGAACCCTAAACACCACCCGGATCTCTCCAGAAAGCCTGCAGCCCCCGACCCGGGAGGCCCTGCTCCCCACAGCCCTGGCCCGGTGCAGGGCTGCCATGCAGCCAGCGAGAAGAATCTGTGCTTTGACAGCACAAACAGGCCTCAGGACAGCTACAGGCACTCGCTGGGTCTGTCTCTCCCTCTCTAAAGTGGGGCACTGGGAGTGGGTATTTGGTTTACCAGTTAAGATACTGGTTGACCAAGCCGGCACTGTGGCATAGCGGGTAAAGCTGCCATCTGCAGTGCGGGCATCCCATATGGGTTCTGGTTCTGGTCCCGGCTGCTCTACTTCTGATTTCACTCTCTGCTATGGCCTGGGAAAGCAGTGGAGGATGGCCCAAGTCCTTAGGCCCCTGCACATGCATGGGAGACCCAGAGGAAACTACTGGCTACTGGCTTCAGATCGGCCCAGCTCTGGCCATGACAGCCATCTGGGGGAGTGAACCACAGATGCCTCTGCTTCTAACTCTGCCTTTCAAATAAGTACATAAATAAATATTAAAAAAAAAAAAAAAAGATACTGGCTGAGAGGCCTGCATTGTGGCCCAGCAGGTCAAGCTGCCACCTGCGATGCTGGCATCCCATACATACACAGGTTCGAGTCCTGGTTGCTCTACTTTGGATCCAACTCCCTGCTGGTGCACCTGGGAAAGCAGCAGAGGGTGACCCAAGTACTCGGGCCCCTGCCACCTATGTGGGAGACTTGGATGTAGTTCCAAGCTCTTAGCTTTGGCCTGGCCCAGCCCCAGACATCACGGCCATTTGAGGAGTGAACCAGTAGATGAAGGATCTCTGTCTCTTCTTTGTCTCTGTAACTCTGCCTTCCAAACAAAAAAAGATGCTGGTTGAGACACCCAGATCTCATGCCAGAGTGCCTGGGTTCAAGTCCTGCTTCCAACTCCTGACTCCATCTTCCTGCTCACCAGACCCTGGGAGGCAGCGGTGACGCTCAAGTGTTGGGGTCCCCGCCCCCTACGTGGGAAGCAGGACTGAGCTCCTGGCTCCTGGCTCCAGCTCCAGTCGCTGCAAACACGTGGTCAGTGTACCAGGGGTCAGGAGCTGTTTCTTGCCTCTTTCTCTGTGTCTTGCTGCCTTTTTTTTTTTTTTTTAAAGATTTGTTTGAATGGCAGAGTGACGGGGCTGGCATTGTGGCACAGCAGGTAAAGCGACCGCCTGTGAGACGAGCATCCCTTATGGGCACTGGTTCCTGTCCTGGAGGTGTCACTTCTGATCCAGCTCTCTGCTAATAATGGCTTAGGAAAAGCAGCAGAAAATGGCCCAAGTGCTTGGGCTCCTGCCACCCACGTGAGACCTGGATGAAGCTCCTGGCTCCTGGCTTAAGCCTGCTCTGCTCTGGCCATTGCAGCCACTTGGGGATGAACCAGGGGATGGAAGACCCCTCCCTGTGTTTCCCTCTCTCTGTAACTCTTTCAAATAAATCAGTCTTTTTTTAAAAAAAAGGCAACTGAACCTTCTGACATTGATAGGTTTTTTTTTTTTAATTAACTTATTATTTGAAAGGCAGAGTGACAGAGAGAAAGGGAAAGGGTTTCCGCTGGTTCACTCCCTAAACGGTCACAACCAGGAGCCTGGAACTCCATCCTGGTCTCCCACATGGGTGCAGGGGGCCCAAACATTTGGGTCACCTTCTGCTACCTTCCCAGGTGCATCAGCAGGAAGCTGGATGGAAGTGGAGCAGCCGGGACTCGAATCGGCGCTCTGATATGGGACGTGGGCATCGCAAGTGGTGGCTTAACCTGCTGCCACAACACCGGCCCCTCAACAGGGTTTTCAGAGGACCTGGAGGGCCATCCAGACCAGGCTGCACTGCCGGAGGCCCCGGGAGACAGCACGCGGCTGGCCTTGGGGAAACACTGCTATTTATGTTCCCATTCCCTTAACCAACAAACAGGGCGTGGCTTATGAATTTTTAATAGATGGTCTCTGATGCCTTCAAACCAACAGGCCTGGCACAACCCCTGCCACTCCAGGCTGCGCAGTCACTCTCACAGGGCCCAGTCGCAATGCAGGCAGAGCACGAAGGCCTGCTGGGCCACAGGCTCATCGCCAGCGCCGCAGCCTCATGCTAACACCCATTCGCACTCTTGGTGAGTTCTGGAAACCCATGTGTGGGAACCTGCACCCGCCAGGTGCTCTCGGGTGACTACAGCCGCTCAGAGGACAGGCAGGATCACGTCCCCTTGACAAGCTGGGAAAGCGGGGCTGTGAAGAGAGGGTGCTCCCACCCAGGGCCCGGAGTCACCGACGGCACTCGGACTCGGCAGTCTCTGAATGTTACATGGGTGCTTCCTCTAGTTTGCTCAGAGCCACGGTGCCAAGGCTGGCAGGGAGAGCCGGAGCGGCAACAACAAGCTGGGAGACTTTTCACTGCTTCGTAGAGTACAGCCTCTCCTCAACCCAGCCTGGGCCACCAGTCAGTTCCGCTACTGCTGAGGCTCCTGCTGCCTTCCAGCCACAGGTGAGGCCAGCTCTACCCTGGCCCACCCGGCAGGTGCCCCACCTGGGCGCCCTCTGAAGGAAGTTGCCAGTGTGAACCACAGCACGGGGTACGTTGACGAGTCTGTGCTTCTTAGTGTTAGAATGTCCGTATCTGCCTCTCCAGAATAATTTTTCAGCTCTCAAAGGACCCAGCGTGGGCAATAAGTTACATGGTCTAGTCACCCAGCATGAGCGCTGCAGAGGGGTTGGGGTGGGGCTGAGCTGGCCGGCAGGGGCCCACACAGCTCCAGCACAAGCCGGAGGCCTTCACAGGTAAGTGAGGGTGAACTCCGTCAGTCGCTAAGTGGTCGCCGAGCTCTCCATCAGTCGCAGCACGCACTTGGGAGTGGCTGCTTCTCGAGAGGCTCCCAAAACAGCAGGGGCGAACTGAACAGGCAGTCCGGCTGCTGGCAGCGGACTGATGAGGTAGACAGAGCGGGACCTGCAGGAGAGGGGCCTTCAGTGACAACCTCAGGCTTGACAGGAGACTGGGTCGCGACACAGCCCAAGGGGAGGGAGGCCAGAGGCGGCGAGGGCAGTCCAGGCAGTGAGCAGACCAGGGCTGCAGAGAGGAAATTCAAGCAGAGGCTGCAAGAGGCACCACTTCTAACGAAGAACTGAGGACAGGCTGGAATGGAGGCCACAGGCAGCTGAATGCTCCAGCTTTAAAAGATGTGAGCGGGAGTCTGGCACTGTGGCACGATGGGCTAAGCCACTGCTTGCATTGCCAGCAGCCGTACGAGTGCCAGTTTGAGCTCCAGACGCTCCCCTTCTGACCCAGCTCCCTGCCAACGTGCCCGGGAAAGCGGCAGAGGACGGCCCACGTGCTTGGGCCCCTGCCACCCCCGTGGGAGACCTGGGTGGAGCTCCTGGCTCCTGGCTTTAGCGTGGCCCAGCCCCAGGTGTTGCAGCCATCTGGGGAGTGACCCAGCAGAAGGAAGACACCTCCTCCACGCACCACTGCTGTTGCCTTTCAAATAAATAAATAAATCTTTTAAAAACAAGATGCAAGCTACAGCACGAGGTGAGGCGTCACCACGCCTACTCCTGGCTTACCAAGGGCTTGGGGAAACACATTTTCACACACGCACAGATAAGGCCCGCGTGCAGAATGTTAGCAGCTGCTGACTCACCACGGCCATCAGCGATCGCTGGCCGTCTCTCAGGGCTGCGGTACGTCTGCACGTATTAAAAAGTCGGGGGTGGGGGGTGGGGAGGGCAGTGACAGTCCCAAGATTTCACACCGCGGAGTCTGAGGTTGTGGGTGGCCCCTGGGATTGTGAAGCGGACCCGGGAGCTACCTCACTGCGCTAAAAAACAAGTGGGTGGGGAGAGGTGAGGACAGGACAGGAGAGCTCGGGTCCTTGGAAAAGTCTCACACCCTGGTCGACGCGAGAAGAGAAGAGGAGGAAAAGCCGGTATAGTCTGCTACAACAGAACTCCAGCAAGGGTCAGCCCTGTGAAGTAAGACTGAGAGGTCAAAAAATGCCAGCAGACGCATGACCAGGAATTCCCTAGCCACCTGTGACCTTCAAGGGAGCCACCACGGCGCGTGTGTGAGGCCAGACTGCAAAAGGCTAAAGGGACGCGCAGATCAGGAGGAGGCTCAGGCAGACGCTCAGGCAGGCGGGCACCTGCAGCAGCAGGGGTGCTGGGCCCCTCGCCAGGAAAGACGCCAGGAAAGACGCTCCCTTCTCTGCCTTGAAGACGATGTCCTCAACCTCAGGGGCCTCACTCCCCTGAGCAACTCAACAGCAGCAGACAGCTACGGGGACACTCCTGGGTGCTCGCCACCTGCAGGTACAGGGACCGCAGCCAAGTCCTGCAGGTGGCCCACCTCTAGCCTCAGCGGCCCCGCCCCCGCAGCAGCTCCCACACGCGGTGGGGGCGGGGAGGGAAGCAAGGAGGAAGACCCGCCTCACCTGCGGGATGCAAATGAAGGCTGCTTTGCACCAGGGCCAGCCGGCTCGGCAGGCATCTCCACAGGGCCGGCCGGCTCTGCAGGCCCCTCCACAGGGCCGGCGGGCTCTGCAGGCCCCTCCACAGGGCCGGCCGGCTCTGCAGGCACCTCCACAGGGCCGGCCGGCTCTGCAGGCACCTCCACAGGGCCGGCGGGCTCTGCAGGCCCCTCCACAGGGCCGGCCGGCTCTGCAGGCACCTCCACAGGGCCGGCGGGCTCTGCAGGCCCCTCCACAGGGCCGGCGAGCTCTGCAGGCACCTCCCCAGGGCCAGCGGGCTCTGCAGGCATCTCCACAGGGCCGGCCGGGCTCTGCATCGCTGTCGGGCAGCACCGACTGCTTCTTTTTGCAAGCATGACTCAGTGTCTTAATTTTTTTTTTTTTTAAGCTTTAAATTGTCATAGTCAGACTGTTTCCCAAATATAGCTCCGTTATCAATCTAAACCAAAAGTGACCTACCAAGTGTCACACCCTTTGAGCTAGCTGCAGAATATTAAATGCTTCTTCAGTCTCTCAAAATATACAAACTGAAATTCCCCCAAATCAGATTTAATCCAAAAAGGACATTCATTTTAAGACTTACTGTTAGCAGAATACTTCTGAGTGGAGGCCCACCTGCCTGCAGTGTGTAAATAATAAAAATGTGCTTTTCACATCCTGCTCCAGAAGACCACCACATTTGTGTGGGGGCGGGGGGGCCCTCTGGGTGACCCCAAGATTCACGCAACACAGCCTGGGTGAGGGATGTGAGATCCCCGACTGCAGAATGCCGCAAACAGCAAAACAAGGACACATAACCTTGGAGCAGATGAATCCAGGGGTGAGCCATTAGCATGATTCAATTTATTCTGAGCTACAAGAAGTTCCACTCAGCACCTTGCTCTTCCCTGTCTGCGACCACACGCGTCAGGTGCTTCCTAACAGGCCCCAGGGCTGGCCGCACTACCGAGCAGCCAAGTGGAGCCCCAGGAAGGAGCCATGGTCGGAACGCCAGGGTCCCCGTAAGTCAAAGAGGCGACAGCACCCTGCAACCTGGAAAGCACTGTCCAACGCTCCCGGTGCTACGTCCCCCCTGGTCATCCAACGCCAATCAGCACCCTCCACGTACTGAGCAGGGAATTCCGAGGGCTTCTACCAACCACAAAGGGGAGCACAGAGCGAGCCACAGAGGGACCCCTGGGCAGCTGACCCAACCATGTGCCCAGCACTGCTGTGGTGTCGGCCCTGAACAGGTTCCATTGGATTCCATGAGTCTCAACAGTGGGTCAAACCCTCTTGATACAACAGGAAAACGAACAGCGGTAACAGTGCAGCGGGGGTGGGGAAGGCCCAAAAAGACCTTTCACCTTAGCCCCTCATCTGGCCTAGGAGCCAGAAGAATCCCCCTGGTCCCCGACAGGACCACAGGGGGGCTCTTGCTGGGGACCTGGGTCCGAGGCGGGACTGGGCTCCCTCCCGGAGCGGCCGAACCTGCCTCGTGACTCAGCACCAGCAGGATGACAGCAGCCAGGGGAGAGGAGGTCAAGTCGGAGTTCCAAACACTGATCACCTCTAAGACAATCCAGGAACACAGAGGCACTGGGCTTGCTCCAGGAGGCGGGGTGGGCGGTAAAACCAGCGCTGAGATGCCTCGTGTGACAGAGGCCGCTGGCATCCCACCCCGGGCACCAGGGGCTCCCCAGAGACGTGTCGTGGCAGCCACTCTGAGAATGGCGGAGCGTGGGGAAGAAGGTGTCCAAGGCCAGAGACACAGCACAAATAGAAAGGCAGGGCCCCACCCACGTCCTGCACCTCCCTCCCTCCCCACCTGCAGCCACCTCCTACCCCAGAAAGCCCTCCAGCCAGGGTACCCCGCCAGGCCTAGGAGTGGTCTGAACCCTGCACTTAAACATCCTCAGGTGAGAGGAAACCTCGTTGACGTGAGTCTGCACCCAGGTTCCTCCACTCACCAGCACCGAGACGCTGGGCAAGTAACCGCCCCTCTGCCCCTCAACTTCCTCCTCTGAGCCAAGGGCTCCCAGCTCCTAACAGGGGAAGACTGTGTGAGGCCCACAGTAAGCACAGTCAGCAGTAAACAGCACCTGCTGTGCTTAGTATCTCGAACTACAAAGGTGATGGGCCACCACGCTCACTACCTGCCCTTTGGGGATTTCAAAAGACCTCTTCCAGACTCTGCGTCCCAACCCCTGGAGGCTGGGTGTGACTTCCGTTAAGAAATTCAGGAGTAAGCCGGGCTTAATACAGCCGGGAACCCATCTGGTCACCAGCGAGCCGTGCCCAGGCCTCAGGACAAGCTCCCGACCACTCTGGCCTCCCCCAGCCTACACCGCCCTGTGAGCACAGACGTGACCTCGTGAAGGGACAGGGCCGGCCCAGTGCACAGGCATCAGAACGGTGTCCCGAGCTTCGCTCCTGGCTAGTCCCTCTGTGTGAGCTCAGTTCAGGGCTAGAACGACGGCCTTGTCTTTCACCGCAGACAGAGAAAACGAGGCAGTGACTGGGCCAAGGTCGTGCAGAGTTAGGTGCCAGCCGAGGAGGGCACCCACACGTCTGACTCCAATCCCAGGACAAAACAAAACGCACCCTTGTCTGGTCAGAGTGGCCCTGAGCCAGGCAGCATCTGGACAGAGACGCTCTCCGGCGCTGAGGCCCAGGAGTTAGTTAGAAGCGGAAAAGCCGAGGGGCAGAAAGTAAAATGCCAGCGCTGCCGGAATCCCCAGGCGCTGGGATCCCATCTGAATAGAATGCACTTGGTCCTGCATCCGTCCACCTTACATAACTTCTTCCTGTCACATCACTGGGAACAACTGCTTCTAATGGGCCCGGCACCCCGACAAGCGAGTCGAACTTCACGTGCTGTGTGACGCTGCTGCACCTTGAAAGCTTTCCCCATGGAAATGCTGGCCTAAGTAGGAGCCAAAAATAAACTAAAAAGCCAATTCCTGAGGGACCTGTCACTGGGCTGCTTCTTAGGCAGCCTCATAAAAGCAGGGTGATCACACACGGCTTCAGGTTGGAGGCTTTGTGTCTCAAACCCGGACACCCGCAGTGCCGGGGCAGCTCTCAGCAAAAGACAACACAGGGGGGCTGGGAGAACGCAAACACAGGCAGGACGGGCAAACACAGGCAGGACGGGCAAACACAAGGAGGCTGCAGTCCTGGCTCCTCCCACGGGGGCCAGGAAGAGCCACAGGCCCGCCGGTGTTCAGGAGAGGAGAGGCTGCCCGCATCTGGGCTCCACTCCACAATGTATGCAACGGATGACCGCTGGCGGGGACGGGTACGCCCCCTCAAGTTTCAAGGGTAAATGGCCAGCGCGCTGAAGGCACCAGCAGGCTGCGGACAGGCGGGCCCACCTCAGAGGCCCCGGTCACTCTCTTCCGTCCAGTTCCAAAGGAACTCCATTTGGGCTGCTGTAAGAACTCCTTTATTTGCACTGCTCACTTGCGCAGAGGTGGCGGGGTGAGGGCAGGACTTGCTGCCCAGTTTCTCTCTCTCCTTGTAAACTTGTTCACTGCAAACTCACTCACTGCCCTCCAACTCAACATGAAAACTACAAAAAAAAATCCTCCACAGCCTCAGAAACACTCCACACTAAAGGGACACTATCAAAAAAGGCAAAGTTCACTCCACACTATCAAAAAAGGCAAAGTTCCTCAATGCCACCCCATGCTATTCTTTTTTTTTTTTTTTTGACAGGCAGAGTGGACAGTGAGAGAGACAGAAAGGTCTTCCTTTGCCGTTGGTTCACCCTCCAATGGCCGCCGCGGCCGGCGCACCACGCTGATCAGATGGCAGGAGCCAGGTGCTTCTCCTGGTCTCCCATGGGGCGCAGGGCCCAAGCACCTGGGCCATCCTCCACTGCCCTCCCTGGCCACAGCAGAGAGCTGGCCTGGAAGAGGGGCAACCGGGACAGAATCCGGCACCCCGACTGGGACTAGAACCCAGTGTGCCCCATGCTATTCTACTGATAACTGGGCTCTAAATCTCATCACTGGATTACTGCCGGGGCAGGCACCAGAACCAAATCCTAGCCTTGGTCTGATGGTCTCCACAGCGGGCCATCGCCGTGACGGAATCTAGAAGAACAGGAGATGAGAGGAACATCTCCCTAGTCCACAGTGCTGCAAGGAGACCTGCAGTGGACCAAGGTCGTCTGTGCCAACCGCTGGACCTATCTCCAGGCCCTCAAAAGATCCGGACACTGCACTCACTTCCGAGGGGTCCCTGCGCCCTGGGCTTCTGCTAAGTCCAAAAGCCATGACGGCAAAGAAACCACCACCACCGGGGCGGCAAAACGGAGTTGAATGATTCCAGGCGAGTCACACGAGGGCCGTCTTAAAACCTACTCGAGTGGTGCCTGCAAGTCATCCTCACTTGACTCCCTAAATAGGCATCTTAAGGCAAACTTGGTATAATTACACATGGTGAGGGAGGCGCACCTAGCGTGGCTGTAAACAAAGTTAACCACCAAAGTCAAGTTGGGCAGGAGCGGCAACTGATAAACAGCTGCCTCCTGGGTGCCGGGCAGATGCTGGAGTCAAGTGAGCTGCATCCCGAAAGTCACCAGCCTCCAGAGAGGACCGGAGGTGACCACCTCCCGGGGACAGCAGTCAGCACCTGCCCGCAAGACAATGAGGGCGTGCACGGAGCACCCGCACATTTTTTTAAACATGCATCCCTGGCTAAAAGCAGTATTTTCCAAAGACTTCTGCAAATGAACGTATACCCAGTCGGAGACGGCTGCCTGATTTGCATTTCTGAGGGGAGGCCCGGGCCTGTGTGTGGATTTGGGCCTGTGGGTGCATGCGCATTAGCGAGAGAAAGACCCTGCTGGGATCAGCAGTCACTTCTGCCACCAGGAAAGCGCTGGCAGGCGAGGGGCCTTGTCCCCGCCCAGCCGTCCTCACAGAGCCCCGTGCAGTGGGGCTCGGAGCTGCTCCTCCGTGGTCTTTGTCTCCCGGCGTGAGAGAAACCCAGATTAACTTCTCAAGTGGAGCCTGTGAGATCAGACAGCGCAGGCCGGCCGGGTGCCGGGTTCCCGTTTCACACGGAGGGCAGGGGTGGAGGTGAGGACGAGAGGGTGTGCGATGGAGGTGTGTGTGACCACTGACAGTTAGTCACACGGGGAGGGGGCGTGGACAAGCTACCACACCAACCTGGGTGCAGGGTTTCAGGTTTAGGATGACAAGCCCCTTTGTTGTCTAAAAACTGCGACAGCCACCAGCCGCACCCCAGTGCCATATGGGACTCTGATGTTTGCCTAACAGCTTCGGAATCCAGAAAAACGCTCCAGGCTCCCCAGTCGGGGCCGGTCCCCTATCCATGGTCCTGTAATCATCTGTCCTCCCAAAAAGTCCGCAAGCACGCGGGAGTCCCCCACCGCCCAGGCCGCCGTCAGGACCCCCACCCCCACCCCGGTGCTATTTAACCTCCTGGAGAATTTCACACGCCAAGCTCCCCGCTGCAGTCAGAGAACCGGGGCGGCTCCGTGAGACAAAAAGAGGCAGGCCGGCTGCCCCGCGGGGCTTTCTGCACCTGGGGAACTTCCAGGGCCGTCCCCCGATCTCGGCCCCGAGAGCTGCGACCCCTCCCTCCCTGCACCGGGCGGCGCGGCCCGCCGTTCCGGACGCACAATGCAGCAGGGCGCTCCTTGGGGGCAGCTCTGCCCCCCGCGGGAGCGCGGCACGCCCGCGACCTGGAGGCCGAAGCCCGGCCCGGCGCGGCTGGCAGGTCCCCTCCCCCTCGAGCCGGGAAGCCCGGGGCCCGGGCCCAGGCCAGCAGCGCCGGCTTGGCGTGTCCGCCCGGAGCTGGTGCAATGACTTTGCACGGAGCCACTGCAGTGGCGGCGCTCCGGGCACGGCCGGCCCGCCCGCCCGGGCGGCCGCGGCCGACCCCTCCCCGCCCCTCGCGCCCGACCCGCCCGGCCGCACCTTGGTCTCCTTCACGTGCTGCTTGACGCCCTCCGGGTACCACTGGACGCGCACGTAGCCGCGGCGCAGCGGGCTGGCCCGGCCCTCCTCGTGGCCGGCGCCGCCCGCCTCCGAGCAGCCCGAGCTGCCGCGGCCATCCTCCTCGCCCTCGGAGTCCGAGTCCTCGCCGTGGATGAGGCGCACCAGCCCGAAGTGCACCGAGCCGCGGTAGCGGCCCGACACCAGGTCGTGAGAGAACAGCAGACGCTGCGAGCCGGCTTCGGGGCCGGAGTCGGAGGAGGGCCCGGAGGTCGAGTCCGGCCCGGCGGCCGGCGCCGACGCCGGGGCAGGGGCTGCGGCCGGGGCCGGGGCCGCCTCCGGAGCTGGGGCTGGGGCCTGGGCGGGAGCGGGAGCTGCGGGCGCGGGGGCTGCGGGATCCGCCATAACTGCTCTGCGTGAGTCTCGGGCGGCGGCGGCGGCGGCGGCGGCGGCGGCGGCGGACGAGGCGCGGGGAGGCGGGGCCAGCGCGCGCCGGGGGCGTGGCCGCGGCGCGCTGACGTGGCCTGCGTGCCTCCGTCGTCAGGGAGCCTGGATGCGGTTGCTAGGAGCCGCCGCGTCGTCGCTAGGGGACGCTGAAGATGCTCCCCCGGGGCGGGGGACGCTGGATTCGGCCGGCTGGGGAGGCCCGAGGGCATCGGGGTGGAGGGAGCCGGGACTCGGAGGAGGAAGCGGAGTGGTCGTCCAGGACCTGGGCAGGGGCCGAAGCGGGGAGGGCGCTTGGTCCAGAGGCCGTCCATGCGCTCCCGGGCGTCCCTGCCCGGTGCTGGGCGGTGCGAGGCTGCCTCTGGCTTCCAGGTGTTTACAGGCTCTCCGGAAAGGCAAAACAAACACGCGTTAAGCAGCCTGTCCGCAAGGCTCTGATAGACACGTGAGGGAAGGTCGCGCAGCACTGGAAGGTCGCGCAGCACTGGGCCGGGCCGGCGAAGGGGAGTCGGGGAAACAGTAAGAAAGCAAAGCAAACGTCAGGGCCCCAGGGTTTAAAGCCATCCAGAGGCGCCGCCCGCATCCCATATGAGGGTTGAACGTCCAGGCTGCTCCACTCCCCGTCCAGCTCCCTGCTAGTGCACCTGGGAAAGCAGTGGAAGACGGCGCAAGTGCCTGGACCCCTGCCACCCGTGAACCAGCAGATGGAAGATCTCAGTCTATCTCTCCGGCTCTGTCACTCTTTCAAATAAATAAGTAAATCTTTAAAAAAATTTCGATGAGTTCAACGTTCCACAAGGCCTAGCGTGCATAGCAAGAGATAAGATAATGAGGTGGTTAAAAGATTCCAGTTCCAAGAAGTAGAGGATAGCCCTGGCGCTTGGGCCCCTGCACCCGCGTGGGAGACCCAGATGAAGCTCCTGGCTCCTGGCTTTGGATCCGCACAGCTCTGGCTGTTGTCACCATTTGGGGAGTGAGCCAGCGGATGGAGGATCTCTCTCTCTCTCTCTCTCTCTCTCTCTCTCTCTCTCTAACTCTGCCTTTCAGATAAATAAATAAATCTTTTTAAAAAGATTTTATTTGAAAGACAGAGTTACAGAGAGAGGTAGAGACAATGAGAGAGGTCTTCCGTCCGCTACTTCACTACCCAGATGGCTGCAATGGCCAGAGCTGCACTGATCCGAAGCCAGGAGCCAGGAGCTTCTTTTGTCATGTGGGTGCAGGGGTCCAAGGACCTGGGCCATCCTCCACTGCTTTCCCAGGCCACAGCAGAGAACTGGACCAGAAGTGGAGCAGCCAGGACTAGAACCAGTGCCCATATGGGATGCCGGCACTTCAGGCCAGAGCTCTAACCTGCTGCACCACAGCACCTGCCCCGGATAAATAAATAAATATTTAAAAAAAAAAAAAAAAGGATTCCAGTTCCACAGATTCTAATTTTTGACATTGCTACTCACTAATGTACATAAAGGTAGGCACAATAATTAACTTTTTCACCTTAAAAAGTGTTCATTCACTTGAGAGGCAAAGGGGGGGGTGCCCCCATCTGCAGGTTCACCCCCAAATGCCCACAGTGGCCGGGGCTGGGGGCGGGGCCTGAAGCCAGGAGCCCGGAGCTCAACCCAGGTCTCTCACGGGTGGTGGAAACCCAAGCACCTGAGCTGTCACCATGGCTTCCCAGCATGCACTCCGGCAGGAAGTGCAGTCAGGGGCCGAGTACCCAACCCAGTATCCCCTGCGGGATGAAGGCGTCTTAACCAGTGGGCCAGACGGCTGCTCCTCGCCTTAGCTTTGTCGCCTGTAAAATGGGGTGATATTGTTGTGTCGTCGTTCAGCTGAGAGGGCTGGATGAAGTAGAACCACGCCTCTGCAAGCTTAACCATGATTGTGATGTTGAAAACCCGTCTAAGCCCAAGCTCCAGGCCCCCAGAACTGTTACTGTATGGTCTGCTCCGTGTCGCCGTTTCAAAATATAAGTCATTCAACCAATTAAATGTCACCTAAGTCAGTTCCAAAAGATTTAGATAATATTCTCAGAGGACAGATTCACGACGAGTGGCTAGAAAAAGTTAAGAATCCTCAAGAACTGGCCCGAATCTTTCTCAGTCTAGTTCATTTTCTGCAAGACCATCAGTAAGAAGGCTGATATTACAGTATCCAGGTTCTTCAAAGCCGGCGAGCACCACCCACTTGTTCACTCCCCAACCGGCCACAATGAGGGGCTGGAACACGATGAAGCCACCCAGGTCTCCCACATGGGGCCCAAGCCCTTGGTCGTCTCCTGCTGCTTCCCCAGGTGCATTAGCAGGAAGCTGGATGGGAAGTGGAGCAGCCGGGACTTGAACCGGTGCCCACACAGAGGCCAGCGCTGCCGGCAGCGGCTTCACCCACTGCACCGCAAAGCCAGGCCCTACCCAACATTCATCAAGTACATACCATACCATGGCCTGTGCCGGGCTCTTCCACACGCATTATCCTGTGTGCTACCTTGGACAAAGGAGCTGTGGCCCCCTTCCACCAGCATGGAAACACCAGGGGCCTAAGAGGTGGAGACCTCGCTTTGCAAGCAGAGGGGCTGTGTCTCCAGCTGTCTCTCTGCAAGCTCCTGACTGACAGGGGCATCCATGTGTCCCTGTGTCCACGGGGAGGGGGTGGAAGGAGCAAGTAGGCCGAAGGGGCGGGGCAGTGCCGGCCTCAAACCTGTGTTTGATGTGAAAAAAAAAAAGACCCAAATGCGTTTTGCATCCTACTCGAGCGCACGCCTGTCATTTTGACGTAAAAAATAGGGATGTGCTTTCTGCCCTAATCCTTGAGGGAAATCGGCACTCCAGGAAGATGTGCCGCGTTTACTCTGCAGCTTCTTGTAATAACAGCTAATAATAGCTGCCACTTACTGAGCTGGAAACGTCCTGCCAGGCACCAGGCTAAGTGCTTTGCATAGGGTATTAGGAACCCGCCGGGTTGCAGGTAAGAGTCCCCGATGTCGAATGCTGCCGGCTTCCTCACCAGACGGAATCCCAGAGCGCGGGGCTCGGGTCACGTCTGCCTGGTGCAGGCTCAGTACAGGCTGAGTGTTGGAACTCAGTCAATCCTGTGTCAGCTGCCGGGTGTCGAAGGCCCACCTGGGTTCCCCTGCCCCTCCCCCCCACCATGCCCCTACACAATGAGCTGAAGCTTGGGGCAAGAGACTTTGACCTCCTGGGCAAGCCTGCAAACCCTTCCAGCTGCCTCCAGTCAGTTCCTCCCCACCTTTCAGTGACCGCACTGGGGCCCGAGGTGCTCTGGACGCCGCCCCAGACCCGGAGCCCTCAGCCGCTGTCCCTCCCTCCCAGGCTGGCCAGTGGGGTGAGTGTGGATGGGCACGCCTCTTAGTGTCTATTTTCATCATCGTAGAGAGATCCGTAGAGAAGAATCTTTATGTGCTAACCAAGAAACCTGGTCCCCCGGGGCCCCCACAGCTGGCTAAGGGGAAGAGAGGAGCTCCCTTGTTTACAAATGTGCCTGCCCAGGCACCCAGCCAGTCTGGCCACGCCCCAGTTGAGTAGGGTGGGCAGAGTGCAGGCAGCTGAACCGATCTAGGGGAAGCAGGCCTGTCCCGCCCGTATCTTAATCAGCCAGGGCCACCTCCCCAGACCCAGCTCGGCTCCCCCCCTCCCATGCCTCTCTGTGCCAGCAAGTCCCAGGCTGGTCCACAGAACTCCCTCCACCCTGGACCAGGTGTCTGGGAGGCTCTGTGGCGTAGCCGAAGGCACCAGGGTGAGAGGCAAGCAGCCCCGGAGCCCTCCCGTGCCCCGGTGTGTCCAGCCGGTCAGAGGCCTCTGTGTCTGAACCTCGGGCTGGGGTTGGTCGGGAACCAGGTGCTTGTGGAATTACTGGGCCGTTCCTGCTCCTGCAGTCTCACTCCTCCTCACACTGATGCCCCAGGAGAATGGCGGGCCTCGCCCAAGTCGCCCGGAGCCATCTCACCGTGGGCTGCAGTCCCCTGGGGGCCGCGGTGAGAGGGCTGAGCCGGCGGTGAGAACCAGGATTGCAGCCTGTGCTTCCCCCTCCTTCGTGGAGACCCAGGGGCCTGGCACCCTGAACGGCTGGGCGGCTTGAAGAAAGAGACAGACAGGGCCGGCGCCGTGGCTCAATAGGCTAATCCTCCACCTTGCGGCGCCAGCACACCGGGTTCTAGTCCCGGTCAGGGCGCCGGATTCTGTCCCGGTTGCCCCTCTTCCAGGCCAGCTCTCTGCTATGGCCAGGGAGTGCAGTGGAGGATGGCCCAGGTGCTTGGGCCCTGCACCCCATGGGAGACCAGGAAAAGCACCTGGCTCCTGGCTCCTGCCATCGGATCAGCGCGGTGCGCCGGCTGCAGCGGCGGCCATTGGAGGGTGAACCAACGGCAAAGGAAGACCTTTCTCTCTCTGTCTCTCTCTCTCACTGTCCACTCTGCCTGTCAAAAAAAAAAAAAAAAAAAAAAAAGAGACAGACAGCTGTCCTCCTCCAACCGGGCCCCTCCCCTGCCCGCTCCGAGGCCAGGCTCCCCAGCACCGAGTCCCGGGTGCTTCCTGGTGCGACCAGCCACACGCACAAAAGGCATCTCCTGTCCTGGTGGTTTCTCACCCTGGCTGACGGCAGCGTCACCTCCCACGCTGGCCACCTGAGAGCCCTCTCGCTTAAGCTTCACAAGCTGTCAACACCCAGGTGTCGGCCCCTGGGTCCCCAGTGACATCTGTCATGACTGACTGGGCTGTTCCCCTAGGGCAGGGGTGAGGGAGGTGGGTTAGGGCGCCCGTGGGAGTGGATCTGCACTTGAACCTGGCCCTGCCACCGGTCACCGTGTGACTCGGGCCACTTATTTTACGTCTCAAGCCTCAGATTCCTTTCTGCAGAGTGGCAACAGCGCCACTGCCTCCTCTACAGGACCACTGGGAAGTCCAGTGCCGCCACGAGCCGAAGGGCTTTCCACCGCACCTGCCAAGTCCGGTCTGGTAAACACGACCTCGGCCAGCCGTTCGTCTCCGTCTCCTGCCTACACTGTCGCTGGGGTCTCCTCACCGGCTCCAGGCCGCCCAGTCTACCTGCCACCTTGTTCCAGGACTAATCGAAAACGCACACGTGCTCATCAGACGTGGGGGCTTCACCTCCTCCCGTAGTCCGCCGGAGCACGGCACATGGAGCCCTTTGTGGTTGGGTTCCCTCCCCGCCCCCTGCAAGCCCATCTCCTTCCCCCATGTGGTTCGAGTTCCCTGCACTCTGGCCTCAGCTGCTCCCTTCGGGGACCCTGGCTGTTCGATGCCTTTGCACTGGATTTGACATCCGGGAGTTTTTCATCCTCTGATGAAAACTGACCCGGAGCCAGGAGCCAGGTGCTTCTCCTGGTCTCCCATGGGGTGCAGGGCCCAAGCACCTGGGCCATCCTCCACTGCACTCCCTGGCCACAGCAGAGAGCTGGCCTGGAAGAGGGGCAACCGGGACAGAATCTGGCGCCCCGACTGGGACTAGAACCCGGTGTGCCGGCGCCGCTAGGCGGAGGATTAGCCTAGTGAGCCACGGCGCCGGCTTGGGGAACCTTCTGAGTGTCTCAACCCCGCGCTTGCGCCATCACAGTCGCTTCCGGGCACACCCCTCTCCTGTGGGACCAGCAATGCCTTGAAGACAGGAGCTGTGTCTTCGTCTAGCACATGGTAGGTGCTCAGCAAGGGGAGAGGCTCCCTCCTGGAGGTGCCAGGAGGAGCCGGGAGCGTGTGGGTCTGGAACTGGAGGATCCCAGACGAAAGGGTTCAGATCAGAGCGTTGCAGAAGGAGAGCGCGTTGGTACGGAAACACTTCCCGGTAACATGGAAACAGTTCCCGGTAACAGGGCTCGTCACCCTGGCAAGTCCCAGTTCGAGGGCAGCTCTGGGAAGCCTGGAGGACACTGCCTGTGTAGGGGGTGGAGTTACAGCACAGGGGGTTAAGCCACTGCTTGTCACGCCCACATCCCTTACTGCAGCGCTGGTTCGAGTCCCAGCTGCTCCGCTTCTGATCCAGCTCCCTGCTAATGTGCCTGGGAGAGCAGTGGAGGACGGCCCAAGTGCTTGGGCCCCTGCAGCCATGTGGGAGACCTGGATGGAGTTCCTGGCTCCTGGCTTCAGCCCAGGCCAGCTCTGCCCTTTGTGGACAATTGGGGAGTGAACCAGTGGATGGAAGATCTGTCTTCATCTCTGTCTCTCCTTTTCTGTCACTTGGCCTTTGAGATAAATAATGTTTGGGGGAAACAATGAAGTGATGCCCCCTACCCATGGCACACGCGCAGCCTCTCCACAGTCAAGACCCCCTCCAGGGGCCCATTTATTCCTGTTGCTACACAAGGCCTCACCCACCCACAGCCTTGTATTGGTGCTCACTCTTTTTTTTTTTTTTAAGATATCTTTTTTTATTTATTTATTTGAAATGAGAGTTACAGAGAGAGGGAGAGACAGAGAGAGGGAGAGACAGAGAGAGAGAGAGAGGTCTTTCAACTGTTGGTTCACTCCCCAAGTGGCTGTAAAGGCTGGAGCTGGGCCAGGCGGAAGCCAGCAGCCAGGAGCTTCTTCCAGGTCCCCCCTATGTGGGTGCAGGGGCTCAAGCATTTGGACCATCCTCTGCTGCCTTCTGAGACACATTAGCAGGGAGCCGGATCTGAAGTGGAGCAGCCAGGACTCAAACCAGTGCCCATGTGGGCTGCCGGCGTCATAGGCAGCAATTTAACCCGCTGTGTCAAGGCGCCAGCCCGGTGCACATTCGGTGCTGCGTCTCCTCTGGGTTTGGACAGGCGTGCAGTGACCTGCGTCCACCCGACAGAACCACACAGAATAGTCTTGCTGCCCTAAAAATCCTGTTTGCTTTGGGGACATTGACTGTTACGGGTCAGACAGAAGGAGGGGAGTCAGGAGGGAGATGGAGGGAGAGCCGGTGGCGGGGTGGGGAGGGCACGGTGTGGCTAGCAGTGTCCAAGGCCAGACAGGCCCCCTGCAGTGAGCTTCCTCACACACACTCACACTCACACACATACATGTTGCTGGATTCCTTCTTGGCCCGCTGTGGTGTTTCTACCCAAAGAGGTGAGGTCAGAGCTGTCCAGGTGGGTGATGGGGAGAACCTGCCCATCTCAGGTTGAAGGCAGGCAAGGGCATAAGAAACAAAGACCTGTCCCTTCCTGTCCTGGGCCTGGGCAGAGCTGTAGAATCCCCCTCCGAGCAGCCGAGGACAGGTGCAGCAGGCACCGGGGACACAGGAACACGGCCAGGAGGGGAAGGCAGGTACAGGGTGCTTCAGAAGGGCTGCACCCTGGGCCTTGGGGGGCCCACGTGTCCCCCGCCTCGTCCTGGGCAGGGCCCCCAGTGCCCTGATGCAATGACAGCAGTTTTGACCAGGCGTCTCTTGATCTGTGTTACGTGCTAGACAAAGATTCCACTCGCAGAAAGTTGCCTGCGCTAAAAAGGTTTGAATGCCCCCTGCACAGGGCGGGCTGC
The DNA here is from genome assembly GCF_051225735.1 of Oryctolagus cuniculus. Classification (NCBI taxonomy): domain Eukaryota; kingdom Metazoa; phylum Chordata; class Mammalia; order Lagomorpha; family Leporidae; genus Oryctolagus; species Oryctolagus cuniculus. The sequence goes on along the minus strand of NC_142883.1, from coordinate 4,291,230 downwards.
GGCCCCTTCTCTGCCCACGAACGGGAAGGGAGGTGTGGCATGAAGGCTGCCTGGAGAACAGCACTTCCAGGTGGTTCTCAGCCCTGGTCCACCTGCTACTCAGCTGGGAGCTGCTCCGCCCCCAGGTTCAGCCCTGGAGCGTTAAGTGAGCCCCAGCGGGGAGGGACCCAGGTGTTGGAATTTCTCAAACTCCCAGGTGATTCCATTGTGCAGCCGGGAGTGCGAGCGGTGGTTTGAAGCAGGGAGTGTCGTGTGGGATCGGAGCAGCACGCGGCGTCACATGTTAGAGGGGCTTGCAGGCCCGGGGCCCGCCGCCTGCCCACAGCTCAGCACGCCCTCCCATGCCCCCGTCATGGGATGCCGCTCCTCCTGCCGGCTCCCTCACTACCCTGTCCCTCATCTGTGCTGGCCACTCCCTCTCTCAGACCTCACAAACAGGGTTGCCAGACAAAATATAGGCTGCCTGAGTATATATATATAAAGCTGAACTCTTGGGTAGACGCCAATTTTTTAAAATTATGCTCCAAGTATTGCATGCATCTACTTCTATTTTAAAAGGTGTTCATTGTTTATTTGAAATTCAAATTTCACTGGGTGTCTTGAGATTTATTTATTTATTTATTTGAAAGTCAGAGAGGTCAACAGGGAGCTGGATTGGAAACAGAACAGCCGGGACTGAGCCAGGCGCTCCGATATGAGATGTGGGCATCCCAAGCAGTGGCTTAGCCCACTGTGCCAGAATGCCTGCCCCCTCTTTTTTGTTTTTTAATGACATCTCTTATTTATTTATTTGAGAGAGAGCGCGCGAGCGAGTCCACCCACTGGTTCACTTCCCAAATGCCCTCGATGGCCGGGCCTGGGGACCTCTTTGTGTCTCCTACATGAGTGACAGGAGTCCAAGCACTCAAGCCGAGTCACCCCCTCCTCCCAGAGTGTGCATGAGTTGGAGGCTGGCACCAGAGCCGGGAATCTAACCCAGGGGCTGGAGGCTGGCACCAGAGCCGGGAATCAAACCCAGGCACTTCCAGGTGGGACACTGGAGCTTTAACTGGCTCTTAACAGCAGCCTAAACACCTGCCTTGCTCTTTAAAAAAAAAAAAATTATTTGAAAGGCAGAGTTACAGAGAGCCAGAGGCAGAGAGAGAGAGAGAGGGGTCTTCCATCCTCTGGTTCCCTCCCAAAATGGTTGCAACAGTCGGAGCTGTGCCAATCCGAAGCCAGACGCCAGGAGCTTCTTTCAGGTCTCCCACATGGGTGCAGGGGCCCAAGGACTTGGGCCATCTGCTACTGCTTTCCCAGCCATATCAGAGAGCTGGATCGGAAGTGGAGCAGCCGGGACCTGAACCAGTGCCCATATGGGATGCGGGCCCTGCAGGGCAGGGCTTTAACCTGCTGTGCCACCGCGCCCTCCCTCTGCCTCCCCGTTGATTACTTTCCCTCGTTTCCGGATGCTCTTGTCTCAGCGCTGTCCTTCGCAGCAGTGTGTGTTGTTCCCTCCTGCTCACCGGGGGAGGAGCCCCGGCACTCACCCTCTCCTGCCCGGGGGTGGGGTTTGACCCCCAGTTTGGCCGTGCTCAATCTTCTGCATCCTCTTGTCCTCTGAGGTGCCCTGTGTCTAGAGGTGTCCAGTCTGGGTCCGCAGCAGTCCTAACACAGCAGGTGCAATTGGCCACCAGGGGGTGCCAAGGAGTCAGACGACAAGAAGCGACCCAGGAGACCTCTCTGAGACCCTTGAGGTTGAAGGAAGTCTGGGACCCCCAACGGGCCAGAGGAGGCCCAGCCAATCCTCAGAAGCCTGAACAGGGTTTCCAGAGGGGGAGAGTTGGGAAGTGCCTGATGACGGGCAAGTGAGGCAGCAGCTGAGCCCAAGGTTTGGGGGGTCTGGGAGTATCCTCTGACAGAATAAAGGGCCCTGGGAGAAGGAGACCCCACAGAGGGGGAGAAAGGGTGCCTGCAGTGGCCGGGGGTGTCTGGACCCCTCGTAGGTCTGCCCAAGGTCAGGGGCACCTGCCGTGGGCTCAAGGGCAAGAGCGCTGCGCCCTCTGCTGGCTGATCTTGGAAGTGCGTCTGCAGGGAGAGAGCAAGGTCTGGGGCTTGGCAGCCGGGAGGCACGTGGGTCTGAGCTGCTGCAGGGGGCTGGCACAGATGGGGCAGGGCCAAGGATTAGGGGAAAGACCGGGCGGGATGGGCCTGATAAGGAAAGAGGTAGAGAAGGCAGGACAGGGGTGTGGAGGGGAAAGGGGGAGCCTGGTCGGTGTGCTGGCTGGAGAGGTGGGGACAGCCCCAGGAGTGGGTGGGCAGCCTTGGGGATGCTGGAAGAGCAACCCCCTGAATATTTAAGTAAGCTCCAAGGAGACGACCTGTGCAGACAAGTGGACACATGGCCAGCCTGGCGCACGCCCCCAACCTCCCCCACCATAAGCATTCCAGGTCAGCGAAGCGTTCTGTGCCCCCTACAGCCTGATCCTGAGCGTGACTAGAACCCAGGCCCCAGCTGCTCCAGGTGTGTGCCCTGTGGCTCGGCCTTCCTGTCCCCTTGGCTGTGCATTCCAGGGGCCCTTGAGCCATGGGTGGGCGTTCAGGTTGCTTCCTGCTCTTTGAGGTTCTGTCGGGTCCATGGAGCAGTGGGATTGTGGGGAGCTGTGGGATTCTGGGGCGCAGTTATCCTCAGCTTTAGCAGTCACTGCCCAGGTTTTGCAAACTGGCCGCTGCCCCGTTGGGACCTTGGGGGCAAGGCGGGATGGGGAATGGGGCGGGAACACGGGTGGCGCAGGAACTTCTCAGCTGAGTTGGTTTTTGCGGTAGGTAGACCAGATGGTGCAGAGCAGGGTGGGTGGGGACTGAGCTCCGCTTCCGGATGTGGGAATTTTCCCAAGTGCTCTGGGCAGAGGTGCGCGTGGGGTGCCGGAAGGCGTGTGGGCAGTGGCTGTCCAACCGCGACCCTTGCAGCGGCTCCCGGCTCCCGGCTCCCGGCTCCCGGCTGTCCGCACAGCAAGGCCGCTACCGCGCCCCCACCAGTGCCCTGTGGCCCTGCCAGATTTGGGGGTTTCTTCCCCAGGCTGAGGGGCTGCTTCTGCACGATGCCCTTCACTCCTGGAGAGCCTGACTCGGGGACGCCACCCGCCGACCTGCAGGAGCGCCGGCCGTGAAGACGTGAAGACGTGAAGACGGCCGGCCTGGGTCTGCCTCTCCCGCTCAACCGGGAGGCTCAGACAGGCTCTTTGGTCTGGATCTCAGTTCCCTTCCCTACAGGGAGGGGCTGACACCCACCTGGAGGGGCCGTCACGCGGGAGGTGAGTGCTATGCCTGGGCTAGACGCCCCCCCAGGCCCGTGGCTGAGTTGCTGGTGCCCAGCCAATAGGTGACAGAGCCGGGATTACAGCCAGATCCCCGAGGCTTAGCCCCGTGCTGTCTCTTCCCAAGCTCGGGGGCCTCGGTCGGCCACGCGTAATCCCATCTGCCTCCTTGCGCCGGCACTGACGTTGGCTGCCCAGCTCTGCTGGCATCGCCCTGCCTGGTGGCTCGGGAGGCGGGGCGGGGGGCGGGGGGATTCAAGTCTCAGAGAACAACATCACATGCTTCCCCGGGTGACACCTGCTGCGGGAGTCTCCCAGGCGGCAGGGCTGGATTTTCCCGGCTCCTGCACCCGAGCACGGGCCCCCAGCTCTGCGGAGGGAGGAGGTAGGGGCCCCCTCCCCCCAGTCTTGGATAGTGGGACCCCTCCAACCCGTGGCTCTCGGGCTTCGGGAAGGAGAGCTTCTAGACCATGGGGAATTGTGGGAGCCGTGGGCTTTTTCCGTCTGAAGTGGCCTTAAGAACTGTGCACCTGCAGGCTGCCCTGGGAGAGGCCCCCGGGGTGGGTCTGCAGTCTGATGAGTGGGGGTAGGGGGCGGCAGGTGCTCTGTGTGCCCTCCGTGACTGCTCCTGCCTACGTGCCCCGCTCTCTGTAGCCTGACTCCCTCCCACCCACTGCCCTCCCACCTCCGCCCCAGCCCAGTCCTGTGTGTGGGCAGGGGCCCACTCTGTGGCTGGGTAAGAGGAGAGACTTGGGGTCACTTTTCTGTAGGACTGAGGCTGCCTAGAAAGCTCCATCTTGCGCCTGAGGCACTGAGGTCTCCCTCTGGCCAGGTAGGACCCCACGGACGGCGCACGGGGGCCGGGGCACTGGCCTGCCCTGCAGTCGCATCAGAAGTGGTCCATGGAGGCTCAGGGGCCCTCCCTCCCCTCTTCCCCCTGGGCAGCAGCGCTGGGGGCCCCAGACTCCGCTGAAGCCTGCTCATCGCTCCCCCTCTCCCTTGGGGCTCAGGTGCACCCAGAGGGCAGTGGGACCAGAGCCTGGAGGTTTGCGGGGGCCACCCCACACATGCATCCCTCTGGGCTGCGAGCAAAGATGGGGAGAGAGCCCGGGCCGGGCATCGCTTAGAGGCTTCCCCGGGGACCAGGCTTCTGGGAAGGACCCATAGATCTGGGGGCTGAACCCACCCCAGTTCTGGCTACAAGAGGCCAGATTCACTGCTTCTCTGGAGATGAGAACTGGACCCATGGCCATTGCCATTCTGACAGGTGCTGGGGGCCCTCCTGGGCCGGAGGTCACTGCCAAGGCCGGGTCACCCCAGGGAGGCAGCAGGATGTCCACGCTCAGCACCCAGCCCCTGAAACCCAAGGCCCTGCACCCACCACCGGGGTCCCCGGAGTCCCCAGGCCACCAGCGGCGCCACACGCTGCCCGCCAGTGAGTTCCGCTGCCTCACCCCAGAGGACGCGGCCGGCGTGTTTGAGATCGAGCGTGAAGGTGAGCAGCCCTGGGAGGGGCCCCTTCTGTCCCTGGGAGAAGACCCTAGGGTGTCCTGTCCTGAAGGCCAGGTCCCAAGGGTCAGACCACGTGTGTGCATTCAAGAAAGTCGGGGGGCAGCAGCCCTGTTCCCATGCTTCCCTGGAGAGGGAGGGGTGCGGTTTCTGGGTGGACCCTCAGCGGGCAGTGCATGGTGGGTGGGCGGCACATTGACCCCCTCCTCCACGCCTACCCCGTACCTCCGGCCACAGCCTTCATGTCCGTCTCGGGCAGCTGCCCCCTGTACTTGGACGAGATCCGGCACTTCCTCACCCTGTGTCCGGAGCTGTCCCTGGGCTGGTTCCAGGAGGGCCGCCTGGTGGCCTTCATCATCGGCTCGCTTTGGGACAAGGAGAGGCTCACCCAGGTAAGGGTGGGCGTGGCTGCAGCTCCGGAAGAAATAAGCCCTGGGCTGCGATTTTCTTGCCCCAAGAGCGGGGAGCTGAGTTGCTGGGTCCCTCCCTGGCTCCTAGGCTTCACCCAGGGGGCTGGGATGTGGCTCCCAAGTCGGGGTCCTCCTTGTGTGCAGAGGGGCCCCCCAGTGGAGGCACTTGGAGTCACCTGCTCTTGGCCTGGGCTGCATGGCTTGGGGGAGCAGGTGCCAGCGGAGCTGCCTGGCTCACCCGCAGGAGTCGCTGACGCTGCACAGGCCCGGGGGCCGCGTGGCCCACCTGCACGTGCTGGCCGTGCACCGCGCCTGCCGGCAGCAGGGCAAGGGCTCCGTCCTGCTGTGGCGCTACCTGCAGCACCTGGGCGGCCAGCGGGCCGTGCGCCGGGCGGTGCTCATGTGTGAGGACGCCCTGGTGCCCTTCTACGAGAGGCTCGGCTTCCGCGCCGTGGGCCCGTGCGCCGTCACCGTGGGCTCCCTCGCCTTCACTGAGCTCCAGTGCTCCGTGCGGGGCCACGCCTGCCTGCGCAGGAAGAGCGGTTGCTAAAGGGGGCTGCCCGCCTGGCCCCCGGGCCCCTCCTCTGCCCCAGCTGAGTGTGGCCGGAGGGGTTCCCGCCTGCCCCGTGCTCACAGCCGGGTGCCCTGTCCTCTGTGCCTGAGGCCAGGCTGGATCCCAGGTGCCCGGTCCTTTCCTGTCCACTCGCTCACGCCCACACTCGCTGCCCTTAGTCCTGGACGCAGGGTGCAGGGTCGGCGGTGGCAGCCCTGGGCGCCTCTTCCCCAGCCTATGGGCACCCCGTGTGTCCCCTCTGCCTCCCCAGGACCCCCTTCTCTCCCAGCTGCCCCCACCCGACCCCAAGCCCTGCGCTGGCTCCTGGGTCCACAGAAATAAAACAGCTTTGCCCCCAGGGGCTCCTGGTGCGGTGCGGTGTGGTGTGGAGGGTGCAGAGGGTTGCGGGCGAGGCACAGGTGCAGTGAGGGGGCTCGTGGCAGGCAGGACGGAGTGGCCAGGCCTCGCCTTTGCCCCCAGGGCAGGTCCTAGGCGAAGGCAGGGGTGGGTGGCGGCGGGAGAAGCCAGGGGAGTGAAGCCAGCGCAGCTGTCCCCCGGCCTGGCTTCTGATGCCGGGCAGGCTCCGAGCACGCCCACACGGTCACGGGTCCCGTGGGCCCTCTCACCCCCGGAAGTCCCCAGCTTTCTTCTCCCTGAGGACTGGGCTTAAAAGTCACGACTTCTGTAAAGACCATTTAATACATCGGAGACGTCATCCATACAAAGTTAGCATTACTTTTTTTTTTTTTTTTTTTTTTTTTTGACAGGCAGAGTGGACAGTGAGAGAGAGAGACAGAGAGAAAGGTCTTCCTTTGCCGTTGGTTCACCCTCCAATGGCCGCCGCTGCAGCCGGCGCACCGCGCTGATCCTGGCAGGAGCCAGGAGACAGGTGCTTTTCCTGGTCTCCCATGGGGTGCAGGGCCCAAGCACCTGGGCCATCCTCCACTGCACTCCCTGGCCATAGCAGAGAGCTGGCCTGGAAGAGGGGCAACCGGGACAGAATCCGGCGCCCCAACCGGGACTAGAACCCAGTGTGCCGGCGCCGCAAGATGGAGGATTAGCCTATTGAGCCACGGCGCCGGCCTAGTTAGCATTACTTTTAAAAATTAAGACCATGATAGAAACTGGTAAAAATAAACAGGCCTGATCGGGTCTCAGGCGCCCCAGCGGGAGCAGGTCCTGAGGCGGCCCCCACCTGGGCGGGAGGGAGGCCGTGAGCGTGGGGGTGGGGGTGGGGGAGGCCCCAACACTGGAGACAATCCCTGAGGCAGAACTCTGCTGAACGGGGCCAGGAGGGTGAGGCGGGGCCCCCGTTGTCCATTTGCCAAAAACGAGCCGACACTCCTGGTGCCCCAGCCTGGAGGTCTCTGCTCTTCCTCTGACCACCCGGGAGCCTGCGCGGACAAGCTCGCAAGGCCACAGGGGAAGGCAGGCTGGGCTCCCAGGGCAGAGAAGGGAGAAGAGGAATGGGCGCCATGGTGGGGACCCCCGTTCTGGGAGCAGCTGCGGGGTGGCTGGGTCCCTAGCGACGGCCACTCACGCTGACAGCCGGGAGAAGGCACTGGCAGAGGCGGCCGCTGAGGACGCCGGGAAGAGGAAAAAACCCACTCCCCAGAGGAGGGCCCCACAGAGAGGGGCGACGTCGGAGCCTGGGACCCAGGCCCGGGAGAAGCAGGTGCCCTGAGTGTCCCCAGCGTGGCCCAGGAGTTCCAGGGAGCCCGCCCTTGTCGACGCTGGCCCGGCCCTGGGGGGGGCGGTCAGTGCAGCACCTGGTCCAGCTCGTACTTCTCGCAGAAGCGGCCGGTGAAGGGGAAGCAGGTGAGGTACTCGATCCAGGGCCAGTTGATGGGGTAGATGTAGAGCCAGAGGACCAGCGAGGAGAACAGGCCGGCGAAGACCAGCAGCGACACCAGGATGAGGGCGCGCTTGCGGTACTTGTCGCTCGTGCCGAAGGTGATGTAGGGCAGGAAGGCGAAAGCCAGCAGCAGGCCGCTGAGGAAGCCGAAGATGTGCGCGATGTTGTCGATCCAGGGCAGCAGGCCGCACACGAACAGGAAGAGCACCACGGCCGCCAGGTTCAGGAAGGCCTTCCAGGGCCGCTCCAGCAGCTGCCAGCTCTGGAACAGCTCCACGAAGAGGCAGGCGAGCAGGCCGAACTGCGAGCCGGCCGGGCCGACCTGGGGAGACGGGGCGGGGCGCAGCCGGGCACCCCGAGGCTCAGGGGCTGGGCTCAGCGCGAGCTGCCGGCCCAAAGCCAGCAGCAGCCCGCAGCCCTCTCGGGGCGCCGCTGGCCGGCTGTGGCCGCGCCCCATGCGGCTTGCTGGACAGACAGGCCTGCTCCGGGGAGCATGCGGCGGGAGGGCACGCCCATGAGGGGTTAAGGTGAGTCGTGGCAGTGTCACACGGCTCAGCCTGGAGACGCCAATCCCACAGACAGATGGCACGGTCTCAGGCAGGGTCACGGAGCGCCGAAGCGGCGCACAAGGCCTCCCGGGAGGTGACATCTGAGCAGGCAGGGGGCGGGACCTCAGTTGACTCAAGAGTGCCACCATGGCCGGGATTAGGGTCTGGGCGCTAAGCCCCGAGCTTAGCCGTCCACCTGCTGCTGAGCCTGGTATGGGAGGGGCCCTGGGTCCTCCTGCCAGACCTGGGGGTGGGCAGGGGCAGGGAGCACCAGGGCTTTGGGCCCGGAGGGTCCCGTCCCCACGTCCCTACCTCTGCCCGGTACGGGAGGAAGATGGCGCTGGCGAGGTTGCCCGTGATGCCACTGAGGATGAAGATGAGGGAGATGCGGTGCCAGCCGGCCAGCTTCTCCAGGTCCCGCAGGATGGTCATTTGGAAGACCACAGACACGAGGCAGTGCACCACGCTGGGGGCAGCACAGCAGGCACCGGCCCTCCCACACCTGCCCACGGCCGCCAGGGGCACTGGGGGCTGGCGGGGGGGGGGCTGTCTCTGGGGGCTGGCAGGTGGGGGCCTGTCTCTGGGGGCCGGCAGGGGGGGCCTGTCTCTGGGGGCACTGGGGGCCAGCAGGGGGGCCTGTCTCTGGGGGCACTGGGGGCCGGCAGGGGGGCTGTGTCTCTGGGGGCACTGGGGGCCTGTCTCTGGGGGCCGGCAGGGGGGGCCTGTCTCTGGGGGCACTGGGGGCCGGCAGGGGGGCTGTGTCTCTGGGGGCACTGGGGGCCGGCAGGGGGGCTGTGTCTCTGGGGGCCGGCAGGGGGGGCCTGTCTCTGGGGGCACTGGGGGCCGGCAGGGGGCCTATCTCTGGGGGCCAACGGGGGGCTGTGTCTCTGGGGGCACTGGGGGCCTGTCTCTGGGGGCCGGCAGGGGGCCTGTCTCTGGGGGCTGGCAGGGGGCCTGTCTCTGGGGTCACTGGGGGCTGGCAGGGGAGGCCTGCCTCTGGGGGCACTGGGGGCTGGCAGGGGGCCTGTCTCTGGGGTCACTGGGGGCTGGCAGGGTGCCTGTTTCTGGGGTCACTGGGGGCCTTCTCTGGGGGCACTGGGGGCTGGCAGGGGGCCTGTCTCTGGGGTCACTGGGGGCTGGCAGGTGGGGGCCTGTCTCTGGGGTCACTGGGGGCTGGCAGGGGGGCCCTGTCTCTGGGGGCACTGGGGGCCAGCAGGGGGGGCCTGTCTCTGGGGTCACTGGGGGCTGGCAGGTGGGGCCCTGTCTCTGGGGTCACTGGGGGCTGGCAGGGGGCCTGTCTCTGGGGGCTGGCAGGGGGCCTGTCTCTGGGGGCACTGGGGGCCGGCAGGGTGCCTGTTTCTGGGGTCACTGGGGGCCTGTCTCTGGGGGCACTGGGGGCTGGCAGGGGGCCTGTCTCTGGGGTCACTGGGGGCTGGCAGGGGGCCTGTCTCTGGGGGCACTGGGGGCTGGCAGGGGGCCTGCCTCTGGGGGCACTGGGGGCCGGCAGGGGCGCCTGTCTCTGGGGGCACTGGGGGCCGGCAGGGGGGCTGTGTCTCTGGGGGCACTGGGGGCCTGTCTCTGGGGGCTGGCAGGGGGGCCTGTCTCTGGGGGCACTGGGGGCCGGCAGTAGGGCTGTGTCTCTGGGGGCACTGGGGGCTGGCAGGGGGGCCTGTCTCTGGGGGTACTGGGGGCCGGCAAGGGGGCTGTGTCTCTGGGGGCACTGGGGGCCGGCAGATGGGGGCCTGTCTCTGGGGGCACTGGGGGCCGGCAGGGGGCCTGTCTCTGGGGGCACTGGGGGCTGGCAGGTGGGGGCCGTGTCTCTGGGGTCTCTGGGGGCCGGCAGGGGGCCTGCCTCTGGGGTGCGGGTGGGCAGCCGTCCCGGGGCCTCTCACCCAGCATGCAGGAACAGAGACAGCCAGAGCCGGTAGAACTGATCCGGGACCTCGGGGTTGAGGAACGGCAGCAGCCCGCACACCTTGTTCAGGCAGTGCACCTGGTGGGCCGGCGTGGCGGTCAGGCCCGCGGGCTGCAGGGAACGCGGGAGCCCCGGCCGTTCCCTGCCGCCTCGCCTCACCTGCGAGCAGAGCGTTGCTTCTTCGTGGAAGTAGCCCTGCATGAATTCACAGTACTCCCGCGTGGTGATCTCGCAGCTGGGGGACAGGCGGCGAGGGCACATCGCGTCACCTCGCCCGCAGCTCCGTGCGGGACCAGCAGGCGTCGCTGGCAGAGACCTCAGCCCGGAGGCCCCCCGCCCTCTCCCTCATGCTGTGGGCTGCCCCCGTGGGGCACCGGGGAGCAGCGTCGGAGGGTACTGGCTCGGCGCAGGACGGGGTGCGGCAGCACGGGAAGCGTGGCCCTGGCGAGGGGCACCGCCGGCTCACCTGCCCTTGGTGCCGATGCAGCAGGGGCGGCCCTTGATCTCACAGTCCATGTGCGGGAAGCTCGTGTGGTTGCTCTCGGCCTGCTCCGTGCAGATCTGCAGAGGGGCAACGCCGACGGGAGTGGGGGCCCGGAGGGCGGGACAGCTCCCCACCTCTGCCCTTCTCGGACCTCTCTCTGCCCAGGGGTGCCCCCTCACCGGCCACTTGGTGATATCGTCAGGCCAGATGTGGGCACCGCTGGAGGCCGGTTCCTCGCAGGTCCTGGGAGGCAGAGGCCAGACTGGGCAAAGTGAGGGGCCGTGGCACCCCCAGGGTCGCACCCACCTGCCACTGACGGGCGGGGCCGCACGAGCCCCTACCTGGGGTCCTGGTGGCACACAGCCCCTGACGTCCGCTTCTGGCCCAGGTCAGACTTGTCCAGGGGGGGCCCTGTGTCTTCCTGCCACTTGATAAAAGTGGCCAAAGTCTCCTGGAAGGGGGATGGTGATGTCACCCTTGCTGGAGCGGGCACGGGACCCTCCAGCACAGGGCCTCTTCCCACTGAGACCCCAGCTGGGTGCCCGGCTGGGGAGCCCGGGTGAGAGGGCCCGGCGCACCGAGCAGTCCTTGCGCAGGGTCTGGATGCAGCCCGAGTGGTCGTTCTGGACGCAGCAGCCCGAGTCCCGCTCCAGGTCTCGCTCCCGCCGCACCAGCCGCTCGATCTGCTGGTCCTTCCGGATGCACGGCGAGAACTTGGCCCCCAGGTGGATCAGGTCGATCTGGGGGGGGCGGGGGTGAGCTCCGGCCCCAGAGTGGGGAGGGGTCCTCTCCCCACCTCCGCCCCCCTGCTGACTGGCCCGGCTGGGGACCACTCCGGTCTCAGATGAGCCCCCCCAGCTCCCCTCCCCGCCTGCCCTCACCGAGCTGGGGGGGTCTCAGATGAGCCCCCCCCAGCTCCCCTCCCCGCCCGCCCTCACCGAGCTGGGGGGGTCTCAGATGAGCCCCCCCCAGCTCCCCTCCCCGCCCGCCCTCACCGAGCTGGGGCCGATCCAGAAGTTCTCCTGCTGGATGTACTTGACGCTCTCGTACACACCTTTGTTACGAAGCACCTGCACGTGGGCGGGGCGAGGGGCGGTGTCAGCCAGGCACAGGCCCCGGGCAGGACAGGGGCACTCGGGCAGGGACCAAGCCCCCAGCACCTCCTGCCTGGGCCCAGGTTGTTGCCACAGGAGAGATTCGGCACCCATAGCACTGAAGCCCCTTGGGGGAGGCTGGGATCCCCCCCCAGGGAGGGGGAGCCCCGCTCACCAGCTGGGTGGTGACGTGCTGCGCGAAGCCAATGGGCGCGGTGCCGTAGGTGCAGATCACCAGCAGCGTGATGATGATGTGGACGAAGGTCAGCCAGTAGGTGAAGTAGGGCCTGCGGACAGGGCCGGCGGGCAGCACTGAGGTCCTGCCCCGGCTCCCGCTCTCACACAACTCATCTTTCCCCGGAACAACGCAGAGAGGCCCCTTGGTGCACCCCGCTCCCTGTTTAAACCCCCGGCGGCTCCCTCCTGCCTGGGGATGCAGGCCCACGTCAGCTCCCTCTCGCGGGCTGCCCGGCCTGGCTGTGTTCGCTCGCGTCTCTGGCCTCGTTGCCCTCCTGTGCGCTTGCAGCCCCTGGACCGCGCCAGGGCACCGGCCCGCGCCGGGGGCACCTTTCCCACTGCCCCTCGCCCAGCTGACGTCTGCTCTCCCTGATCACCCAGCCCGTGTCCGGTCGCTCGGACGCCCATCATTGCTTGAGCTTTTTGGGATTTGGGATCCAGCATCCACAGAGTGGCCGCCCACTGTGGGACTCACCCCTCCCCAGTCGTGCGGCCGCTCCGTTGTGGTGGTCCCAGCTTTTCAAACACTTTTATCTAGTTGTTTACATGTTTTAGAAGCAGAGAGCCAGCGCCCATCCACTGGGTCACTCCTCAAATGCCCACGACAGCCGGGGCTGGGCCAAGACAAAGCCAGGAGCCAGGAACCCAACCCGTCTCCCAGAGACCCACTGCCTGCTACTCCTCGGGTACACCTTAGCAGGAAGCTGGAATCGGGAGTGAAGCTGGGACTTGAACCCACACACTGCTGTGGCCACTCCACTGGCCTTTCAGCTGCTGGGCCAAATGCCCGCCCCTCACTGCCCCAGCCTGTCCCTGACGCACTCTGTGGCCCTGCTCCCTTCTCCTGGGGCCTGCACATGGTGGCGCTCCGTGCTTTGCTGGTGACTGCCACCTGGGAGTGTGGCCGGGGACGCAGGCGCAGAAGCAGGAGGGAAAGAGGCAGCAAGCGCCCGAGGCCGTTCCCGGATCACACGCGTGTTCCCGAGGCCGTTCCCGGATCACACGCGTGTTCCCGAGGCCGTTCCCGGATCACACGCGTGTTCCCGAGGCCGTTCCCGGATCACACGCGTGTTCCCGAGGCCGTTCCCGGATCACACGCGTGTTCCCGAGGCCGTTCCCGGATCACACGCGTGTTCCCGAGGCCGGTCCCGGATCACACGCGTGTTCCCGAGGCCGTTCCCGGATCACACGCGTGTTCCCGAGGCCGGTCCCGGATCACACGCGTGTTCCCGAGGCCGTTCCCGGATCACACGCGTGCTCCCGAGGCCGTTCCCGGATCACACGCGTGCGCCCACGGACAGGGCTCACCTGTGTGCTTGTCACTGACCCCCTGACCCAGGAGAGGCTCAAAGGGCCGGCTGAGCAAGGGGGCGGTGCGGGAGGCCCGGGGAAGCGGAGGCTCTGGTCCCCGGGGTCCCTCTGTCCTCACCGGTGGCTGTCGAAGCTCTCCAGCTGCCGCTGCACGGTGCTGCTGATGCTGCGCCGGTAGCTGCGGTTCAGCCAGTTGCCCACCACGCCCAGCCCGTAGTGCCGCTTCTTCCGGTCGAAGGCAAAGTGCTTCACCGTGGACGCGATGCGCCGGCCCCGCTTGGTCACGGGGCCCTGGGCTCGGCCGTACTCCTTCCTGGGGGGGACAGCGGCTCTCAGCCAGGCAGCAGCTGGTGCACTGGCCCTGGCAAGCGTGGGGGCTGGGCTGAGATAACGGGGTGGGGGGGCGGCGGGGGAGCCAGCCCAGCACTCACAGAGGGATCTGCACCCTCTCCGGGGACACCGGGGAGGCCGAGCGAGGGCCGGCGCGGAAGTAGTTGGCAGAGAGAGGGGGAGACTCGAACACATCATCGGGCATGGAGCTCATCTCTTCCTGGGTGGGGGACACGAGAGACGCGGCGTCAGGATTTCACTGTCACAGAGACTGGCCCCCGTCAGCCCTGGGCGGGGAGACTTCCTAGCAGGGGCCATCCCCAGCCTAGGTCCTCACGCACTGGGTCGCGGCAGCTCCACGCAGGGAACACCCATCCCGCCCACGAGTCTCTGTGTCTCCTGGGACCCGGCAGAACACGATCAAGGCCAACGCCCGCCCCCCGCCCGGGTCCCTGAGGGCCCACACCCCATGCTTGCCTTACTAAAAAACGAGGAGTCGAAGGTGTCTGCCCCATCGACCGCGTCCTCTTCCAGGGAGCTGGGGTAAGCAAAGCTGCGCTTGACCACCCGGCAGCGCTGGCCCGTGGCTTCCAGCACCGAGCGCCCCTGTGCAGGGGCGGGGGCACGGGCATCAGGACTGGGGTCCAGCACCAGGTCCCCAGCCCTCCAGCACCAAAGGACTCATGCGATGTCTAAGATCTGCCCAGGGAGAGGCAGCCCCCGGGGTGGGGGGTGGAGAGAGGCCAGGACGTGGGCTTTCACCACGGCCTGGGGTCAGGTCTTCCCTGGCAACCTCCCAGCCCTCTGGTGTGGGCAGCTGGCCCAGCGCTCAGAGCAGCACAGGATTCCACACCCTCGCTGCCGAGGCTCCAGCCACGTCCTCCTGTCCAATTTCCCGGCACGGCACAGCAGACCCCACCTCCAGCCCCCACGGAAGCCCCCTGCTCCTGCTCTCCACCTCCGGGCTCTGCACAGGCCACTCCCTCTGCTGAGGACGCCTGCCCGTCCTGGTGCACCTGCCTCGTTTTTCTCGGCTCAGCCCCACACCTTTCCTGCTCGGACGGCTGACACCTGCACCTCTGGCCCCGCAGCCCTCCCTCCCCCCATCCCACCCCCACCGCCCGTGCCAGCGTCCACAGGGGCGTGAGTGGCCAGCGCACGCCCACTCGCCACCCCCCAGCTCGGGAGCCCCTGCAGAGCGAGAGGCAGGGGAGGACTCCCGAGGGAACTGGCGCTGGGCTTCGGGGTCCCGGCACGTGCTCTGGGCGAGCAAGCAGCCTGGGCCAGGGGCTCACTTTGAGCAGGGCGGCAGCGGCCTGGAAGCTCATGTGGGCCACAGACATCCTCTTGCGCCGGGGCAGGTGGGAGAGGCCGGAGCGCACACTGCTGAAGGAGGTGAGGGACAGCACCCCGGGCGTGAGCGGCGGGTGCGGCGCGTGGGCCCGGTCCACCTCGTCCGGGTGGCGGAAGGCCCGGCCGCGGGCCAGTGGATCCACGATCTGGACGGGACGGAAGCGGTGAGCAGAGCCCCCCCGGGGAAGCCGCCCCCACCCCACCCCCGGGCCGGCGCGCGCCTCCTGGAGCCCACCTTGGGCAGCTTGCAGGGTTTGGGGGACTCGGTGCCCTGGAAGGACGGCACCTCCTGGCTGGGCAGCTCCAGCTCCCTCTGGCAGGAGGCCTTGAGGCGGCCGTAGCGCACGCTGCAGTGGTGCAGGCTGCGGTGCTGCCAGTGCTGCCGCTTGCCCTCCCAGTCGCCGCTCACCCCGAACCACTGGGCCGTGCCCCTGCGGGAGCAGAGGAGGTGGGCGTGTGTGAGGGTGACGGCGCGTGTGCACCGAGCGTGCGTGCGGGGAGGTGATGCCCACGGCACAGGTGGGGAGCAGATCAGCCTTCCAGCCCCCATGGAACCCAAGGACCCGGGGTGCCGGCTGGGAGGGCCCGGCCCCTGGAGCTCTCTCCGCCTCCACCATTGCTGCGCTGGGCAGGGGGACCCGACGCCCGCCCGCCCGCTCTCGGCTCTCTGCAGGGGCCTGGCCGGGGCAGGGCCGGGCCTCGGGGCGCTCACTTGCGGATGCTCTGGGACAGGGAGGCCTGGCGGCGGAAGCCGGGCCGCTTCTCCGCGCCCTCCTGCCATCGGCCCCGCGGCTCCTGGAGGCTGATGCTCTTCAGGTAGGCTGGGTTCTTGGGCCTCTGCGGGCACAAGGGAAAGAGAGGGCGGCGATGTGCGGGGCCCACACCGCAGGCTGCCTCTGCCTCAGCCCCTGCTGGGAAGAGACTGTCAGTCCACGTTCTAATCGGCCCCTTCCCGAGGTTTCCAGCTCCCCGCCCGCGCCCGCCCGGCCTGCTTCGGTGCCTGGGCGGGCGGTGCCTGGGCGGGCGGCCGGCGCACACAGCTCCCCTTTGTGTGTTCAATGAGCTCTTTATGCGGCCCCAGTCGGTCCTGCGGGCTGGAAGCGGGGATGCTCTGACACTTCTCGGCCTCCCCAGGGAAGTGGGCGCTGCATGGGCAGCCTCTGGGTGACAGCCCAGCCCTCAGACGAGGCAGTGAGCCTGGGCAGCGAACAGGAAACGGCCAGCGCCAGGTGGAGGACAGTACCACCTGCCACCCAGCCTGAGTTCAGGGGCCCACTGCAGACCAGGAAGGGGGAGGGGGAGGTGTGAGCTTTCCGAGCAGTGGCTCTGGGGGAAGTGAAACCACCCGAGGGGCGTCGTCTGGGCACACCTGTGGCCCGTGGCGGGGCAGCAGACCCCCAGGCCGGGCCCTCACCTCCGGCAGCATGCTGTCCTGCTCCCCCGGGGGCTGCGTCTCGGGCGGTGGGATGGTGATGGACAGGTTAGGCGGCTTCCGGCTTTGCAGGCGGCTGCTGGACACGGAGGAGAGTCTCCCGCCATTCTCATCAGCAGATGCCATGCTGGGCAGGGGGCTGGAATGAGACAGGGAGAGGTGGCACGACCCCACGGGTGGTGGGTGACTTGTGGCAGGGTGGGCAGCCCCGTCCGAGAACAAACCTGTCTAAAGCTGCTTCAAACCGAACTCTGACACAAAGCCCAGGCCACCTGCCCTTCATTTGCATAGTCTGGGAGGCCCTCAACCTCCCACCCACTCCTGCCACCTCTGGTCTCTGCTTCAGGCAAGAACCAAACCTCCGGGGCCGGCGCTGTGGCATAGCGGGTAAAGCCGCCACCTGCAGTGCCACATCCCATATGGGCGCCTGTTCAAGTCCCAGCTGCTCCACTTCCAATCCAGCTCCCTGCTATGGCCTTGGAAAGCAGTAGAAGATGACCCAGGTCCTTGGGCCCCTGCACCTGCGTGGGAAGAGGCTCCTGGCTCCTGGCTTTGGATTGGTGCAGCTCCAGCCGTTGTGGCCATTTGGGGAGTGAACCAGTGATGGAAGACCTCTCTCTCTCTCTGCCTCTCCTCCTCTCCCTGTGTAACTCTTTCAAATAAATAAATAAATCCTAAAAAAAAAAAAAAAAAAAAAAAAAAAAAGAACCAAACCTCCAAAGGCACACAAAGTGGCCAGCATTGTGGCACAGTGGGTGAAGCTGCTGCCTGTGACACTGGCATCCCATACAGGTGCTGAGTTGGGTCCTGGCTGCTCCATTTGCAATCCAGCTCCCTGCTAATGTGCCTGGGAAGGCAGCAACAGATGGCCCAAGTGCTTGAGCCCCTGTACCCATGTGGGAGACCTGGATGAACCTCCGGGCTCCTGGCTTTGGCTTGGTCCAGCACTGGCCATCGCAGCCATCTGGGAAGCGAACCAGTGCATGTAAGATCTGTCTCTCCTCTCTCTGTAACTTTGCCTTCAAATAAATAAATTAATTAAAAAAAATTTTTTTAAAAAGGGGGCTAGCATTGTGGTATGGTGGGTAAAGCTGCTGCCTACAATGCCGGCCTCCCACATGGGGCTGGCCTAAGTCCTGGCTGCCCCACTTCCGGCCATGGCAGCCACTTGGAGAGTGAACCCTCAGATGGAAGATCTCTCTCTCTCTCTCTCTCCTTCCCTCCATCTCAGTAACTTTGCCTTTCAGATAAATAAATCTTTTTTTTTAAAAAATATGATCTAACAAAATTACCTTTAAAGAGATAAAAAAACAATGAATATGCTTATTTAAAAAAAAAAAAAGCATGAAGCTGAGGAATTCAGAGCTTGAGTGACCTGGCCACTTGGTCAGGGCAGGGCAGCCCCAGGGCCACAGGGGCAGGGGCAGAGTTTGGGGGAGGACGAGGAGAAGGCTCCAGGACGGGCAGGTGCCCTGAGCCACTGAGCAGGTGCCCAGGGCTTGGCTGGGCAGGCGCCTTCTACAGCTCGCAGTGGCCAGGCTATGCAGGGAGCAGTGGCTCCGCCCAACTTCCAGGGAGGAGAGAAATCCAGGAAGCTGGTCCTGTCCCGGGGCCGCCCAGCTCCTTTTTCAAAGATATGTGGAACTGCCACCTACCTGCGGCTTTTCTCTCTCCACAGTGGGAAAGGATTTTTGTTTAAAGATTTATTTTATTTATTTGAAAGAGTTACGGAGAGAGGTAGAGAGAGAGAGAGAGAGAGAGAGAGAGAAAGGTCTTCCATTGGCTGGTTCACTCCCCAAATGGCTGCAATGGCCAGAACTGAGCTGATCTGAAGCCAGGAGCCAGGAGCTTCTTCCGGGTCTCCCACGTGGGTGCAGGGACCTAGGGACTTAGGTCATCCTCTACTGCTTTCCCAGGCCATAGCAGAGAGCCAGATGGAAGAGGAGCAGCCGGGACTAGAACCAGTGCCCATATGGGATGCTGGCACCTCAGGCCAGGGCATTAACCCGCTGCGCCACACCGCCGGCCCCTGGGAAAGTATTTTAACAGAAGTGACTTTGGTGCAGCGGCTGGAACAGTGGCGTCCCACAGTGCCTGGCTCAGCTTCCTGTCAGTGCGCACCCCGCGGGCAGCGGGTGATGGCGCAAGCCGTGTGACTCCTGCCCCCGACGTGGGAGACCCAGCGGGGGTTCCTGGCTCCCAGCTTCGGCCTGGCCCAGCGCCAGCTGTTGTGGGCATTTGGAAAGTGAACCAGCAAACGGCGATCTGTCTGTCTCTGTGTCTTTCAAATAAAATGAACTTAAAACATTTTAAAATCTAAAAACTAACACGTCAAGGAAGTGCTGGATGGTCTGGCATCCTCGGTGTCTCGGAAAGGAGGGTGGCGGGGAGTCCTGAGCTCACGGGGGCGGGCCTGAGGCCATTCTCACGGGGGTGCTGGTTATACGAGGAGGGTCCCAGCTGGCTTGGCCTCTGCTCCCTGGCCCCCTGCGTGAGCCTGCCTGTGTGTGCCACCCTCACCATCCTCACCAGACCACAGTCCCCAGACCCCAGACCCCATGTATAACCCTGTCTCAGACTACGAGCCTCCACAACCAGGAGCCGAAATCACCCTTCTCCCGGCATTAGCAGCTCCTCCTAGGGGCTGTTCCAGCGACAAAGAGCTACCCGGTGCTCACCACAGAAAGAACTGGCAACAGCCCGCGCCGTGGCATGGCGGGGTAAGCTGCAGCCTGCGACCACGGCTCCCGTACGGGAGCACAGGTTTCATTAGGTCCTGGCTGCTCCGCTTCCGATCAAGCTCCCTGCTAATGCGCCTGGGACGGCCGTGGAAGATGGCCCCAGTCCTTGGGCCCCTGTCCCACTTGTGGGAGACCAGGGTGGGGTTCCTGGTGCCCAGTCCTGGCTGTTGCAGCCACTGGAAAGTGAACAAGCAGGTGGAAGATCTCTCTCTCTCTCTCTGTGTCTCTCCCTCTGTCTCTGCACTCTGTCTTTCAAATAAATCCATTTTTAAAAAGAGAGGAAAGAGGGGCTGGCGCTGTGGTGCAGTGGGTAAAGCTGCTGCCTGCAGTGCCGGCATCCCATACGGGCACCAGTTCAAGTCCCAGCTGTTCCACTTCCAATCCAGCTCTCTGTTATGGCCTAGGAAAGCAGTGGAGGATGGCCCAAGTCCTTGGGCCCCTGCACCCACGTAGGAGACCGGGAAGAAGCTCCTGGATCCTGGCTTCTGGTTGGCACAGCTCAGGTCATTGTGGCCAATTGGGGAGTGAGCCAGTGGATGGAAGACCTCTCTCTCGGCCTCTCTCTCTCTCTACCTCTACCTCTACCTCTACGTCTGCTTCTCTCTCTGTGTAACTCTGACTTTCAAATAAATAAATAAACATTTAAAAAAAGAAAAAAAGGGAAGAGAAACCCCACAGAGGCTCAGAAGAGTACAAGGCAGGCCGTGAACACAGACAGGGCCGCCTCTGCTTCTGCAGGCAACGCGTGCACTCACACAGCTCACACACCCGGCCCTGCGTGCGTGTGGCCAGACCGCTCTCCCTGCCGACTGCTGCACACGCCCTCTGCCTTTCTCAGCGATGGCAAAGCTCTCACCGAGCGGCACGCGCCACGGCGTAATTGCTGGCCGCCGGCTGTTCAGGATGCGTCTGGCCGCTGAGGCTCGTACCTGGTGTCGGCACGCACACCTCACCCCTGCCTGCACCGCGTGTGTCTGTTTGAGCACCATCACATGACGGCGTTTGGGAAGCAGAGCGGCTGGGGAGGGCAGGTGCACCCCGGATTTCAGCGGCTCTGCTGGCAGCCCCGCACAGCCGAGACGGCGGGCACCTGCCTGGGGCTCTTGGCCACTCCGCTGTGACCTCACCAGGGTCATCTTGTTCAGCTCACCTCCAGCTGGGCCCTGAGAACTTCTCTGCCTAAACCCCCAGCTGTTTCCTCTCCTCAACTTCCCAAGGTGCCTGGCACGGGTAGAGCTTCCCCGCCCTCTTTGTTCAAGGCCAGGGACCCCGCACCCACCTTCCAACATGGGTGCTGACCCTGGGGGTGCACAGACGGAGGCTGGGGGCGTGCGTGGGGTTAATGTAGGGGTGGGCGGCTGGGCACCGCAGCAGCCACATTCCCTCCACACCTGTCCTTCTGCCTCCCTCTCCTCTCACCTGGGGACCACGCCGGCCTCCAACACCCCACCACTGTCACTCCTACGCAGCTGCTGGGGCCACCTGTCTTCCTTTTCAGATTTATGTATTGAAAGTCACA
This sequence comes from Oryctolagus cuniculus, assembly GCF_051225735.1. Classification (NCBI taxonomy): domain Eukaryota; kingdom Metazoa; phylum Chordata; class Mammalia; order Lagomorpha; family Leporidae; genus Oryctolagus; species Oryctolagus cuniculus. The sequence goes on along the minus strand of NC_142883.1, from coordinate 4,270,643 downwards.
GAGAGAGAGACAGAGGCAGAGACAGAGACAGCGAGGCCTTCCACCCGCTGGTTCACTCCCCAAATGGCCCACCCGGCAGGGGCTGGACCTGGCTGAAGCCAAGAGCTTTGTCTGGGTCTCTCACATGGATGCAGGGGCCTAGGCACTTGGGCCGTATTTCCTGCCTCCCAGGCACATTAACAGGAAACTGGATTACAAGTGGAGCAGCTGGGACTCAGACGGGACAGATGCCAGCACTGCAGGGACTCAGACATTGGACCCCCTGCTGTGACCACACTGGACCCCCTACTGTGGCTGCACTGCACCCCCCCCCCCCGTGAGTGCTCTGTTCCCCCTACTGTGTGCCTGCACCCTACTGTGTGACTGCACTCCCCCGCCACGTGAGTGCTCTGTTCCCCCTACTGTGTGCCTGCACCCTACTGTGACACTGGACCCCCTACTGTGTGACCGCACTGCTCCCCCTACTGTGGGACTGCACCCCTCTGAGGGGCCACGGGGGGATGGTAATGGGGATGCGAGGGTAAAATTAAGGGGAGCACAGCTCCTCCTCCGGGTCAGGAAAAGGTTCTGAGATGGAGAAGGTGACCACCGCGCCACCGTGAGTGCGCTAAAGGCCACAGTGGCTTGTGAGGTCCACCCCCAGGAAGCCCTGGGGAAGGGAGCTGGAGCAGGAGCGCTGGCGTCCCACCTCGGGGCCTCCTCTGTCCCACCCCGGGGCCTCCCTCATGGCAGGGGGCAGCTCCTTCCCAGCCCCTCCCCTGGCAGTCCCACCCCAGGGCCTCCTCTGTCCCACCCCAGGGCCTCCCTCACGGCAGGGGCAGCTCCATCCCAGGGCCTCCCCTGGCCATCCCACCCCAGGGCCACCCTCACGGCAGGGGGCAGCTCCATCCCAGGGCCTCCCCTGGCCGTCCCACCCCGGGGCCTCCTCTGTCCCACCCCAGGGCCTCCCTCACGGCAGGGGGCAGCTCCTTCCTAGCCCCTCCCCTGGCTGTCCCACCCCAGGGCCTCCTCTGTCCCACCCCAGGGCCTCCCTCACGGCAGGGGCGGCTCCATCCCAGCCCCTCCCCTGAGCCCCCACTGCTCCTGGCACTGACCCACCCCACCCACCGTCCACTCTGCCGCATCCAGTGCTGTACGCCTCCAGCGTGCCAACCCCACAGGAGGCATCAGGAAACCAGACGGGGAACAAGCGGCCGGCACCGCGGGCCCTGGGCACCCAGCTTCCTACCCGCAGAATCTGGGCTCGGCGTGCTGCTCCTGGGCTCGGCGTGCTGCTCCCTGGGCTCGGCGTGCTGCTCCTGGGCCCTGCTGGAGGCCGTTAGAGTGCGTTGTCTCCCCACTCGGTGCAGCTGCTCTGGGCTGCAGCCTCAGCTCGGAGCACTCGGGCTCAGGTCAACCAGGAGCCTCCCTGGCTCTCGGCCTGTAAGGAAGGAAAGGCAGGCTTGAGGGGCAGGCCCACCCTGCATCTTCTCATCTCCCAGCCTCAGTCTCACCATCCACAAAATGGGAACAATCCCACCCCATCAGAGAGGCTAAAGGAGAGGGATTAAAGGCTCCTGGTGGGGGGCTGGCGCTGTGGCCTGCAGCTCTGTCAGGCCACACGGGCACAGGTTCAAGTCCCGGCTGCTCCACTTCCAATCCAGCTCCCTGCTAACGCGCCTGGGGAAGCAGTGGAGAATGGCTCAAGTCCTCGGGCCCCTGCACCTGCATGGGAGACCTGGAAGAAGCTCCTGGCTTCGGCCTGGCCCAGCCCCGGTTGTTGCAACCATTTGGGGAGTGAACCAATGAATGGAAGATGTGTCTTTCTCTCTCTGTGCGTGTGTAAAACTCTGCCTTTCAAATAAATACATAAATCTTTCTTTTAAAAGGTAGAGTTAGAGAGAGGCAGAGGCATAGGTAGAGAGAGAGAGAGGTCTTCCATCCTCTGGTTCACTCCCCAAGTGGCCTCAATGGCTGGAGCTATGCTTATCCAAAGCCAGGAGCCAGGAGCTTCTTCCAGGTCTCCCATGTGGGTGCAGGGGCCCAAGGACCCAGGCCATCTTCTACTGTTTTCCCAGACCACAGCAGAGAGCTTGATCGGAGATGGAGCAGCTAGGGCTCAAACTGGTGCCCACATGGGATGCCAGCACCACAGGCAGTGGCCTTACCTGCTATATCACAGCACAGGCCCCTATATAAATCTTAAAAAAAGGGGGGGGGGCTCCCAGTAGTGTTGAGCTGAGCACCTCTGGGTGCCAGGCAGCCAGGGGCAATGGCTCTTGGGGTGGGCGCTGGCTTAATGGCTAAGACCCCAGGTCCTGTATCCATCCCACACTGGAGTGCCTGGGTTCAAGTCCCAGCTCCAATCCCGACTCTGGGAGGCAGCAGTGATGGCTCACGTCATTGGGTCCCTGCCACCCAGAGTGAGCTCCTGGCTCCTGGCCTGGGCCTCAGCCCAACCCTGCCCACTAGGGGCATTTGAGGAATAAACCAGCAGACCCGAGTTCTGTCTCTAGTTAAAAAAAAAATTAAAAACACCACTGTTGGGGCCAACAGGGCAGTCAGATGGCCCCGTGTTTCCATTTGTTTCGATGTTACTTAATGGATGCGTTTAAGAATCCAGGAACCGCTGGCTGTCCTCCGATTAGGATTTCTTTTTGCCTGGACCCCCATCAGCCTAACTAAGGCAATGTTCAAGGGATCAGGAAGTGTCTGGTTTTCGTTAACAATCCGTCAGGGATGTGAAATGAGCCACTTGTCAGTGAGCTGGGTTAGTAAGTCCTGCAGCTGGGCTCAGAGAGGCGGTGTGGCCTGCAGCGTCTTGCACTAGGCCGGCCTCAGGCCCCTGCCGGCACCGCCCTGCTGGGTCCTCAGCACCCTTGGAGGGAACAAGATACGACCACTTTCGCTCTGGAAGGAACGGAGGCTCAGAGGGGCTCAGCAGCTGCCCAAGCTCACACAGCCAGGAAGGGGTCTTGAGGTCTCTCAAGCTGGGGTGCACCTGTGGCTGGAACCCCTCTCCAGGGGCCTGAGCCGAGGGCCCAGCGCTCATCAGAGGCCCGGGGCTGCCGTGGGGTTAGGGTCAGTTCAGACCCCTCTGACGCCACTGGGCTCTGCCATTTACGCTCTGCACACTGGGATCTGGGTTTTGGTTGTCAGAGCCCCCCTGCCCCCCGGGAGCAGGGTGTTGGGTGAGGAGGGGCTGCCTTAGACTGGTCTCGAGGCAAAGCCCCGGGCCCAGGACATTCCTGCTACTTGAAGGCTACACCGGGCCCACGCTGTGACACACAGGATTACAGCACTGCCTGCAACGCGAACCGAGTCCCGGCTGCTCCACTTCCGATCCAGCTCCCTGCTGGTGCACCTGGGGAGGCAGTGCAAGCCGGCCCCAGTGCTTGGCCCCTGCACCCACCTGGGAGACCCAGATGGAGTTGCAGGTTCTTGGCTCCAGCCTGGCTCAGTCGCAGCCGTTGTGGCCATTTGGGCGTGAGCCTGCAGAAAATCTCCCTAAATTGTGCCCTTCAAATAAATTAATCAGGAAAAAAAATTCTCGACTAACAACCTTGGCTTTTCTCCATCTGTCCCAAAGGGCAGGGAGTATTCTTTACTATTTTAAGATTTACTTATTTATTGGAAAGGCAGAGTTATGCAGAGAGAGAGGGAGATACACAGAGAGAGAGATCTTCCGCCTGCTGGCGCACTCCCCACATGGCTCAGACGGCCAGGGCTGGGCCAGGCTGAAGCCAGGAGCTTCAATCAGGTCTCCCATGTGGGCAGCAGGGGCCCAAGTAGCGGGGCCACTCTGCTGCTTTCCCAGGCCATGAGCAGGAGCTGGATTAGAAGTGGAGCAGCCGTGACACAAACCAGCACTGGTGGCGGCTTTACCCAGCACGTCATGACGCCAGCCCCAGGCCCACATTCCCAGCCACGCACGACAAGGCCCACCAAGACCACAGGCAGACGCCCGGCTGGCTCCACAGAGCCCCGGCAGCCGCTGGAGGATGCCACCCGGGGACAGCTCCAAGACAACAGCTTCACCAGAGGCCTCTGCAGGGGAACTGCCCGGCCCGGCCTCCTTTGGGACCAGGATGCAGGAGAGGGCACTGCCCCAGGAAACTGTCGCCGCGGGAGGGGGAGGAGGCAGAGGAAGGCTGGGGTGGGACCACACCGCAGCTCAGTGATCCAGGCAGACAGGATCCTGGAGCTGGCCACAGCTGCCCGGAGTCAGCACTGCAGGATGGCTGGGGCGGGACCACACTGCAGCGCAGCGATCCAGGCAGACAGGATCCTGGAGCTGACCACAGCTGCCCGGAGTCAGCACTGCAGGTCTGCCCCCGCCTGGCTCCCCCTGGCTGCTTCGGGAAGCCCGCCTGTCATCACCAGAGTCGGTCCCTGTGTCCCTGGCTCTCTCACGGCACCTGCGGTCTGCCTCCATGTGGGTGAACCCCACCTGACCTTGGGCAGCACAGGGCCGGGCATCGGGCAAGCCTCCATCAGTGGCTAGAGGCCGGGAGGCTGGGGTGTGCGAGCGGGTGTGGCCGGGCTGCTCACCCCACGTCCTCCTGGACAGGAGCCGTCTCCCCTAATTCTGCAGCCAGTCCAGGAAGCAGCAGCCCCCAGAGGTCTCTACGAAGAGCTGCCTGCTCTGCCCCTGAGCCCACTGCAGAGCCTGGGTGTGGGATGCTGGGTGCGGTCCCCTAGCACAGCCTGTGCCCCCCCAACCCCCCAGGTCTTTGGGCGCCATCAGCACTCCCTTAGGCACTGAGGAACTGCCAGTCAACCCCCCCATTCTAAGGCGGTACCACTCCAGCTGGGGCCTTGGCATTTGTGCCAATCTCCTGGTGGGAGGGGCAGAGGACAGGGGGGACTGGACCAGCCCCAGGCAATCCTGGGGGTCACAAAGAGGGGCTGTCTCCAGAGGGTTTGAGGCAGGGCTGGGGAGCGGGCACATTTGCCCAGGACAGCCGTCCCCACCACCTTCACGGGCAGCAGTCCTGGTGACGGCCTGCGAGCAGCTGCACCCTCAGGCCTCGGTCAGACCCCAGGAAGCCACCGCTCTCCCCAGCCCGTCTCGGTCAGACCCCAGGAAGCCACCGCTCTCCCCAGCCCGTCTCGGTCAGACCCCAGGAAGCCACCGCTCTCCCCAGCCCGTCTCGGTCCAAGACTGCCTCCCCCGGCTGTTGCAGAAGTGGGTAGGCCTGAAGCCAGCCCCTTCCTCAGGGCTCGGTGTGTGTGGGGGTGGTGGCAGGTGTGGGGCCTGCAGACCCACCCTGGGCTCCACTGCTGCCCACACCCAGGAGAGGAGGAGCACCTCTGGCTCAGGCCAGGCGGAAGAGGGCGCCGGGGCTGCCTGCCCAGTCTAACCCAGCCCAGGAGCACTTGCTCACCACTCAGTAAACTGTGACATCCTGGCCCCAGCCTTCCTCCCGCTGGCCACAAAGGCACCCACTGCTCCCTCCAGCCTCACAGGCAGCCAGGGGGTGGGGGTGAGAGGTCTGAAGGCCGCCCCCAGGAGGCGGGGCCACAGCCACCTGCTCAGGCTGGAGACTCCCAAAGGGCCCATGGGAGGGGGTTGGGGTGGGGGCCTGAGAAAAGGTGAGGGTGGAGTCCAGACCACCGAGGTGCCCCTGGGTTGGGGCGTCTGTACCCCACCCTGCCCCACTGTGGATGGGACGGTCTAGGCCAGGCGACAGCCAAGCAGGCTCAGAACCACTGCCAGGCTGCCTGGAAATTGGATTTCCCGAGGGTGGGGCTGAGCACTCCAACCAAGGGGATCTGTTCCAGCCAGGGTCAGCAAGGCTGGCCCAGGGGAGACCCCCACGACAGACCACTGTGGCCAGCCCAGGTGGGGGCCACAGGGCGCCCCACCCAGCGCTGGCCTCCCAACTGCCCCAGGCGCGGTTCTACCTGTATCCAGGGATCTGGCTCCAGTCCCCTTCCCCCTCTCCACCTGCCGCCAACGGCTCCCACACCAGCAGCTCTCCGGAGGGAGGCTGGGAGGGGCCCTCGCGGGAGGAAAGAGGGGGCCCACTACCAACCGCTGGGTGTGACCAGGAAGTCCGGGGCCTCCCGTGGGAAGGAGCCCAACCAGCTGTGCGGAGGGCGGGAAGAAACCGCCACCTGGCCCGGCCACCTCCAGCCCGGCCCGTCTGGCAGCCGTGGGCGTCCGGGGAGCAGGCAGCGAGGAGAGAAGGGGCTGGGCTGAATCACAGGATGACAGGGTGAGGGCCGGGGGCGCCGCCGCCGCTGCAGCCCCAGAAACCGAAACTCATCCTCCCGCTCAAGGCCCTGCTGGGAACTGGGGCATTTTTAGAAAGTCGCGAAGAGGAAGCTGGGCCCGTGCCGGCCCGCTGTGCAACGCAGTTCTGCTGACCGCGGGAACCCGGGGACGTGGAGGATGGCTCCTGGAGCCCTGGCCCCCCGCACAGGGCATGGGATGGAGCAGAGCGCGTGGGGCGGTATTTGGAAGTCAGGAGAGGAAAGCGGGCACAGAGAATGGCGATTTGCCTGCGCGTGACCATGGACACCAGCGTTAGGGCAGGTGGAGGGGCACGGGCAGTCATGGTGGGAAACCCGGCTCTGCCAGCCCAGAACCCAGCCAGGAGCGAGCTCCCGGCCCCCACTTCCCCAGAGGGGCCAGGAGCGGGGGTGCGCACCTCACCGGCACACACGCTTCGCGCTGGCAGCTGGAAGGGCCAAGGGTTTGCGCCCCTGAGGCGCCTCGACCACACGGCCTTGCCTTCTTTCTCCCTCTCCCCAGTCTTGCTCCAAACTCAGATCCAATGATACATGACGGCAGGGGCAGCTGCGGGGCTTGGCCACCCGCCAACTTCTCCCCGTCGGACCCCGGGCTCCCCTCAACCCAGCTCGGGCGGCTTGGGTGTCATGGGCAAGCAGGGCTGAGGGTGTGAGCCTGCGCGCCTCCAGGCAGCGGCCCAGTTCCTGGAGCGGTGCAGACCCCCCACCCCTCTGCCCATCCATTTCTAAAGATCCCCTCGCCCCTGGGGTTGGCAGAGACGTGAAGGACCCCTCTCCAAGCACCAGAAGTGGGCTGCAGGCGCCCGAGCCTGGGGTCCTGGAAGCTTAGGTTGCAGCTGGCAACAGACAGGGGCAGGTGTCACGGGAGTACAGCTGGGCCCCCAGCCGGGCACAGTGCTGGGGCCCACCCACCCTGGCACCTTCAGGACCCCCCTGGGAACCTGTGGACTCCAGCGGCTGCTGGTGGAGACAGGCGTCCAGCTGGCAGCAAAGCCGGGACGCAGGTGACCGGGGCGGAACCTGGGACGGGACCTTCCACACCCCTGGCGGCAGCAGCTCTGAGCGCCTACAGGCTCAACTGCAGGACTGGTGGACAACGGAGAAAGAAGCTGAGTTCTCACAGGACCCGAGGCAGCCATGGCCGGCGCTGCTCAGGGCTGGTGGGCAGCAGTGCGCGCCCCTGCACTCCACTGGGGGCTTCCTGCCGCCACCCCACGTACATAGGAGAGCTCCGTCTTGGGCTTGCAGCGAGAGCTCACCCACTTCCCACCCCTTTCCCCCACGGTCTGGCTCCAATGAAAACGCTGCCTGGTGTGGGAGACAGATGAGGGGCCCAGCCCCAGCCGCCGCGCAATCCCGGGCAGGCCACTTGGTCCCTGGCCGTCGGCTTATTTATACTTAAGGTGCTGGAACCCTCCCTGTGGTCTGAGAAGCCGAGTGGCTTCGTACCCCTCACCAGGGCTCACCCCACAAGCGTGCTCAGCTAAGGAACCAAGTCTCACCCTGTCCCACGAAGCACACGCACCCTGCCCAGCACTGCCCGGCCACACACAGGCCCAGGAAGCCGGCCTCACCTCGACACGCTGAGCACTGGGGCCAGCTCTGCTCCTGTCTGTGGCAGCCCCTTGGCAGGCGGGCAGGGAAAGCCAGGCAAACACTTTTGGGCTTGTAAACATTCATTAAGGAGCTAATAAACCTGATCTCCCAGAACCTTGCCCTGGGGCTCTCGGCTTCCCGGGAAGAGGCTGGCCCCAGCCCCGGTGGCTGCAGCACTTCAGGGTACTTGGACATGGGCCCTGCCGGGCTTGCGAAGCCACCTGCTCGCTGCCCCTGCCCACCCGCCGGCAGCTAGGCGATGCCTCGCGGAGCAACGGGAGCTAGACTCAAACCTGGCCAAGCCGCCTGCCTCGGTGACACTGGGCTCACCACTACTACCGAGCCTGCTTCCTCTGCTGCCCACCGGGCAACGCCCTGGCACCGAGGGAGCCAGCAAAGATGGCACGAGGTGACGAACCCGCAGCGCCTGGCATGCGGTCCACAGCCGGCTTCTGGCTGAGCTCGGCCCCCACCGCTCACTCGGTCTCTGCATCCAGGCCACGAGGCCCAGACAGGTTAAGTCACCTGCGAAAGGCCTCACAGTCCAGCCCTGGCCATGTCCCCCCTGCAGCCTCGTGACACCCAGGGACTGGACAGGCTAGAGGGGGCGGCGCCGAGCGCTGGGGCTGAGCAGGGGCTCCCGAACCCCACCGGACCCCCAAGCACAGTGTGCACACCTATCTTGGGGAGCACTTCTCAGCTGACACTGGCCTGGCAAACGCCGTCTCACCGAGGGCGAGAGGCAGCTGTCACGACACTCAAGGCTGAGAAAGCCCCCGGGGTTCAGGCCCAGAGCTTCAGTTCCGGTCCTGCCCCCAACCCCACACTGAGACGAGGGCCTGGGGAGAGCCAGGGGAGGGGGGAAAGGCACTTCCTCTGCCAGGGACCTGCGGCAGGAAGCCCTCCCTGGCCCACCCGCAAGGCTGCTGCACAGGCCAGGAACACAGCCGGGAGGCAGAGACGAAATCCAGGGTTCTGAAGGTTACCTACTCCCGGCCCCAGGAGCACAGCGGAGGGCCACAGCCTCCATGAGCCCTCCGCCCCTCCCTGCCCCACACAGAGCCTCCACGTCACGCGCCCAGCGGCCCGGGAACCCTCCTGCACAGGAGTCCCAGTTTATGCCTGGATGGAAACCCACCCTCGCTGCCCCTGGCCACCAAGGCACGGAGGATCTCAGCCCCACGGCCGCCCCGCTCTCCTCCAGCCCGCGACAGCCCATCAGGTGGGGCTTCTGCCATTGCCGAGTCTGTGCCCGGGCCCCGGCCACACTCCGACAGGGACACCTCCCCTCACCGTGCTCCCGCCACGGCAGCCTCCCTGGCACACTACTGCCGCCCCATTGTGCAGCTGGGAAAACCAAGGAAAAGGCCGCTGAAACACCCCGCATCCCACTGCACGTGCTCCCGTAAACCCTGTGGCCGGGACTTGTTTCTGGGCTCCTCCCCGAACCCGAGACCAGCCCCCTCGCTCTGGGTCAGCGGCCCTGATCGGCTGTCCCCCTGCACTGTCCACCTGCTGCCCCCACCTTCCCCGTGGGGTCGGGCAGCCCTGGGGCTGGCACTGCTGTCCAGTGGTGTTTGAATCACAACCCACTCGTGTCTGGACCCCGGGTGATTGTAATGAGAGAGCCCATCTCTCCTCCATCGGCGGCTGAGACGCAGGCAGGGTGCCTAGATGCAGCCCCGGGAAAGCCGCCATCCCTCCCGGTGCCGACGAGGCCGTGGCCAGTCCCAGGCCCGCTGCTGCGCCAGCCGGGCTGCCGCCCTGCCACTCCCCCTGCCTGGCTCAGCTGGGAAACTGGAGCCACTTCCGATGTGATGCGTGAGCTCACCCTGGAAACTCCCGCGGGCGGCGGGGACGCTGGGGCCTGCTCCAGACACCCGGGGGAGGGGGGCTCGCAGAGGGAGACACAGCCTGGGAGCCAGCCGGTCTCCCCAGGGGCACCAGGGGCAGGCCCAAAGGAAACACCAGGTTGCTCACCCAAGTCACTGGCACAGGAGCCGGCCTTGCCCACGTACACGTGTGTGTGCACGCGCTGCCCTGACCCAGACCTTGTCCTGGAGAGTTTACATGACAAGCAGGATGGGGACCCTGGCAGAGGGCCGCAGTGGCGTCCAGAGCGCAGGTCAGGGAACCCCAGCCAGGCCCAGGCCCCCCGTGCACCTGCGGTGTGGCGTGTTCCTCCTCCCGCAGGGACAGAAGCCCCCTTCCCGGGCAGGAGAGGGAGTGTGGGCTTTTACACCAGGCACAGCTGCGGCTCAGGAACCAACAGGCCAGCAAAGAGTCACTGTCTGGTCTCTCTAGCAGGCTTGGGGTCGGCAGCCGGGGTTCAAACCTCGGCACCGCCGCAAACCAGCAGCTCTGAGCAGACCGGAGGGCTCGGCCTGTGCCTGGAGAAGACAGCGGCAGCCAGGCCACTAACCCTGCTCTGTTCAGCGGGCGAGGTGAGTCTCACCCCAGCCTTTCACCGCCAGCACAGCCGGCCAGCCATCCAGAGACCCCCGCCTGCCCTCTTCCCGCACCAGGCTTCCCAGGCAAGGAGCTGTGTGTGTGTGGAAGTGAACAGGACAGGGGCTGGGGACACCAGCGTCCCTTATCAGAGCACAGGTTCGAGTCCCGGCTGTTCCAGTTCCTATCACGCTCCGGGCTAATGCACCTGGGAAAGCAGCGGGTGACGGCCCAAGTACTTGGGACCCTGCACCACGTGGGGGACCCGGATGAAGCTCCTGGCTCCTGGCTCTGGCCTGGCCTAGCTCCAGCCTTTTGGAGAGTAAATCAGCAGACGTAAGAGCTCTCTCTCTCCATCTCTCCCTGTCACTCTGCTCTCCAAGTAGATACAGCATTTTTTTTTTTAAAGTAAGAACAGGACAGGAGTAACAGATCCTGTAGGAAAGTGGGGAGGGAGGGCCGGGAGGTAGCTGCCCCCTCCTGGTTCCCAGGAAACTGACAGCACATTCCTAGAGCCCAATTTGAATGACTGCAGCTCTGACAGTCCTCCCACTGTCACCTCTGCCCGGCTAAACGCCAGGGGCGGGGGAGCCTCACTCCTCCAGCAGCGGGTACCACGCTGGGCCTCAGCAAGGAGTCAGGGGCCCTGACACCGCTCGGAGCTCGGATGTTGCTTCCAAGGTGTAAAATACCAGGATAGCTCCGTGTCTGATCGGAGGAAAATTCCAGATCACGTGGCAGGAGGCATCCGCACTGGCCTGGGCCACCCGGCCGGGAGGGAATCTATGGGGCAGAACTCAGCCCTGCCCCTCCTCCACTCCCAGGGATATTTGAGCTCCAGGCTGCCTGTGCTGCCCTACACAGGAAGCCGTCCTTGGGACCAAGGACTCCAGGCTGAGCGGGGCCAGGGCCCCTGCTCCAGCCCCTCCTCCACGGCACCCGGACCCGCTGCCTGGTGGGACCCGGACGGCTCAGGCCCCGTGGAGGACTCTCGCCAGGGCAGCAGCCGCCTTCGCACCTCCTTATGCCCAGCTCAGTCGGGTTTATTCCCGAGTTCCTCCCCTAACTACTGGGGAGACCCAGGCAGGGAGGACGAACAGGTGGAGAGCGACTCGGTGGTGACGGCCCAGGCTGGCTAATTCCCGGGGGCCTGTCCCGCGCAGCGGCTGGGTGCGTGGCAGCGCCCCCGGCCTCCGCCCACCACACACGGGTGGCGACAACACTCAGTCCTCCTGACACTGCCCCAAATCCCCCGCCCCCCACCCCCTGCTCTGAAACACCCCCAGCTTCACTCCCCGCCCCACAGACACCCACAGACACCGGCTTGATAGCGTTTCACCCGCAGCTGCCGGACCCCTGGGGCCCCAGGCCCTGTCACTTGGGACACCGAAGCCCCTCCCCACGCACCGCACCTGCACGCCCTCTAGCCCCGCCCACGGCCTTCGCCCGCCTTTCACCACCTGGGTGCCCTTTCTGCCATGGCGGAAGGGCCCCTGACTTCCAACCCGTGCCCTGCAGGAGCCCCGCAGTCCGAAGTCAGGGCTCCGGGATCCAGCCCCGCGGTGGGAGCCGCCTCCCCGACCCCCGCCCCCGCCTCACCTCGTCCCGAGGCAACGCACGCACCCCGGGCCCGGCGGCCCCGCGCGCCCCCACGAGAAAGCGAAGGCGGAGAAGGGTCCGAGGTCCCGGCACTTGGGGGAGCAAGGCAGGACTGCCCGGTGCTGTCCGGGCGGCCCGCTCTTCCTCCCAGGGCTCTAAACTTCTGCCCAATCGCCGTGCCCCACATGCGGTGACCCCTGGCCCGAGGACCCCTGAGGCGTCTAACCCGCGCCGAGCCCAGGGGCAGACAGACCCGGTCCAGCGGCGCCGCCGGCGCCGGCCGAGGCCAGCCCAGGGCTCTGGCCCGGCTCACGTGGGCCCCGGGCGCTCGCAGGGCGGGCACCCGCCCCGGCCGCGCGGCCGCGCACCCGCGCACCGCCGCCGCAGGCAGCCTCGGGCCGGACCCTGGGACCCTGAGGGCGCCTGCGGCCCAGCTCCGCCCGCGGCCCCGCGCTCACCTCCCCGCGGCCCCAAGTCCCGGGACGCAGCTCCGCGCGGCGAGGCCGGAGGCTGGGCGGCGGCTCCTCGGGGGCGGGGCGCCGGCTCCCCGCCTCTTCCCTACCTGCGCGCAGGGGGCGGGGCCGAGCCGCGGGGCGGGGTTTGGAGTGGGGGCGGGGCCGGGCCTCGGGGCGGGGTTGGGCATCAGGGAGTGCTGGGGCGGGGCCGGGCCTCGGGGCGGAGTTTGTACATCGGGGGCGTGGTGAGGCGTGGCCAAGCCTCTGGGGCGGGGCCCGCGGCGCCCGCCTCCGCCCGCTCCCCGGGCTGACGTCGCCGCCCTCCTCGCTCCCCCTAGCCAGGTCCCAGCCCCGCAGATGGTCTCTTCCCGGGACCTCACGGTTGTCAGCTGCCATCACCGGTCACCCTTCTCAAGAAAAGCGCCCCCCACCCCGGCGCTCTCACCTCAGGCCAAACGGACCTGTACCCGGCCCTGTCAGCCCAGGACCTCCGCCCTCGGTGCGGCTGCCGCCTCCGGGAAGCCTGCTCTGATAACCTCCGCCCACATCCTCCGAGCCTGGGCCGGGTCTGTCGTCTGCCGGCGGCCGCAGCTGGTGCTGGCCTGCAAAGCAGCAGCCCCGTGCTTTCTGACCGTGGGAGTCGGGAAGGCCTGTTAGCTAGGGGTCATCGGATGTGGGGCCGCGGTTCAAATCCTGCTGCTGCCCAGGGCGGCCAGTGTGGCCTCAGTCACGCGAGAAGTGTCGGGACCCCTGCTGGCCCTGCTGGCCCCGGGGGAGCCGAGGGCTCTGTCCAGCCCACCCCATCACCAATGGTCCTGGGCCTCTCCGCTCAGCTGCTCCACTGGGTAGGGACAGGCATCGCTCCCTCCCGCACCCACAAGTGGGACCCCACACCCTCCCACCTCTGCAGGGCAGCGGGAGCCAAGCTTGGTGACCTGTCCCCTCCTGCCCAAGGGCATTGACCCCAGGGCCTGCCCACTGGGTGTGACAGCGGCGGGAGTGGGGTGGGGGCCCCAGGCCACGCCCAGCCAGAGCCTTCTCCCTCCTCAGACTCCCAGGGCCTGGCCCAGCCTCTCCCCGGGGGGGGGGACCCAGGACGGGGACATGGGAGGGGCCTCATCCTGGGCCCTGCCCCCCCCAGAGGCCTGGCCCAGCAGAGACGGGCAGTTTGGACGGGGCTCTGGCCGGGGGGTGTGTGTGTGTCTCGTTTCAGGAGTGACCTGGGCGGGGCTCTGGGGTTGAGAAGGGAAGAAGGGGCTCCCGGCTGCTGGGGTGACCCAGAGAGAGGCGCAGGCACCCCCGACCCCACAGAGAGGACGCAGGCTGGGGGGGGCTCGGCCCGAAGCTGGGGGTGCTCCTCCGTCACAGACAGCGGCCGTTGGCTTTGCCCCCAGCATGTCCTGGGGTTCTGGGCAGATGGGGACGCCACCAGGGCGCGTGGGCAAAGTCTGGCGCTCCGCCAGGGGGAAGGGAGAAGCCAGCGCGTGACAGGAAGGGGGAGGGCGGCGGGCCATTCCGGACCCTTCCTGCTGACTGCCTCACAGTCTTGCGCCATCCGAGCCCTGGCACAGCGCCAGGAACTGACGCCGCTGTTACCACCCCATTTTAGGGATGGGGAAAGTGAGGCAGAGAGAGGGAGCCCATTCACAGCCTGACCTTCGAACTGCCACACCCGAGCCAGCTCCAGGGAAAGCCCCCGGGAGGGGCGGGGCGCCTGGTGGTGTTTCGGCTGACGTCAGGGACTCGTCCCCTAGGAGGGTGGCCAGCTGCCCGGCCATGCAGGTGCAAAGATGCTGACCCAGCCTTGGCCGCCACAGCGATACCTTTCCCTCCAGAGAGACAGGGGTGTGGTTTGCTGTCAGTGCAGCTGTGAAAAGCTGATACGGGTTATCGCCAAGGCACACTCAGCGAAAAGGAGCCGGGCACGGGAGGGCAGCCCCACTCGCCCACCTTTAAACAGGGTGCACACTGGTCGTCCACAAAGTTTCCGACAGAGGGGTGGGCATGGGGCAAATTGGGGGAGGAGAGAGGTGCGCGTTTTCTTGAACACCCTGTGTGTGTGTGTGTTACTGTCAGAATTCAGAGAGGGGGCCGGCGCTGTGGCGGAGTGGGTAAAGCCACCACCTGCAGCGTCGGCCTCCCATGTGGGCGCAGGTTCTAGTCCCGGCTACTCCTCTTCCGATCCAGCTCCCTGCTATGGCCTGGGAAAGCAGCGGAAGATGGCCCAAGTGCTTGGGTCCCTGCACCCGCGTGGGAGACCTGGAAGAAGAAGCTCCTGGCTCCTGGCTTCGGCCCGGCCCAGCCCTGGTCATTGTGGCCATCTGGAGAGTGAACCAGAGGATGGAAGATCTCTCTCTCCCTTTCTCTCTCTGTAACTGTGCCTCTCAAATAAACAAAAATAGATCTTAAACAACAACAACAACAACGTGGTGAGAGGGGAGCAGAGGAGCTGGAACTGGATTTGGATCTCGTCCGGATTCGGTGCCCGCGTGGTGGCTTAGCCCGCGGCATGGTAAAGTCCGCCCCGTGTTTTCAGTCTTCACGGCCATCCCACGAGGCGGGCTGCCATTGTAAAGCGAGAAGCCACAGCCCTTTGTCCGCAGTGGCAGGAGTGGGGGTCTCCCCAGCGAGGGCCACACCCCCGAGACCCCGTCCCGACTCACCCAGGCACCCTCACAAGTGAGCAGCTCAAAGTGGCTGCGATGACATTCCTTCGAAGGGCAGCTGGGAGTGAGATTCGGGCGTTCGGGGTCTCTCTCAGCGCTGA
Source organism: Oryctolagus cuniculus (assembly GCF_051225735.1). Taxonomy (NCBI): domain Eukaryota; kingdom Metazoa; phylum Chordata; class Mammalia; order Lagomorpha; family Leporidae; genus Oryctolagus; species Oryctolagus cuniculus. The sequence continues at coordinate 4,255,541 of NC_142883.1, read as the reverse complement.
TTGAAGATTCTCCTGAATGGGGGTGCTGACTCCTGCGGAGACCCGGGCCACACCCATTGCAGCCATCGGGGCAGCCATCTGTGCCAAGCCCTAACTGGGGAGGGTCAAGGCGGGGAGGCTGTGGGACAGGTGTCCCAGGGGCCAGGTGAGTGGAGCAGACACAGGCCCTCAGCCGCTCTTTCCATCTGTGCCCACCTGCAGGGGGCAGGGTCCGGGGGAGCTGGCCCGGGTGGGATGACGGTCAGGAACCCCCGGGGTCTCCTGTGGACCCCGGAGCTGGTGTTGATGGTGCAGCGTCTCCATCTAGTGGTGACAACTGGGTATTGCACCCAGGGACCCCAATGGGAACCTGGGGGAGGCGCAACCGTGCTCCTAGTACCTGCTGTCTCACTAGGGAACCCGGCAGCCCTGCCTAACTTAGAGGGCACAGTAAGACGTCAAAGTCCATGCAGCTGTCTCCCTGCCGTCCTGCCTGCCTCTCAGCCTCTCCCCACGTGCTTAGGACCTGGGGAGGCACCCTGATGGCCGCTTGCCGGGCAGAAGCCGGGGAGGAGGCTGATGGGGTAAGACACCGCCTGCTTCCGTCCCCTCCCCACGGCAGCCCCGAGATCCGCCTCCATTTGCTCCTCATAAAGCCGCTCTCATACGCGGTTCACTCCCCAAATGCCTGCAACAGCCGGGCTGGGCCAGGCTGAAGCCGGGAGCCTGGAACCCAATCTGAGTCTCCCACGTGTGTGGCAGGAACCCGGGCACTTGGGCCGTCTTCCGCTGCTTCCCATGCTCATGAGCAGGGAGCTGGGTCGGAAGCAGAGCAGCCGGGGCAGGAACTGGCGCTCTGATGGGGGAAGTGGCGTTTCAAGTGGCCCTTAACCCACTGCACTACAACAGCCACCCCTCGTTTTTATCTTTAAGTCGCACGTCGTAGTTATATACTTGTGTTTATTAGGCATTTATTAAACCAACATTGTACTTTGAAAGTTGACAAACACGGGGCAGGAATGAGGCCTTTACCCTGCATTCCCAGTAGGAACCCAACTTCCGAGGAGCCACATCCCAGCTGGGGCAGGAAAACCACAGAAGAGTCTGTCCGTCTCGGAGAGCCTGGTTTGCATCCTGGCTCTGGCTCTGCTCCAGCTTCCGGCTGTCGCACACTCTGGGAGACAGCAGGTGGCGGCTCAAGGCCACTGACCCAGGTGGAGTTCCAGGCCCCTTGCTTTGGCCTGACTAAAACATTTGGAGAGTGAATCAGAGAATGGAAGACCTCTCTCTCTCTCTCTCTCTCTCTCTCTCTCTGCCTCTCCTCTCTCTGTAACTCTGACTTTCAAATAAATAGATAAATCTTAAAAAAAAAAAAAAAAAAAAGGACTCCGGTCTCAGTGCACGTGGGTGAGTGATCCCGGCCAGGCCTGGCTGGGCCCTGTGGCTTAGGGTCCCACATAGGCAGCCGTGGAGGGGCTGGCCGAACCTGTAGGCTCCCTGGGCTCCCCTGCTTGACCCCAGGGTCTGTCACGAGGTTCTGGGCTTCCGTCTCCCTGGCTGCGGCCCAGAGGCTGGGCTGCTCCATGGGCGCGTCCCCTGGGCAGTAGCTCAGGTTCCCGTTGGTTTAATGCTTTGCAGTCACTGCCTTGAAATTCTCCGTAGTTTTATCTTTGAACTTGGGGTTGGAAGTGATGTCTAGCTGGGCGATGGTGCGCCCAGGTGGGCGGGGGAGATGCGCGTCCTTGGTGAGCCCCGAGCACGCGGGCTGGGGGACCGGTCCCACGCGGGAGAGTGGCAGGATCGAAGGGGCCCGTGAGGAAGGTGAGGTAGGAAGCCGCTGGCTTTCGCAGGGTGCGGGTAGAATGCACACGGGAAAGAAAACCGGTCAGATCGGGTTGGCGCAGCGTCTCGCCGTTCCGGCCGGGATGACGCACGCCGCCGCGGGGCTTGCACCAGCTGTGGGGAACAAGCTGTGTCATTTTGCTGACTCTGCGTCTCAGTTCACCGCTCTTGAATTGGCACGGGAGAACAGGCGTTGCGCAAGACAGAGACGACCCGTAAAATTCCTGCAAGTAGTTTAGACGCTTGTTACCAGATACAGAGCGCTGGGGCTGGCGCTGGGACACAGCGGGTGAAGCCCCCACATTCCATGCTAGCGCCGGTTCAGGTCCCGGCTGCCCCACTTCGGATCCAGCTCCCTGCTAATGCGCCTGGGAAAGCAGTAGAAGATGGCCCAAGTGCTTGGGCGCCTGCACCTTAAAGAAGCTCCAGGCTCCTGGCTTTGCACTGGTCCAGCTCCACAGCTGTTTGGGGAGCGAACCAGCTGATGGAAGATCTCTCTCCCTCTCTCTCTCTCCCTCTGCCTCTACCTCTCCCTTTCTGTTAACGTTACCTTTCAAGGTAAATAAATAAATCTTTTAAAAAAAATCTGGCTGCCCCTCCTTCTAAAGGAAAACATGGGTATGCCCTTGCCAAAAAAAAAAAAAAAAAAAAAAAAAAAGAGTCCAGGGCATTAAATCATGAGCTGCCCGGGCACTGTGGCCCAGCAGGTCAGGCTGGGGTGCACGCATCCCCAGAGCAGGGTCCTGCGTCCAAGTCCCTCCTCGGCTCCGGTCTGATCCAACTCCCTGCCAATGCACCTAGGAGGTGGCACGTGATGCCCAAATACCTGGGCCCCCGCCACCCACAATGGGAGACTGGGATGGAGTTCCTGGCTCCTGGCTTCAGCCTGGACTGGGGCATTTGGGGAGTGAACTAGCAGATACACGGTCTCTCTCTGTCACTCTGCTTCTCATATAAGTTAGAATGAATTTAAAAACACCTAAAATACGAGAACTGCCGTGAAGCAGCAGGTGGGAGATTCCGTCGTGACAACTCAATGAGAGGACAGCGACAGGACGAACTTTTTCTATTTCAGCCCCCTCCCCTTAAAGATTTATTTATTTATTTGAAAGATGGAGTTACAGAGAGGGAGAGACAGGAAGAGAGAGGTCTTCCATTTGCTGGTCCACCCCTCAAATGGCTGCAATGGTCAGGGTGGGGCCAGGCTGAAGCCAGGAGCTTCTTCCGGGTCTCCCCCGCGGGTGCGGGGCCCAGGCACTTGGGCATCTCCGCTGCCTTCCCAGGAGCACTATTGGGGGCTGGATGGGAGGTGGAGCAGCCGGGACTATCGGGCGCCCGTACAGGATGCCGGCACTGCAGGTGCTCGCCTTCTACACCACAACGCCAGCACACACACACACACACACACACACACACACCCGCCCAGGCGTCGTCACTGCTAGGCCAAGGCAGTCTTTTCCGGCCACTCCTACTCTGTGTCCTGAAAGAAGCAAATCTCCAGGTCTGAGCCAGCGCTGAGGCTCACCAGGCTAATCCTCCGCCTGCGGCGCCAGCACACCAGGTTCTAGTCCCGGTCGGGGCGCCGGATTCTGTCCCGGTTGCCCCTCTTCCAGTCCAGCTCTCTGCTGTGGCCCGGGAGTGCAGTGGAGGATGGCCCAAGTGCTTGGGCCCTGCACCCCATGGGAGACCAGGAGAAGCACCTGGCTCCTGGCTTCGGATCGGCGCAGCGCACCAGCCGCAACGCACCAGCCGCAACATGCCGGCTGTAGCGGCCACTTGGGGGGTGAACCAACGGAAAAAGGAAGACCTTTCTCTCTGTATCTCTCACTGTCTAACTTTGCCTGTCAAAAAAAAAAAAAAAATCTCCAGGTCCACAAGCCGTGTGCACGAAGCCAAGCGCATAAGCCCACACACGTGGCTGGCGCTGGCACTTAGAAGGTTAAGCTTGCGCCTGCAGCACCGGCAGCCCATGTGGGCGCTGGTTCTGGTCCCGGCTGCTCCTCTTCTGATCCAGCTCTCTGCTGTGGCCTGGGAAAGCAATAGAAGATGGCCCAAGTCCTTGGGCTCCTGCACCCGTGTGGGAGACCTGGAAGAAGCTCCTGGCTCCTGGCTTTGGACCAGCTCAGCTCTGGCTGTTGCGGCCATCTGGGGAGTGAGCCAGTGGATGGAAGACCTCTCTCTCTGTAACTCCTCTCAAATAAATAGATTTTTTTAAAGAAAAAAGTAAAAACAAGAAGCCCACCCACAGGGCACCTCCACCAGGGCAGGCAGTGGAGTGGGGGTCGGTGGTAGCCTGGGCTCCACAGGGCCTGGGGCTCCCTTTGCTTGGATCCCAACAGTGGCAGTGGTCGTGCAACCCTGCGACGGGCCCAGGGCCTCTGCCTCGCTCTCCAGAAAGCTTCTGAGTTGGTGTGATTTTAGTGCCTTCAAGGAAAGCCCCCCGGGGCCCACCCAAGGCAAGGGGCTTGTGTGGTTGTCAGCAGGGGCCTGTCTCCCTCCCAGACCTCAGGAGGTTGTATTTGGGAGCAGAGTCATTGCACACAGAATGAGCTAAGATGAGGTCATCCTGGAACTGGGCGAGGCCCTAAACCTGCAGGATGGGTGTCGTCATGAAACTGGGAAGTGTGGAGGCAGGGACACCCCGGGGCGGGCAGCCTGGGACCCTGGGAGGGCGCAAGGCCTGGGCGGGTCGCGTCTCGAGTCAGACAGAGGCTGTCACATGTTATCAGCACCGGGCAGTGAGGGCCAGCGCCGAGTCCTTGGGTGCCAAGGCAAAGTCACAAGGAGTCCCTCTGGGCCCAGCTGCTGGCGCACGCATCAGCCTGACACGCGGGAACCCGGGTCTGCACACTGGGACCACACGGTCTCTCTCTCACTTTTACAATTTATTTATTTATTTATCTTAGAGGCGGAGGGACAGAAATAGAGTGGGGAGAGAACCCCCCACCCACTGGTTCACTCCCCAAATGCCTTCAATGGCCAGGGCTGGGCCAGGCTACAGCCAGGAGCTGGGAACCCAGCCCAGGCCACCCACGTGGGCAGTAAGTACTGGAGCCGTCTCCCCTGCTTCCCGCGGTGCCCCAGGAGGAAGCTGGGTTGAGGAGGCGGAGGTGAGCGTGGGACCCACGCGCTCCCCTGTGGGATGCCAGGGCGGCGAGCCGGCAGGGCTCGGGGCCAGGGGAGCCCACACAGGCATCAGGGCCTCCGGCAGCAGCCACGGCCTCACAGAGCCAGGGAGGGCAGGACCAGAGCCTCAGCGAGATCCTGCTTTGGGGACAGGAATCTGGGGACGGTGGGGCCAGCACTGTGCACTGGGGTTACACCTCTGCCCGTGACCCCCGCAGCCCCTATGAGCACCGGTTCAATCCGGCTGCTTCAGCTCCCCGCTATGGTCTGGGAAGGCAGCAGAGGACGGCCCAAGTGCTTGGGCCCCTGCTACCCACGTGGGAGACCCGGATGGAGCTCCTGGCTCCTGGCTTCCGCCTGGCCCAGCCCTGGCTGTCGCAGCCATTTGGGGAGTGAACCATAGAAGATCTCTCTTTCTGTCTCTCACGCTCTCTTTCAAATGAATAAATGAATCTTTTTTTAAAAAAAGTTAACACTCTCTGGATGAGATTCCCCCTAGATTTCGGGGAGCCCTAAGTCTGATGACACGCACTCTTATGAGAGAGTGAGAGAGAGAGAGAGAGAGAGAGAGGTGGAGAAAGCCGCGTGACCACAGGGGCAGAAACCGGAGTGTCGTGGCCACAACCGAGGAACGCCGGGGCCGCTGGCCGCTGAGGAGGGGGAAGGACCGTCCCCAGGGCACTCAGGGCGGCCCCAGCGCCCGAGAGAAGCCACTTCTGTCGCTTTGCCCAGGTCTGGGCTCAGAGCTCCCTGCTGAGGTCTTTGGGTCCCCTCCCAACGACGGCCACAGCCGCAGAGCACGGCTTTCCCGGCATTCCCGGTTCTGAAAGCAGAACCCTGGTGCCCTCCTCCCGCACTGCATCTTGGAGCCCCCCACCCTCACCCCCAGCTTGGGAGCCGCCCCCCCCCCCCGTCCTTTCTCCTCCACCGACTCCATCATCACTGTGGCCTCGTGGTCCCAGGCACGTGAGGGACATTAGTTTTTATTTGAAACTTTTTTTTTTTACTTTATAAAAATTTATTTATTTATTTGAAAGGAAGTGTTACAGAAAAAGAGTGAAAGAAGGAAATTTTCAAATGGCTGACAAACTATGATTATTCAGACTTAAATATGTGGCAGGTATTTTCTTTTTCTTTTGTTCTTTTTTTTTTTTCTTTTTTTTTTTTTTTTGACAGGCAGAGTGGACAGTGAGAGAGAGAGAGACAGAGAGAAAGGTCTTCCTTTGCCGTTGGTTCACCCTCCAATGGCCGCCTCGGCCGGTGCGCTACGGCCGGCGCACCGCGCTGATCCGATGGCAGGAGCCAGGAGCCAGGTGCTTTTTCCTGGTCTCCCATGGGGTGCAGGCCCCAAGCACCTGGGCCATCCTCCACTGCACTCCCGGGCCACAGTAGAGAGCTGGCCTGGAAGAGGGGCAACCGGGACAGAATCCGGCACCCCAACCGGGACTAGAACCTGGTGTGCCGGCGCCGCTAGGCGGGGGATTAGCCTAGTGAGCCGCGGCGCCGGCCTGTAACTTTTTTTTTTACAAAATTATATTGAACATTTCCCCCCGTTTATTTGAAAGGCAGAGAGACAGAGACGGAACAATTTTCATCCCTAATGATCACACAGCCCGCGCTGGCCAGGCCAAAGCCAGGAGCCTGGAGCTCATCCGGCCCAGGGTGTGGGTCGGCGGAGCTAGAGTGGGAGCAGAGCAGGCTCGAACCCAGGTGCTCCGATGTGAGACGCACGTGACCCAAGTGGCATCTTAATCATTTCGCTGAACGCCCACCCCTACTATTAATTAAAAAAATCACGCTTGGGGTTAAAGCACCACCTGCAACACTGGCATTGCTTAGGAGTGCTGGTTCGAGTCCCGGCTGCTTCACTTCTGATCTGGCTCCCTTCTAACGTGCCTGGGCAAGTGTCAGAAGATGGTGGCAAGTCCTGGGGCCCCTGCCATCCATGTGGGAGACCCGGATGGAGCTCCAGGCTCCTGGCTTCGGCCTGGCACAGCCCTGGCCACTGCGGCCGTTTGGGGAGTGAACCAGCAGAAAGAAAATCTCTCTCTCTCTCTGTCACTTTGCCTTTCAAATGAATAACTCCATACATAAACCTTTCACAAGTTTTATCCGGTGAGTGTCCAGGCTTGCCCACGCGTGAGGCTCGGCGCTCAGGACGCCCCTGGCCTCTGGGCTGCCCTCCCTTCGAGCTCACGGTACACACGTCCTTCAGGAGGTGCCCTGACTGGGGGCACCCCGCTCCCTCCCACACGCACGGCTCCTCAAGTGATGAGCTTGGCTGGGCAGTGAGGAGAGGGGACAGCCAGGGCGGCCTCACCGTCACCCCCTGGCCGCAGCACAGTGCACCGGCCCGTCCCCAGGATGTCCTTGGAGACCACCTCCCCAGCCACCGCAATGGCCTGTCTGTGTCCTCCAAGGTGCTGCCAGGGTCAGCGGGTGATCCGGCCATGAGCCCGGAGCCCTCCTGAACGGGGCTGGGGTCACTGTCAAGGGGACCCCAGAGAGACCCCGGCCCCTCCCACCACGTGAGAACAAAGTGAGGAGGGGGCTGTCTATGGCTGGCACCCCAGACTCCAAATGTGCCAGCACCTCCATCTTGGCCTTTTGGGCCCCCAAAACCGAGGAAGGAATCGCCTCTTTCTCTTCCCTGGGGACCTCCCTCCTGCAGCCTCCCCCACCCCCGCCAGGCCCCTCTCTGCCCCTCTGCCAGGGCTCAGGCCGCGCATGGCTGGACCGCTGTCTCCCCACTCCATCTGGCCCCTGCAGACCCCACCCTGAACAGGCCTCGTCACACCCTGGGCGGCTCTCCCACTGCTGGCTGTCCTTAGGGCTCTGCACCCCAGGAGCGTGGCCGCGCAGCCGGCCGTGGCCACCCAGAAAATCTCTCCCCTCCCTCCAGCCAGCTTCAGGGCCCCTGGCTCCAGGGCTCACTCCTTTTTTTAAAAATTATTAATAGTGATGTCTTTTTTTTTTTAAGATTTGTTTTCTTGAAAGGCAGAATTACAGAGAGGGAGAGCCAAAGAGAAAGAGAAGGAGGTCTTCCATTCACTGGTTCACTCCCCAGATGGCCGCAACGGCCGGAGTTGGGCTAATCTGAAGCCAGGAGCCAGGAGCTTCCTCTGGGTCTCCCATGCAGGTGCAGGGGCCCAAGCACTTGGGCCATCCTCCACTGCTTTCCCAGGCCACAGCAGAGAGCTGGATGGGAAGTGGAGCAGCCGGGACCAGAACCGGCGCCCTATGGGTTGCTGGCACTGCAGGGCAGAACCTTACCCACAATGCCACAGCACCAGCCCCAGGCCTCTCTCTCTTCCCAAGCTCTGTGCTCAGGGACCTCATGCAATCCCCACTTCCGGTCCCAGCCGACATCTTTGCCATGCTGCAGAGCCCAGCCGCCTGCCACACACCTCCTGCCGAAACTGCCCTGCCCTGGTGCCTCCCCTCAGACAACAGCGGCTCCACTTGCCCACGTGAGCGGGCCCCGAGGATTGACCCCTGGCTGCTGCAGGGGGCACAGAGACCCTGTGGCGACAAAGCCAGAAGCCACAGGAAGTCATCTGGGGCTGGCGGCTGTGCCCTTTGCCGGTAACTGCGGAAACGGGGGCAGTGGTGCAGGACCACACCGTGGAGCTGGTTGGACCACAGGTGGGCGCCTCCCGCAGGGCAGCCGAGGGCTTATGTGGTGGCCTCGAATGAGAGCCCCGCCCACTCACAGGACCGAGAAAGGCTTGGGCCAACCAGTGTCTTTCCGGGGCAGGTGTTACCCCCGGGCCACCGGGACCCCCTATCGGTGCCCCCTCACTTCCAATGCAGCCCCCTGCCGAGCTGCACCCTGGGGGGCAGCACCCCGTGGTTCAAGTACTTGGGTCCCTGACACCCACGGGGGAGACCTGGACGGAGTTCCAGACTCCTGGCTTTGGCCTGGCCCAGCCCTGGCTGTTGACGGCTTCCAGGGAGTGAACCAGCAGATGGAAGATCTCTCTCTGTCTCTGTGCCTTTCAGATACAATGAAAAAAACAAAGTTTTGGAAAAACCAGTATTAATAAACGAACAACAGCGTCTTGGGGCTGAGGAGATGCCGAGAGGGCTGGAGGCCCAGGGCCCGGAGCTGCACCCCCACTCTGGCCACTGCAGCTTCCCAGGCTCAAGGTGCTGTGCTGCCCCACCCCCCCACCACTTCCAAACCTAAGACTTCTCACTTAGGGAGCCTGAAAAGCTCCTGACTCAGTGCCTCCAGCCCAAAGGGGCTGCCAGAGTCCCAGCTGTCACCCTACTGTGACAGGTTCCTTCCCCCAAGGAACCCTCCTGGTCCTGAGCAGGTGCCGGGAGTGGGGACCAGGGAGGGGCTGGGCCAGAAGCCGTGTGTGCGGTTTTAGTGGAGCATCATTAGCTGTTTCTCCTCATCCTCGTGGCTCACGGGTGGGTGTTCCCACGGGTGTCTACAGCGCTTCTTGCCTCTGGCTCCAACAGGGCTTTAAACCCCCGGGGACGGGCGACCCTGGGCGGCCAGTGGCTGCGGCTGCGCTTCCCGCCGCGGCCAGCAGGGGGCGCCGTGCAGCCGCTCCGTCGGGAAGCCGCAGCCCGCGCACTCCCAGGCCCGGAGCTCAGCCAGGGGGAGCTGCCCGGCGCGTGTGGCTCTTCGGGGAGCGGGCTCCCTCTTCGTGTGGGGCGCGCAGCGGAAGCCCAGGCCGCCCCCGACCGAGAGCCCACCCCGCACGCTCTCTCCCCTCGAACTTGCTCTGCCCGGGACCCAGGCAGCAGCCCCGGCCCCCCAGCCGTTCGCGACCTGCCAGTGGCGTCGTCCTGGGGGCAGGGATGCAGGGGACATTCCTGGGGGGCCAGGGGCGCTACGTTCCAGAAAGATCTGCCGTGGTGACCACCTGAGGAACAGTGTGGGGGGGGCTGACTCCTCAGATTCTCCCCGCCCACCTCAGGCCTTAGGTCCTCCCCGTCCCACCACGGCCAGGCCGAGCCCACCGGGACCACCCACCACATTGGTTCACTGTCCTCACTACTGCCCTGGCCCCAGCACCGTGCACCCTGCCCCCCACCCCTGCCTTGCAAGGTGGGGTTCACGTTCACTCCTACTTAGGTGATACGGCCGGGTGTTGTTCAGCCAGCACCCGGGACAGCGGGTGACCCTGCCCTGGGTGCCCCACTTCCCACCCAGCTCCCTGTGAATGCGCCTGGGAAGGCGGCAGAAGATGGCCCAGTGCTTGGGCTTCTGCCACCCACGCAGGAGACCCGGATGGAGCCCCTGGTTCGCGGCTTCAGCCTGGCCCAGCCGTTTGGGGAGTGAGCCAGTGGCTGAAAGTTCTCCCTCCCTCTGTAACTGTGCTTTACAAATAAACACATTTTAAAGATCGCAGCTCAGAAAGGCTGAGTGACTTGTCCAGGGGCGCACAGTGTGCAGGAAGTCGGGCCCTGGCCTGCGGTGCTGCCTCCCTGGGAGGGCATGGCCGGCTGTACCCTGCCGGGCTCGGCACAGCTCACCATGGCGCGGGGCCGTGCCCTGCTTTCTAAGAGCGGGGCTCACCGTCCTCTCCACATTTCCACCCTGCGTTCGCATGCTGCGGCCCCGGAGGGGGAGGCTGGGCCGTGCTGCAGGAGGTCAGACTTTCCCTGTGTGTCAGCTGACGCTTCCCAGGCAGCCCGGGCGCTCCCCCGGGGCACGGCTGCTTCCTGCCTCTCCTGCAGCCCACGGGTGGTGACCTCCTGTTCCCTCGGGGAGCTGACGCTGCCGATGAGGTCTGCAGGCCTGGCCCAGTGGGCTGGGGGGCAGAATGGGGGGCGTCCGGGAGCCGGGGGCTCGGGGAAGGAGCGGGCTTCCTCTCCCAAGCACCGCGGGCTGGGCCACCCGGTCCAACGTGCGGCTCCCCCCGTGTCCCCGCACTCAGGCCCAGGAGGCCAAGGTCACTAGGAGCACTCAGACCCACAGGACCCTCGATTCCTTCCTCACTGACCCTGCCCTTGCCAGGAAATTTCTAGAACAATAGCCCTCGTGACCCTGACTTAACAAGGGAGGGGCCCCCAGCCACCAAAGCCCCCATTCTGACGGCCTGGAGCAGCCAAGGCTCACGCGCAGGGGAGGAGGGACCTGGGGGAGGCCCCAGCCCCGAGCGAGGGAGCGAGGGAGCGGCACAGACGCAGGAGAACGGTTGGTTTAATGGCCCGGGGTCCGGCTACACACGGGAGAAACCACGACAGGACAGGCAGTTACGCGGATGGAGGAAGACGGCACGGAGGAACACAGGTGCAGCAGCCACAGCGGCAAACATCCCGGAGGACAACACATGTGACCAAGGGGCACACGGGGTGCGGGGGGGCTGCTGTGCACAGAGACCCACTGCCGGTCGGGGGCCGGGCCGGGCAGGGCAGCCCTGGGCCCTGAGGCAGAGGGATGGGGCCGGAGGAGGCAGCGTCTGTCTGGTTCTGCCACCTGCCGAGATCCCGGGGAGGGGGAACTATCACACAGGGGTAAGGCTGGCAGTGGAGGTGTCCCTACTGCCCCTCCCCCCACAGCATCACCCTGCCCGGAACCTCTGGGCCTCTCCGTCTGTCCTTGGCCATGGGAAGCCAAGTCAGTGAACCTAAGCCTTCAGGGGAGGGGCCGCAGGGGTGTGGGAAGCCGGATGACCTCACTCCAGCCCACGCTGCGCCCCTGGGGGACTCGCACCCGCCAGAGCCCTCTGCCCCCTGCCCCACACGCGGGCGGGCGGGCCTGCAGATACAGGTGGTAGGTATGTACTGTGCATATATATATATTATATATATTTATAGAGAGAGGTTGTATATAGAATATATCTGTATATACGGTGTGTGCGTGATCTCTACATGGTGAGACGGAGGCCTCCGTGCCGGCCGGCAGACACGGGGCTGGCTCCCTTGTCCTGCTTCCCGCCAGCCGCCAGCCACGTCGGAGAGTAGAAAAGCTAAGAGCGGCCCGGCTCTGCAAGGCGGAAGGGTCCCCGCCCGCCCCGCGCTGGGGTCAGCATCTGGGCAGCCGCCTCCCGGCAGCTCCAGGTGTGTGTGGGGGGACAGCGGCCACCGCGGAGGCCCCCTCTGGGCAGACGCATCGGGGATCCCTCCAGCTTCCTTGGCACCCGGAAATGGAGGTTCAAGGAGGGTCTTCGGAACTCGGCCTTCGCTCAAGGTGCTGCCAGGGACGGGGGAGGTGGGAGGGGTCCTACGGCCCCGAGGAGGGCAGCGTGGCCGGTGGGCTGTGGATGAGACAGGAGATGGGGGGAACAGGTTATGGGGAGCAGGGGAAGGGCACCTGGGGGAGGCAAGGCCGGGGCCTTCCTGCCCCTGAGCCCCCAGACCCCAGTTCTAGCGCCCCCTCTGCTGTGACCTGGGTGGCTTCCTGTACAACGTGGGTGATGCCTGTTTCGGCTGCCTACGGGGGCTGCAGTGCCAGGAGCTGCGTTAAGGGAGTGTTTCATGAAGTGGGCGTTTAGCCTAGTGGTTATACCTCCCGCATCTACACTGCCATGCCTGGGTTTGAGTCCTGTCTTCCGGTCCTGCTAATATGGACCCTGGGAGGCAGCCCAGATGGCTCAGATCACTGTGGGAGACCTGGCTTGTGATCCTGCCCCCCCCCCCCCGCCCCCAGCCATGGCAAGCATTTAGAGAACGAACCAGGGGACGGGAGTTCTGTCTGTCAAATTAAAACAGAAAAGTGTTTCGCAAACAACACGAGCTCTTTCTCTGTTCATGCTGAAACGTGGTGCCTTCTGTCTGGCCTGGCGCCGACCCCCTCTGGCCACCGTCTTCCCTGCCTGTGCGGGTGGTCCCTGTGGGCTCACTGCCTTGTGCCCCCAGCTCTGCTCCACCCACACAAAGGCACACACGCCCTGACCGCCCTGACGCAGAGACAGCTCAATAAACAGCGGCGCCTGGCCCATCCCTGCTGCCGATAAGAGGCGTTGGATGGAGCCTTCTAGAAGCTTCTCTGTAACTCCATCCCCCGCCCCACCCTCCAGTCCAGCTGGACCCTGGGAGGAGGGTGGGTCTGCAGGCCTGGGCCCAGGGAGACTGGGGTGGGGGGACACGGTGGGAAGGCTTCAGGGGACAGTCCCAGACGTGACAGCTGGGGGTGCCAGCAGGGAGGGTGCAGCGGCCCAGCGGGGCGGGCAGTGAGTCCCGGCCAGGACCTGGCGGGCTCAGTCTACGGCAGCAGGACCAGCGGCAGTTGAGGCAATTTGAGAGTTTCCTGCTGTTTGGGGTTTGGCGAGATCCGGGTCCCTGCGGGCGGGCGGCGGGGTGAGCAGGCGGGGCGCCGGCCATGTGTCTCTGATTCACTGGGGGCTCGCGGGCCGGCTCGCTCTCCCGTCCCTGTAGGCCCCTGGAAAAAGCCCTTTCTCTAGAAGCAGGAAGCTTGTCTCCTGGCTGTAAACAAAGCTGAGCTGCCTGGGGAGAGGGGTGGGAGGGCAGCCCCCTCCCCCCCTCCCCACCACCCACTGGCTCCTCCCGGCCCCTGTGGGTGACAGCTGGGGTGGAGGAGTGACCCCAGCCCCCGGCTCTGCCAGTGCCCTCCTTTGCGGGCAGGTGAGGCCCCCTGCTTGCCCCCTGTGCACTCCAGGGTCCACAGCGGGCCGGGGCCAGCTGTGTCCATCTGGATATGGGCCTCGCTGCAGCCAGCAGTTCCCCCGAGGCCTCCGCGCTGTCCTGGGGAGGAGCCGACGTGGGGGCAGGGAGCGGGAACAAGCTGGGGGCTGGTGTGGTCAGCGGCAGGAAGGGCAGCAGGCCTGGCCTCCTCGGTGGAGCCGGGGCTGGGGGGAGCCTGTGAGCAGGAGGTCTGGCCCCAGGAGCCCGGGGGAGGGGACGCCGCCTTCTCCATGGGAAACTACACGCAATGCGTCTCCAGAGCTGGGGCCTGAGCCGCTGGCTGACCCCTGCTTCCCATTCTGGCCTCTCTCTCTCCGTCCTACTCCATCCCCACCTCCGCCCCTCGGGGTCCCAGGGAGGCCCCAGAGCCCCGGGTCCGCTGGAGTCCCTGAGGCCGGCCACCCTCCTCGGTCCTGCCAGCGGGTGCGTGTGAGCGACACCCACGCGGGGTCCCATGCGGGCTCGGGCACACGTGTGCGTGCGCATGGCCACCCGGCCTCGTGATCCTGGCTCCAGCCCTTGTGGGGGCAGAGGGCGGATGGGAGCGGTGGTCAGCGTTAGATGGAAAAACAGGCCCGTGTGATCAGCACTTGGGGAGGGAGTGGACGTCGGAGCTGGCCTGGGCTGCCTCTGGCCACGTGAGCCAAGCTTCCCGCCAGGAACCTTGGGCCTCGGGTGCTCTGAACACTCCCTTACTCCAGCGAGAGTTTGCTCAGTGTTCCTGGCCCTGTGTAGCCAAGAGCAGGGGCCCTGGGCCAGTGCCCCAAGAGGACAGCCCCCCCGGGCCCCAGGAAAGATGGGAGGCCTAGGGGACAGGGGAGGACACGCCAGGGAGGCTGCCCGGCCCACCCTCACCCGCCTCCTCACGTGCTGGCGTTCGGGACCTGCTGTACCCAGCCTGCCTCCTTGTAGGCAGCGGTCACGTGACTGTAGATGAGGCCACGCAGCTTGGCCCAGGCTCTCTGCGTCTCAGGTGGGAAGTCGTTGGCAAACTCCTCGGCGATCACCTCCAGGATGACCCCAGAGAGGATCTGGCGGCAAAGGGAGGAAGGGGGTGTGAGCAGTGGGGCGCCCTGCGGCCCCCAGGCCCCGGCTGGCCAAGGATCTGGCCACCAGGAACCAGATGGCAGGCCCCCGAGGCAGGGCCGGCACTGCTCCCCTCCCTGCACCCCAGAGGCTGGGGCCGGGGTCCCCTGCTGCGCCCCAGGGAGCCCCCCCCCCCCTGCAGAGCCTGCGGGCAGCTGGGGCACGCCTACCTTAAAGTACACGGGCTCCACCTTGTGCTTGAGGGCGTGGGCTTTGCCCACGAGTGCCAGCACGGAGGACACCTTGTCGGGGTCATGCAGGTTCTCCACCACCGTGTTGAGGGCCCCCATGACCCGGCAGGCGTGCTTCCGCAGCTGGGGGCTCCGCTCCATCTCCAGCGGCTCCTCCATGTGCTTGAACTGGCTGAAGTACTGCTTGGCTGAAGGGAAGTTCACGAAGAACCTGGTGGGACGGAGGGGCCGGCGCTGAAGCCGGGCTGCCAGAGCAGGAGGACAGGAGCCGTGGGCCGAGGAGTGGGCAGGAGCCACGGGCCCGAGGTGTGGGCTGGTGCCACGGGCCCGAGGTATTGGCAGGAGCCACAGGCTGAGTTGTGGGCTGGCGCCACAGGCTGAGGTGTGGGCTGGCGCCACGGGCCGAGGTGTGGGCAAGGAGCCACAGGCCCAGGAGTGGGCAGGAGCCACGGTCCGAGGAGTGGGCAGGAGCCACGGGCCGAGGTGTGGGCAGGAGCCGCGGGCCCAAGGTGTGGGCTGGTGCCACGGGCCGAGGTGTGGGCAGGAGCCACGGGCCAAGGAGTGGGCAGGAGCCACGGGCCGAGGTGTGGGCAGGAGCCACAGGCCGAGGTATGGGCAGGAGCCACGGGCCGAGGTGTGGGCTGGCGCCACAGGCTGAGGTGTGGGCTGGCGCCACGGGCCGAGGTGTGGGCTGGCGCCACAGGCTGAGGTGTGGGCTGGCGCCACGGGCCGAGGTGTGGGCAAGGAGCCACGGGCCGAGGTGTGGGCAGGAGCCGTGGGCCGAAGCCACGGGCCGAGGAGTGGGCAGGAGCCCCGGGCCGAGGTGTGGGCAGGAGCCGTGGGCCGAGGAGTGGGCAGGAGCCATGGGCCGAGGAGTGGGCAGGAGCCGTGGGCCGAGGAGTGGGCAGGAGCCCCGGGCCGAGGTGTGGGCAGGAGCCACGGGCCGAGGAGTGGGCAGGAGCCCCGGGCCGAGGTGTGGGCAGGAGCCACGGGCCCAAGGTATTGGCAGGAGCCATGGGCCGAGGAGTGGGCAAGAGCCACAGGCCCAAGGTATTGGCAGGAGCCCCGGGCCGAGGAGTGGGCAGGAGCCACGGGCCGAGGAGTGGGCAGGAGCCACAGGCCGAGGAGCAGGCAGGAGCCATGGGCCGAGATGTGGGCTGGCTTGCATCTGCCTCCATGCAGGTCCCGCCCAGGTCGGCAGGAGTTCCTGTCCCAGGCGTCTGCACCCATTCGCTCTCTTCTCCCGTCCAAAGTCTACCCGCTCCTCAAGCCCCCAGCCGAGACGGCTCCGGAGTCACCAGCCAGTGTGATTCAGGGCGAGGGGTTTAACGTTTCTGAGCCTCAGTATCCTCATCTATAAAATGGGCACGGTCATTCTGTCTCCTGGGTTGTCGTGAGGCTGAAATGAGAAACCACCCGCCTCGTGCCCGGTGCTGACACGAGACACGGTTTTGGTTGCAGCTGAACCAAGCAGAGCCTGGTGTGGAAGTCGGTTCAGGCTGCCCGGCAGGGGCGAGGACACTGTCTTCCTTCTCCTCTCTCCACTTCCCTGCAGTGATCGTTGGTCATTTTATTTAATTAGAAACGGCCCTTGGATTGGCCTGCCTGGCGTGGGTCCGGCATTACGTCGTGTGTGTGCGCGTGTGCCTGTACCGGCATTACGTCGTGTGTGTGCGCGTGTGCCTGTACATGCGTGCGTCTCACCTCCCCGGCACGCCCGCTCCTTGCAGACCCCAGGCCCTCCTGGCCCCTGGCGCCTCCACACTCCAGCTTACCCGAAATGATCCGATTCCACCCCCCCCAAGGCAGCTTTCCTTGGGCCACTCCCATCCTCAGAAACCTTCAATGGCTCCCTACTGTCTACTGGACAAAGTCAAAACTCCTTAACAGGGCAAGGCAGCCTCTTACAAATGTGGGAACGCTCTCCCCCCAGCACACCTCGGTTCCAGCCAACAGCTCCCCTCACCAGCCCTCCGCGGGCTGCGTCTCCTTCCCGGCTAGCCCAGGCTGTCCCCTCCAGGCCCTCCCGGCTAACTTCCGTCTGTCGGGCTGGATCTCCGGCACCCTCCGCCCGGGCCCTGCGGCTGGCGAGCGTGCGGACAATCCACACCTCCTTTCCCAAGCGGGGCTGTCACGTGAGACACATGCACGGGCTCCGTCGGAACTTACATAACTTAACGGAACCCTCGGAAAACAGCCAGGCTGTCTGGGGCCTGTGTGCCGGGCGGCTTCACGCCGGGCGGCGTCCCCCTCGCCGATCCTTTGCCAAAGCGGCCCCTTAGCCAGAGATGGGCTGCAGAAGCGGGGGTGGGGGGTGGGGGCTGAGAACTTCCGGCCGGGCCACCCCTTCTGGCAACAGAGCTGCTGTATCCTTGTGGGCTGTGGGTGGGGGGAGTTCAGACGGAGACCAAACCGTTTCCCAGCTCTGAGTCCCACGCCTCATGGGACCCGGGTGAGGATGAGGGAGGCGGTGGGTTTGCCAGCTTTGCAGCGATGAGAGACCAGCCTGAAAAACCCCAATGTGGATGTCGCTGACCGCCTCAGCCTCTGGGGCTTTTTGGAATTGCAATTTAAAATTTACAAAATGCTCTTTCGCTTTGCCTTGCACGCGACAAGGTGCCAAGCATCTCAAACGGAGCGAGTGGGGATTCTACCCATTTTATAGATGAGCAAGCCACAGGCAAAGTTTCTTGAGCACTTGTTGTATACACAGCTCCCTCATCCCTGCCCCGCTGTTATCGCCATCCTGGGGACGGGAAGGAGCCCAGGAGGGGCCCTGCCACCTGCATAGGCTGCTGGTCAGGGGACCGTGCCTGGGGCCGTCGCCTGCTTTACACTCAGGCCAGGGTGTGGCCCTGAGGACAGTCCCCGGGCGTCTGGGCCCTCTTGATCCCAGCCTCCCCGGCCATTCCTGGGGACTTTCTCCCTTCCTGGAGGCATCTGGGCTTCCAAGAGAGCCTGAAATAGGCTTGTCTGAGCGTGGGGGGGAAGGCGGCCGAGTTACAACCAGGAGGGAGGGTGGGCGTTCCTCCCCCCAGGCCTCTTCCACCACCACCCATGTGGCCGCCAGGGGGGGCCTCACCCCACCGGCCTGGTGGGGATGAGTGAGGGGCAGAGAGCTGGTCTTGTGGATGTGTGTCGGGTGTGGGAAAGGGGGGGAGTTGCGACAGGTTCTGGGGACCCTGAGGACGGCTCCTGCCCTAACCCCTTTCTATCCCTCCGTCGCTGGCCAGGCCTGGGGCATGGGGCTGGCGGGGAGTGGCTGCCCCGGGCTCCGGTGGACATGAAGGAGTGAGCAGCGGCCCCAGCCGAGCCTTCGCAGATGAACGGTGGGCCTTTCTCTGAACACAGAGTGCTTTGGGTAATGCCTCTCCCAGCCCGGGCCCAGCCCATCCAGGAGTCAGAACAGGGAACCAGGAGTGGGTGCAGAGAGAGAGAGAGAGAACAAAACCTCCCAGGAGCCCAGACCATCCCAAACAGAGCTCATGGGTTCGGCTCCTCTGCACCCCTCCGAGGCCAGGCGCCTCGGCGGCACATGGCAGGGCCCAGGGACAGAAATTCCCCGGGGGTCTGGGAACCCTGCCTCATTTCCCCTCGGTGACTTCCGTGTGTGCCAGACCCACGGCTGCGGGGGCCCCTCGGGGCTGCCAACTCTGGCGCATCTGTGGCTCTGCTCCCGCTTGGAGTCTGTGGCTTCAGGATCCTGGCCCCTCTCACCCCCCCCCCCACCGCTGTCTCTGGGCCCGGAAGCAGCTGGCACAGACGCCCCTTCCTTAACTCATCGGAAGTGGAATCAGGGCAGATCGGCGTGCTGCGGGGTAGGTCCCAGGTGTGGGGGGAGAGCGTGATGGGGAGAAGAGGAGCCAGAGACGGGGCCGGGACAGGGCGCCAGGTGGGCATGGAGCTGTCCTGACAGATGCCAGTTTCGTCCCCTCTTCGTGCAGCAAGCCTGCCCGCTCCGTCCTCTGTCTGACAGCTCCCCTCTGCCACGGACAGGGGGCTTAGAGCGCCGGTGGCCTGGCGCCTCGAGGCCCGCACCCCAGGGACCAGCAGGCGTGGGAAGAAAGCATCGGTGGTCACCATGGTCAGTTAGTGGCTTGTGGGGCTTGGGAACAGGCGCTCTACAGGGATGCTGCCCGTGCACCCTGCACAGGTGTTGTGTCCGTGGGTCTGTCGGGGACACCTGGAGCCGGAATGACCCCAGAACCCAGGTGGGGGCTTCAGGGCGGGGCCCCTCTCCAACTCAGCGGGGGATGTGTCCTGGAGGATGGCTTGCTGCTCCACTTACCTGTGCCTCACCTGGAGCGCACGGCTGGCCGGCCCTCCCTTTGGACAGCGGGGAGAGCCAGGTCCCCCTGGCCTCCACTCTCTCGCCCTCTGCTCTGCTCCTTCCAGAGGGTTGAGCTGAGAGAACTCTGCCCCTCTGTGTCCTCCTCTTCGGTTGCACCTCAGTTTTCCTGTCTCTAAAATGGGGATCCCCTACTGCCCCAGAAAAATGTGTGTGGGCCTCACAGCTCGTGGGGGAGGTGGTGGCGGTGGCCAGGAAGGCAACCGGCTCAGAGTCTGAGCCAGGAGTTCCGAGGCTGGGGAGAGGCGGGATCCGAGGGGCCCTCCTCCTGCACCCCAGTGGCTGGGAGCCCTACCCCGGAGCCAGCAAGGGCTCATCCAAGGCTGCGCCCCACGCTGCCCGCGCTCTGAACGGCCTGGCCCCAGTCGCGGCTGGGGAGGTGACGCCGGAGCTCGCCCCCGGGCCGCGACCGCCCTCCCTGCACAGGGCCCGGCCGGCCGGGGTGACACCTACCTCACCAGGATGGCCACCCCCACGTCCTCGCAGTTGGCATACAGCCGGGCCCAGGTCGCCTGCACCGCCTTCCTCTCCGCCTCGGACAGCTCCTCGCTCCGCTCCCGGCGCTCCATCTCGCCGGGCACTTTCTCCATGAGCAGCTGCAAGCCCAGCCCGGCTTCGCTCGGCGGCGGCGGCGGCGGGGCGCGGGGAGCCGGGGCCGGCTGCGTGCGCGGCGGGCGGGCGGGCGGGCGGGCGAGGGGCAGAGCGCCGGAGGGAGGGAGCGCGTGTGTCTGTGCGCGCCGGGTGTGCGCGCGAATGTGTGTGTGTGAGTGCGGGGGGCGGGGGCCCGCCGGCGGGGGGCGGGGATGTGGTCTGCTGGGAAAATGTTTAAAAAAAAATAAATACGTTTCAAACCCCTACCCCGCGTCGGCGAGCCAGTTCCGGCAAGGTGAAGGCTGGGCGGGGTGGGGGCGAGGCGGCGGGCACTCGCCCGCCCCACCCGCCCACCCGCCAGGCCGCGGTGGGGTCGACCTCTGGGCGACGCCGGGGTAGGTGTGGCCGGCGTGCTGGGGGTCTCCCGGGGCGCGGCGGTCACGCGGCGCCGGCTGCCCAGGAGTGCGCACCGCGGGTGCGGGTCCGGGACCGCCGTGTCCCGCTCTCGCCGCGGGCGCAGCCGGGCGTGTGTGCTGTGTGCACCCTTTGCGTGGTGGGGACTGGACTCGAAGTCGATTCCTCCCAGGCATCGGCGGGGGCTCTCTCCCGCCATCCCTGCCAGGAGGTCATGCCAGCCCCTCTGGCGCCCGCTGCGGACCCTGGCCACTTCCAGTGCGCAGGACCCCAGGCCCAGGAGGGGTGAAGGCTAGGGTCGTCTCCCCGCGCGCCTGCCACGCCCGGGGTCGTCGGAACCTGAGCTCAGCCGCCAAGGGTGCCCAGGCCTGCACCCCCTTTCCTTCCGGCCAGCACAGGCTGGGGAGATCTGGGCACCACCCTGACCTCAGGGCCCTGGGTGTCCAGAAGCCCAGAGGAAGGCCCAGGTCATTGGAGACGGCCCAGCCACCACCAGCTGCAGGGCTGGGGGAGGAGGGGACAGACTTCCACAGACTTCCTGGGGATGGCCAGGCCCCACAGCAGGTGTTCCAGCACGTGTGGGGTGACCCTGGCCTGCTCCAGGCCTGGCGTCCCGCCGCCCAGCCGGCCGTGTCCTCCTCCACTTGGGTTCCTGTATTTATTTTAACAATCTTGTTTCAAGGTCAAGCCTGGGCTCTTCCAGGAACTCAAGGTCCAAGTGCTCCATCTAATGACCGCTGGGTTCCTGGACCAGGGAAGGAGACCGTGTGGGCTCGGGTCCTCTCATCCCACTCTGCCGCCAGGCTCCACACACACTCACCTGCGCCGATGGCGTCCCACGCGGCTGCCCGAGAGGTGCCCCTGGGATGTGGCTGGGCTCCCCTTTTCCATGGGGTTTCAGCTCATCCTTTGCGTGTGTCCTGTGCGCGGTGTGGGGACGAGTCGGCACCCAGTACCGCATCTGTGAGCGCAGGCTGATTTCCGCCCTGGTCCTGAAGTGGGTGCCGGAGAGGATGAGACAGAGCAGCCTCCCTCGGGGTTCGCCTTGCTGGCTTCCCTCATCCTGCTCTGCGGCTGCCCTCGCTGTGGCATCCTTCTCCCGGCCGCTCAGCTCCGGTTCCCGGCAGCTGCCACAGCCCCGGCAGAGCTGTGAGGGCCTGGTCTTCCTTGGGCACCTGCAAAGTCAGTCGTCCCCGGCTCTTCTTGGAAGTCATCCCGAGACGCGAAGCTTCCCAGGTGTTCAGCAGGTGCCTTTAATAGCTCCCAAACCAGTCTGTTGCGGCATTAACCTGTCTGGAGTGTCAGCCCCTTGACGGCAAGACCTAAAGATTTTTTTTAAAGGATTTATTTATTTGATAGGCTAGAGTCCTAGAGAGACAGAGAGAGAGAGAGGTCTTCCATCTGCTGGTTCACTCCCCAAATGGCCACAATGGCCGGGACTGGGCCAGGCTGAAACTGCGAGGCAGGAACTCCAACCAGTTCTCCCTCATGGGGTGCAGGGCCCTAAGCCCCTGGGCCATCCTCCACTGCTTTCCCAGGCGCATTAGCAGGGAGCTGGATTGGAAGTGGAGCAGCTGGGACTCGAACCGGTGCTGCAGCATGGGCTGCTGTGCCACAACGCTGGCCTCAAGGCCCGCGTGCTCTCAGATCTGCACTCTGGGTAGTGCCCGTGTCCATTTATCCTGCCACTCGAGGAAGACCTTGGGCCCGGCCAGCTTAATCAGCCCTCACAAGGTCAGAGCTGCTGATCCCACTAATCAGCTTGTGCCTCCTAAATCCATCCCAACCAGAGCCTCAAGACAGCTGGCCAGGCCATCGTGGCCTCCGCCTGGGAGGGGATGGGGCAGCGGAGCCATGTGCACCACCCTCTTTGTGCTCAGCACCTTGGCCATGCTCTGGCGCCGCCGGTTTGCCAACCGGGTCCAACCGTGAGAAACCGCCTGGGCTCCGGGCAGGGGGTGGGGTGGGGGGGGGGTGATTGGGCTGGGCGCCAGCCAAGTGGGAGGAGGGCTGGACTGCCTGGACCCCCAGGCAAGGAGGCAGGAGACCTAGGAGGCTCTGAAAGGGGGGACCGTAAAACCTCAAAGGCACTGGGCTGCAGCCTCCTGCCCGGAGTCCAGCGTGGCCAGGTCGTGGGGAGCAGCGGGGCAGGGGGCCTGGGCACCGCCCACAGCCCTTCTCTCCCACAGAGAGCCCAGCGACGTGGACGGGGCAGTTACCAAGAGCTCCGACACAGACCTGCAGTCGACAGGCAGGTGAGGCTGGAGAGTCTGCTGGGTGTGTGTGTGCGCGCGCCCTTGTGCCTGCCTGGCTACTCCCCGGTCACCCCTGTGTGCCTGGCCAGCAGGCCAGGGGTCTGCTCTCTCCAGCTGGGGATGGAAGCCCCCATCCGCCTCGTGCGGCCCTAGACGTCGCTGCCCGCTGGCCCGAGTGCGAGGCGGTCCCCGGGGCGCCCTCCGTGGGAAGGCGCAGGGGAGCGGGCGAGGGAGGAGGCCGCAGCCGCCCTGCACCGCTGCGCCCGCCGCTCCCGGCCCTGCCCTCCCCCTCCGCCGCCCGGCCCCCGCCTCCGCGGCCCCGCGGCCCGAGCCGCCGGCTGGATTCGCCGCCTGGTGCCCAATAGCAGGCGCGGGAGGAGCATGACATCATCAGCGCCGCGTGCCATTGGCTGGGCCGCCCCTGCGGGCAGGACGCTGTCTCCAGTGGCCGGAAAGTTAACTCCTGCCTGGGCTGCGACCATCTGGCCCTTAAGGGAGCGAAGTTATGGGAACTTCCTGCTTTTCCCTTCCCTGGGCCGCTTCCCAGCGTCCATGCATGACCGAGGTTCCCAACACTGAAAAGAAAATCAGCAAATTTGCATCAAGTACCTGCGGGCGACGCGCTCTTTCTGTGCCTGAAGACCCACGCGGGGGGGGGGGGACGTGTCTGAGACCCCCCCCTCCCAGTGACAGGCTGAGAAGCAGAGATCCTGAGGCGGCTCCAGGGCCTCTGGCTTGTGTGTCCACACAGGGCACCGGCAGCAGGCCTGCCAGCCGTGCTCCGAGTCTCTTCCTGGCTGGGGAACCTGCCCGCCCCCAGCCCCGCTGTGTCCCCCTTGAAATGCCTCCTTGTCGCTGTGAGCGTCCTGGGAGCCTCCCAGGTTCTGATCGTCCCGAGGGCAGCCCCAGGCAACTTCGGGAAGCATGTGTCTCTGTGCCACTGTCCCTCGACCTGCAGGAGGGCTGGGGTCACCCTCATAGTGCCTGGCTGACATGAGTCAGGCTGACCCTGCCCACTGGTCCTCGCTGTGAGTTTGGGTCTCCATCCTGGCTCCCCTCTGCTGTCTGGAACACTTTGGACCGATGATGCGGCCAGGCTGTTTCCGCGTAAACGCGGGTTAATAAGAGGTTAGCACGAGGGTTGGGAGCTGCTGCCCGGCCAGCGTGGGTGATTCTCGTGATTTTATGCCTGATCAGTGCGTTCTTGTTGCCTGACGTGGCTCGGACATGAACTCACTTGGAGGTCGCAGTAGCCTGGGAGGGCTGGCGGGACCCGTGTGTGTGTCCGTTTCCTGTTACTGGGTCGGGAAACTGGGGGTCCGGGGGCTGTGAGCGACTTTGCTTAAGATCACTCTGTCTAATTTGTGGCTCACCGGACGCCATCCGGCCGCCGACTTCCACGTGGACCCGGCCCAGACCTCCCGGCAGGAGAGGAAAGGCCAGATCTGGGGACCATCTGGCCGGGCCTGGTCTGGCGTGATTTAGCCAGAAGGAAGCAGTTACCTATTAACTCCTTGGGACCCAGTTAACTGGAAAAATCGGTCTGACGTCGGGGAATCACGGGCTGGTGGGGGGTGTGGCTGGGGTGCGATTTCTGCTCTCTAGTGCCAGGGTCACAAATTCCAGTGGGCTTCTTAGGTGCGCCTGCCCCGCGGCGTTGGGGCGGATCGCCGGGGGTAGGGGTGGAAGACGAAAGACAGAAGCGTGGGGAGTGGTCCGGTCAGGCCTCTGACTCTGCTCTCCTCCGTTTAGGGAGAAAGAGCCTCTGAAGTGAATTCTCACCTCCTCAAGACCGGGATCAGCTGGCTCAGGCAGGTAGGGCAGGGCCGGTAGCCCCAGAGGGCAGAGGGCAGGGCTGGGGCGAGGAGGGGAGAGTGCGAAGGCCACGGGGGACGCAGCAGGCGGTCCCGAGCTCCCGTGGTCGTTGGTGGAGGCTGGCAGCAGGAGGGTGGGATCCTTCATGCAGCTCCCACCTCCGGTCTGTTCTGTTCTGGGCCGCGGGGCAAGAGCCGGTTCGGAGACGGCGGGTGCGGTCTCGATGGCACCTTCTAGGCCAGGGGAGGAGGCTGGGGCGGTGCTTGTGGACACTGGGGTGTCCGCCGTGGAATGCAAGTCCCAGCTCTGGGCACAGATCTGTCCTGGCTTCCGAGGTAGCCCAAGCCTGGGTCCGGCCCCCTGCCCCTGGGAGGAGGGGGGAACAGAACCGGAAGGAAGCAGGTGGACTCTGCACTTTCAGCCTGTGGGCTCCCCTGGGAGCTGGCGGGGAGACCAGAGAGGCCTGTTGCCGCTGAGCCCAGAGGGAGGTGGGCTGGCCTGGGTGGGCAGGCTAGCTCTGGGGCAGCTCAAGCAGGGAGTGAGGCGGTGCAGAGCCCAGAGCGCCCAGCCACCCATCGAGGTCTAGTTTGTCCTCTAACAACCCAGGTGCACGGTGAGCTGTCACCCACGAGCTCCGTGGGAGGAAACGCACAGACAGGGTCGACCGTTTGCCCAGCGTCCCTTCTCTGGGAAGTGGAGGATCCGGGCTCCCACAGAGGCCGGTTGCCAGCTGCTTGGGCAGAGGGGTTCCACCCGCCTGGCCGCCTGTCTCTGCCGGCCCGTGGCCCAGGCCTGCGCCGGTGTCCGTTGGCCGTGGTGCCACTCACTTCCGTGGCATTGGCCTTGGCACCTGTGCCCCTGGCAGCCGGGCTGAAAGAATCAATAAGAAAGGCCAGCTGGGTGTGAGACAGGTCTGCCTGCAGCTGGATGGGGCAGCCGCCAGCCCGCCCTCCCCAGTGCTGAGTGTGTGTGTGTGTGTGTGTGCGTGTGTTCCCGTGCGCGGGTGTGCTCCAAATGGGCAGGAGCAACACTTGTTTTGTCAGTGCGCCGACTGCTCAGTACCAGCAGCGCCGGCCTCCCTGGCCCCCAGCTGCTCTGCCATTTCGCTCTCTCCACAGCCCTGCCTGGTCCCAAGCAGACAGAAACGCAGACTTCCGCTTCTGCTCCCGGATCCGGGCTCAGACGCTGCAGGCAGCTGCTCCCAACGGCCTCACAGCCATTCATCTTCAAAAGCACCCCCCACCCCCTCCTCCCCATCCAGCCCCCCACTGCCGGGGCCCAGCGGGGTTGTCTGGCTGGCTGGCCCTTGCCCTTGACTCAGACAGCAGGGGAGGGAGGAGTTCTGTAGGGAGCGGCACCTCCGCGGAGGCGAGGACGGGAAGGGGTGAGCAGCTGAGGGAACCCACTTGAGGCACTGGGGTAGGGGGGCGGGGAGGCCGCAGCCTGCCGGGAGGGGCCGCTGCAGGCAGCCTGGCTGGGGTGTGCACAGGCAAAGTAGGGCAGGGAGGAGGCAGGGCCGGGTCGCTCCAGGGCAAGCTGTGCCGGGCCGGCGCGCCCCCTGACCTGCGCCAGGAGTCCGTGAGCACCTGCCTGGCCCCCGCCAGCCTGTGTTTCTCCTTCGTGGTGACAGCGCCTGTCAGGCCGAGAGGCAGAGGGCAGAGTTCCCGCCACCCTGTCTGTTGCCTGTCCCATCTCACGCTCCTTCTCCAGTCTGTCTGCCGTGTCCCTGTCACCTCGTCGCTGCCTCTGCTCTCTGCCGTTCCCGTCGCCTGCCTCCTTCCACTGGCTCGAGGAATTGTCAGGCCAAGGTCACGGGGGCAGTCCTGGGGCTGGCTCCCAGCCTGGATGGACGCGCGTCCACAAGGCAGCGGCACCCCCTGCGCACGCTTCCAGGCGTCCAGACGGGTGAGCGAGAGGAAGGGGCTGCCGGCGCGGCGCCGGGGGTGGGGGGATGTGGCTGCCGGGCGGCCTGGCAGCTGGGACACCATGTGGGCTGGGAGGGAGGGGCCGTCTCCCCCAGGAGCAGGCTGGCTGTGGTGGGAACAGGCTGTGTTTACACCTTCCCCGCACACCCGGCCCACGCGCACCTCTTATTCCCGGGGCCTCCCCCACCCCTGGGCTCCCTGTGCAGCCTGCACATTCACAGCGCCTGCTGCACCAAGATGTTGCCTCCCTCCGCCGACAGCGCCTCCCCAGCGGGCTCCTGGGACCCATCGCCCCTGTGGAAGCTCACTGGTTTCTGTCCCCCGGGGGCTGGCGTGCAGTGTGCGGCCAGAGGGCACGGTCACTTAGGTCCTGGCCGTGACACTGTCCCTGTAGAGGCTGAGCCCTGTCCCCTCCCCTTTCCTTGGGAGGAGCCGCTGCTTGGCAGCCTGAGGGTTCAGAGGGCTTTGCTGGGCACTTGGGGCAGAGCTGGGTCGCCAGGTCCAGGCAGCAGAGGCGCTGAGCCCAGACTCAGAGCCCCTGGGGCTGAATCGCACATTTCCTGCCTCCCTGCCTCGGTTTCCTTGTCTAAGAAGGGGATGATCGCAGGGTCCGTCTCTGAGTTGCTGCCAGGGCGAACGAGACAGCGCGGGTGGTGTCCAGTGTCCGCGCTCACCGTGTGAGCGCCCGTGACTGCACAGCGGCAGAGTCAGAAGCCACGGCGATTCTTCGGCCCCGTCTGTCCGTGTGCACCACAGCTGGGGGGGCGCCACGGCCGCTCTGTGCTTCACTTTCCCGGGGCAGGGCCGGTGGGGGGGGGAGGCAGCACAACCCGGACACCTGCCCCCAGGGACTCTCGCTCAGCAACTCCGGAAGACAGGAGGCGACTGCCCAGACCAGCCGGAAGGCCGGGCCGTGCTGGAGGGGGCCTGAGTGACAGGGGAGAGGCTGCTGGGAGCCGCAGGGTGGCCCAGGGCAGCAGCCAGGGGCAGGGACGTACTCTGGTCTGCTACTTCTGTGGCTGACGCGCGGGCTGGCTGCCAGTCTCTCCTGGAGGTTGGAACATGACCGGAGAACAGATGAGGTGGTGGGGGTGGGGGAGCAGGGCGAGCAGCCAGAGCGGCCGCAGCAGCTGCTGCCATCCTGCGCCGTCACCCAAGGGTGCAGGACGACGCGACCTTGGGCCGGGACCCATGCACCCCAAAGCTGTGAGGCAGCCGTGATACAGCCCAGGCCCTGGGCAAGGCACGGTGGTGCGAGAGCCGTGAACCCCACGGGTCCTGCCGGGGCCTCTGTGGGAAAAAGCCCAAGACCTTGAGCTTCTCTCTAAGCCTCCAAAGAAAGAGAACAGCCAAGTGGCACACACTAATTTCCTGATGATGATGCTAATAGCACTATTAATAATGGCCGACATGGACCCGGCTCTTCTTCTCTGCCGGGCACCGAGCCAAGAGCCGGATTTGCAAGCCCTCTCATTTACAAGGCAAGAACGGGTGTCTCCTCGTTCACCCGACACGGAAAGCGGAGTTCATGGAACTTGCTCAAGGTCACTCACTAGCAGCGAAGCCAGGACCTGCTCCTGGGAAATCTGACACCGCAGCTTGGGAACCAGAGTTGGGGACCTGGAGAAAATCCTGGGCTTGGCCTGTCTCCAAGGGCCCTGCAGGTGGGCGGGCGTGGGCTGGGCTCACTCCCCTGGCCGTCTCTGCGGGAGCCCTTCCTGCCCACTGCCTCTCTATGGTCCGTCAGTTCCTTGGGGAGGAAGTGGAGGCCCCGGCAGGAATGACAGGCAGTCAGGCCATCACCTGTCACTCACAGTCACTGCCTTCACCCAGGGACAGGGCCCCCCCGTGGAGAGGGCGGGAGGGCAGCCCAGCAGGAGAGGAGGGAGCTGGGGGGAGGCCGGTTGTGTTTGCAGGGGGAGGGTGGAGGGGATGGAGACCCAGGGGGTGGCTTGCAGGGGGATCCACCAACAAGCTGGGAGCAGGCTTTGGGACAAGACCACAGACCCCCCTCTATGGGATACTGGCGCCCCCTAGTGGAGGGATGAAGACCAGAAGGTGGCTGAATATATCTTAAAGAGGATCGGAGCGGCTGGTCCTGTCCCAGATGACCGCTCCTACCGTCCTGTGCAGAGGCAGGAGCCGTTGCGACCAAGAAGCAGCATCTGGGTGAGTCTGGTCATCGAGGCGCCCACTAAGCAGGCACGCGGTGGGGCGTTTGGTGTCGGAGCACAGCCCCCGGGCTGCTGGCTGGCACCGGCCCAGCAAGGCTCATTCGGCCAGCCTAGACCTGCCTGCTCCTGTGGCCTCTCTGACTCTGGCCCTCGGTTTCCCCCGTTCAACAAACGTGGGTTGAAGTGAGGAGGTGCGCTGCTCGGGAAAGAGCGGGGAGAGGGGCACAAGGCCGGTGCTGCCGTGCGGTGGGTTCAGCTGTCACCTGCGACACCAGCATCCTGGATGGCCTCTCCGCCTCCAATCCAGCTCCCTGCTAACAGCCTGGGAAAAGCAGCAGAAGATGGCTCAAGTCCTTGGGCTCCTGTGCCCTCGTGGGAGAACTGGATGAAGCTCCTGGCTCCTGGCTTCGCCCTGGCCCAGTGCTGGCCATTGTGGCCATCTGGGGAGTGAACCAGTGGATGGTTCTTTCTCCCTCTCTCTCTCTCTGACTTTCCAAATAAGGAAATAAATCTGGAGAAAAGAAAAAGTTCAGGCACGGAGCTGATCGCCTGGGAGCCCATCGACTTCCCCGGTCAGAAGAGGAGGCTATGTCTGGGCTCCGTCGGGGGTGCTGGTGAAGACTTGGCCTCATGGGGATCCTGGACGCCAGCTCTGTGGATGCAGAAATAGATGAAGGCCTTCTGCCAGGAAAAACCAGACCGCTGGGCAAAATCTAAGAAGCAGATGGTCGGCAACAGGCATCAGGCAGGGCGGTGACCTCATGACGGCTCAGCCTCTGCCCGTGGCTTGCGGAGCGGAACGTGAGTGAGCGGACCACAGCAGCCTTGCTAAGGTGAGGAGATGGCTGCTGAGAAGAGACAGTGTCTTTCCTGAGGGTGGCGCAGCCCTCAAAGGAACCCAAAAGCAGGAGCCACAAAACTCGGTAGCAAAAGAAAGATCCCCTCCGCAGGCGGGTCGAACCTAAACGCAAACTTCACCCACTGAACTTCGTAAGAATCAAACTTCTGGGGCCAGCGTTGTAGCCCTGTGGGTTAAGCTACTGCCTGCAGCCCCGGGATCCCTAGTGGGCATGGGTTCAGGTCCTGGATGCTCCACGTGTGATCCGGCTCCCTGCTACTGTGCCTGGGAAAGCAGCAGAGAGGTGGCCCGAGGACTCAGGCGCACAGGAGACCGGATGGAGATCCAGGCTCCGGCTTCTGCCTGGCCCAACCCTGGCTGTTGCAGCCATTGAGGAGTGAACCAGCGATGGAAGATCTCTCTCTCTCTGTGTCTCTCCTTCTCTCTCCTTGTAACCCTGCCTTTCAAACAAATAAATACATCTTTATTTAAAAAATCGAACTTCTGTTACTGGAAGATAAGAAGTAAATATTTTGCCAAACAAATATTAGAGAAAATTTTTGAAGTAAAAGTAAAGAACTTTTACAATTCTATAGTGATAATACGGGGGGCTAGAGTTGTGGCTTAGTGGGCTAAGCTGCCACCTGTAGTGCTGGTATCCCATATGGGTGCCAGTTTGAGCCCCAGCCGCTCCACTTCTGATCCAGCTCCCTGCTAACGCACCTGGGAACGCAGTGCAGGACGGCCCAAGTGCTTGGGGCCCTGCACCCATGTGGG
Organism: Oryctolagus cuniculus; assembly: GCF_051225735.1. Classification (NCBI taxonomy): domain Eukaryota; kingdom Metazoa; phylum Chordata; class Mammalia; order Lagomorpha; family Leporidae; genus Oryctolagus; species Oryctolagus cuniculus. Next base: position 4,225,573 of record NC_142883.1, on the reverse strand, counting down.
AGACCCGGAGGAAGCTCCTGGTTTTGGCCTGGCCCAGCCTTGGCTGTTGTGGCCTTTTGGGGAGTGAACCAGAGGATGAGAGACTGATCTCTGTCTCTCCCTCACTCTAATTCTGCCTTTCAAATAAATAGATGAATCTTTTTTAAAAAGTAGTAACACAGCCTAATAAAAAGAGGGTAGTGTAACAGACACTACTCCAGAAAACACACAGATGGCCATAAACACAAAAACATGCCTAGCACCACCAAGCAGCAGGGAGACGCCAATCAAACACACAAGGACTCCCACACTCCTGGCGGGAGTCAAGTCAAGGCCTGAGCGTGATCAGGAGCAGGTGCGGTGACTGGGGGAGGGGACAGCGCCACACCCATGTGGCAAACCAGGGAGTTGGTTTCCTTCTTTCTTTCTTAAGTGTAATAGTTTTATTGGTTTTTTAAAGAAAGCTTTTATTTAACAAATACAAATTTCATAGGTACAGCTTTTGGAATATGGCGGTTCTTCCCCCCATACCCACCCTCCCACCCCCACTCCCGTCCCACCTCCTACTCCCTCTCCCATCCCATTCTTCATTAAGATTCATCTTTAATTATCTTTATATACAGAAGACCAACTCTATACTAAGTAAAGATTTCAACAGTTTGCACCCACACAGACACACAAAGTATAAAGTACTGTTTGAGAACAACTTTTGCAGCTAACTCTCATAGCAAACTCATTAAGGACAGAAGTCCAACACAGGGAGCAAGTGCACAGAGACTCCTGCTGTTGATTTAACAATTAACACTCTTATGTACGATGTCAGTGATCACCCGAGGCTCTTGTCATGAGCTTCCAAGGCTATGGAAGCCTCTTGAGTCCACAAACTCCAACCTTATTTAGACAGAGCCATAAGCAAAATGGAAGTTCTCTCTTCCCTTTAGAGAAAGGTACCTCCTTCTTTGATGGTCCCTTCTTTCCACCAGGATCTCACTCACAGAGATCTTTCATGTAGGTCATTTTTTGCCACAGTATTTGGCTTTCCATGCCTGCAATGTTCTCATGGGCTTTTCAGCCAGATCTGAATGCCTTAAGGGCTGATTCTGAGGCCAGAGTGCTGGTTCGGGTGTTTGTCATTCTATGAGTCTGCTGTGTGGCCTGCTTTCCATGTTGGATCATTCTCTCCTTTTAAATTCTATGTATTGTTATTAGCAGTCACTTGGTCTTACTAATGTGAACCCTTTGACACTTATTCCAATCTATCTCATCAGTTACACACTTGAATGATCTAACATGTAAGATGGCGCTAGTAGGGAGGTAGTTTCTTACAGAGTCCTCCAACAGAATATTCACAGCTGACGGGCCTGCAGCAGCTCTGTTCATCCTAGCTCCAAACCAGAAGCAAACCAAATACCCAGCAGTGAGCCAAGACAAAGGAAGGTGTGTCAACACAGCAACGTTAGACTTGGCAAGAAAAAGGGAGTGAGCAACCCAAGGAAGCAGCAACCTGGGAGAGCTGAGAGGCCTCCTGGATGATCAGAGCTGTTGGAAATTCCAGAACAGGCAGAACCGACTGTGAGCGGCAGGAGGCAGACGGGCGGCTGGCTGGGGCCAGGAATGGATGCGCTCTTGGGGGCCGCCGGGATCTCCCCCTCTCAGCTGGGAGTGCGGCTGTGTGGTGTGCGCTCATCAGACCCACACGTCTGAAATGGATGCATCTGCTTGTTTGTGTGCTCTGCCTCTGTGGCGATGACTTCAGGAGTTCAAGACGAAGCAGACCAGGATGCAGGCCTGAGCCTTGTGCCCCTCGCCGTCCAGCAGAAAAGCCAGACGTGACGGGGGGTGGGCGTTCAGAGAAGCAGGATCCAGGGCAGGAGCCCGTTGACTGTCTACCTGCTTCCTGTCGCCATGCCTGGTGCTCTGGGGGTACATCCTTAAAACAGGCCTGTGGGCTGTGCACCCTCCCCGCTCGCTGTGCACCCCCCCGCTCGCTGTGCACACCCCCCCGCTCGCTGTGCACCCCCCCCGCTCGCTGTGCACCCCCCCGCTCGCTGTGCACACCCCCCGCTTGCTGTGCACCCCCCCCCCGCTCGCTGTGCACCCCCCCCCCGCTCGCTGCACGCGCCTCCTCCTCCTGCTCGTTGCACACGCATGGGGAGATGAGACCCGGCGACAGGTGAGGTCCTTGCTAGAGTCTGGAGACCTGGGGCTGGTCTCCAGGCCGGCAGCGCGGCAGCCCAGACTGCACAGGGGACCCGTTCAAGTGTGGGCCAGGACTGCCACGCAGGGCGGAGGAGGGAGCCGAGGGGACTTAGGGCGGAGGGAGCACAGACCGCTGCAAGCAAAGGTAGGCAGCGACCATGAGGCAGGTCCCCCCCCTCGGGAAAGCAGCTGATGCCCAGGGAATAATACATTTGTTATTGTATTTTTTTAAAGGATGGTAAGCTGATGACTGATACAAAGTAGCTGGGTTTTTTTTAAAGATATTTTTAAAAAGTATTTATTTATTTGAAAGGCAAAGATAGGAAACAGATAGAGGAGAGAGAGAGATATCTTCCATCTGCTGGTTCACTCCCCAGATGGCCACAGCAGCTAGGGCTGGGCCAGGCGGAAGCCAGGAGCCAGGGGCTTCCTCTAAGGTCTCCCACTTGGCTGGCAGGAGCCCAGATACTTGGGACCATTCTCCAGTGCTTTTCCGAGGCCATTAGCAGGGAGCTGGACCGGAAGTGGAGCTTCCTGGATACGAACTGGCACCCACATGGGATTCTGGCATTGCAGGCGGCAGCATTACCCACTCCTCCACGATGCAGGCCCAGTAGAAAGTAGCTTTTTAAGATTTATTTTATTTGAAAGGCAGAGACATCACTGTTTCACTGCCCAGATGTGGCCACAGCCAGGGCTGGGCCAGGCTGGAGTCAGGAGCCGGAGACGCAGTGCGGTTGTCCCAGGTGGGGGGTGGGGACCCACCTGCTGCCTCCCAGGACGCACTAGCAGGAAGGTGGATGGGCGTGGAAGAGCTGGACTGAAACCAGGCACAATTATGGGATGTGGGCCTGGCTCCTGTGCCACACACTCTCTATTTTTACTTTTTAAAAATACATTACTGTTGTGGCCAGTGATGTGGCTTCGCAGGTAAAGCCACCACCTGCAGTGCCGGCATTCCATACGGGTGATACAGGTGCTGGTTCAAGTCCCAGCTGCTCCACTTCTGATCCAGCTCTCTGCTGTGGCCTGGGAAAGCAGTAGAAGATGGCCCAAGTGCTTGGGGCCCTGCACCTGCATGGAAGACCCAGAAGAAGCTCCTGGCTCCTGGCTTCAAATCAGCTCAACTCCAGCCGTTGCAGCCATTTGGGGAGTGAACCAGCGGAGGGAAGACCTCTCTCTCTCCCTCTGTCTCTGCCCTTCTGTAACTCTGCCTTTGAAATACATAACTAAATCTTGAAAAAAAAAAAAAAAAAGGTAAAGTGTCAAAGCATGAAGAAATAATCAAAAGAAGAGAATCCAGGGAGCTCCTGTGGTGACATCTGTAACAACACCTGCAGGAAAATGATAACACAATGTATAAAAAAGCCCATTTTTAAGTAACGATTTTGCTGGGGGGAGTGAGTGCAGAGCAGGTAGTGAGAGGCACTGCTGGTCCTCCTGGGTGCTCCTGGCGAGCACAGAGCAGCCCACAAGGCCAAGCTCACGGTCTCAGGGGGGTTCACTGTGCGCTTCTCTCCCTCCAGAAAGACGAAGCTTCGTTCAGTGATCTGATTGGGCGGAAGAGGGTTCGTGGCGCTGTTTCCCCGATCTGAGAGATCTCGGGGGAGCACTGCTTCCCGGCCCCCACCGTGTTTCCCTGACCGCCTTTCTAGGTGGGTGCATTCGAGTCGCGGGAGGTCAGCGACAGCCTGCTGCCACGGTGCACGGTGGAGACCTCCGGCTTTCGGTGTGGATTGTCTGAGCCCCCGGCCCGGCGCTCCTGTTTGTGGAGCCCTAGAACCTTTCTGCCCCGGGCCTCCCTGGCTGGGGAGCGTGGGCGATAACTGGCAGCTGTCATGGGATTGAAGCGAGACAGCGAGTGAGAGGCGTTCGGAGCAGCGCTGCACCAGGCGGACCCATCACACACGCGCGGCTGTGACCTCAGAAAGGCAGACGCCCACGGCAAGTTTCACGGCCCACGGCAGCTCCTTCACCGCGATCCATTCTTCCAGAGAACTCTTATTAAAAAAAAAAGATTTGGAAAACGCCGACATCACTTAGGACAGTTTTGCCTCTAACAGGACGTGGACTTGAGATGGCTTCAACATGGAGATTTCATTTCAAAACCTTGCGTTGTGCGTTTTACTGAAGCGATCATGCATGGCCAGTAAGACACCCCTTGCGTTCAGAAATGTGAAAATGTAGAAACGTGTCGCTGAGTCAGCACGAGAGGCCTGGGGCCGGCGCTGTGGCGGAGCGGGCTGAGCTGCCACCACGGGGCGCCGGATCGAGTCCCGGCCGCTCCACCTTTGAGCCAGCTCCCTGCTGATGAGAAAAGCAGAGTGGAAGATGGCCCAGTGCTTGGGCCCCTGCGAGATCTGGAAGAATCCGGCTTCGGCCTGGCCCAGCCCCAGCTGTTGTGGTCATCTGGGTGGGGAGTGAACCAGCGGATCAAAGACCTCTCCCCCTGCCTCTCTGTCACTTTGCCTTTCAAATAAATTCAAAAAAAAAAAAAAAAAAAAAAAAGGTCTGGGTGCTGGGGCCTCAGCTCCGAGCTTCCCAGCAGCCCCACCGCTCATCAAAGCCTGATGTTCCCTCTTCTTTCCACTCTGCCACCGCAGGTGTCTGGCGCTGGCTTGCAGGGAGGCCTCGCAGGTGCGGGATGAGGGCGTCACACCTTGGCCAAGTCCCCAGGCCCAGAGAGAGGCTGCCATGCTTCAAAGCGGGAGACCGCTCCTGAACTTGGCCAGCATCACCGTGCAGACCTTTTCCCGACATGAAGGCTGGCAAAGGGAGGGCCCTCCTGTCGGGGCTGGGGAGAGGCCCGCGGCCCCAGCAGCCGAGTGGGAGCTGGGCCTGGGGCCGGGGAGAGGCCCGCGGCCCCAGCAGCCGAGTGGGAGCTGGGCCCGGCTCGCCAGGTGCAGGTTAGGGGCTCGCAGACTGGCCACTCCGTGCCTGCTGAGCCGACCCACTACTGTGCTCTCGCGGGGGCAGCGCCCCGAGTGTAGGCAGCCAGCTGCGTGGGACACGCCTACCCTCCTGCTCTTACCAATAACAGGTGACTCCTTCCCAGGCTAAGAAATCACCCTCGGGGCCGGCGCTTCGGCGTAGCAGGCTGAGCTTCTGCCTGCGGTGCAGCCATCCCATATGAGCACTGGTTCATGTCCCAGCTGCTCCTCTTCTGATCCAGCTCCCTGCTAAGGCACCTGGGAAGGCAGCGGAAGATGGCCCAAGTGCTTGGACCCCTGCACCCGTGTGGGAGACCTGGAGGAAGCCCTGGCTCCTGACTTTGGATCAGCTCAGCTCTGGCCATTGCGGCCATTTGGGGAGTGAACCAGTGGATGGAAAATCTTTCTGTCTCTCCCTCTCTCTGTAACTCTGCCTCTTAAATAAATAAAATAAACCAAAAAAAATCACCCCGAATGTTCCAAGACCCTGTTTTCATTGCTGTGGGATTCAGAGGCCACATCCCACGTCCTGTCCGTGACCTCCCGGCACACAGCAGGCCGGCTGACTTTCCCTTTGCACTCAGGGTCGGTCCAGTCTCTGGACAGCGCTGGGGACTCCTGCCCTGTTGAGCTTGTGACCTGCCTCTGTCACTTATCTCTGGATTGTGACATTCCCTGTCCATGTAGACAGATCTGCACAACTCATCCATGACAGAGCCACCTGCAGGGCAAAAGAGACACAGTGACCGTAAACGCCACTGGCAGCGGCTCTGGGTCCTGGGTGCGCATTCTCTGGCCTTTCTCCAGTTTTTCTGGATTCCCCAGACACTGTGCCCTTCCCACGAGCTCAGGAGCAGGGGCTGTCACTGTAGCTTCTTAAAGAGATTTGTTTAATTATGTGAAAGGCAGAGCAAGAGAGAGAGAGAGAGAGAGAGAGAGAGGGAGCTTCCACTACTGGTTCATTCCCCAATGGCTGCCTAGGCCAGGGTGTAGCCAGGAGCCAGGAACTCCATCCGGGGCCCCCACGTGGGTGGCAGGGACCCACCTGCTGCTGCCTTCCCGGGTGCATCTGCAGGGAGGGGGATTGGAAGCAGAGCAGCCAGGACTTGACCTGGTGCCCCAGTTGGGATGCAGGCGCCCCAGGAGGCGGCTTCACTGTGCTTTGCTCCAGCCTCGAGGTCACTGCCCAGCTGCCCTGGTGCCCCGTCTGCAGAGTCTGCTCCTGACCCACCAGGCACAGGAGCGCTCTGCAGGGAAGCCGTGCCCGTCAGCCACCAAAGCTCCACGGCGGCCCGTGGTGGACACTTGGTGAGGACTGGTCTGTGCCAGAGTCAGGGCCTCTCACCCTCACTCGTCCTGCCCCCAAGTGGCTCAAAACGGTAGAGCAGCAGGTAGAGCAGCAGCCGGGCACGCCCGTCTGTCAACGTCATTTCCTATTTTGTCCCCAAACAACCCTGCAAACATGCAAACATCCTTTTCTGTCCTCTTCTGCCACCCCCTGCCCAGGAGGAACCCGCAGAAGCCCTTCTGCACAAGGTCAGCCTCTTGCAGGGGCTCCACGGGCCGGGGTCAAGCCCTGGCCGAGCCGGCCGCTGGCCCGTGAACGTGGCTAAGCTGCCTCGTCTCAACACTTCTGCGTCTTCGTCTGTGAATTGGGAGTGGGGAGCACTGGCGTCACAGTGTGGGTGTGGGGTTCAGTGCCGCGGAGTCGTGAGGGGCAGTCAGTGCCCTGGGGTCAGCTGCTGCCGCTCTGCTGCCGCGGGGCCCTGGCCCACCAGCCCTGGGCCAGCTGCCCGTGGAACTCCCTCCCCAGGTCTGCGGGAACGCGGATGGCAGGGAGAGATCCCATTCTCCCTTTCAGTGCTTCGCCAAATAATTTGTCCTCTAGGGTAAGAGAAACCCAGGAGCCTCAGTGGCTGCTGAATGAATTCATGGTGGCTTTGCTGAGCACCAGCCAGGCCCTCTCAGGACGACAGGGACTGGTGAAGCCGCCACCTGCCACACCGCATCCCACGGGAGCGCAGGGTGGAGTCCCGGCGGCTTCACTTCCAATCCAGCTCCCGGCTAACGCGCCTGGGAAGGCAGCAGACCGGGCCTGCCAGCTTAGGCCTCTGCAGGTCAGGTGGGAGGTCTGGTTGCGGCCATCTGGGGAGTGAATCACCCCCGTCCCTCTCTCCCCCGCCCCTGGGCCACTCTGCTTTTCAAATAAACAAGTACATCTTAAGAGAAAAAAATCAAAGCCAGTGAAATTCAGGGAGGTAAACAGAAACAGACGCGCTGGGGGGGGGGGGGGTGAGACCCGGAGGAGGGTCCGCACGTGTAGGCCGGCGGCCGCACAGGGGCACGGGTGCACAGGGGCACAGGGGCACAGGTGCACAGGGGCACAGGGGCACAGGGGCACAGGGGCACGTGCCGGTCCTGGCGCCGGCCGCGCCCGGGCCCCCGGGTGGATCTGCAGCGAAGCCGGCGTGGCTGCGTGAACAAACGGCAGGCAGAAGAGCAGAGGCTGCTCCTGTTCTCCCAAGCCAGCCTGACGCAGCCGTCGGCTTCCTTCTCGGAGTTAAAGCCCCGCGCAGGTGGTGGGACCCCGGGCGGGGCGGGGGGCTCCCCGCCGGCCCCGCCGCTCCCGGACACCCCCATTTTTAAGGCAGCTGAGCGAGTGGAGGGATGCCCCCGGGGTCCCCTTCCCCTTCTCTTGTCCACGACCCACTCCAAAGGGCCCCTCCGCGCCCAGGCAGCATCCGCCTGGCAATTAAAGTTCCTCCGGCCTCAGTTTCCCCGTGGGTCCCGGCTCCCTTTGCCCTTTCGCGCCTCCTGGTCTCGGCCGGGGACAGTCTGCACGCGGATGCCCAGTGACTGCCTTCGTTTTCCGGACGGCCGGCCACGGTTCTTCACAGATCAGCCCCTGGCGGCTCCAAAGTCGCCATGCAGACGCGGCCCCCGCCTCTGCCGCCGTTGCTTTGAACTACATTTCCCATCAGCCCTTTCTCAACATCGCGAGAGCCGCGGCGAGAACGCAGCGGGGACTCGTGCGCAGGCGCAGGCCCGCGTTCTTTCCCCGGGCTGCCGCGTGGCTGGAAGCCATGGCTGCTGCTCAGGTCGGGCCGGAGCTCGTGACTTTGGTGGCGGCAAGGTTGCCGAGGTGGGGAAACGGCGTTTGCCGCAGGGCTGAGACACTTGGCCTCGGCCTCAGAGGCGGGGTGCTCACGAGGGCCCGGCGCCTGCCCGGGGAGGGAACTGGGGGGCTGTTGGGGGCTGGCTGAGAACACGCGTCCCGGGCGGCAGGGAGCTGACTGCGGCGCGGCTGTGGCGTCGGGGACCCTCCTGGGTGCGTGGGGAGAGGGGAGCTGCCCGCGCAGCCACCCCGCGGCCGATGAGACGCCGGCGCCTCCAAGTGCTAGCTTTTTAAGATCATTCGAAAGGCAGAGTTAGAGAGAAAGAGATTCCGACCGCTGGTTCAGGTCCCAAGTGGCCGAGCCAGGAGCCTCTCCCGGCCTCCGGGTGGAGCCGCCTGCAGTGCGCGTGGGCGCGGGTTCGCGTCCCGGCTGCTCCACTTCCGATCCAGCTCTCTGCTGGTCCTGGGAGAGCAGTAGAAGACGGCCTTGGGCCCCTGCACCCGCGTGGGAGACCCGGGAGGAGCTCCTGGCTCTGGATCGGGGCAGCTCTGGCCGTGCAGCCATCTGGGGAGCGAACCAGTGGGTGGAAGACCTCTCTCTCAAATAAACAAATAAATCTCCAAAAAAGAAAAAAGGGAGGTGGAGCAGCCGGGACTGGAGCTGCTTAGCTATCGGAGAGAATGTGGACGGCCTCTCTGGTGTCCCAGGAGGGCCCGGCAGTCCCAGACAGCAGTGAGCCTGGGCAGCCCTGGTGTTTTTGTTTTTGTTTTTGTTTTTGTTTTTTTTAAGACTTATTTATTTGGAAGCGGCAGAGAGAGAGGTCTCCCATCTGCTGGTTCACTCCCCAGATGGCTGCAGTGATCAGAGTTGAGCTGATCCAGAGCCAGGAGCCTCGTCCAGGTCTCCCACGTGGTGCAGGGGTCCAAGGGCTTCGGCCATCGTCCACTGCTTTCCCAGGCCACAGCAGAGCCGGAAGAGGAGCAGCCGGGACTCAAACCAATGCCCACGTGGGATGCCGGCGCTCCAGGCCAGGGTGGTAACCTGCCGCGCCACAGCGCCGGCCCCGTGGGCAGCCCTGGTTTTTACAACCCCTTTTTCCTCCCCGAAGGCCTCTCTCGGGCGTCTGCAGAGGCGGCTTGAAGCTGACGTGTAGATGGAGCCCCGGAGTGGACAGGGGGCCGGCGCGCCCTGGGCGGTCACCGCGGACATCGGCCGCCTGGTTTGTTCTGGAGCCAAGTCCAAGTGTGCGCTGGAGACCTGACACCTGAGACGGATCGGACAAGAAGCCTGCCCGGGGCCAGAGTGAGACCACAGGGACTCCTGGGGGCCGGCCGGGCTGGGGAGGGCTGGGCAGGCTGAGCTGAGGATGGACAAAGTTATCCCTGTCTGAATCGGGTGTCGGTGAGGAATTCTGTGGTGCTGAAGCTCGGCCTCGGACGCGCAGGGCTCGATGTGGGCAGCGGGGACGCGCTCCCGGGTGGGAACGCACGCTCCTTCTCTTCCAGCCTGGCGGACCCGGAGCTGCGCAGGAGGACCCCGCCACGACCTTCCTAGGGAAAGGTGAGGCAGCACCTCCAGTGCGTCGCCTGGGGGCTCTCCGGGGGGGGGGGGGTTCTGTCCTGGGCCCCTGCAAGCACTGCAGACAGCGGCTGTCAGGACGCCGGCTAAGGTGTGTCTTCCACTGGACACTCGGGGTTCTCAGCCTGGGCTGGAGGCTCCGGGCTCCGGGCTCCTGCCTCCTGCGTCCTGCAGTCAGGGCCAGTGCCCGGGAGAACTCATCGGGCCTCGGGTCGCGAGGCTGTGATGGGAGCGGCAGAGTCAGGGCTGCCGCTGGGTAGCCGCGAGAACTTTCACTTGTAAACCAGTTAGGGGCGTCCAGACTGACTGCCTTAGGCACTGTGAGGGTGAGGAGAGCCCCTGGGTCCCGCCCTGGAGCAGCGGGACATCCGCGTGGCTCTGGGCCTTCATTCCCCGGGATTATACGGGGCGCCGGTTATTTTTAAGTGACCTGGGACAGCTCGCTAATCCCGCGTCTTGAAGACTGACGGCTGCAAGCTTGCTTTAGGAAAAGATTGGAGCCGCCTCACTCCGGCACCAGAGTGTTGGGGGGGGGCAGACTAGAGGGACAGTGCAGGCGTCCACAGCCAGACCGAGTTTATTCGGAGAAAACGAATCCGTAGAGGTGGTGACCGCGTGTCCATGAGGGAACACAGGGCAGCCCAGGGGCCAGGCAGGGGCGGCAGGCGGAGGGGATTCCTGGGACGGGGTGAGGCCTTGGCCCCGGAGAGAATGCAGGGTGGGGTGTGAGGCCCAGCTGAATGTGGAGGGCCAAGACTAGTTCCAGAGTTTATCCCTGGGCAGTGAGGGAGGGCGGCCGCGCCTTAGGTCCTCGTTCCAGCACCGGTGGCTGCAGGAGTGGCCTTGGGCAGGGACACTTGAGAAAGGCTGGGATGTGCACGAGGCACCGGAAACAGCTCTGTCCTCGAGGGGGCGCTAGTGCACGGGGGCGGAGCCTCACGCAGTGGACTGAGCGGGTGAGAGAGCCTAGGGAGGTGGCCCGGGTCGTGGTGGGGGGCCGAGTCCGTGATGATGGAAAGTTATCCCTGTCTGAAGGCGCAGCGAGCCTGGCTGTGGAGCGTGGAGGTCTGAGACTCGGCCCCCTGTTCGCTGGGGCGTGCGAGGCGTGGCCGCCGCCCCTGGCTCAGTAGATTTTCTCCTACACTTCTCTTGCCAGGTGCCGTCTTGGCGCGAGGAGGCTTCTTCAGCAGCTGCCCTGGGACAGCGAGCGCGTGGCGTGGCGTGGCGTGCCTCACTCCTGTGAGCAGAGGGGCCTTCCCGGGAGGCTCACGTCGGGCCCAGGTCCCCCTCCCCTACCCTGCGGAGAGGCATGGTGACAGGCGGGTGCCCCTAGGGGAGGACTCTGCCCCGTCCAGTGCTCTGAGGGTCCCGGCTGGGCGAGGTGACAGGTGGGTGGGCAGCCAGGCCCTGGTCTGTTGTCTCCTGTCTCAGGAGAACTAAGAGAACGTGGTTGTTCGTGGCCGTTCGTGGCCGCCCGGCCGGGCCGCTGTGCCAGGTCTTGGCATTTAGGAGGGGAGGGGCCGCACCACTGCCAGCGCCGTGTGGTTTCCAGGCAGCCCTCCTGACCTCAGCCCAGACCTGTGGGTGGCAGGCCGGCAGCGGAGGCTGGCGTGAGAGCAGACGAGAGCAAAATGGCGTCTGCCTTTGTTCCCGCGGGGCGCCAGGGCTGAGCCGCACAGATTGGCCTTTCCCCTCTTGAAGTGGGGAGGTGTGTGTGCCGCCTGCTTCAGGGCACATTTCTGCGCAGCCACCACAGAAGCAGTATTGGAGAGAGAGAATGAGACTGGGAACCGGCCAGGCAGCTCTCCTCCAGGGTGAAGCAGGGCGGGGCGGGAGAGCAGGTGGGGAGATCCGACGCCTGGCGGACGTCCTTGGGTGACCTTGGTGACCGTGTTTGACCCGAGCTCTGCGGAGCTCACCTAACCCCAAGGTCTGACCTAAAGGGCTGCGTGCGGAGGGAGTGGAACAGGGAGACCCTGGGAGTCCTGCCTGGCCTCAGCGGCACCGGCGTCTCCCCCGGCACGTGCAGCAGTGCTGGTGGGCCGAGTGCATTTTTCTCCTGAATGATGTTTTAGCTGGCGGGTTTGGGTCGTGGCTGTTCGCTTAGACGATGGTCGTCCTTTGCTTTTACAGGCGGCAGCGGCAGACCTGCGTCTGCTGATGGACCACCTCTGAGGAGGATCCAGAGGTTCTGCGGGCGTCACCTTCGAACGTAGGAACTTGAGTGACAGATTGTCCCAGAAAACTTGGAGGAGTTAACAAGATGAGGGCGTAGCTTAAACAGAATTCGGGTTTTGGTCGCCGGGTGTAACGTGTGTGTCGGTGGGATTGGAACCAAGTGGTGTGGACACTGCTGGGCACTCAGGAGCCAGGTGCTTGGCCCGGGACTTCCTGTGCACCTGCTATGTCTGGCTTTACATTTTGAAGCACAAATAAAAAACTTCTTGGTTGGCTCACTAGCGCTGGATTTCAGACTGGCAGGGACGCACGGCAGTGGACAAAATGTGCAGCCTCACCACCCAGAAGGCACTCTGGCGCTGCCGAGTTTCTTAGTTTACCCAGATTTGAGAGGCAGAATTATAGACAGAGGAGTCTTGCATCCGCTCGATCACTCCCCAAGTGGCTGCATCGGCTGGAGCCAGGAGCTTCTCCCCAGTCTCCATGTGGGTGCAGGGACTCCAGCACTTGGGCCATTTCTATTTTCCCGGGCCACATCCCAGATGGGACGCCAGCACTGCAGGTGGCAGCTTTACCTGCTACGCCACAGTGCCAGCCTCAGCACTCTATTTTTAAGGTTTTTTTTTTTTTGAAAGATAGCAAGGAGAGAGAACAAGATACTCATCCACTGGGCACTCCTGAAATGGCCGTGGTGGCCAGGGTTGGACTAGACTGGAGCAGGGAGCCAGGAGCTGCATCTGGATCGCACACGTGAGTGGGCCGTCTGCTGCAGCTTTTCCAGGCACGTCAGCGGGGAGCTGGACCGCAGGAGGAGCAGCAGGGACTCCACCGTGCAGATACTGGCATTCAGGGACGGACGGCTGTTACCACAGTGCCACAGCGCTGGTCCCCCACTCCGTTCATTTTATGCCCACAAACACTGCTTTAGCGTTCCACATCTGATGAGTTGGCCAGGGTGTCCTCCTGTTAGGGAAGTGCCAGACGAGCCAAAGCCTCCGGCCATGCAGAAAGCGAACACAGGGCGTGCTCAAAGGCTGGGTGTTGGGCTTAAAACCACTTTTTTTTTTTTTTTTTTTTTTTGACAGAGACAGAAAGGTCTTCCTTCCATTGGTTCCCCCCTCCCCCAAATGGCTGCCACGGCCGCGCTGATCCGAAGCCAGGCACCAGGCGCTTCCCCTGGTCTCCCATGGGGTGCAGGGGCCCAAGCACTTGGGCCGTCCTCCACTGCCCTCCCCGGCCACAACAGAGAGCTGGACTGGAAGAGGAGCAGCCGGGACTAGAACCTGGGGTGCTGGCGCCGCAGGTGGAGGGTTAGCCTAGTGAGCCGCGGTGCCGGCTAAAACCATTTTTTTAAAAAAGATTTTTATTTGAAAGGTGGAGTTACAGTGAGGAGACAGGAAGGTCTTCCGCTGGTTCACTCCCCACATGGCTGGAACTATACCAGTCTGAAGCCAGGAGCTTCTTCAGGTCTCCTACGTGGGTGCAGGGGCCCAAGGGCTGCTTTCCCAGGCCATAGCAGAGAGCTGGATCGGAAATGGAGCAGCCGGGATTCGATCCGGTGCCCACATGGGATGCTGGTGCTGCAGGTGGAGGGGCCCCTAAACCACTTGTGATACAGACCTGTGAGGACACTGCCTACCAGCCAAGTTCAAGTTTATCTGAACTCCTCGTGGGGTAATGGCCGCCTGTTGGAGGCAGGGCGTTGTCTAGTGGGACTTCCTGTCGGGGCAGCACCGCCCCCCACCTGCCTGTGGGCACCCCGCACTCAGCGGCACACAGACAACCACCATCCATCGTTTATTACTCAAGTTAGGCGTGGCCTCTGCCCATTTTGTCGGGTGGAAGTCCGTCTCCATCTCGGGTTCTTGAGAGGTGTCCTCAAAGCTGCTGAGTCGCCTTGGTGTCTGGGCGGTGGGGTGTGCTGCGTCACTGAACCACAGGCCCGGTCACCACTGAGGCCTGGAGTCACCTGGACCGGTGCCGCCCTGAGACACACCTGCCCCTTGCTGGTGAGGGAGAGCTCAGCGGGGCGGTCCATCTTCCCTTGGGTGAGCTGGGGACCAGGTCAGGGGTTCTGCACGGAGCAGGTGTCTGGGTGCAAGGCCACCTCAGTGCCTTCCCTTGGGAGGGAGAGGGTCAAGGGGGTGGAGGTTCCGAGAAAAGGGGCTTTGGGGCTCGTGGGGGGCCAAAGCCAGGGCTCTGCGGGGCTCAGTGCTCGGGCTCAGCGCTGGTACAGCCAGAGGATGCCGGCCTTATGCAGGTCCCTCCACAGCGTGGCTTCCAGGGGCAGGTCGTGGTTTATGTAGAACACCAGTGGCTGCTTTTCCCGGTCAAAATAGTGGTCGGAGTACTTCCAGTAGTCGCTCGTGATGAAGCCGTAGGCACTGACCTGGGCGTGGGGAGCCAGTGCTGGGTCAGTGCGGAGCTGCTGGGAGGCGGCTCAGAAAGGCGTGGCCCCCACCGCCCTCCGGTGGAGTGAGTGAGCAGTGCTTCCCTGCCTTTGCAGCCAGTGGGGAGACCGGCTTGTAGAGGCTGTGAGATGCCTCCCGCGGCAGAGCTGGGAGGGCCTGGCTTCAAGTCAGGAGCAGGCGTGGGGCCAGAGTGGCGCCTGCCTTCAGCTGGGTCAAGGGCCGGGCCTTGAGAACTGCCACTCAGTCTGTCCCCCAGGCTCCTCACAAGGGCCGCCTCGCCCTGCCATCTCTGTGTGTGTGTGTGTGTGTGTAAGGCTAAACGTGCTGCCCCATGCCAGCTCCAAGGTGTGCCCATAGAAGAGTGTTGTTACCGTGCTCCTCTGAGGACTTCACCTTGACTGCCACAGAGGGGCTGCCCCCCCCCGGGGGGGAGGAAAGCAAAGGAAGCCAGCCCTGGGGTGGTCCTGGGGGTCACACCTGGCCCTGCTGCCACAGGCTCCTGAGGCCGAGGCCCTCTTACCTGGTCACAGGTGTGCAGAGCTGTCAGCAGCATGAGGGCCCCGGTACTCGGCATATATAGGTCTCCAAAATTCGTGTTAATCAACTTTGATTTCAAAAACCTGGAAGCAAAAAGACATTAAAACCCGAGACGTGTGGGTCTCACGTGCTAGTGTGACGGTGGTACCTGCGCTACCACCACCATCCAGACTCGCTGGACAGCTGATGGACTGCAGCCCGGGGCCTGCGTTGTGGCACAGCAGGGAAGCCGCCGCAGCGGGTGGCCCCTGCACCCACGTGGGAGACCAGGATGGCACTCCTGGCTCCTGGCTTCGACCCGGCTGCTGTGGCCGTTTGGGGAGTGAGCCCATGGGTGAAAGATAAATACATTTTTTTAAGATTTATTTATTGGAAAGGCAGAGAGAGAAGTCTTCCATCTGCTGGTTCACTCCCCAGATGGCTGCAACAGCCCGAGCTGAGCTGATCCAAAGCCAGGAGCCAGGAGCTTCTTCCGGGTCTCCCATACAGGTTCAGGGCCCAAGGACTCGGGCCATCCTCCACTGCTTTCCCAGGCCACAGCAGAGAGCTGGATCGGAAGTGGAACAGCACCCATATGCGATGCTGGCACTGCAGGCACTGGCTTTACCTGCTATACCACAGCACCTGCCCCATCCCATAAATTTTTTTTATTATTATTTTTGACAGGCAGAGTGGATAGTGAGAGAGACAGAAAGGTCTTCCTTTTGCTGTTGGTTCACCCTCCAATGGCTGCCAAGGCCGGCGCACCGCGCTGATCCGAAACCAGGAGCCAGGTGCTTCTCCTGGTCTCCCAAGGGGTGCAGGGCCCAAGCACCTGGGCCATCCTCCACTGCACTCCCTGGCCATAGCAGAGAGCTGGCCCGGAAGAGGGGCAACCGGGACAGAATCCGGTGCCCCGACCGGGACCAGAACCCAGTGTGCCGGCGCCGCTAGGCGGAGGATTAGCTTAGTGAGCCGCGGCGCCGGCCCCCATCCCATAAATCTTAAAAACAACAAACCACCTCTGACCTTTCTATCCTGACCAGTTCTGTATCTGAGGAAAAAACTCAGTGGGCTGCTAAGTAAATCCATCTTTAATTGAAATAAAACACCCTGGGCTGGTGCTGTGGCCAGTGGGTAAAGCCACAGCCTGCAATGCTGGCATCCCGTATGGGCAGTGATTTAAGCCCAGCTGCTCCACTTCTGATCCAGCTCCCTGCTCAGGCACCTGGGAAGGCAGCGGAGGATGCTCTTGGGCCCCTGCGTCCACATGGGAGACCTGGATGAAGCTCCCGGCTTCGGCCTGGCCCAGCCCCTCGCTGGTGTGGCCATTGGGGAGTGACCCAGCAGCGGGAAGATCTCTCCCTCTCTAACTCTGCCTTTGAAATAAATAAAAACAAAACTGAAAAGCAGGGAGGGAGATGGGGCTGTTTGAGCCCTCGGCTCCTCCCTGGCTCACCTGGGCGGCCGGGCCAGGTTTCCCCGGGATGAGCTCCCTGCTGCTAACAGCCCTACTCCTGCCCCACACCTATGCTCCCCGCTCCTGGCCTGCTCCAGGTGAACAGTGCCTAGTGAAAAACCACCCTGGGGGTCCCGAGTTCCTGTGCACTTGCCGCTGACCCTGTAACACCACCTCCATCAAGGCAGGAAACGCCACGGGGTGCCGGGTCCTCCGCACTGTGAGCTGTGCACCTACCTGCTCCAGCCGGCTTATGGCGTGGGCAGGGAGGAAGGAGAGGACCCCGGGGACCCCCAGGCCCATTCCACCCGCACCTGCTCCAGCCCGCTCAGGGACGGCTGTGCGCCTGGGGGAAAGACGGGAGGACCCCGGGGACACCCCAGGCCCATTCCACCCGCACCTGCTCCAGCCGGCTCAGGGACGGCCCCACAGTGCCTTGGCGTGGGCGGGGAAGAAGGGGAGGACTCCGGGGACTCCCAGGCCCCTGGCACCCCTACGTGGGCGGGGAAGGACGGAGACCACCCCCGCCCCAGGCCCTACCTCTTGGTCACGTAGCTGATGAAAGCCGGGTGGAGCAGCTTGAACTTCCTGGCAGAGGCGTGGGGTCCGAAATAGGCGTCGGGCCTAGGAGCCACGATAGAAGTGCACAGAGCGCCCGCTGCTGTCGAAGGGCAGGCTGGGCAGCGAGGGCAGGGGGAAGGGGCTGGGGCGCCGGCGCGGCAGGGCGCGGCGCGGGCGCGGCTGCGAGTAGTAGCGCGAGAAGGGCGTGTAGAAGGTGGCGGGCAGCACGGACGGCACCACGTGCGGCCGGCAGTGCAGCAGCACCTCGGCGGGCGGGCAGTAGGACAGGGACGAGGGCGGCGTGAACAGGGCGGGCGGCGTCCGGAAGGAGCAGGTGGCCTGCGGGTGGTGCGGCGGCGGGGGCAGCAGCGGGAAGTAGAGCGAGTCCGGCGGCGGCGGCGGCGGCTCCCGCGCGCCGCAGGGCACGGCGCAGGGGGCGCAGCGGCTCAGGGGCAGGGGCGCGGTGGGCGGCTCGAAGAAGGGCGGCTCCTTCAGGAAGCGGGGCACGTAGGGGGCGATGTAGGACGGGATGCCGCGCACCGGCCCGATGTACGAGGCCGAGGGCGCCGGGCTCTGCGAGGGCGAGCGCACGAAGGGCGCGGCGGGCGTGAGCGAGGGGTTCCGCGACAGGGCCTTGAAGCCGGACTGCGAGGGGGACTTGGACGGGGGCGGCGTGGGCAGCTGGCCGCCGCCGCGGGGCACATGCTGGGTGTGGGGGCTGGGCGTCAGCGAGGACGCCCGCGACGACGGCTGCGAGGTGGTGGGGGTGGGCGGGTGGGAGGGCGGCCGGGACGAGGGCCCTCCCCGGGTGGGGGAGGGGGACGGGGCGGAGCCTCCCGAGCTGGGGTATTGCTGCTGGGCGGGAGGGGCGACGATGTTGTTGGAGCGGGACTGGGAGGGGGATTGGGTGGGGGACGGAATGGGGGTGTGGGAGGGGGAGCTCATTGGTGTCGGGGAGGCGTCTGTCCACCCCTCCCGGGGCGCTGCGGGAAGCCTCCCCGGAGCCCAGGCTCGCCCCTGTCACAAAGCCCAGCCCGGTGACAGCAGCACCGCACCGGGCAGCAATTGTTGGGTCATCACTGGGTGGGGGAGGGGAGGGGCCACCACGGGGCGGGGGTGGGAGGTGGCCTGGCCTTTGTGACTTAACCCCTGAGGAATTGTCCTAGAGCCGCAGGGAGGAGGCTCCACGCCAGGCAGCCGCCCCCGGCCCAGGACAGCAGGGCAAGGGAGACAAGGTGCCCTTTGTTCCCAGGACGCTGGGCCTGCGTCTTGGGCCTGGCCTTGCTCTGCCCAGAGCAGTGGGCCAAGCCCTGAGCAGCTGGCTCTGTGACAGGGGAGCCAGGTCCACTCACCCCCTCCAGAAAACTGGCAGCCCACCTCGTGGGACCAGGAGGGTCCCCAGGGGCTAGCAGACAGCATGAGCCCCCACCCCGTGCAGTGCTGAGTGATGCTCCATGACGGGCGCGGGCCTGCTCACCTGTCTGCTTTATCGGGGCCCTCGGGGACGGGCACTCCTAGAATGGCCGATCTCAGCATCAGGTAGTCACGGATGTCTGAAGGGATGAAGATGTAGCGCAGGTCCTGTGGGGACACAGGGACACAGAGCACCAGGGGCCAAGGCCACGCTGTCTCCCTCCTGCTCAGAGTGGACGCCCCCGCCCCCTCGGTCCTGCCACCCGCGCCCACCAGGGCATCTCCCGAACGTGTCTCAGGTCCTGTGCTGGGGCCAGTGTCTCCCTCCTGCTCAGAGTGGACGCCCCCGCCCCCTCGGTCCTGCCACCCTCGCCCACCAGGGCATCTCCTGAACGTGTCTCAGGTCCTGTGCTGGGGCCAGTGTCTCCCTCCTGCTCAGAGTGGACGCCCCCGCCCCCTCGGTCCTGCCACCCGCACCCACCGGGGCATCTCCCGAACGTGTCTCAGGTCCTGTGCTGGGGCCAGTGTCTCCCTCCTGCTCAGAGTGGACGCCCCCGCCCCCTCGGTCCTGCCACCCGCGCCCACCGGGGCATCTCCCGAACGTGTCTCAGGTCCTGCGCTGGGGCCACTGCACAAGCCCACAGCCTTTGCTGCTTTCCTCCAAGAGGGCCTCGACTGCATGGAATTCTTTAATAAACGGGAGTGGAGGTGGCAGCGTGGACCACCTGGGGACCCTCCAGGAGCCGGTGGCCAGGAAGCCATCAGGCCTGCAGGTGCAGCTCCCTGCCCGAGAGCCCCAGAGCCAAAACCACTCTGCTGAGCTGCTCCCAGATTGCTCGGCCAGTGAGACTGAGACGACACACGTGTTGTGTGTGCAGTTTCCCGTTCTGAGCCGCACGCCGTGATGGGTACTGTGGCCGCCCCAGAAAGCAAGCCGCCTTGTTTCGCGCGCTCAGGGGCTAAGAGAGGTTCAACCGTGAGGACTCAGAGAGCCGACCCTGTGGCCAGGACATCTCTGGGTGCCCGGGGTCAGGAAGCGCTGGAACCCCCTCCCCCGGTGCTTCCTCACCCTGCACGTGGCACTCAGAGTTGATGACGGAGCCGGGGGGTTATGGCGACTGGGGTTGCTGGCAGAGCCCTGAGCTGGAAGACAGGACTCCGGGGCGGTCTCCTCCCGGGAAGCCCGGCTTCCTAACAGGGCTGTCGGGGGCACCCTAAGAAGCCACCCACTGTTCCCTTGGTGGGCAGTGCAGGCAAACGGAGCCCGGTGGTCACAGGGGCGTGGACCTTGATGATTCTCGCGTGGGGGCCGTGGCCACTTTCCTGAACCTCTCGGTGTGTCTGCGCTGCCACCTGATGTCTGCTAGGACGGCCCTGGCCCTGGCCCTGCCCTCTACCAAGCTGGGGACAGAGGAGGCAGGGAGTAGCTCCCCCCCCCCCCAGCACTGGCCACGGCCGGCCGATTGCC
The DNA here is from genome assembly GCF_051225735.1 of Oryctolagus cuniculus. NCBI lineage: Eukaryota > Metazoa > Chordata > Mammalia > Lagomorpha > Leporidae > Oryctolagus > Oryctolagus cuniculus. The sequence goes on along the minus strand of NC_142883.1, from coordinate 4,205,765 downwards.
CCAGGGAACGTGGGCTCTGAGAGAGGCAGCCCCGACTGGATCCTGGCCCTGCCCCTTGCCGCTGACTTGGGGAAAGAAAGGGCACGGAGGGGCCGGTGCTAGGGCGCGGTGGGTTAAGCCGGCTTCCCACTTGGGCACCCGTTTGAGTCCCGGTTGCTCCATTTCAGATCCAACTCTGCTTATGGGGCCTGGGAAAGCAGTGAAGGATGCCCCAGGACCTTGGGCCCTGCCACCCATGTGGGAGACCCAGATGGAGTTGTGGGAGCCTGGTTCAGACCACCCCAGTCCTGGCTGTCACGACCATTTGGGGAGTGGACCAGTGGGTGGAAGATCTCTCTCTCTCTCTCTCTCTCTCTGACTTTCAAATAAAATAAATCTTGAAAAAACAAAAGGGCACCAAGCTGTAAAGGGGTGGACGCGGTGCCACTCCAGAGCCTGGCACGTGAGCGGTCAGTGAGCAGGAACCTTTGGCCTCCCACACCCTGAGGAGTCCTAGGCCACCCGAGCCCATGGGGTGGCCCTGGCCAGAGCCTCCTCCTGGGTCCGAGGCGTGTGTGCCCCGGGGCCCGCCCCACCGAGGGGGTCCTGACACCGGCTGGAGACCTCACCTGTCCTTGGGGCACAGAGGTGAAGCCCAGGCGCCAGTAGGTGTACAGTGAGTTCTTCATGGTGTTCACCGTGAAGCCGTAGAAGGAGGTCTTGGCGCCCACGTCGTGCTCAAAGCCTTCGACCACGGCACCGTTGAGCCTGCGTCCGAGAGAGGCACCCGCGTCTCTGCAGCCCGGCCTCACCTGTGCCCGCGGCGGGGCCTGTGCCCTGCTGCCTGCCCGATCCCCAGCCCTCGAGGGCCGTTCTGGGAACGGCTCGGCCGCGGCCGCTCGCCTGCAACACCTGTGCTCCGTCCTCAGGGCCTGGGTCCCTTGGTGCCCGCTGCATCTGCAGCCGGTGCTGCCTGGGCCCCACGGTCCCCACACAGACACCCCCAGGGCTCTCTCTGCCAGGGCTCCCTCCCACCTCGCCCCACCCCGCCCCGCCCCACGCACCTGAACACAAAGGTGTGGGCGTCGATGTTGCGACCCTGGCGAGACCCGTTCAGGATGCCTCCGTTACCCACCACGGCGCACCGGATACAGGGGCGTGGCAGGTCCCCAGGGGCAGCAAACAGCTCTGCGCTCTCCGAGCTGTTCAGGAGGTTCAGGGTGGAGGTGATGGCTGTGGGGGAGGGGAGCAGGCAGTGGGGGGGGGGGCATGAGGAGTGCCCTGTCCGTCGGTGCCACACACAGGGTGTTCCGGAGACTGGGCTGGTGCCCCGCCTCACCTGAGGTCTGACCCCGCCCCTCACAAGCAGCACAGAGCGCAGGAGGAAATGGGGGTGGCAACGGGGAGGGGTCTTGGCCTTAGGAACCTGAATGATTTGCCCCAAAGGAAAGAACTCCAGGAAGGGGTGGGTGGGAGCAGCTATGGGCCCAGGTGCGGCCGCAGCCAGAGCCCCTGTCCTGGCCACTGCTGGACGCTGGAGTCTGCATGCCAGGGCAGCCCCAGGGTGGACAGAGCCGCCGCGCCCTCTCCCCGCCTCTAGCTCATGCTTGGAAGGAGACCTGGCCCAGCCCAGAACAGGAAGAGGGGACCTTGGAGGCGGGAGGGGCTGACCTTGGCGGGAGAGGTTCTGCCAGCCGTAGGGGGCCTTGTGCCGGCTCAGGCTGTCCCAGAGCTCCGGGCCCAGGAGCCCCCCCCACAGCAGCACAGGGGCCGAGAGGTTGAAGAGGCCGCGGAAGTGCCGGTGCTGCTGGATGGCCTGGCGAAGCGGGCGTGGGCAGGCGTGGCCCTGCAGGCAAGACGGCAGAGGACTGAGCACTGCGGGGGGGGGGGGGGACACCGACTCCACACAGGGTTAAGAGGAAGAGCTGCCTTCCCACCCCCAGCCTGCACACCAAGTTGGCCTGTGGTCCAGCACCCTGGGCAGGAGTGGAGGGGTGTGGTCCAGCACCCTGGGCAGGAGTGGGGGTGTGTGGTCCAGCACCCTGGGCAGGAGTGGAGGGGTGTGGTCCAGCACCCTGGGCCGGGGTGGGGGTCTGAGAACTTTCTAGATGTAGCCCAGGGCGTCCAGCCCTTCCTGTCCTGCATGCCACGTGCCCACGGCCTCATGGCTCTGGCCAAGTCCTCCTCCGCCTCACGCTTGCGCCAACCCCAGGGCCGTTGTCTGGTGCCGGGGCCTGGGCCGCAGGGGCCCTGTGGTTGGAGGCGTGTGGGCCTGGGTGCCCTTCTCAGCCCCGGCAGTGCTCGCCAGGCTCCGCGTGTGGGCAGGCGTGGGAAGGCTGGTGCTCCTGCGGGCTGCACAGTGTCCCCCCGCAATCCTGTCCTCCTAGCACGTGGCCTCACTGCAGGCGCAGGTGAGCTCCCGTCGGGTGAGGCTGGGCCTAACCCCACGGACTCGTGTCCTTTAAGGGAGCAGAGACCCGAGTGAGGCGGAGGCGGGGGAGAGGCCATGGCCCGGGTGGAGGCGGGGTGGGGACCCGGCTTCCCCAGTGGCTTCTGGGAGGAAGGCGCAGAGCCGACGGAGCGTCCATTTCAGTTGCGTTCAGTCCCCCGGTCTGCGGTCACGGCTCCGGCCGCCGCAGGAAGTGAACACAGCATTTCTGCACTCGGGCCCCCGCTGCCTGCCACCCCAACCACGCCAGCTCTCGCACAGCCGGCCCGGGCCCTTTGAATGGGGCTCTTTGTTCAGCCGTTAGCCTGATCAAAGGACGAGGCAGGAAGCGGCTGCTCAGCCATGGCTGCCGTAATGAGAAACATGAGTGCCTCAAACTCGCCACGCTATGCCAGACTGTTCAATCGCAGCCACAGGGCGGGTGGGGGACTGCGCCAGGAGCCACAACACGGAGAGCATTGTGGGGGTGGGGGGCTTGGCCCAGAACCCAAATCCAGCGCCCCGGGGCCCTGCCCAGCTCCAGCATCCTGTGAACGCAGACGCCGGGAGGCAGCGGTGCCGGCTGTAGGAACGGGGTTCCGACGTGGAAGAGCCGGCTCGAGCTCCTGTTCCCTGCTTCAGCCCCCACCCAAAACCTACGTGCAGGGGAGCGAAGCCCACACACGGAAGCTCTGTCTATCTCTCTGCCTCCTAAAGATACGCAGTGCTTATGCATAAAACCCGAGGTAGGAACCTGAGAAACATGGAGGCGCTGCTTCACAGCTAAGAAACACAGACTACTACCCCGACCTGGCCTTGACCTTGGAAATGACTCGCTTGGGAAGTGGGCGTTGGAAGCAGCCGCTCGCGGTGAAGGGGACGTCTGGACCACGCGTGCTGGAGACGGCAGGCGTGCGGGCGGCCGTGCTGTTCGTGAATTACCGCGCGGTCATTCGGCTGGCTTTAGTTTTCCGCACTCAGCTATGTCCCCACGGACAAAAGCACTTGGAAGCAAATGCGACACGTGTACGATGTCGCGGGCAAGCTGACATGTTCAAAGTGGGCGTTACAGCAGACTGGGCTCTATGGGTCTCACTGTTGCGCTGGGCACAGGGGGGTTGTCCGGGCCTCTCTAGGGAACTCCGGGAGGAAAACCTTCAAGTCTCCTCTGTGCAGACCGCGCTTCGACTTGGCCACCTGCCTTGCTCTTTGCATGGAGGTGGTGGCAAAGTTTCCTTTTTAGCCTCGGCCACTGGGAAGCTTGCAGCCAGCTCCAGGGCAGGACTCTTCCACTCTGTGGCACCGTTTTCATGCACTGGTCCAGCATTGTCTTATTTCCCTATCTTTATTTTTATTCTATTCCCACCCGTTTTGTCCGATTTTGGTTTTGCCTTGTTGTTTGCAGTATATCTGAAGTCACCTCAAGCCACCATGTTTAGCCTGGCTGGGGAGAAAGGACTTTGGGAAACTTGGATGACCTGGTCCAAGCACTCAGGAGATGCTCGAGGCCTCTCTGTTCTCCAGATGGCCCCCCACACCTGTCCAGGGCCACCTGCTGTCTGCTCGGCCATCACGAAGGTCTCCCTGTGGTGTAATGAGAAGGCCATGCCAAGATGGCTGCTGGCAATGGAAACTGCCTGGCAACAGGCTGTGATTGGATGGCTTTGGAAACCACATGACAACAGAGCCTGCCTGGCAACAGGCTGTGATTGGATGGTTTCGGAAACTGCCTGGCAACAGGCTGTGATTGGTTAGGGCATAGACCGCCCCTTGCCTGCCTTGGCTATATAAGCTGCTGTACCAACTGAAATAAACGAGTCTGCAGGCTGCTGCCTCTGGCCCACTTTCACCCAGCTCCCGGGGTCTGTGTGGTGGCCCCGTGCCTCTTGCCCCCACCATGCTCCTCCTCTCAGAACAAATCCACTCAACACTGCCCAAGCAGCTCCCTGAGGCTTCAAATCCTTTCTTGGGCACTGAAGTGTGCATCCATTTATTTACCTTTTAAGATTTATTTTCTTGAAAGGCAGAGTTGACAGAAAAGGAGGGAGAGAGAGAGGGACCCTCCCTCTGCTGGTTCACTTCCCAGATGCCTGCAATAGCTGGGAGCTCCACCTGGGTCTCCCATGTGGGTGGCAGGAACCCAGGCGCTTGGGCCACCCTCTGCCGCCTCCCAGGGCGCACATTGGCAAGAAGCTGGACAGGGAGCAGGGTAGCTAGGACTCAGTCCCGGGCACTCTGATGCAGGTGTGGGCGTCCCCTGGGCAGCTTTCCTCACTGTGCCGCAACACCTGTCCTCCAAGCTCTCCCTAATCCACCATGACACAGACAGCGGGCACACAGTGGCTCACAGCCAAGGTCAGGGTCAGCGGGAGGCTCACTCCCAGCACCCATGTGACCTCTGTGTGATCCTGAGTGGCGCCTGCCTTCTCTGTGCCTCTGTTCATCTATAAGAACTAAGCCTCCTCCTGGGGTTGCCGGGAGCTTCAGGGGTGGAATGCAGCTCGAGAGCTGTGGGTTGGTTGGGTTTGGTGTCACGGCACAGCAGGTCCAACCACGGGCATCCCAAAGCAGAGCTCTGGGTCAGATCCTGGCTGCTCCGCTTCTGATCCAGCCCCCTGCTGTGGCCTGGGAAGGCAGTGGAAGATGCCCAGTGCTTGGGCCCTGCACCTGCGTGGAGACCCGGAAGATGTTCTGGGCTCCTGGCTTCAGCTTGAGCCACCCCTTGCTGTTGCAGCCATTTGGGGAATGAACCAGCGGATAGAAAATCAATCTCTCTCTCTCTCTCTCTCTCTCTCTCTCTCTCTCTCTCTCTCCCTCTCTGTCATCTAGCCTTGCAAATAAATAAATAAAAGAAATTTAAGAAAAATAAACAAATAGATTTGTTTTTGAAATAAAAAGCCCCCCACCCCCAGGTCAAGGCCGGCTGTCGTTCAAGGCTACGGAGCAGGGCCCAGAACACCCTCAAAGGCTCTGGAAACTGCGCCACATCCTCCCAGGGCTGGGAGCTCACTCCTCGGTGAGCAGTGGAAATGTGGCTTTATAGTAACGAGAAGCCTCGGGGAGTATGGTGTAAAATTCAGGGGACTAAATTTTAAAGGTAAAATCTTGTTCATCCTTGTCTGCTGCCGGGTTTCAGGAGGGCCTGGCAGTCGGCCGTGGAGCCCCGAGCCCACAGCTGCCCAGCCCTGAGCATGGGGTGTGTGTGTATGTGTGTGTGTCTGGGAATCTCCCGGGAATGTTCCTGTTTGCCCTCCTCCCCTCTCCCTTAAGCACTGCCACAGAGCGGCCAGCCACGTACCTTTCTGGTCCCAAAGTTCAGGGTGTTGAGTCGAAAGCTCCCCCGGGATAGCGTGGTGTTCCTGTGGGAGGAGGTAGAAGTGAATTGGGGGACCCCTGGACCCCCGCAGCCAGCCCTGGGGTGGACAGAAACCATTTGGGACCCAAAGGGTTTCTGTTCTTTGGATCGTTCTACCTCCAGGCTCTGATTGCAGCCCATGTCTTCCTTTTTTTTTTTTTTTTTTTTTTTTTTACAGGCAGAGTTAGACAGTGAGAGAGAGACAGAGAGAAAGGTCTTCCTTCCGTTGGTTCACCCCCCAAATGGCCGCTACAGATGTGCCAATCTGAAGGCAGGAGCCAAGTGCTTCCTCCTGGTCTCCCATACGGGTGCAGGGCCCAAGCACTCGGACCATCCTCCACTGCCCTCCCAGGCCACAGCAGAGAGCTGGCCTGGAAGAGGGGCAACTGGGACAGAATCCGGCGCCCTGACCGGGACTAGAACCCGGTGTGCTGGCACCGCAAGGTGGAGGATTAGCCTAGTGAGCCGTGGCACCGGCCGCAGCCCATGTATTTCTAGACACACACAAGACAGTCGCTCTACCAGCCCCAGAAACGCAGGAGAAGTCAGCCCTCAGCGAGAGGCAGAAAGAGGGGGTCTCCCAGACAGTGGCTGGGGGATAGGGAAGCCTACCACAGGAAGGGCAGCCAGCCCCCCGGAATTCGGCCATGTGAGGGGCCTCCGGCCAAGCCCCAGAGCTGGGTGCCAGGTCTTAGACGACCCCTCCCCCTCCCCCTTTGCGGGGCTGCTCCTGGTCAGGGGTGTGGCTCTGCCACCTGCCAGCGCTGGGCTGCTTAGACAACCTTTCTGCTTGGGACAACCGGGAGGGTGGCCAAGGAAGGTCCACGGAGTCTGCCCTGCCCCCTAGATGTTAGCTGTGGCGGGTGGTGGTGGTGCGTGGGGAAGCAGGGAGAGGGCTGACGTCACTGCCCACTCCTCACAATTCCCAGGTGTGTGGGGGGAAACAGGAAGGAAGGAACGGGGACCCAGCCCATCCAAAGAATGGCCAGGCTGCTCCCAGACCCCGTCCTCACCTGGGCAGCCACCAGGGGGCAGGAGGGCTCGGGACCGGCAGGTTGGCAGAGACAGGCAGGCCTCCCCCGCTGTCTTCTAGGCTCTGACATGGGGAGGTGGGGGGGAGGGGGCAGGGAGCCTGGATCTGCCCCCCTTTGTTTCCTGAGAAGCCCATGGGAGCAGCCTGGATGACCCTTTCCGCCCCTCTCCTCCCCCCCCCACCGGAATCCTGCAGTCCCTCCCTTGAGGATGCACGGGGCCAGGCCCCCGGGACAACACCCACGCGCCCACCCACAGGCTCACATGTGGGTCCCACCTCCCCCACCAGGTGAGTCAAGGGGCAGACATGAGGGGGTCGCTGCAGGCCAGTTGTTGCCCCCCACCCCCACCCCCGTTCAGTTAATCCCGCACGGATTCTCCCGCATGGAGCTGTGGCCTGGGAGCCTGCAGGTGTGGCCGGCTTTGTCCCAGCCCGCCCTCTCAGGAACCCAGGTGTTTCCAGTTACCTGCCTGGGCACCTGGGTTGGGGGTGGGGCTCCGGGAAGTTGGACCAGCCCGGGAGAAAACAGGACAAAGGGCTGCATTTTTCATAGAACTAAACCTACTCAGCTCAGAGTCCTAGTGAGGCCTGTCCTAAAATGTCCTTAAAAAAGTCCTGCTGGGTCTGTGCTATGCGGATCCTCAGGCCTCCCCCTGGTTCAGAGGAAAATGGATCGTGTCTTTGCGGGTCTACAGGTGTGGGGACCACTCATCCAGGTTCTTCTGCGAGTGGGTTCCACCACAACCTGCAGTAACGGCCCACTCCTCAGGCCCCACCCCCCTGCACAAGTCCCTGGAGGGTGGGGGGGGGGGTCACACAGCCTGCACCTGCAGGTCCCAGGCCCCTCCCACTTCTCTGCAGGACTGAACACCCCCACCCCGCCCCCTGCTCACACCAGACCCCTGCAGGTGGGCCCTGCTGCCACGTGCCCCCTGGGCTCCAAGCCGCAGCACAAATATGATTTCTGAGTCAGATTTGAAAAAGGTGAAAGATTTATATTAAAAAAAAAAAAAGAAAGAAAGAAACACCTCTGCTGAGATACAATAGGCATAGAGCAAGCCCCCTGAAGGGTATGAGGGACGTTTAAAGGATGTGTACTTTAAGTTTGTGTAAGCATCTTTACATAAAGTTGACAGGGAGCGCCCCTCCCCCTTTCTCAATGCCGTCCCCTCTCCCAGGCCTCTTTATTATGCCAGCTTCGGGTGTCACACCAGGTCCCTCCGTGGGGACTCACTCCCAGGCTCCCTGGCGCCGGGCCCCTGCTGGCCAGCTCTGTGTCCTGATTCCACCTGGTCTCCAGCCAGCGGATGCCAGCTTGGTTTTCAGAGCGTTCTGGGGAGTGCGCAGTGGGGGCACAGGTGGGGAACCCGGCATGGAAGGGCCTGGTGATCTGCATCCCCAAGTGCAGCTAAGTCGCGGGGAGCCACCCCTCGCCAAAGGCAGGCTCTCAGGTTTCCCCCTGTTGCGCACAAAGAAAGGAGGGTGCCCCGGGCCAGCCGGAGGAAGCGCCGCGCAGGGGCGCAGACTGGGGGGGGGGGGGGGGCCGGGACCCAGATCCGGCTCCCGTGCCTCTCGGATGGCACAGGCGATCACTCGGAGGCCAGGGAGGAGGTAGCCTGGCCACCGCCCCGCTGGAAACCCGGGCGCCTGGGTCCTTGCCCAAAACTTAAGAGTCTGAAAAAGTGCGACTTCCCGAAGGCGCCCGCGCGGGGGTGGGGTGGGGTGGGGTTGAGGAACAGCGCAAGAACCCAGGAACCGTCTCGATCAGACTCAGGTGGCCGGGCCAGACTCCGACAGCAAAAGGCGCATCTGCTCAGACCCGGGGAACAATGAGCGGCTCGCCGGGCGCAGGGCGGGTCCCCACGGCGCAAGGTGCCCGCCGCAGCCCCTACCTGGCTTGGGCTCCGGGGCTGGGGTGCGGCTCCAGCGCCGAGTACAGGACGACGAGGAGCCCCGAGCCGGCCGCCCAGAGCAGCAGCAGCCAGCGGAGACGGCCGCGCGGGGGCTCCATGTAGCCCCGGCCCGCGGGCGCCCGTCCGCCGCCTGGCCGGGACGAGAGAAGAGGCCCGGGTGGGGCGGGCCGGGAGCGGCTTTGCCGGGGCCGCCCAGCCGCCCCCGCCGCTCGCCGGACGTCGCCGCGCTCCGGGGCGCTGGGCTGCGGGGTTGGGGAACGGCGCGCGCCCCCGGCGCTGTCCCGTGCCCTGGGCACCTCGACGGCGGCCACGCTCCCGCCGGCGCTCGGACCAGCGCCGCCCGCCAGCCCGGGGCGAGCCGCGCGCCTTCCCCGTAAGGTTCAGGGCGGGGACTTGCGGGCCGGGCAGCGGGCGGGACGCGGGGAGACGCCGCCACCTGCCGCGTTGGCTGCGCACTGCGCGCTACGGGACCGGCTCCAGGGTTCTGGACGCCCGGGGCAGGTGGGCGGCGGCCGGGAAGCGCCCTGCCCTGCTCCCCTCCCCTCGGAAGGGCTCTAGCGCCTGGCACTGGCGCCTCGGGCGGGCGCGTCCCCAGCTGCGGCTGTCATCCTCCGCTTTGGTGACCACGCGGGGCGGTCAGGCCCCCAAACCTCATTGCCTCTGTTACAGAGCAGGCCATGCCGGAGCCCTCAGCTGCGGAGAGACCTCCCGTGGGGTCCAGCGGGCAGGGAGGGCTGCGCTCCGGCCGTGAGCAGAGCCCCCGTACGCGGGAGCTGATGGGGTGGCCCGCCAAGGGCAGTGTCCAGGATCTAGACTCGAAGAAGCCGTGAGATACCCCCGACCTTCGGAGGGCCGCCGGCCCCTCTGCTTTCTGCTCTCCTCTGGGTGCGCAACAGGTTTTTGCCCCAAGGGAGGGCTTTCCCACAAAGCTACCTGTGGCCAGGAAGGGGTCACTCGGGGTCAGCGTGGGCCAGGCCTTTGCTTTTCTCCAAGATGGCTAAGCAGAGCCAGGGCCCCCTTGCTTTCCCACTGATGGGTGCGGTGGAAATTTTCTGTCTCTCTCTCTCTCTCTCTCTCTCTCTCTCCAAAAGGCAGAGTTACAGGGAGACAGATCTTTCATCTGCTGGTTCACTGCCCCGGACTCCACCCCAGACTCACATGGGTGGCAGGGGCCCAAGCCCGTGGGCCACCTCCTGCTGCTTTCCTTGGGAGCAGCCAGGACTCCAAATGGCACCATGTGGGATGCTGGCGTTGCAAGCAGACTTCCATTTCATTTCTTAAAAAAATATATATATATATATTACTTATTTGAAAGAGTTACACACACACACACACACACACACACATACACGTGCGCAGACAGACAGAAGGGAGATCTTCCCAGGCCATTAGAAGGGCACTGGATCGGACATGGGTCAGCCAGGATGTGAACCAGAGCCCTTATGGAATGGCCACCTCCCCAGTAGTGGCTTTGCCCCTGCGCCACGGCGCTGGCCCCCTGGTTTCCACTGTAACCCTCGCGGGTGTCACTTGCCGTAATGCCTGTGGTTGTGACTCGGGCTTCGCGCATCGCGTTCTCAGCTTCCTCCATGGTGCGCAGGGCCTCAGCCCCTCCCTCTCGCTCAGCCTGCAGCCCCGCCGTTCAGCGGGGACCCCACCTTCCACGTCATGGAGACAGTGGGGGTCCCTGGTAATTCATTCGGCTGTCCGTCTCCAGCCCCGCAGAGGTCTGGCAGCTCCTCCCTGCCTGGACTCTGGCCTCTTCTCCCACGCGGGATCGACCCCATCCGTGTCGATGAGCGCGGTCCGCCTCCAGCACAGCCACCGAGCTCCGTCCATCTCCTGGACTTCCCATGCCTCCCGTCCCCAGCTTCCCAGGGCCCCCAGCCTCTCCTCGGCTCCGCCCCCTCCCAGGTGCCTGCTCGCCCTCAGCAGTTCTCATTCTTCCCCACGTGCACCCCTCCCCCACTGAGCTCTCTCCACTAACCCAGGTTCTCCTGGTCCTGGCTCTCTGCCCAGCAAACCTCCCCACGGGCACCTGCCGTGCCCCTCCCCCGGGCTGTGGACGGCGTGGAGCTGCCACTGGCCCAGCCCCCTCCGGGCTCTTCTGCATCCCCGGACGGGGCCAGCTTGGTCCTGCTCAGTGATGATTCTAGAACAGCACCCTCTCCCGGCCTCGCCTCTGCATGTGGCTGTCCCGTGTGGCAGCTGAGTCTCCTTTGTGAGGTTTTGAGCAGGTGGGAGTTTAGTGACTGCTTTAGGGGCTGGGCCTTGGGGGTGTGGTTAGGGTCAGCGGTGGTCCTGGGGGCGTGGCTAGGGTCAGCGATGGTCCTGGGGGCATGGTTAGGGTCAGCGATGGTCCTGGGGGCATGGTTAGGGTCAGCAGTGGTCCTGGGGGCGTGGCTAGGGTCAGCGATGGTCCTGGGGGCGTGGTTAGGGTCAGCAGTGGTCCTGGGGGCATGGTTAGGGTCAGCGGAGGTCCTGGGGGCGTGGTTAGGGTCAGCAGTGGTCCTGGGGCGTGGTGGTCCTGGGGCGTGGTTAGGGTCAGCGGTGGTCCTGGGGGCGTGGTTAGGGTCAGCAGTGGTCCTGGGGCGTGGTTAGGGTCAGCGGTGGTCCTGGGGGCGTGGCTAGGGTCAGCGGTGGTCCTGGGGGCGTGGTTAGGGTCAGCGGTGGTCCTGGGGGCATGGTTAGGGTCAGCAATGGTCCTAGGGGCGTGGTTAGGGTCAGCGGTGGTCCTGGGGGCGTGGTTAGGGTCAGCGGTGGTCCTGGGGGCATGGTTAGGGTCAGCGGTGGTCCTGGGGCGTGGTTAGGGTCAGCGGTGGTCCTGGGGTGGAGGCCTCAGCCTGAGAACCAGAATGAACCTCTTTTCTTAGAGATTTGTTTATTTGAATGAGTTTTGGGGGGGAGAGGGAGAGAGGGAGGGAGGGAGAGAGCGAGCGTCCAGCTGCTGTTTTACCCCCCAGGTGGCTGCAACGGCCAGGGAGGGCTGGGCCAGGTCAAAGCCAGGAGCTTCATCCAGGTCTCCCAAGTGGGTGGCGGGGACCCAAGCACTTGGGCCATCTTCTGCTGCTTTCCCAGGCCACAGCAGGGAGCTGGACCGGAAGGGGAGCAGCCGGGACTCGAACCAGTGTCCACGTGGGATCCCGGCATCACAGGCAGCACCTTGTTCCTGCTGTGCTACAATGCTGATCCCAAACCTCTTTTCTCGTAGCTCCCTAGCCCCAGCTGTTTCATCATAGCAACAACAACAACAAAACCCAGACTCGTACGAAGACAGTCGGGCCGAGCCTCACCTGGCCACGCCTCTCACTCCGAAGTCATGTCCACATCTGAGAAGGACTGGGAGGGGAGGGTCAGCCCACCTCAGATCCGTGTCTGTTGCAGAAGGCGTGCGACCCCTGGCTCAGAGACTAAGGACTTTGCCACTCACGTCACAGCTGGTGGCCGTCCGTGGTTGTGTCACTTCCTACCTGCCAGGCCCACGAGGGTGAGCAGGCAGGCCCAGGTGGGTTTGCAGAGCAGTGAGGAGCCCTGGGCGAAGGGAACCAGAGGGAGGCACCACTTTTCTCTTCCAAGGCCATTTGCTATTCCAACCTGAAAGGAGAGAGGCTGAGGCCGGCTTTGTGTTGGAGCCGGTTAATCCCATCTGGGCACCGGTTCATGTTCCAGCTGCTCCACTTCTGATCCAGCTCCCTGCTGGTGCAGCTGGGGAAGCAGCAGAGGACGGCCCAAGCCCTTGGACTCCTGCCACCAGTAGGGGAGAGCCATCTGGAGCCCCAGGATTCTGGTTTGGGCCTGGCCCAGCCCGGGATGTTGCAGCCATTTGGGGAGTAGATGGAAGATTTCACTCACTCGCGCTCTCTCTCCCTCCCTCTCTGTAACTCTGCCTTTCAAATAATCAATAAAACATCAGAAAAAGAAAAAAAAGAATCTGGGGTAAAAGGGTGGTTGGTGCCTGGGCTCGCAGGTGCAGAAATGCGTCCCACCCACTGAGGGTGAGCTCTCTCTGATCCCTTAGGAATTCTTGCCCACGTACCTCCTCTCCGTTCCCACAGGCCACCCTGCTTCCGGTGCTGTGTCTTCCTCCTGTTCAGGTCTTGCTGTGGCAGCCGCCCCGTGCTCTGCACAGCTCCCAGACACGCCCCCAGATATCACCCTGAAGAGCAAAGCCGAACAAGTAACCTCTGTCACACTGCACCCCTCCTAGCTGCTCCCTTCTCTCCTCAGCCAAGTCCTTGGCAAGAGGAAGTCTCTTCTGTCTCCACTTCTCTCTGCTGATCACGCCACGGAGGCTGGACCTGACCCACTGGGGCCACTGGGACCCCAGCACCGGTGCCGGCCCTGCTGGCTCTGCCCTTGGCCTTGGCACTGAGCTCCCCAGGATCTCCAGCCTGGGTGCTCCTCTCCCTAAGCCCGGCGCTGAGTCCTGAATTTGTCTGCATTTCAGGGCCAGGCCCTTGGCTTCAGCCGGGCACCTGCTCAGCCAGACAAGGGGCATCCCTGGGGCCCTGGGCTCCTTGGGGGGGTGCCCTCCTGAGGCCTTCGTGTCCCCCAGACCCTTTCCCAGTCTGTGCCCCCTCTCAGTGGTGGCATCGATCATGGCTGGTACCAGACTTTATGCCGCTCATCCCTTTCTGCTCCACCCCCAACCCTGGACTCAGTTATCAGGTGGTGGCCACTTTATTCCCCAAATTAGCAAATGCATGATGACAGGCCAGCATCATAATACCACAGAACTGTAATTGGTCCCTGAGGGTTTCATTAAAAAAAGAAAAAAGAAGAAGAGGTGCCGGGGCTGTGGTGCAGCGGTTGAAACCCCGTTCTGCAGTGCCGGCATCCCATATGGGCGCTGGTTCTAGTCCCGGCTGCTCCACATCTGATTGAGCTCCCTACTATAGCCTGGGAAAGCAGTAGAAGATGGCCCAAGGCCTTGGGCCCCTGGACCCACGTGGGAGACCTGGAAGAAGCTCCTGGCTCCTGGCTTCGGATCAGCACAGCTCTGGCCATTGTGGCCATCTGGGAAGTGAACCAGCGGATGGAAGACCTCTCTCTCTCTCCTCCTGTAATCCTGTCTTTCAAATAAATAAGATTTTTTTTTAATAAAGAAAGCTCTGGAGGTTAGCCACACAAAGATGCGGATCTTCTCCCCGTGAACAGCCAGGATGGGAGCCAGTGCCTGGCCCAGGGGTCCCCAGGCTGGGTCCAGATGTCCAGGCCCCAGGGTGGAGGACCTGGGTTCAAGTGTCGCTTCCAACTCCCCACGTCAGTCCTGCTGATGCAGACCCTGAGCGGCAGCAGCAATAGGTCGAGTAACTGGCTGCCTGCCACCCACGTGGGAGATGTGGATTTAATTTCAGCTCCTGGCTTTGGTTCTGGCCCAGGTCCAGCCCAGCCCTGGCCACTGCAGGCATCTGGGGACTGAGCCAGCCGATGGGAGCTCTTTGTCTCTCTGCCTCTCAAATAAAATAAAAAAAATTTTAAATGGCTAAAGTGGCAAATTTTATGTTATGTATATTTTGCTGTAATTTATTAAATGCAAAAGAGAGAGAGAGAGAGGGAGGGAGGGAGGATTGGATTTCTGCTCGGGTCTTGTCATCAGAACGTGGACCTGTTCCAACAGCGAGCAGACCCGCTGAGGGCAGAGCTCTGGATGTGTTTCCAGGAGTGTGGTGGGGGAGGGCATCCCCGTGATGCCGAGGAGTCGGCCGAGACGGGGACTGAGCGGACCCAGCCACGCGGGGCAGCGGAGTCACCTGTGGCTTGTGGGCTCTTCAGTCAGCTTCAGTCAGTTTGAAAGCCTGCTGTGCGTTTGAACGCCGAGTCCTGGCCTATAGTTTTTAAAGTAAACCTGTAGGCTCATGCACAGTTGCAAGAAATAATGGGGAGAGACGGCACGTCCCTGTTACCAGCTTTCACCCAGCGGTAACACCCTGGAAGATGAGATGGTACAGTGTCACAACAGGATGGTGGCATCGACAAGGCCCAATGGGGCCGGCGCTGTGGAGAAAGAAGCAGGTTAAGCCACCGCCTGCAACGCTGGTAGGCCATGTGGTTGCTGGTTTGAGTCCTGGCTGCTCCACTTCCGATCCTGCTTCCTGCTAATGGTCCTGAGGAAGCAGCGGAGCATGGCCGCGTGCCTGGGCCCCTGCACCCACGCGGGAGACCCGGATGGAGTTCCAGGCTCCTGGTTTCAGCCTGCTTCAGCCCTGGCTGTGTCAAGTTGAAGAGCTCCGCCTAGCCCCAAGGCCCAAGGGTTTGCTTCTCTGTGCTGCACCAGTTCAGCCTTCTGGTCTACCTCTGGGTCTCTGTGTGTTCTATGAGTTGCTGTGTGTTGCAGTGAGGTTGATGTTGGGTTCATGGATGTCCGGTGGCTCCAGCACCATGTGTGGGGAGGAGCGTGATTTTTGTTGAAGTTCTCGAGACTGATCCAGCTTTGCCCCACCCCCGCCTTTGTGCTGTGATGGACAGATCTTGGTTGGGAGCAGGTGAGTCCCTTAGGGCTGCCGGTGGGAGGGGCTGGGACAGGGAGCTCACTGGTGCTGGGGAGACATTCAGAGCCCAAGAGCCCAGCCTCCCCCTCCCCACGAGCAGCACGGGGAGCAATTGTTGGGTCATCACCAGGGTGGGTGCAGGGCTCCAGGGGGGCCAGGGCTGGAAGGTGGCCTGGCCTTTGTGACTTAACCCCTCAAGACCGCCTCCAAAGCTGCCCCTGGGGAGCAGGTGAGATGGCCCGGACAGGTAGGGGCTTGCACTTCTCGGGCCCTGATGTGTGGGGGATGAGGAGTTGTCCTGGAAACACAGGGAGGAGGCTCCAACGCCCAGGACAGCGGGCAGGGAAGACAAGGCGCCCTCTGTTCTCAGGAGGCTGGGCTCTGATGCATCGTGGACACGGCCCTGGGGAGGAGCGGTGGACGCTGGCCCTGCTGTGTGTGAGAGCCGTGTGCTCAGTGGGAGCCACACAGCGAAGAGGGAAGCGGCCCCGCAGCCCTGCACTCAGCCTCGGGAGCAGGTGCTCGGGGCGACCTGCGCCTCCCGGGAGGAAAGCCTGGGGTGGGAGGGAGCCCCTGCTCTGGGCTGCGCACTGTGGGGTTTCTGTCTCACTGGCTGGGAGAGAGGGCTGGGAGAGAGGGCTGGGGACGTCGGCTGTTCGTGCTGCTTGCCGAGTTCCGCAGGGAGTTGGTCTGAAGCGCGCCGCCTGCTGGGAACCCAGATTGCGTCTTAACATTCGAGTTTTGAACAAGGGAAATTTGAGTATGAACTGGATATTTGGTGAATCTAACTTTTTTTTTTTTTTTTGACAGGCAGAGTGGACAGAGAAAGAGAGAGACAGAGAGAAAGGTCTTCCTTTGCCGTCGGTTCACCCCCCAATGGCCACCGCGGCCGGCGTGCTGTGGCCAGTGCATCGCTCTGATCCGAAGGCAGGAGCCAGGTGCTTCTCCTGGTCTCCCATGGGGTGCAGGGCCCAAGCACTTGGGCCATCCTCCACTGCACTCCCAGGCCACAGCAGAGAGCTGGCCTGGAAGAGGGGCAACCGGGACAGAATCTGGCGCCCCAACCGGGACTAGAACCTGGTGTGCCGGCGCCACAGGTGGAGGATTAACCTATTGAGCCGCGGCGCCAGCCTGAATCTAACTTTTTAAAGATAAAGATTTATTTATTCAAAAGGCAGAGCTACAGAAGGAGAAGAAGAAGAAGAAGAAGAAGAAGAAGAAGAAGAAGAAGAAGAAAGAGAGAGAGAGAGAGAGAGAGAGAGAGAGAGAACCTTCCATCCACTGGTTCACTCCCCAAAATGAGTGCAACAGCGGGGTCAGGCTAAAGCCAGGAGCCTGGAGCTCCATCTGGGTCTCCAGGCACTTGGCCCGTCCTCTGCTGCCTTCCAGGTGCATCAGCCGGGAGCTGGGTCAGAAGCAGGCAGGTGGGACTTGAACCAGAACTCTGAACTGGGCTGTCCGGGTGTCACAGCTTAATCTGCTGTCGGTCCCTGACCTGGTTAGCTTTTTTTTTTTTTTTTTAAAGATTTATTTTTATTTACTTGAAAAGCAGAGTTACAGAGAGGGGCAGGAAGAGACAGAGAGAGAGGTCTTCCATCCATTGGTTCACTCCTCAGATGGCTGCAACAGCTGGGGCTGGGCCAGGCTGAAGCCAGGAGCCAGGAGCTTCTTCTGGGTCTCCCACGTGGGCGGCAGGGGCCAAGCACTAGGGCCGTTTTCCACTGCTTTCCCAGGCGCATTAGCAGGGAGCTGGATTGGAAATGGAACAGCTGGGACTTGAACTGGCTCTCGTATAGGGTGCTGGTGTTGCAGGTGGTGGCTTGGTCCGCTACGCCGCAGAGCTGGCCCCGGCTGTTAGCTTTTTAAAGGTGTGATAATAACATTGTGGTTACGCTTTCCATGAGTTCTTTGTTACTAGTGACGTGGGCGAGGAGTCGGTGAGGGACACGTCGCTGAGTTCGGCCGGCTGACTCAGCTCGGCTGAAGTCCAGCGCGGCCACTCTGCACCAGGCTGCTCGGCCTCGCCCTCCGTCACGCTCCAGAAGCCACGAGCTCCCCACGGCTCCACCTTCCTGGAGACCCCCGGGTCACTGCAGCCCCACCCCCATCCCATCGGGCACTACCCTGCAGAAGTGCGACCCAGCCTGGGTGGGGGGATTCCCGCACCTGAGGTTGGCAGCACTCACGTCTGAGCGTGCACTGTCCCTGTGCCTGTGGCGAGATCCTGCTCCTCTGCTCGCCTCTGTTTTCTTGCACACAGGAAGTCAGGACCTGGACTAAGTCTGGAGGGGGTGGCGGGGGGGGATGCCTCTCCAAGCTCAGCCGGGGCACTCGGTCCCCCCCACAGTGCTAACGCCGCATACTGACGTCCTTGTAGGGAAACAGTGTGGTGCATGGGATCCGCTAGGAGCAAGTCTGAGCTGTGAGTGGGGAGCCCTGGGGAGACGATGAAGCAAGAGTGGCTGGGTCCGCCGCCGCCGGAGGGCTGGGTCCGCCGCCGCGGGAGCCAGGGGGTGGCACCGGTGTTCACTGCACTGCGCACTCCACTTCTGCTTATGTCTGAAATCATCCATGAAAAGGGGCCAGTTTGTTTTTGTTTCTACATCTGAAACAGGTGTCATTACACATTTTATTTTTAATAGATTTATTATTTGAGAGGCAAAGTTACACACAGAGAGAAGGAGAGGGAGAGAGAGAGAGAGAGAGAGAGAGAGAGGTCTTCCATCCACTGGTTCACTCCCTGAATGGCCACAACAGCCGGAGCTGGGCCGATCTGAAACCAGGAGCCAGGAGCTTCCCCCAGGTCTCCCACGCGGGTGCAGGGGCCCAAGCACTTGTCCTGTCTTCCACTGCTCTCCCAGGCCATCAGCAGGGAGCTGGATCAGAGGTGGAGCAGCCGGGACTCGAACTGGAGCCCGAATGGGATGCTGGCACCACGGAGACTCAACCCACTATACCACAGCGACGTTTTAGAAACATGAAGATGTCTGTTTCACCAGGGGCAACACAGGAAGCTTCTGCCCCCTCCCAAAGCCACGGCCACAGCAAAGGCCAAGAAGGCAGTGCTGAGACCGTCCAGAGCACACAAACGAGATCGACCCACTGCCCAGGCCCCAGCGGCCCGGGACGCCAGGCCCCGGGAGGCAGCCAGGCACCCTCGGAGCAGAGCCCCAGGGGAGCAGGTTGCCCGCTGTGTCAGCATCCAGTTCCTGGCCACTGAGTCCGCCATGAAGACAGAGACAGCAACACACTCGTGTTCACGGTGGTCGTCAAGGCCAAAAGCACCAGAGCCAGCAGGCTGGGAAGAAGCTGTGACAGTGAGGGGCCGGTGCTGTGGCACAGCGGGTAAAGCTGCCACCTGCAGTGCCGGCATCCCATATGGGCACTGGTTTGAGTCCCGGCTGCTCCACTTCCCATCCAGCTCTCTGCTGTGGCCCGGGAAAGCAGCAGAAGATGGCCCAAGTGCTTGGGCCCCTGCACCCTGTGGGAGACCTGGA
Organism: Oryctolagus cuniculus; assembly: GCF_051225735.1. Taxonomy (NCBI): domain Eukaryota; kingdom Metazoa; phylum Chordata; class Mammalia; order Lagomorpha; family Leporidae; genus Oryctolagus; species Oryctolagus cuniculus. The sequence continues at coordinate 4,187,069 of NC_142883.1, read as the reverse complement.
AGAAGCTCCTGGCTCCTGGCTTCAGCCTGGCCCAGCCCTGGCCATTGCAGCCATCTAGGGAGTGAACCAGCAGATGGAAGACCTCACTCTCTCTCCTTTCTCCTTCTCTCTATATAACTCTGACTTTCAAATAAATAAATAACAAACCCATGACACTGTGGTGATGAAGGTGAGCTCCCGGGTGGGACACGATGGGAGAAGGCCTGCGTCCACCTGGCCCTTGGTTCTGATGCTTTGGACGTGGTCGCTAAGCTAAGATCATCTACGCCAAGCCCATCTTCTAAATATGTTTTTTTCACCATAAAAAAGCTATAGGGACCAGCCGGTGCCGCAGCTCAATAGGCTAATCCTCCGCCTGCGGTGCTGGCACCCCAGGTTCTAGTCCCGGTCGGGGTGCTGGATTCTGTCCCAGTCGTTCCTCTTCCAGGCCAGCTCTCTGCTGTGGCCAGAGAGTGCAGTGGAGGATGGCCCAAGTGCTTGGGCCCTGCACCCCATGGGAGACCAGGAGAAGCACCTGGCTCCTGGCTTCGGATCAGCGTGGTACACCGGCCACAGCGGCCATTGTGGGGTGAACCAACGGAAAAAGAAGACCTTTCTCTCTGTCTCTCTCGCTCTCACTGTCCACTCTGCCTGTGGGGAAAAAAAAAAAGCTATAGGGACCTCATCAAAATTCCAAGTTTTCTGGGGGCTGAGTGGGGGGAGGCACTGCGCTGCAATGGGTTAAGCTGCAGCTTGGGACGTCCTGCACACCATATCAGAGGGCCTGGGATCAAGTCCCGCCTGTTTCCCATCCAGCTCTCTGCTGTGGCCCAGGAAAGCAGTGGAGGATGGTCCAAGTCCTTGGGCCCCTGCACCCCACAGGGGAGACTCAGATGGAGTTTGTAGCTCCTGACTTTGGCCTGGCCCAGCCCTGGCCACTTGGGGAGTGAACCAGAGGATGGAAGATCTCTCTGTCTCTCTCTGTCTCTGACTCTGTCTCTCTGTCACTCTTGCTGTTTCAAATAAACAAAAATAAAGATTTGCTTTTAAAAAAAGTTCAAGTGCTCTGTGTTCTGGAATAATCAAGTGTAAGCATCTTTGTAAAATAAACTTTCACGAAAATCAGTCGCTCTGAAATGGCCTCCATCTCGAGCCGGTGCCTAATCAAAATTCATTAGAGGCTCTAATTGCACACCCAAGGCGAGGGGTGTCATTTCAATCAAAGCCATTTTGGGATGATTAATTATTTTATGAAAAACGCAGTGATGAAAATTGCTCCCGTTGTATTTTGCGAATTTATAAAAAGGCCGACTCATGCCCTGAATGGAAGCGGAGCGGAGACCGAGTTTGCAAAAAGAAACGCAGCTGACGGCCAAGCTCGCGTGCGAGCTGGGGGATCCGGACCAGCGCAGGACGGAGCGGGCTGTGGTTCTCACGGCGGCGCCCACGACGCCGTCAGGGCTGCAGACGTTTCTTTGCCATCTTTTCCTACAGACCTGTTCACGGGAAGGCTTTCCAACTTCTTGAAAAGAATAAATGTGGTTTCTTCAGAAGTGAGACACAGATAAGAGGACTGATTTGTGCACTTGTGCCTCACCGAGCAAGTGATCGGTGCGGGCTGGGGTCGGCCTTGCCAGCAATAAGAGAAAAATATTAAAATTGTGACACTTAAAACTGGCTTCTCATTAATCTCAATTGTGCTGCTGTAGCATTGCATGTATCACGTAATTCATTAACTTTCTCAGTCAGTGCTAGCGATTTGTTACTTTTCTGCCTGTGGTGCATCTGTTAAAATTATTCACGGTGCTTTTTTTTTTTTCTTATTAGTTTGGAGTCCAAACTGAACGCATTTGTCACCTTGATCTTGAACATTTTCCAGCGCCCCATTGTCTTGCAGGTCGCATCCCTGCCCCTGCCTCATCCCCCCCAGGTCAGCCCCCCTCCTGTCCCCCCAGCTAACCGCCAGCGAGCACGATGCAGCACCCGGGCCTGACCAGCTCTCGCTCCTGTGGACTTTCCCGGGGGCCGGTGCCACTCGACCGTGGCTGCCCCGCTGTGAAAACACACGTGTGCGTGGAGCCAGGAGAGCCTGACCCCCGAGCCCTCGGAGCACTGATCCCACCACCGTCGTTGAGACCGAGACCTCTTCCAGCCCGCGACCTCTTCCAGCCCGCGTGGACCGGGGTATCCTGGAGACACTGTGGGGGCCGTGGCACAGTGGTTTTGCCTAGGACAACCCCAGTGACAAGACTTTGGAGGTGGGGGCTTGGCGCTGTGGCACAGCAGGCTAAGCCGCCACCTGTGACGCTGGCATCGCGCGTCTGAATGCCGGCTTGAGTCCCGGCTGCTCCACTTCCAATCCAGCTCCCTGATAATGCTCCTGGGAAAGCAGCGGAAAATGCCCCAAATATCTGGGCCCCTGCCACCCGTGTGGGAGACCCGGATGGAGTTGCAGGGTCTTGGCTTTGGCCTGGCTCAGCCCTGGCTGTTGCAGGCATTTGGGGAGTGAACCAGTGCACAGAGGATTCTCTCTCTCTCTCTCTCTCTCTCTCTCTCTCTCTCTCTCTCTCTCACACACACACACTATTACTCTATTATGAAACAAATTTTTTTTAACCAAAAGTTGGATGTCGTCCCCCACCTGGCCACAGGATCCTCTCCCTGGATTGAAGTCACGCTTTGTAAGAATATTGAGGGCACGCGATCACACTGGCTGGGGAGCACCTGGGGTGCACACGTGGCTGGGACCTGGGTGGATAGCGAGGGAGGGGGCAGCTGGTGGCCTTCACGGCCGGGGCCTCCCCGCTCCCAGCCGCTCTGGCCGGTTCTCCCATTTACTAAGCATTTGTGGGGAATGCAAGGCCGGGAATGCAAGGCTGCTGCTCCCTGGGACAATCCCCACCCCCTCCCAGAGCAAGTCCTCACCTGCTTCTCTCCCCAGGGAGTCCCGGGTCCCAGCTGCGCCCACGCAGCCCTGCCTGCTCACTCCCTAGTCCTCCCTGGCTGCTGGCTCCCTCCAGAGAGGCGGGGATGTGTGCACAGCCGCTCCCAGCCCCCAGCCCCCAGCTGGCACTAGGGAGGGAGGGGTGAGGACTCTCCAGACACCTGTGAAGGAGGAGAGCACTTAGGAGGGGGGACTCCCAGCCCCAGGGGAGCGAGGTCAAGTTCCCTATATGCCCTCTGCCTCCGTTTCCTCATTCGTGACACGGAGAGGCAACAGCTGTGCCGACTTGGTAAGGACGGCCGTGCCCACGAAATGTGTCCGTGACAGCTCTGGAAACACTGGAGGCATGCCACAAATGTTGGTGGTTGGGGTCCCAGGCGGAGTGAACTGAGGTGCTGGGACAGTGCTGTGTTCTGTTTGGTGAGGGACTGATGTGTTTGCATGGCCAGGCGTCCACCGTGGTGACAGCAGGGCTCGGCTCGGCACAGAGATGTGGTGTCACCGGTGCACGCGCAACTGTGGACGAGGGCAGCGACAGCCACGCACGCACCCCACTCCACAGCAGAACCTTCTGCCATCTGCCAAGAGGCCCAGTGCACCTGCTGGGCGACGAGAGACCTTGGGGAGGAGAAGCGAGGTAGCCAGCAGAGAGCAGGCACCAGCTGATGGACAGAAGAGCCAGGCCATCTTGGGTGGTCCAGCTGGGTCCTGGATGGACCCCCCTTGGGTACCCACCCCTGGCCCGAGCTGAACCCACCCAAATGCTGATGTAGGCAGCATGAGCGAATACCCAGCCACGTTTCTGAAACTGCAGATTTTGGAAGCACCTGGACGGAAGGCACTTCCCAGCCACTTGGTGGTTTGGGCCCTGTCTCTAGGGAAAGCTGCTGCCTGTCCAGGGGAGCCTCGGGCAGCAGCACTTCCTCCCCAGCTGCTGACAGCCCCAGAACAGGAAGCAGCCCAGGGCGAGTACAGGCAGCGCAGGAGGGCTGCCCCGGGCCGGGTGTGCCACGAGTCAGCCTTCATCCCGCCCCGGCCCAGGGCCCAGCGGGGCCCATGAGGTGAAGGCGGCAGGGACGTGGTCCCTCTCGCTCTCAGGCCGGGCCAGAGGTGGAAGCGCGTGACTTGTACCACCCTGGGCAGCTCCTGTGTTGGGATTGGGGGTGTGGGGTATAGGTGTGTGTGGCTGGGTCAGCCTCTGGTTCCCTGGCTCCCAGCTCCGCAGTGGGACCAGCCAGGGCAGCCTGGCTTCCCCAACACCCGGCAACAATGCCAACCTCAAGGACTGTAATTTCTCCCAGGTCCTTTAACCCAAGGACGAGCCGAGGAGGCGCAGAGCCTTCCGGAATTAGTCTGTGGACTGCAGTGCGCATCAAGGCGGAGTAAGCAGAAGGAATAGAGGAAAGGCCAGGGTGGGTGAGAGCCGACCGTTCTCGCACAGAGCGCCAGGGACGATCCAGACACCGCGCCCGTGCAGCCGTTTCCCGAGGGCCCTGGGAAGACGCCTCCTCCACGGTGACTCACCGACGGCCATGAAGCCACGGGCTTTCCCATCGGTCTCTGCAGAGAGAATTCGCACAGAGGGCGCGGCACAGTGAGACATGGTGCACATGCAGCCGGAAGGCGTGGGCACTTGTGGCCCCAGAGGGGGCGTCCTCTGGGCTCCTTGGAGGGAAAGGCCCCGGGCCGTCATCTTCTCCGCCTAGCGGTGCACGGCTGTCCGTCACCGTGCTTGTCTTAGCCGGCCAGCCAGGAGCACCTGCCGCCTCACTGTCTGCCAGCGCAGTCATGTAATCACCTAATCACGGGGACAGCACGGCTGGCCTCAGGCCTCCCAGCGTCCCAGTAGCAGGACTCACAGCGCAGGACAGGTGGCAGCACAGGGCTGCTCCCCGCACCTCCCACAGTGGGTAATCCTGAGAGTGCCACGTGGTCCACAAGCTGATCAGCAAACGGTTTGAGGGCAGGTGAAAACCCACAGGATTGTAAGACGCCCTCCGTGAACACGAGTGTTTCGCCGTAGCCTTCTCTGTGTGTATGGTCAGCAGGGTGAGGACTAGAGCGGGAGCCCGGGCTACTGCCCTCCATCCACCTGCTACAGCTGGGTATCCGTCCTCCTGAATCTCTCCTGATCTCTCCAACACACTCCTTAAAAATAATAAAATAAGCCGGCCCCGCGGCTCACTAAGCTAATCCTCCGCCTTACGGCACCGGCACACCGGGTTCTAGTCCCGGTCAGGGCGTCGGATTCTGTCCCGGTTGCCCCTCTTCCAGGCCAGCTCTCTGCTGTGGCCCGGGAGTGCAGTGGAGGATGGCCCAAGTGTTTGGGCCCTGCATCCCATGGGAGACCAGGAGAAGCATCTGGCTCCTGCCATCGGATCAGCGCGGTGCGCCGGCCGTGGCGGCCATTGGAGGGTGAACCAACGGCAAAGGAAGACCTTTCTCTCTGTCTCTCTCTTTCTCTGTCCACTCTGCCTGTCAAAAAATAAAAACATAATAAAATAAAATAAAATAAAGCAAATAAATAAGATGGGACCAGCGCTGTGGCGTAGCAGGTAAAGCTGCTGCCTGCAGTGCCAGCATCCTATTCGGGCATGGGTTCAAGTCCCAGCTGCTCTGCTTCCCATTCAGCTGTCTGCTGTGGCCTGGGAAAGCAGTGGAGGATGGGCCAAGTCCTTGGGCCCCTGCATCTGCGTGGGAGACCCTGAAGAAACTCCTGGCTCCTGGCTTTGGATCAGCTCAGCTCCAGCCATTGTGGTCATCTGGGCAGTGAACCAGTGGATGGGAGACCTCTCTGTAACACTGCTTTTCAAATAAATACATAAATCTTAAAAAAAAAGATTTTTTAAAATTTATGTGAAAGGCAGAGCTACAGAGAGAGAGAGGGAAAGAGAGAGAGAGATTTTCTATCCCCTGGTTCAGTCCTCAAATGGCTGTAACAGCCGAGGCTGGGCCAGGCCTTAGCCAGGAGCTCCAGGCGGGTCTCCCACACGGGTGTAGGGCCCAAGCTCTCTGGCTTCTGCTGCTGCTTCCCCAGGTGCACCGCAGGGAGCGGGATGGGAAGCAGAGCAGCCGGGACTGGAACCAGCGCTCCAATCTGGGAAGCCGGCACTGCAAGCGGCAATTGACCCTGCCGTGCCCTGCACCATTTCCATTTGTTTGTTTTTGAGAGGCAGAAAGACATCAAGGATCAGAGAGAGCTTCCGCCTTCTAGTTTAGGCCCCAAATGCCCACCGCAGCTGGGGACGGGCCGCGCCAAAGCTCTCAGGAGCTGGGGGCTCAATCGGGGGTCCCATGTGTTTGGAGAGAACCCAGCCGTGACGGCTGCCTCCGGGGTCCCCCCCGCAGGAAGCTGCAATCAGGAGCTAGAGCCAGAACACACAGCCAGGCCTCCAAGGTGGGCCGCGTGTGTCCCCGGCAGCGACTTGGCCGTGGCACCGAACACCCGCCTCCCCTGCCCCCACTCTTCATGCTTTCGTTAGCGTGGCTTCTTTCTGAGATGTTTGTTCACTTATTCAGTCATTCATTCGTTCCCCTGTGCAGGTGCCCGGCGCTGCGCTTGTGCAGAGACGTTCGGCCACCCCAGCTGTCGCCACCTTCTCGGCTGAGACCCGGATGGAAGCTGCCCGGCCCATAGGGCGGCCCAGACAGGCACCCTACACTCTCGCCCGGAGCAGCTCTCATAAACCAAAGCCTTCTTAAAGGAGCCTCTCATTTTCCAGGAAGATAATTTTTATTGCATCTTTAGGGTGTGAGATTCAGCGGATTGTTCGGGTTCTTTATGGAGTTGTGAAACCATAACCACTCTCTTCCGGCTGTAAAGTTGGCAGGCACAGAGCTCGGGTGTATGTTATGCACACCCTAATTCACTTGTAGCCAGTTTGATGTGTCCCTCAGCGTGCAGACTCCCAGGGCAGGGACGGCCAGCTGTACCTTCTCGTTCCCAGCACCTCAACCGGACTGGCAGCCAGCAGGTGCAGGTGAGTTTGCTGAGTGCATAAGAGGATGTCATGGGTCGTTCATGGTTTGAACAGTGTCCCTCACAGGGGACCGGTGCTGTGGTACAGCGGGTTAACTTACCGCCTGCAGTGCTGGCATCCCGTACAGTGATGGTTCAAGTCCTGGCAGCTCTGCTTCCCATCCAGCTCTCTGCTGTGTCCTGGGAAAGCAGTGGAAGATGGCCCAAGTCCTTGGGCCCCTGCACCCATGTGGGAGACCTGGAAGAAGCTCCTGGCTCCTGACTTTGGTGCACCTCTGGCCATTGTGGCCATCTGGGGAGTGAACCAGCGGATGAAAGAGCCCCCTCTCTCTCTTTCTGTAACTCTGACTTTCAAATAAATGGAAAATCTTTAAAAAGAACAACAAAAATTCCTGTGTGCTCAGAGCCTGTGAATGTAACCTCACTTGGAGTAGGATCTTTGCAAATATCCGCGACTTACACACAAAGAATCAGGTTGTACACGGGTAGGAAAGTCAAGGCGGCATGGGTTAAGATGGCGGCTTGGACACCTGTGACACACAGTGGGTGACTGCATCTGATCCGAGGCTGGGCTCTTGATGCCAGCTCCCTGCTAATGCACTCGGGAGGCAGCCGGTGGTGGCTCAAGTAATTGGGCTCCAGCCACCCACGTGGGAGACCTGGATGACGTCCTTGGCTCCTAGCTTTGGCCTGGCCCAGCGGTAGCCACTGCAGGCATTGGAGAAGCGAGCCAGGCAGGGAATGGGAGCTCTGTCTTCCTCCGTAGCATCTCCCAGACGCCAGGAGCTCACTTTCCCACGCCTCTGCTGTGAGGCAGGACAACCCTACCTGTAAAGGACTCGGTTCCATGTCCTCAAGCACTGAGAAGCGCCTGACGGGGACGTGGGAGGAGCTGTGGCCCCTGAGCACCTGTAGCTCCAGCTGAGGCCGGCACGCTCTCTCCCTCCCTCTTTCCTTGCTTTTCTTTTTTTAAAAAACACTTATTGTATTTACTTGAAAGGCAAAACATCAGAGAGAGAGAGAGAGAGAGAGAGAGAGAGAGAGGTCTTCCCTCCGGGGGTTCAGTCCCCAAATGCCCACCACGGCTGATGCTGGGCCAGGAGCCAGGAACCCCATCCAGGCCTCGCACACACACGGCAGGAACCCAAGCACACGGGCCAGCATCTGCTGCCTCCCAGGTGCCTGAGCAGGAAGCTGGACAGGAAGCAGAGGCGGGACTCCATCCCGGGCCCTCTGAGTGGCAGCCTAACCCACCGTGCCGCTACACCTGTTCCTTGAAGTGGTTTGATATTGTTCTTCCCCTCTGGGACATGGTTTCTGTTTATTAGGATGGAATTCAACACAGCTGTGTGAGGAAGGGAAGGAAAATAATTTTTTTCTTCAACTGTCATCAGTTCCTGGCTGGGTTGGCCCCTGTCACACGGGACCGATGGACAGGCGGAAAAACCATCAGGAGTGCGTCGCTGTGCACCCTGGAGACACCCAGACAATGAGTGCTTCTCCCCAAGGGAGCGTCGGCAGGCACAGGGGGTGTGTTCCTGGGGGTCAGGCCTTTCCTAGCTGGGCGTGGAGGGAGGGCTCACGCGTGCACATCTGACCCACACCGTGTGACAGGTGACTCAAGAGCTTAAACCGTCTACAAGCTACAGCACGCCCGGGTGGTGATAGACCCTAGGTTATTTGTTTGGTTGTTTTAAAAGCAGGGCCTGTTCTTCATAAAAATAATGTTGGTTTGTAACTGGCCCATTTCTGACCTCTGCTTGCTTGATAATGGCCAGGGCCACCAGACTACGGCTCCTCCTGCCTTCTCCCGGCTGCAGCCGCAGGTAACACAGGGGGCACCCAGGTCGGTGTCGCCAGGCCTGACCCCAACTGGAAACAATTGAATAATTGAATCGTTACATTTTTCAATAAGGTTACAAAGAAACTGGCTGATTGGCTAACGGCTTCCGGCTTCTGTATACTTGCTTTCTGCTTATCCAAGCCCTCACACCTCATATGTAATTAAACGACAGATAGAAAGTAAGTTTTGTCTTTAGCCACCCCCCCCCCCCCCGCAACTGAGACTCAGGACTGTCTTCTCCGGACTTGCTCTGCGAGAGGGCCATCGCCAGCTGGCTAACAGACCCTAATTTGACCTCAAATATCTCGCTGTGTTTTCCATCTGTGCGCCCCACACAGCTGGGGTCCTGCAGCTTGGCCAGGCCCTTGCTTGTGGGGGTCTGCCCCGCTCAGAGCTCGGGAGACCCCTGTTTAAGATCCCTGGCCCTGGCCCTGTGCCCCCCGCCCGCTGTTGTCTACGTCGTCCCTTCGTTACAACGCGTGGCCATTCCTTCCAGGGATGTGATCAACCCCGTCCGATACGGACCGCAGAAGCTGGGTTTGTTAACTTCCCGGAGCACGGAAGCCGCCGGCTCCCGCGGGAGAACCCGGGGGCTGCCTTTCCCTGGATGTGGTTATAGGATTTGGGGAAATGGGAGATGGAGATAAAGGGTGCAAGACTCTGCTCTTTGCCGGGCTCCACACGCAGCAAGACCAGGCCAAAAATCAGCCTCGGGGTCCTGTTTAATTGACAAAGAGACACAAGGACGCTGGGCTCCAAGCCGGGTGATCTGGCGAGGGCACCGGGCTGAAGGCACCCAGGCGAGAGGCGGCGTGGCCCGGGGCGCCCCAGAGCTGATGAATTCATTTCCCTGTTCTAGGTCCTTGACGTTCAACGGGAGAACGGCATTCCAGTTGGCATGGGTTGCACCGGCTTCTGGGGCGGGGTATCGGCTCCCCATGAGTCCTACCCCCTCTGCTTTGGCCAGGAGCTGAGTGATGGGGCGGGGGTGGGGGGAGGTGCTGCTCCCCTCCCGCTGTGTGGCCCAGGGAGGAGAATCTGTGTGCGCTCCAGTGTGGGGAACTGGGTTCAAAGCTGACTGTGTGGTCTGAGCTTGCTCCTGTGTCGTGTGCAACACCTTCTCCTCTTGGCTCCCTAAATAGTCTGTAATTTGGCATGGTTTTAAATTTTTTTAAAAAAGATTTATTTGTTTATTTGAAAGTCAGAGTTATACAGAGAGAGGAGAGGCAGAGAGTCTTCCATCCACTGGTTCACTCCCCAGATGGCTGGAGCTGCGCTAATCTGAAGCCAGGAGCCAGGAGCTTCTTCCAGGTCTCCCACGTGGGTGCAGGGGCCAAGGACTTGGGCCATCCTCCACTGCTTTCCCAGGCCACAGCAGAGAGCTGGATCGGAAGAGGAGCAGCTGGGACATGTGAAGCAGCCGGCACACATATGGGTGGGTGTAAGAGGAGCCACAGAGCCCGCCCCGAGTCCGTTTTCTTACACCTCTGCCCCGCCCCTCCGCACTCCACATTATTTTAAGCAGATCCCAGATATCTCCTCACCCATGTGTAAAAGTGATTCTTGGAAAAACAAAGCCAGAATGCCATCAACACACCTAACAATTTATAATAATTCATTCAATGCTAACATTTTCCTGTCTCATAAATGTCAAATTAGGATCTGCTCAAAACCCTACACTGGGGTCCAGCGTGGGTGGGGTGCAACAGGTTGAAGCTGCTGCCCTGCCGTGCCGGCCTCCCAGGTGAATGCCGGTTCAAGTCCCAGCTGCTCCACTTCCCATCCACTCCCTGCTAATGTCCTGGGAAAGCGGCAGAGGGTGGCCCAAGTCCTTGGGCCCCTGCACCCATGTGGGAGACCTGGATGGAGCTCCAGGCTCCTGGCTTTGGCCTGGCCCAGCCCTGGCTGTTGCGGGCATTTGGGGAGGGAACCAGCAGATGGAAGATCTCTCTCTCTCTCTCTCTTTCTGTAGCTCTGCCTTTCAAGTAGATGAAAATCAATAAACATAAAAAAGTCACCAAAATCAGCAGCTAAATACTAGCAAGGCAAATCCAGCAAGAAAAAAATACTCAAAGTTGAGACTCCTCACAGGATCCAAGGTGGCTCGGCGCCTGCAAATTCGTCACTGCAGTTCCAACGCCCTCAGTGACTGGGCCATGGCCAGGGCCAGGGGCTGGCAACTCAGCCCAGGTCCCCGCACGCGGGCAGGGACCCAGCCACCGGGCCCCCCGTCGGGGGACTCCCACGGTGCGCATCAGCGGAGCCGGCCAGGAACCGGGTGAGAGGCGGGCTTCTGGACTGCTGGGCCAAACGCTTGCCCCGTGCCCTTGCATTTTAAAGAGAGAGCAGGCCAGTTCTTGGTAGAATGTTCCCCAACGCGGGCTTGCTTGGTTTCCTTATGAAGAGACTGGATGGCGGTGCCGGTTCAGCCGCGCCCCTGGCCGCTGGGCCGGGTGCTGGTGTCAGGCCGCTCCGTCGGGAAGCTCCTGGTTTGTCCTGTGTGCTCAGGAAGGGTCTTGGGGGGATGCTCTGCGCCTCTGCGCCCGTCTTGTCATCCATCAGACTCTCACCTTCGAGTTTCAGCTCGCACGAAGGCGTCCCGCTGGCGTCCGTCACTCTGACGTTTGTCCAGTTCTGAGTTTCTAACTTTATTCGGTCTACACTCATTTGCTGGCACGCGGTGCCGAGAAAAGACTGCTCCTCCTGACGTGGATTTACGGCTATGGATTTCTGGGTCCTCGTCCCAGTCCGTGCGCTGAGGTTCACCCTCCCAGGCCCGGGGTTTGCCGGCCGGAGTCTCCCCAGGCTTCCGGGAAGTCCTTAATACGTCCTTCCCTGCGGGAAAGCCAAAGGCTCCGGGTTCAGCACCTGGATGGACTCTGCGGTGACTTCCTCTGGGCCAGGCATAATCTGATTACTTCTGTGTGCCCAGTCCTGGATTGCCTGGATTCTGGGTTCCAGTCGAGGGACCTGCGTCCAGACAAAGCACGCGCCCATGAATTCCCGATACTCTTCTCTCACCTCTTCATGAACTTTCTGAACCGCCTGGGGTTTACTTATGCATTTACTGTTTTTTTTTTTTTTTTGTCAGGTGGGAGTTACAGACCCAGTTTGATCTCCTTCCAAACCGCTGCTGGGTAGTCTGAGCACCAGCGTCACACAGGCGGCTTCCACCCAGTGACTCCCGTTTGTACCCGGGGCTCTGTCTGCTCTCTGTTCATGCCTCAGTACCCCACTGCTTTTTATTTTTTAGAAATACTGATTTATGTAATTGAAAGAATTACAGAAGGGGGGGAGGCAGAGAGAGGGGGAGAAACAGAGAGTGATCTTCCATCCTCTGGTTTACTCCCCAGACGGCCACAACAGCCAGCACTGGGCCAGCCTGAAGCCAGGAGCCTGGAGCTTCACCCTGGTCTCCCACGTGGGTGCAGGAGGCCACTTGGGCCATCTTCCACTGCTTTCTCAGGCCATTAGCAGGGAGCTGGATCGGGAGTGGAGCAGCTGGGACTTGAACCGGCGTCCATATGGGATGCCGGCACTGCAGGCGGCTCAACCCCGCTACGCCACAGCTCTGACATATACTATTTATATATTTTTTAAAGATTTATTTTATTCATTTCAAACGCAGAGTTGGAGAGGGAGGGAGGGAGGGAGAAAGGGGGAGAGTGGAAGAGAGAAAGAGAGAGAGAGAGGGAGAGAGAGAGAGAAAGAGAGAAAGAGAGAGAGAGAGAGAGAGAGACACGGCGGGCTGCGGGCGCCCCCTCCCGCCGGCAGCGGCGCGGTCCCCGGCGCGCTGTCCCGCGAGGCCGGCAGGAGGCGGTGCGGGCGGATCCCCGCAAACAGCCCCGGCCCCGAGCCTCCCCAGGCGCGCTCCCCTACCCCGGCGGGCCCCGCGCTCGGGTCGGCTCAGCTCCGCGGACGCCGGGGTCGGGCTGCGGGAGCCCGGGCGTCGTCCTGCGCTCCCCGCACCTCCCCGCTCTCGGGCTGAGGGCCGGGAGGGACGGTTCCCGGCCTCTGCGGGGTCCGTCTGCAATCCTCCAGGGTAGCAACACCCGCCCCGCCGGCGCAAACACACCCCAAACCCCGCTTTCCCTCGGAGTCCCCGGGCGCTGCCCCCGGGCTGTGGGCCGGGTCCATCCTCCCCCGCGGGCCCGAGGCAGCCGCCTGCCCCTCGCCACCCTGGGAGCGAGGCGCTCCCTGGTCGGAGACCCCAAGACCCCGGACGCCCGCTCTGGGGGACACCGCCCCCTGCATTTTTTTTCTTCCACCCACTTACGGAGGGCCCCGACCTGTTCAGAATCCGCAGGTCCCAGAGCCCAGCCCCGGGAGAGCCGGCTGTAAGGGCAGGGTGACCTGAAAGTCTTTTTGTGGTTCAAATTCTCCCCGAGGCAGAGGCTGGCCCGGACCCTGGTAGAATGCAAAGGCAGGGACACCACTCCCCCGCGGGTCAAGGCGGGTCAAGGGCGGGTGCCCTAGGAGCCATTTCACAGCTTAGAAACCCGCCCTAAGGAAATGCTAAAGGATTTTATGTATTTTTAAAATGTTTGTGTACTTACTTGGAAGGCAGGATGAGCCAGTGAGAGAGGGAGAGGTCTTCCGCCCACTGGTTCACTCCCCAGATGGCCTCAACCTGGGGCTCCATCCAGGTCTCCCACACGGGTGCAGGGGCCCAAGGACTTGGGCCACCCTCTGCTGCTTTCCCAGGCCACAGCAGGGAGCTGGATGGGCAGAGGAGCCACCAGGACCTGAACAGGTGCTCCCACATGGGATGCCGGCACTAGAAGCGCAGCTTCCCCTGCCGTGCCCCAGCCCCAGCCCCAGAGGACGCTGTTTTCAAGGGCAGGATCCTGACTCACAGCACAGCGCGGTTTCAATCATCACGCACAGGACAGTGGGCCCAGAAGATTAAAATGGAGCGGAAATGTCCCTGTCCGTCTTCTGTGTCAGACACACGCGCACGGCTGTGTTAGGGTTACCGGCAGTCCGTGCTGTTCGGGGTTCACCCAGGAGCAGAGGGCTGTGCGGGCAGCGTAGGCGCGCACTAGGCTGCACCACCCGGGTTCGCACGCTTGTGCTCTGGGGTCTCTGTGCAACAGAATCGCCTGACGGTGTGTCTCTCAGAGCAGTTCCGTCATCCAGCAACACGCGCTGTATACAGTGACCGTCGGGGCCGGCGCTGTGCCGCAGTAGGCTAAGCCTCCGCAGCCACATCTTGTGTGGGCGTCGGTTTGTGTCCGTGCTGCTCCTCTTCTGATCCAGCTCTCTGCTATGGCCTGGGAAAGCAGTAGAAGACGGCCCAAGTCCTTGGGCCCCTGCACCTGCGTGGGAGACCTGGAAGAAGCTCCTGGCTCCTGGCTTCAGATCGGCCCAGCTCTGGCTGTTGCAGCCTCTTGGGGAGTGAACCAGCCGATGGAAGACCTCTCTCTGTCTGTAACTTGTGCCTCTCAAATAAATAAACAAATCTTTTTAAACAAACGACTGTGTGTCCAAATTGTATTTATTTAACTGGCTGATTAACGAAGAAACCAGCAAGATGTAAATACTTGTTCAAAGGAAACTCCAAGAACAGACAGGCAGCCAGGAGTGCTGAAGCCGCAGTGTGCCAGCAGGTGCAAAACCGGCACTAGCCACGGGGAGTCAGCTTTGTTGTACAACATTTGTGTTTCCATGGATGACGTTGTCTGTGTGACTACAGTTTTCTACAGCACAGAGTTGTCAGGTAGCTCCAGGACAAGGAAAAGTGTGGACCCTTCTAGAACCTGACACTCCCGGAAAGACTCCTCCAGCCCATCTGCCGTGAGCGTAGGTGGTGCCTGCAGGACCCCCCAGCTGCGAGGAGAGCTGGAGCCCACACCACACCTGCGTCTCTGCGTTCGGCCTCCTTCCTCTGGACCCCGGAGCTGACACCTGGGGCGTCGGCCACCTGTCACCCACATGCTTAGAGACCCCTGGTCTCGGCGGCCTCCGCGGGGCGTGCGGCAGCTGCCCCACCTCTGTGGACGGCCGGTCCTCCCGCGGGAGCCTCCCTCTCTGCAAGTGGTCCCTGGGAGACGGGCAGCACGGCGGGGAGGCACGAGGCCGCTGCGGCTCCGGTCAGCTCTTGGCCCTGGCAGTGTCAGGGCGCTGGAACAGCCGGATGAGGCCCTCGTCGTGCAGCCGCTTCCACACGTCTCGCTCCAGCTTGAAGTCGTGGTTTATGTAGAAGATGAGCTTCTTCCAGGTCTTGTCATAGTAGTGGTCAGAAAAGCGCTCGTGGCCCTCGGTGATGAAGCCGTAGGCACTCACCTGCACGGCGGAGGGAGGAGACAGGCGGCCTGCAGGTGCTGCTCCCAGGGCTAAGTCTGGGGCTAAGCCCCCATATCCTGGTTCCACCCCTGGGGTCTGGGCGCAAGTCCCCTGGGTGCACATGCACCGTCCCACACCCGAGCCCACTCTCCCTCCGGCCAGAGGTGAGCGCCCGCGCAGCGCGGGCCTGGGGAGAGCCCAGAGCGGTGGCAGCGTACCTTGTCACAGAGGTGGAGGGCGGTGAGCAGCAGGAGGGCCCCCGTGGTGGGGCGGTATATTCTCCAGTGGGCCGTGTCCAGGGTCTTGGACCTCAGGAATCTGTGAAGGCACCCAGGTCCCCGCTGTGAGACCCCTGGCGGGACGAGGGGCACGGGGCCCTCCACCTGCCCCCACTCTCACCTGTTCTTCATGTACCGGAGGAAGTCCGGGTGCAGCAACAGGTACTTGTCCAATGTCAAGGCTTCCTTGAATGCTTCCTGGGGCCTGCGCCTGTGGTCCAGAGTGGGTCACTCGGGCTGTCTCTGACCCCGCCTGGGTGGGCCAGGTCAGGGTCAGGGCATGGCCACCTGCAGGCGGTCACTGAGGCTGTGCCCGCCTGTCCAACCCTTGTCGGCCGCTGACTGCCCGGCTCGATCGGGGGGTGGGGTGGGGTCGGGGCAGCGGGTACCTGAACCAGAAAAGGTTCTTCTTCGCCAGCGTCTGATTCTGCAGCAGGGCTTCCAGCCACTCGAAGTCCCGGGTGCCTTCCAGGAAGTGCAGGTAGCGGATGTCCTGCGGGCCAAGGGCAGCGTGCGGTCTGAGAGTGCGGCCTTGGGGCCCCAGGGCTGGGCAGCCCCGCTTTGCCCCTGGGGTGAGCGGAGCCTGGCCCCCCGCGCCCACACCGCGCCCTCTCCGGTCACCTTCCCCACGGGCACGCTTTGGAAACCCCGAGAGCCCAGGATGAGGAGGGACTGGGTCACGGAGAAGGCGGTGAAGCCGTAGAACGAGGTCCGCGTCCCCACGTCCTGCTCGTAGCCTTTGATGACGGCTCCGCTCAGTCTGCGCAGAAAGACAAGCTCCCCCAGGACGTGTGCGTGCAGAGGGGCGGTGCGGGGGTGCGGGGACGGGAAGGAGACGCGGGAGGGCGGGAGGCATATCCCGAACTCTGTCCCCAGCTGAGGCCCGCAGGAGGGGCTGACCGGGGCTCACCGGAACACATAGTCGTGGCTGTCGATCTCCTGGCCCACCTTCGAGTTGTTCAGGATGCCGCCGTTGCCCACCACGGCACACGTGATGCACTGGGAGCCCCCAGGGGGGTTGCTGGCCAGGAGCAGCTGCTGCTGGGGCACTGGGGGGAAGTGGGCCACCACCTTCTGTACCACTGCAACGAGAGGCGGGGGTGAACGGGTGTCGGCGGCCTCCGGGAGGGAGGCCGATGGGAGACAGGGGCCCGGCCGCCCACCGCCCCCTGCCCTGGCGTGTTGGGGACTCACGGGAGTGGTTGAGCTCCATGAAACCAAAGGGCGGCCCGAAGTGCTCCAGGCGGTCCCACTCGCTCTGGTTGAAGTGTCCGGAGTCCAGGAACAGGGTGAGGTTGGGCAGGAAGAGGCTCCGGAGCCACGGCGACCTGGCGGCTCTGACCTTGATCGAGTCAGGGCAGCTCTGCGGGCAGGAGGGAGGGCCAGGTCAGGCCACAGAGGCCAGGGCTGGGCAGGGCGCAGCCCACAGAGCCTGGGTCGCCCCTGCCGCCTGCACGCCCTCAGCCACGGGGCCCGCGATGGCCCCGAGGGGGGAGCCGAGTCCTGGAAGCGTGCGGGCAGGTAAGGAGGGCCGCGGGCGTGCCTGTGCCCAGACCGCTTTTCTAGAAGGCACTGAAGTTGTGGGGTTGGCTTTGCAGGGAGTTCAACGCCTCGGGGATTAGGGCTTCTCTCCCCCTGCCCCAGGGCGAGGGCTCGGGGTCAAGTCCCAGAGGGGGTCTAGGCAGGTCCCTGCCACTTTCCCGTGCCCTCCCTCCTCTCCTGCCATCATGGGAGGGGAGGAGGGGGCTGGGCATGGGTGGGGAGGGGGCGCAGGCTGGAGGGTGGGCTGCTGCCTCCGGGGCAGGGGGGCCTGCTTGCAGGTGTCAGGGAGGCGGTAACGGCTGAAACTCACCGTCTTCAGCCCCGCCGCGTCCATGCTGTACTGTTCCTCAAAATCCCACCGGGGCTCCGACTTGAAGTTGGCGGCCTTCAGTCTCGGGGTTCCCCGTGTGCTGGGGGGCTGGGCAGGGGCTGGGGTGACCGGGACCTTCTTCGCTGGGGCCACAGCCACTGTGGTCGCTCCGCTCTTTCTCGTCTTGGCTGTGGCTGCTGCTGGGGTGGTGGTGGCGGTGGTCTTGGGTTTGCCCTGACTCGGTGGCACCAGTCTCTTGGCTGTGGTCCCTGCCCTGCCCTGGGGCTTCACCACTGCCGACTTGGAGGCTGTCGGCCGCCGCGTGGGGTCCCGGCTTCCTTTGGTCGTCTTTGTGCCCGGAGCCGTCTTCGTTGTTGGTGCCTTTGTCTGGTTGGAGACCCTGGCTGCAGCCTGCCCTGGCGGAGAGACCGTGTCTGCCTCATTCCTGTCTCCTGCCTGACTTTTCGCCGACGCTGTGGCTGCTGGGCTGGGCGCGTGGCGCCGCTGCTCTGGGGGTGCCTTGGTGGGCTCCGTCCTCACGCTGTCTCCCGCTGGGTGGCGTGGGTCCAGGGTGCCGCCCTCTAGCACTGCCTCGGCCTGGGGCATGGCCTTTGGTGGTAACTCTGGAGCTCTCTCTTTAACGTCCTGTCTGTACTGATACCTGCGGACAGAGACGAACATCGCGTACAGCGGGTAAGATAGCAGCCGGGACACCCACGTCCCGCACTGGGGTGTCTGGTCGGAGGCCTGGCTGCACTTCCAAGGCAGAAGCCTGCTACTGCGAATCCTTGGGGACAGTGGTGATGGCCCGCGTGCTTGGGTCCTTGCCACCCATGTGGGAGCGCCAGACGGAGTTCCAGGCTCCTGGTTTAGGCCTGGTCCAGCCCTGGCCATTGCAGGAGAAAATCAGTGTGGAGGAGACCTCTCTCTCTCTCTCTGCCTTTCAAATACATACATTTCAAAGAAAACCGTAACCAGGCGCTGACGTTGTGGTGCGGTGGGTCAAGCCACTGCCTGCCATGCCAGCATCCCCCATCTCAGTGCCAATTCGAGTCCCAGCCGCTCACTTCCGATCCAGCTTGCTGCCCACCTACCAGGGAAAGCAGCAGAAGAGGGCCCAAGGGCTTGGGAGACCTGGAAGGAGTGCCTGGCTCCTGGCGGTGGCCTGACCTAGCTGTTTGGGGAGTGAACCAGTGGATGGAAGACCTCTCTCCCTGTGTCTCTGTCACTCTGCCTTTCAAATAAATAAATAAAACAACAAAAAAAATTTTTTTTACAGGCAGAGTGGACAGTGAGAGAGAGAGACAGAGAAAGGTCCTCCTTTACCGTTGGTTCACCTCCCAATGGCTGCTGCGGCCGGCGCACCGCACTGATCCGAAGCCAGGAGCCAGGTACTTATCCTGGTCTCCCATGGGGTGCAGGGCCCAAGCACTTGGGCCATTCTCCACTGCACTCCCTGGCCACAGCAGAGAGCTGGACAAGAAGAGGAGCGACCAGGACAAAATCCGGCACCCCGACTGGGACTAGAACCCGGTGTGCCGGCGCCGCAAGGCGGAGGATTAGCCTAGTGAGCCGCGGCGCCAGCAAAACAAGATCTTAAAAAGAAAAGCATCACTGGTATTCATTCCTGTGCCTCCGGTCAGCTCCAAAGCAGGTGCAGGGAGGGGCCGCCGGCTCCCAGCTGCTCCCCTGCGCCCGGCACCGCTTCCTGAAGCCGCCCTTGGCCAGCGAAGGAGCCTCGGCAGCAGTGTGGAGTTTGGATGCTGGATTTGGAAGCCAGGACCAGAGCCGAGACGTTTCCTGGGCGCCGAGCCCGCCCCTGGCTTCCTCTTGCCCCCCCCCCCCCCCGCCCGCCCCGACTCCGCCTCTCGACTCCGCCTATCGGGACGTGACCTCAGGTGAGTCAGGCCCCGGCTCGGACTGACTCAAGTGAACTCTCTCTCTTTTCTTTAATTTTCAAAGACAGCTCTCACTCGACTTGCTCTGCAATTCGAGAACTGGGCAACGCTTCCTGCTCCTGGAGCACAGGCGATCCAGTTGCATAACCTTCTTCACAGGGAGCGGGACACTGGCCCCACCCGGACCATCGCTGCCAGCCTCCATCCCAGACGGTCCGCCTTAAAGATTTACTTCCAGGGCCAGCACCATGGCGTAGCAGGTTAAAGCCCTGGCCTGCAGCACCGGCAACCCAAACGGACGCTGGTTCAAGTCCCGGCCGCTCCACTTCTGATCTGGCTCCCTGCTAATGTGCCTGGGAAAGCAGCAGAAGACGACCCAAATGCTTGGGCCCCTGCACCTGCATGGGAGACCTGGATGAAGCTTTGGCTCCTGGCTTTGGATTGGCCCAGCTCCGGCTGTCGCGGCCATTTGGGGGGTGACCCAGCAGATGGAAGACCTCTCTCTCTGTCTCTACCTCTGTCTGTAACTCTGTCTTTCAAATAAAGAAAATAAATCTCTAACTTGGCTAAAATGTGTCCAGAGCCCACTCAACTGGCTTCCACTCATGGCAGCCACTGGGGGTGCCAGCCGCAGGCCAGAGAGCCGTGCCAGGGGCTGCCGAGCCCCAAGGGGCGGGAGAGTGGCCTCCCCGGGCAGTGAGGAAGGCTGCCTGGAGGAGTGTCCCCTCCAAGGAACCTGAGGAGCCGGAGGACACAGGAAACACGGGTGCTGGGCTGCGGGAAATCACGATTCCCAGGGTGCAGGCCGGAGGTGTCCCTGCGGTGGGCGCTGTGCGTGGAGGAGAGAGCTCAGAACTCCGCTCAGTCCATTGTTGGACAGGAGCCATCAGAGGATTTTCAGTGGGGAGGTGGAGGTGGTCGTGGAGGCCTGGTCTGACTTCCAGTCTAGAACGTTCCTCCAGCAGTAGCGAGAGATGGGTTCTGACCTCCATGGGTGCTGGCTCCAGGGATTGTATTTACTCTCTTATCTTTATTTAAAGATTAACTTTATTTATTCGAAAGACAGAGTGACAGAGAGAGAGAGAGAGAACTCTGCCTTACTCTGGCTAGGCCAGGTGGAAGCCAGGAGCCTGGCGCTCCATCCAGGACTCCCATGTGGGTGCAGGGGCCCGAGAGCTCCTGGACCATCCTCCACTGCCTTCCCAGGCGCATTAGCAGGGAGCTGGATCGGAAGTGGAGCAGCCGGGACTTGAGGGGGCCTTGTGTGGGATGCTTAACCTGCCGCCCCTCCCTTCTGCTTCTCTAAGTGGCCTTCCTGGGGGGCTGGGGGCTGGGGGCGTGGAAGGGTGGGGTGCTGGGGGCTGGGGGCTGGGGCGTGGGAGGGTGGGGGCTGGGGGCGTGGGAGGGTGGGGGCTGGGGGCTGGGGGCTGGGTGCGTGGGAGGGTGGGGGCTGGGGGCTGGGGGCGTGGGAGGGTGGGGGCATGGGAGGGTGGGGGCTGGGGGCGTGGGAGGGTGGGGTGCTGCACAGGTCTTTAGGGAGATTCCTGAGAAAAAGACTTCCTGTGCACACGGGTTCCACGTATCCAACTCCTGCTCCTTGGCCCGGCCTCAGGGGCTCCAACTTCCTCATTGCTCCTTGGCCCCGCTTGTCCTGAGCACCGTTTTGTTCTCGCTGTGTGTACCCGACTAGCTGACGTCACACAAAGGAAACAAGAACCAGCATGCCACAGATGGCGCACGGCCAGCGCCTGCATTGCGTCCCCAGCAACGCAGGCAGCCATCGTTTGCACTCCTAGGACCATCTCCTGGCAACATGGCCTGGAGATGGACGCTCCCTCCTTCTGCTCCTCACCCCCACGGACGTCCTGGGTCTCCAGTGGCTCCCAGGGAATCCTGCACGGGCTGGGGACCTGCTCAGTCCACTCCCGCCTCCTCTGCTGCTGCTAACCCAACCCAACGGCTGCTCATTCATCTCTTGACAGCAAATATTGACCGTACATCTCCCGTGAGCGCTGCTCCCTGGGCCTCGTGCACCTGCTAAGCCAGACATACCCCTCCTGTCTACACTGCCAAAGACACAAAGGGGAGGAGAAGGAACCAACAAACGGCGTGGACAGGAAGGGATGCCTTGGGGGGCAGCCTGACCCAAGCTCCAGTTCCGGCAGTAACGGCGATGCTGAAACCGGACGAGGTGTTCACCGCATCGTGTTTTGGGGGCTGTTTGTCCAGGGCGATGCCGTCTCGTCCCCACGTCACCAGCTCCCAGGAAGCAGATGTCCTGACCTCCCTGGCCATCGCCCCGGCACGGTGCCACACACCGCAGTACTTCCGAAAGGCTTTCTGAGCGCAGGAGGAAGTGGACTTAGAGAAAAGCGTGAAAGGAGGGGGAGACGTGTGTGCACAGTCGGTCCCCGCGGAGGAACATCGCACTCAACAAATGTTTACGAAATGTCTCCTGTGTGCAGCGCCCCAGGAACAGGGCTTGGAATGAGGCAGGGCCCTTCGACCACGGAGGACACGGTGGACACGGTGGTCCTCACTCGAGGGTGGAGGCGAAGGGGATACTTGGTAACTGGAGGAAGAAGGGCCCAGCCCTTGCAACGTGCGAAGTGGGCGGGGCCCCCGCGGTGACCCCTGCTCCTGGCGGGCCTTTACCGCCTTCCGGCCAGCTCTCTGGGCCACCACCACGCTTCTTGGCTTCCTCAAGGAAACTCACCTGCCCAGGCCTTGCAGGAGGGGCCCTTCTCGGTTCTGACCTTGAAACTGAATGAAGACCTAAAGTCCCTCGTGGCTGAGAGCAGAGGGCGGGCAGGGGCGTCCTCACCTCTTCCCTCCCTGGGGACCTGCCTCCCGGAGCACACCCGTTTTTAACTGGTGGAGAGCTGGCTGCCACAGTCCTAAGCTGATGGTACTAAGAGGGTGGCGCCTTGAGGAGGGCCTCAGGCACCAGGATGCGCCCTGGGAAGCGACTTCCTGCCCGACGCTTAGTCATAGAAATCCAGTCTGGTCCAGCTGCTCACCTTTGCCCGCCCTCCGCCAGGCCCATCCTCCACCCTCGCTCGAGGCCAGACCCACAGCACCGCCCAGTCTTGGCCTTGAACCTCCAAAACGGCGAACGAAATAGAATTCTGTTACAGTCGTGAAATGCCAGGACAGAGAGCGCTTCTGCCTGGGTTTAGTGGCCCCAAGAAGTCACCCCAAATGATCGCGACTTCAGACCACAAAGGAGGCAGCGTGGAGCGTGCCCACAAGGCTAATAGCCTTCAAACTCCAGCTCTGCCTTCCGTTTCCATTGAAGAAAAGAGGGGAACAGAGAGTCTCAGCGCAGCCTACGGCAGGAAGCCGTGGAGCCGCTGGGAGATCTGAAGCCGGTCTCTTCCCCAAAGACTTGGTCTCCGTCTGGCCTCTGCTTCCTGGAGTCTTCTTTTAATCTTCCATCCATTGGTTCACTCCCCTAGCTGGCTGCAAGGGACAGAGCTGGCCTGGGCAGAAGTCAGGAGCCAGGAGCTGCATCCTAGTTTCCCACGTGGCTGCAGGGGCCCAAGCACTTAGGCCGTGTTCCACCGCCTCCCAGGCACTGTAGCAGGAACTGGAGCAAAGCAGAGCCGCCGGGACCCGAAGCAGCACTCTGCATGGGGCTGCCGCGTGGTGGGCAGAGGCTTAACCCACCGAGCCGTGACACCGGCCCTGCCGTGTTCTCTGCTCTGCCCATTTGAGCCCGCGTGGGCGGAAGGGGGCCCGGTCCGTGACACCTGTTCCACCAGCTGTTGACCCTCCTGGCTTTTCATCCTCAGGAGAGAGACGGAGCCTCTCGGGTCCCAGCTGCGTCCCTGTCCACACCCTGGGTCACGTCCAGGGCCCACTCCGTCCCTGGGAGGAGGACCATTTGGTGAGGTGGGCAGACACCACCCAGTGCCATTGGCTGCAGCCGGGAGACCTGAGCTCGCCGGGAGCATCTTCCCCACGGACTCCTCGTTCACCGAGTCCACAGCTCGGACGGCCGTGGGGATGTGATCGGGGCTCGCTCGACGCGCCTCGGATTCAGCAGCTCGGACGGCCGTGGGGATGCGATCGGGGCTCGCTCTACGCGCCTCGGATCTGACAGCTTGGACGGCCGTGGGGATGTGATCGGGGCTCGCTCGACGCCCCTCGGATCTGACAGCTCGGCGGGGGCCCCGAGCTGGCATGGCCACTAGTGAAACCCCTGGCTGTCCACTCGGTTTAGCAAACAGCTCGCGTCTCGCAGGCAGGCTGCTTCCATTGCCCGTCCCCCACCCCCACCACCAAGAGGCCCGTGGACGCCCCCGCCCCGACTGCGCTGTGCTGGGAGTTGTTCTCTGAGCAGCGCCGACCCCACCTCAAACGTCTTCCTGGCGGGCAGCAGCTGCGGCTGGGAGAGGTGTTGGGGGGTGGCCTTTCCCGTGATCCCTGCAGGGGTGAGGCCCGCCTCCCCGGGATCCGGGATCCGGCCTGAGATGCCCCGAAGGGCTGTTCTGTCTGCAAAGGCTAGGGTGGATCGGTGACTCCGGGAGTGTTATAGCATGCCCGTAAGTCTCTCTGCATTCCCGTAATGACAGCTACAGTTGCTAGGGATTTGCATGGCATTTCCTGAGGGAGTTAATCGTGTCCAGGGGCCGAGGGACCCCGATTCATCTCGTTCTGACTTGTGGTCCTGACTTGTGCACCGAAGCTGGCCAGGGGCCGGGGAGGGCTTTTCTCTGCTAAGGGCTTCTGGCTCCCATCCAAGCACAAAGCAATTTAACTCCACGATTCTGATCTACTTTGTGATATAAAAAATACTGCAATTAAAAGTGAATTTATCAGAGCCGGTGCTGTGGCATAGTGGGTAAAGCCGCCACCTGCAGTGTTGCCATCCCATATGGGCGCCAATTCGAGTCCAGCTCCTTGCTAATGTGTCTGGGAAAGCAGCGGAAGATGGTCCAAGTCCTTGGGCCCCTGCACCCGCATGAGAGACCCCGAAGAAGCTCCTGGCTCCTGGCTTTGCCCTGGCCATCTGGGGAGTGAACCCGAGGGTGGCAGATCTCTCTCTCTGTCCTTCCCTCTAGCTCTCTGTAACTCTAAGTTCCAAATAAATAAATACATACATCTTTTTAAAAACAAAAAAAAAATTATCGTAATAGGGACCACATGGCTCTATTCACTAAAAGTAATAAAAATAACAAATTGTCTGGCAGCCTCTTCCCCTTTTGTCTTCAAGTACACATCACCCAGGGAAACCTGGAAGAAGAGAGACAGCAGGTGGCACGGAGCTGCAGCGGGTGAAGCACCCTGTGTGGGCATCGGTTCAAGTCCCGGCTGCTCCACTTCCAATCTAGCTCCCTGCTGGTGCTCCTGGGAAAGCAGCAGAGGATGGCCACGTGCCTGGGCCCCTGCACCCACGCGGGAGACCTGGATGGAGTTCCTGGCTCCTGGCTTTGGCCTGGCCCAGCCCTGGCTATTATGGCCATTTGGGGAGTGAACCAGTGCGTGGAGAATCTCTCTCTCTTTCTCTTTGAAAAACTGTCTTTCAAATAAATATATTAGAGAGAGAGAGAGAGAGAGAGAGAGAGATGGCAAAAGTTTCAAAGTTCGGTTGTGCCTGCAGCCAGCAGCTGGCCAGAGAGCAGAACCCGGGCGTGGGGTGAGCCGGGGGATGCTGCGGGGGGGTGGGTTGGAGAGGCTGTCCCAGCTGGCGTCGGGGAGTAACCCCATCGCAGGCGGCTCCCCACTAACACCATCGGAGCAGAACATTTCACTGAGGACCAGCAAAGAGCCCCACACTCCCGTGGTTCCCTCAGCAGCTCTGCACGTGGGCTTCCCCGTGCTGTGGCTGAGGTCCGGCCGGTTGCACCTGCCCGTCTTGCTCTGAGCGGCTGGTCACCCACACTTAGCGTGGCTCCCCCCTGGAAGTCCTGGGCTCTGGTCTCCACACCCACCGCTGTCACCGTGGCTCTGTCTGGCCCCGGGGTTAGGGCCTGCTTTCCCCTCCCCAGTCACTCGCTGGTTTCCCCAGCTCCTCCTTGAAAGGGGAACCAACAAACCCGGCTCACGCCCTGCCTCCGAGGCCTTGACCTTGAGTGCTGTTGGCTGCAAGACCCCCTGCTGGCAGCCCTCCTGGTGTTGTCCTGCGTCAGCCCCCCTCTGAGCTTGGATTATTTATTATTTATTATTTATTTCTTCCCGTGCATGGGCCGTTCGCGGTTTCGAGCTGCACGCTGAGCGCTGGGCGTGTCTGCGCTCTGCCTTAACTCTGTTTCCTGGGAGAGAATCGCAGAAGCGGGGTTCTCTCATTCCTCCGTTCTTTCTAAAATTCAAAGCCGGCTTGTTTGGATTTGGGGGGCCGGCTAAATCCTACTGGGGCCGATAGATTTGGGGAGCTGGAGAGAGAGTTCAGAGGAAGTGAGTGTCGCTGATCCTGGTGATTCCGTGGCTGGATCTCATTTCCAGATGCCCCCCCCGCCCTAACCCCCCCCCCCCGCATGCAGGCATCCAGAACATTCTGAGGTGCCCCTCGCCCACCTGTACCCTGAACACCGTGGGCCTGGACGACAGCAAGCAGAGGCCTGGAGGCTGCATGCGCAGACTCGGGGTGTGGAAGACGGGGGGGGGGGGGGCACCAAGCCCACCAGGCAGGGATCACAGAGAAAAGGAGCCGCGACCCCGCGGCTGGGGGCTCTCGTCCCTAACGCAGACTGGTGAAAGCAAAGCTGCTTTAAAAACATTTATTTATTTATTTAGAGGCAGAGTTACAGACAGTGAGAGGGAGCGACAGAGAGAAAGTCATTCTTCCATTGGTTCACTCCCCAGATGGCCACAACGGCCGGAGCCTCACGAATCTGAAGCCAGGAGCTTCTTCCCAGTCTCCCACGCGGGTGCAGGGGCCCAGGCACGTGGGCCATCTTTTTCTGCTTTCCCAAGCCACAGCAGAGAGCTGGATTGGAAGAGGAGCAGCCGGGACTCGAACCGCCGCCCACGTGGGATGCCAGTGCCGCAGGCGGAGGATTAACCTGGTGAGCCACGGCGCTGGACCCCCAAAGCTGCTTTTTCTTATGGAGCTATGGTGTCCGCGGGAACAGCCACCCCGGGGTACCCCTGGGGTGCAATTTAGTGCAGGAGTTATCAGAACCAGTCCCCCCACCCCGCCCTCCACTGGTGCTCTAGGTAGGGGCACATGGCATTTCTCTGCTCCTGCCCTCTCCCCACCCCCACCCCGTCTTCTGCTGAGAAGCAGAGAGGGAGGGGAGCACAGTGGGCTGTGACCCTGTTCCCTGAGCCCCTGTGCAGAACCCCCCGCCAGGGCACTGGGGGTGGGGAACGCCCAGCCCTCCCCGGCCCCCTGCCCCCCACCCTGCTTCAGTCTGGCCCTGCCGAGGCAACCTTGAAGTCCAGCAGATGCACAGCAGGCTACATTTCACGTTACTCATTGTGTATGGCCGGTGACTGATGGGATTAACATCCACAGGTCCTTGACAGAGAAAGGCGTTCCCCACCCCGGCCGTAGCTCCGGTTCCTGATGACACAGGAGGAGGCTGTGCGCACACATCGGGGTGGCGCCTCCAGGGCAGCGATCGGGGCTGCAGCTGTCGTCTGCCCGAGACGGAACCTCTTCAAGTTCGTGGAACTTGAGTCCAGGACAGAACGGACTTCTTGGCACTGGAGCTCGGGGCACAGAGCACCCTGCCCTGAGCCAGCCCTTGGGCAAGATAAAGAAGCCCTGGAGTCTCCCAGTTCTCATCCATTAGCTGAGTATCTCAATGGCCATCTGCAAACAAACCGTCCCCAGGATTTCACAAGCCACAGAACAAAAGGCGCTGGGCTGTGCTTCAGGGCGGGGCAGCCCCGGGGCAGCTGCTGCCATAGCAACAGACTCCCGTGGGTTCCAGGGTCCCCAGACCACTCTGATGGCCGGCTTCAAGGCGGTGGGCAGATCCCTGCACCTACAGCCCGTGACCACTTGAAGTGGAGAAATCAAGAGACAGCGGAAGCAGGTTATTCAGGAGCGATGTGGTGGTGAGGACCAAAGGAAAAAGAGTGACAGACCCCAGAGAGGGGGCGGGAGGCCAGGTTCCTTGTCCTGTTTGACTTTAAAAATAAAAAGTGTGTGTGACTTTAATAACAATCAACAATTAAAGAGAAGCGCTGAAAACTAAATGAGCAAGTGCGGATGGCGCCAGGGGTTCAGAGCAACCCTCGGGGGCTGTGGCTGTGGTCACTGGGGGGGCTGTGGCTGTGGTCACTGGGCTGGGGGGGCTGTGGTCACTGGGCTGGGGGGGCTGTGGCTGTGGTCACTGGGCTGGGGGGCTGTGGTCACTGGGGGGGCTGTGGCTGTGGTCACTGGGGGGCTGTGGCTGTGGTCACTGGGCTGGGGGGCTGTGGCTGTGGTCACTGGGCTCCAGGGGCTCCCCGGCTGGCGGGGAGCAGCTACGAGGAGGCACCAGCTGGCCACACAGAGAGCTCGCGGGGAATGCAATGGAAAGGTGAGTGTATTTGGGGCGGAAAGCAACTGGCACCCAGGACGCTCTCTGACACCCAGGAAGCTCTCCGACACCCAGGACGCTCTCCGCGCTCACTGGCAGATTGGAGGGGGCAGGGCTGCGACCCCGGCACCAGGACCTTGGCGCCAGTCCTGTGGAGGGGGTGCAGGAGCCACCCACAATGGGCCCTTTTTCTTTCTAGGAATTCAGTTTCCGGTGATACGAGCAGTGTGGACTTGGTACACAAAAAGCAGAAATGCGTTTCCCGGCACACAGGGGCCACAGCCTCGCACGATGCCGCCCGCCCGAGGGCACCTGGGCAGCTGATCCCTTCTTTGCCCATCACGGAGCCGGGGGGCAGGGGGGCGCAGTCATTTTGGAGCCTTATTTAGCCGTTTTCTTCCTGGTTCCCTGACGCTAGCCGTCAGAGTCAGTGCCATGTCTGAGATTTGGTGAAGTAAAGACAGTGGCTCAGCGGAGTTAGCAGGGAGCAAGGGAGCAGGACTTTGCAAGCCACCACCCCTTGGCTGGGGATGGGGGTGAGAGGAGGAGGGAGAGCAGGGAGGACGGAGATCTGGGGTCTCCTGGTCTGCGTTCCCAGGGCCTAACAAGACCCCTGGAGGAAGTGGCTCTAGGCCGGGCCCAGGAGGACAGCACCAAGGGCAGAGCCAGAAAACCCTTAGGGGCTGGCGCTGTGGCACGGCGGGCTAAGCTGCTGCCTGCGACGCCAGCATCCCATGTGGGTGCAGGTTCGTGTCCTGGCTGCTCCACCTCGGCTCCAGCTCCATGCTAATGTCACGTGGGCCCTGCACCCACATGGGAGACCCTGAAGGAGCTCCTGGCTCCTGGCTTCGGATTGCGTAGCTCTAGCAGTTGCGGCCATCTGCGGAGTGAACCAGCGGATGGAAGACCTTTCTCTCTCTCTCTGTAACTCTGCCTTTCAACTAAATAAATCAATCTTTAACAAAAAAAAAAAAAAAAAAAAAAAAAAAGGAAAGAAAATCACGACACCCAAGCCAGGAGGCTCTGACCGGGCGGGGGCTGGCCGTCTCAGCCGCAGCTCCGTGGCTAAGACTCATTGCCCCGCCAGGCTTTGACCGCACCTCGAGTCCCGGAGCCCTCGATGCCACCCTGGGGGTGGAGTCGGAGGTGACGCTGGCCTGCAGCTTGGTGGACGTGGGTGGAGAATCAGAAACCGGCGGGTTACAGAAAGTCGAGTTGCGCTTCTTGGAGCCCAGAACACAAAGCGAGAAGTGGACTCCGCGGGTCCGCTTTCCAGCTCCCTCACGATCACCGCTGGAGCCCAGGCGGGCACAGCTCTCCCACGGCACACGCAGCTGCGGATCTGCGGGCTCGGGCGGATCTGCACGCCGGCCAGCAGCTCGGAGACCAGGACCAGGACCGGGACGTCGGCAGGTGGGGGTGAGCCGCTTGGGTTTGCCTTGAGATGACCCAACCCAAGAGGCGCTCAGACACCAGGGGTGGATCACCGCACTGTCCTTAGCCCTCCCCCTGCACTCCCCAGCTTCCCGTCACTCAGCAGGTCCTGCTGGCCCGGCTGACGCTCCGTCCACACCGTCCCTGCCTGGAGTCCCACTACCACTGCAATGGCTTCTGAGGTATCCCCCCGCGCCACCCCTCCCCCCACGCATCTCAGAGTCCACTAACAGCAATCCGCATAAAGCGTAAAATTAATCTAAGATTGTAGATAGCTGTGAAGTTTGACTTTTTCGGCGAGTTATTCAAGGCCACGAATTCATTCTTCAACAAGCATTTAAAGAGCACCTGCCCGGGCCCGCGTCACGGCGTAGCGGGTAAAGCCGTCGCCTGCAGTGCCGGCACCCTATGAGTGCCGACTTGTGTCCTGGCTGCTCCACTTCCCATCAGCTCCCTGCTGTGGCCTAGGAAAAGCAGCGGAAGATGACCCAAGTGTTTGGGCCTCTGCACCCACGTGGGAGACTTGGAAGAAGCTCCTGGCTCCTGGCTTCAGCCTGGTGCAGCTGTGGCCATTTGGGGAGTGAACCAGCAGTTGGACAAGCTCGCTCTCTTTCTCTGTCTCTCCTTCTCTCTCTGTAACTCTTTCAAATAAACAAATAAATCTTTAAACACACACACACACACCAGCACTGGCACTGTGCTCAGGACCTGTTAAAGGCACTGAGGGTGCAGAGACGGATATGACTGTGCCTAACCACAGGAAAATCCTACTCTGGCAAAAAACACCCACACTCTGGGTTGCCATGACTCAGAGTGGGGGGAGGGGCAGAGGCTAAAAGGTCGGGCTCTGGAGCCAGCCTGCCTGGGTGTGCACTGTCTTTGGGCACCTGATTTATCTGTCTAAGGGGTTGACATCAGTCGGAACTCCTGGCTCCTGGCTTTGGTCCAGCCCAGTCCCAGGCGTTGTAGCTGTTTATGGAGTGAACCAGCAGGTGGACGGTTCTCCCTCCCTCTCTCTCTGTCTTCTCCTCCTCTTTGTAATTCTGCCTTTGAAATAACAAGGTAATTTTTTTAAGGGACGACGACAGCTCCCTGAAAGACTCGGTCCACAATGAATAAGCCAGTGCGTGCGAGTGCCGGATCAGTGTTGGGTTGAACAAGTCCCAGCGGCTCCCGTTCCTGGGTCACTGCTCAGACCGTGTTCTTAAAGTCCCTGCTTGAGGAAGTGTCGCTCCACCTAGGGGGTTGTGCAAACGCAGCCGGTGGCCCTGGCCTGGCCCTCGGGCGCGGTGGCCCGTTCCAACCAGTCCAGCACTCGGCCTGCCTGGCTCCATCACAGGGTGTGTGTGTGTGTGGTTTTTGCTTTTTAGGGTTTACTTGTTTATTTGAAAGGCAGAGAAAGGGAAAGAAGGGGAGAGAGAGACAGAGGTCTTCCATCCACTGGGTCACTCCTCAGGGGGCTGCAGCAGCCAGGGCTGGGCCAGGTTGAAGCCTGGATGCTGGAGTCCGGAGCTCCACCTGGGTCTCCCATGAGGGTGGCAGGGGCCCAAGCACTTGGGCCATCTTTTTTTTTTTTTAAGAATTTATTTATTTGTAAGTCAGTTACACAGAGAGAGAAGGAGAGGAGAGACAGAGAGAGAGACGTCTTCCACCCACTGGTTCACTCCCCACCTGGCTGCAGCTGCTGGAGCTGTGCCAATCTGAAGCCAGGAGCCAGGAGCTTCCTCCAGGTCTCCCACGTGGGTGCAGGGGCCCAAGCACTTGGGCCATCTTCTCCTGCTTTCTCAGGCCACAGCAGAGAGCTGGATCAGAAGTGGAGCAGCCGGGACTAGAGCTGGCGCCTATGGGATACTGGCATCGCAGGAGGCGGCTTACCCCACCCTCATTACTGCTAACCATGCCTCGCACACTCTCTCTCCTCCGTTAGACGGCAGCTCTCCTGAGAGCCTGCAATGTGAAGGAGTGGAAACAGCTCAGCACTGGAAGCCAAACCCCAGGTTCCCCGGATGGGAGGAATCACATCCACCTGCCTTGGGCCTCACGCTGGTCACGTTGGAGAAAGAAGAAAGTGATTAATCTTGGGCAGCAGCTGTGAAGGTCAGCGCAAAACCTCAAAAGCCACCGTGGGCTAAGCTGCCCCGGGGGAGACCGGCGGCCACGGTGAGCTAGGCTGCCCCGGGGGAGACCGGCGGCCACGGTGGGCTAGGCTGCCCCGGGGGAGACCGGCGGCCACGGTGGGCTAGGCTGCCCCGGGGGAGACCGGCGGCCACGGTGGGCTAAGCTGCCCCGGGGGAGACTGGGCAGCCACGGTGGGCTAGGCTGCCCCGGGGACGCCGGGACTCTGTGTCAGGTGCCGGTTAGAGTCCTGGCTATTCTGCGCCTCTGCTCCAGCTCCCTGCTGATGAACCTGGGAGGGAGGAGATGATGGCCGAAGTCCCTGGGCCCCTGCCACCCACGAGGGAGACCAGGATGGAGTTCCTGGTTTTTGGCTTTGGCCTGGCCCAGCCCTGGCTGTGGCGGCTGTTTGTGGAGTGAACCAGCGGATGGAAGATAAATGACTTCTGCATTCCATGGCTCTCGCTCCCTCTGTTAATCATTTCAGAACTTGATGGCTCAGTAAACTGAGCAACCTCAACGTGAGGCCTGTTTCCTGTTTTTCAAGATGTACTTATATACTTACCTATTTGAAAGGTAGAGAGAGAAAGAGAGAAAGAAGTATCTTCCGTCTTGTGGTTCACTCCCCAGATGGCTGCAACAGCCAGGGCTGGGCCAGGCCGCAGCCAGGGGCCGGGAGCTCCATCCAGGGCTCCCAGGCACTGGTGCCATCTTGAAATGCTTTTCCCGGGCCAGCGCCGCGGCTCACTAGGCTAATCCTCCGCCTTGCGGCGCCAGCACACTGGGTTCTAGTCCCGGTCAGGGCACTGGGTTCTGTCCCGGTTGCCCCTCTTCCAGGCCAGCTCTCTGCTGTGGCCCGGGAGTGCAGTGGAGGATGGCCCTGCACCCGCATGGGAGACCAGGAGAAGCACCTGGCTCCTGTCTTCGGATCAGTGCGGTGCGTCGGCTGCGGTGGCCACTGTGGGGGGTGAACCAATGGTAAAAGGAAGACCTTTCTCTCTGTCTCTCTCTCTCACTGTCCACTCTGCCTGTCCAAAAAAAAAAAAAAAAGCTTTTCCCAGGTGTGTTAGCAGGGCACTGGATAGGAAGTGGAGCAGCCGGGACTTGAACTGGCGCCCATATGGGATGCCGCGACACTGCAGACAGTGGCTTTACCTGCTAGGCCAGAGCACCGGCCCCAGCTCCTTTAATTTCTGGTCTCACTGTCACCCTCTGCCCAAGCAGCGCTTTGGGGTGAACACGGGGCGGTGGGGGGGGGGACGGGCTGGGACTCATCACCGAAGCTCAAAACCCAGCGCTGCCTTCACCTCTCCCCCTCTTCCGCCCCTGCAGCAATTCTCTCGATTTTCCACTTCTCTCTGCTCCCACTGACACGACCGCAGGCCGGCGCCTCACCACGGCAGCCAGCGCTACCTTGTCGTGTGCCTTTGTGTCGGGATCGCCGGCCGATGGAATCTCTGTCCCCACCCTGTGTGGCCACGGCTGCTCGGGCCAGCCACTCTGCCTTCCAGCCCGATGGCCTCCTCCCTGCCTAACAGCCTCTCTATGCAGCCCTCAGGGCCCCTGGGGGTGGGTGGGTAGGGGGCTTCCTCTACCCTACACTGCGGAGCTCCCGGCTCCGCCCCCATTTTCCCACAGGCGGGACTTACGTTAGGCCCGCCTCCTGGTCTGTGCGACTCTCCTGGCCCGCAGGCCCTCTCCGCTCACTCACCGGAGCCCTGCCTGTCTCCGGCAGACAGAAACCCTCCCCTGCAGGCCCTCTGCGCTGCGCCTCCTGGTTCCCTGTCAATCATCTTTGTTACCTAAACGGCCGTTGAGCAGGCTCCGTGGGCGGCTCCTGTCTGCCCCTGCTGGGCCGGCTCCGTGTGTCACAGTCACTTTCTAGGGGCCTGCGCTCGGCCCAGCAGTTAAAACACTGGTCAGGACACTGGCGTTCCAACGTGGGAGCACCCGGTTCGAGTCCCGGCTCCAGCTCTCCACTCCAGCTCCCTGCTCATGTGCACCCTAGGAGGCAGCAGGGTCCCTGCCACCCACCCGGGAGATCCAGACCGAGTCCCAGGCCCCTGGCTTCGGCCTGGCCCCGCGTGTTGGGAGCACTGGGGAGTGGAGCAGCAGGTGGGCCATCTCTCTCTGAGCTGCAAACAAAAAGCAATCTAAACAAATTACTATACAATCAACAATGCACAAATCCGGTTCTCGCTGCGTCTTAAGCTCAAGTGGCCTATCTGGTTCTGAGCTCGCCTCCTGGTTCCGCTTGCCCGCCCCTCGGCCAGGCCAGAGCTGACCCTGGCACTGAGGCTCGGGATGCGACTGGCAGAGCGGGGTGGGGGCAGGCGGCGGAGCCGGGGGGAGGGGCCGCCAGGATCACGGAGATGCCGACCCCCTCTTTCCCACGCCTAACTCTGCCTGTCGCTGCTGCTTCTGTCTGATGCCGGGGGTCCCTGCTGGCGTGGTGGTGTCTGCACAGTTGGTAAAGGTGGTTTCTCTGGGGAGGGGTCCTCCTTGGCCTGGAGGAGCCCCCAGGAGGGGCTCTGCTAAGGCCATGACCCCCATTGCCCCCCGCCTCATCTGTCGCTCCCAAACTCTCTTCTGCAGTGAGTCCTGGCCCGAGCAGGTGCAGGGGCAGCTCCTGGGCTGTAAAGCCCACTCCCCACCCCCGCTGAGCAGCTCCCTGGGCTCTGAAGGGCTCAGCGGGGGCAGGGAGGCTCCGTCTCCCGCCGGGAATAGGGAATATCACACTGGGGCCATCCCAACGCCCTGCTGCCTCCAGTGGGCTTCACACCCACCCCTTAGCTCTGGGGCGTGGCTTCAGCACTCTCACTGGGCCCCTCCCGCAGCCCACCCCAGGCCTCCGTCCGGGAGCCCTGTGGTCATCCTTTGAGCTTGTCTCTGCCTGGCTGCTTCCTGAAGCTCTGCTCGGCTGGGTTCTCATTCACTGCCGTCGATAGTCCAACAAACACAAATCCACCCTCAGGCACTCAGCAAAGTAACTTTCTGATAGATTCACTTATGGAACTGAAATTACGAAAGTACGGAAATTCACAAAATTCTGGAGTGCGACCGTCCTTCCTGAAGATTGCACAGAGACCAATGATCATAGATGGAAAAGTGGACAAAGCTTATCCGCATAAAAGTTACTCCAGGGGGCCGGCGTCGTGACGCGGTGGGTGCAGCTGCCGCTGCTGATCCTGCTCCCTGCTAATGCACCTGGGCAGGCCGTGGAGGACGCCCCAGTGCTGGGGCCTGCACCCACTGGGAGAGGCCAGGGCCGAGTTCTTGGCTCCTGGCTTCAGCCATCTGGGGATGGAAGGTCTCTCTCTGTCTCTCCCTCTCTCTCTGTTGCTCTTTCAGACAAAATCTTTTTTTTTTTTAAGTTACTTCTGTATAACTGAATATGCCAAAAATGACATTATAAAATAAGTATCAGGTCAGAGAAAATACTTAAGTATTTAACATCTGTGACTGAAAGGGTTCATATTCCCAGTACACAAAAAACACCTACAAGTAAGAAAAGGATAAACAGTTTCATCTAAAAAAGAGCCAAATATATAAACAAATCATTCACAGAAAAATGCAAATGATTAATAGACTCAAGAGGATCCCCTGGGGCTGGCACTGTGGTGCAGCGGGTAAAGCCGCTGCCAGTGATGCCGGCATCCCACAGGGGGACCAGTTCAAGTCCCGGCTGCTCCACTTCAGATCCAGCTCCCTGCTAATGCGCCTGGGAAAGCAGTGGAAGATGGCCCCAAGTCCTTGGGCCCCTGCACCCACGTGGGAGACCTGGATGGAGTTGCTGGCTCCTCACTTCAGCCTGGCAGTTGCGGCCATTTGGGGAGTGAACCAGTGGATGGAAGACCTCTCTCTCTCTCTCTCTCTCTCTCTCTCTCTGCCTCTGTCTAACTCTGCCTTTCAAATAAATACATGATTTTTTAACAAATAGACAAAAATAAAAAAGAAACCTGTCTACAGAAATCCACATAGACAAGTATGTGAAAAATGAGTGGTGAGGGCCAGCACTGTGGCGTAGCGGGTAAAGCCACCACCTACAGCGCCAGCATCCTATATGGACACAGGTTCTAGTGTCGGCTGCTCCACTTCCCATCCAGCTCTCTGCTATGGCCTGGGAAAGTAGTGGAAGAAGGCCCAAGTCCTTGGGCCCCTGCACCCGTGTGGGAAACCCGGAGGAAGCTCCAGCCATTGCAGTCAATTGCGGAGTGAACCAGCAGATGGAAGACCTCTCTCTCTCTACCTCTCTCTCTCTCTCTCTGCCATTCCTTCTCTCTCTATGTAACTCTGACTTTCAAATAAAATAAATAATTCTCTTTTTTTTTGACAGGCAGAGTTAGACAGTGAGAGAGAGAGACAGAGAGAAAGGTCTTCCTTCCATTGGTTCACCCCCCAAATGGCTGCTACAGCCGGCGTGCTGTGCCGATCCGAAGCCAGGAGCCAGGAGCCTCCCCCTGGTCTCCCATGCAGGTGCAGGGCCCAAGCACCTGGGCCATCCTCCACTTCGTTCCCGGGTCACAGCACAGAGCTGGACAGGAAGAGGAGCAACCGGGACAGAATTCGGTGCCCCGACTACGACCAGAACCTGGGGTGCCGACGCCGCATACAGAGGATTAGCCTAGGGAGCCGTGGCACTGGCTAAAATAAATAATTCTTAAAAAAAAAAAAAAAAGAAAGAAAGAAAAGAAAAGAAAAGAAAACCAGTCTAGAAGAAGAAGTTTTTTTTTTTTTTTTTTTTTTTGAAGGATGAACCTGGGAACTTGGGGTCCAGAGTTGGAGCTGTCTCCCTAGGTGGGAGGGCCCTGTCTCCCTGACACGCCTTGAGTGGGGCACACAGGTAAACCCTTTGCTGGAGGGCGAGGTAGCGACAAGTGTGCAAGGACCAAGCCCATGTCCTGGGGCGACCACGGCAGGCTCCTCTCAGTGCTCTGCACACGCAGCCCATTGCTGCCCGGCTGCTGCCTGCACAATCCACTCTCGGGCCCGCCCCCCGGGCTGGGAGCCCCTCCGTCTCTCCCCTCTCCCTTCCCAGTGGTTGCCTGAGCCTGGCACCCCTGTGTGGTCGCAGACCAGGCTGGAGCTTCCCAGAGCAGCGACTGGGAAAGGGTGTTTCTTACCTGGAAGGCTGCGTGCTGGGCTCCTTCAGAAAGGAGGACAGGTGGAAGAGGAAGAAGACCACCACCGCCAAAGCCGCGGGCCACCGGGCCACCTGGCCCAGGCGGCCGAGCCTCCGCAGGCAGGACTTCATGGTCTCTGCGTGTCCCCGGGCTGGATGCAGGGTGCTGGGGCGGCCGCCCGGGGCACACCCTTTCTCCCAGGAACGCAGCTCTCTGACAAGTGCTCCGGCTATTGGCCCCTGCCAGGGGCAGGAGGAACCGCCTGAGCTCTTTATGCAGGCGCCCGGGCTGGCGTGGTTGGAGGAAGAACAACTCCTGCTGTTCAAACAAGTCCACCTGCCTTTGTCTCACAGCCACTTTCTGAACGGGCGCACACAGGCACCCACACGGACTCACCTTGCTGCCGCGGCCGTGGGGGGACAGGCAGGGCGGCCGCCCCGTGGGGTTACCTCGAAGGGTTACCGGGACAGCTCCAGGGACGGGACAGTGCCAGTTGTGGCAGGCACCCAAGCCATGTTCAGCATCGCTGTGCACCCGCCCCGGCTTCTCAGTGGAAACCAGGACCCAGGGGCGGCGTGTGTGAGGGTCCCCCTCAGCCAAGGCCTGGGGTTGCCCTGAGCCACCCCCCACTTCCCACTCGGGGAACCACCACTGCCAGCCGGCAGCCGGCTCAGAAGGCACCACCGGCTCGGGGTCCGGAGGCGACGGAGCCACAGATTGCCCTCCTGCCACGGCACGGCAGTGCCCCGAGGAATCGTTAACCCTGCCTCGACGGGAGCGGAACACTACGTGGTGTGGGGCTGGGGAAACGCGGTCGTAACCGCGCCGGGTCGCTCCTTTGCGAGCTCAGCGCGCGCTGGGGCGGGAAGGGTGGGACTCTGACACCTTCGGGCGCTGGTTCACTGCTCGCACCTGGCCCTGCGCCTCCCTCCCGGCGCAGCTGCCTCTTCTGAGCCTGCACCCGTAAAAGCTCCAACCGCCTTGCCCCAGGGGACGGAGCACCGAGAACCACCCAGGCGCCGTATGGATGGGGCCTCCCTTACCCACACCACGCTCTCCAGCGGGTGCCCAAGTGAGATGCTGGCGCCGCTGGCAGTGGCTTAGCACCGGCTCCCCAAAACATCACACTCTCTAACACATGGCACCAACCCCAGGAGTGCAGGCAGCAAAAAGAGGACTCAGCACCGAGACGGCCTCCTCTGCCTCTCCCACTGCCTAACTTCTAGGTGCTCACATAGTCACTCCACAAACATTTTCAAAATGGGCTCAAGTCCTACCGAACCTAACCAGCCCTGCATCTCGAGTTGTATGCACTCAGCCACAGTGCCGTTTGGTATTCCTCCATCCCGGTGCCCATCTGCAGGGCAGGGAAAACAGTGCCCGGGGGGGAAGGCATCTCATTGCCCCTGGTGCTGTGGCTGCGGCCAGCATCTGTCTCACCCTGTGTTTGGAAGGAGGCACTGGCTGTCACTGCTGTCTGCCTCCCCCACGGGGCGGGCAGCTCCCTGTGCCATCAGAACTGCAGTAAACAGCCTGTGCCCTTCGGCACGCAGGGGCAGGGCAACGCGGGGCTCTGAGGGCCGGGCGGAGCGATCTGAGTCAGCTCCCGGCCGGTGCTGCAGACAGTGGGAGTCAGAGGCAAACGGACTGCCCAGCTGTTGGCGCAGGTCATCTCCGTGCTTGTGTTTGGTAAAATCTAGTTTGCTCTACTTTTTATTATTTTAAGTATTTGAGAGGCAGAGAGACACAGAGAGAAAGATACAGACACACACACACACACACACACACAGGAGAGATCGAGGGGGAGGGAGAGGGGGAGGGGGAGGGAGATAGCTCATCTGCTTGTTCGCTCCCCAAATGCCCACAGCTAAGGCTGGATCAGGCCAAAGCCAGGAGCCCAGACTCCCTCTGGGTCTCCCACATGAGTGGCAGGGGCCCAGGCACCTCAGCCCTCGTCTGCTGCCTCCCGGGGACCCTCTGGCTGGGAGCTGGGGTCAGACGCAAAGCTGGAACTTGAACCCATAAAACCTTGACTAAAGTGGATGTACTTTTTTTTTTTTTTTTTTTTTTTTTGACAGGCAGAGTGGACAGAGAGAGAGAGACAGAGAGAAAGGTCTTCCTTTGCCATTGGTTCACCCTCCAATGGCTGCCGCGGCCGGCGCACCGCGCTGATCCGAAAGCAGGAGCCAGGTGCTTTTCCTGGTCTCCCATGGGGTGCAGGGCCCAAGCACCTGGGCCATCCTCCACTGCCTTCCCTGGCCACAGCAGAGAGCTGGCCTGGAAGAGGGGCAACCGGGACAGAATCTGGCGCCCCGACCGGGACTAGAACCCGGTGTGCCGGCGCCGCAAGGCGGAGGATTAGCCTAGTGAGCTGCGGCACCGGCCGGATGTACTTTCTTATCTCTCTTCACATTCTACTCTATAAAAACTTAACTGCTGACATTCTGACCGGTCAGCCCTGTATTTTACTCAGTGGATAAATATTGCTTGCTTAAGGATTTCAGGGACTGGGGCCAGCATCATAGAGCACTGGTGACGCCTGCATCCCATATCGGGGCGCTGGTTCGAGTCCCGGCTGCTCCATCTCCCATCCAGCCCCCTGCTAATGGGCCTGGGAAGGCTGCAGAGGACGGCCCAAGGGCTTGGGTCCCTGCCACCCATGTGGGGGACCAGGGTGGGCCTTCTGGCTTCCACTGGTCTGACCTAGAGCTGGATGTTGTGACCATCTGGGGAATGAACTGGTAGACAAAGAGCTCTCTCTCTCTCTGTGTCTCCCTTTGTCTCTCATGGCTTTGCCTGCCTGCCTGCCTGCCTTTCTTTCTTTCTTTCTTTCTCTCTCTCTCTTTCTTTCTTTCTCTCTCCCTCTCTTTCTTTCTTTTTCTTTCTTTCTTTCTTTCTTTCTTTCTTTCTTTCTTTCTTTCTCTCTCTCTCTCTCACTCTTTCTTTCTCTCTCTCACTCTTTCTTTCTCTCTCTCTCTCTCTCATTGATTTACTTGAGAGACAGAGTTACAGACAGTGAGAGGGAAAGAGAAAGAAAGGTTCTCCATCCACTGGCTCACTCCCCAGATGGCCACAACACATGGAGCTGTGCCGATCCGAAGCCAGGAGCCAGGAGCTTCTTCCAGGGCTCCCACGTGGGTGCTGGAGCCCAAGTGCTTGGGCCGTCTCCCACTGCTTTCCCAGACCACAGCAGAGAGCTGCATCAGAAGAGGAGCAGCCGGGACTCGAACACCAGTCCATATGGGATGCCAACGCTGCAGGTACAGGATTAACCTACTGCGCCACAACACCAGCCGTCTGCCTTCCAAATAAATAAATAAATCTTAAAAAAGAAATTCCAAGGCTGGCATTATGGCATAGTAGTTTGCGCCACTGCTTGCTGCCTGCGACACCGGCATCCAACATGAGTGCCAGTTCGAGTCCTGGTTGCTCCACTTCTGACCTGGCTCCCAGCTAATGCACCTGGGAAAGCAGTGGAAGAGGGCCCAAGTGCTTGGGCCCTGCCCCCTATGGGAGACCCGAGTGGCGTTCCAGGCTCCTGGCTTTGGTCTGGCCAATCGCTGGCTGTTACAGCCATTTGGGGAGTGAAGATCTGTCTATCTATCTCTCTATCTCTCTTTCTCTCTCTGTAACTCTGCCTTTCAAATAATTAAATTAAAAAAAAAATTGGGAGGAAGGGCTGCAGCGTAGTGGGCTAGGCCTCTGCCTGCAGCACTGGCATCCCATATGGGCTCCGGTTTGTGTCCCGGCTGCTCCTCTTCCGATCCAGCTCTCTGCTGTGGCCTGGGAAAGCAGTGGAAGATGACCCAAGTGCTTGGGCCCCTGCACGCACGTGGGAGACTTGGGAGAAGCTCCTGGCTCCTGGCTTCAGATCGGCCCAGCTCCAACCGTTGCAGACATTTGGGGAGTGAACCAGTGGATAGAAGACTTCTCTGTCTCTCTCTCTGTCTTTAACTCTGCTTCTCAAATAAATAAATAAAATCCTAAGACAGACAATATTTGGGGGAAAAATCCATCTGCACTGAGCACGGATGGACTCCTTTTTTGTCCTTTCCCCTTAACGACACCGTGACAGCTATCCACATTGTCCTGGTTCTTATCAGCAATCAGAGGTGACCGAGTGTGCAGGGCAGCTGTGTAGATTATGTGCAAACAAGAGGCCGTTTAAAAATTTATTTAAGAGGCAGATAGCTAGATAGACAGGGCTTCCGTTGGCGAGGTCGCTCCCCAAATGGTCGCTCCGCAAATGGTCACACAGGCTGGAGCTGGGCCAGGCGAAAGGCCAGGAGCCAGGAACCCCATCCGGGTTTCCCAAGTGGGTGCAGGGGCCCAGGCGCCTGGGCCATCTTCTGCCACTTACTCTTGGATTTCTGCTAAGACTTGTATCATTTTCCCTCCTACATTCAGCTTTACGAGTCTGAGTTAATTTTTACCTCTGGGGTGAGATGGGGGCCACGTTCACGCCTTCACAAGCTGTCATCCACCTGTTTGTCCCAAAGAATTGCTTCTCCGTTGAATTGACTTTGTTAGTGACTAATTAACCAAACGCCCGAACGTTAAGTTCTGGACTCTCAGGTTCATCGCACGGATCTGTCTGTCTGTCCTTATGTCGGTCCGAGCGCCATTCTTCTTTAAATGTCTAGACGGAACTCGCCGGGAAGCGTCCCAGCCCAGCCTTCTTTTCGGGAGAAGTGCTTACGTTTCTGTTGCGACTCTGCTTGTCCAAGCCGCACTCTGCCACAGCAATTTGTGTCCTTTTAGGAATGCGTCTGTTTCATCCACGATGTCTGATTCATTGACCTACAGTGTTTCCTAGTTTCCCCTATAATTCCCTTTCTTTATTTTTTTTTAATTTTTTTTTTATTTTTTGACAGGCAGAGTGGACCGTGAGAGAGAGAGACAGAGAGAAAGGTCTTCCTTTGCCGTTGGTTCACCCTCCAATGGCCGCCGCGGCCGGCGCACCGCGCTGATCCAATGGCAGGAGCCAGGAGCCAGGTGCTTTTCCTGGTCTCCCATGGGGTGCAGGGCCCAAGCACCTGGGCCATCCTCCACTGCATTCCCTGGCCACAGCAGAGAGCTGGCCTGGAAGAGGGGCAACCGGGACAGAATCCGGCGCCCCGACCGGGACTAGAACCCGGTGTGCCGGCGCCGCTAGGCAGAGGATTAGCCTAGTGAGCCGCGGCGCCGGCCCCTATAATTCCCTTTCATTTCTATATGGTCAGTAGTGATGTCCCCTCTTCCATTCTTGATTAATAAAATTACGATTAGGGCCGGCGCTGTGGCGCAGCGGGTTAAACCCTGGCCTGAAATGCCAGCATCCCATATGGGCACCGGTTCTAGTCCCAGCTGCTCCTCTTCCGATCCAGCTCTCTGCTGTGGCCTGGGAAAGCAGTAGAAGATAGCCCAAGTCCTTGGGCCCCTGTACCCACGTGGGAGACCCGGGAGAAGCTCGGATCAACACAGCTCTGGCCGTTGCGGCTAGTTGGGGAGTGAACCAGCGCATGGAAGACCTCTCTCTCCGTCTCTCCCTCTCACTGTCTGTAACTCTACCTCTCAAATAAATAAAAAAATTAAAAAAAAAAAAGCACCGAAGGAATTTAATGGGCCCATCAGAAAATACCCGCAGAGGACGAGCAGAGCGGCCAAGAGGTCGCGCGGCGGCCCAGACCCTGGAGAGAGCGAGCCTGCGCTGGGCCGCGGGCTCAGCACCGAGGCCCTCGCACCAGGGCGCCGGCCTCCTCGCCGGCCTCCCGCTCAGCACCCAGCTCTGCCCCCCGAGGCAGACAGCCCAAATGCCACACGCCTACTTCCTTTATATTTATTTCCGTAGATTTTTCTTGAATAAATGTTTCTCTGCTGTATGTCCTTAGGACAGTTTAAATGATTTTTTTTTGTTAGATTCATTTATTTATTTGAAAGTCAGAGTTACAGAGAGAGAGAGAGAGAAGGAGAGACAGAGAGATGGGTCTTCCATCTGCTGGTTCACTCCCCCAAGTGGCTGCAACAGCCCAGGCTGAGCCAGGCCAAAGCCGGGAGCCAGGGGCTTCATCCGGGTCTCCCCCACGGGTGGCAGGGGCCCAGTCACTTGAGCCATCTCCCGTGCTTTACCCAGACCATTGGCAGGGAGCTGGATTGGAAGTGGAGCGGCCGGGACGTGAACTGGTGCCCATACGGGGTACAGGCACCACGGGCACAGCTTTAGCTGCTACGCCACAGTGCCAGCCATGTTCTTTCCCTAATGGAGATAACCGGGTGGCTTTGTGGTGCAGCGAGCTAAGCCAGCACGTGGGGCCCTGCACGCACCTCAGCAGAGCGCGGTCTGCATCCCAGCGCCCTGCTCCGCGTCCAGGGAGCCAGCAGGCCACGGCCTCAGTGCTTGAGTCCCTGCCGCCCACGTGGAGACGTGCGT
Organism: Oryctolagus cuniculus; assembly: GCF_051225735.1. Lineage (NCBI taxonomy): Eukaryota > Metazoa > Chordata > Mammalia > Lagomorpha > Leporidae > Oryctolagus > Oryctolagus cuniculus. The sequence goes on along the minus strand of NC_142883.1, from coordinate 4,144,453 downwards.
GGAGTCCCCGGCCCAGCCCTGGCTTTGGCAGTGTCTCCAGAATCGGGGTTTGTGAGCAACAAAACAGTCAACAGAAGTGGGGGAAATGTGTTCTGTTATGTAAGAATCAAACCTGATTGCTGACGTCAGAAAGAAGAAACGGACGAGCTGGCCGAGGCGGTCTCTCCTCTGCCCACCTGTGCGGCCCGAGCTCTCCTAACCCGGAGGCAAGTGCGTCACAGCGCCCAGACGCTCCTGGCCTCGATTCTGCAGACATGAGTAAGAAGCCTCTCTTTGGGGTCTGAGCAGTGCTGGTAGTGAGAGGTTCTAGATCGTTCTGTGGCAACACTGAAGACGAGATCCAAGCAACAGGTGCCTGCATCCCTGAGTGCTTCTGTATTGGCAAAGTCTGTGATGTGGGGCCCTCCCCTAGCATGTGGGTCTTGGGGCAGGGGTAAAGGTGACTGCATTCCAGGGCTGGCACTGCGGGTGCCGGTTCGAGCCCCAGCTGCTCCACTTCCCATCCAGCTCTCTGCTGCGGCCTGGGAAAGCAGTGGGAGATGGCCCAAGTGCTTGGGCCCCTGCACTCGTGTGGGAGACCTGGGGGAAGCTCCTGGCTCCTGGCTCCTGATCAGCACAGCCCCGCTGTCCAGCGAGGGGCAGACGATTACGGGGCCCTGGGCGAGGACGCAGCTGAGGCGGCTTTTCTGGCATTTCTTCTCCCAGACGTTCTGCCTGCGGGACGGTCACGGTCGGCAGGTGCAGTCGTCTCGGGCGACTGGCTCGGGACGCGGCCGCTCTTCTCTGAGGCTGTCCTGTCTCTGGACACAGCCAGTGTCTTGTTCTCTTAAGACGCTGGTGCATTTTCTGAGGTCATGGCTTGCCATTCCAGGGACCTTCCCACACTCTCCGCTTCTGGGGCAGTCAGTCTGACCGAAGGGCAGGTGCTGGGGCGGGCGCTGGGCTGAGTGGCTGACACCTGGCCCAGGATGCTCCCCACACTACCAGGGTACTTGGGTAGGAGTCCCGGTTCTGCTCCTGCCCCCAGCACCCTGGGAGGCAGCAGGGGATGGCTCAAGTCGCTGGGTCCCTGCCACCCACAAGGGAGATCCGGATTGATTTCCTGTCCCCTGGCTTCAACCTGGCCCGGACCAAGCTGTTGTGGGCATTTAGGGAGTGAACCAATGGATGGAAGAGCTCTCTCTGTCCCTCTTTCAAATAAAATGAAAACAAAATAAAATCAGTGGTGCTGCTTTAAAACAAACACAGAAGCCGGCGCCCCTCGGCCCAGTGTTGTAACTAGCGCCGTCTACAAGCGGTATGACAGGAAATCCATGGCTGCGGATCGACTCCTGCACCATCACCGCAAGCCAGGGGCTCCATGCGACGGGGACACACGGGGACACACAGGGCTGGCAGGGCGTGTCCAGGAGACCCCTGAGCAGCCTCAGTGCAATTCACTGCTTCCAACGTCTCCCGTGAGGCTCCGGGTTGGCCAGGGCACCAGGCATGGATGCCAGAGGAGGAGGAGCCAGGCCACAGGCAGCCCAGGCGCCCAGCAGCCCCCAGAGAGCAGGGGCCGGAAATCGAGGGACCCTGCAGTGGTCACCGGGGTGCTGGGGATTTCTGGGCGGCAGCAGGGTTGCCTGTCGCCTGTTTCCCTGACCCCAGGCACCGTCAGCGCAGCGCACACGGCGCTGAGCGAAGTCGGGGCAGTGCTGCCCTCGTCACGGTGGCTTCCAGAACACAGACAGACAGGGACTCGTGCCACCAAGGAGGTGCCAGGTCAGAGCTGGCATCGGGGAAGGCCCCGCGGAGGAGGGGAGCAGGTCAAAGGGAAGCCGGCAAGGGAAACGCGAGGGCGACACCGGGCTGAGCTGAAAGTGGCAGCAGTGCGAGGCTCTGGGTCCGGAGCGCGCCGGGCGCCTCTGAGATTGAGACAGAGGTGGGAAGGGTGTCGGGGACACGCGACGGAAAGTCACAGCCACCTCTCAGCCCGGAAAACCCCTGCACGGGGGTGCGAGGGAAAGCAAACCAGTTAATGATCGAATGAGCACGAACCAGAACGTGACCACAACCCCCCCCCGGGAGCCGCCCTTCCACGCGGCCAGAGCGTAACTAGGGAGGCGCCTGGACGCGGAGACCGGAGCTGATCTTCCGTGGCTTCCGTGGAATGGTCTGCACGGCTCTGTGGAGCCCCACGGTCTGAAGCTCTGTGTCCCCACAGGTTCCTGTCTGGAGAGCAGACGTTCAGCCTGGTGGTGAAGATGGCTTCGCCCACATCAGGGAACCTGGGTTCGAGTCCGGCTCGTTTCCCGCTAATGCAGACCCCGGGGGCACGGTGATGGTTCAGGTCAACGGTTGCTGCTGCCCTCGTGGCTGACCTGGGTGGAGTTCCCAGCTCCTGGCTTCGGCCTGGCCCAGCCCCGGCTGTTGCAGGCTCTGGTGAGTGAGCCAACAGGCGGGAGCGCTGTGTGTCCCTGGCTCTTTGCCAGAAATAAACTGCTATGCCGAAGTCCTGGCTCCCAAGCTGACGGTAACAGCACGTGGGGCCTTTGGGAGGGGCGGGGTCGGTGGCCCCAGTGAGGACGCGGCAAGGAGCCCCGTCTCAGGGGAGCCCCCGGCAGGATGCCAAACTGCCGGCACCTTGACTGTGCGCTTGAATCTGCACGGATCTCTGAGCTCAGGAGCCCCAGCCTCTGGCTCTCGCTTGGAGCAGCTGCAGCGGACGGAGCCACTGCACTCTCGTGGGAATGCCCGAAGCCTCGGGGCGGGGGTGGGGACAGACCCAGGCACGGCTGAGGCCCCTCAGCAAGGCCACCCAGAGAGGCCTTTGAGTCGCCACAAGTAACTCAAACCCAAAGTCACCCAGGACAACAGACAAGAGCAAGGACGTCTGATGGCTGGCTTCTCCCCGTCGGCAGCTCAGGATCTTGCTGAAGTCCCCAGTTCTTGCTGGAAGCAGGTACTCCCCGGTCCCGGCTGTCATTCCCCGCCCGGACCTGGCCACCTTCTTGGCGGTGTTTAAGGTGCTGGAAGTGACCTGGTGTGTTTTACAAGTCTGTTTATTTTTGCCTCAAAGGCCACACACAATAATGATTATTGATGGCTGTTTTGTTGTCAATTGTCCTTGTCAAAGTCCCCGGAGGTGGCGGCTTCTGAAAGCAGGACCAGAAGAGAGGAGACGCCGTGGCGCCTGCCTAAGGACCGTGGACAAAAACGTGCCCACCTCAGGATGTCTCTGCGGGGGGGGGACGTGTTGGAGAGGCGGAGCAACAGAGAAAGAAAGCGAGGCACAGAGAGAACGAGAGTTTCCACCCGTTGTTCACTCCCCAGATGGCCGCGATGGCCGCGATGGCTGGGGCGGGGCGGGGCCAAACCTGGAGCCAGGAGCTCCGTCCCGGCCTCCTGCGTGGACGGCAGGGCCGTGGTTGTACCCACATCTTCCTCTGACTATTTGCCCAGGGCTTTTCACATAAATAAAATCTCTTCTAGAAATTACTGTTGCAGGAGTGAACAGGCGGAACAGGGCTGAGAATCCCTGATGATTCTAGAACTTCCACAGGAAGCAGCGCGCGGGGCCAGAGGGAGGCTGGGCCCCCGGCTGCGGGCCCTCCCTCTGCAGACTGGGGAGGCGGCTTCCGGTGGGACCGGGGAAGACTCGGCTCGGAGACCCGAGGGGCAGCGTCTGGGAGGCAGAGACCAGCAGCAATGGACAGAACCAAAGCCAAACGGCTCGAGGGCCTCCACGCCTGGACCTGCCCGTGCCCGGGAAGCCTGCTACCTCCAATGCCCGCCTGTCACACAGGGCAGCTAGGGAGCTGCAAAAAGAGGGGCGGGGGCAGCACGGGGCCAGACCATCCCCGCCCTCACTCTTCCACAGCCACAGTGCTGGGGAGGGGCAGGAGGCAAGTGTGAATCCGCTGTGCAGGGGGGGTTGAAACAGGCCCGGTCTGTGCTCTGGCTTGCGGGGTTCAGCCGCTGCCTGCAGCGCCAGCATCCCGCCTGCTCCACTTCCGATCCAGCTCCCTGCTGATGTGCCTGGAAAAGCCGTGGAGGACAGCCCCAGTGCTTGGCCCCCGGCACCCATGTGGGAGACCAGAAGCAGCTCCTGGTTCCTGGCTTCAGTCTGGCCCAGCCCTGGCCATACGACCATTTGGGGAGTGAATGAGTGGATGGAAGACTTCTCTCTCTCTCTCTGCCTCTGCCCCTCCTCCTCTGGAACTCCGCCTTTCAAATAAATCAATGAAGCTTAGAAAGAAGAAGAAAAGAAAAAGGCCTGGTCTGAGGCCTGGAGTCTGTGTGAGCAGCTAAGGGGCTGCAGGCGGCGGCGTGGAACACAGAAGACGGTCAGTCGCACGCTTGCCCCGAGACGCCCATCCCGATTACACTGCCCCCTCTTCTCCGAGGCCCCCAGCCCTCCTCCTCCTCGCGGACGCGCAGCTCTGTCCTGAGACCCTCTTCCCGGGCTGCCCTGTAGCCTGTTGTCTGCTGGGAAAACTTAGACGGCCGAGGCTTGAGCTCCTTGCGCCACAGAGGCAGGTGCGCTCCTGAGTGTTCTCCGCAGGCTCCCGTGTCGCAGGGGTCGTGTCGCGGGGGTCATGGCCCCAGGAAGCGTCCTGGTGGGAATCCGGGCCCAGGACGCCTGCTGTGTGAGAGAACTCACAGGACAAGGGGAGGACGACTGGCGGGGAGAGCGGCCGCTCCCCGTGGCGCAGCGGCCCTGCCCTGCGTTCACCCATGCAGGAAGGGACTCTGCCCTGGCGGGGACAGGCTGGGCCTCTGCCCCGTCACGGCCTCGGGGTGCTCTGCCACGTCACGGCCTCGGGGTGCCCTGCCGCGTCACGGCCTCGGGGTGCCCTGCCGCGTCACGGCCTCGGGGTGCCCTGCCGCGTCACGGCCTCGGGGTGCCCTGCCGCGTCACGGCCTCGGGGTGCTCTGCCCGTCACGGCCTCGGGGTGCCCTGCCGCGTCACGGCCTCGGGGTGCCCTGCCGCGTCACGGCCTCGGGGTGCTCTGCCTGTCACGGCCTCGGGGTGCCCTGCCGCGTCATGGCCTCGGGGTGCCCTGCCGCGTCACGGCCTCGGGGTGCTCTGCCCGTCACGGCCTCGGGGTGCTCTGCCCGTCACGGCCTCGGGGTGCTCCACCCGTCGTCTCCCGGGCACGTCCTCCACAGCTCTCCATCTGCACTGCCAATGGCTACAGTAAACCTATGTTGTACAGAAGGAAAAACAAACTCCCGGGTAATAAAATAAAATAAAACCTCTCATAAAAAAAATGAGTAGGAAAAAAAAAAAACCCTCCAGGGACTACGTTGAACGAGCCACGCCTGTAGCCGTTCAAGCGGACAAGGTCCGTGAGTGTTCTGCGGGTCTTATTTATTTATTATCTACTTGAGAGGCAGGAAGAGGGGGCGGGGGTTGGGGGGTGTGTGTGCATGAGCTCCCGGCTGCTGATTTACCCCCCACACGCCCAGAACAGCCCCTGCTGGGAGCCACGACCTCTATCCACGTCCTCCACGTGCGTGGCAGGGCTCTACCCACTGGCGCCATCGCTGCTGCCTCCCGGGGCTGCATTAGCAGGGAGCTGGAGTCAGGAGCTGCGGCCGGGCATGGGACCCCGGCCCTCGCTGTGGGATGCAGGGGTCCCAGTCGGCACCTGACCACCAGGCCAAACACCTGCCTGTCCCCCTTCTGCCTTTCTGTTGCTTTGGCTTCAGCAAAACTGATCCACACAAGGGGTCCACACAAGCTCCACACGAGGGGTCTCCAGGGGACGGGGAGAGCCCGTTCCAGGGCACTCTGCTGGCTGCTGCCCATCTGCTCCCACCTCGTCCCAGCCAACAGCAGTGATGGGCCCGGTGCCGTGGCGTAGCAGGCAAAGCCGCCGCCCGGGACGCCAGCACCCGTAAGGGTTTGAGACCCAGCTCCTCCGCTTCCTGTCCAGCTCCCTGCAAATGCACCTGGGAAAGCAGTGGAAGACGATCCGGGTGCTTAGGCCCCTGCACCCACGGAGGAGACCCAGATGGAGTTCCAGGCTCCTGGCTTTGGCCTGGCCCAGCCCTGGCCATTGCAGCCATTTGCAGAGTGAACCAGCAGATGGAAGATCTCTCTGTGTGTCTCTTCCTCTCTCTGTGTAGCTCTTTAAATAAATAAATAAATATTTAAAAAATAAAAAAAGGAAGGAAAAAAAGAAAGAACAACACTGGCACCAAAATTCAGCTCTCATCTCTAAACAGCATTTCCCACGGTAAGAAAGCAGGGCTCCCCGGAGGGGCGAACCAGGAACAGGAAGCGTGCGGACGAGCGTGGGACACCGTGTTCCGACAGAAGGCAAGGAAGCGCTCAAAGACTAAGAAGGGAATCTGCTCATCAGCCAATCCGCACTCTTCAGAAATGTCGAAGTCACAGGACACAGAGGCTGAGCAGCCGCCACAGTGAGGGAGACGAGAGAGACAGGAGGACCCCGCGCAATGCTTAATCCTGGCCTGGATCCTGGGACAGATTTTCTTAATTAAAGGACAGCCGGCTGAGCCTGAACACGGGCACAGTTGAAATAAGAGAACCGTGCAGGGCAGGTGTTTTGGTGTAGTGGCTGAGACGCCACCTGACACCCCCACAGGCCACACCTGGGCGCCTGGGTTCGAGTCCGGCTCTGGTCCTGCTTGTAGCCCCCTATTCACGCACAGTCTGGGAGGCAGCACTGATGGGTCAGGTGCTGGGCCCGGCACCCACGTGGGAGACCTGGACGGAGCTCCCGGCTCCTGGCTTCCACCTGGCCCAAGCCCTGGCCGTTACAGGCTTTCAGGGAGTGAACCAGCGAATGCAAGATGTCTTACGAGTTAACGATGTGCTGTGATTATATATATAAAGATTTTATTGTTATTTGTAAGACAGAGTTACAGAGAGAGGGAGGGAGGGAGAGAGAGGTCTTCCATCCGCTGGGGAGGGAGACAGAGGTCTTCCATCGCTGGTTCACTCCCCAGATGTGAAAGGCACAAGGTCTAGCTTTGCATAGGAATTCTGACACAGGACGCGGCGGGAGGTGGAATAATATTTGCAAACGGGTGACTTGAAGCTGAGTGATGAGCGGGTAGGGTCTGATTACCCTGCCTCTGTAATTTCTTTTGAAATTTTCCACACAAAACTTGACAACCAATGCCTAGCATTCTATCACTAGTCCTGTAACCTATTCACCTAGGACAGCAGGGAAAAATAAATTAAAACTCATAATGACAAACTTAGAAAGCGCAAAACCTTCCTACTCCCCTGTCTACTCCCCTGTCGTCGGGACGTGGGTTCCGATCCTCCAAGACCAGGGGCTCATTCGCACACTGCGGCCCATGCGGGACCCGTGGACAGACTGAACTTGCAGTCTGAGATCCCAGCGGTCACCAAATCGCCAACAGGAAGAGACCACATCCCCCCAGGCTACATTTGCTCAGTAAAGGGGGCCTTGAAGCCACGGGGCTGATGTGGTTAAAATGACGCCTGAAGACTGCATTATTCCAAAATACCAAGCCCACCCCTCTCCTCCCACCACCAAGGGCTGAGCAAGCTGCTCCCTGCTCCTGGCCTGGTGGGCTGGGGTCTGCTTTGGCCCCCAGCCCACCCCACCCCTGCCAATCCTCTGAGCTGAGCCAGTTATCGAAGAGGGACGGCTGGCGAGTGGCTGGTACGGCCTGTGCTTACTGGAAAGACATCTAATCTGATTAGAGTTCAAACCCAGGCTGCCGTCATATAAAACCAACATAAAACCACTCACTGTGCGGTGCCGTTTCCATGTCAGTCCCTCAGTACACACGCCTGGTATCCCTTGGTCCCATGCCAGAATATTCTTCCTTAAAAAAAAAAAAAAAAAAAAGATGTATTTATTTATTTGAAAGAGTTCCAGAGAGGGAGGGAAAGACAGAGAGAAGCATTTTCCATCTGCTGTTCAAACCCCAGGTGGCCACAATGGCCAAGGCTGGGCCAGGCCAGAGCCAGGAGCCAGGAGCTTCTTCCGGGTCTCCCATGTGGGTGCAGGGGCCCAAGGACATGGGCCATCCTCCACTGCTTTCCCAGGCCACAGCAGGGAGCTGGATCCGAAGTGCAGCAGCCGGGACTCAAACTGGTGCTCATACGGAAAGCCGGAGTCAGGAGGCAGCTTTACCTGCTACGCCCCAGCACCCGGACCCCATGCCTGAACTGTCTACAAATAGTCCCACAAATGTAAACAAAATCCAACTGCTTAAAGAAAATGACATAATCTTTATTGTACCCGCCAGGTGGAGTCTCTAACACGTGGCAGTGAGGGCGGCCTGCGCTGCTACGTAAAAGCGGCACAAGCTGGTGGCACAGCAGGTTACGCGGATAACTGTGAGGCCAGCAGCCCACGTAACAGCCCCGGCCACTCGCTGCTGACCCAGCTCCTGCTACTGCGCACCTGGGGGGCAGCAGGCGACGGCCCCGAGGCTGCACCACTTCCACTCCTGGGGGAGACCTGCATGGAGTTCTAGCCCCCTGGCTTGGGACTGGCCCAGCTCCAGCTATTGTGGGCGTGTGGGAAACGAACCAGAACATGGAAGATCACGCTCGCTCGCTCTCTCTCTCTCTCTCTTTCTGTCATTCTGCCTTTCAAATACATAAATCTTATTTTTTAAAAAGAAGAAAGAAAAGCAACAGATTAGTTTCTTGTCAACAAGGACAGTACCAAGAAGGAACACGAAGAATGAAATGGGCCTCGGGTGGGACCTCGAAGCGTTTGTTCTTTTTAAAAATATATCTATTTATAGGCCGGCGCCATGGCTCACTTGGTTAATCCTCCGCCTGAGGCGCCGACATCCCATATGGGTGCCGGGGTCTAGTCCTGGCTGCTCCTCCTCCAGGCCAGCTCTCTGCTGTGGCCCGGGAGTGCAGTGGAGGATGGCCCAAGTGCTTGGGCCCTGCACCCCATGGGAGACCAGGAGAAGCACCTGGCTCCTGCCATCGGATTAGCGCAGCGCTGGCTGTAGCGGCCATTTGGGGAGTGAACCAACGGAAAGAAGACCTTTCTCTCACTCTCTCTCTCTCACTGTCTATAACTCTACCTGTCAAAAAGATAAAAAAAATAAATAAAATTAAAATATATTTATGTGGCCGGCGCCGTGGCTCAATAGGCTAATCCTCCACCTAGCGGCGCCGGCACACCGGGTTCTAGTCCCGGTTGGGGCGCCGGATTCTGTCCCGGTTGCCCCTCTTCCAGGCCAGCTCTCTGCTATGGCCAGGGAGTGCAGTGGAGGATGGCCCAGGTGCTTGGGCCCTGCACCCCATGGGAGACCAGGAAAAGCACCTGGCTCCTGGCTCCTGCCAGGATCAGCGCGGTGCGCCGGCTGCAGCGGCGGCCATTGGAGGGTGAACCAGCGGCAAAGGAAGACCTTTCTCTCTCTGTCTCTCTCTCACTGTCCACTCTGCCTGTCAAAAAAAAAAAAAAAAAAAAAAAAAAAAAAAAAATATATTTATGTGTTTGAAAGGCAGAGGCACAGAGAGAGAGAGAGTTTCCATCGGCTGGTTCACTCGCCAAGTAACCGCAACGGCCAGAGCTGAGCTGATCTGAAGCCAGGAGCTTCCTCCAGGTCTCCCTCATGGGTGCAGGGGCCCAAGCATTTAGGCCGTCGTCTGCTGCTTTCCCAGGTGCATTAGCAGGGAGCAGGATCAGAAGTGGAGCAGCCAGGACTCAAACAGGTGCCATATGGGATGCTGGCTCTGCAGACAGTGGCTCCACCTGCTCCGCCACAGCGCCGGCCCCAGAGGCTGTGAAGCACTGTACCCAGATCTCAAGCGACGGCTTGGACAGAGACAGGAAGACTTACGTTCTGGTAACGTTTGCATAATAGAAGCACGTCCTTGGATTTGGATCATCCATCTGCCTTCAGAATGAACATCATCGGGCCGGTGCCGCGGCTCAACAGGCTAATCCTCCGCCTAGCAGCGCCGGCACACCAGGTTCTAGTCCCAGTTGGGGTGCCGGATTCTGTCCCGGTTGCCCCTCTTCCAGGCCAGCTCTCTGCTGTGGCCAGGGAGTGCAGTGGAGGATGGCCCAGGTGCTTGGGCCCTGCACCCCATGGGAGACCAGAAGAAGCACCTGGCTCCTGCCTTCGGATCAGCATGGCGCGTCGGCCGTGGCGGCCATTGGAGGGTGAACCAATGGCAAAGGAAGACCTTTCTCTCTGTGTGTCTCTCTCTCTCACTGTCCACTCTGCCTGTCAAAAAAAAAAAAGAAAGAACACCGATGTTTTCCCACGGTGGGGGGGGGGCTGCTTCTCGCTCTTCATCTTCTCTTCACCCCCCTCCACAGCCGCAAGTCCTCAATACGGAGAAGAAAAACAGGGTCCGGGTCAAGGCCAGTCACCCCGGACGCACAGCCAGCCACAGGAGGCCGCATGTGTCCTGGACACATCCGGCTCCCAGATGTCGCCCTACCCTGGCCGCCTCCAAACCAAACTGCCAGCTCCGGGCCGCGGTCAGTGCATCGGGCAGCGGACGTTGTGACGCTGCCCGGGTCCCCTGAGGACTGGGCCCTTCCTCTCCAGTGGCTGCGGGTCTGGTCTCTCTAGAAGTTTCCAGCAGCCCAAGGACACCGCCTTGGCCAGGGTTACAGCTCCCTCCGCAGAGGGAGCCTTGCATCCAATGACTGGTCTGTGTGGGGCTTCAAAGACTTGGCTCTCTCTCCTCCGCCGAGGGCGACACTGGAGCCCATCCTGGCTTTGGAGCCGCCCCAGGAACGGTCCGGGTCTCTGCTGGACCGAGCTCACGGCTCAGCTCCTCCCCCTGTCTGTCCCTGCTTCCCTCGCCCTCTGACCTGGACCAGGCAAAACTTCACCTCCGCCTGTGTTAGGCTGTGGACTGGCCTTTCTTGCTTTCTTTTTTTGACAGGCAGAGTTAGACAGTGAGTGAGATATAGACAGTGAGAGAGACAGAGACAAATGTCTTCATTCTGTTGGTTCACCCCCCCAAATGGCTGCTACGGCCGGTGTGCTGCACCGATCCGAAGCCAGGAGCCAAGTGCTTCCTCCTGGTTTCCCATGGGGTGCAGGGCCCAAGCACTTGGGCCACCCTCCACTGCCCTCCCCGGCCACAGCAGAGAGCTGGACTGGAAGAGGAGCAACCGGGACTAGAACCTGGGGTGCCGGCGCCGCAGGTGGAGGGTTAGCCTAGTGAGCCGTGACGCCGGCCGAACTGGGCTTTCTAACAAACAGATTCCGGGCCAGGCCTGTGGCGCAGCAGGTAAAGCCGGCACCTGCGATGCCAGCATCCCATACGCTGACGGTTCAAGTCCCAGCTGCTCTGCTTCCGATCCAGCTCCCTGCTAAGGTGCTTGGGGGAAAGCAGACGAGGACGGCCCACGCACTTGAGCCCCGGCTCCCCCGAGGGAGACGCGGAAACAGCTCCTGGTTTCTGGCTTTGGCTCAGCCTGGCCCTGGCCGTTGTGGACAACTGGGGAGTGAACCAGTGGATGGAAGACCGACCTCTCTCTCTCTCTCCAACTTTGATTTTAAATAAATAAATCTTAAAAAAAAAATCACAAAACAGGCCCGTCTGAGTGTGTGCAGCGCTGGGCACTGGGCACTGGGCACGCACTCTTTAAAGCTCAAGCCCCCTCCTCTCACCCCGCCCTAGAGGCAGACACCACCAGGCCGCCCGGCACGGCCGCAGGGCAGATCCACATCACTCAGCACCCGGGTTCCAGTCCTCCGGGCGGCGCCCTTCCACCAGTTCTTCTCCTCCTGGAACAATTTTCTTAGCTGCAGCCTGTCCGGAAACGGAGCCTGCGCAGTCGCCGAGCTCAGCCGGCTCTGGGGCAAACGTGCAACAGAACAGACAGAACGTGGCAGGAGCCCGAGACCGGGGCTGTCGCGGCACGCGGGGCCTGCGGAGAGCGCCGGGCAGCAATTAAAGCGCTCGGAGGAGCCGGAAAGATGAGATTCGCAGCCACCGGATTAGAGCGGACTCACTCCGAGCTCTGTACGCGTGAGGCAACTCCCGCTGAGGGATTGTTCACTCTCAGGGGACCAGGTCACCACCCGGCCAGAGGTGCTGGCCCGGCCACCCCGGGGTGTGGAGCCCCGCGGCCAGACTGGGCGGGGGAGGCAAAGGACCCGAGCGGCGAGTCCCGGCTGGCTTCACTACTCAGGGGCGCCTTGGCCAAGCCCCGGAAGTGACCCGGGACACCTGTGCGAGGGCAAGCACAGGCACGCCGGGACCCAGCGGCAGGACGGCGGGCCGAGCTCCGCGGTCGCCCGGGGGCGGGGGCAGGGCCGGCTCCCCGCGTCTCTGCGATCCGAGCCCCGCACGGTGCACCTGCTACGGGCAAGGACTGGACTCCCCCGGGCCCGGCCCACAGCCTGCCCGCGAGCGGGAACTCGGCGCGGGGCCGGCACTCGTCCACGCGGGCTCGGATAACTCGGATTCCGGGCCGCCTCAGGAGGGCGCCCCTGACGGGCCACTTTAGCGCAGGGACCAGACACGGGCTACGCAGCTCGCGGGAGGAGGAAGCGGGCGTCCCCAAACACCCAGCAGCCTTTGCCGCGGAGGCTTCTGGTGGGCGGGACGGTCAGCTGGGACTTCTCATTGGTCAATATCCCTGTCAATCACTAAGGAACACCGCCCTTGGGTGTGGCCGGAAATCCGGGACTTCCCAGCCTTGGAGCGAGGAGAGTGCAGTGTCCAATAGCAATTTAGACCTTTGCCTTCGGGAAAGATTGGCAGGTGCTCGAGCCACTGAGCCGCCGCGGAGGGCAAGCCCTGGCAGTGATTGGTTGAAGCTCGCGATCTTTCCCGGTGCTAGGGGCTACTTACAGTGCAGGTGGAGTCGTGCGTTTTCTGGGGTTGTCTCTGTTTTTTAAGTTGGGGTTTTGCGGGGATTACCCAGGTTGTCGACTTTTTCATGAAAGCCCCTCTCTCACACACACGGGCACTGCCGGAGATCGACAAGATGGCGGAAGTGTGCGGGGCTCGCTGAGCTCACGCCACGGCCGCAGGGACGGTGATGGACAGGAGACGGGACCGGACACGAACGAGCGGTGTCCAGGGAGAGCCGCGAGGGGCGCTGAGGGCTGGAGGGGCGCGCGGGCCTGGCGCTGGCCTGGCCGTGGGGAGTGGCCTGACCAGCAGCCGCCCACGCGTGGGAGTCTGTCCCGAGGATCAGCTCCCGAACACAGGCGCTCGGTTTTACTCATGGGGACGTTATTATTATTATTATTATCATTATTTTGAAAGGCAGAGAGGTCTTCCATCCGCTGTTCACTCCTCCAATGGTCGCAGTGGCCGGGGCTGGGAGCCAGGAGCTTCCAGGTCTCCCACGCGGGTGCAGGGCCCAAGGACTTGGCCATCTTCCACTGCCTTCCCAGGCCACAGCAGAGAGCTGGATGGGAAGTGGAGCAGCTGGGACTCGAACCGGCGCCCATATGGGATGCCGGCCCTGCAGGCGGCGGCTTTACCCCACACGCCACAGCCCACCCCGTCATGGGGCGTTAACACTGGGCAGCCCGGCCCGCCGAGTGGCACTCGGGAGAATGAGGAAGGAGTGGGCAGTTGAGATGCCCGAGCCGGGCGCCGGAGCGCCTGAGCGTGATGCCCGGCCCGGGCTCCCGCTGGGGCTGACCCTGGGAGGCGGGGATGATGGCCCGGTAACTGGGCTCCTGCCACCATGTGGGAGACTGGCCCACCCCGGAGGCCGAGGGACTGTGGGGGTGAACCGCGATGGACGCGCTCTGTCCTGTCTTTGCCTCTGTGAGGCCTGCAGGGTGTCCGGCGCGTAACGGATCTGCCCAGGCAGACGAATCGATTCATTCACAGGCTTTTGTTGGGGTTCCGCTCCCGGGCGAGGTTCCCCGGTCCCAGCAGAGCAACAGAGCGGGGGCCGGGGAAGTCGCGCGTCAGAGGCTGGGAGGGCTCCTTTTATAGACTCAGGGGTTAAAGGGTGAGGCGGGTCTGATCCTCGTTGGCTGACCTTTAGGCACCCGCAGGGACCTTGACAAGGACTTTCTTCCCCGGAAGTAGGCCTCTCCATTCCCGGAAGTGTAGCCTTCCCTCCTTGCGGCTACCAAAGACGACGACGGTGGTTTCTGGTGTCGTATACAGGTTCTGAGGGACTGGCGCCTCGGAGGGGGCGGGGGTGGCGGTGGGGACTAAGCGGAGTGACAGGGGCAGTAAGGACATCAAACAGGACCGCCCAGGCTTGGCCATCGTTCTGGGCCCCGGGCACGGACTGCGGACGCGGCTGGGAGAGCCTAACCCCGGGGGCGGTGCTGCAGACAGGGCACTGCCTTTCTGGAAGGGCTCCCCTCCCTCGAGGCTCTGAGCAGGAAGAAAGGCGACTTTTACCTGCTGAAGTAGGAACCCCTCTCCCCCTGCAGAGACCGGCAGGACCCCAGAGGGCAGGCGCGGTCCAGGAGGTCCTGGGGGTGGAGGGGTCCAGGCGGGATCTGGGGGTGGCGGGGTCCAGGCGGCCCTGGGGGTGGCGGGGTCCAGGTGTCCCTGGGGATGGCGGGGTCCAGGTGGCCCTGGGGATGGCGGGGTCCAGGAGGCCCTGGGGGTGGCGGGGTCCAGGTGGCCCTGGGGATGGCGGGGTCCAGGCGGGATCTGGGGGTGGTGGGGTCCAGGAGGCCCTGGGGATGGCACGGTCCAGGTGGTCCTGGGGGTGGTGCGGTCCAGGAACCCTGGGGATGTCACGGTCCAGGCGGCCCTGGGGGTGGCGGGGTCCAGGAGGCCCTGGGGGTGGCGGGGTCCAGGCGGGATCTGGTCCTGCTGCAGGCACGGCCTCTTGGTCTCCCCAGGGGAGCTGACGCCGCGGCTGAGGTCTCGCCGTGCACCCTTCCTGCCAGGCCCAGTGTTCTGCCCAGAAGATGAACTTGGGTTTGTGAGTGCTGGGAGGCCCTCAGGGAGACTGTGGCTGGTTTTCTCGTTAAGATTTATTTACTTGAAAGGGCAGCAGAGACAGAGCCTCATCTCTCATTGGCTGGTTCACTTCCCAAAACGCTGCAGCAGCCAGATGTGGCCCAGGCCACGTCCAGGAGCCAGAAACTCCACGCTGGTCTCCCACCTGCGCGGCGGGGGCCACCTGCTGCTGCCTCACCAGGCACGTTAGCAGGGAGCTGGGCCACAGCGAAGCAGCTGGCACCGGCACTGACCCTGGGTCTACGGTGCCGGCTCGGCAGGCGACGGTTTAACCCGCTGCACCGCAATGCCGGCCCCAGCAAATGAAGCCTCTCTGTAGGTCACGTCCAAGTTGCGTGGATGAAGCCTTCTCCCAACACAGCAGCTGGACAAGGCTTTGAGGACAGGAAGTGAGGAGCCAGCTAATTCTGTCCCGCGGCTGCCCCGGGAGAGGGGCGGCTTCAAGAGCGTCTAGACAGCAGGTGCCGGTGGCAGGAATGAACTGTGGGCAGACCCGCCCCCACGCGGGAGGAGCGGTGCTGCTGGCTGGGGAGGGCCCAGAGCCGAGAGGGGGCGAGGGCAGGGCGAGAGGCCAAGCTGTGAGTGGTCCCCACTGCTCAGGAGACGCCCCAGCACCCAGTGTTGTCAGCCCCACCTGGGAAGCTTCCGGTTGGGCTGGCTGCAGCCGGCCCGCGGCTCTGGGCCCGGGGGCAGTGGTGCCTGGCCTGCCTCTGGGGCGGTCCCCCTGTGCCTGCTCTCCCCTCCCACGGTTTTCCGCTCCCCTGCCTGACGCTTCTTAGAGGCCTGAAGGTGTCGATCCTCCTCCTGGCACTCGCGAGCGGACAGGGTGTGTCCTGACTCCGGCCGTCACGGCTTGTATCGCGTTCTTGCCGTGGACGCCAAGCAGTGTTTCAGGACGGGCACCAACAGCAGGGCTGTTCTTCGGCAGGCCCCGGGGGCTTCCTGGCCCATAGCCAGACTGAGAGCCCGTGAGATGCGTGCCTGTCAGTCTGAAACTGGTTTGGTGTGGAGAGGGCTCCGTTGGCCGCCAGGGGACTTGGGTGTCCCTGGGAGGCCTTTGCTTACAGCACAGGCATGTCCACTCAGCCTCACGGGGGAGCTGGTGAGCGCACCTCGCGGGAGGTGGCAGGAATGATAACGGGGCCCGCGCTAACCGAGGACGTGGCACTGGGGCCCGCCAGCAGGCACAGCGAGCCGGCACCGTCTCCAGGAAGCACCCACGGCCTGGCGAGGGCCCGAGCACACCCGGTTAGGAGGAGGGGCATGCTGGGGACTTCAGACCGTGGCTTCTGCAGCCTCCCAGGAAACCCAGGCACTACCAGGAGCGCTGGTGTGCACCCAACACCCATCCCTGCCCCGTCTCCTCACAGGGCCCCTGAGGCTCAGGGACTCCCTCCTCTGTGGCCTCGTGTCCAGCGGGTGCTGGCTCCAGGCATCTCGGCCACCTACAGTGGGCCCATCTCCTTGCCCACCATTGGTTGAAACAGGGACACATGACAGATTCTGGCCAACTGGGATGTGAGGAAGGTTGGGGAGAGGCAGCTGGATTAGGTCCCTCCCTCTTGGAGACACGAACCAGATGCGACAGCTGAGTGCCTGCAGCCGTCTTGCCACCGTGAGGAGCGTTAGTCTACTACATGAGAACGTGCAGGCAGGGAAGAAGTGGCAGCGTGGGGCCTGGCCATTCTGGGCCTGAAGCCGCTCTGCTGTGGCTTCTCCGTGCGGCCGCTCTCCTCTTGTGGAGACCAGTGGAGCTGGAACTTCTCCGCAGGGCGACATCTTCGCAGACACAAGTCCCCAGAGCGGCCGCGGTGCACACTCCCCCTGCGGGGAGGGTTTGGACTCAGTACGCCTGAGCCATCCTTGCCTGGCATCATCGGGAGAGGACCTGAGCGGTGGGAACAGCACAGGCTGCAGGCCAGCCGTGGGCAGGGGGGCGGGGGGGGCTCCCACCATGGGCTTGGGGAGGGGCTGCGTCTGTCCCAGCAGTCAGGCGCTGGCTCCGGCTCCTGACTGCTCCCTGCTGGCGCGCACCCTTGCAGGCAGCAGGCGATGGCTCGGTTAACAGTTCTGGCCACCCACCTGGGAGACACGGATTGTGCTCCGGCTCCTGGCTCAGCCTGGCCCAGCCAGAGCTGTTGTGGGCACTGGAGAGTGAGCAAGTGGGTAGGAGCGCTCTCTGTCTCCCTCCGTATCTCAAATAAATAAAAATTAAAACAAACGTGCGGTGTCGTGGCACTGCGGGTTAAGCCACCACTTGACGTCTGCGTCCCTTACGGGAGCACTGTGCTGCTCCGCTTTCAGCCCAGCTCCCTGCTGATGCGCCTGGGAAGGCGGCGGGAGATGGGCCCTGCCACCCACGAGACCAGGAGTTCTGGCTCCTGCTTTGGCTGTCGCGTTCATTTGAGGAGCAAACCAATGATGGAGATCTCTCCCTCTTCCCTCTGCTCTGCCTTTCAAATAAATAAAACCTTGGCCGGCGCCGCGGCTCACTAGGCTAATCCTCTGCCTGCAGCGCCGGCACACCAGGTTCTAGTCTCGGTCGGGGCGCCGGATTCTGTCCCGGTTGCCCCTCTTCCAGGCCAGTTCTCTGCTGTGGCCCGGGAGTGCAGTGGAGGATGGCCCGAGTGCTTGGGCCCTGCACCCCATGGGAGACCAGGAGAAGCACCTGGCTCCTGCCTTCGGATCAGCGCAGCACACCGGCCGCAGCGGCCATTGAAGGGTGAACCAACAGAAAAAGGAAGACCTTTCTCTCTCTCTCTCTCTCTCACTGTCCACTCTGCCTGTCCCAAAACAAACAAACAAATAAAGCGTTAAAAACTAGGGGCTGGCCCAGTAGAATAGTGGGTAAAGCCACCATTTGCAGTGCCGGCATCCATATGGGTGTCAGTTCAAGTCTCACTTCCAATCCAGCTGCTACGGCCTGGGAAAGCAGTGGAAGATGACCCAAGTCCTCGGGCCTCTGCACCTGCATGGGAGACCTGGGAGAAGCTCCTGGCTCCTGGCTTCTGATCAGCTCAGCTCCAGCCGTTGGCAGTCATTGGGGAGTGAACCAGTGAATGGAAGACCTCTCTCTCTCTCTCTCTGCCTTTCAAATAATTCAATAAATCTTAAAAAAAAAAAAAAAAGAAAAAGAAAAGAATGATGTTGGGGACTGGCACTGTGCCATAGCAGGTTAAGCCACCGCAGTACTGGCCTCCCATATGGGCGCTGGTTCAAGTCCCAGCTGCTCCTCTTCTGGTCCAGCTCTCTGCTATGGCCTGGGCAAGCAGTGGAAGATGGCCCAAGTCCTTGGGCCCTGCACCTGCATGGGAGACCTGGAGGAAGCTCCTGGCTCCTGGCTTCAGATCAGCTCAACTCTGGCCGTTGCAGCCATCTGGGGAGTGAACCAGCGGGTGGAAGACCTCTCTGCCTCTCCTCTCTGTGTAACTCTGCCTTTCAAATAAATAAATAATTTTAAAAAGCAATATAAAAAAGAAAAATAAATGATGTACAGGATCCCTGGGATTTGAGAAAGGGAACAAACCATTCTTAAATTTAAAAAAATGAAATCATTGATAAACAAGATAAAATTGATCATTAAAAGCCGGGGGGCAGGTGGGGGCAGGGTTGTGACTCTGTGGGTTAAGCTGCCACAGCTCACAGCAGAGTGCCCGGGGCTGGGCCCTGGCTCGTCTTCCCGCCAAGGCACACCCTGGGAGGCAGCGGGAACGGCTAACAGTTGGATCCCTCCATCTGCGTGGGAGGGCAGGAGGCAGTTCCGGGTGCTGGCTTTGGGCTGGAGCTACTATGGGGAGCGAAACAGCAATGGAAGATCTCTCTCGCTCTCTCCCTCTCTCTCGCTCGCTCTGCTTTTCAAATAAATACATAAAACCCAGCGCTGTCCTTTGGATGTGACGCAGACCCCAGAGCACCGGCGGAGGAGCGACGTAACCGCAGCGGGGAAGCTCCTGGGGGCTCCCGGCACGGAGCGAGGCGCTGCCCAGTGACCACCGCAGGTGGCTGCACGGCACTCATTCTGTGCAGTGTCATTCAGCTTTATTCGGAAACTATTTCTAAGAACTTGCGTGGGCTGCCTCTTGCAGACTGTGGGTTTTCCTGCCAGGGAGGCCCTCAGCCCCCGTGGCGCAAGGGGGCCACCACCATTTCCATCATCGTCGTCGACGTCACTCGTTCGCCCGCTCACCGGAGCGGGGCGACACCCGGTACCCCGGGCGCTCCACGTGGGCACCTTGTTGAACGCTTTCTGCTAAGGTTCTGTCCCCACACATCGGCCCGTCTTCTTTTTACTTTAAAAAGTTGTTTTTATTTGAGAGGCAGAGGGACAGAAAACTCCGATCCTCCGATTCACTTCCCGAATGCCCGCGGCAGCCAGGACTGGACCAGGCCACAGCTGGCGAACTCAGCTCCAGTCTCCCACGGGGTGGCAGGGAACCAGCTCTCAGGGCCACCGTTTGCTGTCTCCAAGGGTGGGCGCTGGGAGGAAGCAGGAGGCAGAATGGGAGCCAGGGTTTGAACCCAGGTACTGTGACGTGGGCTGTGTGTCCGGTGGCGTCTCCAGAGTCCAGTCCTGGGAACGCACCCCCCTGCAGGCGCGAGGGCATGGTCGACTGGGCCCCTCCACCCACTGGGGAGGCCTGGATGGAGCTCCTGGCACCTGGCTTCACCGTGGACCAGCCCTGGCCATCGTGGCCATTTGGGGAGCGAACCAGCAGATGCAAGATCTCTCTTCTCCCTCTCTCTGTGACTCTGCCTTTCAAATAAATAAATCTTAAAAAATATGGCAACAGCCTCAGGCCCTGCCCTACGCAACAGCTGGGACCTCACCAGCAGGCAGAAGCCGAAGACGGTCTTGGCTGATGCTACAGAACAATCGACAAATCCACGCAACGCAGTCTAGACGTCTAAGACAAAACTAAGCCTACAGAGGTGTGGAAGCAGAGGCGCTGTGGCGGCGGGGCCGGCCTACATGTCGTAGAGCCGCAGCTGCTCCTGCACGTCGCCCTCCGACATCTCCCCGAACGTCTCGCTGTTGTCCCGCATGAGCCGGAAGATGGCGGCCAGCTGTTCCTTCTGCAGTCTGCCGGGAAGAAAGCACAAGAGGACAAAGACGCCCCTGACGCAGGGAGGGAGACGCGGGCCGGGCCGCTCCCGTCCCCAGCCGCACGATAAGAAGGAAACACAGAGAACAAACGGAACCCCCTGCCCACGCGGGAGCGGTTCAGCAGGACGCTCTCAACCCGAGGGTTTTAGGCACTGGGTGGCTGGAGGCCTGGGGACTCCCCTGGGGTCACCGTGCCTCAGTTTCCCCACTTTATCAGGCCTCGTTTTATTGTTAATGGCGCATGTCCCGGTGAAGCACCCAGGAGCGTGTGTCCCAACAAGGGGCTTCAGAGCCTGTTGCCACAGAGGTCAGAGACAGCCTGCGTGCAGAGAACGCCACGGGTGTGGACCGTGGGGCGGCTTCGGACACGAGGGTGCCTGGCACAGGGGCGAGGGCAGGCGTTTCCAGATGCGCACAGATGCCCAGTGCATCAGGGGACGCGTGAGGCCCGAGACCGGCCTCAGTGTTGGCTCCGCGCGGCCTCTGGGGCCGCGGGCATTTTCCTTTCTCTCTCTGAGGCTCAGCCACAGCTCGGGTGTCGGCGTGGGACAGCTCCCCGGCACACACCCGGCGAGCAGGGGTGGGGACGCAGCGCTGCAGCAAATGCCGCACCAGGACGGTCTCTGAGCGCCGCCGGGGCCCCAGGCTGGTCCTTGTGGCCGCATCTCCCTCCTCCGGTTTCTGCCGCGGTTCCCCCTGCACATCTCACCGCAGGCCGGGCACCTTCAGGGGCCAGCCCTCTCAGCCCCTCCCTGCCAGGAAGTCGCGTTCCACGCCCATCCGCGAGCTGTGGCACAGCTGCGAGGCCAGCAGCAGCCGGTCACTGCCCAGGGCCGGGAAGGCGGGGTGTGTGTGTGTGTGTGTGTCTCAGATGTCTAAGGAACAACGGGGCTTCACGAAGTTCGTGGAGTAAAATGCAGGGCATAGAATGCAGGGCATAGGGGAGGGCATTTCACCAGCTGCTGATTCTGCCCGGACACAGAGTGCCTGGGATGGGGTCCTGGCTCCTCCACTCCCCCCCCCCCCCCCGGCTCCCTGCCTGCGTGCACGGTGGGAGGCAGCAGGTGACGGCTCGGGACTTGGGTTCCTGCTATGTAGGTCGTGGGAGACCCGGATTGAGTTCCGGCTCCTGGCTTCGCTCTGGCCCAGCCCTAGCTGCTGGGGGTGCTGGGGGAGTGACCCCAAAGACAGACAATCTCCTCTCTCTGTCACTGTCTCCTCTCTCTCTATATTTACCTTTCAAATAAAATTAGGATTGAGAAGTTTGGCAGGAAAATCATTTTTAAATCCATGCTTCGTTTTTTCATAATATGCATTTGCATGAATTGCTTTTGGGGAGTCTCTCAGATGCATGAATTTCAGAATCTTTTGCGCACCAGAATAAACATCTTCTAAGTCCATTTCCCGAACACTCTGGGAAGCGTTTCCCGTTCCGGCTGCAGCGGCACCGGCCTGACGCCCCATCTTCCGCCTGGCACGCGGGACGTGTCCCGCCCTGAGAAGATTCCAGGACTGGGTACCGGAGTCCCATCTCCCAGCCTCCTTTGTCACCCGGGAACGTGGTGCCGGCAGTCAGTTCCCTGTGGGCGCACAGGGCTCCGAGCTGTACCTTGTACCCCTGGAGCGGAGGCCCAGGGAGCAGGCTGCGCGGCGGGCATGTGTGCGTGTCTCCCCGTGTGGGTCTGTGTTCCCGCCAGGGCGGCCATGTGCCTTCGCCCTCTGCCGGAGAGTAACAGGCACCAAAGTGAACGCGGCCTCGCGTTCTGTGGGACTGAAACGAAGCCAGCTGAAGAAACACACGGTCGCCGAGGTCATCTACTCAAAATTTATTGGACTGAATAAAGGCTAAATACAGGGCTCCAAGCTACCAGGAGGCCAGGGGGCTCGGGAGCCGCAGGCCGCGGTCAGGGAGTCTGCAGACAGGCCTCCACGGCCACGCGTGGGCGAGTCACGACTTAGGTACCCACGAGACACCAGCCTGGGGAGGGGGCTCCCACTTGTGGGCGTGGCTCTGCGTGGAAGGCATCGGCTGGCTGGCTGCGTCCCGCCCAGAGGGAAGCCCCTGGCACTGGGAACGGGCATCTCCTGGCCTGCCTTTAATGGAAAACCTTTTTTTTCTACAAACTTTAAAAAAAAAAAAAAAGAGTTTTAACCAACAAATCTAAGAGCTGAAAAATCTGCGGGTATAGTATAAATGTTGTCAGATAGAAAACTCCAAGAAACTGATCTGGTACTGGTCTCGTCGTGTGGCCACGTCTCATCTCTGAGACCCTCCAGCCACAGGCAGGGCCCAGCGCCCCGTGCTCAGCGAGCCCTGTTATTGCTTCTAGGCGGGGCTGGTGGGGACGCCAGGGCCAAGGCCTCTGGGCGCGAGAGGCCCGGGTCCAAGGCTTCTCTAGTGTGAGATGGTTCCCGCGGCACTGGCTCTTTGCTGCCCGGTATCAACGGGGCGTCTCTCACCGGGGCGGCCAGAGGGAGGCGGGCCGCAGGGAAGGGGAGCTGGTGGTGAGCGCCTCCCCGGGCTGTCCCACCTCAAGGTCTTTTGTGTCCTGGTTTCAGTGTGGACAGAAGAGGCTGGGAGCCTGCACTCAGGGCTACCTATGGTGGGAGGGGCGGGGTGAAGGAGCCTGAGCGGGGGTGGGCTCAAACTCAGGACCCGTCAGCTGGACAGGGCAGAGCCAAGGGGTCCCCAGGGTCCCGCCAGTCCACACAGCAGACATGGGGAGCCTGTGGGGGTCCTCGCTGGGGTTCCCACTTTATCTCTTAGGCTTTTAGGGTGCCCAAAGGAAACACCTGTAGGAGGAGGCTAAGGGTAACTTCGTTATTCTTCAGTTCTGCAAAGAAAAATAGGGAGAAAAGAGATCATGTATGTCACTCATCCCGCCTCTCGGGTGCCGTGGGAGAGGATTCGGGGAGGCGGGAGGAGGACGGGGAACCTTTGGAACTGCAGAAGCCACGTGGGGCGCTGGTTTTTCAAACACGCTCTTCGTGCCTGAAGCAAGGCCGGCTCTGGCACCATCAGAGGTGCACTGCCCTGGGCTGATCCTGCCCAGCTTGGCTGCCACGGACGCGCCGAGCATCCGTGGCGTGGAGGAACCCGGGTACCGGGCAGCTGAGTCCTGCAGCCTCTCTGATCTCCGCCTGCGCGGTTGGGCTCACGAAGTGCCTATCATCCTAGGTCATCTCCGATTCCCCGGGCTGGGTTTGTCCCCTCTGTGCCCGCCCCCGCAGTCCATCAAAGACTGGCCCAGCTTTCTATGCGGATTTTCACGGGAACAGGTGTACTTTGTCCCTCTGGCGCCCCCTTCTGGAGGCTGGAGTCAACGTGCATTTCCAGACAGGCCGATTCCAATGCAGGCCTGATGGACACACCGCGGGAAGAACCAGGACAGCTGTGGGGCCTCCGCCTCTACCCGGAGGGCAAGACACCTGCCCGCGGAGTGGTGTGCACTCCCCAAAGGGCCGAGACAGCGGTGCAGAGCTCCGAGTGCCGAAGCCGGGGCTCCGCTCTGTCCACGCCTGCCCAGCCTGTGACGACGGAGGGGCCAGCAGCCACATTTTCCCTCTGCCCTGCCAAGCCACGGGCCAGCCAAGCCGCGGGCCAGCCATGCTGCGGGCCAGCCAGGCCGCGGGCCAGCCAAACTGCGGGCCAGCCAGGCTGCCGGCCAGCCAAGGCGTGCCAGCTTCACGGGCTCTGGGAGGCGATGGGGAGGCCGCTCCCCTGGGGTGGGGAGGGGGGAGTGAGTGAACCCACGGGGCAGAGGAAGACCGGAGGGGGCGGATGTGCAGGGTCTGAAGCAGCCGCTGCCTGGAGATTACAGCCCCCACCACTCTCTGCCCTCGGGGCTGACGGACCTCCATCTGTGGGAGATGGAGGACGGGACTGCCCGGTCAACACTCGGAGAGCCCAGCCAGCACCTGCTGCCCCTCGGCCCGCTGCAGACCCGGGCCTCTGGAGAATGCTGGGACCAGCAACCACGGAGGAATTGGGCTCTCGACAGGAATGAGTTGACTGAGCGAATGCATTCAAAGCCAGGGGCGGGGGACGGCACGGCGGCACGGCGGCACAGCGGGCACCGCTGCTGCCTGCAGCTCCAGCATCCCACGTGTACGCCCGCTCGAGGCCCGGCTGCTCCACTTCCACGCCAGCTCCCTGCTGACGCGCCTGGGAAAGCAGCCACGACGGCCCGAGGGCTTGGGCCCCTGCGCCCGTGTGGGAGATCTAGAACAAGCTCCTGGCTTTGGCCAGGCCCAGCCCCAGCCACTGCGGCCATTTGGGGTAATTCATATTCTCTCTCTCTCTCTCTCTCTCTCTCTCTCCTCTCCCTCCCTCCCTTTCTGTCACTCTGCCTTTCAAATAAATAAATATGTAAAGCAAAATAAAATTGCGCTATGCATCCTTAACCACCTCACAACTTAACAGGGGCCCTGAGTGCCAGGAAAGGAATCAGAAAACAGACACAGAGCTCGGGAGGGAGGACTTGGCAGGAAAGAGGACAGCGGCCTGTCGCTGGCCTGTGCCTCTGGCGGTGTGACGACAGCACGCGTGTCACTGTGGCCGGCCCAGGGCAGTTCTCTGCACGCAGCTGGCAGGGGTTCTCCCAGCCCCCAGGGGAGCTGTCAGACCGGGGACAAAGAGACACAGACAGCCCAGTAGCCTCTGCAAGCCCAAGAGTTCCCGACCACATGCAGGGGAGGGAGCGGGCAGTGTCACAGGCAGGCGAGGGCCGTGGGGAGCATGCTGGGGGCGGGCAGCCATGGGGGTGGACATGAACTCCAGCCTCTCCTCCTCGACTCAGGCTGGCTGCAGATCAGCCTCACCCCAGAGCAGAGGCCTGGGCAGGGTATGGGAGGGGTGGAGCTGGGGTTGGGGGGCGGTGCAGGGCCCCCTCCGGTCCTGGGAAGTCTCAGCTCTGAGGTCCCGGCTCTGATCGCGGGGAGCAGTAGCAGTCTGGTCCCTGCCTGAGGCCTGGCCCGCCATCCACCACCCGGCCTCTCCTGTTCTAAAGGTCCACCCAGGTCCACCCAGGTCCACACCGAGCAGAGGCCTGCGAAGCTCAGGCCTTCCCCCCACCCTCCTGTCCAGGGCCACAGCCCCCTTCTGCAGAGGGTCAGGTACTGTTTAGGATTCGTGGGCCAGACGGTCCCTGTGGAAACAACCCAGTCTGCCACCCGGACAGACGGACGCAGACCACCGGAAAACCAGTGGGCGTGGCTGGGCTCCAGGTGCACTGGACTGATAGCTGCAGGCGGTGGGCTGTGGGCGGGGGCCGGCCAGCCCTGGCTGTGATCACAGAACCCTGCCTGTTCTGTCCGGGTCCTGGGGTTTCTGCCACGCCCTCCCCAGGGCCAGACCCAAGCCACGCCAGCCATGTGACAAGGCCGCTGGGTGACCACAGCCCATTCCTGTGGCCCCCTACCTCTCTAGCACAGCATCCAGCCGGCCCCCCTGGGGGGGGCTCCAGGAACCTCCACCCCTGGGGAAAGGCCCCTCGCTGCCAGCGACCCCCGTGCTGGCAAAGGGCTCCGAGGGGCGAACCTGGACTTCTAGGTGGAAGGTGGTGGAGGAGGGGAGGCTGGGACCACGGGGACACAGGAGCGCGCGGGATGGGGGGCCTGCTGGCCTGGGAAATCTGTCTCCTTACCAAAAGGATACGCAAGGAATTTTGTGGCTCAGGACCTAGGGAACGCGCTACAGGGAAGTGAGGTCAGAGGTGAGCTCAATCCTGAAATACAAAGGCAGCAAAGCGGGTCACACTGGGCTTGCAAAGCGCTGACGCCAGCGCCACCCAGCCACCCAGGCCTGAGCTCTGTCTTGCGCCCCGGCCCCGAGCCCTGTGCCTGTGGTCACCCCGCCGGCCCCTCGGGGTTGCCAGGCTCAGAAAATGGCGCCGCTGCCCCTGGGACTTGTGCTTGAACCGCAGGCTCCAGGCAGCTCCCGTGTGCCCAGGGTCTCGGGACAGACCACCTGTGCCCCCCATGCATAGCCGGCTGCCCCACACCCCTCAGCCGCGGGCCTGGAGTGGGGAGAGGATGCCGAGGGAAGACCAGAGGGGCGCAGGGGGCGTCCTGCCGGCAAGCGGGAGGCCCCAGTTCTGGCTGGCAGCTGCCCTGGCCTCCAGCTCCCCAGAGCAGAACAGATCCAAAATGACACTGCGGGCCTGGGTGGGGCCGGCGGTCCTGAAGTGATGGATCAGTTTTGTCAGTTCTGCGTGGGCTCCGCGCACAAGTGAGCAGCCGGCCGCCTGCCTGGGGGCTCTTTGCTGATGTCTCATTTTCTTGTGTGTGGCGGGGGAGGGAACCAGCAGCAGTGGCAGGCCGCCCCCGCTCCAGTCCCCAGGGGCCTCCTCCCAGCCAGGGCCTGCAGGGATGGAGCCCGGCTCAGAGCGAGCAGGCAGGAAAGACCCCAACCCCGAAAGGAAGAGGCAGGGTGTGGGCGGGGCTCCCTACCTCTGCTCCTCCTCCACCTCCTCTTTGGTCATCATCTTCTTGTACTGGTTCCCCCTCAGCTTCCCGGGGCTGTACTTGAAGGAGAAGGCGTCTCCTACGGAGAGGAGGCCGGCTCGGACGCTGTGCCCCCCCCCCGATCCCCCACCCCCAACTCAGCAGCCCCCTTCCCTCTCCCGGGGCGGAGAGAGGGCCGGGCACACTGCCAGCCACCCCGGGGCACGTGAACTCAACCGCTCCAGCCCTGGAGCTCCCCTCCAAGGCCAGGCTAGCCGGCACCGAGCTGCCCGCCTGCCTGCACCCCCGCGCGCCCTGGCACCTGGCGCCGGCAGAGCCGCAGCCTACATCTCAACGCGCTCTGTGCCAGACAGGCGGGCGCGGCCTCTCGGGAGGCTGGCCGGGCCGCGTGCCAGGGCCCAGGGCCGCTGACCTCCTCTTGCCCGCTCGGCGAGGCAGGCCTGCTGGCCAGGAGCCTCCCGTCGGCCAGCGTCTCTCTCTCTCACTGTGCCTTTCAAACAAATAAATAAATCTTGAGAGAGAGAGAGAGAGAGAGAGCGCGCTGGCCGGCGCCCTGCAGGCTCCCCCGCCCCAGCCAAGTGCCGAGACTGGACCGTCCCCTCGGGAGGCAGCTACCACGTTTCTAGCATCATTCCCCCGTTCTTCATTCGTTCCCGGGTATCTAGCGAGCCCCGGGGTGGGGGCTGGAGTTAGAACGTCCAGCAGGCCAGGGAGTCGCTCCAAGACAGCCTGGATGGGCACTCGGACTCGTGCTGGGGAGGCCCACATCCCACGCTGGAGGCCTGACTTCAATGCCCACTCCAATGCTTTTTTTAAAAATACACCGTGGCTCACTTGGTTAACCCTACGCCTGCGGCGCCGGCATCCCATATGGGCGCCAGGTTCTAGTCCCGGTTGCCCCTCTTCCAGGCCAGCTCTCTGCTGTGGCCCAGGAAGGCAGTGGAAGATGGCCCAAGTGCTTGGTCCCTGCACCCCATGGGAGACCAGGAGGAAGCACCTGGCTCCTGGCTTTGGATCGGCGCAGCGCTGGCCGTAGCAGCCATCTGGGGAGTGAACCAGTGGACAGAAGACCTTTCTCTCTGTTTCTCCTTCTCACTGTCTGTAACTCTAACTCTCAAATAAATAAAAATAAATAATATATATATAAAAAAGAGAGACTGAGCTCCTGCCACTCGTGTGGGACCTGGGCTCCCGGTGCTGGCAGGGCCCAGGCTGGCTGTTGTGGGCATTTGGGGGGAGAACCTGCAGATGGGAGTTCTCTCTGTCTGTCGGAGAAATAAATAACAATTTAAAAACAGAGAGGAGTTGGGAGCAGAAGCCCTGAGCGCGATCCTGCCCCGCGGGGCCGAGCACGGGACAAACACTCACTGTGGGACCCAAAGAGGCAACCGAGAAAACCAGCGACGCTCGGCTCTGCCTTCGGCCGGAGCACGGCGGGGGCAGGTCTGACTGGCTGGCTGTGCGCTCCCTGGGCCGGCCATACCCAGATGCCGCCGATTCCCAGTGTGAGAGGCCCCTGGGGAGCGGGGGAGGGGGCTTCCTCTCTGCCTGCTGAACCCTCGTGGGGAGATAATTTCAGCGCCACTAATCAATTAGCCCCGGGAAGCAGAGCTGCTCCCTGCAGGGGGGCGGGGGCGGGGCCCACCCTCTCTCTTCCGCCAGCTGAGGTCTGAAGCCCCTCCCACTCTGCTGAGTTAAGTGGTGGCAGGAGGGAATGGGAGTGGGTGTGGTGGGTGTGCACTGGGCCACTTCAGGAGCCTCCCCCTTGTGGCCACCGTGCCCCCCCACCGCGTGTCCCGGTCCCTAACAGCATCCCAGCACCCCTGCAGCCAGCTCAGGCCACGGGACAGGAGCAGACCCCTGGGCCACAGGAGGAAGTGCCACGTTCAAGGAGGTGGGCGGCAGACAGGTGGGGGGGAGGGGCACAGGGGAGCAGGTTCCTCCGTCCACACCCCTCCTGCTGCCTCATACCCCAGCTCCTGGCGTCCCTGGCGAGCGGCAGGCAGGTGCGGGGGAGGGTCACAGTGGAGCAGGTCCCTCCTGCAGCCTCATACCCCAGCTCCTGGCGTCCCTGGCCAGCCGGCCCCAGCCCCGCTGTGTACTCACCATCCTCCTCCTCAGGCCCCTCGGGGAACAGGCCCTTCTCACTCTCGGAGTCCTGCTCCTCCTCCTGCAAGACAGAGGCGGGGTCAGCGCCTGCACGCAGTGCCAGTCACCTCGGGCAGTGGGGAGGGCCGGCAGGAAGCAGGGAGAGAGGAAGGAGCCTTGAAGATCCAGGGTGACCTCACCCTGCACCTGTGACCTCGCCCTGACCCTTGTCCTGAGGCCACTGCCAACCCGGGTGGGCGAGGGGCGGGGAGCCTGCACCGAGGACCACACTCTCTGCCTGTGCCCGCAGCCCCTGAGCCTGACCCTCCCAGCCACTGGAGGTGGGCTCGGGACCCCGCCCGCCAGCTGGCAGACGCCACAGGGCCAGGTGCCTGGATGAAGCGGCACTGGTACCGCAGCCTCCTCCTCTGCTCCGTCCACAGCCCTGGCTGCCTCTGTGTCCACCTCCCCAAAGCTGCAGCTCCGCCTTGTTGGCCGGGGCCTCCCCCGCACACAGACACCATGGCCAGATGGCCGGAGGAATGTCCCTGGATGGCCTCGGTGCTGGAGAATGAGGGGGGTGTGCAGATGGGCTCCAGCCACGTGGGCTGCAGGGCACAGGAAGGGGCGGACGGGGGAGGGTGACCGGGACTCGGAGGCCCGGCGGGCAGAAGCAGCTGCGGCCGGGAACAGGCTGCCGGGCAGTGGGGGTGGGGCAGTGTGGCGCACTGCATGCCAGGCTTAGCCAGCCGCAGCCTCCGGAGCAGGCTCTGGCCCAGGAGTGAGCCTAGCGAGAGGCCTGGTTCCCACAAGCCCCGCGGGGGTCAGAGGAGGCAAAGCTGAGGCCCAGAGCAACCGTGCTCACTGCCCAGAAGGCCACCAGGGAGCAGCGGCCATGTTCTCAGCTCCTGCCAGTGGGAGCGAGGCTGCCGGGAGCACAGGTCAGGCCTCGGGCTGCGGTCCGCACGCCGTCCACTTGTCACCCAGCAGAGCGCCCGAGCTGGCACCCTCTGGGATGGAGCGCTGACTGTGCACAACAGAAACCAAGACAGAACGAAAACCAGCCTCGCGTGGAGCTGACCGCGTTCTGGAGGATACTCCGTTTCTTAGGCAGGAAGTCAGTTATGAGCTTCTGTGTGTGCGACATAGAGGCCTAAAGAGAAGACGTCTAAGTCCAGCATCTGCATCTCAGGGTCATCCTGATGATGTTTCAGGGGCAGCCCGGTCTTCACATCCTGCCCTGCCCTGCCCCCTTCTACCAGATATCTCCCAGGTGCAGCCCAGTATCTGCATCTCAAACACCCTGCTACAGATCCCAATTCTCTAGGGGGTCCTGCCCACCCTTCCTCCTGTCTGATAACATTTGCATCCATAAAGTCCTTTGTTTCAGACCTTCAAGAGAAAACTCAGAAGTTTTTCTGTTACATCTGCGCTCAGCCCTGTGCCTCTCTGCTGAGCCGCCGGCCCGCCTGCCTGGCCAGGTGTGATCTCTCCACTCAATCATGTAACCTTGTTCCCCCCCTCCCACCCCCTCCCCCGTCACTCTTTCCCAGGTCCTGTCTGGAGAGGTGCCCATCCATCCTTATGGATGTCCCGGCCCTAATAAACCTTGCTATTTTACCTCCCACTACCCTCTGTCTCACGCCTGAATTCTTTCTTGCGCGAAGACAAGAACCCTGCTCGTTCACCTGCGCACCAGAACACCCACTCCTGGGACGTCTCAGCACGCGTCTCCCACGCAGCGCCCAGCACTGCCAAGGGGGCGTGGCTGTACACCTGCCTGTCAGTCAGCGAAAGAAGACGCACACACGCAGGCTCACAGGCACAGAGCAGAAGTCTGTGGAGGGGCCGGTGCTGTGGCACAGTGGGTTAAAGCCCTGGCCTGCAGCGCCGGCATCCCTGTGTGGGTGTCGGTTCGAGTCCCGGCTGCTGCACTTCCCATCCAGCTCTCTGCTATGGCCTGGGAAAGCCGTAGAAGATGGCCAAGTCCTTGGGCCCCTGCACCCGCGTGGGAGACCTGGAAGAAGCTCCTGGCTTCGGATTGGTGCAGCTCGGCTGTTGTGGCCATTTGGGGAGTAAGCCAGAGGATGGAAGACCTCTCTCTCTCTGTAACTCTGTCAAATAAATGAAATAAATCTCTAAAAAAAAAAAAGAAGAAGCCTGTGGATGGACTCCCAGGAAACGCAGCAGTGACCGCCTCCCCATCCTCGCTGCCCACTCTGATTTGTGTCTCCTAACCACGTGCGTGGAACGCACGCACTAAATACATTCTAAAAAATGCTATGGTGTCTTGGAACAGTGAGACTGGCAGGTGTTTTAAAGTTTTCTTCTGGGGGCTGGCTGGCGTTGTGGCATAGTAGATAAAGCCACCGCCTGCAATGCCAGCATCCTATATGGACGCCGACTGGAGTGCAGGCTGCTCCGCTTCCAATCCAGCTCCCTGCTAATGCATCTGAGAAAGCATGGGAAGATGGCCCGAGTGCTTGGGCCCCTGCACCCACGTGGGACACCTGGATGGAGTTCTAGGCTCCTGGCTGTGGGGAGGGCTGAGTTGCAGGACATCTGTGCCCAGGGCTTGGCGGTGTGAGACAAGACTGTTTCCCATGGAGTGCAATGCCCTGTATAGTGTCCTTGAGCACCCGGGAAGCAGCTGGTTTTTCCTTTTAACTGGTGTCTCTCTCTCTCCCTATTTTTTTTTTTAAAAGATTTGTTTATTTTTATTTGAAACTCAGAGTTCTACGGAGAGAGGGAGAGACAGAGAGAGAGGTCTTCCCTCTGCTGGTTCACTCCCCAGTCACAACAGCCAGGGCTGGGCCAGACCAAAGCCAGGAGCCAGGAGCTTCTTCTGGGTCTCCCACGCAGGTGCAGGGGCCCAGGTGCTTGGGCCATCTTCTACTGCTCTCCCAGGCGCATTAGCAGGGAGCTGGACCAGAAACGGAGCAGCTGAGACTCGACTGGCAGCCATACGAGATGCCACATCTCAGGCGGCGGCTTCACTGGCTATGCCACCGCGCCAGCCCCTACACGTGCAGTCTTAGACCCAGGTTTCAGGCCCGTGTGATTCGTCAGAGCAAGGGATGGGGGCCAGGCTGGGTCCGAGGGAGGGAGGCAGCGATGCCCTTGGCGGGGTGTGAGCTGGGTGTACCAGGCGGTCGCAGGAGGGCACAGCCAGGCAAAAGGCTTGGAGGCTGGGGGTGCGACAGCCTCACCCCAGACAGTATGGAGGCAGGCCTAAGTGCCCAAAAACGTCATTGAAGGTGGGGGGGGGGGCGAGGCCTGCAGCCCAGGTGAGGGCCACAGCAGGTGCGGGCCGGTAGGTAGGGAGGCAACAGGATGAGAGCTGCACTCCGGAGCCATCAGTCGGGAGCATTGGAGGGGGCGAGGCAAGAGGCAGGAGGACACCTGGGAAGAGGCTGGAGCCCAGGCCAGGCCTCGAGGGCTGAACTGGGAGGCCATTGGCCTCAGCCCTGGTGGTCTGAGTCCCTCTGCCCCCAGGTGGCTGTGCTTCCCGCCCCCGCCCCTGCAGGGCCACTCTTGGGGGTCGCATGGACCCAGCAAAGCACACAGCCAGGAGCAGGTTCATTCCAGGGCCTTGAAGGTGACAGGGCTCAGAGTGCAGGCCACAGACCTCCTGCAGGGCCACCCCTGCGGAGTCCCACGTGCCCTGGGTCCCGAGAACATCACATGGCACCAGGGGTCAGGGCTCAATTGTGTCCCCAACCCCTTCCTGTGCCAAAGCCCCACACCCAGCTGCAATTCAAGACTGGGTCCTTAAAGTGGTGACAGTGAAAAGGAGCCCGCTGGGGTGGCCCGACTCCAGGAACTGCTGCCCCAGCAGGGGCCACGTGGCCGCACAGGGACACACAGAAGAGATGAGGGGCTGGTGTTGTGGCACAGTAGGTTAAGCCACCTCTTGGGACACCCAGGACACCCACACCCGTATCACTGGAGCGCCAGTTTGAAACCCGACTATGCTTCTTCCAATCCCACCCCCTCCTTATGCACCAGGGAATACAGCAGAAGACGGCCCAAGTGCTTGGGTCCCTGCACCCACCGTGGGAGACCCGGATGCAGTTCCTGGCTCCTGGCTCCGGCTTGGCCCAGCCCTGGCCATCGTGGCCATTTGGGGAGTGAGCCAGCAGATGGAAGATCTCTCTCTCTTTCTCTGTAACTCTGCCTTCCAAATGAATAAAATAAATCTTAAAACAAAAAACCAAAACACGCCCTGGATCAGCCGTGGGTTATTCCATCTCTGAACTCTACCTGGGGTACGGCGCACCGCTGGCGCCAAAGACTGCGGGCCAGTGGGTGGCCTAGGGCAGGGAGAGACACGAGACAGGGCAGGCGCTGTGGTCACTGCGGCTTCTTCCAACTCATTCTCTAGCACCTACTGGGCTCCGGTCGGCCGGCCGAGCGCTGGGCCTGTCAGAGGAGCCTGGGCGGGGTGGGGGAGGGGGGTGACAGGCAGGGCCCCTTCCCAGCAGCGGACGTGCCAGTGCGGCAGACAATGCACACCAGAATAAAAGATGACCTCAGGCGGGATTAAGTGCCTTGAAGAAAGCCAAAGAGGCCGGTGCACGCGGGGGCGGGCGGGATGGGGACAGGGTGGGGTGGGTCCGCCAGCTGAGGCTGTGGGGACCAGAGACAGGCGGGTGAGGAGGAACAACCCGGAGAAGCAAGGGGGAGGCCCCTGTGGCGGGGTGGGAGCGAGGCTGAGTCGTGGAGGGGCTGCGGTGAGGGTCCGGAATGCACTGAGTGCAGCGGCAGCACCCAGAGACCCAAGGGGGTGGGGCAGGGAGGGCAGGGGCTGAGGTGGGGGTCTGGCCCAGAGGAGCCCGCAAGACGGGGAAGGAGGAGCCCGCAAGTGCCCAGGGCGACTCTGGGGCAGACGCAGGAACCTGAGGCAGCGCTCACCACGCAGGCAGCTGGCGTTGGGGTGTGGGGGTGGGGGGCTCCGGGCGCGGGCTGGGCGCTGCGTCCTGGAGTGGGAGAGGCTGGGGCCGGGGGAGGTGGCCGTGGCGTCCATGGCCAGCAGCCTTTTGGCTGCCGCTGTGGGCAGGAACGCTTCCAGCAAGAGCAAAGACAGGGCTTGGGGAAGCCACCGAGTCATGGAGGGGGTGACAGGGAGGGAGAGGGGGAGGCCAGGGCCAGCAGCACAGCCCACCCCCACACAGACACGGAGCTCAGATCCTGGGCTCTGGCCTCGGGTCCCCGCCAAGGACGCATCCACAGCCCTAAACAAACTCTCAGCTCCCCAGATTCAATCCTATCAGATTAACCGTTTCTGGCAATGTTCCTACAGAGAGGATTTGGAGGACTTCAACGGCTTCAGAAAACCACCCTGCTGCCCCCAGAGGACACCACCCGGGGGCAGCCCCCCATGTCCCTAGGGAAGGAGCTGAATTCGTCTCTACCCTTCGGGACGGGAAGACAGGCAGGGGCTTGGCAAAAAACAGACACTAAGCGGGGCAGAGAATACAAAATCATGTTGTCGGGCAGAAGCAGGCTGGGTGGCGGTGACCACGCCAGCCGGACATGCGGGAGCAGAGGACAGGCGGCCGGCTCTTCACTCCTCAAGGAGGCCTGGGGTGGAGGAGCTTCCGACAGCAGAGGGGACCCAGGGCAGGGGTCACTGCAGACCCCAGCTGGGGCTATTTCCTTGTCCTGCGATTCACGGGGGTCTGACCAGTAGCCCCTTGCTCATCTGTGGTTTCGGTTACCCACAGTCAACTGGGGTGCAAATTCCGGAAATGAACAATTCCTATCTTTTTAAATAACTTTATTACGGTATGTTGATCAATTATTCTCCTGTATCAGTTATTGCTGTTAGTCTCTTTCTGCGAAACCAACCCTTATCATAGGCATGTACAGGCAAAAACAGCTTAATAGACTTGACTACTATCTGTACTCTCAGGTGTCCGTGGAGGGGGAGGGTTGCAACACCCCCAGGAGATGAGGGCACGGCGACTACAACACCAAGTCACAGAATGAGGTCCCTGCTGAGAACAGGCCCAGGCTGTCTCGGTCACAGGCCAGGCTGTCTTGGTCACAGGCCAGGCTGTCTCGGTCACAGGCCAGGCTGCCTCGAGGGCCAGACAAGTGCAGCCTGGGGGTTAAGCCTCTGCCTGCAACCCCAGCATCCCACAGGAGCACCAATCTGAGTCCTGAATGCTCCACTTTGGATCCAGATCCCTGCTAACGTGCCTGGGAACACATTTATTTATTTACTTATTTATTTAAAGATTTATTTATTTATTTGAAAGGCAGAGTTGCACAGAGAGATTTTCCATCCGCTGGTTCACTCCCCGGATGGCCACAATAGCCAGGATTCAGGAGCTCCATCTGGGTCTCCCACGTGGGTGCAGGGGCCCAGGCACTTGGGCCGTCCTCCACTGCTTTCCCAGGCCACAGCAGGGAGCTGGATGGAAGTGGAGCAGCCGGGACTCAGCACAGGTGCTCCCTATGGGATGCTGATGTCCCAGGTGGCGGCTTCACCCCCTGCGCCACACCACCAGCCCTGCTGCACCTGTTCTTTGAAGCTGTAGTACTTCTTGCTAAGTAGAAAGTTTAACTGGCAGCTGCATGTTCTGTGTACAGCCAAGACTCTGTTTCCAAAAAAAGAACAAAGTTGAGTCATTGGGAAAATCCCTGAGCTTCCTTCTTAGATGGAAAAAATTAAATTGGGAGCTGAAACAATATCACAAAACGGCCCTTGAACCTCCGGGCACATTCACGGCCCTCCTCAGCTGCTGTGGGCACGCGGTGCTCATTTTGCCTTCTGTTCGTTCCCTTACTCCTTTCATGCCGGTTGGCTGATTCATCCAATGGCCTAATTAATGGACAGCTGCATTATTTCCAGTTTTCCCTCAGCAAATCACTAGGCCTGTTAGGAGCGGAAGGTTCTACCCCCCCAGCCCCCACCCCCCGAACTTATACGCTGAGGCTCCAGCGCCAGGGCGTTTGGAGGCCAGAGCGGTATCTGGGGTTAGGTGAGGTCCTGGGGCTGGGATGGCATCGCTGCCTGTAAGAGGCGGCTTCCTCCAGGGCTGCCTGGGAGAACCAAGGACAGAGCCCTCGGCAGCAAGCCGAATCCGCCCACACCGTGGTCGTGGCTTCCCGTCTAATCAGCCCTTGGCTGGTGAGCGGCAGGACCCCAGAGTGACATGGACCACTGCTGAAGACGCAGGTGGCCCTCCACTCCCTGGCTTCAAGGACAGAGGATGGGGAAGGGGCTCACTGCCCGACGGCTTGGGCGGCCAGGATCTCTGCCACTTCCAGGAGCACACCTGTGTCCACAGGGCAGGGCAGGGAGGGGGCTCGGGGGTGGATGGCACAGCAGGAAGCTGCAGGGGTGCCCAGGGCCGAGCTGCCCACTGAGCACAGACGGAGGCTGAGCAGCCCAGTCGGCCTGAAAAACCAAGCCCCACTGGGAAGTCCCCTTCAAGGTTTCTTGTCTCCAGCACTGTGTTTTGTTTTGTTTTGTTTTTAAGATTTATTTATTTATTTGAAAGTCAGAGTTACAGAGAGAGAGAAAAGGCAGAGAAAGAAAGAGAGAGAGAGAGAGAGAGAGAGAGGTCTTCCATCCGCTGGTTCACTCCCCAGTTGGTTGCAACAGCCGAAGCTGCACCAATCTGCAGCCAGGAGCTTCTTCCAGGTCTCCATGCAGGTGCAGGGGCCCACGGACTCGGGCCATCTTCCACTGTTTCCCAGGCCACAGCAGAGAGCTGGATTGGAAGTGGAGCAGCTGGGACTCGAACCATATGGGATGCCAGCACCGCAGACAGCGGCTTTATCTGCTACGCCACAGCGCTGCCCCCCCCCCCCACTGGATTTTGAGAAAATCCCTGGGCCAGCCTTGGCATAGCGGGTAGAGCCGGCACCCCAGATGGGTCCCGGTTCGAGAAGCTGTTCCACTTCCTATCCAGTTCCCTGTTTGCCTGGGAAAGCAGAGGAAGATGGAACAAGCGCTTGGGCCCTGCACCCGTGCAGGAGACCTGGGAGAAGTTCAGGCTCCTGGCTCCGACCTGGCTCAGCCCCGGCCATTGCAGCCATTTGGGAGTGAACCAGGGGATGGAGGATCTCTTTTGTCTCTGTATCTCTCCCCCTTAGTAACTCTGCCTTTCAAATAACATAAATAATAATTTTCAAAAATCTCAAAGCTCCAGAAAGCTGGGAAGAACAATACAGTAACACGTGTACTCCCTTCACCTGGCTAAACCAACGGTGAACCCCCTGCCACCTTTGTCTTCTGTCCACGCACACACACGGTCTGCGCATGTGCGTCTGCTGGGCCCACAGCACGCCACCCCAACACGTTCCAGGATGCTCCCTCTAGAGGATAAGGACGGTTTCTTACATAACCACGGTGCCAGGATCATGCCCCCAAAATCCCGTGTTGATCCAATAAAACCGTCCAAGACACTATTCCTTTAAAACATATCCCCATTACCTCCAAAATGACCTTACGGCTCTGCACCCCCACCCACGGTCCGAAGTCCAACCATGGGGCAGGGGTAGCACTGTGGCGGCAGGTTAATTAAGCTGCCCCTCGGGACACTGGCATCCTACAGGGGAGTGCTGGTTTGAGTCCTGGCTGCTCCGCTTCCAATCCAGCTCCCCATTATGACGTCTGGAAAAGCAGCGGATGAGGGCCAAAGCACTTGGGACCCTGCCACTCCCATGGGAGACCTGAATGGAGTTCCTGGCTCCTGGGTTGGGCCTGGCCCAGCCCCAGCTGTTGGGGCCATTAGAGGAGTGAACCAGAGGTTGGAAAAATCTCTCTCCCTCTGTCCATCTGCCTTTCAAATACATAAATAAATCAACCTTTTAAAAAAAATACAATCGAGAATTCAGCCGAGGACCAAGGCTGGCTTCAAGTGTCACGTGGTGCCCGTGCCCGTGCCCGTGCCCTGTGTGTCTGGGATGTTGGCCAGCTGCCCTGTGAGGCTCCCTCCCTGGTCTGGAAGGAGCTAGGATCTAAGCGCCAAGACAGCCGAGTTCTGGCACAGAGCACGGCTGGTGACCCTCGACCCTCCGCTAGGACCCCTGGCCGGGCCCCCTACGATGCAGGGTCGGCCTGGTGATCCTCTACAAGTACTTCCGGGAGGGGACCAGCTCTTGTCCCTGACAATTCTCCATGGGTGGGGTGTGCCTGGCGTGCTTCCTCCACAGCCGACCCCCACCCATCACCGTGGGGGCCGTGGAAAGAGGCTCTGGTGATGTAATGTCCCTGCCCCCTCCTCTGACTCGGCCAGCGCTGCCCTGGACAGGGGAGGAGCCCTCGCTCCGCAGCCTCAGGCTGGTGGACCTCATCCCCAGCCCAGGGCCTCCCCCCCCCGCCCCCGCCTGCCACCTTGTCCTTGGCCACGCAGGGGCCCAGCGGGGTGGGCCTCTTCCCCCACGCTCCACAGCGGCGGCTGGAGGGTGCCTGCCCGGGCTCCTGATCCTCTCAGCCACGGGCCTGTGAGTCACAGGCAGCAGCTGCCCCAGACGCCTGGCCTGGCTGAGAAGAGGGGCCCTTAATGGAACACAGGGAGGGAGGGAGATGAGCTACCGCTCCAGGCCCTGACTCCAGCGGCCGAGAGCAGGCGGGTCGCCCGCCTCCTCTCTCCCGCCTCTCTCCCTGCGCGAAGGGGGCTGGCTGGGGCGTCACCCAGGCTTCCCAAGGCTCGCTTGAGTTACTCTCCCCAGGGTGCCTTCTTCCTGTAACCCTCCACACCGTGGTCGTCGGCGGAAGGAAGTACCGGAAGCTCTTGAAGATGCCCAGGTCTATTTCGAGAGAATGCTTCGGCAGCTCCTTCTCTGGTTAAGTCACCCCCGGGAAGGGCAGGGAGGGCGTGATGCCATCTGTATTCCCCAAGCCCCCACGCAGGGCTTCTGCAGTCGAGTGCGCCCACGGGAGTTGTGGGGGTGGGCAGGGGGCTTGCCAGCCCTAAGAGGAGGGACAAGCGCCCCAGTGCAGGACTGACGGACAGGGTTCTCCCGAGGGGCGCTCTCAGGACGGGGTGGTGTGCAGGGACGAGCCACAGCCTTGGCGGGCCGGCCTGGGCCGTGAACTCCTGAGCCTTCTCCAAACGGCACACGGGCCCCCACAGAAGCGGCACCACGGACGCCAGGGCGTGCGCAAAGTTCTTCCCCTAGGGATTTGACGTTTCTGAGCGTGGCCGCCAAGTGACACAAGGCCAGTGTGTAAACGAGAGGCTGGGCGTGCCGATGCCTCCCGGTCCCAGAGACAGGAACCCCAAGCACGGGCACGAGCCCAGGGCATCATCAGCTCGTCTGTCGTGTCCTCCCCAAGCTCGGGAGGCACAGCCACACTCACGGCTGATCAGAATCCTCTCCCACCATGCAATTCATCACCCACTTGTCAAAGCTCCAGCCCCTGCCCTAGGGCTCTGGCACACCCAGCAGAGAGAGGCCTCTGGGCCCGGATTCCGCCCCTCCCCCATGGCGTCCTCCAGTGCAAACCACTGTGTCCACCGAGGGCAGAGGGGGCACCTGCAGGCCAGCAGTGGTCTCCCGGCTCCCACCCCCCTCACCTGAAAAGGGAGCCCAGGAGCCAACCCAGACAGGCCCATCAGACGGTGCACCGGCCAGCAGGAAGAGAGCCCGGCGGATGTCCGGAGATAAGGCAGTGAGGTCAGGGCCAAGCTGACGGCCTGGGGCAGGGGCCTGGGGGACCGGCACGGGGGTGCCCAGCTGGGCGGCAAGAGGACTTTGTTCCTGGGAGCAGGTGAGGCTAACCCGCACCCCCCACCCCCGCAGCCCGTTAAGGCCCAGACAATGACAGAAGCGACCCATCCTTTGGGCCTCACAGAAGCCGGCACCAACTCTGGAATCTGGATCTCAAACTGCCGGAACAGCTCTCCCCCTGCTACCCGCCCGGTCCACGGCACGCGGATGCGCGAAGGTGGGCCCGGGTGGGTGTGGAGCCAGATCTCCAACCCCTGACGCCAGGCCGGGCAGGGCGGGCTCCGGGCCAGGCAAAGAAGGGAAAAGCCCAGCAAACTGGCCGGCGACACTGCGGGACCTGCGCTTCCTACCGCCCGCGCGCCCTGCTCCCCCCAGCCCCCCCTTCCCTGGGACGACCCGGCCTGGACGCTGGGATCCGGCGTCTGGCCCCTTGGGGATGGGGGCGCCGCGGAAGGGCCCGGTGCGTACCTGCCTCGCCTCGGCCGCCTGCTCCTCCGCCTGGGCCGGCGCCGCCGCGGGCTCCACGGGCTCCTCCGGCCCCGCGGGCGCGGCCGCCGGCTCTGGGGCGCAGGGCCCGGGCGGGGCTTCGGAAGGGGCTGCGCTGGGCTGGGCCGGGGGCGCGGGGTCCGGGCTCGCCGCCGCCCCTCCGCGCCGCACCAGCAGCCAGGCGAGCAGCAGCGCCAGCGCGGTGGCCAGCGCGGGCAGCGCCGCCAGCAGCTCGGCCGGCGCCTCCATCGCGCCTCGGCCGCCGAGTGCCCGCCCGCCGGGACCCCGCGGGAGGCCGCTGCCGCGCCCCGCCCCGGGGCGGAGCCTCCGCTCCGGCCTCGCCCCCTTGGCCCTGGGGTTGGGGGAATTCGGAGGCTGGGGACCCCTTGGGAACTAGCCCGGGCCTGGGCTTCGGCTGGCATCAGCTCAGCGGGCATGGACGTACTGTGGAGGCACAGCGGCCACTGCCCTGCAGGACCACGAAACCGGTCCTGAAGCCCAGGCCTTCCCCGCTGCCATTTTCTAGCCAGCGACAGCGCTGTCCCCAGGAGCAGCTCGGAACCCCCAGGCAAACAGCCGGCAGCCTTCCCGGCCAGCCAGTCTCCCCTCCTGGTTGGGTCCAGTTTGCGAGCTCAGTGTGCCCCCCCACGCCACGTCCCGCCCCACCAGCGCCAGGTCTCGCGCTTAAGAAACAAATCAAAAAGCAGGGCTCCAGGTTTTACTTAGGAAGCGCCTGGTACTGTTCTGGAAAGTTCTGGCGTCCAAGACCATCGCTGACCTGGACGCGATTCTCCAGGTTAGACCCCAGCCTGGCTCGGCTCCCCGGCAGTCCGTGGATGACCGCCAGCTGCCCTCTGGAGAGCGAGCGGCTCCGTTCCCTTTCCCGTGGGCTCACCCCCAGGCTTCGGGGCAGCCGAGGTGCTCAGGCCTGCGCTGTCCCCACCGTTTGAAGGTCAGTTTTCAAAAGGTCCTGGACTGCTAACGCGCTATGTGCTGTCAACTCTTCAACGAGTAAGAATGAAAGGGACAAACAAAGCAAAAAACACGACTCCAAATCAAGTTGCTTTATTTAAAATGATGAATAAGTTTCATCCACGTTAAAAATACCAAGCCCAGGGCAGACCCACGGGCGGCGAAGCCCACAGTGATGGGAGGCAGAGGCATGGGTGCTCAGGACAGCCCAGCTCTTCTGCAGCCTGTCACCGTGGGCACGGCGGCCAGGGCTACGTCCCAGCAGAGACCGGCACTGGGCGCCAGGATTCCAGTTCTCCCAAACAATGACACCCGGTGAGCCGCCGGCAGGGGGGCCGAGCTCACAACATCACATCAATGTAACACTTTTGACAAAAGCTGGGGGGGGGGGGCGGGGGAGGCAGTGTGCAGGGAGACACCAGATTCTACCTCGACCCCACCAACATCAGCACACACACCAGAACACCGTACTTGCCGAAATGCTACACACACTAGAACCCACGGCCGCCTTCCTACAGGCCTACTCCTAGACGGCACCCTTGCGCTCACTGCCACGCCCCGTCTGTCCCTACCCAGGCTGAGGAGCCCCCGTGGGTTTGCACCACACGTGCACCAGCTGCTCCTACGGCACGTCGGCCACCTCGGCCAAGCCGTGGGCTCATCAATAAGATAAGGCTGACTCACGCCGGCTGGCCCTGTGAACCACAGCACGTTCAACGACCATTCAACTCCAGGCCAGGGATCGGGGCTCTCAGTGCAACAAATGGAACCGAGGGCAGCGCCTGCTACGACACTTGTCCATGCTTCAATGACTAAGCAGGCAGCTGCAGGAACAGAGCCATGTGTGGTAACGCCCGTTTTCAGCGGCTCTCCCTTAAACGTCCCAGCACCAGTAACGACCCTGGGGCAGCTGCGTGCGGCTCTGGATTCTTGGGGCTGATGGGGAAACCTCACTCCCACAGTGCTGGGGACCCGGGTCCCGCACTCAGTCTGGCCCACCCCGCTCCTCCTCAGCAGTGGTCACCAGCCCCAGGTCTGTTCTGGGACCCAGCTCTTCAGTTGCAGGCTCGGCTGTCACTTGTGCACGCCTCACTTTCCTACTGTGACGCTACCCAAGGGGGTGGTTCGTGCCAGGTGGGAACGGGCGCTAACTGAACAGGTGGACACTTTGGTCACACTACTTCCTGCCCGGTGCCGGTACCTGGTCACTGCTCCAGTGTTTTTCTGTTGGTTTTCCCACCTGCTCCTTCTGCCGCCTGCTTGGCTGCCCGCACACACACACCCCCACCGCCAGGTGGGGGCTGTGGAATCCCTGGCCTGCCTACAACGAATA
The DNA here is from genome assembly GCF_051225735.1 of Oryctolagus cuniculus. Lineage (NCBI taxonomy): Eukaryota > Metazoa > Chordata > Mammalia > Lagomorpha > Leporidae > Oryctolagus > Oryctolagus cuniculus. The sequence goes on along the minus strand of NC_142883.1, from coordinate 4,102,420 downwards.
AAACACGATCCACGGTTACTGAGGGGGCGGCACAGCCAAGCAGCTGCATGGACGCTTCCGGGAGACGGAGCAGTCACAGAGGCCAGGCCCCCTGGAAACCACTCATCAGACAGGAGCCCAGAGCGCTGGAGCAGCAGGACTGGGCCGCCCATCTTTCTAGTCCAAGTTCTGCCCCTTGGCAACTTGGCCCACGGCGCCCCCTGGTGGCAAAGAGCCTTCGCTTTTTATTTCAAACTTAAATATATTACAGAAAAGCTGACTGGTTCGGAATTGAGGGGAAAAGGGTCAAATGCTGGGGAAAAGAAAAAAAGCTTTTTAAGGACGGCAAGAAAAGGCTTGTGAAAAGCAGAGGAGGAACACCATTCGGGTATCAGTACCGAGACAGTCCACATTCAGAGCTTGACTTAATTCAACCCAGGCACACCCGGGCCACCAGGGGCCAGAGGGAGCCGCTGCCCGGCCTGCTTCAAAGGCAGCGATCAGCAGGTGAGACAGGCAGGGAGCAGACACTCGGCCAGCAGCAGGTGCGGGAAACCGAACTAACAGGACCAGTCTCCCGGAGCAGAGCACACGCCCCAGGGTCAGGGACGATGACCAGTCTGCGATGACCCACCCGCCAGAGGTGCGAGCTCCCTTGGTCACACCTGTTTGTAGGTGGTGCTGAGAGGCAACAGAGCACGACGTCCCCGCCCCCCTCTGGCCACTGGCTGCTGGCCACCGTGAGCCGTTCCTTCCACTCCAACCCAGACTGCACGTGACAGGGTGTGACCTGGATGACCCCTTATTTTCACTTAAATTCAGCGGAATCTACGGACAGATTAAGGCAAGCGGGTGACTCGGGAGGGCAAGAGCTGGACAGCCCCCAGTGTCCACACCAGTGACCTGCGGAGATGGCTCCAGGGCCTGGCGGCAGCCTCTGCGTCCTGCTGGCCACTCACTAACGTCCGCAGGGAGAAACGGGCCCAGTCGTGGGGTCCCCTTCCTTACGGGCGCGTGCTGGGAGAGAACCTGGCTGTTCTGTGGTGGAACTCGCGGAATACCTCTCCAGCGTCTCCCCTGCCCTCCCAAACCACCACACAGCATCCCTGCAGCGCCACAGCGGCTGACGCGGGGCAAAGACGAGGGAGAGCGAGACGGGGCCGAGCACCGGGCCCTGGCGCTGGGCACGCGGCCAGGCACTGCCCCGTCTGCGGACGCCGGGCGACATCCAGGAAGGCGGCACGCGCTCACGGCCCTCCTCACACACGACTGGTTCCCTCGCAGGTCAGCCACTCACCGCTCGATGCGTCTGCTTGTGCACAGCCGGCGCCGCTCCCTAGCAACAGCAGTGAGCTGACAGACACAGTGAGACACAGTGAGACACGGAGCCCTCTGCTCTGGCTCAGCTCAGAACGAGCGCGCACAGAACCTTCTTAGCCAACGTCTTGTTCGCCGCAGGCTTCACGGAGCTGGCCGGGCTTTCAGCTTCTTGAACTCTACTCTCAGTTAACACAGCACTGACCGAAGACAGGAGCGAGGACCAGAAGGGGAGATCCAGAGTCCAGGAGGCAAAGGAGAAGGTGGGAGCGGAAGAGGCGAGAACCCAGCTGGGAGGCCGCCAACAGCCACCTCGGGGGGAGTCTGCGCTCAGGGGTGCGCCCGGCCTCCACAGGTGTCCCTAATCCTGCCAAGGAAAGCACAGCTCCCTGTTACGCGCACAGCGGCCGCAGCGCTGCCACAGCACCCGGGGCCCACGCTCAGGCCACGCGGAGCTTTTTCTGGGGCCTACAAAGCCACACGGCAAGTGCAGGGTCACACAGATCTGACAATGACAGCAGTAACCTGAGAAGGGAAATCTAAGTGTGGCTGTGGCCACGTGGCCGTTCCAGCCTGAAAAATTCTCCTGTGTACTCAGAGGGAGACACAGGGACGAGAGAGCAGCAGCAGCAGGTGCGCAGGGCCAGTGGGTCGCCTGTGGCAGGAGAGGACCTCAGGGCTCCCTCCCGTCCCAGCCCTCCCCTCTCGTCACGTCAGCTAGCACACGGGCGCGAGGAGCCTGGACACAGCGGACGTGGCCTCGCTTCCTCCGGGCCTGCCACACGCCCAGCAGGCAGACCGATGCAGTAAACAGGTTCTCCTCCTGAGGTCTGACTTTGGACTTATTTCAATCCAATCTGATTTCAGAAACCAGACTTGGACACGTCACCGACATTCTGTGAAACACCTGGGCTCTCTGCTGGGGCTCAGCTCGGCCTGAGCCCCCGAAGCAGTGCCGGGCAGCTGGGAGCAGCGGCAGCTTCCCCGGCAGGACACGGCCAGGACAACCAGAAGAGCACTGAGGGGAGGTGCGCACGGGAACCAAGTGTCCAGAGAGCTAAAATCACTCGTCTTTTATTAAATAGTATAAAGAGTTTCCTTGGCACCATTCATGGTCTTGTTTTATGCGTAAAACGAGCCACGTTACTTCGTCGGCAGCAGAGAGAGGCCTGCAGCAGACGCCGTGAGTGTCCGCATTGTCCTCCGGGAGCCCTGTGCTCCGGCTCCCGCCTGCCGTGCGCGCGCCCTGCAGCCGGCCGTGCGGTGCCGTGCGGTGCCGTGCGCGCTCACCTGGAGGAGCTGCGCTCCTTGCTCACGCAGTCGTCCTGGGAGGTGGTGTCCCCGTTGCCCACCGGGCCGCACGTCCTCCTCTTCTTCCTGCGATGCATCATGCCGTCGCCTTCAGACCCCGACTCACACTGGACACGGGGGACAAGCACAGGACTCAGCCGGCTGCAGCTCACCTCTGGCTGCCTGCCAGACCACTCGGGAGAGCCCCGCCTCGCTAACTGCGCAGACTCCGCTCGGCGCCAGGTGGAGCCGCTGTGCTCCCCGGAAGTGTCTGAAATCAGGGCCCAAGGATGCTCTACAGCGCACCATGGGAGCTCACAACCAGCACGGAGCTCGGTGTGCAACAGCATCTAACTCTTCCCGTCTGCGCAGTGAGAACAGGCGGATGGCAGGTGGTAAGGCCCAGGGAAGGCATCCGCTCAGGGCGGGGCCCTCTAACCTCACCTGGGCTGAGGCCACACCCATCCAAGCGTGAATCTTGACACAGTGGTGTGATCTTCACTAAGTCCCCCAGCACCCCTGAGACCCGCTACGCTCATTTTAGCGCTCCACGCGCACACAGAGCTGTAACCCGGATGAAGTCCGCCACTCGGGAGTGGCAGCACCCACAGTGCTTGGAGCAAAGTGAAAACACGCGCCCGGCCCTCACCTCCGAGTCCGACTCCGAGGAGCTGGAGCTGGACGAGCTGGATGAGTCGCTGGAGGAGTCGGAGGCCATGCCCGTGGACTCCTGGAGGTCAACCGAGTCGGCCAGCACCGCCAGCTCAGGGTGCTCCTGCTTCAGGATCCTGCGGGCAGGAGACGCCGCCTCAGTGCCGGGGGCCGCCACGCCCACGCTCGACTCATTGCAAGTGGAGATCTGTGTCTCACACCTACGCACCCCAGGCGTGTCCATTCAGAATGGAGACACGCAAACCCAGGCCTGACGAGAGCCTCACACGCTGCCCGTGTCTGACAGGAAAACTACACGCTAGCTACCGCGCTCCGCCGGCACCTGCCTGACGAGCCAGCCCTCCGGCCACGGCGGGGCGGGGCGGGGCCGCCAGAGCCAGCTCCTCCTCCTGAGCCGCTCTCGCTGGCTTTTAAGTGACCTTTCTTGTCCACAGTGCGGACTGAACGGCTAGCGTGGGGTCTGGTTAGAGTCTACTGCTAGGAGCAGAAAGGGCGAGGTTTGTTACGACGCAGGAGGGGTGATACAAGAGCCAGGGCCCCTCATTTGGAAGAGAAAAACCTTGCAGTCCTACGTCGGGTCGGCAGCCCTCCCCTCGGAGCCTGACAAAGACCTGCGGGACGACAGGGCCTCCGCAGTGACCAGCTGCGGCACACGGCGGCCTCCGCTGCCCGGGCCACCCCCTTGCTGGCCCTCTCAGCAGGGAGGCTGAGCGGTGAACAAGCCAGAAGCCCTCTCTTACCCCGAGAGCTGGTCCCTCCAGGTCAGGGTTGGGACACAGTGGCACGGGGTGGCTGGGGGTGGCTGGCACTGCCGCTGCCCGTGCTGTGTCTGTTCTGTGGATAAACAGAGGAGCTAAGTCTCCAGGGCAGTCACCTCGCTCACGAGAAAGGAAGGTCAGAGTTCAAACGGGTAAGGCTTCCGGGTAAGAAACGGAAATAACCGAAACAAAACCCAACCGAGTGGCTCCTTCACTAGCGCCAGCTTTTGAGAACAGAAAACAAAAAACCAAAACAAAACGAGAAGCCGTCCCGCTGGGAGCACGTTCGAGGGGCTGCGATGGACACGCAGGGCCTCGCCCTGCCGCCTGGCGGCTGGCACGCGCGCCGCGCCGGCCCTGGCCTCAGCCTCTCTGCTCCGCAGCCTGGCAGCCCCAGCTTTCTCCCAGGCCTCGGTAACGCCGAGCGAACTCTCTCCAGTTCAGCTCTGGGGCAGCAATCGAACAAAGCGGAAGTAAGAAGAAAAGCGTCTCTCACCTATACCATTTCCTCGATAACTTTGGTCTCCCTCTTACCGTCTTGTGCCACACGACGGGGAAGTTGGTGCTGCTGGCAAAATTCTGGGTGATGGCAATGGTGGTGTCGAGGTTGAGGACAACATGCCACCAGCCTCCTGCAACGCAGCGGAGAAACGGTTTAACGGTCTGAGCCTGCGGGGAACCACCGTGTGACACCAAGACGCGGGACGGGACACCCCGAGGCTGCCAATGCGCCGTGTGGCGCGAGCGGCTTTCCTGCGCAGCCCAGCCGTGACGCACGCGGCCCAGTGTGCACTTTCTGGCCTTTCACAGGAGCCTGCGCATCCAGGGCTCTGCCCTCGGTCTGGAAGGCAGGAGGTGGCGGTGTCCAGGACACCGAACTCAACAAACACACCTCACCGACCACAGTGCCAGCTGTTTAGGGATCTCCCGCCGCACTCCCCGCAGCCGGTGCCGCACCAGCAGCTAGGCACACGCAGGGACTGCGGCTCCACCGCGGGCAGAGGGCGAGCCTCACACGGTTACCGAGGGCCCGGCCCTGCCCACGCGCACTATCGGGTGGTATCGGTCAGCTCCCTCACAGGCAGCACACACACGCACTGCTGTGGGCTCGCTCTAGACACTTCTGCTACCCAGAATGCACCTCCTCCCAGCTCCTCTGTACCTGGCACAAAGACAGTCTCTCCCGGCTTCTGCAGGATCTCCAAGGGTTTGAACTCGGGCGGCCAGGTCGGAAGCTGTGTCCGGGGGTAGATGATGCTGAACCAGGTGATGGCCTCATCCTGCTGGTTGCCTCCTTCCTCTCGGGTCACCTTGATGAGCTCCCTGGGGGTGCTCGTGGGGAACAGGCACCAGCGCTTGTGGCCCTGAACCAAAGCGTTCCAGGCGCTGGTTCCCAGAGGGTCAATGTGGATCCCTGTTCCGGAACGCGGCGGCCCCATCACGAACCACCTGCAGAAACAGCGGGACGTAAGGGGGTAACTTCCCGTCCAGGCGCACAGCACAGGAGAGCAGTTTCTTTTTCTTGCTTTGTTTGTACATTACTCATTTTCACTTCACAGAACTGACACACAGAAACGGTAGGTTCACCTACTCGCTCGCACGACATCCCTGCTGGACCTTAACCAGGAAGGCTCCCCTCCCAGCACAGAGGACCCACTGCGCTGCACTCGCCTGGGAGTTTCAGAAACCCTGGCGCCCAGGTGGTCTGCATCGCCTGAGACCCTGAATGACGAGGCCAGCGCTCTAGCGCAGCGGGTTAACGCCCTGGCCTGAAGTGCAGCATCCCATATGGGCGCCGGTTCTAGTCCCGGCCGCTCCACTTCCCATCCAGCTCCCTACTGTGGCCTGGGAAGGCAGTGGAAGATGGCAAAGTCCTTGGCCCCTGCACCTGCGTGGGAGACCTGGAAGAAGCTCCTGGCTTTGGATCAGCTCAGCTCCAGCCGTTGTGGCCATCTGGGGAGTGAACCAGCGGGTGGAAGTCCTCTCTTTGTCTTTCTTTGTAACTGTCTTTCAAGTAACTAAAATAAATCTTAAAAAAAAAAAAAAAAAAAAAAAAAGACCCTAAATGAGCTCCGCGCGGCCCGGGGAGAACCACTTCACTATTCTGGAAAAGGGTCAGCCGGCGGCCAACACACGCTACCGCCACCAAGACGTTTTAGAGCAGGTTTGCTTCTTTTCATCGACTTGAAGGCAAAGCGAGCGTGAGGACGGAGAGAGCCGTCTTCCACCTGCTGGTTCAGTCCCCAGGTGCCTGCAACGGCCAGGGCTGGGCCTAGAACTCCACACTGGGTTCAGCTGGGCCTGGGACTGCACACCCGGGTCTCAGCTGGGCCTGGGACTCCACACCCGGGTCTCGGCTGGGCCTGGGACTGCACACCCGGGTCTCAGCTGGGCCTGGGACTCCACACTCAGGTCTCGGCTGGGCCAGGGCCGGGCCTGGGACTCCACACCTGGGTCTCGGCTGGGCCTGGGACTCCACACCAGGGTTCAGCTGGGCCTGGGACTGCACACCCGGGTCTCAGCTGGGCCTGGAACTCCACACCTGGGTCTCGGCTGGGCCAGGCTGGAGCCTGGGACTGCACACCCGGGTCTCAGCTAGGCCTGGAACTCCACACCTGGGTCTCAGCTGGGCCAGGGCCGGGCCTGGGACTCCACACCCGGGTCTCAGCTGGGCCAGGCTGGAGCCTGGGACTCCACACCCGGGTCTCAGCTGGGCCTGGAACTCCACACCTGGGTCTCAGCTGGGCCAGGGCCGGGCCTGGGACTCCACGCCCGGGTCTCAGCTGGGCCAGGGCCGGGCCTGGGACTGCACACCCGGGCTCAGCTGGGCCTGGGACTCCACACCCGGGTCTTGGCTGGGCCAGGGCTGGGCCTGGGACTCCACACCTGGGTCTCGGCTGGGCCTGGGACTCCACACCAGGGTTCAGCTGGGCCTGGGACTGCACACCCGGGTCTCAGCTGGGCCTGGAACTCCACACCTGGGTCTCGGCTGGGCCAGGCTGGAGCCTGGGACTGCACACCCGGGTCTCAGCTAGGCCTGGAACTCCACACCTGGGTCTCAGCTGGGCCAGGGCCGGGCCTGGGACTCCACACCCGGGTCTCAGCTGGGCCAGGCTGGAGCCTGGGACTCCACACCCGGGTCTCAGCTGGGCCTGGAACTCCACACCTGGGTCTCAGCTGGGCCAGGGCCGGGCCTGGGACTCCACGCCCGGGTCTCAGCTGGGCCAGGGCCGGGCCTGGGACTGCACACCCGGGCTCAGCTGGGCCTGGGACTCCACACCCGGGTCTTGGCTGGGCCAGGGCTGGGCCTGGGACTCCACACCTGGGTCTCGGCTGGGCCTGGGACTCCACACCAGGGTTCAGCTGGGCCTGGGACTGCACACCCGGGTCTCAGCTGGGCCTGGAACTCCACACCTGGGTCTCAGCTGGGCCTGGGACTGCACACCCGGGTCTTGGCTGGGCCAGGGCTGGGCCTGGGACTGCACACCCGGGTCTCAGCTGGGCCTGGGACTCCACACCCGGGTCTCAGCTGGGCCTGGGACTGCACACCCGGGTCTCGGCTGGGCCAGGCTGGAGCCTGGGACTGCACACCCGGGTCTCAGCTGGGCCTGGAACTCCACACCAGGGTTCAGCTGGGCCAGGGCAGGGCCTGGGACTCCACACCAGGGTCTCAGCTGAGCCAGGGCCGGGCCTGGGACTCCACACCAGGGTCTCAGCTGAGCCAGGGCCGGGCCTGGGACTCCACACCTGGGTCTTGGCTGGGCCTGGGACTCCACACCTGGGCCAGGGCCGGGCCTGGGACTGCACACCCGGGTCTCAGCTGGACCGTGGGCTGCCGTCTGGGAAGCGGAGCGGCAGCGCTCTGACCCACGCGGGGACTGACTGCCCCAGACCCCCGAGGCCCCTCACCTGTAGGGCGGCCTGCGCTTCTCGCCCGCGTACTGGAAGAGGTCGTCGGTGAAGAACTTGGGCACTCTGTAGTCCTCCAGCAGCTTCCTCCTCTTGGGGTGCTCCCCGTAGCTGCTGTCGAAGATGTAGAGCGGGCTGTCGTCGCGCGTGCTCTCCATGTACTCGATGTAGTACTTCATCTTCATCTTCACCGAGTAGCCGTCGTTGTCCTCGCCGCACTTGAACTTCTGGTTGCGGTACTTCCGCTTCAGGCGCTCCAGCGTCCACTTCTCCTGCGCCGACCAGCCCTCCTGGGCGTTCAGCAGCACCACGGGCTTGTACGGCCGCTCGTAGCGCTCCACGAACTCCTCCACGGACAGCTGCAGGGCGTCTGCGCGCTCCACGTTATCCTGGGGGGGGGGGGGGATCGGAGAGACCCGCCGGTCACGACGCGCCCCCCACGAGCACCCGCGGGGTCGGCCGAGGCGGCCGGGGCACGGGCCGCGCGCCTGCCCGGGCCTGCGCGACCCCTCGCCCGCCCCTCGCCCGCTCACCGCCACGGCCGCCGGGCTCAGCGGGAAGCTCTCGTAGTAGTTGTGCCGGGTCCAGTCCAGCGAGTCCTTGAGCTCCGGCCGCGCGCTCCGCTTGGCCTCGCGGATCCGCTTCTTGCTCTTGTGGTTCATCCTGCGGGGTCCGCGGCGGCCTCGCTCCCTGCCGCTGAGCGCGCCCCCTCCCAGCTCGGCCGGCGGCCGCCCCGAAACGCCCTTCGCCCCGGCCCAGCGCCTTTAAAGTCGCCTTCCAGAATATTCACTCCCCAGCCACCTCCCAAGCCTCGGGTTGGGCATGCGGCGGCCGTCCTCCCCGCCCCGCCGTCTCCCGCGGCCCGTCATTGGCCTCGGCGCCTCCGGGGTCCGCCCTCACACAGGCCGGGCCTCCGCCATGTTGGGAAGGTCCCGTCAGCCGCCGCCCGCCCCGCCCACTTCCGGCGCGCCGGCCACTTCCGGCCGCGCGCCGCCTCCCCGCGCCCGCTTCCGGCCGGGCCCTGGCGGCGCGTGTTTTGTGCGTGGCCCGGGGTTGGCTGAGCTCCGCACGCGCGCGCGCTGGGCGTCGTGGGAGCGTGCCTTGGCCCTTCCCGCTGCCGGGCGGTGCGGGCCGCGTGGACGGCCGGGGGTCCCCACGCGCGCAGCCTGGCGGCTCGGTGCCCGCCGCGGGCCGCGGGCCGCCCCGAGCGCACCGACGCCTGTCTGGGCTTAGGAGGACTTGCGGCCCGGGGCCAGCGCTTCCGGTTCTCGGGGGAGCGGGGCTCCGTGCTGGAGGTTCGCGTGCCGCAGGTGCGTGCGGGGCGCCTCCAGCCCGCCGGGTCGGGGAGCGGACTGCAGTGAGGACAGAGGTCTGGGTCCAGAGGCCCTTTGGCGGGTGAAGTCGAGGAATCGAGGGGACCCAGGCCCCGGGGACGGGCGCTCCCGGCCCGCGCGCGTTCCCTCTGCGTCGTAGCGGCCAGCGAGGGCGGTGTTGGCCGTCCCACGGCCCAGGCGGAGGCTAGGTGCCCTTCTGCTGTCTCCGGACGGCTGCGTCTGAACGCCCCCCTTGGGTTTCCCCCTGGGCTGGGGAGAAGACGGAGGCGCCCGCGCCCCGCGCAGCCCTGTCCCGTGGCCGGTGTCCGTCCCTTCCCGGCCAGGCGCGGCCCCTCTCCTGCCCTACAGCAGTGCCCAGTGCGTTTCAAGCGCTCACTTTTTGCGTGGATCGAATGATCCAGTCCGCCCGTCTGCGGCCGCTGTGGTCTCCTGAGCGCTGCTCCCCCTGGCCTGTGCCCGCACCTGCACTAAGTCGTTTGCCTTGAATCTTTATTTGAAAGAAAGGCAGAGAGGTCTTCTATCTGCTGGTTCACTCCCTAGATGGCCACAACGGCCAGAGCTGCGCCCATGGGAGCCAGGAGCTTCCTCCAGGTCCCCCACGTGGGTGCAGGGGCGTGGGCCATCTTCCGCTGCCTTCCCAGGCCATAGCAGAGAGCTGGATGGGAAGAGGGGCAGCTGGGGCCCGAACCGGCCCTGCAGGCTGCGGCCCCACCGGCTGCACAGCGCGAATTTCCCGGCTGTCTGGCCGGCGAGGAAACTTCAGCACCGTTAGGTTAGGCAACTCGGGGGAGTCTGAGCCAAGGCGGCACCCTCCACCCCTGCGCGGCCTGAGTCCGCTCCCCTCTGGGGTGAATTCCTGGGCCCACAGTTTCCCAGTGACGCCGCCGGTTCGGTTTGAGCTTAGAACCCTCCAGAACTTCTTGCTGTGACACTCCCGTGGCTGACGAGACCCCACGGTGCGCTTCCGGTAGCACGAGCCCGCCTGCACTTGCCAGGCCCGGCCTGAGGCGGCTGGCTGGCTTCAGTCAGTTCTGCCTGTGCCTGACTTCCTTGTCACCGTGTGGTTGTCCCTGCTCCCGCACACGTTATGCTGCACATCACTCTTTTTCTTTTTAAAAGTTACGTATTTATTTGAAAGGCAGTTACAGAAAGCAGAGAGAAAGGTCTTCATCCGCTGGCTCACTCCCGGGATGGCCACAACAGCCGGAGCTGCGCTGGTCCAAAGCCAGGAGCTTCCTCCAGGTCTCCCACGTGGGTGCAGGGCCCAAGTACTCGGCTCTTCCACTGCTTTCCCAGGCCGTTAGCGGAGCTCTATTGGAAGAGGAGCAGCCGGGACTTGAACCGGCGCCCATATGGATGCTGGCACTGCAGGCGGTGGCTTTAGCCACTACGCCACAGCACCGGCCCCATGTCACTCTTGGGTTCATAGCACGCGTGGGCTTGTTGCCTGTGTTCTCCAGTGACAGGCCCTGTACCTTAATCTGCAGTCTTGAGCGTGGGGCCTGGCACGGCTGCTGTTTCGTATCCCGCCGGTGCTGACCTGGAGCCGGGCTGTCATTTTTGTTAATGGAGGCCATTGTCCGAAAGCAGCTGCTGCGTATATTCGAGCTTCCAGCAGGTGAGTTACTTATGGCTTACAGAAACATTCTCTCCAGGTTCTGCACCCGCAGTATGGAATGTACGTTTGGCCCTGTGCTGTGGTCCTGGCCCAGTACCTCTGGTTTCACAGAAGATCCCTGCCGGGCAAGGCTGTCTTAGAGGTACAGAAGCCTCCATCATGCTCTCATTTTACACTTACTGCCTTATAAAAGCATACTTACAGAGAGAAGGAGAGACAGGTCAGCTGGCGTACTCCCGAGGTAGCCAAAATGGCCAGGGCTGGGCTGGGCCGTGTCTCCCGTGTGGGTACAGGTTCCACTGCTTCCCCAGGCACATTAGCAGGGAGCTGGCTTGGAAGTGGAGCAGCCGGGACTGCAAGCCGCCCCCAAGGGATGTGGGCGTTGCGGGAGTGAGGCGGTTTAACCCACTGTGCCACAATGACCAGCCCTTTCTGTTTCATAGAATCTGGTGGCTGGGCCAGCCTGAAAGGTCTGAGCTAACGTGCCAGCCCACAGGAGGCCCAGGAGCCTGAACCATCTACCGTTTAGCCCTTTGGTGTTCTCCCCTGAACCGCAGTCCACCAGCGGCAGCCTAAGCCGTGCCGACGGGCTTTCCATGCTATGAACTGGGTAGCTGGGGATGGGCCTGGTATAGCAGCAGATGCCACCCACACGCGGGACCCCAGCTCTGGCCCTTCCCTGGCATTTGGGGAGTGGAGTGGAGGTTTCGTCTAATCTCAACCTTCCACCTGTCATGGAACATTTCACTTCATATCTGCTTGCCCAAAATGGTCATAGGCAAACCTATGTCCTGCCCAAACCTGGGGCAGCAGGTTTGCCACTTGGGGGTGACGGTTTCAGGTACAGAACAATGAATAAACCTGATAACTGGGCTGGCTGTGGGGAGTGGGCTGAGCCTATGCCTGTGGTGCCAGCATCCCACTTGGGTGCCAGTTCTAGCCCCGCTGCTCCTCTGCCGATCCAGCTCTGCTGTGGCCTGGGAGTCTAATGGCTCCAATGCTTGAGCTCAGCTCTGGGCTTTGGATCCGCCCACCTCTGGCCTTTCTGGTCACTGGGGGAGTGAACCAGCAGTTGGAACTTCTTGTCGTGGTACATTTGTTTATAGGAAAGCACAACAATGTTTAGGAGGAAATCCCAAATTCCTTCCAGTTCAAAAAATTCCCAATGCTGTTCGACTAGATTGGAGCCGGTGTGAGCCTTCCAGGAATTGTGGCTGCAAAATGTGGCGCCAAAGTCACGCTGTCAGACAGCGCGGAGCTCCCGCACTGTCTGGAGATCTGTCGGCAGAGCTGCCGGATGAACCACCTGCCGCAGGTGCCCGTCCTGGGCCTGACGTGGGGCCATGTCTCTCAGGATCTCCTGGGCCTGCCGCCACAGGACATCGTTCTGGCATCTGATGTCTTCTTTGAACCAGAAGGTAAAGCTGCTCGGCGGTGCCCTTGGCCAGATGCATCGCAGGGGAAGGCTGCCCTAAAAAATCTCTCCCCTCAGACTTTGAAGACATCTTGACTACAGTGTACTTCCTGATGCAGAAGAACCCCAGAGTTCAGCTGTGGTCTACTTACCAGGTTAGGAGGTGAGCATTGGCAGTCCCGGCCTACTTAGGCTTTATTAGTACTCGGGCAACATCTAGTTTAAGGCCTAAGGTTGAACTATACCCAAGCTCTCTCAATTCCTTTTCCTCCAGCGCTGACTGGTCCCTGGAAGCTCTGCTCTACAAGTGGGAGATGAGATGCGCCCACGTCCCCCTGGGGTCTTTCGATGCTGACAAGGAGCACATCGCAGACTCCGCCCTCCCAGGAAGACACACAGTTGAAATGCTGGTCATCTCCCGTGCAGAGGGCCCAGGCTAGACCCACACAGCTGCTCAGGGGCAGAGCCAACGCTGACCAGCACCCCAGCAGCTGCAGTCAGATCAGGCCAAGTGCAGTGGGCTGAAACGGTCAAGTCTGCTGGCCTGAAATTGGGATGTGGCACAACAAGGGAAAAATAAACACCTTCTAAGATAAAGGACTGGACTGTGCTTGGCAGTAAGACGGGCATGGGTTAGGCTGAGGCGGGGACTGTCTCAAGAAAAAGCACTGCCGCACAGCAGTGGTTTCACGCACTCAGGCATCTTGCCTTCCACCCTCTGCAGTGACCTCAACTGCAGAGATCTGAGACGGACGGGAAAAAAGACCAAGACACATTCTGAGAAAAGCTAACACCAAGAAAACATTTTAATTGAACTACAGAAACAATGGTTATAGTACAGAATATTCATAAGCAAAAAGATACACCATGTTATAAGTACTTACAAAGTTACAAACCATGTTTCCTTAACATTTTCCATATTTTAAGTTCATACAAGACAATCCGGTTTACCATTTTTGGGGGGAGAGGGAGAAAAAAGGTGTATTTATCATCAGCTAGAGGTGCTCACTGTATGCTCCGTTATTTATATGCAAGGCCCGGGTGACTGGAAGTGCAGTTGTCAGGCATTAATAAACTGGACAGCCATTTGTTTCTGCACGACAAGGCATCTTTACACAGGAGCAATCGGGAGAAAACAGGAAACAGCCAAGCACTCTGCACTGCAACACGCCACCTTAACAGCTAACCAGCATTACTCAACTGCTACACAACTGCGCCTAGTGCACAAAAATACACAAGAGAAGAGATTAGAATTGTGTTTGGTCAACAATCCTTTCAAAAAAAAATCAAGTCTTTTCACCTGAAGTCTTTATACAAATTTGGGTTCTGATTACCATTTTTAGATCTGAAGGTAAATAACATATACAAATTTACACCAACTTTTGTAGTTTTTTTTTTTTTTTTAAATTTTAAGGAATGAAGGCAATGTTGAGTCAATCTCTTGACAGCTTTAGACTGTAATGGCTGCACATGTTTCCTTAAAAGTGAGGAGGCCACAAATTAGGTTACCAATCTGTTTAATTCCAAACAAAAAGTCAGCACTATATAAACAAAATGAAATTTTACCTCAAATATCCAATCCAATAATGAAATCTGAAGTCGTTCACCTTACTAAATTACAAGAAATTTGAATAACAGCAACAAAATGGCACATAAAATGAAGTTTGCCACCTGAGGCAGATTAAAACAAGTAAAAAGTTAGACAAATGTTACAAAATAACCTTTTCAATAGCCAGTTGGTTGTTCCAAGGATTCTTCAACGGACCAAACCGATGGACTGAGTATGTGGTCCTTTTCTCAAGTCCTCCATTAGGCTCCTCGCAGACACATCTAGGTTTGAAAAGAAACGAGTTCAGCTTACCTCCCATCACCAGGAGGGCCCAGTGCACATGGTTTCAGTTTCAGGCTTGTACTTACTAAGGCTCTGGTGAAACAAGGAGGTTACGGTAAGGTTCCACCCGGCCATGATCAGTTTTCTAAAGGCCCGATTAAGAAATTTTCAATGGCTACCACCAACTGTCAATTTATCTATTTTTTGGCTAAGTAAACAAAGTTTAAAAAAAAGGTGGTGGTGGTGGTGGTGGTGGGGAGTGATAAGGGGGGGAAAGGAGGGGGGAGGGAATGGGGGGCAGGGGCTGTATCCAAACAGAAACTTGAGGTCAGAGTATCAGACTATATTTTAAGATAAATGTTTCCAAATTAAGTATTTGGCAATTGAGATAAAATAATGCTTTTATCTGAGCTAGTTAGGGCCCTTTCCTCTTAAAAAATAGGACCAAACGATTTGAGAGTTAAAGACACACTATCCTTTCCCCACCCAGCGCGATACCTGTACTTTGTTTTGGGGTTCCAAAAGTTCATTGCTTCGCATTTCAACTCGTGTGCTACATCCATTAGAATAGGAAGTCCCAGTCAGTACAACAATAGTTGAACTGATTGTTTTTCTCTAAGAGGATAGTGCATCTTTAACATTTAAAGACAAACCTGCTCCAATACACGCCCACAGAAACTGGTCCCTGGAGGATCAGCCAAATCAGTTAAAATCTGCAATACTGGCCAATATTCTTTTATCAAACAGGAGACCGCAGCTTTAAAGGGGGAAAATGCAGACGTTGGATAAAAACAGCAAGAAATAGTCATTTTCATTAATAGGTCTCAAACAGTTTACGAAACAGCCATCATTATCTAAGCTTTCCACACATCCTCTCTGCAGACCCCTCTTCAGTATTACGCCCAAAGCCGAGTAACCTCGGAGCAGCTCTCCCGACGGGAGTCGCTTTCCACATCACCACGGCTCACAACACCACGCCAAGCCCCGTGCAGACCTAGGCGGTGCGCTCGGGCCCACAGACATTACCATTTTCTTAAGAGGACACGGCTCCTTCCTCCTCCGGAGACTTGGGGGGGCTCTTGGATCGCGACCTGGACTTGGACTCCCGCTTGGAGACGGGGGGAGGGCTCCTGGACCGGGACCGGGACCTGGACCGTGAGCGCGACCTGGACACCGACGAGGACTTGGACTTGGACCTTCGCGCCGATCTGGACTTGGACGTCGAGCGGCTGCGCGACCGCGTGCGGGACCGCGACTTGGAGCGGCTGTAGCGAGATCGGCTTCGGGACCGGGAGCGACTCCGACTCCGGGAGCGGCTGCGGCGGCGCCGCCTCGGGCTGCGGGGCGGGACGAGCAGCGCGGCGCGGTCACTCCAGGCGGCGCCCGCCCCGCCCGCCCGCCCGCCATTATCTCGCGCCCGCCACGGCGGCGCCATTTCCCTCCGCGCCCGGCGGGGCCCGGCGCCCGCCCCCAGCCCGGGGGGCGCGGAGGGCGGGGTCCCCGGCGGCCGCGCGCCCCACGTGCTCCGCCGGCCTTTGTGAGCCGGCCCGGCCTCCCGCCCGCCCGCCCCGCTCACCTGCGGCTCCGCCGGCCGTAGCCGCCGCCCCCGTACCTGCGGGGCGGCGGGCCGCGGCGGCTGTGGTGCGAGTCCGGCGGGCGGCCGTAGCGCGCCATCTGCACGCGGAGCTCGCGGCCGTCCAGCACCGCGCCGTCCATGGCGTCCATGGCGTCCTCGGCGTCGCGCTTGTCGTGGAAGCGCACGAAGGCGAAGCCGCGGGACTCCTTGGTGTAGCGGTCCCGCGGGATGTACACGTCGCCCACGCGCCCGTACTTCTCGAAGACGCGCCTCAGCGTGTCGGGCGAGGTGCGGTAGGTCAGGTTGTCCACCTTGAGCGAGGTCATGCCCTCCACATCGGGGGGCGGGCGGCCGTAGCTCATGGCTGGGAGGCGGCCGGAGGCCCCGCGAACTGGCGCCGAGACTCTAACGCCCTGGGCGGGCCCGCGCGCTGCGCCGACGCGGCGGCTTCCTCAGGTCCCGGCGGGCGACGCCGCGCCTCCCCGCTGGCGGCCGCCTCCCGCGTGGGAACGCGAAGCGAGTCTAGAGAGGAGGCCGAGAGGTAAAAGCCCGCGGCCGGGCGCACCTGAGCAGCGACTGAGCGGGCGGCCGGCCCCAGCGCCCGTTTATAGCTCGCCTCACAAAATGGCGCCCGCGCCACCCGGAAATGAATCCTCTGATTGGCTCGCCCCGCCCCGCCCCCTAACGACGTACGCCGCGCGCCCGCCCCTGCCGTGCGCGCCTGCGCAGAGCCCGGCGGGCGGGCCGAAAAGCGCGTTGTCACTGCGGGAGGGCGGGGGAGCGGAACTGGAGGGCAGTTGGAAAGCCCGCGAAACGCTCCTTCCGGTTCGGGCTGGCGGAAGAGGCGGGGCTATCAGGCTGGGCCCCGCCCTCCTCTCGTGCCAATACCCGAGGTCCACGCCGCTTTGCCGCTCGACCCTCAGCTGCGAGTCTGTCAGAGGGCTGCTTCTGTCCCCCTTTGCCTCGCTGTGTCCTCGGCCTCCGTCAGTCCCCACTAGGTCGTCTCCAGGACCCTCTCTCGCACTTCCCCACCACTCCCGACCGCGTCCCGCTTCCCAGCCCCCGCCTCCTCTCAGCAGGGCCGGGAGTGCTCGCAGTGCGCCTGCGCGTCGCGTGCCGCCGGGGACTACATTTCCCAGCGGGCCGAGCGGCGGCTGCGGTCAGCTGACGGAGCCGCGCGCCCGCGGTGAGTCAGGGCTGCGCTGGCCGGGCGGCGCTGGCCGCTGCAGCTGGCCCTCAGCCTGTGAGTCCCGGGCGCCTGGAGCCGCTGCGTCCTCGGAGCTTCTGCGGGGCTGGGCTCTCCGTCCTCGCATGGCGTCCTAGGCACGAGCTCACCGTGCCGGCGGGGGAACTTGGCTCCGGCCCGCAGCGCCGACCCGCGCGGAGTGGAAGCTGGCCGCCGGGCCCGCGCCGCCCCGGGGACAGCCGAGCGCAGCCAGGATGGCCCCGGAGTCTAAAAAGCTTTTCAACATCGTTATTCTGGGAGTGGCGTTCATGTTCATGTTCACCGCCTTTCAGACCTGCGGGAATGTGGCGGTGAGTCGGGCCGCGCCTCCCAGCCTCTCCGCGGTCAGGTGTGATCTCGGGGTGCTTGCTGTTCACGGGCGCTGCACACTCCCGCGTCCTCTTCGCGGCTGACTGGCTGCCTGCTTGTCCGCGCGCCGCCGCGCCGGGTGCTGGGGTGGAGAGAGTCGGAGCCGCGCGGCTCGCGCTGCGCCCCGCCGTCCGGCAGCCCCGGGCCTGCTCGGCGTCCGGGTGTGCGCTTAGCCTCCGAGTTCCCGGGACCCGGCTTCCCGAGGCGGGGCAGGCGGCGCGACGCTTTCCGCTGATGGCTTTGTCTCCCCACAGCAAACTGTCATCCGGAGTCTGAACCGCACCGACTTCCACGGCAGCGGCTACACCAGGTACCGTGCGCCGGCGCCCGGCTTAGCCTCACCGGGGGCGGCGGCCCGATCCCCCGCCCTCGCCAGCAGGGAGGCCCTGGTGCAGCCCCCGGGGTCACCTCCCTGTGGGGACAGGGGCTTGAGTCCCCGGGGTCACCTCCCTGTGGGGACAGGGGCTTGAGTCCCCGGGGTCGCCTCCCTGTGGGGACCTGGGTGCAGTCCCCGGGGTCGCCTCCCTGTGGGGACCTGGGTGCAGTCCCCGGGGTCGCCTCCCTGTGGGACCTGGGGTTCAGTCCCCGGGGTCGCCTCCCTGTGGGACCTGGGTTCAGTCCCCGGGGTCGCCTCCCTGTGGGACCTGGGGTTCAGTCCCCGGGGTCGCCTCCCTGTGGGGACAGGGGCTTGAGTCCCCGGGGTCGCCTCCCTGTGGGGACCTGGGTGCAGTCCCCGGGGTCGCCTCCCTGTGGGACCTGGGGTTCAGTCCCCGGGGTCGCCTCCCTGTGGGGACCTGGAGTTCAGTCCCCGGGGTCGCCTCCCTGTGGGACCTGGGGTTGAGTCCCCGGGGTCGCCTCCCTGTGGGGCCCTGGGCTTGGGAGGACGGAATGCAGTAGGGTGCTGGGCTTAGGCTTCCTGTGGGAGCCTGGCTGCTTCCTTAGCTTGGCCAGCTTATTTCCCTGAGCCCCCTGCTGCGAGCGCAGACGCCGAGTGCAGAGTGAGCCATTTAATGAGCGCCTGCGTTCCACCCGTCCTAAGGAACATCATGTTTTGTGGGATTCCGGAAACATTAGGTTTTCCCCTTTTTTTGTAATTTCATAAGCATTCATATGTGTGCATCGGGAGCTTTAAGGTATCTTCTCAATTTTATAGGTGGCAAAAACGGGTAAACCCTCGCAAGTTACTGGCTCCTTGTGCTCAGAGCTGGGAATGTAGTGTGTACAAACACAGGTTTCTCCTTAACAACGTTGTGTTTTATTGACAGCAATTGTGTCTTCCTGTGTGTATCTGCACACGCCCCTTGCACGCGCTTTGTGGAATTGCTGGATTGAGACGTGAACGGGTTCTGATTTCTCTGTAGTTAGCTATTTTTTTTTTATTTTTATTTTTTATTTATTTTTTTTTTTTGACAGGCAGAGTGGACAGTGAGAGAGAGAGACAGAGAGAAAGGTCTTCCTTTGCCGTTGGTTCACCCTCCAATGGCCGCCGCGGCTGGCGCACCGCACTGATCCGATGGCGGGAGCCAGGTGCTTCTCCTGGTCTCCCATGGGGTGCAGGGCCCAAGCACCTGGGCCATCCTCCACTGCACTCCCTGGCCACAGCAGAGAGCTGGCCTGGAAGAGGGGCAACCGGGACAGAATCCGGTGCCCTGACCGGGACTAGAACCCGGTGTGCCGGCGCCGCTAGGCGGAGGATTAGCCTAGTGAGCCGCGGCGCCGGCCTCTCTGTAGTTAGCTATTGGGTTGTGGCATTCCCTGCTCTGCAACTTTCTTTTTCCTAAGATTATTCATTTATTTGAAAAGCAGAGTTACAGGGAGGGAGGGAGACACAGACACACACTCAGAGATCCATCCGCTTTCCAAATGGTTCACTCTCCAAATGGTCACAACAGCCAGGGCGGGGCCAGGCCAAAGCCAGGAGCCTGGAACTGCATCCAGGTCTCCCAGGTGGGTGGCAGGGCCCAAGCATCTTCCACTGTTTTCTCAGGGGCGTTAGCAGGGAGCTGCGTGAGAAGTGGAGCAGCCGGGGCTCCCGCCAGCACTCACGTGGGGTGTGGTTGCAGGCTGTGGGTTAGCCCGCTGCACTGCAGTGCCGGCTCCTGCTGCTTTTCCTAATTCGGTCTTTATTGCTTCCTCTGAGTCTTGTATATGATACTTGATAATGAAGGCATGTTCATATCTATTCTTCTCATCCAACAATAGTAGTACCGCAACTTTTTGTAGTACTTTGTCTTCACATGTCCTGTAAAGAGCAGAGTTAAAAACACATTTGATATTGGAGAGAGTCATAAAACCCAAAGAACAATTTGAATGTGTAGGTAGTGGCTGGTAAATGAGTTCAGGATCCTTGAGATGGTTTTAGTTGCACCTTGTGTGAGATAACACTGGGGCTGTGTCAATAGCACAATGTTCAAATGAGACCATCTGGTTGAGGCCAGTCAGTTCCTGTTTAACAAGTTATAACTTCATGCTTGTTATTTATGGAAGGTCCTGCAGTCGCCAGAAGTTGTAGGCTAAGTTTGTAGCACAGTCAGGTTGACCTTGGCCTCCAGAGTCCCGTTGCCAGGGAGGGGATCCTGGCTTGTGTTCACCAGCCACCCAACTGGTCTGGGGCAAGTTACTTCCCCTCAATGTGTTTCAGTTTTCTTTTTTGGTAAAATGAGACAAATTACATTACCTTATTCCTGGAACTGCTAGGATTATGAGAGAAAATAAGAATAAAGTACTTGGCACAGTACCTGTTATATAATGGCTGCCATCGTAGTTTACTGGTACATTAATGCACAAACTGATGCAAAGAAATGGTGAAGGGGACTTTAGTGTTTCCTGTAAGTGAGGATTTTAATATGGTGTTATTTAATGATGCGATTATCAAAACAATTCAGGCCAAAGAATAGGAATGTTCCCTGTGAAATCTACAGATGCTGAGTTTTTGAAAGTGAGCGTTTGAGACACTGCTGAAGGTCTTGTTCTTTCCTTCCTCTGGGTGTCGCGTGGACAGCATGGCCATCATTTATGGAGTGTTCTCCGCCTCCAATCTGATCACGCCATCAGTGGTCGCTGTTGTAGGACCTCAACTCTCCATGTTTGTCAGTGGCTTATTTTACAGGTGAGTGGGACACTGCTTCACGGATCTCACTGGGCCCTTTCAGCATCTTCCAAGCGCATAATAGCTTCAGCAGGAACTTGCAGCTGTGGTTTAAGTAGGATCTGGGAGGAATTCGGGCATCTGGTCCTCTGCTTTTTGGTTGGGGATATTGTATCGTTTATGTGTCGTCTGTTTTTTTTTTTTTTTTAAGTACTGATAAGAATTGTACCCTCAGATCTCTCTCCATGTAAAAGGCTTCCCATGAAATAATCTTACTTTCTAGCCAGTTAACAGAGAATCCAGTGAAATAACTAAGCATTCCTCTGGGCTCCTGGGCTATGGTCCATTGTGTGCTAGGCTATCAGCAAAGGCTATTGGAATCCTGTACCATGTCCAATCTCACACATTTGAAATAGTAGGTAAAGAAATGAGTAGTTCACATTTGTCCCCTTCTTTCAAATCGGGAGAGGTCCCTTGTGGGTTGAATTTAAGAGAAGAGCCCAGAACCGATTCCTGGAAGGCGAGCGCGGCGCCGTCGCAGGTGTTGTGTGACTGTAATGCGTGGCCTGTTGCGTTTTAGCATGTACATTGCCGTTTTTATCCAGCCTTTCCCGTGGTCCTTCTACACGGCCTCCGTTTTCATTGGAATCGCAGCCGCTGGTGAGTGTTTGGCTTTTTATCGTGTTTTCCAGGGTCCAGGGGCAATAGTAAAGCTAAGAGAGTTCATTCCCTTGATGAGCTTTTGTTTTGAATTGTAGTACTCTGGACAGCACAAGGAAACTGCCTGACAATCAATTCAGATGAGCACACTATTGGGAGGAACAGTGGAATTTTCTGGGCGCTCTTGCAGTCCAGGTAATGACCCTTCGGAAACTCAGTCTTTCCTTGTGGGTGGGTATGTGTCACACTGTTTCTCAAGTCTGTTTTGTTGGAAATTCAGGTCTTCAGTGCTGCCTGAACTGGGTTCCCAGCTGAATGTGATACAGATTGAAAATCTTAGAGCGTTACTAGAAATGTGTGGGCCTGCGTCACGGAGACCTGTGACTAATTAGAAAATGGTGCTATCCTCCATGTTCAGCATCTGCTGTATTTGAGGGGCTGGGAGTCTTTGCTTCGTTTCACATAATCCTCTTCGCTTCACAAGA
This sequence comes from Oryctolagus cuniculus, assembly GCF_051225735.1. Taxonomy (NCBI): domain Eukaryota; kingdom Metazoa; phylum Chordata; class Mammalia; order Lagomorpha; family Leporidae; genus Oryctolagus; species Oryctolagus cuniculus. Next base: position 4,080,895 of record NC_142883.1, on the reverse strand, counting down.
GGAGAAGCTATTCTTTGTGTTCACAGATGAGAAAACAGACTTAAAAATTAAATTAAGTAACTTGTAAGATTTATTTATTTGAAAGGCAGTTACGGAGAGAGAGAGAGAGAGAGAGAGAAGTATTCCATCTGCTGGTTCACTCCCCATATGGCCACAATGGCTGGAACTGCACTGATCTGAAGCCAGGAGCCAGGAGCGTCTGGGTCTCCCATGTGGGTACAGAGGCCCAAGCACTTGGGCCATCTTCTACTGCTTTCCCAGGCCACAGCAGAGAGCTGGATCGGAAGTGGAGCAGCCGGGACTCAAACTGGTGCCCATATGGGATGCCGGCACTGCAGGTAGCGGCTTCACCCGCTCTGCCACAGTGCTGGCCCCCAAGATTTATTTTTTTTTAAAGATTTATTTATTTATTTAAAGACAGAGTTAAAGAGAGATGTAGAGACAGGAAGAGATCTTCCATCTGTTGGTTCACTCCCCAGATAGCCACAATGGCCAGAGCTGTGCCGATCCGAAGCCAGGAGCTTCCTTCGGCTCTCTCACGCAGGTACAAGGGCCCAAGGACTTGGGCAGTGCTCTCCCAGGCCATAGCAGAGAGCGGGATCGGAAGTGGAGCAGCCGGGATTCAAACCAGCGCCCATATGGGATACCAGGGCTTTAACTCGCTGCGCCACAGCGCCAGCCCCAACAGTTTACTTTTAATATTTATTTATTTGAAATGTGGAGTGACAGAGAAAGATAGGTCCTCCATTCCTTGATTCATTTTCTCAAATGGCCACAACAGCCAGGTCTTTGCCAGGCCCAAGATGGGAGCCTGGAACTCCATCCAGACCTCCCACTTGAAGGGCGGGGCCAAAGTCCTCAGGCCATCTTCCACTGCTCTCTCAGGTGCTTCAGCAGGAAGCTGGGTTGTAAGTGGAGCAGCCAAGATTTGAACTGGTACTCTGATGTGGGCTGCTGTGTGCGTGATGGCGACGTAACCGACTGCGCCCCAAAACTGTCCCTGACTTTTCAATCTAAGCCCTCGTTGTCTTGACTCCCAGAGCCAGGTTCTTCCCGCTGAACTGTACTACCTGACAGCTGGTGCCTGAAACGCAAAAATCAAACTAACTGTACCAGTTCAGAGCAATGTAATGCAATTAGTATTTCCTGAGGAGAAAAAATCAGCAGTTGTTCTGCCTACGATTCTTGGATTTTAGGAATCTGTTCTCATGGGTCTCGCCAAACTTTTGACCTTGATAAGGCTTAACAAATGTAGATGTTTAGTTTTAAGGGATTGTGTGTGTGTGTATTTTTTAATTTTTTGTTTGTTTGAGGAATATAATGACACAGGGAGGAGCTCTTCCGTCCTGGGAGAGAGTGCATCGAGACGCGGGAGCGTGGGTGAGCGGCTCCTTCCCTTGGCTCAGTAGTGTCTGACTGGATGCAGATAATGAAGGCAGATTTTCCTTTCTTGAGTTCGTTAAAGGTTGGGATTTTACAAGCAGCATAAGCTTGTTTCCAAGAAGTCAGGTTCAGAGTTCCAGTGAATCCCATGTTTCACAGTGAGTCAAGTGCTGTCTGAAGCAGCTGAGTCAGGTTCCTGTCCCGTGAGAGGAGTCTTGATCCCTTCTGGGTTGGTTAGATCTTTCAGAAAGAGGTGGAGTTGACACCTCAGACATTGTGTGTCTCTGGGAGAGCGGGGCTTTGTGTCAGGGAATCTTGGCGCTGGTCTCGAGGACTCTCCCGCCTGAACTCCCATTTCTAGACATGACTCCTTGGGACACATGTCAGCGACCAGGCAAGCAAGGACTTGAGTGGCTTCAGTAGTCTGTGTATATCCTTTCTTATTTGCTCAAATGGAGGACTTTATTATGTTTTGAAAAAACGTGTTATATTTATGTTATGAAAGAAAAGAGCAGATGCATGGTGCCATGGCTGACACCATTTGGAACACCCATTTCCCTTATCGGAGCACCCAAGTTCAAGTTCTGGCTCACTTCCTATTCCAGCTTCTTGCTCATACACACCCTGTGAGGCAGCAGGTGATGGCTCAAGCATTTGGGTCCCTGCCAGCCATGTGAGAGCCCTGGATTGAGCTCCTGGCTGCTGGCTTTGGCCTGCTACAGCTCTGGCTGTGTGGGCATATAGAGAATGAACCACCAGATTCTCTGTCTCTCTACCTTTCAAATAAATAAAGGTTAAAAAAGAAAAAAAAAATACTGTAAGTGAAATGTACACTGGTAATTCCCTTTAAAAAGTTATTTTTTAAAAACAGTGGACATAACTGCTTACATTGTGTGTATGAACCAATTGATCAACACCCTTTCCTCTCCTTCTTCCTGCAGCTTATTCTTCGGAAATCTCTACATATATTTCGCCTGGCAAGGGAAAACTCACATATCAGGTTTGTTTCGCTCACTTTGCTTTATTCACATATGTCCAGAGCAAAATCGCAATTCCGCAGAAATCCCCAGTTTGCTCGTAAACGTTGTTCTACACAAGTTTGCTACCTCAAGTCCTCTCAGATTTAACTTTCAGAAAACTTTTTCCTTGGATTTTTAAAAATATCTGTCTCTATATTAAAGACTTATTTATATATTTGAAAGGCAGAGTTACAGAGAGGAGAGACATAGACATCTTCTGACCGCTGGTTCACTCCCCGGATGGCCACAATGGCCGGGGCTGGGCCAGGCTGGAGCCAGGAGCTAAGAAGATCCTCATCCGGGTCTTGCACATAGGTAGCAGGGGCCCAGCCACTGGGGCCACCTGCCCCTGCCGTTCCCAGGCCATCAGCAAGGAGCTGGATCGGAAGTGGAGCAGCTAGGACACAAATTGGTGCCCATGTCGGCTGCCAGCATCCCAGGTGGCAGCTTTAACCTGCTGTACCACAGTGCTATTTGAGAGGCAGAGTTACAGACAGAAAGAGGGAGAGACAGAGAGAAAGGTCTTTCATTCATTGATTTACTCCCCAAATAGCCACAGTGGCTGAAGCTGGGCTGATCTGAAGCCAGGAGCCAGGAGCTTCTTCTGAGTCTGCCACATGGGTGCAGGGGCCCAAGGACTTGGGCCATCTTCTACTGCTTTCCCAGGCCATTAGCAGAGAGCTGGATCGGAAGTGGAGCAGCCAGGACATGAATCAATGCCCATATGGGATGTCAGTGCCACAGGGGGACCCTTAGCCTACTGCACCATAGTGCCAGCCCCTGGATTATATTCTTAAGTTAGGATTACAGTTTGTCCCTGTGCTCCAGGTGGTGTCTCGGTCTGAGAGAAGGTTATGCTGTGCAGAAGTGTACCGGATGTCAGGGGACTCGAGCGCTCAGTGGTTTTGTCTTGTACACTGTTTCACTAGAAGAATGTGATTACATTCTGTGCGGTTTTTCTTTGGACAGAGGTGGAGTGTCCTGTTTACCCCTCTGCCCTCTGCTGTACTGACATTCAAGCGTTGTGGCGATGAGTTTTGGTGGGTGTAAGCCACGTGGACCTGATGCTGATTCTGGAATTGTCTGGTCTCTGCTGTCTGCTTCCTCCTCTCCTCCCCCTTAGAGAGTGACCGAAGAACAGTGTTTATCGCCCTGACGGTGATCAGCCTCGTGGGGGCGGTTCTCTTCTTTCTCATTCGGAAACCAGACCCAGAAAACATCCTCGGAGACGACGACTCTTCCGACGGCCAGGACCTGGAAGTCACTGAGTGAGGAGGAGGCAGACTTGCTTTTTATTTCATTTATTTTTTATTTATTATTTTTTTAAAGATTTTATTTATGTATTTGAGAGGTATAGACAGTGAAATGGAGAGACAGAGAGAGAGGTCTTTCTTCTGTTGGTTCACTCCCCAGATGGCTGCAGTGGCCGGAGCTGCGTCGATCAGGAGCCAGGAGCCAGGTGCTTCTTCCCAGTCTCCCACGTGGGTGCAGGGGTCCAAGCACTTGGGCATCTTCTACTGCTTTCCCAGGCCACAGCAGAGAGCTGGGTTGGAAGAGGGGCAGCCGGGACTAGAACCGGCGCCCATATGGGATGCCGGCACCGCAGGCGGAGGATGAACCTGCGCCATGGAGCTGGCCCCAGCTTTCTTTTTATTTCACAGTAGAGCACTGGCCTGTGCCGCCCTGCTCCCCGCTGCTCCGTGTAGCTACTGCAGGCAGACAGCAGGCGAAGTGTCACAGAAATAAGGGAAGGGAGGTGGAGGGGCAGCCGGGTGGGGGCGGGGAGCAGACACAGGCTTTAGCAGGCTTGCACCTCATCCCTGTCACGGCTCTGGGCCTCCGTGTCTTCGTTCAGCTCCGCCGACGGCTCATGTGCTTTCCTGTGCGAGGCTGTGGGCTCCCAGAGTGAGGTAGGAAGCAGTCTGCCCTGGTCCTGTGTCTGACCGAGCGCTGAAGCTTTCTAATTCCTGTGGGACGGGTGAGTGGCAGGGCCACCGGCAGTTGTCATGGAGGAGCCTTGGTGACACCAGGCCCTGGCTCGCAGCGCCTGGCTGTCGCACTGAGGCAGAGGCGGTTTCCCCAAAGTAGTTCAGAGAGAGCAGTGGGTCTAAGGGGATGGCCCCGTGTTCTCTGGGCACATGGCAGTGACGAGTGACACTGAGTACGGGTGACAGGGGATTTCTCTGCCGTGTCTGATGTGAGTAAAGAGGAGTGAGTCCTGACCCAGCTTTCTTTCGCTCTGTTTAGGAACTGGTAAATCATGAAGTCTACCTTACAGCATTTTATCTTTAAACCTTCTGTGTAGAGCGTTCTGTGCTACCCTTTTAATCCAAAAAGGACCTGTCATTCTCTAGTCGTAGGACTGTTAGATGTTTGGAATTTGTACTACGTTTGTTTAAAGCAAGAGGGATGTGGTACTTTGGTTTGGATGGATAAGTATATACATGTGTGTATATTCAAGCACACACCAGGTAAATCCCGGAGAAGCTGTTTATAAAGATAAATGCCAAAAATCTAACAAAAATTAAGCACTCATGCATCCTGCAAGTGGTACATGTTGGCCAGGAAGATCAGTGGAGCCCGTGTGACTGCTGCGTGGAGGAGCAGGCCGGGGCTGGGCGGGGCTGTTACATAACTGACACGGGCAGCTCTGATAAACACTGCTTAGCTTTTTTAGCATTCTCTCTTCCTGAATTGCCTCTGTGTCTGTTCATACGCGGTACCCAGCGTGCACCAGCCCTCCCTCAACCTGCTGGATAAAGCCGGGCACAGGACTAATGGGCCCCTGTTTGTATAGGACTTCATTTTAGAGAGGATGGCAGCCTGTACACGGGTAAAACAGTATCCATGTGAGTGAAGACAGCGCAAGAGGGGAGGTGCTGGGAGCAGAGACCTGCCAGTGAGGGAGGGAGATCAACGGGTGGCCATTGCCAAGGCCGGGCCTGGCAAGGGGCGAAGTGGGCAGGACTAAATTATGCAAGGATAGCTTGTGTTTTGTTGGTTTTACTTTTGGTTTGATTAGAAGCTGCTGAGGGTATAAGGATGCGATTTCAAGGATCCCTTCCCAGGCCCTATGCAGACCATTTGAACACGGCAAATGGCAGCCCTGTCTCGAGTGCTTCATTTGCATCTCTGAGGGTCTAGGAGCTGGGGGGGCATTTGAGTGTCTCTGATGTCTTAGCGCTGTTTGGAGGGTACTGCATTGAGCAGGACTCGCTGACTCCTTAGTAGGAGCCTTGGGTTTTGCTTTCCAGTGGGAGAGAAGAGAAACAGGGATCTGTCCACAGCTTCATTGTGATGGAACTCACCTGTGCAATCATGCATTCCAAGTCCAGGAAGGAGCCGTGTGCTCCTTCGCTGCAGGGAAATGTGAATGGAGGAAAGAGAAAGCAGTGCGGGGCACAGGGGTGTGGGTGAGGGTGGGAGGTGTGGTTTGCAGTTGCTGATGGGGTTGCAGGGAGACCGGAGGCAGGACTGCAGGTCGGCTCTGAAAGGTGGAGCAGGGCTGCTTTCTACCTGGAGCTATTGGGGAGTGATAGGAGGGCTTGAAGTAATGCTAGACTTTGACCCACCTGGGGCACCTAGCTATTACCTTGCTTTAGGATCCTGATACTAAAAATACCTTCTTTTGAAAGCTCACTGAATTGAATTGATTGTGTTGTAATGGCCTGAACCAGTTCCTACTGGTTTGAGGCCTGACGTGTAGAATCCTGGAATCCCACAGTAGATCCCCTTGGAGCACAAGGTGAGGGCAGTGCTGATGACCAAGTCCGAACAGGAAGTGCCTCCAGGGAGACCTGAGTGTTCCCATGAGAAGGTTTTCCTGACGATTAGAATACACTGTCTTCTTATTTATTTATTGGAAAGGCAGAGCTACGCATATGCAGAGAGAGAGGTCTTCCATCTGCTGGTTCACTCCCCAAATGGCCGCAGTGACAGGAGCTGGGCTGATTCAAAGCTGGGAGCCAGGAGCTTCTTCCAGGTCTCCCACGTGGGTGCAGGGGCCCAAGGACTCGGGCCATCTTCCACTGCTATCCCAGGCCATAGCAGAGAGCGGGATCAGAAGTAAAGCAGCTGGGACTCAAATCAGTGCCCATAAAGGACACCGCCCCTGTACTTTAAATATCAGTAATTTTTTCCTTAAGTCATCTGGCTTTCCATTAGCTTCCTTTATTGGGGGGAAGTGAACAATGTCATTTAAAGATAGAAGACAAGTAGACTAGGCTGGCAGGGCAAGAAATGTAATCTTTTTAAAACTTGCTCACCATAATCTCATTAACTGTTAGACTTGAATTGCATCATCTCATTTAATCCCATAAGTCAGTGAGAAATGAAATCACTTGCCTGGACACACATGACTTAGGAGTGGTAAAGCCAGGACTCTGACCCAGAGCCCAGGTCTTTAACCAGAGCATCATTGTAGGTCGCAGCCCTGTCGCACGAGGGGACGTGCCTGTTCCGGAACGTTTCCCGCTGAGGGACTCAGAAGGGTTGGTGGGGATGCAGCGCTCCCAGGTGGTTTTACACTTAGAAAACAGCAGGGTCAAGGCTGTCTCTGTCCTGCCTGAGTATCGTTTCTGAAAAACACGTTGGTGAATATGTGCAGTGAGAATAGGACAGTGTATTCGAATATTTCTCCTCTTGATTTTCAAGGGAAAAAAACTTTTATTTTATTTTATTTCTCAGGTCCGCCCAGAACACTATGACCAAGGCGGTAGATGCGTTTAGTAAGTATTCTCTGACCCAAATGCGCGAGCTGTTCAGAAGTGTCGGCCTCTGCCTCCCCCCTCCCCTCGGAGCTTTGGACTGACGCCGCCCTGGCATGTTCCTGTCCCCAGGGGCGGAGCTCCGCAGTGCGTCAGGCTTTGCCATGAATGTCTGTCTGTTGGGGGTGAGCCGGGTGCTGTGGCCACCCAGCTGACATGTCTGGGAGAAAGAGGGCAGCAGCCAGGAGCATCAGGGCAGACTTCGGGGACGGTTCCTGCTGCCTTCTCTGTCTCTCTCTCTGCCTCTGCTTCTCTCTGTGTAACTCTGACTTTGAAATAAATAAATAGATCTTTAAAAAAGAGAGAGAGAAAGAGGTCTTCTATCTGATGGTTCACTCCCTAAATGGCCAGAGCTGGGCCAGGCTGAACCCAGAAGCCTGGAACTCCATACAGGTCTCCTACAGGCGGCAGGGGCCCACGCGCTTGGGGTGTCTTCTGCTGCTTTCCCAGGCTCGTTAGCAGGGAGTAGATCAGAAGTGGTGGTCCGCATTGTGGCATAGTGGGTGAAGCCACTGCCTACCGACACTAGTATCCTGTGTGGGTGCTGGCTCATGGTCCGGCTGTTCTGCTTCCTATCCAGCTCCCTGCCAATGGCCTGGGAACAGCAGGAAGCTGGATTGGGGATGGAGCAGCCGGGACATGAACCAGTGGTCGGGTGGATAAAATGCTGTAAGGTAGACTTCATGATTTACCGCATTGCAGGTGGTTGCTTTACCCACGGTGCCACAACACCAGCCCCTGATTTGTCACTTTGAAGTATCAGAAACTATAAACTTCAGCTTCATGGAATAAATAATTCCCACTAGGAATACTTTGGAGAGGGGCATGGGCATCGGGTCCAGTGGTTAAGCAGCAGCTGAGACATCCGCGGCCCACACAGGAGAGCCTGATTTGATCCTGGCACCACTTCCAGTCCCAGTGCTGATGGCTTGAGTGCGTGGGCCCTGTCGCCATGTGGGGACCGACAGTGAGTTCTGGACTCCTGACTCGAGCCTGGCCCAGCTCTGGCACTTCTGAACATTAGGGGAGTGAATGAGCAGATGAGCTGTCTTTGTCTTTGTCCCTTTCAAAAAGGAGATACTGGAGGCAGCATTGTGACATAGCAGGTTAAGCTGTCACCTGTGACACTGGCATCCCAGTGAGAGTTCCTGCTGCTCCACTTCTCATCAGCTCCTGGAAGAACAGCAGATGGCCCCAGTGCTTGAGCCCCTGCCACCCACTTGGGAGATCCGAGAAAGTGCTGGGCCCCTGGCTTTGGCCTGGCCCAGCCTTGGCCATTGCGGCCATTTGGGGAATGAACCAGCGGATGGAAGATCTCTTTGTTTATCTCTCCCTCTTTCTCTCTGTAACTCTGCTTTTCAAATAAATCAATAAATCATTAAAAAATACTTAGGAATTTTCATCAAGATTTAACTACTGATACGTTTATTTTAGCAAGAAACTGGCAATAATATAAAGATTGAACTCTGAGGTATTACTACATCTATACAATAGGTTACCTAGACTGTTAAAATGATTTCCATGAATGTTTAAAAATATTTTCCCTTCACGTGAAAACCAATTATGAAATCGCGGAATTCGTTTTTCTAAGAACAAAAAGCATAGAAAACGTCTGGGAAGCGATTCATGAAAATGCTAGAATTTTTTTCAGTAGAACAGCTTTGTTGAGGTGCAGTTCTCATCACTCCGGAGAGAATGCCTGAGCCCGTGAGCGGTCGTTTCTCGTGCCCGCCCTCTCCCTACCCCAGTGCTGCCCCTGCACCACCGAGAATCTACTTTCTTCCAGATTTGCCTGTTCTGGGCTTGTCGTATAAATGGGATCATAGAACGCGTGAACTTTGTGACTGGCTTCTTAGCATGCTGTTTTAAAGGCTCATGCATGCTGCAGGGTGTTTCTGTTTTCTTTTTTTTTTTTTTTGACAGGCAGAGTGGACAGTGAGAGACAGAGACAGGAAGAAAGGTCTTCCTTTGCCGTTGGTTCACCCTCCAATGGCCATCACGGCCGGTGCGCTGCGGCTGGCGCACCGCACTGACCTGGCAGGAGCCAGGTACTTATCCTGGTCTCCCATGGGGTGCAGGGCCCAAGCACCTGGGCCATCCTCCACTGCACTCCCTGGCCACAGCAGAGAGCTGGCCTGGAAGAGGGGCAACTGGGACAGAATCCGGCGCCCCGACCGGGACTTGAATCCGGTGTGCCGGTGCCGCTAGGCGGAGGATTAGCCTAGTGAGCCGCGGTGCTGGCCATGGACTCCCTAGGTTTTTAAGGGAGTCTGTTTACCCACTTCCCCTCTCCTCTAGAACAAAGGGGTGGGAATCCTAGTGGAAGGGTTTGTTGGGTGAAAATTAGCCAATTCCTCCCCAGATTTGCTGGTGCTGGGCAGAGTAGAGGGGCTTCCCTGGGGAAGTTTTTATTCATGTGATCAGGTCAGGTAACCCATTTGGTCCTGAGGAGAGAGAATTCTCCTGGGAGCTTCCTGGGGGAAGGGCTGGGACCACCTGGGAGGACATCCGGGTCTGAGCAGGACTTTGAAGTGCGAGATGCTGGGCTTCTGGAGTTTGTGCAGCTGGTGCTGGGCTTCAGGCCTGTCCCACACGCACACGGGCTCAATTTCTGACTTCCTACCTGACAACTCTACTTTGGAGCTCCGGAATTAGTTAATCCTGCCTGAGGCTTTGAGCTCCTTGGCCAGCATCTGCACGCGTCCTTCTTCCCTGAGGCCCCGGCAGCCTGAGTCCAGCAGCTCGGACCGATTTGTCTTTCTGTGTCTGGTTTACTCACTTGGCATGAGGTCCTGCAGGTTCGTCCATGTTGCGAGAGGCAGGACTTCCTTTTTACGAGCTAGATAATACTCCACTGCGTGTATGGGCATATGCAGCCTAGTGGATGCCGCGTTTCTCTGTTCTCCCTGATCCATCACAGGCACTGAGCTGTTTATTTTAGCCATTGGGAGTCGTGCCACAGTGACCAGAGGAGGACACATGCCTCTTGGAGACACGCCATTTTCCCAGAGTGGGCTTGCTGGGTCTGTGGTGATTTCCGCTTTTGCTGGAGCTGCTGTGATGGCTCGCCCAGTGTGCGTTCAGCGGTACACAGGATTCCCTTTGCTCCAAGTGCTTGCTGACACTCGTTTGTCTTTTGTCTTTTGATGATAGTCATCCTGAGGGGATAACCTCACTGGGTTTGGTGACAGCTTTTAATTTTACTAAAGTCCGCTTTCTTTTTCTCATTTTATTATCCTGAGAAGACTTTGTCTAACCCTGGGTCACAAAAAATCTATTCCTAGATTTCCTCTACGAGTTCTAGAATGTTAATTAGATTTAGGTTGGTGAGTCACTGGTTCATTCCTGAGTGTGGTGAGAGGCGTCAGAGCCCGACCTCGTTCCTCTGCGCCTGGATATTTGGTTGTCCGGGCATCGTTTCTGAAAGCCCCTTCCTTCCCAGTTGATCTAAGTTGTTGCCCTTGCCAACTGATTTAATTGACCCTAAACGTCAAGATTTCTACCTACCTGTATATGCGTGTGTGTATTTATATAGAAATGAGGTTTATTAGTGTTCCTGTGACTACCAAGGCAGCTAGCTTTTTATAGAGAAAAGGTTTCTTTTGGGTCCTGGTTCTGCAGGTTTGCAGTCCAGGATCAGGCAGGCCTTCCTGGTGTGGCCTGCTGAGATGGTGTGCTTGCTGGCAGACCTGCGACGACACACATACCGCGTGGGGCAAGAGGAAGCCTGAGCCAGTCACTCCCCCTACAGCCTCACCTCTGAAAACCACAGCTGTCTTGACTTCTAACACCCTTGAGCGTTGTGAACAACTTGTCAGTTTCTAATAAAGATTATTTAAAATATTTTTTGAGCAGTTTAGGTTCATAGCAAAATCAGCAGAATGCAGAGAGTTCCCGTGTCCCGCTCCCCTCACATGGCGGGCGCCCCCACCACAGCAGTACAGTTGTGATCAGAGGACCAGACTGCCTCATCATTGTCACCCCAGTCAGTGGTGGGTGATGGTAGGATTCACTCTTGGTCTTGCATGTGCGTTTTGTGGGTTTGGGCAAATATATGATGACGTGTATCTACCTTTATCTAGATTATGTTTAGAATTTCTTCTTGTAGGAAAAATCAGGATTATTTTAAAATGAATGTGCTTTACCAATGTATTTTTTAAAATTAAAAGTGTTACTTTAAACTTTGTGTTAGTGATGTGTTATTTCCTGGAAATACTTGAAGATATCTTACTGCGTTTATTCTCCCTATATGTAGATGAAACTGGAGGGAAATGCCCTCCTGCACACGGTCAGGACAGTGCTTTGACTTAGGTAAGCTTCGTGGTCAGCAGTTGAATGCCAGCCAGAATCTCGACCCACTATCAGTGCAGTCTACTTAGGAGATTAGTGATCCTTAAGTTGCGAAACATGAGCAGGTTCAAACAGTTCAGACAACTTGGTTAAAATGTCGAGTTTTGAGAAATCCATTTTCCGTTGCAAAGTTATGCTAAGTTGATCAGTGTGAAAACAGACGTGGAAATGGTTAGAAACAAATCTGCAGAACTCAGGTTTCAGGCCCCGGGCAGCATCTGGGCCTGGGGGGGAGGGGCCCCAGCTTCTGTGTGGCCAGAAAGCTCCCCTGGGGATCCTGACCTTGAGTCCAGTCCCAGAGCTGCTGCGGGCCAGCCAGCTCCTTAGGGAAGTCAGCGCTTGACCAACCAGCATGGGACGGGACGGCCCAGCCCAACCTTCAGTCATGCCCATTGACGCGTTTCCGCTCGCTCGCGCGCTCTCTCTCTCTCTCTCTCTCTCGGTTTTGTTTGTTTGTTTAAAGATTTGGAAAATGTGTTGAACAAAATGCAGTTCTACAATACATTTAAACCCTTAGAATCAACATTTTTGTTTACGGAGCAGATGGAGTTCCCATCTTAAGCATTTTAATATGAAACGTTTACCCTCTGTCCCAAAGGACTTGTTGACTGGCATTATTGATAAAGGGATGTTTTGGTTAAAGAAATGTTTTAGAATTTTGGTTGAGTTAATTTAAATATGCTAAGTACTTTTTTTTCTTTTTCTTTCTTTTTTTTTTAGGAAAGTCTCTTAAGTTATGTGTCACCAAGGAGATGCTCCTTCTGAGTATTACAACCGCGTACACAGGTAATGGAACTGCGTCTTGGTTTCCTGCTGCTTTGTAATGACAGTAAGACTGAACGCAGTAGCTGTGTGGTTATTCTGCATATTTCTGTGCCTTGACGGAACTCAGCTGCATGGCTTTCTTTTTTTTTTTTTTTTTTAATTTTTTTTTTTTTTTATTTGAGAGGTAGAATTACAGACAGTGAGAAAGACAGAGAGAAAGGTCTTCTTTCCATTGGTTTACTTCCCAAATGGTCGCAATGCCAATCCGAAGCCAGGAGCCAGGAGCCTCCTCTGGGTCTCCCATGTAGGTGCAGGGGTCCAAGCAGTTGGGCCATCTTCTACTGCTTTCCCAGGCCACAGCAGAGAGCCGGATTGGAAGAGGAGCAGCCGGGACCAGAACCCGGCGCCCATATGGGATGCCGCACCACAGGCAGAGGATTAACCTACTGCGCCACGGCGCTGGCCTCTGCATGGCTTTCTGATGCGGTCACTTGGGGTCTTGTGGCATATTGTCAGGAGGTTGTGGGGCAGCAGTTTAAGCTGCTGCCTGCAACGTGAGCATCTCCTGTGAGTGCAGGTTCGAGCCCCAGCTGCTCCACTTCCAATCCAGCTCCCTGCTGATGCGCCTGGGGAAGCAGCAGAGGATGCCCAAGTGCCTGGGTCCCTGCCACCCACGTGGGAGACAGAGATAGAGTTCCAAGATCATAGTTCCCGCCTGGCCCAGCCCCAGCCGTGGTGGCCGTTTGGAGGGTGAATGAGCAGATGGACGATCTCTTTGTCTCTGTCTGTAACTGTGCCTTTCAAATAAATAAAATCTTTAAAAGAAGGTCTCTGGGTCTGGAGCTTCCGAGATGGCTTCAGTCGCTTGTCTGGCTCCTTGTCGGGGTCACGTGCAAGGCTAGGGCTTGCTCTCTCTCTCTCTCTGACTTTTGCTGTCCGTGTAGTCTCAGGACCTCTGCTCACCTTCGTGACCCCTCTGAGAGATCTGGCCTCAGGATAGTGGCCAAAGGCTCCAAAAAGGAGCGACAGGGACTCGCACCAGACTTTAGAGGTTGGGCCTGGATCTGGCCCAGCGTCATCTCCCCTGCAGTCTGGTGACAGCAGAGCACAAGCTGGCTCCAACGCAGCGAGCAAGGGTCCTGGCCGCGACGGGGAGACCAGGGCACAGGGCTCACTGGGCCCAGAGGTTTTAGGACGAGACTGAATTCATCCCTGTAACCATGAGGACTGAGGTAGTTTATAGTGAAATAGACCGCAGGTAGTAATCTGGCAGCAGGGACAGCTCTTGGGTCTAGGAATGGGAGGCCCCGTTTCCTCCCCGTGGTGCTGTCGTGTGCCGGCGGCCGACTGCCGTTGTGTGTGTGCCTCTCAGGTGCACGGCTTCTGTAGGAGAAAGAGTAACTGTTGAGCGTCTGAAACCCACAGTTAAGGTTTGACAGCGTAAAGGGATAGAGGCCCTCTACTGCTGTACCCTAATTATTTCACTGAAATCTTGGGCGTTTCCTTTTCCTAGGAAAAAGGATTCAATGAAAGCGTTGTGCCTTTAAGCAGCAGTGGAGAGTGTTGTTTTTCCAGTAGGAGTAAGAATGCCAGTTCCGCTGGAGAGCTATTCATAACGATAATGAGCACGTTAGCGTGCACTCTTGCAAATTCATGGTAATTGCATCCTCTGTCTGCGTGCAGAGTGACAGGTTTGAACAGAAGGAAGGCTGTTTGTTGGAGTTGTTTTTTTTGTTTTTTTTTGTTTTTTTTTTTTGACAGGCAGAGTGGACAGTGAGAGAGAGAGACAGAGAGAAAGGTCTTCCTTTGTCATTGGTTCACCCTCCAATGGCCGCCGCGGCTGGCGCACCGCACTGATCCGATGGCGGGAGCCAGGTGCTTCTCCTGGTCTCCCATGGGGTGCAGGGCCCAAGCACTTGGGCCATCCTCCACTGCACTCCCGGGCCACAGCAGAGAGCTGGCCTGGAAGAGGGGCAACCGGGACAGAATCTGGCGCCCCGACAGGGACTAGAACCTGGTGTGCCGCCGGCGCTACAGGCAGAGGATTAGCCTAGTGAGCCGCGGCGCTGGCCAAGAGTTATGTATTTTTATCTGAAATGGTTGTATGTATGGATTTCAGATTTTTTTTTTGTATTTCCAAGTAAATAAAAATATAAATATAAAATCCTTTAAAAAGTTTGTGGCAGGGTGGGTATTTGGCTTAGTAGGTCAAACACCTGCGTACGACATCAGGCTGCCGGAGCTGGACACTTGTCGCTGGCTTCTGTTCCAGCTTCCTGGTATCACAGGCCCTGGGGGGCAGCAGTGATGGCCAAAAAGACTGTGTTTCTGCCCCCATGCATGGGAGACCTGGGTTGAGTTCCCGGCTCCCAGCTTTGGTTCCAGCCAAGGCCGTTACAGGGGATAAATAAGTGAAAATTTAAAAATGAGACGTTCGTGGGAAATGGAATTAGAGGATAAGTTTCTTTTGGTATTAAAAAAATTTTTTAAGTTATTTATTTGAAAGAAAAAGAGTGACAGGTCTCCCATCTGCTGGTTCACTCTCCAGGTGTCTGCAACAACCAGGGCTGGGCCAGGCCACGCCAGGAGCCAGGAACTCAGTCCTGGTCTCCCACGTGGGTGGCAGGGACCCAAGTGCATGGGCTGTCAGGAGCTGCCTCCCGGAGTGTGGGTTAGCAAGAAACTGAAATCGGGAGTGAAGCAGGGACTCGGACGCTGGCTCTCCGATGTGGGACGCAGGTGTCCCGGGCAGCATCTCGGCCTCTGCGCCAGACGCTGGCCTCCTAGACTCCTGGAAGTCCCCTCTGTGTGGCAGCTGCCACCCTGCGGTTCTCAGTTGGAGCTGCTGTGGCTGTTGCCGCACATGGAGTGGCTGGTCTCTCACAGCTGGAGGCTGGGACTGGAAATCGGGGTGGCCGCGTGGCCGTGCTGCAGGTTCTCTTCCCATCTTCCCTCCCTGTCCTCGCCTGGGAGATGGTGAGCCCGGAAGCTCCCTGGTGTCTTCCTGTAAGCGCCCTGGTACCATTGCGGGGCTCCCCTCTTGGGCCTGATGACCACCCACCATCTGTACCTTCAGATACCGCTGTGTTTGGGGGTTTGGAGCTTCATACGCATTGGGGGTAGATTAATTCCATTTCCTCAGTTACACAGGATCTTCAGGTTCTTGGGAAATGTAGATTATCTGTCTTCTCATGACCTCTTTCAAGTCCCCTCAGTAAAAAGTGTGCCATACTTGGGAGCGCGCTGCGAGTGTGAATGAGTTTGTCTCATGTGTAGACGCTCAGATACTGCTAGGCGGGAGGGAATCCAGGGAAAGGAGAATGCGGGTGTTCCAGGAAGCTCTGGTTCTCTCCCCAGGTCTGGAGCTGACTTTCTTCTCTGGCGTGTATGGGACCTGTATCGGAGCTGTAAATAAATTTGGAACAGAAGAGAAAAGCCTCATTGGACTTTCTGGCATTTTTATCGGCATTGGAGAAATTTTAGGTGGGTTTACAAACATGTCTGCGTTGTAGATTGGATTGTTGTAGTTAAAATGGAAACTTTAAGTGTCTTGAATTTCTGTTTTCCCTACTTGCTTTTACCCAAACAGGTGTTTTGCTTTTCTATTAT
This sequence comes from Oryctolagus cuniculus, assembly GCF_051225735.1. Classification (NCBI taxonomy): domain Eukaryota; kingdom Metazoa; phylum Chordata; class Mammalia; order Lagomorpha; family Leporidae; genus Oryctolagus; species Oryctolagus cuniculus. The sequence goes on along the minus strand of NC_142883.1, from coordinate 4,065,003 downwards.
CACTATTCTAAAAAACGAAACTATAAAACACTTGCGAGATACCCAGATGGAAGCCACAGCTAGGGGAACGTGGGATCTTCCTGCTTTTCCTCCTAAAGCACTCAGAGGGATCCCCGAGTCCTTGTCCCTTGACTCTCTCGCACTGAGTGTGGAGTTGGCATCAGGACAAAACCACGACCGACAGCCCGCAGCCGGCTTCTGCTGTGTCTCGTCTGGCAGTGCTTGGTTCTGTGATAGGTGTTCTGATGAGCTGAGCAGAGCGGGCTGGCTTTATAGGCAGCAGGGCTAACGGCGGGAGAAAGGTCAGTTCAGAGTTACTTCCCTTGTCAGGTGGGGAGGTGGAGACAGACCGCAGAAAACAGCTGCTTGGTACCGTCGGGTCGGGTCGGGTTACTTTAGTGACTGAAGAGATGTCAGGGGAACGGCACTGTCGTGCAGGCTGGAATTGGCCTCTGAGGTTCTTCACTGCTCTCTCACCTCTCAGAAGGCCACAGGACAGCTTAGTTTCCGTTGGGTGACTGGAGCTCTGGCACGGGTGACTCCGTTGTGATTCTTAGTCTGGTCTGTTGGGAGCTTGTGCAGGAGCTTGGTGAAAGCAGTGACCCCCCCCACTCTTCACTCTCCCCGGCCTAAAGGCCCAGCCCCAGACGGCCCCCTGCAGACTGCAGTCAGGTCCTGGGTGAAGATGCACAGGACAGCACAGGACAGGGTGTGAAGGGTCCCAGTGCAGGAGTCTCTGGCATGGGGTGCGCCCCTCCCAGTGTGGGGAGCCCTGGAGGCTCCCTGGCCTGCTGAGCAGTCATGGTGGTTTCAATCTGTAGACACGAATGGTGACATCATTGGCTGTTAGACAAGGGGCTCAACCTCTAGCTCCTCCCCCTTCCACGCGAGGAGGGACAAAAGTCCAGTCGTCTGTTGGGCTTGGTGCCTTCCAAGGAGCTTCCATTCCGAAGCCGTTCCCTCCCTCCCCGTGGTCACCTCCTTAGCATAAACTCAGGCGTGGTTGGAAAGATACTCTTGTGATCAGGTAAATCCCAAGGGTCTGGGGTCTCTGCCAGGAGCTGCGGGCAAAGCCCTGACACACGTATTGGTGTCCCACTGCACTGGTTGTCCCTCAGGACAGAGGCCTGCCCCGCCCTTGCAGCACATGGCAGGCTCCGTCAGACATCAGGAACTGACCGGTGCACCAGGTACCTGAGAATTCCTTGTGTCAGCAAAACAGACAAAAAGACCTGCCCGCGTAGAGTTTATATTCTTGGGAAAAATACAGTAAAAATTCAGGAAAGCTGGAATTTCAGACAATGGTAAACACTAGGGGGACAGCGGCCTGGGTGTTGTCGCTGCCTGCTTTGGTGCCAGCCCTGAGACAGGCCCAGGTGTCTGTCTGTCAGGGTTCAGTGAGTGACAGGAGTGAGTAATCAGAATGTGGGCTCCGCAGGACTTGCTACCTGGTTGGTGAGGAGTCGGACTGAACCAGGTGGATGAAGGAGCTGCTGTAGGAGACGGGTCTGAGGCAGCCTCCTGAAAGGGGTTCTGGGTGTGTTGAAACACCAGGGAGGGGCCAGGTGGAGACGCGTCAGGGTAAGCGGGTGGGGTACAGACGGGTGCTCGGGAGGGACACGTGGGTAGAGGTTGCCCTGGGAGTCACCAGTGTGTAAGGGGTGGGTGGAGCCTTGGCCGAGGTGACATCGTGCAGGGAGAGTCTGGTGCACGGCACGGAGTCTCTGCCAGAAGCCCAGCCGTGAAGAAGTGCACTTTGTTATCTATATATGCATGTAATTGTTTTTAAAGATTTATTTATTTTGAACATCAGAGTTACACAGAGAGAGAATGAGAGACAGAGCGAGCTTCCATCCACTGGTTCATTCCCCAAATGGCCACAACAACCAGGCCTGGGCCAGGTTGAAGCCAGGAGCCAGACGCTTCCTCCAGGTCTCTCACATGCATGTAGCAGCCCAAGCTCTTGGGCCATCCTCTGCTGCCTTCCCAGGTGCATTACCGGAGCCAGATCAGAAGTAAAGCAGTTGAGACTCAAACTGGCACACATATGGGATGCTGGCACTGCAGGCTGGAGTCTTAACCTGCTGAGACACCGCGCTGGGCCCAAGAAACACGCTCTTACCAAATAGGCAGCCTGCTGAGTGTTTTTTTGTTTTGTTTTGTTTGCAAATTTACAAAAAATTGCAAAGATAAAAAGCAAGAATGCCTGAATATTCTTTAACAATATTCATGGGGCTGGCACTGTGGCATAATGGATAAAGCCACCACCTGCAGTGTCGGTATCCCATATGGGCACTGGTTCGAGTCCTGGCTGCTCCACTTCCGATCCAGCTCTCTACCATGGCCTGAGAAAGCAGTGGAAAATGGCCCAAGTGCTTGGGCTCCTGCACCCACGTGGGAGACCTGGAAGGAGCTCCTGGCTCCTGGCTTCGGATTGGCACAGCTCAGGCCGTTGTGGCCAATTGGGGAGTGAACCAGAGGATGGAAGACCTCTCTCTCTCTCTCTCTCTCTCTCTCTCTTTCTCTCTGCCTCTCCTCTCTTTCTATAACCCTGATTTTCAAATAAGTAAATAAATCTTTTAAAAAAGAAGCCAATATTCACCTGTTGTTAATATTTTCCCTTATTTACATTTATCAGTTGTTCTCTCTCTTGTTGACTTTCTCATGTACAAGGAGTCCTCAAAAAGGTTTATGGAATATATTATTAAGAAACCACATGATTTCAAAAGTTTTGTAACAAAAAAACAGTAAATTTCACTTTTTTTCATGAATTTTAATGAGTTAATTTGAAAAGCAGACAGACACACAAAAACAAACATACGGATTTTCCGTCGCCTGGTTCATTGCCTAAACGCCCACCGCAGCTGATGCTAGCCATCTGAAGCCTGGAGCTCAGTCTGGGTCTTCTGCTTGGCTGCAGGGACCCAACTGCATGAGCTGTCACGTGCCGCCCCCCATTGTGCGCTCCAACAGAAAGCTGGAACCGGTAGCGGACCTGGGACTCACTCCCAGGCACCCCAGTGAGGAACAAGCAGCTTTCTTGACCACTGTGCCAAATGCCCATCCCTTCAGGAAGTCTTTGAAGTCCCCTCATCTGATTTATATCTTCTGAAGCACAAGAGAGGATTACACATCTCGTGGCTATTTAACACCCCCATTTCTGCTGTCCAGCCCCAGCCTGGGCTTGCTGTCCCAGTGTGCAGCAGGCCAATCGCTGGCATTGCGGTGGTGAAAGAAAGTAGCTTTGGCCGGCGCCGCGGCTCACTTGGCTAATTCTCCGCCTGTGGCACCGGCACCCCGGGTTCTAGTCCCGGTCCGGGCTCTGTCCCGGTTGCTCCTCTTTCAGTCCAGCTCTCTGCTGTGGCCCGGGAGTGCAGTGGAGGATGGCCCAAGTGCTTGGGCCCTGTACCCCATGGGAGACCAGGAGAAGCGCCTGGCTTCTGGCTTCAGATCAGTGCAGTGCGCCGGCTGTAGCGGCCATTTGGGGGATGAACCAACGGAAGGAAGACCTTTCTCTCTGTCTCTCTCTCTCACTGTCTAACTCTGCCTGTCAAAAAAAAAAAAAAAAAAAAAGGTAGCTTTGTGTTTTACAAAACACAGAGCTGAGAGAATGGCAGCTGTGGCTTAATTCCCAGGGTCCCTGAGAAGTTAAGGGTCAGGGCTCTTATGCATTGAGTTGGGGTTGAGCGGTGCTTGTTCAGCTCCTGTGGAGTTCTGGTTGGTCTGCAGTGTTTACGGCCTTCCTTTGATTGGTCAGTGATAGGAGACCATCATGTGCTTTTGGGCATTCTGATGGTGGCCTGGTGGTCTCTGGTCAGTCCTGGGGCTGTGTGCAGTGCTCCTTACTTCAGGACCTGGGGTTCCTGAGCCAAAAAGCAACTTCCAGACAAGACCAGTTCTCGAGATTTTATCTATAGAGGACCAGGGGACCGCCCGAGGGTCATTAGCAAGGACCCCATACACCATTTCCTTGATGGCAGGGTGAGTTCTCATGAGTGCTTGGTCTGCAGTCATCCAGGCAAGGCAAAGAAGCTTGAAGCCTCAGGAGACGGTGGACGACCAGGGCCTGGTGGCGTGTGCCATCTGGTTCCAGGGCACTGGGAGGGACTCTGCCTGTGTTTCCCAGGCCGAGTGCTCGCTCGTGTTATCACAGTGCAGGTGTCAGCTGCAGCATTTCTCATCCGTGTCCCGTGTCGTCCCTCTGCTGGTCCCGGTTTAGTCTGGTCACATGCTGCATCGGTTGTCCTGTCTCTGCTGATGCAGAATGCTTCCACAGTTTGTCTTTTATGGCCCGGACAGTTTTCAATACGGCTGCTGCCTCTGAAAATGTGTGTTCCTCATGCTGTGTGTTTTATCCTCCCTGTGATTAGGCAGAAGTTACGCTTCTCATCAGGGATACTGCCCACGTGACACTGTGTCTGTGGCAGGACAGCCTGTCTGGAGACATGCAATGCCCATCCGTCCCTCATGGGCAATGTTAATTTTAGTCAAGGTCAAGGTGTTGCCTGATGTCGCTGCTGTATAGTTGCTGTGTTTTAACTGTCGCCCGGCCACCAATAAGCGTTCTGTGGGCAGGTGCTTGGAGCCGTGCAGAGACCCTGCTGCCCGGCAGAACTCCCCCGGCTCAGCCGCTGAGCTCCGTCTCCACCAGGACTTCCACAGCAAGGCGGCCCCGCCTCCAGCGTGCCATCCACAGGTGGCCCTTGGTGTTCTGCCTTTCAGCCCTGTGTATTTTTATTATTTGTTTGGACCCATGACTCGCTCTTTGTCCCAAAGGTTGATTGCTCATGGTACTGCACTTAATTATTTTGGCGCTCCGGTCATCCCGGCTTTGAGCAGTGGGCACCCTTCGAGCAGGCGTCCGTGGCCCCACCATTTATTGAGCAGTTCTTTCTATCTGGTCAGCAGGTTTATCTCACGCTTACCCTGACCCCAGCCCGGAATCAGCCATTCCCCAGAGGCTCCTGCTTCCTCCCGTGGGGAATGGTGTTAGATAAACCGAAACCTGGGAGTGCTGTACTCACAGCAGTGGGTGGCTGCTCTTGTCTGGCTCTTTCACTGGACAGCATGAGGCAACACATACATGTGCACATGGCAGTACACGCATGTACAGTGTAAAACGTGGCCTCTCGTGTCCAGCTTCTTTTACTTAGCATGCTTTCAGGGTCCATCTGTGTTACAGCATGTAGCAAAACTGTCCCTTTGTGTAGCAATAACTGAAGTGTGCTTCGTACCAGGCACCACATTCACTGTGTAGCAATATCTGAAGTGTGCTTCGTACCAGGCACCACATTCACTGTGTGTAGCAATATCTGAAGTGTGCTTTGTACCAGGCACCACATACACTGTCAGCATGTGACAGACGGTAGATGCTTCCGCCTTTGGGCCACTGTGGCTGAGTCTGCTGGGACTGTTTCCTCGCGGAGTTTCCTCCTCTTGGGCGTGTCCCTGAATGGGATTGATGGGTCAGGGGAGAATTCGCTGATTCTTTCACTGCCGGTCCTGTTTTCCTGCTTCCTTACATGCTAGTAACTTTTTTTTTTTTTTTTTTTTTTAAGAATTATTCCTTTGGCCAGCACCGGGGCTCACTAGGCTAATCCTCCACCTGCGGTGCCGGCACCCGGGTTCTAGTCCTGGTCGGGTGCCGGGTTCTAGTCCCGGTTGCTCCTCTTCCAGGCCAGCTCTCTGGTGTGGCCCGGGAGTGCAGTGGAGGATGGCCCAAGTGCTTGGGCCCTGCACCCGCATGAGAGACCAGGAGGAAGCACCTGGCTCCTGGCTCCGGGTCAACGTAGTGTGCCAGCCGTAGCGGCCATTTGGGGGGTGAACCAACGGAAAAGGAAGACCTAACTGTCTTTCTCTCACTGTCTATCTGTCCAAAAAAAAAAAAAAAAAAAAAAAAAGTTCATTTTATTTGAAAGGCAGAGAGAGGGACAGACAGATTTTTCTTCTGCTGGTTTATTCCCCAAACCAGGCCGAAAGAGGCCCAGAGCCCAGTCCAGGCTCCCAGATGTGTGGCTTAGAACCACGTACTTGAGCCATCACCTGCCGCCTCCCTGGTTGCGCATCAGCAGGAGCCGAGCATCCGGGACTTGAACCAGATCCTCCGTATGGGTCGTCGGCTTCCCGAGGGGCGACCTGGGCTGCACCAGGTGCCTGCCTCACTCTTCAAGGATGTTAAAGGCAGAGAGAGCCCCCTGGTCTCGTCCCTTTGGGGTGGAAAGGTCGTCTCTTCTGCTCTTGCTGTTACTTCTCTTTCACTCTTGAGACGTGTTAGTGTCCTGATGGTTGAACCTCCCTGGGTTTTCCTGTCGCCCTTTGTGCTTGCCCGTGTTCTGAGATTTCACAGGGATCGTCTTTCAGGGCAGTGCCTTAGCTCAGCCACGAAACGTGGGGACCGTTGTTGACTGTGTGCTCCTTGTCACACCATGGGGTGGACTGATCCACAGAGAGGCAGTAACGCGAGTGTCTCTGGGTGGATGCAGGTGATTTGGGAGCTCAGCTTTCGCTGCGGTGGTGGCGTTGGGTCATCAGCGCCCGCGAGGGCGGGAGTGTTGACGTCGCTGGGGACGCGTCTGCCTTGCTGCAGCTCTGGGCCAGCGAGGCTACGTCGCGGGCCAGTAACGCGGCTGACGCTTTCGCCGTCTCGCTCCCTAGGTGGGAGCCTCTTCGGCCTGCTGAGCAAGAACAGTCGTTTTGGCAGAAACCCCGTTGTGCTGCTGGGCGTCCTGGTGCACTTTGTAGCTTTCTACTTGATATTCCTCAACATGCCCGCGGATGCCCCCATCGCCCCCGCGGAGGGAACCAGCAGCAGCGCTTACATCAGATCCAGGTAACCGAGCGCCCTTTCCCTGGAGCCTGAGGACGGGTGGCTGGTGCTTGTCCTCGGTGGAGAGGGGATCCTGTATCTCCCCGAGGCCGCCTGTCGAGTGCTGGTGGGGGCAGGCTGAGCTGTAACAGGACTCCAGGGAGCTTCCCAAGGTCGCTTTTGTAATGAAGGAGCGTGGCGGTGTCTGACGTGATGGGTGGTGTCGTCTATGGAGCAGTGAAGTGCCGCAAGGTCGGGCCTGGAGCGCGGGGCGTCTCCAGCCAGGCTGTCCGCTCAGTCCTCCGGGGAGCCTTGTGAACTTTGAGGACACCGGCTGATTGCACTGAGCGCTCAGCTTCATTATAGATCCAGACACTGGTGTCTGGATCCCAAATCCAGCGGGAACCCAGCCCCCAAAACAGTATTTGCTCCCCACGGAGTTACTAGGCCAGAGCTGTGTGTGTTAGCACGCGCATTCCTTCTTGGTGAGCGCTGGTGCTGAGCTTTGTAGTGCACGCTGGGCTGGGCTGGGCAGTGGGGCGCTCCTGTGGGCGCTGGGCGGTGGGGCGCTCCCGTGGGCGCTGGACGGTGGGATGCTCCCGTGGACACTGGGCAGTGAGACGCTCCCGTGGGCGGTGGGGCGGTGGGGCGCTCCTGTGGGCGCGGGGTGGTGGGGCGCTCCCGTGGGCGCGGGGCGGTGGGGCGCTCCGTGGGCGCGGGGCGGTGGGATGCTCCCGTGGGCGCTGGACGGTGGGATGCTCCCGTGGGTGCTGGGCGGTGGGGCGCTCCCGTGGGCGCTGGGCGGTGGGGCGCTCCCGTGGGCGCGGGGCGGTGGGACGCTCCCGTGGGCGCGGGGCGGTGGGGCGCTCCCGTGGGCGCGGGGCGGTGGGGCGCTCCCGTGGGCGCGGGGCGGTGGGGCGCTCCCGTGGGCGCTGGGCGGTGGGGCGCTCCCGTGGGCGCGGGGCGGTGGGGCGCTCCGTGGGCGCGGGGCGGTGGGGCGCTCCGTGGGCGCTGGATGGTGGGATACTCCCGTGGCGCGGGGCGGTGGGGCGCTCCGTGGGCGCTCTTTGTCTCTGGCGGTCACTGTTGTGCTCCTGCGTCCTGCAGCAAGGAAGTGGCCATTCTCTGCAGTTTCCTGCTAGGGCTGGGTGACAGCTGCTTCAACACCCAGCTGCTGAGCATCCTGGGCTTTCTCTACGCGGACGACAGCGCGCCGGCCTTTGCCGTCTTCAAGTTTGTGCAGGTAACCGCCTCGGACTGGGTGGACGGCAGGTGCTTTCTTGTGCTTTGCCTTCCTTGGGCGCTGGTATTGTGGTTTTCCAGTGGCAGCCCAGGATGTCCTTTAAAAGGGTTTGTGAGTGCAGTTAAGCAGCCACGAGCAGTGTGACCTCTGCGCTCTTCCTTGCGTGTGTAGAGTAAGCTCGCGTGCTGGTCTGCACCGCGCAGAGCGGAGCCCGCCTCCCTTGGCCGCCAGGGTTCCGTTCAGCGTCAGAGACGAGCGCATTTCCCACTCTGTAGCACCCGTCACTGCTCTGGTTTTCCGGAGTTCGGTTTCCAGTAGCAGAGGTGGTAGCTCACTTGGTTTCCCCCCCCGCTGTCGGGGGCCCGTGGTGCATGTCTGAGTTGGTGACAGATGCAGGAGGGAGGGAAGCGCTCGGGCCAGACAGCTTGGGGTCTGACAGCCGCGGCTGCCTGTGCTCCAGGGGGGTCCCTGTGTGCCTCCTGTGACATGTGCTCCCCGGGGGTCCCTGTGTGCCTCCTGTGACGTGTGCTCCCGGGGGTCCCTGTGTGCCTCCTGTGACGTGTGCTCTCGGGGGTCCCTGTGCCGTCTGTGACATGTGCTCTCGGGGGTCCCTGTGTGCCTCCTGTGACGTGTGCTCTCGGGGGTCCCTGTGTGCCTCCTGTGACGTGTGCTCCCGGGGGTCCCTGTGCCTTCCGTGACGTGTGCTCCCGGGGGTCCCTGTGTGCCTCCTGTGACGTGTGCTCCCGGGGGTCCCTGTGCCGTCTGTGACGTGTGCTCTCTGCTCCTAGTCTATATGCGCAGCCGTGGCGTTCTTCTACAGCAACTACCTTCTCCTTCACTGGCAACTCCTGGTCATGGTGACGTTTGGGTTCTTTGGGACGATTTCCTTCTTCACCGTGGAATGGGACGCTGCGGCCATTGTGGCCCGGGGCTCTGACTACCGGAGCATCTGACCGGGTGCCGGCGAGGGGAGGCAGCGTCTTCACGGATCCAGCCGGATGCGGAGCCTGGCGGAGGAAGCTGCCTGTGGTGTGTGCAGGATGTTGGATGATGTGCGGTAGGGAAAATCATGGAATTGCGACTGTTGAACCTGCCAGAGCTGGCGTCCAGTTTACAGATATTAGCTATTTAAAGTAGAACAAGGGGAACCTGCCCTGCCAGTTGCCATTGTTCTGACCGTTGTTCTTCACTCCGTCTGTCCCGTGTTCCTTTTGATCATGTAAATGTTGTCTCCTCTGCACTGTTCGTTCAGAGCCCAGGAGGGCCGTGTGTCCCAGGGGGTGCCTGTGGGGCGTGCAGTGCGCCTCACCACGCCATAGGCAGCTGTGCCACCGCGCGTGTGTATCCGGGAATGACGTTTAAATAAACAGCAGATGCAAAATGCAGTCCCACCCTTGAAAGAATGTCTTCCTCCTCCAAAACTGTTCACAAGTTCCCTTGCAGGGTACTTCATGGCAGGAGGCGGCCAACTCAAGAAGTATAAATGAGATAAAAATTGTCTGAACCTAATGTCTATAAAGGAGCAAACAACACACTTAAGAATCAAGCACTTAACCAGGGGAGAACTTCTGTTAGTAAATTCTCCTGGAAGATGCAAAGCAGAAAAGAAATCCCCAGACCGACCCGTGCCGGGCTCTGAGCTGCGGCGGTGGACCGCGTCGTTTGCGTGCCACACGTCCGCTTGTGTCCTCCTGTGTCGGAACAGAACGTGACCGCTTGGGGAGGCGCTTAAATGCTTCACTCTCTCCCTGTGAGCTTGCTTAAAATGTGCTCGGAATTGAGATTAAATTTGGAAACCTTGAAATTCACTCTTCAAGTGGATGGTTTTTTGTTATATTCACAAAGTTGGCCCACCATCATCATTGCCTGGTTCCAGAACATTCTCCTGGCCCAGGGAGAACCCCTGCCTATGAGCAGTCACTCCCCTCCTCCACCGGGCACCACTCGTCCTCCTCTGGATGGCCTGTCCAAGAGTAATGCTTACCTGCACAGGCAAGGAGCTCTGGCAGATAAATCCAGCCCAGAGGGCAAGTGGTGCCTGAGTTTTTTTTTTTCATCTGCTATGATCTGGGACTTGTGTAGTTGGCTCGCAGGTGTGACGAGCCCGGAGTCCAGGGGAGCGCGGTCTTGGGGTTTTGTTGGGGAGTCAGAGTCGCAGCCTCCATTGGTGTGCAGTTCCGGGCTCTCCTGTGCTGGGTTGTGGGGTGTTGGTTTCCCTCGGATGGCTTGGTTGACTCTGTAAGAATTCAGCACATGAGATTTGGGACCTGGCGCAGTGGCTCGCGGTGTCTTGAACACTGTCGTGTTTGTGCGGGTGCTCTCGTGGTCTCGTGCAGTGTGACGGATTTCCCCTGACACTGAGCCGCTTACATCAGCACCCATCTCAGCCCGCGGGTCTGCGGGTCAGGAACCTGGGAGTGGCTGAGCTGGGCCCTCGGCCCACGGTTCCTCTTCAGGCCCAGCCTGGGTGTTGGCCGGCTCCTGGGGCTCGCTGCTCAGCCTGTTGGCAGGAGTCACTTCTCCCCACGTTGTATTAAGAGTCTTAGCTTATGGCCGCTGCTGAATACCGGCCTCTGTTCCTTGTCACATGGAGGTGTCCTCTGGGCCACTCAGCACGACAGCTGTCCTCATCAGAGCGAGGCAGAAGCCACTCTAACCTTCAGCCCGAGAGTGACGCCTGTCGCTCCCGTATTCTGTCTGTCAGATGCACATCGCTCGTTCCAGCCCACACTGCAAGGCAGGGGGTTACTCAGGGGTCCCAGTGCCGGGAGGCAGGCAGATGGGGACCACCTTGCAAGGCTTCCTGACACACTGGGGCTTACACTGAAGGCGAGAACTGGGTCCCTCGTGCTCCCTGGCTCATCCCAGCCTCCAGGCTGCGCCGGCAGAACAAGGCTGAGCAGCCCCTGCCGGTGCCTTGGGTGTGTGACCCAGGGAGGGCGCAGCGTCTCGCCACGCGGGTGGGTTCCTTGTGATTGGTGTGAAGGGGAGAAGCAGCGTGAGGCCGCACCCCTGGCTGTGTGCTGGATTGTCATTTTAAGTTCTCCATGCAACTGTTTTTTTTTTTTCCAGGTCATGTTTTTACTTTTTTTTGTCTATTTAATGTCTTATCTCAGTGGATTCTAGATGACTGGATAATGTTAAGGTTGTCTTTTGAATTTTCAGCATTAAGAATGAAATATGACAATGAAATAAAGAGTTTAATTTTTATGCTTGTGTTATATTCTCTGGTTTTTTTTTTTTTTAGTTTCTTTTGGGGCATGTCTTTAAAGATTTATTTATTTATTTGAACGACAGAGTTACAGAGAGGCAGAGAGAGAGAGAGAGGTCTTCCATCCTCTGGTTCTCTCCCCAGATGGCTACAACAACTGGAGCTGAGCTGATCTGAAGCCAGGAGCTTCTTCCGGGTCTCCCACGTGGGTGCAGGGGCCTGAGGACTTGAGCCATCTTCTGCTGCTTTCCCAGGCCATAGCAGAGAGCTGGATCAGAAGTGGAGCAGCCGGGACTCGAACTGGCGCTCATGGGATGCTGGCACTGCAGGTGGCAGCTTTACCTGCTGTGCCACAGCGCCAGCCCCTCTGATTTTTTTTTTTTTAAGATTTATTTATTTATTTGAAAGTCAAAGTCACAGAGAGAGAGGTCTTCCATCTGCTATTTGACTCCCCAAATGGCTGCAACAGCCAGGGCTGGGCCAGGCCGAAGCCAGGAGCCAGGAATTCTTCCAGGTCTCCCTCCCACGTGGGTGCAGGGCCCCACTGGTGCCATCTTGAACTGCTTTTCCCAGGTGCATTAGCGGGGCACTGGATAGGAATGGAGCAGCCGGGACATGAACCAGCCAGCCATGTGGGATGCTGGCATTGCAGGCGGTGGCTTTACCCGCTACGCCACAACGCACAGCATTGGCTTCTCTCTGACGTTTATCTACATAGCTCTAGCTGAGCAAAGCCTTAGCTTGGAGGGCAGGCATTGTGATGCGCCTGGGCAAGCTGCTCCCTGGGGCTTGGGACACCCGCACCCGTGCCAGGGGCCGAGTCCCGCCTCTGCTTCTGACCAGCTTCCTGCTCGTGTCTCTGGGAGCGGAGGTGACGGCCGCGGTGCTGGGATTCCTGCCATCCACGTGGGATACTGGGACGGAGTTCCTGGATTCTGGCTTCCTGCTGTGGGCATTTGGAGAGAGAACCGATGGGTGGACGGTCGAGCTCTCCCTCCCGCCCTCTTTCCACATCGCTCTGCCTGCCTTTCAGATAAATGAAGTTTTCAGTCGTCGACTGCTCTCACGTGTGGGTGCACGGTCCAGTGCGAGCTCCTCACTGTACTCACCTCGGCCTTTGAGCAGCCTTTGTCAGACAGAGTGGAAGGCTCTGCGCGCCCACGCCGCCTGGGCTCTGGCTGCCCGCCTGTGGGTACGCAGGCTTTCTCTCTCTGGGAGTTCTTTCTGGTTGGTTTAGTGACTTCAGCACAGTAAATCCCTTGGGAACTTTTAACTTCCCAGGATACAAATGACTTCCAATTCTCAAAGTATTTTTGGATCCTCCACTGGGATGGCTACTAGAAACCCTCACACAGCACAGAGAAAGTAGGCATCAGCAAAGCTGTGCCGGAGCCGGCGTCGCTGGGCACGGCAGGTTGAGCCACCGCTTGTGACACCCGCATCCCATATGAGCACCAGGTTCCAGTCCTGGCTGCTCCCTGCTAATGCGCCTGAGAAGGCAGCAGAGGGTGGCCCCCGTGCTCGGCCCCTGCCACCCAGGGAGACCTGGATGGAGCTCCTGGCTCCTGGCTTTGGCTTGGCCCAGCCTCAACTGATGTGGCCATTTGGGGAGTGAACCAGCAGAGGGAGGACCTCTCTCTCTCTACCCCTCTCCCTCTCCCTCTCCCGCCTCTCTGTAACTCTACCTTTCAAATAAACTTTAAAAAATACAGAAATTGGAATCTTTGTGCGTGGTTGGGGTTGGTGGAAATGTAAAATGGTTCCTTTGGGAGAAAAAAAGAAAAAGGAGTCGCTGTGCGATCCAGCGATTCCACTCCCGGTGTGCAGCCGTGTTCGTGGCAGTGCTGTAAACGGGGCATTGGCCAAGTGTCCATCATGAGGCCACAGAATGGAGGCTTCTCCACCCTCAAGAGGAAGGGAACTGGGGACCGAGGTTTGATCCGCAGTCGAGACAGTGGTTGGAAAACTGCACCCGTGCCCCTGGGTCCTAGGCCCGGTGCTGCTTCCTGCTCGTGTGCACCCTGGAGGCAGCAGTGATGGCTCAAGTACCTGGGTCCCTGCCACCCACATGGGGGACCCCGATTAAGTTCCTGGCTTCCACTTCCAACCTGGCCCCGCCCCAGCCGTTGCAGGCATGGAGAAAGTGAACCAGCAGATGGGAGCTGTGCCTGTTCCTCTCTCTGGCTCCGCAGGATGGCCTCAGTGTTCCGTTCTGTTATTTTTGATTCTCTCAAGAAAATGAAAGCCTTGCATATGGTTGTATAATCAGCAGTGAGATGATCATGGGTGTAGGTATTGATTAAGAGATAATTTAGTTTGAAAAGTTAATGTCTCATTAAAATGTAACATTAACAACTCCAGGTTGTTTGGGTTTTCTGGGATGAGTTTCCAGAATGTAAAATAGACCTTTCGCCTATAGCTCATGTTTTTTTTTTGTTTGTTTTTGTTTTTTTTTTTTTTTAATTACTCATTTGAAAGGCATAGCAAAGCGAGAGGGAGACAGAGGGAGATCTTCGATGCACTGGTTCACTCCTCAAATGGCCGCAGCAGGCCAGCAGCTCCATTTGGGTCTGCAACGTGGGTGGCAGGGCTCAAGTGCTTGAGCCACCATCCGCCACGTCCCCGCCGGGGCCCGAAGCGGAGCAGCCAGGACCTGAACCGGCACTCCGATGTGGGCCACGTGTCACAAGCCACGGCTGCTGGCCCCTACAACTCCTGTTTCTTAGGAATGGGAGACATTCCATAAAAATACTCCAGCTGTGGGCTTTCTGTGTGGTTTATTTCCATTGACCCATAATACACTATATTGTAGTTTTAATGCTAGGAAGTCTGTGTGCGTGAACCAGGTAGCCCAAGAAACTCCAGCGTTGCCGTGGCTCTCAGACGTGGCCTTCAGGGGCCGCCGCTGTGGTGCAGTGGGTAAAGCCACCGCCTGCAGTGCCAGCATCCCATATGGGCACCAGTTTGAGTCGGTTGTCCACTTCTGATCCAGCTCCCTGCTATGGCCTGGGAAAGCAGTAGAAGATGGCCCAAGTGCTTGGGCTCCTGCACCCACGTGGGACACCTGGAAGAAGCTCCTGGCTCCTGGCTTCAGATCAACCCAGCTCCGGCCGTTGTGGCCAATTAGGGAGTGAACCAGCGGATGGAAGAGATCTCTCTCTCTCTCTCTCTCTCTTTCTGTAACTCTGCCTTTCAGATAAATAAATCTTTAGGGGGAAAAAAAAGCAACTTGGCCTCCTGTGTGTGCAGTCTGGATGCCCCAGGTGCCCCCGCCAGCACAGCTGGCCGCGGTCGCTGGCTTTCCGGCCGCTGTCAGGGGTGGAAGGCTTGGCGTGCGGCACGAGTGGCTCCGCTCTCCTGGCGAGGGACGGAGATGCAGGATTTGAAGCCGCAGCTGTGCTGATCCAGAGGCCGCTCACTGAGCGTTTCCTTGACTTCGTTCCCACCCATAGGCCCTCGTCCTTAAAATGGTGTCATAGTCCCAGTTCTCCAGTCTTGTCTGTTTACGTTCTAAGCCTGTTTGACTTCCTTTTTTTTTTTTTTTTTTTTTTTTTTTTTTGTTATGGGTTTAGCTCTTTCAGTTTCACATTTTAAAAGGGATCTTGGGGATAATTGTCACATAAATGGAATCAAAGCCTTGATGACTCGTATTGTAGACACTGGAGGTGTATTAAGGAAAAACAGATGGTTTCTCTCTTCGCGGCTGTAACCATGCAAACCAAAGAGAGGCACCCAGCGGGGGTAGTCGGGCAGCCTCACCGGGCGTCTGGCTGTGGTGCCCCCTGCAGGCGGCTGTATCCAAAGCTGCACAGTGTGTGCTGTTTTGTAGCCAGAGCCTGCTGTGGGCTGAAGGTCGAGGTCCTTGCCGTCTTCCAGGGCTGATTCTGTCTGCAGCCTTCGCTGACACAGCGTGCTGACCCGCACACCACATGCTTTACAAGTGGTCAGAAGCCAGGTGCCATTGTTGTCCCCACTTGGTAAATGAGAAAAGTTCAGATCCAGTAACATACTAAAATGTCAGAGCTGGTAAGCCGTGGGGCTGAGTTAGACCCCAGAGGGTCTGTTCCAGGAGCTCGGCTCCAGCCCCCTGGCTGCAGGATGCCGGGGTTGTCACAGCCGAAGCCAACTTGCTTTCCAGTCGCTAAGAGGATTTGACAGGTGGAATAAGCCCTTGTGTCCTTGTCAGGTTACCAGGCAAGGGCCTCAGAGAGAGAAGATCGTTATCCGGATGGGCCCAGTGCGATTAAAGGGCTCTGATGAGTGAGGGTGGGCGGCAGGAGGGCCAGAATCGGTGACACGGGCAAAGTCTCCATCTGCTGGAGAGGATTTTAAAAACCTTTAAAAAAAATACTTAGGCCGGCGCCACGGCTCACTAGGCTAATCCTCTGCCTGCGGCGCCGGCACACCGGGTTCTAGTCCCGGTCCGGGCACCGGATTCTGTCCTGGTTGCCCCTCTTCCAGGCCAGCTCTCTGCTGTGGCCAGGGAGTGCAGTGGAGGATGGCCCAAGTGCTTGGGCCCTGCACCCCATGGGAGACCAGGAGAAGCACCTGGCTCCTGCCTTCGGATCAGCACGATGCAGCGGCCATTGGAGGGTGAACCAACGGCAAAGGAAGACCTTTCTCTCTGTCTCTCTCTCTCTCACTGTCCACTGTGCCTGTCAAATATATATATATATATATAAGGCACAGCAACAGCGAGAGGGAGAGAGAAAGATCTTCGATGCACTGGTTCACTCCTCAAACGGCTGCAGCAGGCCAGCAGCTCCGTTAGGGTCTCCCATGTGGGTGGCAGTGCTTGAGCCACCATCCACAGCCTCCCCAGCCTGGGTTGGAGCGGAGCAGCCAGGACTTGAACCGGCACTTCGATGTGGGCTGCCACGGCTGCTGGCCCCTACAACTCACGCTACAGCCCTCTTGGCTCCTGGGTGCTTTCCTTGGGGTGGGGAGAGGAAGGCCGGGACCTCCTACCAAGTTCCTGGGGTGCGGCCGGGACTTTGATGTGCAAGGTGCAGGGCTGCTTCCAAGGCCACCTGTGCCTGTCCGCAGGTGCCTTGTTTTCCTTGTGCTACTTCCTGTCATCCTACTTAACACCAGGATGACCTGGTAAGAACAACACCTGTGCGAGGAAGCCGCCCAGCGGTTACCCGGTGAAACTGGCCCTCAGCCATCCTCGTAGCCAGGGACGATTGTTTCAAAAAATCTCTGTCACCTTCCTCACTTTCTCACTTTGCCCTTAACCCCCCTGCTGCAACCCCCCCCCCCCCCCCCCGTTCTGCCTCCCTGTGCCCTCCACGTACGCCACGGCAGGTGCATCCCAGATTATATTCCCCGTCATTCATTCCCACATGAACTCTCATCATCGGAGAGCCTCTGTTGCTATTTTTTTTTTCAATGATTTACTTATTTGAAAGGCAGAGTTAGAGAGAGAGACCTTCATCCACTGGTTCACTCCCCAGATGGCAGCAACAGTTTGGGCTGGACCAGGCCGAAGCCAGGAGCCAGGAACTCCATCGGTCCTCCCATGTGAGTGACAAGGGCCCCAGCACTTGGGCCGTCTTCCACTGCTTCCCCAGGCCGTAGCAGGGAGCTGGATCGGAATCGGGACGTGAACCGGCACTTCCACGTGGGATGCTGGCACTGCAGGTGGTGACTTGACCCACGCACCGGCCCGTGTGTTGGCATTTTAGACCGACAGCATTCCCGTTTCCAGGTCAAATACAGTCAGTATTCATCAAGCTGAAGCTCAGAAAGAGGAGACAGACAACTCAGTGAAATGGGCGGGTTCCTAGAAAGACAGAAACTCGACTCAAGAAGAGGAACTGAGCAGACCCGTAGCAGCCGCCCGGACTGAAATAGCAACGAAGGGAGCCCTGCAGAGTGCGGGCCAGCCCAGGTGGCTTCCCGGCGAATTTTATCAGACATTTAGAGAAGGAGTGATACTTCTCCCTCACACAGAAAATACAGGGTGGTGCCGGCGTCGTGGCACAGTGGGTTAAGCTGCCACCTGCAGTGCCGACATCCACCCGGGGCCAGTCCCGGCCGCTCCGCTTCCCGTCCAGCTCCCTGCGAGTGCGCCCCGGAAAACAGTGGAGGACGGCCCACGTACGTGGGCCCCTGCCAGTCACATGGGAGACCCGGATGAAGCTCCTGGCTTCAACCCGGCCCAGTGCTGGCCGTTGTGGCCCTTTGATGAGTGAACCAACAGATGGAAGATCTCTCCTGCTGTCTCTCTCTCTGTGTCACTCTGCCTTTGAAATAAGTAAATCTTAAAGAAAGAAAAAATGTGCTGCCAGGACCCGGAGAGATCCTCAGTAGCCATGGGTGGAGGTGAGCAGGAGAACAGGATTTACGGAAAGAAAGATGGCGCACGCCCAGACGTGCACGCCACAGCCCGGGGGGCAGAATCCTCTCCCCCAGCCCCAGCTAGGAGCCGTGCTCCGGGCAGGGCTGCATTGAAGGCCCACGGGCAGCAGGGAAGGGGCGGGGCCACAGCGCATGTCGGGGTCTCCAGGAAGGGGTGCTGGTGCCTGGCGCCTGGTGGACAGCGAGGCCCAACTGCAGGGTGAGAGGGGTGCCCCGGGGTGCAGCCGTGTCAGCACGGATGAGGGTGGCACGCGTGCTTGCCGACTCAGCGGCTCTGCCCCGGGACACACCAAGATGTGCCCGAGAATGCCCACTGCAGCCTCGGCCAGGAGCGGAGGACGTGGTGAGGCCGGGCCCCTCTGAGTGCCCCGTGAAGGGAAACTCATTAAATGAGGGCGGGACAGAGCCCAGACCCTGACCCCCGAAGGCTCCCAGGGTCCCTCTGCTGAGGGCTCAAACATTCTGACACCGACCCCCGCCCCTCCAGCCAGACCACTGCCCACCCCTGCCGTCTCACAGGAAACACTGGCCCCCAGCCTGACCCATTGAAGGGAGCCACACGCGCTGTGCACCGGGCAGAGGCCCACACTCTGCTGCTCCTGTACCACTCAGTCCCCACGGCAAACTCCAAGAGGCACCGCCTGAGAACCGCACGGGGTGGGGGGCACTGCGGCCTTTTCTCCACCCCCCGGGTGTCCGTAATTCCCATGCGGACACCGGTTCGAATCCTGGCTGCTCCACTTCTGACCCAGCTCCCTGCTAGTGCACTATGAGAAGGCAGCGAGTGACGGCCAGAGTACTGGGCCCCTGCACCCATGTGGGAGACCTGGAAGAAGCTCCTGGCTCCTGGCTCCTGGCTTCGGATCGGCGCAGCTCCAGCTGTTGCGGCCATCTGGGGAGGGCACCAGCAGATCAAAGACTTCTCTCTCTGTCTCTCCCTCTCTGTAACTCTGCCTCTCAAGTAAATAAATAAATCTTTAAAAAAAATAAAAATTGTTTAAAACTTTGTGTGAAATTACCTTCATGTATCTGAGGCATATATGAAGTATAAATTAGTTTCATAATCGACTTGGCCCCCATCCCCAAGATACTTAACCATGCAAATACAAACGTTCGCAAATCCTAAAAAGCCGCAGCACTTCAGTCCCAAGCCTTGCAGACAGGAGAATCTCAGCGGGTGTCAAACTGGTTTTGGAACCGGGGCTGAGAGAAACATGGCCTAGAGGTGGGTGCACATCCTCTTGTGCCCTGCAGGGGGCGCCCTGCCCTTGCCATGGGCTCTGGCTTGGAACGAACCCCCAGCAAAAGGAATTGAATTGGAATAGTAAATTAAGATGCGGCTTAAACTTTGGCTCTGGCCCTCAGCGGCCCCACTGCGACCCCCGTGCTGCCGGCTGCCCCCGGGGGTGCTGTGCAGGCCCTGGCTCCTGCCTGCGACCCGTGTGAGTCCCTGACTTCATGGAGTGTACTCATCTTTGTGTCCTCTTGGGAAGGGGCTGAGAACTGGATTTGTGGGAAATTAGAAACCATTCCAGATCCGCCTCTTTGGAAGATGGTTTTGCCTGAACCCGTAACTGCACACACACGCTCCAATGAGACAGATTCACTTAGCTCGTCTGGCCCTCGACCATAAAAGGAACCGTGGAAGCAAGCACGCGGGTTCACTGTGGCTGAGAGACGGCCTTCCCCGCACTGGAATTCCTAGACAGGGCGTCCAACAGGGCAGGTGCATACAGGCTATCTTTAAAAGCTCTCGGGAAAAAAATGAATTAAAAGTATGGATTTATTTTAGGGTAAAAAATGAAATCCATAATTTTTTCATAATACACATTTTTCATGTATTACAAAAAAATAATTTTTGGACCAAAATGAACTCATACATTTTAGCCCATTTTCCCATGAACTTTATGAAGTATCCTAGTATGTATGTATAAATTTATTTATTTATTTATTTATTTGAAAGGCAGAGTTACAGAGAGAGAGAGGTCTTCCATCTGCTGGTTCACTCCCAAATGGCTGCAATGGCCGGGACTGGGTCAAGCCAAGTCCAGGAGCCTGGAGCTCTGTTCGGGTTTCCCACAGGAGTGGCAGGGGCCCACGTACGTGCGTCCCTGCGCATTAGCTGCGAGCTGGAGCTGGACGGCCTTACCCTCCCGGCCACCGCACCGCCTCCCCGTGTACGGTTCACATCAAAGCCATTTAATGCGGCCGCAGGTTGCTGGGAAGGCCGGAGCGTTGCAGCGCTGGGTACCGAGGAGGGGCCTGTGCCCCTGGCCCCGGGGCCTCCTAACCAGGACTCCCATACATTGTGGGGAGACCCAGAGGGCTCCGGTTGCTGCTGGTCTCTGAAACACAGCCTTTGCCTTCGACGACCTCTCCCCGCGCGGCTGCGCAGTCCCATGCTGTGAGCTGGAGAAGCCGGGAGCCCAGCAGCTGCTCTCGTTCCTCTCGGGGGAGGGGGGCTGTGGGGAGGGGGGCCGATAGGTTTTTTCCCAGCGTGTTCTGGAGTCCTCTGGCTCAGGTGAGCCCCACGCGGACAGAGAGCCAGCGCTGGCCCTGCCTTCCCGGGGTGGAGTTCTGGACGGTCCTTTCACCCTCGCTGAGAAAGGAGAAGCCAAAGGCTCTGGAGCTCCCAGCAGGTGAGCAGGTGGGCAGGTGGGCAGGGGGCAGGTGAGCAGGGGGGCAGGTGGGCAGGTGGGCAGGTGAGCAGGTGGGCAGGGGGGCAGGTGGGCAGATGGGCAGGGGGGCAGGGGGGCAGGTGGGAAGGTGGGCAGGGGGGCAGGTGGGCAGGGGGGCAGGTGGGCAGGGGGCAGGTGAGCAGGTGGGCAGATGGGCAGGTAGGCAGGTGAGCAGATGGGCAGGGGGGCAGGTGAGCAGGTGGGCAGGTGAGCAGATGGGCAGGGGGGCAGGTGGGCAGGTGAGCAGGTGGGCAGGTGAGCAGATGGGCAGGGGGGCAGGTGGGCAGATGGGCAGGGGGGCAGGGGGGCAGGTGGGAAGGTGGGCAGGGGGGCAGGTGAGCAGGTGGGCAGGGGGGCAGGTGAGCAGGTGGGCAGGGGGGCAGGTGGGCAGGGGGCAGGTGAGCAGGTGGGCAGATGGGCAGGTAGGCAGGTGAGCAGATGGGCAGGGGGGCAGGTGAGCAGGTGGGCAGGTGGGAAGGTGGGCAGGTGGGCAGGGGCAGGTGAGCAGGTGGGCAGGTGAGCAGATGGGCAGGTGAGCAGGTGGGCAGGTGAGCAGATGGGCAGGGGGGCAGGTGGGCAGGTGAGCAGGTGGGCAGGTGAGCAGATGGGCAGGTGGGCAGGTGGGCAGGGGGGCAGGTGAGCAGGTGGGCAGGTGGGCAGGTGGCCTGGCTGGCGTCTGGCTTCCCACACTGCCTCCATGAAAAGCTTCCCCTGGGAGGACCACAGCGGGAAAGGCGAGGGTGAAGGAGGCACACATCCCCTCCCTCCTCCTCCTTTGTGCTTGGAGTCATCGCTCCCTGGAAGACCCCCTGTATGCAGACAGCTGGTTCCAGGACCCCTACGGGGGCCTGCACTGGTGGCTGCTCAGGCCCCTCCCAGGATGCGATGCAGCCTGCACAGAACCCACCTTAGTTATGCACGCTTTGCTTCATCTCTTCATCTCACCGTGTGGTGCAGGGGCCAGTGACAAGGAATTCATGCCTGTCCACGTTCAAACACAGGCATGTCCTGCCTGAGTTTCCCTCCGTGGCGGGTTGAATCCTCCGATGTGGAGCCCGCGGGTAAGGAGGGAAACCGTATCAGCGCTGGGTTGGTAGAGGGACGGGGCACGAGGGTCCCTGTCCTTGGAGCACCTTCCCCCGCCTCCCGGGGTGCACATTCGCAGGAAGCTGGACCGGAGACGGAGCTGGGCTGGGACTCAAACCCAGCTACTCTGGTACGGAAGGGGGTCCCAGCCGTGGCTTAGCCTCTGCACCAAACTCCCCTCCTCCCCGGTGCCTTTTTTATTTAAATGTACTTATTTATTTGAAAGGCAGAGCACTGGGGTGGAGGTGGGCAAGAAGAGAGAGAGAGAGAGAGTTTCCATTCACTGGTTCACACCCCAGACTCCTGCAGCAGCCAGGTCCAGACCGAGCCAAAGCCTGGAGCCGAGAAGTCAGTCCGGGTCTCCCACGTGGGTACAGGGCCCCAGACACCCGGCCCTTCCTTGCTGCCTTCCCAGGTGCGTCAGCAGGAAACTTGATTGGGAGCAGAGCAGCCGCCGAGCTTCAGCAGGTGCTCAGACGTGGGGTGCCGGCGTTGCAGGTTGCGGATTAACCCCCTGCGCCCCAACAATGGCCCACTCCCTGGACAATCAATCCTGTACCCCATCCCACACACATTCACTCACACATTTGCACACACATAGGAGGATACTTCAAAAGCAAAATTAAGATGTTTAATTTGATACAAAAATACTTGATATCCATGCATAGTTTTTCATAGTATGTGATAGCCACGAAACTTTTTTTTATTTTTAAAGATTTGTTTATTTGAAAGAGTTACACAGAGAGAGAAGGAGAGAGACAGAGAGGTCTTCTGTCTCCTGGTTCACTCCCCAGATGGCCACAATGGCCGGAGCTGCGCCAATCCAAAGCCAGGAGCCAGGAGCTTCTTCCGGGTCTTCCCACACAGGTGCAGGGAGCATCTTCCACTGCTTCCCCAGGCCACAGCAGGGAGCTGGATCGGAAGTGGAGCCGCTGGGACCGTCCCCGTGCCTTTGGCGCCTCCGTCTCCCACCTGTGCCCTCCCCTCCCCCGGCAGCACCTCCCAGCACCCCTCGGCACTCATCTCCAGCACAGGGCAAACGCAGAGCCTTTCCCAAGGCCACTTCTCTCATCGCATCGTCCTCAGCCCCAGCAGAGCTGCTCTCATGGGGGGGCGCCCCCACCCTGCTCTGTGCCATCTGCATGGACTGGCCGCCGGGTGCTGGACGGAGCCCTCCCCAGGGCCCCGGGATCGGCATCTCTTTCTCATGTTTTGTGAGTGAGGTCCCCTGGGGGTCAGGCACTGGCGGGGAGCAGCCCTGGGGTCTCAGTGCTGACTTTGACCCGGGTCTGCGTTTGCTCAGCTGTGCATGCAGGGCCTGGCAGGCAGAGCTGGGAGCCACAGGGGGACCGGGGCGGGGGCAGCCTTTGATTTCTCCCAGCCCAGGACTCAGGTCCCCAGGGGCGTGTGTGTGCGCGCGTGCATGCATGTACATGTGTGTGTCTCTCTGTGTGTGCATGTGTGTCTGTGTCTCTGTGTCTCTGCATGTGTGTGTCTGCATATATGTGTGTGTCGCTCTGTGTATGCATGTGTGTCTGTGTGTCTCTGCATGTGTGTGTGTCTGCATATATGTGTGTGTCGCTCTGTGTATGTGTGTCTCCGTGTATGTGTGTGTACCTCTATGTGTGTGTCTGTGCATGTGTGTGCTTCCGTGTGTCTCTGTGTACACGTGAATGCGTTCATGTGTGTATTATGTCTCTGTGTATATGCACATGTGTGTGTGCCTGTGTTTCTGTGTGTCTCTCTGTATGCACGTGTGTGCACGCTCATGCGTGTGATTCTCCCACGGCCGCCCTCCAGCCTCAAGGGGAGCAGGAGTGAGGTACGGACCTGTGCATTTCCTGAGCCCCAGGACCTCTTGCTGGGCGCGGGCCTCCCGTGTCTGCGAGGCTGGAGGTGGCTGGGTGGGCGTCTCTGTCAGCAGGCGCCGCTGCTTCCTGGCTGGGCTCTCCGGGAACGCATTGCTCTTGAATTATTCACCAGCTTCCAGGAGGCCAAAGATCACTGGCGCTCACATCGGTTGCAGGGCTGCAGCCTCTGTGTGTGGACAGGAGGGGGCCGGGGACTGGGGTTTGGGTGGGGAAACCAGACCAGGCCATGGCTCTGAGTCGCTTCACCGGGGCGTGGACTTGACCTTCGTGGGGGAGGTCGGAGCGAGAACCCTCTAGGGAGTTCCTGGCAGAGAGGGACGGAGCCTCATCTTCATGTCTCAGCTTCCATCCCAGCCCGCTCTTGGCAGTGCCCAGCAGGTGGAGGGGAGCCCCTGGGCGATGGCCCCGCCCACTTTCAGAGCATCCCAGTGGTGGGAGGGGCCGGGGCATTGTCTGAATCTTTTCCGGGCAGATCTGGCTGCTCCCTCCAGTCCTCTCCTCCGTCCTCTCCCCCTCTCCCGTGCACCTGACTTGGACCCAGGCCCCCTGCTTTGGCCTCCCTCGGGGCGCACGGATCCTCGGCTGCATCACGGCCCCACGTTGAGCCTGAGCAGAGCCCACTGGTTCTTCAGCACTGCCCATCCTCTCAGGCCGGTTTCCAGGCTGCCTCTGAGGTCTGAGCTCAGCCGAGGTGAGCCAGTCCCCTGCGTGTGTGCAGGGGGGAGGTCTGAAAGTTAGAATGGCTCTACCACAAGCGGCCCTGAGGGCGTGGGGTCTGCCTGAGCTTTCTGCATGCACAGCCTGGTGGAAACTCTGTATAAGAATGGATGGGGGCCGGCGCCGCGGCTCACTAGGCTAATCCTCCGCCTGCGGTGCCACCACACCGGGTTCTAGTCCCGGTCGGGGCACCGGATTCTGTCCCGGTTGCCCCTCTTCCAGGCCAGCTCTCTGCTGTGGCCCGGGAGTGCAGTGGAGGATGGCCCAGGTCCTTGGGCCCTGCACCCCATGGGAGACCAGGAGAAGCACCTGGCTCCTGCCTTTGGATCAGCGCGGTGCGCTGGCCGCAACACGCCAGCTGTGGCGGCCATTGGAGGGTGAACCAGTGGCAAAAGGAAGACCTTTCTCTGTGTCTCTCTCTCACTGTCCACTCTACCTGTCAAAAAAAAAAAAAAAATGGATGGGGAGAACAACGAATGGACGGAAGACTTGGTACTCGGCTTCACGGCACGTGTGTCTGTCTGTGTGGCAGCTAACCAGGCCCTGTGGGACTCCCATCCGCTGCTGGTTCACTCCCCAAATGGCCGCAACAGCCAGGGCTCAGGCAGGACAAAGCCAGGAGCTCCATCCGGGTCTCCTTGTGGGTGCAGGGGCCCAAGTCCTTGGGCCGTCATCGGATGCTTTCCCTGGTGCTTCAGCAGGGAGCTGGCTGACGTGGAGCAGCCGGGACTCGAACCCCACTCTGATATGGGATGCCAGAGTCGTAAGCAGTGGCCTAACCCACTGTACCCCAACACCAACCCCGCCACCAGGTTCCAGTTCCTGGGGTTCCACCCTCACCAGCTCCAGAGGCCTCCCTGTGCACGCGCTAGGTCGATGAAGTTTCCAGTCTCTTAGCGCCTCCTAGTGGGCACCGGACTCCAGCTATGAACCCTTGGGTTTCTCAAAGTGTAGGGCCGAGACTCCCCAGGGACGCCAGGGCTGACGGTCACTGGGAGCAGCGTGGAGGCTGCCCGCAGGTCGTCCCCGTCTGGAGCGGGTGGTGGTGGGAGGGGCTTGTGCTTTGGGTTCTGGGGACGCGGGAGCAGATTTCTAGGTGAGAACATGCGCTCTCTTGCTGTGTGCAGCGAGCGTCCTGCTTAATGGAGCATTCATTTATCTCACTTGTGCATTTTGCCAACAACTTGCCTCGGCTGCGTGTGACAGCAGGCAGCAGCAGCCACGGGACAAAGCCAGCTCCGAACGACAGCGGGAAGAGCCGCGTGCCCGTGGGCGTGCGTGAGTGGACTGATCCTCCGAGGAAGCCCGGCTGCAGGCCCTGCGGTCGCTTGTTCGCTTGCCTGGGGGACATCCCAGGCCGCAGACGGCAGGTCCCTCCGCGTCCCAGCAGGCCGGCAGGGTCTTTGCCGCGGGCAGAGTTCTGGGCGGGCCAAGCAGGGATCTGCCCCCTTCTGGAAGGCAGTTCCACGTCCCAGGATCTGCAGGCGAGCTCCGGGCACCACGTCCCATTCCACCGCACCAAAGGGGACGTCCCCAGGACCCCCAGCGATCTTGGCCAGACATCACGCCCGCTTCCTACTCCTTCCTCCCTGCCTCCTGGGCCTCTTCTCTTTGGGGGGCCCCCTCAACCTGGGGGAGCCCCCACTTCTGGGAGTGTGGTGTGGCCTAGCAGAGCTGATTCCTAGAGGCCTCCCAGCCGGGAGGCCACAGCTGCTGTCCAGCGCTGTCTCGGTGCCTCTTTCTGTGGGAGGCTGGGCCCTAGAACCCTGGGCTGGAAAAGGATGTGCACTGGGGGATGGGCATTGTGGAGCGGTGGGTTAAGCCGCCCCCTGCAATGCTGGCATTCTGTAAGAGTGTCGGTTCAAGTCCCGGCTGCTCCATTTCCAATCCAGCTCCCTGCTAATGAGCCTGGGAAAGCAGCAGAAGGTGGCCCAAGTGCTTGGGTCCCTGCCGTCCAGCTGGGAGCCCTGGATGAAGCTCCTGGCTCCTGGCTTCAGGCTGGCCCCGCCCTGGCTGTTGTGGCCATCCGGGGAGGAACCAGCAGAGGAAGATCTGTCGCTGACTCTGTCTCTGTCTCTATAACTCTGCCTTCCAAATGAATAAATCTTCAATAAATAAATAAATAAATAAATCTTTGGTGCCGGTGCTGTGGCATAGTTGTTAAAGCTGCTGCCTTAGGCCCGCGCCGTGGCTCACTTGGCTAATCCTCCGCCTTGCGGCGCCGACACACCGGGTTCTAGTCCTGGTCGGGGCGCCGGATTCTGTCCCGGTTGCCCCTCTTCCAGGCCAGCTCTCTGCTGTGGCCCGGGAGAGCAGTGGAGGATGGCCCAAGTGCTTGGGCCCTGCACCCCATGGGAGACCAGAAGTACCTGGCTCCTGCCATCGGATCAGCGCTTGCGCCGGCCACAACACGCCGGCCGTGGCGGCCATTGGAGGGTGAACCAACGGCAAAGGAAGATCTTTCTCTCTGTCTCTGTCTCTGTCTTTCTCTCTCACTGTCCACTCTGCCTGTCAAAAAAAAAAAGAAAAAAGAAAAAAGCTGCTGCCTGCAGTGCCGGCATCCCATATGGGCACCAGTTCCAGCCCCGGCTGCTCCACTTCCAATCCAGCTCTCTGCTATGGCCTGGGAAAGCAGTAGAAGATGGTCCAAGTGCTTGGGCCTCTGTACCTGCATGGGAGACCTGGAAGAAGCTCCTGGCTCCTGGCTCCTGGCTTCGGATCGGCTCAACTCTCTCTCTGCCTCTCCCCTCTCTCTCCCTGTAACTCTGACTTTCAAATAAATCAATAAATCTTTAATAAATAAATAAATCTTTAAAAAAAGACAGAGAATGCGTGTTCCTTGGGAGCAGGTTGGTGCTGTTCAGGGGGGAGGGGTGGTGACAGATCGAGCGGTGCCATCAGCAGCCTCCGTAGCTGGGACGAAGACCAGGGCCCGGGGCCAGGGCTGGGACGTGTCTGGGCGGGGACTGGATTGCGCTCTTCCAATGGCCGCGCGCCAGTCCACTCTGTGAGGGCCTCTGTGACTTCTGACTGGGAGGACGACCCCCGCCCGGCTGCAGGGCCGCCCTTTGCCCTGACATCTGTGGCTCTGGTGAGGACTCCCTGACCCCCGCTGGTCGTCCCCCCAGCCCCCTGCATTCCAGAGCAGGGCTGGTGCCCCGCCCCAGTCCTGTGCCCAGCATCTGTGGACATGGGGACGGGCAGACCCCAGCACGCCGGCCCTGTCGCCACCCCTAGTCTTGTGCCCCAGCATCCGTGGACGTGGGGACAGGCAGGCCCCAGCACGCCGGCCCCATCACCGCCCCAGTCCTGTGCCCAGCATCTGTGGACGTGGGGACGGGCAGACCCCAGCACGCCGGCCCCGTCCCCCCCCCATTCCTGTGCCCCAGCATCCGTGGACGTGGGGACGGGCAGACCCCAGCACGCCGGCCCCGTCGCCACCCCTAGTCTTGTGCCCCAGCATCTGTGGACATGGGGACGGGCAGACCCCAGCACGCCGGCCCTGTCGCCACCCCTAGTCTTGTGCCCCAGCATCTCCGTGGACGTGGGGACAGGCAGACCCCAGCACGCCGGCCCCATCACCGCCCCAGTCCTGTGCCCAGCATCTGTGGACGTGGGGACGGGCAGACCCCAGCACGCTGGCCCTGTCGCCACCCCTAGTCTTGTGCCCCAGCATCTGTGGACATGGGGACGGGCAGACCCCAGCACGCCGGCCCTGTCGCCACCCCCATTCCTGTGCCCCAGCATCCGTGGACGTGGGGACAGGCAGGCCCCAGCACTCTGGCCCTGTCACCACCCCTAGTCTTGTGCCCCAGCATCTCTGTGGACGTGGGCACAGGCAGACCCCAGCACGCCGGCCCCGTCACCACCCGAGCCTCCCGCAGGGCTCGCTTTGCTGTTAAACTCATTTCTGTCCTCTGTGCTCGGATTTTCTTTATTTCTCACCACCGCTTGCTGTGCAGAAGGCGGCAGAATCGGAAAATTGATTTGCTTCCTTGGTCACAGAGTGGGGAGGGGCTTTTAGGGGGAGACTCCCCAAGCCAGTGGATGCTTTCAGCAGCCCGGGGTGTGCTGGCCTGGGTTTTCCTGCTCTGTCCCGGCCACGTCCGAGCCAGTTGCCTCTGCCCTGGTCCCCAGCAGCCCTGTGCGGCTGTCGGGTCGGGGACTAGCATAGCCTGGGCTGTCCCCGGAGGTCCCCGCAGGGCTCCTGCCCGGCCCTGTTCTCGGGGAACGGGAAAGGGACGGACCTTCATGCAGCTCCTGTCTGCGCCCGAGTCGCGGTGCTGGGACTTTGTGCAGGTCAGCATTTCACAGAAATGCGTCCCCTAAGTTCCACTCAAACCGGCACGGGGCAGCGGACCGCAAGCAGACGCGAGAGTCCCGCTCAGCCACAGCTTAAACCCTTAGGCTCCAGAGGAAGACAGCACCGTCTTCGTCTAACTCTCAGTTGTTTTAGGAGCAGAATTTTGGGGGCCGGTGTTGTGGCGCGGTGGGCTGAGCCACGCCCTGCACAGCCGGCACCCCCTATCTGCGCACCCGTTCAAGTCCCAGCCGCTCTGCCTCCCGCTGATGCGCCTGGGAAGGCGGGGGAAGACGGCACAAGGGCTTGGGCTCCTGGCCCCAAGGTGGCCGCAGGAGCAAGGGTCCTCACTTCCGCTCGTCCTCCCTGCCCTCAGCCCCATGACCTGATGCGGGCGTCTCCTCTGGCTAAGACTTCCACGCTTCACCCAGCACGGGAGCCGGCGGAGAGCAAGGAAGCAGAGAAATCCAGTGGGAGACCCTGGGGCTCAGATGTGCGGGCCGGAGCAGAGCAGCCCTTCTGCCACACAGAGCCCCAGGCTGGGGCTCTCGGGACAGAATTCACAGCTCTGGGGACTGGAAGGCCAAGGCCAAGGTGTGGGCAGGGTTGGTTCCTTCGGGGCCGCTCAGCTCAGTGTGCAGGTGGCCAACCCCCTCCCCCCAGCCCTCCCACAGCTTTTCCTCTGGGCACAGGCACCCCGGGTCTCCTCCTGTGTCCGGATTTCTTTGTAATGGCTCAGAGGCTCCCCAGCCTCTTTGCAGGCCCCAGCTCCGAATATGAATTCTGAGACCCTGGGGGCAGGCAGCAGAAGGGAGGGAGATGCAACCCCCAGCCGCTTGTCCAGGGCGCTCTCCGGAGGGGAGAGGGAGGCAGATGCTCCTTCCCCACAGGGAGCTGCGGCCCAGGGCCAGTTCATACCCAGCGAAGAGCCAGGGCTGAAAACAGGGCCCCCCAGGGCCAGTTCACTCCCAGTAGACAGCCAGGGCTGAAAGCCAGGTTCCCCCAGGGCCAGTTCACTCCCAGTGGACAGCCAGGGCTGAAAGCCGGGTCCCCCCCAGGGCCAGTTCACTCCCAGTGGACAGCCAGGGCTGAAAACCGGGTCCCCCCAGGGCCAGTTCACTCCCAGTGGACAGCCAGGGCTGAAAGCCGGGTCCCCCCCAGGGCCAGTTCACTCCCAGTGGACAGCCAGGGCTGAAAGCCGGGTCCCCCCAGGGCCAGTTCACACCCTGTGGACAGCCAGGGCTGAAAGCCGGGTCCCCCCCAGGGCCAGTTCACTCCCAGTGGACAGCCAGGGCTGAAAGCCGGGTCCCCCCCAGGGCCAGTTCACTCCCAGTGGACAGCCAGGGCTGAAAGCCGGGTCCCCCCCAGGGCCAGTTCACTCCCAGTGGACAGCCAGGGCTGAAAGCCGGGTCCCCCCAGGGCCAGTTCACTCCCAGTGGACAGCCAGGGCTGAAAGCCGGGTCCCCCCAGGGCCAGTTCACACCCTGTGGACAGCCAGGGCTGAAAGCCGGGTCCCCCAGGGTGGCACAGGGGAGGCAGGGCCCCGCCCACCCCACCCACTGCCCCGCCCACCCCGCCCGCTGCCCCGCCCCTCCTTACAGACCAGCCGGCCCCACCCTGAGTACAAGGCAGGGGAGCTCCTGCCCCCTTCCACCCTGACTTTAATGACTGTGATTACAGTGGCGGCTCCAGCAGCTCTAATCTGCTTAATGTAGGCACACACTCCCCCACCCCCACCCACAGCGCCGGCTTTAACCCTTTGGCTGCTGCAGGGGAGAGGGGGGCTGTCTGAGTGGTGCCCACTCCTGGACTGGACTGTGGCCCCTCCCCCATTCATGTGTTGAAGTCCCACCCCCTAGAAGCTCAGAATGTGACTGCATGTGGAGACAGTCTGCAAAGAGGTCATTGAGTGGGGCCGGCACCCCATATTAGCCCAGGTTCAAGTCCCAGCTCCTCCATTTCCAATCCAGCTCCCTGCTAATGTGTCTGGGAAGGCAGCGGAAGATGGCGCAAGTGCTTGGGCCCCTTCACCCATGTGGGAGATCCAGAAGAAGCTCCTGGCTCCTGGCTTTAGTGTGGCCCAGTACTGGTCCTTGCCAGCCATCTGGGGAGTAACCCAATGGATGGAAGATCTCTCTCTGTCTCTCTCTCTCTCCCCCTCCCTCTCTCCCTTTATAATTCTGACTTTCAAATGAATAAATAAATCTTTAAAAAACAGGACATTAAGTAAAGTGAGGTCATTGGGGGGCCCTGCCCCCATGACTGGTGGACACGCTCCCACAGAGGACAACGCTGTGCACGAGGCCTCAGGAGACCCCAACCCCGCTAACACCGGGAATTTCTGCTGCTCAAGGCAGCTGGCTGGGGTGCTCGTGGTGCCAGCCCCAGCAGCCACACAGTCCCCGTGTGGGGGATGGGGAGAGTGGCGTGGGGGGCTGTGTGCCAGCTGGCCGTCCCGTGCAGGTGCAGGTGTGCGTGGGAGCGTGGCTGTTCCTCTGTGTGTCTGCGGGAGCTCCGACGGGAGAGGCTGCCGGGCTCCCCACCAGCCTCGTGGAGCGTGCAGCCTTGCCCTCTTGGCCAGGAGGGCAGGAAATCGGTCACTGGTCAGGGCAGGAGCAGGCAACTTTGACTCGTGTGCCCTTGAGCGTGGCTGTCCCAGATAATCCACTCCGTGGTGAGACAGGAGCAGAGCGTGCGGGCACTGCTGGGAGGCAGGCTGCTTCCCCACTCCATTGTCAAGGTCATGCCTGCAGGTACCCCCCCCCTGCCGTGGGATACCTGAAGGTCAATGCCAGACTGTGAGAGGCAGGTGCACAGCCTCAGGGTCACCTCGGGAGGAGCCGCCAGCTGCTGCTGCGGTGGGGGAGGGGGGTCCTGGGGTGCAGATTGGAGTCTACAGCAGGGGGTGGCCGAGAGCTGAGCGGAGGAGAGGGCGGGAGTGTTCAGCCCCCCACCCTCATCCAGGAGGGCGACGGCTTTGCTCCTGTGTAACGGTGCAGAACAGCTGGGCGGCCGCGGCCCCAGGACTCCACACGCACACCTGGCTGGAACACCTGGGTGTGGGCCACCTGTGTGAGGGCCTCCCTCCCGCTGCCTCTCCCGGGCGCAGCTCTCACCCCCGGCAGCCCCTTCCCGTCTTGGGTGAAAATTCTGTCGGGCTGGAGGGTTCCTGAAATTTTGGACTGCTTGTTGCCAAGGCAACGCAGCACACACACTGATGCCCCCCACCCCGCCTTGCTGCTCAGTGCCCCTGGGCTTCAGGGGTCCCCACAGGGCCACGCACTCGGCGACACACTGGAGGAGCTCACGGAAAACTCGGCAGTCGGGGGCCTCCCACCTGTGAGGGGCGGCACAGAGCACAGCACGCGGGGCAGTGACGCGTGCAGGGGCTCAGCCCACGATGCCCACGGGGACTCAGCACCATGTGCGCACTGGGGAGGTCACACAGGCAAGCCCAGCCGAGCAACTGTCCCCAACAGAGGCAGCTGTTCGTGTCACCATCAAGCCATTCGTGCCATCTGGGCGCAGGGAGCCACTGTCACCACTGGGGAAGGGAGGGGTGGCCCCAGCACACGGTCTGGCTCCGAGCCGGCCTCTCGGGCAGGTCCGACGCTGCAGCCCTGGTCTCCAGGCTCAGGAGGGCCTTTCTCAGCCCAAGACCTGACCAGCCCCTCTCTGCTGTCCTGGTCCCGCCCCTCTCCTCTCCCACCCGCTGTGACCCCGCCCCACCTCGGCCTCCGCTGCTGAGTGGAGGACCTTGGTGCCCGACACAGCCGGGGCCGGGCTCTCCATCCGGGTCTCCCACATGAGCGGCAGGGGCTCAGCACTTGAGCCGTCACCTGCTGCCTCCCAGGGTGTGCAGTAGCAGGAGGGAGGGTGGGAAGCAGAGGTGGAGGCCGGACTCAGCCCCCACATCCGACGTGGGGGGCGAGCATCCCAAGTGGCAGCTTAGCCCACTGCCCCAGCGCCCGCCCCAGGTTTCCAGGGCCACCTGCTGAGCCGTCGGGGGTCCTGAGCAGCCAGCAGCACCGAGGCCGGTAGAGGTTTGGACACCTCGGGAGGAGGAAGCTGGGGGGGCAGCCGCTACGTGTCTGGGTGGTCCTCACCCTCGCCGACTCAACTCTTCCCTCCAGCCAGGAGCCGCCCAGAGGGAGTCAGCGAAGGGTCTACTGCAAGGCCTCGTGCATCACCGAGGGGGGCGGAGGCTCTGCCCGCAGCCGCAGGTGTGGGTCAGGGGTTCTACCGGGGAGCAGCGCCACAAGGCACCGGCGACTCCATGAAGCGGGGAGTATGTTCTGGGTCCCGGGATGAGGCCACCAGACCAGGGCCTCTTCTGAGCCGGCGGGCAAACCAGGCAGAGGGGCTGGGGTCCATGTGCAGGTGGGGGATGGGCCTCAAGGCGGAGTGGGTGGGGGTGGGGAGAGGGAGGCTGGTGGCAGGTACTCTGGGTTCTGTAGGAGTTGGGGACAATGCCCCAGCCCCAGCCCCCCAGGTCGGCTCACGGCGCTGCCTCTCTCTCTGTTCCTGGGCCAGACCCAATTCATGAGCATCCCAAAAACGGATTGAGAAGAAAACAGAGGAGAGCCTTCAGTCCCACGAGCGGCTGAGAGCCGGGCGGCGGCGCCTCCATTTTGCATTTCTCGGATTAGGCCAGCAGACAGAGCTTAATCAAGATGCTTTCTCCGTCCGTCAGAGCAGAGAGGGAGGGCGGAGAAGGGGTTCGTGACCCACATTCTGGGAGGACACTTCAGCGCCCACATGACGTCCCATGGGCCCTGCAGGTGCGCTGGCGGCCGGGCCGGACGAGGGCGCCTCGCGCTGACCCTGGCCTCGGCTCCTTAAACATCTTCTCTCCTTTGGTTGCAGGGCGGTGAGCACCTGGTCCTCAGTCGCCCTCCGCGCCGTGTCCCCAACACAGTCCAGGGAGAGCAGAGGACACCCTGGGCCAGGCGTGGGGGCAGGTCAGCAAGCCCAGTCCCAGCTCTTCTCACACTGTTCATGGAGCTGCGGTCCAGTTACTGCGTCTGAAAAGCTGAGATACAATTCACCCGAAACCCACGCCTCGAGAGCGAACAACTGAGTTGCTGATTTCTTGAGGTGTATTTCTTTATTATTTTTTAAGGATTTATGTATTTATTTGAAAGTCAGAGTTATATACACACACACAGAGAGAGAGAGAGAGGGGTCTTCCATCCTCTGGTTCACTCCCCAGATGACTGCAATGGCAGGGCTGGGCCAGGCCGAAGCCAGGAGCCAGGAGCTTCTCGGGCCGTCTTCCACTGCTTTCCCAGGAGCATTAGCAGGGAGCTGGATGGGAAGTGGAGCAGCCAGGACTTGAACCAGCGTCCCTATGGGATGCCAGTGTCCCCGGCGGCAGCTTTTCCCGCTACGCCAGAGCTGGCCCCGTGCGCTTCTGAGTTTAGTGCACTTGAGACCGTGCAAACCCCCCTCTCGCGCTTCAGGACATCCTACACCCGCTGGAACGCACTCCCTTTTCGGCCTCCCTAGCTGGTCCCTGCAAACCCGGGAGTTCCCGGCTCTGTGGATTTGCCCATTCTGGAGATTTACGCAAAGGGAATCGTGGAATATCTGCCCATTTGTGCCCGGCTTCATTGGCTTAGCAGAGTGTGCTCAAGGTTCACCGACACTGCAGCACCTAGCAGAGTTTCATTCCTTTAAAAACCTGCTTTGTGGCAAAGCACCCGGCAGAATGCGCCATCCGAGCGGTTTCTAAGTGTGCAGCACGGCGGCGTTAAGTACGTTCGCACTTGCTGTGCGAGCGTCCCGGAACCGAAACTCCGGGGGCGGGCGTTCGGGTCCGTGGTTAAGCCGCTGCCTGGGACTCCTGCGGGGCTCCTGGCTTCCACTCTGTTGACAGTGGGAAGACCCCGCGTGGGGCTGGGTACCCTGAGGCCCTGGCACACGGGGGAAGGTGGCAAGGTGCCCTGGGAGGCAGTCTCCGGACTCTGCTCTCCTACATCACCCTCGCCAGGGTGGAAGCAAGGCCCGGTGAGCCCCCTCCCCACCCCCGTGGGGATGCCCAGTTTGCAGCCGGAGGAAGGGAGGCAGCTGGCGGGGCCTGTCGGCCTGAGGGCAGCCCCTCCTCCGGGGGCGCCTGCAGCCCTCAGACAGAGCACCCCTCTTCCCGGAGCCTGAGCTCCTTGGGCGCAGCGGCTCACGCCTGCCCCCGGTCCCCTGGCCAGGGCTTGAGGCCAGCGAGTGACAGACCCCCGGTCCCCTGGCCAGGGCTTGAGCCCAGCGAGTGACAGACCCCCGGTCCCCTGGCCAGGGCTTGAGCCCAGCGAGTGACAGACCCCCGGTCCCCTGGCCAGGGCTTGAGCCCAGCGAGTGACAGACCCCCGGTCCCCTGGCCAGGGCTTGAGCCCAGCGAGTGACAGACCCCCGGTCCCCTGGCCAGGTGCAGTGTGCGGTCTGCCGGGCTCGGTTTGGAATCTGGATCAGCGGCGCCCAGCAGGTCCCCCTCTGAGCTGGTTCCTCATCCGTGTGTTGGGGACGGGCGCTCAGACACGGGCAGCGTGGAGCTCGTGGTGCCTGGCGATGCTGGCTCTGCCAAGCAGGTGCGGTTTCCTGCGGCAGCTGTCACCCGGAGCCACACAGTTAGGGACACAGAACAGCACACGTTTCTCAGCGTGGGTCGAGCTCAGGTGTCAGAGGGGAGAACTTGTATTTTTGGCTTTTGGAGGCCACGTGCATTCATTCCCTGGCTCTGGGCCCCTTCCTCCGTCTTCCCAGCCGATGTGGCTGGTGGAGTCTCTCACAGCCTCCCCTGACTCCCTCTGCTGCAGTCAAGGATCCTTGGGGCTAGAGCCCCGCCCCCACGCAGGCAATCCTGGACAATCTCTGTGTCTGAGGTCTTTTTAGACACTGACCTGAGGGGCCGGCTTGCAGTGCGGCACGCTAAGCTGCTGCCTGTGACGCTGGCCCCCGCTGGGAGCACCTCCAGTTCCAGGGCTCAGGCCCCAGCTGCTCCGCTGCCTGCGCCGCTTCCTGCCAATGCGCCTGGGAGAGCACTGGAGGACGGGCCAAGTACCCGGGCCCCGGCCACCCACGTGGGGGACCTGCATGGAGCTCCAAGGGCCTGGTCCAGCCCCCGCTTTGGCAGGTATTTGGGGAATGAACCAGTGGATGGAAGATCTCTCTCTCTCTCCTCCCTCTCCCTGCCATTCTGCCTTTGAAATAAATAAAAAATAAATCTTAAAAAAATGTATTTGAGAGGCAGAGTGAGATGGCGCCATCTGCTGGTTTACTCCCCCAGTGCCCACAGCGGCTGGGCGGGGGCTGGGACTGAGGCCCAGAGCCAGAACTCAAACCTGGTCTCCGTCACAGCCACAGGAACCCGATTCAGGCGCCACCGCTGCCGCCTCCCAGCCAGGAGGAGAAAGCTGGAGTCAGGCACGGAGCTGGCTCACGCCCAGGTGCCCGACGTGGCCCTCTTAGGCCACAGTCTCGGCACTGCACACTCAGCCGTCTGTGCAGCAGCCTGGATGCCTCGTTCATCAGTCTAATTAATTAATTCACACTCGCAGGGATCAGGCCCTGGGCATCTCTGAGGGGCCACGAGGTGGCCAGCCCGGACGGCTCCTCCCATGTTCCTGCGAGCGGCCCGTGATGCAAGGACGGAGAGCGCCCAGAGGGAAAGGGGGTCGTTTGAAAAGTTGACCTGCAAGATCAGATCTACGTAAGTCAGGACTGTAAGCACAGTAACCACTCAGAGTCCCGCAGCAGGCGCTCGTAAGCAGAATCTCAGTTCGTGACATGCACACACAGACACAGGTGCACACACACACACGCATGCATGAACAGACACACATGCATGAACAGACACGCATGCACACACACACACACGTGCACACAGACACGCGTGCACGCAAGACACGCGTGCACACAGACACACATGCATGAACAGACACGCGTGCATGCACAGACACGCGTGCACACAGAGACACACATGCACACACAGACATGCATGCATGAACAGACACATGTGCACACACAGACATGCATGCACACACAGACACGCGTGCACGCACAGACATACATGCACACACAGACACGTGTGCACACACAGACATGCATGCACACAGACATGCATGCACACACAGACACAGGTGCACACACAGACACGCGTGCACACACAGACACGCATGCATGAACAGACACATGTGCACACACAGACACACATGCACACAGAGACACACGTGCACTCACAGACACACATGCACCCACAGACACAGGTGCACGCACAGACACGCGTACACGCACAGACACGCGTGCACGCGGACACAGCAGCCTCCCTCCCTGCAGAGCAGGGAAAAGTACACTAGGCTGCTCCCGGCTCCCACAAGCTGTGCAGCAGAATGGCCCTTCTGGCATAAATAAAAATAAACCCCAGACGCCGCTGTTCAACGGGAGGATTAGCCCGAATGTTGTGAAACACAAGCAGGAGCTACGCTTTGCGGGGACGGCTCGCCCCACTTCGCGCCGTCGCCTCGCGTGCAGCGTGGGCGAGGCTGCGGTGACGTCACTCACACGTCGCTCTCCGGCCCGGGACACGGGCCTGTCGCCCCGTGATGCGCCGTGGCTGTGGCCAGGCCCGGGAAGTGGGGATGTCAAATGCCGGGAGCGGTTTCCTTCCTCTCACCTGGCTCCCCTGGAGCTCCAGGGACAACCCGGACGCTGCGGCACCCTGGGAGCGGCAGTCAAGGCTCCCAGCCCCAGCCGGGCCCAGAGGGCTCAGGGGCAGCCCACCCTTGCCCGCCCCCAGCACTGCTGACCTTCCTTGGGGGCGGGGGCTCCGCGCTCTGTGCCTCCTGCAGCGGCGGGCCTTCCAACAATAGCGTTTGCTGCCTTGCACGCCGAGCTAAAAATATTGAGCCTACATTTGAAGTTCCACAGCTTCACCCGAGAGGCCTGGCTTCCTGGCTTCTCCCACGGCCACACGGAGCACGGGTGGCCTGTCCTCCCCAGGGGCTGCCAGTTCCTGTCCACGTGGTCCCTGTCATGGCCCCCGCCCCCGAGCCATGACCCCCAGGACCTCAGCGCCTGGGTTTATCTGGGAGCAGGGCCTTGGCAGCTGTCCTGAGCGAGGGCCGGCGGCCGGGGTCAGGGCGGGCTCTGGGTCCAGCGCCTGACACTCTGATGAGGAGAGGGGAACCAGGACACACGGCGACAGACAGAGCAACAGCCACACGTCCACGGGCAGAGGCTGGAGGCACAAACAGCAGCATCACAGCCCCGGGACGGAGGCTCCCGGCTGGAGTTGAGACCCCCGGACGGCAAGGAGGGCGGCCTGGTGGTCATTCGTTACCGTAGTCTGGGGCGGCGCTCCAACCCTTCCCTGGGCTGCCTGCGCATTGTCCCACAGACGCCCTCCACAGCCCGGCCTGGGCCTCCGGGGCTATGGGCTTCTCTGGCCTCTCCAGCCCGGCCAGCAGGATCAAGGGTGGCAGGAGGGGGCCCAGATGCACTTGGAGTCCCCCCCCCCCGCCAATGCGAGCCTGCACCCCCACCCCCGCCCTGGGCTCGCTCCCGTTCTTTTGTAGCCGTGATGGCACAGGGGAGGCTGGGGGTCTGGTGCCACCGGACACCAGTGCTGGGGTGTGACCTCCCGTGGGAGGGGGCTCCCTGCTCCCCGCACCCCCTTGCTTAGCCTCATCGCAGGTGATGGGCGTTTGTCTGGATCTGTGGCTCTCCACCCTGGCCATTCACACTGTGAAATCTGTGGCATTAAACACCCAAAGCGGGCCAGCTCCAGGAACCCAGTCAAACACGCACACGCAGGCGGGCGCTTGGACAAGCAGTCAGGATGCCTGTCCCGTGTCAGCCCTGGCCTGCTCCTCACTCTGCTTCCTGCCAGTGTAGACCCTGGGGCAGTGGGGACACACAAGCAGGTAACTGTGTCTCTGCCACCCACGTGGGAGGCCTGGGCTGAGCTCCAGCACCCGGAGGCCGCACCCGGCATGTGGGGAGCGCTCTCTGCCTCTCCTCACAGACAAAGCACTCCGTCTTCCTGCGTTCGGCTGACCAGCCTGCTCTGAGCCAGGGCCACGGCGTCGGCCTGTGGCGCACGGTCCTGGTGTGGGGGCCCAGAAGCAGACGCCGGGCAAGGATCGGAGTGCAGGTCGTTTATCTGGAAGGCGCTGTGAGTTCGGTTTGGTGTGGGTGCTGAATGTCCCCCCAGAGGCCCATGGTTAAAGGCTTGGTCCCAGGGCCGGCGCTGTGCCGGAGAAAGCCCTCTGTCTGCAGTGCCGGCATCCCACGGGGGCGCCAGTTCGAGTCCCAGCTGCTCCACTTCTGATCCAGCTCCCTGCTAACAGCCTGGGAAAGCAGTGGAAGATGACCCAAGTGCTTGGGCCCCTGCACCCACGTGGGAGACCCGGAAGAAGCGCCTGGCTTTGGCCTGGTCCAGTTCCAGCCGTTGTGGCCATTTGGAGAGTGAAGCAGTGGATGGAAGACCTCTCTCTCTCTCTCTCTCACTCTCTCTCTCTCTCTCTCTCTCTCTGTATTTCTGCCTTACAAATAAATAAAATAATAATAAAAGGCTTGATCCCCACAGCCTTGTCTTGCGGCCCTAGGAGGGTGGAAACTCCATGCAAGCACAGCGTTTGGAGGCGAGCTCTTTGGGAGTGGCCTGGCTTGGACCGGCCACCAGGGGGAGCCTCCAGGGTTAAATCCCGGTGCCTTCATAGGTCGCCACGTGGACACAGATGGGGGTGCACGCTTGTGTCTCACCACGTCCCGCTCTGTGCCACCTCAGGGCTCTGCCACGGGACAGCATCACCAGGGGCCAGCCCCGGGGGCCTGCCTGAGTTTGGGGTGTGGGGCTCCAAAGCCATGAGCTGAAATGAACCTCTGGTTTATAAAGCCGCTGCCCTAGGCATTTCATTGCCGTAACCACAAGCCGACTGCTAAGGAGGCCACCAGAGAACACCGACCGATGGGGGCGGAGAGAAGCAGAGGGGGCGGGAAGCCAGCGCGGAGCTGTCAGACGGGCAGATTCTGTGCCACCCTGGGGCCCCGGAGCTCAAAGACGCTCCCACGTGGAGCCGGCCCCAGAGGGCCCCGTCCGGGGGACAGGAGCAGGGCCTCTGCTCAAGGCCTGTTTTAGGGGCACCGCCTCTGTGGCCCTTGGGTCTTGGCCCTGTGAGTTCTAGCAAATTCCCTCAGCCAGGGAGCCCTCAGGCGGGGAGCGGGAGGCCTCTCAGTGAGCTGCCTTGTGATCGCGGGGGTGAGTCCGTGAGGGACGCGGGCAGGGCCCTGAGAGCAGCCTTGGCGCCAGCGATCGACAGCTGCAGACACCCAGGCGTGGCGGGGGCTCGGCCCCCACGTGGCACGGGGCAGTGATTCGCAGTTGTTCTCCTAATGGCTAACAGCGCCACACAGGGCAAGAAGAACCACCAGACAAGAGGCTGGCAGAGGGGAGACTGACAGCTCCCTGCACCTTCCTGTCTGCCCAAGCCCACCCTCAAATGGCAAAGGGTGGCCTCCCCCCGCTACCTCCGAGCCGGATCCACGAGAGCAAAGCCCAGAGGGAGAGGGAGGGGGTACCCTCCCCCACCTACTAAGTCCTGGCCTCTGTCCTGTCTCCCCTCCCCCCATGATCCCCACCAGATTTGGCCGTAACCTCTGGGAGGGACGGCACCTCCACCTATTGGCATAAATGCCAGCCCAGGGTCAGGCCAACCCTCTGAGTTGCGGCAAACACACACAGTTCGGCTGTTTCATCGCTGAGCATAGCTGTGGCTTTGGCCTTGACCGCCAGGGGTGACGGTTCTGCCCGACTTGCTGGCAGGTGGGGGCACCCAG
Source organism: Oryctolagus cuniculus (assembly GCF_051225735.1). Lineage (NCBI taxonomy): Eukaryota > Metazoa > Chordata > Mammalia > Lagomorpha > Leporidae > Oryctolagus > Oryctolagus cuniculus. The sequence goes on along the minus strand of NC_142883.1, from coordinate 4,024,903 downwards.
TGGCAACCCAAGCCGGCCAGCCGGCCAAATGTCCCGCCACCATTTCTCAGTCCTCTGCACTGAGCCAGGTCAGCACGCCCTTGCCCAGTGCGAATGCGTTAGCTCGGTGGTACAGCACATTAATCCGCCAGCACCATTTATCACCGTCTTCGCACTCGCAGGGAGCCAGGCGATGAGATAATGGAGCCCGGGACAGGTGGATTTGGATGAGAAGCAGCAGGGAGGCTTGGGCCGTGAGTCACTGCCAGTGAGAAATGCTCCCAGCCGGCAGGCTGGCCAGCGAGCCAGTGTGTGCGTCGGGGGGGTCCCGGGGCTGGCTGGCCGGGGCCAGGGCCGGAGGCGGGAGAAGAAAGGGGGCAGAATCCCCCTCGGGGTCGGCGGTGCCATTCCACCGGTTTTCCCAGCTCGGAGGGCTTCCCAGCATGCAGCTGTCAGGTGCAGCTTTGCTCCGAGCGAACTGCTCCCAGCTCTGCAGCTGCAAACAGCCTGGGGGTGTGGGGAGAGCACGGGGATGCGCAGAGACAGGAAGCCCACAAGTTTTGGGGCTGCCAGGAGCCTGGGGCACTGGCACCCTGGCTCGCAGGATCTGAGGCTGGAATCCAGGCCCGCGCAGGTGCCCTCGACCTGGTGCTAGGCCCGGGCGCCGACACCCGCTTATGCTCCCGTCAGTAAGAGAGGAGAGGAGTCGAAGGAGTTTTTGACCCACATGAGACGCAAGATGGGTGACCGGCCAAGCGCTGGGCGGGTGGGGAGTAGCTGGTGCTGGGGCCCAGAGGAACGGCGCGGGCAGAGCCCCAGCGTCGACCCCTGCGCACGGCGGAAGCGAAGGGGTCTCTGCGCTCTGCAGAGCTTAAGCAGCCGGGGTCCCAGGGGCCGGGCCAGGACCCGGCATCGCCTACGGGGAGGGGAGGGGCCAGGGCCGCCCCCCGCCGCTCGCAGGGCGGGCGCAGAGCCGGGCCGCGGCCGCAAGGTGGCGCCGGCGCGCCGGGGAAGCGCGGCCGCCGCTCCCGGGCCGCCCCAGCGCCGCGCCGCGCCGCCTCCGAGGGAACAATGCGGCGCCTGCGGGCGTAGCGCAGCGCGGGGCCGGGCGCCGGACACCCGAGCGCGGGCAGCTGGGCCGGCGGGCGAGCGGGCGGGCGGGCGGGCGCGGGGCGCCTCGCGCAGGGCCATGGGCGCGGCGCAGCGCGGGGCCGGGGGCTGGCGCGGCCCGCAGGCGCTGGGGGCCGGGGCGCGGGCCCGGGGCCGCCTCTAGCCGGCACCGGGGATGCGGGCGCCGTCCGCGGGGAGCCCGTCTGCGCGCCGCGGCGCCGTCCCGCCCAGCGAGCGAGCCCGAGCAGGCAGACGCGCGGCCGGCGGTCTGGGGGCGCGCCGCCTCCCGGCCCCCAAAATGTGAGCTCCGGGAGGGAGGAGACGCAGAGACGGCCGGGCCGGGCGCCCTCGCCGCCCTCCGGCAGCCGCGCCGCCCCCTTCCCCGCCGCCCAGGCCGCGCCACCCGCGGGCGGCGGGCTGAGCCGCGAGGCCACCGCGCCCGCGCCCCTCGGCCCGCAGCGGGTTCGCGGCCCGGACGCGCCAGGAGCCTGGCCCAGGACGGCGCGTCCGGCCTCGCCCGCGGCTTCTCGGCCGGACAAGTTCGAACCATGATCGCGGTCAACCCCGATGGGAAGATAATGGTCAGGAGATGCCTGGTCACCCTGAGACCCTTTCGGTAAAGTTCGCTCGGGGTGGCGCGGGGGAGGGGCGGGCTGGCGCGTCCCGGCCGCGGAGGGGGCTGCGAGGGCCGCGGGGGCTCGCATCCGCCGGGGCTGGGGCTTCGGGGGCGGCGGGAGGGGTGTGTAATTATGGAGAGGGACCGGGCGTGGAGTGGGGCTGGGGGCAGAGCGCGCTCGGCCTGTGGCGCGGCCTGGGAGGTGCCCCAGCCCGCGTCCCCGCCCCGTCCCTCGGGTCCTTCCTCGCGGTCCCAGCCCGGACGGCCCCAGCCCGGCGGCGAAGTTGGTGCGCGCGCCCAGACGGCGCCCCCTCCGTCCCGCCCGTGGTCCCTGAAATCGGCCCGCCCACCCCGTCCCCGTCCTGGGCGCTCCCAGAGGGTCGCCCGCCCACCCGAAGAGAGGGCCCCAGACTTTGGGGTGAGGACCCCCCTCCCGCCGGGGATTCGCCCCCGGACCCTGGGAGAGGCGGGGGCTTCGGCGGGACTGTGGGGGGCTGGGGTGGAAGCGAGGACGACCCCCGCCCCCGCCTGGCGACACGCACGTCGGGGCACCCCGGGCGAGGCCAGGCTGGGGAGTGGGCGTGGAGGGCGCTGAGGGTGTGGCGGGGGTGGTGGGAGGCTGGATTCGTGCCGCGGCCACAGGTGGGGTCCAGGTGGGAGCCCACCAGGGCAGTAGCAGGTGGCCAAGACGCCCGAGGCTTGGCTGAGGGAGGGGCCAGACCGGGCCCTGATCCCTTAAATACCCCGTCTCCGGGTTTCGGGATGGGGTGGGGAGACCGTGGGGGCGCCCCCTCCTATATTGGGGGGAGTGAGGACAGTGAGGCAGACAGCCTCTGGGGACAGCAGGTGTTTGGCTGGCCAGGAGCTGGGGGTTCCTAAGGGTAGGGCCTCAGGCGGGCGACTGGGGCTGTTGGGAGACCCCTGCCTCTGGTGCCCCTGGGAAGCAGGGTGGGAACGGACCTTACTCCTCCAGGGAAATCCCGGACAGCTGAGAGTGTCCTCACCCCCTCTCCCACCCCGGGTGGCTCCCGCCCAGCAAAGCTCATTCCCATCGCAGTGGTGCTGGCCAGGACCCCAGCACCACGGACAGCGCTCGCCCTCCTGTGCTCTGGGTGCCTGTCTGAACTCAGGGGTCCCTGGGGGAGTTCCCCCAGGGTCTTCATGTCCCCTTTAGATGTTGGGGAGGGGGCTCTGATCACATCACTCAAAGGCAGGCTGGGGACCCTGATGCCCGTGCTGTGCTGGTCCCTCCCGGCAGGCTGCCTGTGGGTGGATGTGTGGATGGGAGAGACCATTGCAACTCAGATCCACTGTAAGCGCCCCAGCTGCTTTGGGGGCCTGGACCCCGGGGCTGGGGTCTGGCAGAGAGAGATGCAGAGAAAGTGAGTTGGAAGCTTCAGGCTCTGGGCTGAAGGTGTAGACACCTTTGTCACCGTAGCCAGTCCAGGTGTCGTTCCTTGTCCTCAGGCTTGGGGGACCAATGGCTGATTTCTCCTGGGTGTGTGACCTCCCTCTCCTGAGCCCAGCCTGGCCCGGGGTCTGAGCCCCACCACCCGGCTTGGGGAATTCGGTGAGGGACGCGTGTGCCCTCCCCAGAGACGCGCGTCTCCCGCACTCCGGTTCTGCACTCCGGTTGCCAACAGCTTCCTTGAAGTACAGGCTGGGAGAATTGTTGTGCCTTTTATTTTCTTCTGCAATTATGTATTTTCTTTAATGGACCAAATTTTAATTAAATACTGCTCTGCCAGCCTCAAATAATGAAGATTAAAATGCATAAAGCAAGTGTTGCATAAAGATACGGACAAGCGTGGGGTCTGGGGATGCAGGGGGTGGGGGGCTGGGAGTCTCCGGCAGGACCTGTGAGGCTCCTGGGCAGCCCGGCTCCACAGCAGATGGGGTCCCTCGCCCTGGTCTGGGTGGGGGCTTCCCTTTCAGCTCAGCAGGCTCACCAAGTCCTCTCTGTGGGTCAGTGTCCCGGAACAGGTGCCACCTCTGGCCCTCCCCACGGATCCTGTTTGGGGCTCAGGCTCTGGTCCTGCAGCAGCAGGGGCAGCCTGCACCACACTTGGGGGGGGGCGCTCTGTGCTTTGTCCCCTGCTGTCCTCCCGGCACTGCCCCAGGGCCTTGCAGCCTGGTGGACAACCAATAACTCGTATTATAATAGGGAAGGAACAGATGAGGTCACGCCTTGGCAGCCACCTCCCGAGATCCAGCGGGGCAGACGCACACCCGTGTGACGCCCTGTTCGCTGACCAGCTGGTGTGTGCTGCCTGGTGGACATGTGCGGGGGCCGTGTGGCCCTGCCCTGGCGAGCTTAGCATCTGGGCGTGGTGGGCAGCACACAGCGGAGGACATCTCCCCACAGGCCTGTGTCTGGTGCGGCATCCAGGCCTGGCTGGTTGCACTGAGGCTGGCCCGGGAGACCGATGGGTTGGGCCCAGTTCCTCGCTCTCTGGCTGGCCTTGAGCCCTGCTGTGTGCATCCGTACCTGTGGCCCTCAGGCTTCCGACTGCATGAGAATCCTTGGAGCACCTGCTGCAGCAGATTGTCTGTGGGGCAGAGGCTCCAGTCTGGGGATGAAATTTCCCAGCCAAGCGTCCAGATGAGCATACTTCTCCCTCACCGTCTTCTGTGGGCTGTGGGCTAGTTTCTTTCCCCCCTTCCTTTCCATTTATTTATTTGAAAGAGAGAGAGGGGGGACAAACAGAGAGAGAGAGAGAGAGGGAGGGAGAGAGAGAGAGAGGGAGAGAGATCTTCCGTCTTCACTCCCCAAATGTCTACAATGGCTGTGTCTGGGCCAGGCTGAAGCCAGGAGCTTCTTCCAGGTCTCTCTCGTGGGTGCACTTGGGCCATCCTCTCTGCTTTCCCAGGCCCTAGCAGGGAGCTGGGTCAAAGTGGAGCAGTTGGGACTTGAACCAGTGCCTCTGTGGGATGCTGGCATCACAGGTGGTGGCTTAACCCGCTGCACCAGAGCGCCGGTGCCCAGGGCCGGTTGCTGGCAGCCAACTGTCTTCATCCGAGGGGTGGGAGCCCCCGGGCCTTGGAGATCCTCTCCTTTCGTTCTTGCTTCCTTCGCGATTCGCTCGGCCTGGAGCGCTCCCGGCGCTTTACGCAGGGGGAGCCGGGGGAGCCCCGTGTCGCCGGCCTGCCTGACCCGCTCCATCCCTCTCCGCAGGCTTTTCGTCCTGGGCATCGGCTTCTTCACGCTCTGCTTCCTGATGACGTCTCTGGGGGGCCAGTTCTCGGCTCGGCGCCTGGGGGACGCGCCCCTCACCATCCGCACGGAAGGTATGGCGGGGGTGCCGAGGGGGTGCGGGTGTAGGTGGGAGGAATGGGAGGGGCCCCTGTCCCAGGCCTCCTGGCCACCTTGTTGGTGGATGTGTGCACAGAGCGGGACCTGGCAGCCTGCTGTGGCCCTGGGCCTGGCTGTGTGTTCAGACTTCCTGTGGCCCGGGTTCCTGGGGTCTCCCAGGCACCAGAGGAGGCTCCCGGTGGCTTCTTTAGCTGGGTGTCCCCCTCCCCCTCCCCCTCTCCCTCTCCCTCATAGTCTGGGGGTCTCAGACTATGACACCTGTGCCCTGAGACTCTCCTAACAGTGCCTGTGGCCCAGGCTTGGCCACGGTGAGGTCAGGCCTGGGCCCGGGTTCGTGTGCCTTGTTGATTTCTGAGCTCCCAGGACACAGGTGTGTCCTGGCCCTCGCCCGCGGGACCCTTGCAGGGCTGTGGAATTAGGGGTTCAGAGCACGGGGCCCTGGGACTAGCCAGGCCTGGGCTTGCATCTTGGTTCCCCAGCTGTCAGCCGCGTGCTGCACCTGCAGGGGAGGGGCGCGTCGGCCGCTGGTGCTGGATCGCTGGGCTCCCACGTGGCACAGCGCGACGCACCGGGAGGCCTCCCAAAGCCAGGCGCTGGCTCCTGTGCTGCTCACGTGGGATGCAGGGCAGTGCAGGGGCCGCTGTGTCCTGGGGGCTCGTTGGTCTCTGCTGGGAAGGGGGCTCCTGGGACACTCAGGGGGCTGTGGGGCTCCCCCGCCCCTCTGCGGAGGAGTCTTTTTGAGGTCCACCCCTTCAACTCTCAGGGCTCGGCTGTGCGGCTTCCCTGTCCCCGACACCCCAGGGGGGTGGGTGGTCAGCCAGGCTGGGTGCCTGGGGAGGCGCTCACTAGGCCATCTGGTGCCCGTCGTCAGATTCGTTCCTCTGGGTAGCACACATCCTCACGCTGGCACAAGCTCCCCGAAGACGCCTGGCGCTATTAGTCACTCAAGGCCGAGTGGAAGGTAATTTATGCCGTCTCTGGCTCCTGAGCCCCCGTCTTCCCGGCTGGCGAGTGGGGGTAAACCTGCCGCCCTCCCGGGCTGTCGTGAGGCTGTGTGGAGGCGACACCTGGGAGGCTTGGTGGAGGTGTGGCTCTCTGCAGGGGCACGCAGAGAAGCGAACTGGGGGCAGAGGGCCAAGGTGGTGCTGGATTTTTTTTTTTTATTTGACAGTAGAGTTATAGACAGTGAGAGAGGGAGACAGAGAGAAAGGTCTTCCTTCCGTTGGTTCACTCCCCAAATAGCTGCTACAGCCGGCGCTGCGCTGATCCGAAGCCAGGAACCAGGTGCTTCCTCTTGGTCTCCCAGGCAGGTGCAGGGCCCAAGCACTTGGGCCATCCACCACTGCCCTCCCGGGCCACAGCAGAGAGCTGGACTGGAAGAGGAGCAACTGGGACTAGAACCCGGTGCCCATATGGGATGCCGGTACCGCAGGCAGAGGATTTACCAAGTGAGCCATGGCCCTGGCCCTGCATTTTTTTTTTTAAAGATTTATTTATTTGAGAGACAGAGTTAGAGAGAGAGAGACAGAGCCATCTTCCATCTGCTGGTTCATCCCCAAATGGCTGCAATGGCCAGGCGGGGCCGGGATGAAGCCAGGAGTCTCCCACGTGGGTGCAGGGGCTCATGCACTTGAGCCATCCCCTGCTGCTTTCCCGGGCGTGTTAGCAGGCAGCCGGATCTGAAGTGGAGCAGCCAGGACTCAACCTGGCTCCCGTATGGGTTGCCGGCATCGCAGGCCACGGCTTTACCTGCTGTGCCACAGCGCCGGCCCCGTGGTCTTGACTTCTAATGGCATAGAAGGGCTCTGACTGTTTTCCCGGCTCCATGAGAACGGGATTGCTTTGTGCGTGGCTTTCACTTCCCGGTAGCGACTCAGCATCTTGCCGCGTGTGGTTTCCATTGCTGTGTGGTCTTCCGTTGCTGTGCGAGCACTCGGCACCGTTTGGGGCTTTTGTGAATGGAGCCACCCTGAGCGTTCCCGCGCAGTCTCCGAGTGAGCACGTGGGCGCTCCTGGCAGGTGGGCGTAGGCGTGGGGTCGCTCAGCCTCCTGCCTGTTGCACCTTGGCTCAGACCAGTTGATCCGAGTTGAAGTCTCTTCACGTTTTCCGGGCCGCCGGACTGGGAGCTGAGTGCCTGGAATACAGAGCTGGCATCTGGGAGAGGGATTCGAGCCAGGAGAGCAGAGACTGAACCCCAGTTCTCGTGGCCCCCCGTGACGTTTTCATGCTGTGGGTCGAGCTAGTTTGCTTGGAGAGCCCCCAGGCAGGCACTTGGGGCTGGAAAGGGTCTTGCACGGCAGGTTTAACACCCAGATCCGGGGGCCGGCGCTGTGGTGCAGCAGGTTAAAGCCCCAGCCTGCAGTGCCGACATCCCCTATGGGCACTGGTTCGAGTCCTGGCTGCTTCGCTTCCCATCCACCACCCTGCTAACGTGCCTGGGAAAGCAGTGGAGGATGACCTAAGTGCTTGGGCCCCTGCACCACGTGGGAGACCTGGAGGAAGTTCCTAAAAAAAATAAATAAATAACCAGGTCTGGCAAGAGAAACACCCCCCGCCCCGTCCCCGGATACCACATTCCCCCCACCCCCCGCCATGCAGAAACCCAAGGAGATGCTGCCGGTCAGCCGGGCAGAGCCTGTGGGATGGAGGGCGGCTGAGCAGGGCCGACCGAGGCTGGCCCGTGGCTTGGCTGAGTCACCCCGAGGAGGCACCGGGAGCCGCGGGCAGGGCTGGCTTGCAGGCAGTGCAGGTTCTGTGCGGTCCGAGCAGCCCCGCAACAGAACCAGAGCAGCACACCCGCTGAGGCGCCCGCGTGGTCGGCACGGCAGTCCCAGCCCGCAGCGGAGAGCCGGTCTCTCCGTGCCTGTGGGAGGAGGGTTTGCTGTGGAGGGAGAGCCGGGGCCTGGCACCGCCTGGAGGCCCGGGCTGTCCTCCGTGGCAGTGTGCACTTCCGGATACAGCGTGCTGGCTGGGGATGAGGGCAGTGGAGCGCTCACTCTGTATTCCGCACACTCGCCTGGAGGCTGCGCTGCGGGACAACTCCCTGCTGCGCCTGGGCCTGGCCTCGGGCGGGGGTTTTGTTGTCTAAAGATGTATGTATTTATTTGAAAGTCAGAGTCACAGAGAGGGGGAGAGGGAGAGAGATCTTCCGTCCGCTGGTTCACTCCCCAGATGGCCACATCGGCTAGGGCTGGGCCAGGCTGAAGCCAGGAGCCAGGAGCTTCATCTGGGTCTCCCATGTGGGTGCAGGGGCCCAAACACCTGGGCCGTCCTCCGCTGCCTTCCCGGGTGCATTAGCAGGGAGCTGGATTGGCAGTGGGGCAGCCGGGACTTGAACCAGCGCCCACGGAAAGCCGGCTGTGCCCGAGTGCCGGCCCCTGAGCGAGGGTTTTGGCTGCTCCCTGCCAGGCCCTCTCCCCGCCTCCTGCCCTCAGCCTTCTCTCCCCTGAGATGCATCTGAGGCCCCTGCCCCACGTGGCTGCCGTCCCTGGAGTGTATGGGGCTGTTCCCTGTTTTGTCTTAAAGAAGCAGTGTGGGGTCTGTCTCTGGGTGGCCGGCCGGCGGGTGTCCTTGGTGCTCTGTGTGGCTGGCCTGAGCGCCCCCGGGGCCTGGCCCTGGGGAAGCCCCTGGCTCCATGGCTGGCTGTGGCCTGGCCCTTGCATGGGGGGGGGGGGTAATTGTGGCGCTCTTGTCCCAGCGGCTGGCAGGTCCCGGGCTTAGGAGAGGCCTCTTCCGGCGCCCCAGGGCCGGGCCCGCGTGCAGGGCTCCGCTGGGCTCTGTGCTGGCGCTGTGCAGACGGCTCCTTGTTTCTCCAGCCTTGCCCATCTGGGGAGGTGGGGGCTTCTTCCGTTTCTGGGAGCCAGGGGTGAAAGGTCGGGTGGGGACTAGAAGGGGGGTGGGCGGGGGAGGCTGGGAGTGGCAGGGAGAGACAGAGACGGCGTCCGGGCAGGCGGTGGGGCCCTCACTGATGCCAGCGCCTCCCTGTGTGCGGGTGAGGATCCACTTGTGTCTCTCAGCGCCTGGTGTCCCTTATTTGTGTGGAAATATGGCGGAGCATGTGTTAGCTCTGAGGTCTATGGCTGGGGCCTCACGTTAAGTGCATTTCAGCTTAGCCGACGCTGGCCTGGTGGCTGGGGAGCCACGTTGCCTGCCTGGCAGAGGGTCCCGGCCCGGCGGTGGCACCGAGGCCGCGAGTCCCGGCGGGTGGGCCATCCTGCCTCCCTGCTGGGCGCCCACCCCGGCCTTGTCCTTACCCACCCCACCCCGGGCAGAAAACGGGCTCTGGGCACCCGAGCTTCGGGGGGAAGTGGGGCGGCCATCGCCCCAAGCCTCGAGGCCTTCTGCAGCCACGGGTGCTGGGGAGGGGTCTTGCTGTCTTGGTCCTGTCTGCTGGTGTCCACAGCCACGGGGATGGTGGGATCCGGGCTCTGGGGTCGCTCCTGTTGGCCTGACCCCTTCGTGGTGGGCGATGCAGAGTCCCCCAAGTGGCTCCACCGTTCCTGGGGGGGAGGGGCTCATGCCCCGGGGCCACCTCCTGCTCTGTCTGACATCCTGCATCGTCCCTCTCACTCCCACCCTGTCTCCTCCACACTGACCTGGAGGAAGGGGCCGCTGTCCTCCTTCAGCCCCCCACCCAGAGCGAGGGTCCTGGGGTGGGGGCTTACCGCTGCCCAGCCCCTCGTCACCCCACTGTGGAGCGCCCCCCGCCCCGGTCCTGCACCCCCTGGATCTCCGCGAGCCCCGCACTGTCCCTGCTGGAGCTTTCTCCATGTGTGCTCCGGCCTCTGACTCTGCTCTGCCCTCCCCGCCCCGGGGGTTCGCTCCCTGCCTCCGGGGGGGCTCTGCTGCCGGCACGGCTCCTTCCTTCCCTGTCACCTGGGCTCCGGAGCCACTGGGGAAGAGGCAGGGGCAGCAGGCGGGGCGGGGCCCTCCGAGCCCTGGAGTCCGGCCCCTCGTTTATGCGAAGGGAACTGGGGCCAAGGGAACGAAGGCGACCGGGGCCTGCCCCATAGCTGGCCAGCGGCAGAGCGAGCCTGGGGTCCCGGCTTCCCAGCTGCCCCTCCGGCCTGCCCCAGGCCCCCACGGCCTCTGCCGGGCCCGCCTGCTCTGGTGTTGCTGTAGCCCAGGCAGAACCCTGAAGTTACGGCTCCCCAGCTACCTGGCAGCGTGGGAGCGGGCTGGGCTGTGGGTAGGGGTCTGCCATGATGAGGTCCCCCCGGGCAGGACACAGGCATCGAGGACGGGCAGAGGAAGCTCGGGCTGGGAGATGGAGGCTGGGGGTGGGGGCAGGCAGGGAGCCAGGCCCCAGGCGTCGCAGGGAACACAGCGGCTCCCCAGAAACTGGGGCACGGGCGCGGCAGCGCTGGGGTGCTGTCTCTGCAGGAACCGGCTGCTGAGCAGGTGCGGGGGAGTCAGGCCCGAGAGCCCTGGCCAGCTCAGCAGCCTTGATTCCAGGGGGTCCCCACCGTGGCCGCCTTGGAAAAGGGGCCGCCCCAGCTCAGCCAGGAGTCGTGGCCCACCAGGGCTGCCCCCGGAGGCCAGGGCAGCTGTGCAGGCCCAGCAGGTGCCCACAAGACGGGCGGTGCCCCTGGGCTGTGCAGGTGTCGAGTTTGGGTGACAGGCTTGGGCAGGGCGCTCGGGGGAGAGCGAATTGTAAGCACGGACCCTCGCCCCCAACAGGCGAGTCTGAGGCCGAGGGAGCTGTTTCTGTCTTGGTGTCTGATCAGCCGATAGACTGGCCGGGTGTGTGAGTGGGCCGGGGCAGAGTGGAAGGAGTTTTAGAAACTGGTCCCGTTTTTGGAGAGGGGGAGGTGGGAGGACCCTTGCTGCTTCCGCTGTTGGGGGTGCAGAGGGCGGATCCCGGGCTGTGCGTGCCCACCTCCCACAGCCAACACCACCCGGCTGGTCCCTCCCTCCTCTTCTCAGCTCCCTCCTTCCTCAGAGCCAGGGGCCTGGCCAGTGTCCAGCTGGCCTCTCCCAGACTGTGAGGAACTCCGGGCCTCCTTTTGGGCAGGCTCAGTGGCCAGGGGGCAGGAGCCCAGCCTGGCGGGGACACACTGGGTGGCAGGGGGCCGGGGACAGGCGGGCAGCAGTGTCTGAGCCAGGAGCAGAGGAGCCCAGCCACGCCTGGCCCTCCCCTTGGTGCCCCCCCCACCTCTGTTCTCCAAGCCCAGCCACACACACCTGCTCCTGCCCAGCCTGGTCCTGTGTCGGGCCGCCGGTGGGACCCTGAGCTGGGGACACAGAGGCCTAAGGCGGCGTGAAGACTTCTTCCTGTCCTGCTGTCCGTGTGTCCCTCCCCGCGCCCAGCACTGCCTGTCCCTGTGTGCCGCCGGGGTGTTCCGGCTCCTGCTCTGAGAGGCAGGTGCTCTTGGCGCCCGCGCTCTCCCGCGCCGACGGTCCCTAGGCCTGCAGCCGACGGTCCCCAGGCCTGCAGCCGCCAGCGCCCATTCTTCCTTGCCTGGGAGCTCCCTTTAGCCAGCCGGTGGCAAGCAGAAAGTGCTGGAACACGGCCGTCCCCCGGAACAGCCCGCACCCAGCTGGTGCGTGATTGACACGCCCTGGTCCGGAAGGTTCTGTCTGGAGCCCTGTGCTGGGGACGCTGGACTCCTGCCCCCCGCGGGGCCCTCCCTGTCGCCCTGCAGACGCGAGGACTGCTGGGGCCCAAGGTCACCTGAGATGATGTCCAGGGGCCCATTTCACAGTCCACGAAACTGAGGCCCAAGGGGGCAGGGATGAGCCTGGCACGGCAGAGCTGGGAGCAGCCCCACTCCCCCCGAGGGGCGTCCTGGCTTGCGGGGTGACGGCTGGGGGCCCAGTCCCCTGACCCCTGTGGAAGGTGGCAGTGGGCCGGCCGGGGACCCGCGGCCCAGGCTGCTCAGCCCACGCCGGGGGCGCCCTTGCTCTGCCCGCAGTGATGGGGGGACCCGAGTCCCGAGGCGTCCTCCGCAAGATGAGCGACCTGCTGGAGCTGATGGTGAAACGCATGGACGCGCTGGCCAGGCTGGAGAACGGCAGCGAGCCGCACCGGGGCGCCGGCCATGGGCGCTGGGCCGCGGACAGGTGAGGGGGACAGGTGGGGGACAGGTGGGGGACAGGTGGGGGGACAGGTGAGGGAGACAGGTGGGGGACAGGTGAGGGGACAGGTGGGGGACAGGTGGGGGACAGGTGGGGGGACAGGTGAGGGGGGACAGGTGAAGGGACAGTTGGGACAGGTGAGGGGACAGGTGAGGGGGACAGGTGGGGGACAGGTGGAGGAACAGGTAGGGGACAGGTGAGGGGGTGGACAGGTGAGGGGGGACAGGTGAGGGGACAGATGGGACAGGTTGAGGGGGCTGACAGATGAGGGGGCACAGGTGAGGGAACAGGTGAGGGGACAGGTGGGGGCACAGGTGGGGGGCACAGGTGGGGGAACAGGTTGGGGCACAGGTGGGGGGCACAGGTGGGGGATAGGTGGGGGGCACAGGTGGGGGCACAGGTGAGGGGACAGGTGAGGGGAAACAGAGCGGTGCCGGCAGGGCACACAGAAGAGGGCCTGGGGCTGTCCCTGGGTGGGCTGGGGTCCCAGCAGCAAACTGCACCCAGAGCTGGGCCTGGGGCACTGCCTGCCTCTTGTCCCCCTTGACCCTACGACCTCAGGAGCGGCCGGAGCGCTGGGCGCTGCCCCCCAGGCTTAGTAACCGTTAGCTTTGTCACGCCGTGGCCTCTTGTCCTTTCTGAATAAAGTATCAGGATGGAAACCGGGGCCCTCGGCTGTGTCTCCCCGGAGACCAGCGCCCTCCTGGACCCGGCTTGAGCTCCGCATCCGGCCGCAGCACCGTCACACGCGTGTGCGCAAACACGAATCACCGTGGGGGGTGTGGCCCTCACAGACCTCTGCAGTTCCCCCTCCCCTCCTCTTCCCCCTCCCCTCCCCCTCCTCTACCCCCTCCCCCTCCTCTTCCCCCTTCCTCCTCCCCCTCCCCCTGCTTTCCCCCTCCCCCTCCCCCCTTCCCCCTTCCTCCTCCCCCTCCTCCTCCCCCTCCAGCCTCTTCCCCCTCCCCCTCCTCTTCCCCCTCCCCCTTCTCTTCCCCCTCCCCCTCCTCTTCCCCCTTCCTCCTTCCCCTCCCCCTGCTTTCCCCCTCCCCCTCCCCCTTCCTCCTTCCCCTCCCCCTGCTTTCCCCCTCCCCCTCCCCCTCCTCTTCCCCCTTCCTCCTCCCCCTCCCCCTCCTTTTCCCCCTCCTCCTCCCCCTCCCCCCCTCCCCCTCCTCTTCCCCCTTCCTCCTCCCCCTCCCCCTGCTTTCCCCCTCCCCCTCTCCCTCCTCTTCCCCCTCCTGTTACCCCTCCCCTCCTCTTCCCCCCTCCTCCTCTTTCCCCTCCCCTCCCCCTCCTCTTCCCCCCTTCTCCTCTTTCCCCTCCCCTCCCCCTCCTCTTCCTCCTCCCCCTCCCCCTCCTCCTCCCCCTCCCCCTCCTCTTCCCCCTCCCCCTTCTCTTCCCCCTCCTCCTCCTCCTCCTCCTCTTCCTCCTCCTCCATTTCGTAGCCCGATTTTGAGCCCTGTCTTTGCTGGGGGCACGGGCGGATGCTGAGGGACCCTGGGCCGCTTGTGCAGAGTGGATTCCTGGTTCACGTATTTTGAGCAGCAGAGAGAGAGAGGGAGAGAGCGAGCTGTCGTCTGTCGGTTCACTCCCCGGATGCCAGGGCTGGGCCAGGCTGGAGCCAGGAGCTGCGAGCCATGGTGGGGGCAGCTGCCCGAGCCGTCACCTGCCGTGTGCCAGGGTGCTCACCAGCTGGAAGCCGGGGTCGGTACTGGAGGTGGGACTTGAACTCAGGCACTCAGAAACGGGACGTGGGCGACCCCAGCGGGGTCTTAACTGCCAGGCCAAACACCCGCCTCCCCCTAGATTGTTCTAGATATTCTCCCCCTTGGGCCAGGAGGTCTGAGAGCCCCAAGGGTTGGTGCTGCACCCCCACCCCCACCCCAGCCCCGCCTCCGCGGCATTCCCAGGAATGCTGGTGGCTTGGGACCCGAGTCTGGGGTCTGCAGCTCAGAGAAGGGGAGGCCTGATTCTGGGGGGTCCTCCTGCCTGGGAGGCGCCTGTCCCCAGACCTGGCTGTGGAAGGAGGGGCTTCGACCCCACCCCATCCCGGGGAGCCGAGCTGAACTGCACCCTTAAGCGTCTGGGCACGTTGTGGGACTGACTTGCTCAATGCAAGTTTGGAGCGCGCACAAGCTTTGTGACCGTGTGACGTCGGGACCGAGGCTCCGGGCTCTGTGGAAGGAGGCAGTGGTGCCGAGTGGGGGTCTGGAGCCGCGGCTGGCCCTGGGAGGCGGGGAGGAGTGTCAGGGGGACCCCTACACGTGCCGCTCTGGACTGGTCCAGCATCCATTGCCCCTGGGCCTGCCCGGGCCGGGCTGCTGGCCCTGGTGCCCGTCACCAGCTGGCCTCGCCCATTGAGCAGAGGTGTGGGGGGCCTGGGACACCCAGCCTGGGCTCAGCATCAGAGAACGGCGCTTGCTGACCTTGGCCTGGGCACCTGGCATCCCTCTCGCTGTGTGGTCCCCAGGACGCATCAGCCCCACCGCTCGTGGGCGCACAGCGTCAGGGCTGCCTGACCCCCTGCCCTCGACTCCAGCCTTTGTGTGTTCTTGATGTCGGCTCGCTCGGAGGAAGCACCTGGGTGCTGCCGGTGCGGGCCTGGGACGGGGTGCACACAGGGAGCCACAGGAAGTCGGGGCTGTCTGGCCCCCTGGAGACTTCATGTCCCACGGATAAACGAGAGGAGCCTGCCCAGGGAACGAAAGTACCAGGCTGCACGTCCCGGCGCTGTGCTCAGTCCTGCGGGCACAAGCCACAGTGGACACAAAGAAAGAAGTGAGATGGTTTCAGATACTGACTCGGGCTCCAGAGCACTGGAAAAGGAACTGCTCCGGGGTGGCGAGGGGATGCCGGGAAGCAGCCGGCCCACGTGGAGCTGCAGTAGGGGGTCTGGGGTAGCGGGAGCAGCAGGTGCAAAGGGCCTGGGGCAGGGGCACATCTAGTGTGTCGGAGGGTGGTGAGGCACGGCAACGCCACGGGACACTACTCTGAGAGCCGTGGGAAGTGGCTAGGTGTGTTTTTTAAGGATCCCTCTGACTGCTGTGAAGAATGGACTGGCCGAGCGGCGAGAGAGGAAGCAGAGGCCAGGGCTGCAGAAGGGGAGCGGAGGGCCCGGGAGGCCCCCGTGGGCAGGACGTGTCCTCCCCTCTGTGCACCGTGCAGGGCCCAGTCTGCTCCACCGCTTGTCGGCCCTGTGGACGCAGCCCCTGCCCCTGCCCCGGGTCGTCCTCCTCCCTCCACCCAGCCCCTCCTCCCCACCTTCCCATGCGCCTGTTTGCCTGGGCAGAGCTGAGAGTCTGGGGCCCTCCTGCCCCTCGCCTGCCTTCTTGGACTGGGGGTCGTCTCTGGTTTCTCCCAGGTCTGGCCCGTCCCCCAATCCCGCCCCCCCCCCCCCCGCACTGCCCTTCCTCTCCTCCAGGGAGGGGGGTGGGGGCAGGGTACCGCCTCCCTGTTGCATCCTGGAAACAGCACCCATCAGACCCCCGGGCAGAGCCATGCATTCCTGGGCCACTGCTGGTGCTGGGGGGCGAGGCGAGGCTGGGTCCAGGCTGTGCAGGGGGCTGCGAGCCCACCCTCCCTGTGCACCGACACTGGGCCCAGGGCCCTGCGGGAGTGCCCGCCGCCGTGTTTCCGGCCACACACACACACACACCGTCTTCCGCTCTTTGAAATCTTCTGTGGCTGAAGCAGAAGAACCTTCACTGCCCTCGTTCTGCCCTTCGGAAGCTTCCGGGCACACGGCCTTCCGCGTGTGGCTGCTGTGTCCTCGGGGAAAACACATTTGCTATTTTAGCCTAGGAAAACATAATTAGGTAGGCAGATTTGCTGCAAACAGCATCATATTATGTATCCTGAAACCAAATAGTAATGATCTTTGAATTTTCCATAAGGCTTCTCTACAGAAAATACATAAAAATTGAGGCTGTCTGGGTTCAAGTGCGTCTGGGTTTGTCTAAGGCCTCCGGCACACAGGGACTCGGGGGCGGAGTGGGGAAAGGGGCCAGAGCCAGAGCTGTGGCCTCGGAGGGGTTTATCGCCCACCCTGCGCTCCGGGGCAGCTGCACGGGCTCCCTGGGCACCGAGTTGTGCCGAGATCGGCCGAGCAGCCCAGCCAGGGCTGGCCAGCTGTGCAGGGGCGGGGTGCGCGCCGTCGCAGCCTGGGAGCCGCGAGCGTCCGTCCAGACCCCCAGCTTAGGGGGAGAAGTTGACCTTGTGCACATCGTGGTCATCGT
Organism: Oryctolagus cuniculus; assembly: GCF_051225735.1. Taxonomy (NCBI): domain Eukaryota; kingdom Metazoa; phylum Chordata; class Mammalia; order Lagomorpha; family Leporidae; genus Oryctolagus; species Oryctolagus cuniculus. The sequence continues at coordinate 4,008,575 of NC_142883.1, read as the reverse complement.
GGCCAGCGCGTCCGAGCAAACCACGGGGCAGAGGGTGATGGCCCTGCCCTGCAGGACCCGTGCCTCCCTGGGGAGCGTGTGCAGCTCTGGGGTCTCCTCGTTCAACGCGTACACGAAGAGGGGCTGCTGTGGCGCTGTAGATACGGTTCTACCCCGAGTGTGAGAGCGTCGGTATCAGCAGAGTAACAGGGCCGAGAAGTCGGCAGAGAGGGGCGCACCGAAGTCCTTGTCTTTCAGTAATGATGGTCTTTAAAAAAGATTATTTATTTATTTGAAAGGCAGAGTTACAGAGAGGCAAAGCAGAGGGAGACAGAGACAGAGAGAGAGAGAGAGGTCTTCCATCCGCTGGTTCATTCCCCAGATGGCCACAATGGCAGGAGCTGCGCTGATCCAAAGCCTGGAGCTTCATCCAGGTCTCCCACGTGGGTGCAGGGCCCCAAGGACTTGGGCCATCTTCTGCCGCTTTCCCAGCCATAGCAGAGAGCTGGATCGGAAGTGGAGCAGCCAGGACTCGAACCGGTGCCCATGTGGGATCCCAGCACTGCAGGCGGCGGCTTTACCTGCTTGGCCACAGTGCCAGCCCCGATGGCCTTTTTTAATTAAAAAAAGAAACAAAAGAGCTTTATTTACAGACTCAGCAATACTTCCTTACGTGCTGTTGCCCAGGTTGGCACTAGCAGCCCTGTGGTTGGGGGGCAACAGGGGGAGGGCTGGTGGTCTGTGTGTGCGGTGGGACAGGGAGAGCAAGGCTGGTGGTCCCTGTGAGGGGGGGCCAGGGTGGGCAGGGCTGGTGGTCTCTGTGTGCTGGGGCGGGGGCAGGGCTGGTGGTCTCTGTGTGCTGGGGCGGGGGCAGGGCTGGTGGTCTCTGTGTGCTGGGGCGGGGGCAGGGCTGGTGGTCTCTGGGAGTGGGCAGGGCTGGGGTGCATTATCTGTGCTCCCAACATGGCGCACAGTTTTATGAGGTGCTGTGCTGGGCTCAGCCCCGGATCTGCTCTGGCTGGCAGGAGAGCCTCCTGGGGGGGATCTAGGAGCTCCCATTGCTCCAGGGCGGAGAGACGCTGGCTGGTGGGGCGGGGCCGGGGATGTGGGTGGCACAGCCGGTGCAGAGGGGCCGGGGATGTGGGTGGCACAGCCGGTGCAGAGGGGCCGGGGACGTGGGTGGCACAGCCAGTGGTAGTGGCCGTTGAAGACGGGCTCAGCAGACGCATGGCTGGGGAGTGGGGTTAGGGCTCCATGCACTGAGCCCTGGCCTGCGAGCCGGGAGAGGGGTGCAAGGGGAGGCTGGGCCGCTGTGGCCGCCGTGGCTGCTGTGGGCGCTGTGGCTGCTGTGGCCGTGGGGTGCATGGTGACAAGTTCACTGGGGGGGGCTGCCAGACCTCTCCTGTGGCCGTGACAGAGTGGCACGGACAGCTCAGTGGCCGGGAAGCACCCAGACGTACAGCTCCGTGGCGTCATCTCCATGCGTCATTACACCGTGGCTTGCCGGGTACTAAGCAGTGGCCCGGTGGGGAGGCTGAGCCCACCCTGCCAGGTGGGAGACCAGGATGGGGGCTGGAGTGGGCTCTGGCGGCAGGGAGGCACCTGCTCAGGCCCCTGTCGCCCCGCTGGGGGGACGCCGGTCCCGTCCCCAGTGGTGAGGCCGCGGGCAGCCCTGCCCAGCCTGCTCCTGTCAGCTGTGGGGTTCACAGGATTACCTTGCAGTCACCAGCAAGGAGCCCTCTGTGGGGGGGACCCCCCACCCCCCAGGAGCATCAGGGGCTGAAGCGGAGCAGAGAGCAGTGACAGGGAAGGCTGGGGACCCCGGTGCTCTCGGGGGGAGACACAGAGGGACCCGGTGTGGGGGGCTACCTCCCTGCCTCCTGCCACCTGCAGAGGGACCCGGTGTGGGGGGTTACCTCCCCGCCCCCGCCACCTGCAGAGGGACCCGGTGTGGGGGGCTACCTCCCCGCCCCCTGCCACCTCGCTCCTGTTTCTGGCCGTGCGGCTTGTGCGCTGTGTGTGTGTCTTCAGGCTCCCTTGTCCACGCGTCTCCGTGTTTGTAAAGGAAAGTGATCAGCTTCGTAATAAAACAGCTCCCAGCGGGCTCGCCGGCCGCCGCAGGCAGGAATCGATGCCCCGGTTAATTGAATGCAGCCCTCATAGATCAGGGGAGGAGCGCGCAGTCAGACCCCTTCCCCGGGCGTCCAGGAGGGTCCGCGGGGGCTGGAACGGCTGATGCCCTCGTGGGGCCATGTCCAAGGGCGTCTCCCGGGGACTGGCCTGGGGTCTGCGGGAGCCAGAGTTCCTTCCTGCCCTTGGCCCTGGGCGGGTGGAGCAGAGCAGGTGCAGTGGTGTTGGCTGCCTCTTTGGGTGCCCTGGGGCAGTGCCCAGAGGCTGCGCCAGGGTCATCCTTGGGGAGTGGGGTGGGCGGGGTTGGGGGGGCAGAGACCTGGTGTGGCCTTTTCCCCGGGAGGAATGCTTGCTTGGTGGGATGCCTGGTGTGTGGAGCAATCTCCCCCCAGTGCCCCAAACGCAGCAGGAGGAAGCAGGGGCTGGCACGTCCACATCTGAGCTCTGCACCCCCCGCCCCCCCCGCCGAGTTTTCCCGTGACCTTGGGAGTCGCTCTCTGTTCTGGGCCAGTTCCCATTTCCTAGCTGGGAAGTAAGAGGTGGAGCTGAGGCCGGGCAGGTTCCTGGGGTCACGGTGTCCGAGGGAAGGCACTGGGGTGGGCCGGGCGCACGGAGCGGTGGCTCCTCCAGGCCGGCAGGGAATGGGCTCCGGGGAGGACACGCGCTAGCCTGGAGAGTCGCTGCCGGCCTCCTCACTTTTCACCCCGAGCTGTTTGCAAACGCTGGGAGAGAGAGGTGTGCGTGAGGGTCAGGGCCCCTTCCAGCCGGTGCCGTGCCCAGGGCAGCCCCGGGTCCTCCAGGGGTGCGGTCTGGATTCCCCGGGCCTTGCTGCAGAGCTGGCTGGGGTGGCAGAGGTCCCGCCGTGCAGCCGATGCCGGGGTAGAGTGGTAACAGCAGTTGCCTTCTGCGGGATTCCTACCACTTTGGTCTCCACAGAACCTCACGTTGGCTGGGGGCGGGATGTAGAAAAGGCCCCCCTGCCAGCGCGCGGCTCACTAGGCTAACCCTCCACCTGCGGCGCCGGCACCCCGGGTTCTAGTCCCAGTTGGGGCGCTGGATTCTGTCCCGGTTGCTCCTCTTCCAGTCCAGCTCTCTGCTGTGGCCCGGGAGTGCAGTGGAGGATGGCCCAAGTGCTTGGGCCCTGCACCCGCATGGGAGACCAGGAGAAGCACCTGGCTCCTGGCTTGGGATTGGCACAGTGCGCTGGCCGAAGTGGCCATTTGGAGGGGGTGAACCAACGGAAGGAAGACCTTTCTCTCTGTCTCTCACTGTCTTAACTCTGCCTGTCCGAAAAAAAATAAAAAAAAGAAAAGAAAAGCCCCCTCCCCCCCCCCCCCGCCTCCAGGTGGGGCCTCTCTGCGGGGGTCTGTGGCCTCCCCCCTCCCCACACAGATCTGCTGGAAGCTGCCCTATTCAGGCCACCTGGGCCAGCAACGCCCTCTTTTAAAATGGCCGCATCAAAGGTGCGAGAGGAGAGATGGAAACACAGGGCACGCAGGGCCTGGCGGGCTGGGTCGCTCGTAGCAGGTGCAGGAGGCTGGGCAGCAGAACTCCGGTTTGCACCCTGGAGCGGTTGGTGTTGGTGTGGCTGTTGCCAGGGGAACCCCCTCTGCTTCACAGTCTCCACCCAGACTCCGGGGGCGGCCGTGGTGCCGATGTCCTGAGCACAGAGCCCGCCCACTTAGCACCACCTGCCGGGGGTGTGGGTGTCAGGGGTGGAAACGGATTTTTAGTTTCTTTTAAAGATCTGTCTATTAATTTGAAAGGCAAAGTGATAGAGGGAGAGAGAGGAAGAAACAGAGAAGAGAGAGAGAGAGAGAGAGAGAGAGAGAGGTCTTCCATTTGCTGGTCCAAACCTCCACTCCCACCCTGAAGTGGCGGCAGTGGTCAGGGCTGGGCCAGGCTGAAGCCAGGAGCTCCATCCGGGTCTCTTGTATGGGTGCAGGGCCCAAGCACTTGGGCCGCCCTCTGCTGCCTTCCCGGGTGCATTAGCAGGGCCTGGCTCAGAGCAGAGGGGTGACTCCAGGCTTGAAGCAGCTTTCCTTAGTGCTGCTGGGCTCTGTCTCTCCTGACTTACGAAGCCTGATGCTGCCCTTAGGCCCTGAGGGCAGAGCCCCGAGGCCCCTGGTGTGGGCCCCACATGGGAGTCCAGGCATTCGTGGGGGCCGGCTCCCTGCTCCCCTGGTCCCCGGCCCAGTTGCAGCAGCTTCCGGTTGGCACCAGGTTTTCCGGCTGTGTGGCCCTGAGCGAGTCCCTCCCCCTGGCTGTGCCCTGGCCTCCCCTGCACCGTGGGCGTTGGAAGGAGTGGGGTGTCGTCTTGAGCCTTGCAGGAGGCCATGCACGCGGAGAACGCGGTGAGCGCGCAGGACCTGTTGGCGACTTTGTTCTCATGACTGGGAGAGCGCGTGCAGTGTTTCCCGGTGTCCCCTGCTGTGCGGGAAGAGCCCCGCCTCCCTGGGCTGCTGGCGGCTCCGGAGCCGGGAAACAACAGAGACTGCTGGCCTCCAGGTCTTCAAGTCCGGTGGCAGCGGACCCAGCCTTCGGGGTGCCCTCCGTGGGTCTCTCTGTGTGTCCCTGTGCCCCCTTCGAGAAGGACACCAGGTGGTGGGATTCGGGCCCCGCCTCCTATTAACGCCACTCATGACAGAGGTGCTGGGGTTGGGACTGCAGCCTGGGGCTTCGGAGAGAGAGAAACGCCCCCAAACCTCTCGTCCCACAGGACCCTGCAGCGGCGCCGGCGTGGCCCAGCCCAGCCCCTCACCCTCCTCGCCGCTGGGCGCCCCCTTCCCAGCCCCGCCCTCTGGGGAGCTCCTGGCTGCAGCATTCCCGTCCTCACTGGGACCGGAGAGCAAGGTCACGTGGTTAAGTGGAGCGAATGCCCCCGCCAGCCGGGCGGGCGACACACAGCAGCGCCGGCTTCGTTGAGACGGGTTTTTAAGGGGGTGGGTCCAGTTCTCCCCGCTGTCCCCAGGACAAAGGGTTTGCTGGGTGTGAATTGGGAAAACTTCTCTCCAGGTTAGACTGCCCAGTGTTCTCAGTCCGAGTCGCCCCTGGTGCGGAGCAGAGGGGCTGGAGGAAGGATGTGATGGTTTTATAGCTCTGAGTTAGGCTGAGGAGGGAGACTTCTCCCTGGGGGGGGGGGGCTGAGACCACCTGGGAAGTTACCAGGTCTGGGTCTGGGCAGGACTTGGCAGTGTGAATCCCGGGTGCTCCCAAGGTGAGCTGCAGGAGCCCCTGCATTCCTCCCAGCCCCCCCCCCCCAACACACACAGGCTGATTTCTTTCTTTCTTTTTTTTTTTTTTTTAGAACCAAGAATAAAAAAGAAAATCAGTTGGGTGAGTGGTCTTGACAACAGGCTGATTTCTAACCTCCTACCTAACGTTACGCCTGCTGGCATTGAGGGGAGTGGATGGCCATGACCTACGGAGACACTCTCTCTCCTTTGTTTGTTTTAATTTATGTATTTATTTGAAAGGTAGTTAGAGAGAGAGAAGAGAGGTCTTCCATCTGCTGGTTCACTCCCCAGATGGCCACAATGGCAGAGGCTGGGCCAGGCTGAAGCCAGGAGCCTGGAGCTCCATCCGGGTCTCCCACGTGGGTGCAGGGACCCAGCACTTGGGCCATCGTCCACTGCCTTCCCAGGCGCATGAGCAGGGAGCTGGACTGGAAGTGGAGCAGCCAGGACTCCAGCCGGCGCCCACGTGGATGCCGGCACTGCGGACGGCAGCTTAGCCCACCGTGCACGGTGCTGGCTCCTGTGGAAGCATTTTCTACAAACATCCCCCCGCCCCCCACCCAGACACTTTCAGAAGAAACTCAGAGCTTTTCATGGGCCCTGCACCTCTGGCCTGGGTGACAGCCCGAGGCCCCCGGCTGGAGGCGGCCGTGCAGGCCCCCGTCCACCCGTGCCCGGGCGTTGGCCCAAGCCGTGGATCCACGCAGCTTTCAGGCCCTGCGGTACCCACGCTGATGGTCGTTTTGGGACAGCATCGCAGGCAGAGAAGCCTAATCATATACTATTTGCGAGTGGGAAGTGCTGTGCAGATGCGAAGTCCAGTGTAACAACAGTGATGCCGCGGTGAGCGAGCCGGGCGTGGGAAACCAGGCAGATGCCATCCGCGCTGTGGGAAGCCCAGGCCAGTGACAGGCGTCACGCAAGGGCGCCTACTGTGGGAAAATCGCTGAGTCCCCTGGGAAGGGGAGCGCTTTGCTCCGAAGTCGGGCTGCTGCTTCTCTCTCTCTCTCTCTCTCTCTCTCTCTCTCTCTCAGTGACTGCCGACAGGAGGGAACGGTTATTGGGCACCTACTGTATGCTGATCCTCACCATAACCACGTCACTCAAGGTTCATGGGAGTTAAAACCCGAGTTCAGAGAGCTGAGGTCACATCCCCAAGGTCGCACAGCCGTGAAGCGAGGCTGGGATTGGAACCCGGGGCTTCTGCCTCCAAGGCCCTCGCCCTTTGCAGCGGCTCTCGGGGGGACGTGCAGAGCCGCTGACCAGCGCTTGAAAGTCTCGGGCACTCTGTGACCCCCTCGTGTGCCGGGAGGACAGCGGCCTCAGCACGGGGACACAGCGCCCGGGGGCCCCACAGAAGGCCTGGGAAGTGTTTCCCCTGTGTGCTGGCAGTGCTGGAATGAGACCCCCAGGTCCCTACAAAATCCCACGGGGAGCTAGGGCTGGAAGCAGCGCAGCCGTTCTGAGGCTGGGAGTGAGAAACGCTGGGGGGCGGGGCCGCGCTTGTTCCCAGGCTGGGGCGGGGGACGGGGGCGTCTGGTGCTTGGCCGTGGAGGTGGGCGCAGCCGTGGGAACAGATGCAAGAGCTGGTTTGTTTACTTTTGCTGGGTTGTGCGTGTGCACCGGTGTGAGGCTTTGTTCCCTTGCCCGTCTCCTGCCGTGGTGACCCCCACCTCTGGGTCTGCCTCGCCCCAGCCTGGCCCCCACCCTTTCCTTGTGGGAAGTGGAGGTGGCAGAGGAAGGGGCGCCAGCCCCGAACAGGAGGGGAGGCGGAGCTCGGACCGGAGCCGAGCCCGGGCTGTAGAACCCTTGGTGTACCGAAGGCCGTGGTCACTCGAGGGCCACAAACAAAACGAGCAATTCCGGAAGTAACCAATCCGTGCGCTTAGAATTCTGCGCAAGAAATCCGGATAGCGTGATGCCGTCTGGACGTCCTGGGGTTGATGTGTGTGTGTTTCTTAAATATTTATTTATTTATTTATTTATTTGAAAGGTAATTAGAGAGAGAGAGAGAGATCTTCCACCTGCTGGTTCACTCCCCAGTGACTGTAACAGCTCAGGCTGGGCCAGGCTGAAGCCAGGAGCCTGGAACTTTATCCTTCTCTCCCTGTGGGTGCAGGGCCCAAGCACCTGGGCCATCTTCTACGCTTTCCCAGGTGCGTTGGCAGGGAGCTGGAGTGGAAGCCGAGCAGCTGGGACTGGAGCCAGTGCTCGTGTGGGTGCTGGTGTTGCAGGCGATGGCTGTAACACAGTGCTGGCCCGGAATTAAGGGTTTTGGTTTTGTTTGTTTTTTAAGAAAGGCCCCAGGTGGTTCTTGCTCTGAGCTGGGGTGCTGTGTGTGGTGCCTGAAGCATGTCCCCCAGGGGCTGAGTCGCAACCAACAGCAGGACATAAATGCTCCCTGGATTAGGCACTGCCGGTGTTGCCCTGAGGCGGCCAAGGCCACGGCGGGCGTGATGGTGGGGCCGGCGTGGTGGTAGCCGTGGTGGTAGGGCGGGCATGGTGGTAGGGCGGGCATGGTGGTAGCATGGTGGTAGCCATGGTGGTAGGGCGGGCGTGGTGGTAGCATGGTGGTAGCCATGGTGGTAGGGCGGGCATGGTGGTAGCATGGTGGTAGCCATGGTGGTAGGGCGGGCGTGGTGGTAGCATGGTGGTAGGGCGGGCATGGTGGTAGCGTGGTGGTAGGGCGGGCATGGTGGTAGCGTGGTGGTAGGGCGGGCGTGGTGGTAGCGTGGTGGTAGGGCAGGCGTGGTGGTAGGGTGGGCGTGGTGGTAGGGCGGGCGTGGTGGTAGCGTGGTGGTAGGGCGGGCGTGGTGGTAGCGTGGTGGTAGGGTGGGCGTGGTGGTAGGGTGGGCGTGGTGGTAGCGTGGTGGTAGGGTGGGCGTGGTGGTAGGGCGGACGTGGTGGTAGCGTGGTGGTAGGGCGGGCGTGGTGGTAGCGTGGTGGTAGGGCAGGCGTGGTGGTAGCGTGGTGGTAGGGCGGGCGTGGTGGTAGCGTGGTGGTAGCCGTGGTGGTAGGGCAGGCATGGTGGTAGCGTGGTGGTAGGGCGGGCATGGTGGTAGCGTGGTGGTAGGGCAGGCGTGGTGGTAGCGTGGTGGTAGGGCGGGCGTGGTGGTAGTGTGGTGGTAGGGCGGGCGTGGTGGTAGCGTGGTGGTAGGGCGGGCGTGGTGGTAGCGTGGTGGTAGCCGCTCCCCTGAGGCCCTGGGGGGGCTCGCTCTCAGGAAGCTGTGATCCCTCACGGGAGTTTCAGTAGCGAGAAGTCCCCAGGCTGTGTGGGTGGCACTCATCTGGGGACCATACAGCCCCTCTGGGAGGAGGTCGAGAAACCTGCTCAGGGCAGCTGACCGTGCCCGGGAGAAAGGCCTCCCGCTGTCACTGGGGGGCCCGGACGCGTCCTGTCCTGGCTCTGGGCTCCAAGTGCCCTTCAGCCCCGGGCACTTCCGTCCACACGTGTGCAGCACGTGTGCAGCCCGCTGGCGCGTGCAGAGGTGGGCACACCTTCCCCGGTGCGGGAGGCCTGTGTGTGGGTGCAGCGGGCTCCAGCCCGGTCCCCCACCTGCTTCCCCCTCTCTGCTGCTGGGCCCCCAGAGGGGTGGTTCAGGTGCCTGGAGCAGTGCTGCCCGGGCGGCCCTCCAGGCTCACCTCTGGCTTCTGGCCCCCAGGCTGCCCCCGGGGGCCGGCCTCCTGGAGCGGATCCAGGCCATCGCGCAGAACGTGTCTGACATCGCCGTGAAGGTGGACCAGATCCTGCGGCACAGCCTGCTTCTACACAGCAGGGGTGGGTGTGGGGGCCGAGCCCGGGGGCTGGCGCGCTTGGTACGGGGTGGGTGGGGCCTCGGGAAGGGGCGCCTGGGCTGGGGCCCCGCATCCTGAAAGCCCCGTGCCTGGCTCTTTGGGGCCCCGCTGCAGGCTCTCAAGGTGACTGAGGGTTCACCCCACCCCGACCTGGCAGAAGGCTGCGAGAGAGGGGGGCTCTGGAGGGAGCAGCTGGGGGCTGCAGGACTGTCTCCGCCCCTCCCAGGAGAAGTGAGGGAGCGTTTGGGGGGTGCCTGCAGTCTGCCCGTCCAGGGCTACCTCTGAGCCCCCTGGTAGGCTAAGGCTATGGAGGAGGAGAGACATCAGGCCTGGGCACCCTAGGGGCAGGTGGGGTGTCTGGTGACCTTTTAGGAGAAAATGCCCCAGCCCGGCAGAGGGGCTGTGCACCAGTGCCCCACCCCACAGCAGACCCTCTACCCCTCCCCTCCTCCCCGGGGTTCCACTCCCCACCCCTGCAACAGACCCTCTACCCTGCCCCTCCTCCCCGGGGTTCCACTCCCCACCCCCACAGCAGACCCTCTACCCGCCCCTCCTCCCCTGAGGTTCACTGCCCCACCCCCACAGCAGACCCTCTACCCCTCCCCTCCTCCCCGGGGTTCCACTCCCCACCCCTGCAGCAGACCCTCTACCCCTCCCCTCCTCCCCGGGGTTCCACTGCCCCACCCCTGCAGCAAACCCTCTACCCTGCCCCTCCTCCCCGGGGTTCCACTCCCCACCCCTGCAGCAAACCCTCTACCCACCCCTCCTCCCCTGAGGTTCACTGCCCCACCCCCACAGCAGACCCTCTACCCCGCCCCTCCTCCCCTGGGGTCCACTCCCCACCCCCACAGCAGACCCTCTACCCCGCCCCTCCTCCCCTGGGGTCCACTCCCCACCCCCACAGCAGACCCTCTACCCCGCCCCTCCTCCCCTGGGGTCCACTCCCCACCCCCACAGCAGACCCTCTACCCCGCCCCTCCTCCCCTGGGGTCCACTCCCCACCCCCACAGCAGACCCTCTACCCCGCCCCTCCTCCCCTGGGGTCCACTCCCCACCCCTGCAGCAGACCCTCTACCCCGCCCCTCCTCCCCTGGGGTCCACTCCCCACCCCTACAGCAGACCCTCTACCCCGCCCCTCCTCCCCTGGGGTCCACTCCCCACCCCCACAGCAGACCCTCTACTGCCCCTCCTCCCCTGGGGTCCACTCCCCACCCCTGCAGCAGACCCTCTACCCCGCCCCTCCTCCCCGGGGTTCCTCCCTCGTGCAGGTCTTCAGCGAGTCGATGTCTCCCCACAGTGTCTGAGGGCCGGCGGGACCAGTGCGAGGCGCCCAGTGACCCCAAGTTCCCTGACTGTGCAGGGAAGGTGGAGGTGAGGCTGGCTGGGGTTGGGGGTGGGCGTGGGGCTCTCTGCCCCTTGCCGGGCTTCCCAGTGGCAAGGGCTTCTCCCAGCCCTGTACCCTGACCCTGGCACCCGCTGGCCGAGGCCAACTTAAGGGGTGCGACTCTTCTGGGCTCCACCTGGCCACCGGCCCAGCCCCCAAGATGAGGCATCCTGGGAGCGCCATCCCTCCCTCCCCTCCCCCCTCCCCTCCCCCCTCCCCTCCCTCCTCCCCTCCCTCCTCCCCTCTCCCCTCCCCTCCCTCCCCTCCCCCTTCCCCTCTCCCCTCCCCTCCCTCCTCCCCTCCCTCCTTCCCTCCACTTCGTTCCTAAGGCAGAGTTATAGGAGTTAGGAAAAGACAGAGAGTGCTTCTCTCTGCTAGCTCATTCCCCAAATGCCCACAGCTGCCAGGCCAGAGCCAGGAGCCTGGAACTCCATCCGGGTCTCCCGGATGGGTGGTGGGGACCCAAGTGCTTGGGCCACCATCTACCGCCTTCCCAGGCCCATTAGCAGGAAGCTGGATTGGAAGTGGAGCAGCTGGGACTCAAATCAGTGCCCATCTGGGATGCTGGTATCGCAGGCCAGGCTTGACCTGCAGGGCCACAGCGCCAGCCCCCGGCTCCTGCCTTCTACAGTGGGAGAGCTGAGGACACATGTGCACGGCCCCTCCCTCGCAGCCCTGTCCCTGAGAGACTCAGAGAAGGGGTGGACCGCGGTCCTGCTCTCCTGTTCCGGCTGGCTGGACGGCCCCTCCTGCCCACAGGATGTCTGTCCATGGGGGAGCCCTCCCACAACCATGAAGCCAGCGCCGGCCTCACTGGCTCTGAGGCCCTGGGCATGGGCTGTCGGGCCAGGGGGAGGTCCTGCTCTGGCCCCTCCGGGGGCCCCTAGGGATTTCTGTGAGTGTGAAGACCTGAGAGCAAAGAGCCAGGGAGCTGGCCAGGTGGTCCTGCCCTCCCGTCCTGGCTGTTTGCCCACTGTGTGGCCTGGTGGTCCTGCCCCTCCCCTCTGCCGAGTCCCCCGTGGCCAGGGCAGAGGGTGCTGGGCCAGCTTCCTGGTTCAGTTTTCTCCACTTTTCTCTACGTCTCCAGGGCAGGCTGCAGGGGCTGGCCTGGGGGGTTGGGGGGAGACATGGGGGTCCCTGGAGACCTGTGTGCAGGGAGGGTGTGGGGGGCTGGGGCCAGCCCCCTGCCCGGCCTGGGTGGCCATGGGGGTCCCCGGAGACCTGCGTGCAGGGAGGCTGTAGGCGGGGATGGTGCCAGCCCCCTGCCCGGCCCGTGTTGGGTGGCCATGGGGGTCCCTGGAGACCTGTGTGCAGGGATGCTGTAGGTGGGGCTGGGGCCAGCCCTCTGCCCGGCCTGGGTGGGGTGGCCATGGGGGTCCCCGGAGACCTGCGTGCAGGGAGGGTGTGGGGGCTGGGGCAGCCCCCGCCCAGGCCCGGCCGTCTCTGCAGTGGATGCGTGCCCGCTGGACCTCCGACCCCTGCTATGCCTTCTTCGGGGTGGACGGCACGGAGTGCTCCTTCCTCATCTACCTCAGCGAGGTCGAGTGGTTCTGCCCCCCGCTGCCCTGGAGGAACAAGACGGCGGCCCGGACGCCCCCCAAGCCCCTCCCCAGAGCCCAGGTAGGCCTGGCAGGGGGTGGAACTGGCTTCCCCAGGCTGGACATCTGGGGGAGGTTTCCGCCTGGGTGGAATGTGGCAGCCACTCTGCCAGGGACTGGGCGGTGGGAGGCCGGCCTGACAGTGTCCAGCCGCTGTCTGTGCGTTGCTGCCCAAGGGGCTGCGTGACCGGCAGGCTGGGGCCCCGGAGACGCCCCTTAATGGACTAGAATGATAGTCATCACTGCTGTCCTGTACCCGCGGCCTTCTGTGTGCCAGAAACTTTATTTGTGCTTAATCTCCCAGCTGCCCTTTTGTGATTGAATTTAATAGATGATAAATCTGAGGCTTAGAGGGCCGAGTTAACAGGTTCAAGACCTGTGGTTACCCTGGCAGCCTAGCCCGCCTCTGCCTGAGCCCTGGCCTGCCTGCTCGCAACGCTGGGACTGGGGGTCATGGGGGGCAGCCCCGTCCCAGGGCAGGGCCGATGGTGCGGAGCAGCCGCGGGTCTGAGGTCCCGGCTCCCCCCAGGCTGTTTTTAGGAGCAGTCTGTCCCCCCTGCTGGAGCTGATGGGCAGCGGGAAGGAGTCCCTCATCTTCATGAAGAAGCGGACCAAGCGGCTCACGGCCCAGTGGGTCATGGCTGCCCAGCGCCTGGCCCGGAAGCTGGGGGACGTTCGGAGGGACCAGAAGCAGGTACCGCACCCTCGGAGTGTCCGGGGGCTGAGTCCGGCGAGCCCAGGCAGAGTGGGTGTGCAGCAGGCCCTCGGTGGAGTGGCTTTGGGAGAGATGGGGGTGGGGGATGGCCAGTCAGGCTGCGGCAGGCGGAGGCCCCTGGCCCTCTGCAAGGCTGGGGAAGGACAGTGAGCCCCACAGGGTCCTGTGTTCTGTGGACATCTTCTTAGAAATGTCATGGAGTTTGCTTGGAAGGTTGAGAATAATGTAGCCTGTTGTGGGCAGTTGCCGGCCCGCCCATCTCTCCATCTACTTATCCACCCATCATCCACCTGCCTATCCATCAATCATCAACCCATCAACCCATCAGCCACGTGTCTATCCATCTATCCATCACTCATTTATCCATCCATCCATCCATCCATCCACCCGTCAGCCCCTCATCACCCACCTATCCATCCATCCACCCGTCCATCATCCACCCATCCATGCGTCCGTCATCCCTCTGTCCCTCCCTCCCTCCTCCATTCATCCAGTAATAATTACACGACTCTCACGTCACCCTGTTTATTTCTTGCAGAGTCCTTATCATTTCATGAAATTGTCTCTTGTCTGTGTTTACTGTTGTCTGCCTCTTGCATCTGGAACGTAAGCTCCGTGAGGGCAGGCACTGGCCGTCTTGTTCCCTGTATCCCCGGCACCCTGCACGGTCACTCTGTGCCCGGCCCGGAGACCGTGTCTGCTGCCGGCGGCTCTTCTGGCTGGTGCCCCTGGCGGGGGGATTGGAGGGTCGCGGGAGGGGCAGGACCCAAAGCCTCGGCTCCTCCTGCCGACCCTCCGTGTCCTGCCCACTCAGATCCTCGTCCACATCGGCTTCCTGACCGAGGAATCCGGGGATGTGTTCAGCCCGCGGGTGCTGAAGGGCGGGCCGCTGGGGGAGATGGTGCAGTGGGCCGACATCCTGGCTGCTCTCCACGTCCTGGGCCACAGCCTGCGGGTCACCGTCTCCCTGAAGGAGCTGCAGAGGTGAGTGCTGGGGCAGGGAGGCGAGAAGGCAAACGCAGCCCCTGGTCCCTGCCCCGCCCACAGGTCCCTGTCCCACGGCCTCCGGGAGGCTCCCTGGTGTCCGGGAGCTGAGGCATCCCCCGGCTCCCTCCTCCTCCTCCTCCTCCATCAGGCTTGGGAGGCACCCAGGAAGGATATTTGCATGGCGTGATGCAAACAGGGCCCCGGCTCCCTCTCTGACTTGTGGGATGACCCGCGCCTCGCAGGCGGGGTCTCCTCTGCCTGCGTCCAGCGGGGCTCTGCAGCCTGGACTCCTTCCTGGGCTTGGGGGCTGCACAGTGAGCCCTGGAGGTTGGTGGGCTGCGTGGGAGATGGCGCCCCCTTCCTCAGTTCTGGGCTCTCAGGGTCCCCCTGGTGCTGTTGGATGGGGAGCCCCCCCGCCACCCCTCGAGTGCTTGGGAAAAGGATGGGTGTGGAGTGTCCCGGGGCAGGAGTGTGTGGGCAGGGCTGGGTTCGTTGATCACCGTGATGCCTGTGGGGTGTAGGAATGCCCAAGATGTTCCTTTCTGTGTTACTGTTCACAACATGGCATTGGAGACGTACAAGAGTTGCAATGCACATAACTAGGGTGATGTCCACCGATGTCCATGACCTTGAGAGCAAGGACGTTGCCATGTGCCCGTGGCTGTGCAGGTTCTTCCATCACCGCCCCCGCACCTGCCCAGACACCTGCCACTTGGATGCTGCGTTCACCATTTTTTTTTTTTTTTTACTTTTTGACAGGCAGAGTGGACAGTGAGAGAGAGAGACAGAGAGAAAGGTCTTCCTTTGCCGTTGGTTCACCCTCCAATGGCCGCCGCGGCCGGCGCGCTGCGGCCGGCGCACCGCGCTGATCCGATGGCAGGAGCCAGGAGCCAGGTGCTTTTCCTGGTCTCCCATGGGGTGCAGGGCCCAAGCACCTGGGCCATCCTCCACTGCACTCCCTAGCCACAGCAGAGGGCTGGCGTGGAAGAGGGGCAACCGGGACAGAATCCGGCGCCCCGACCGGGACTAGAACCCGGTGTGCCAGCGCCGCTAGGCGGAGGATTAGCCTAGTGAGCCGCGGCGCCGGCCACCATTTTTTTTTATAACGATTTATTTCTTTATTTGAAAGTCAGAGTTACACAGAGAGGCACAGAGAGAAAGAGGTCCTCCATCCGCTGGTTCACTCCCCAATTGGCCACAACGGCCGGAGCTGTGCTGATCCGAAGCCAGGAGCCAGGAGCTTCCTCCTGGTTTTCCCACGTGGGTGCAGAGCCCAAGCACTTGGGCCATCCTCCACTGCTTTCCCAGGCCACAGCAGAGAGCTGGATCGGAAGTGGAGCAGCCGGGACTCAAACCTGCGCCCCTGTGGGATCCAGCACTGTAGGCGGCAGCTTTGCCTGCTGTGCTGTGGCGCCCACCCCTCAGCATTTTTAAAGATTAGTTTTCCCCATGCTCCCCTATCCCCCAACAAAATGTGGTGTGGTTTTTTTTTTAAGATTTATTTTATTTATTTGAAAGAGTTTCAGAGAGAGGCAGAGACATAGTTAGAGGTCTTCCATCCGCTGGTTCAATCCCCAATTGGCTGCAACGGCCGGAGCTGCACCGATCTGAAGCCAGGAGCTTCTTCCAGGTCTCCCACGCGGGTGCAGGGGCCAAGCACTTGGGCATCTTCCACTGCTTTCCCAGGCCATCAGTAGGGAGCTGGATTGGAAGAGGAGCAGCCAGGACTAGAACCAGCGCCCATATGGGATGCCAGTGCTTCAGGCCAGGGCTTTAACCTGCTGCGCCACAGCACCGGCCCCAAAACGTGGTTTTGGACTTTGTAGAAACGGCAGTGACCGTATCTCGTCGCTGGGACTTGGTTTCCCCGCATCTGCGTCGTGGCCGTCTCACAGCTGTGTAAGCTGCTGCTGTGTGTATTGGAAGGTTCAGGCAGGGCAGCGCTGTGGGGGCTTTCGCGCACACCCCCGGGCACCTGGTAACGGCTTCCTCGGGTCAAGGACACTGCTTCGCGGCTTGGGAGCCCAGCTGTGGGAGCTCGGGGGGTGGGACTTCCACGTTACGAGACCACGGCAGGTTGCAGGTTGTTTTTCAAAGTGATGGCACCCATTCCTGGTCCCACCGGTGTGTGGTGCCCAGCCACCGGACTCCTCAACTGAGGCTGTAACGTGCCATCAGATGTCTTCTCATGGTCTTAAATTTTTTTAAAAAATGTATTTAAAGGCAGAAAAAGAGAGAGAGAGAGAGAGAGAGAGAGAGAGAGAGAGAGAGAGGTCTTCCATCCACTGGTTCACTCCCTGAATGGCCACAAAAGCCAGGGCTGGGCCAAGCTGAAGCCAAGAGCCAGGAGCTCCTCTGGGTCTCCTGCGCGGTGGCAGGGGCTAAAGCACTTGGGTCGTCTTTTGTTGCCTTCCCAGGGGCATCAGCAGGGAGCTGGATTGGAGCCCAAAAGCCAGGACTCAAAGTAGAGCTGTAATACAGGCGCTGCGAGCGGTGACAACCCACTGCACCATGTGCTGGCCCCTGGTGTCGTCATTTTTATTCTTTAAAAAGGTCTATTGATTTGAAAGACATAGAGATAGAGAGAGATAGAGATAGGGAGATAGAGAGAGAGAGAGAGAATCTTCCATTGCTGGTTCACTCTCCAGGTGGATGCAATGGCCAGGACTGGGCCGGGCCGAACCCAGGAGCCAGGAGCTTCTTCCAGGTCTTTCAGGGACCTGGGCCTTCTAGCACTGCTGTCCCAGGCCATCAGCAGGGAGCTGGATGGGAAGTGGAGCAGCAGGGACATGAAGCGGCGCCCATGTGGGATGCGGGCGCTGCAGGTGGCAGCTTTACCCGCGACGCCACAGCGCCGGCCCCCGTTGTCACAAACGCGCTTCCTGGCAGCTGTTGGAGCTGGGCCTGTGCCGTCGCCGCTTCCCAGTGCCAGGCTTGTTCACATCACCCGCCTGCCTTTCTGCTGGTGTTCATCTTCGCTTATCGAGTTGTGGGAGTTCTTTATCTATCATCAGTATAAATCCTGAGTTTTGTGCGTTAAAATCTCTCCCCATTTGCCGCTTGTCTTTTTAATTTCTTTACGCCTCTCCCAGGAACCTAAGTTCTTAATTTTAAAGTAATCGCCGTTATCAATCTCTCTCCTTGTGGCTAGGGACTCTGTGCTGGGTGGAATTCTGTTCCCCTGTTCGCTGGCGCTCGGATGAGAAAGCTCCAGCTGCACCCCGGGGCTGGGTGCCTTGAGCCCGCTTTGCTGCGTCAGTCCTTTGACCCCACTCCCAGGCCGGCTTTCTAGAGGAAGCTGATCCCCCACCCCCAGAGCCCGCCAGCCATCTGGGCGGTCCACGGCCCTCACGAGCTGTTTTCCTTTGCTGCATTTCATCCTGGCCCCCGTGAGTGTTGGGGAGAGCGGCGGCTGCTCTGGGGGACAGAGCCCAGGAAGCGACAGTCTTGGCCACCTGCTCGGCCTCTGCAGCTGCCCCTGCAACTCAGGGTCCACTGGTGACCCAGGTGGGATGATCCTGACCCCGACTGGAGGGAGGAGCCAAGACCCGTTGTACTGAATGGGGGAGGAGACAGAAGGAGACTGCGTGCGTGTGTGTGTGTGTGTGTGTGTGTGGTGTATCCTAACGATTTATTTAATTGAAAGGCAGAGTTCTACCTCCAGATGGCCCCGGTGGCCAGGGGTTGGTCCAGGTGGAAACCAGGAGCCAGGAACTTCATCCAGGTCTCCCGCGTGGGTGCAGGGGCCCACACCTGCTGCTTTCCCAGGATCATTAGCAGGGAGCTGGATTGGAAGTAGAGCAGTCGGTGCTTGAACCGGCGCCCATCTGGGATGCCAGCATTGCAGGCGGCAGCCCCCGCGAGCTGGGACTTGAACCGGCGCCCACCTGGGGTGCTGGCATTGCAGGCAGTGACTTAACCCGCTGTGTCACAACAGCAGGCCCTGGGCGTTCTCTTTAGGCCACTACACGACCTAGTGCTGTTTCATCCCTGTGGCCTCGAATCCGCCCCACTGGAGCCGCTCAGCAGGGGAGAAGGTGGCGGGGCAGAGGAGGGGACTGCGTGCTGGTGGGGGCGTTGGGAAGTGCAGTCCAGGTGGGCAGGGCTTCTGGGGGGGTGCCCACCTGCACTAGCCTCCATCCCTTCTGACTGAAGTCGCCCCCACTGTAGCTGGCTGGGAGCTGTCCCAGGGCGCTGGTGCTGAACTCGGTGCCAGGAGTGGGCCCCCGCGGGTCCCTCACTCCGGCTCTCACCCCAGCGGCTTTTGCAAGCAGATGTAGCTGTTGGCATCACGCAGGCCACTTCGGCGCCGAGCTGAGCCCACTCAGCACCTGCCAGCGCCCACTGCCACACACGGCGCTGTGCCCGCCCGCGTCGCCCTCTGACTGGGGCGCAGCAGGTGCCCCCATGCTGACTGGAGCAGAGCCCTGCAGATCAAGAAAGAGGTGCGCTCTCCCGGCAGGGAGCTCAGGGGCCGGGGGGTGAGCGGGAAGCCGGAGAGGTCCTGGGCAGCTTGTGGATGGCACAGCCTGCACCACCCCCTTCCAGGCAGATCCGCAAGCTTGCGGGGGTCTGGCGGCCCTGACTCTGGCGTCACCAGAGACCCTGACGCGCGGTGGGAGGGACCCTGGGGTGGGGGCTGTCTGGGGCCTTTCTAACCAGGCTCCGCCACATATGAAGTCCCTTGTGAGCGGCCAGCACCCCCCGTCCTTGTCCCTAAATGGCTCTCAGCTTGGCTCCTCTGTTCGGGCCGTGCAAGGTCTGGGGCCAGAGGGGAGCGCGCCCTTTCCCGCTGCGCTCACGGCAGCCCGATGCCTGCAGTCATCCTACAGAGACCGGCAGATGATTGACAAGAACCCCGGGGAGGGGGGAGGTTTTTCTTTTAAAATATTCATTTATTTGAAAGGCAGAGTTACAGAGAGAAGGAGAGACAGAAAGGTCTTCCATCCGCTGGTTCACTCCCCAAGTGGCCGCAATGACCAGGGCTGGGCCAGGCCTAAGCCAGGCGCCAGGAGCCTCCTCCAGGTCTCCCACGCGGTGCAGGGGCCCAGGCACTTGGTCATCTGCTGATGCTTTCCCAGGCCATCAGCAGGGAGCTGGATTGGAAGTGGAGCAGCCGGGACTTGACCCTGAGCCCATATGAGATGCGTGTGCTACAGGCAGAGGGGCTGGCCCCAGGCGAGGTGGGCGTTTTACTCCGTGCCTCACCTTCTCATCCTCCTCTCAGCCTTCATCCAGAGCACTGCCTCCTCCTCTGGTTGCTCCCCTGTGCCTGGTGCTGAGCTGTGGTCACCATGGCCACCATTGCCCATCCCAGGGTCACAGCAATGACCATGGGGTGGCTGCACGTGGGCCCTGCTGAGGAGGGCCAGCCCTGGAAAATGCCCCTCGCTACCGCCTGCACTCATGCGTCTGCACACATGCACACCCACACGCTGCCGCCTGCACACACGCATCTGCACACATGCACACCCACACGCTGCCGCCTGCACACACGCATCTGCACACATGCACGCCCACACGCTGCCGCCTGCACACACGCATCTGCACACATGCACGCCCACACGCTACCGCCTGCACACACGCGTCTGCACACATGCACGCCCACACGCTACCGTCTGCACACACGCGTCTGCACACATGCACGCCCACACGCTACCGCCTGCACACGCGCGTCTGCACACATGCACGCCCACATGCTACCGCCTGCACACACGCATCTGCACACATGCACGCCCACGCCTGTCCTCACACACTTGCACACCTAGAGCACACCCACTCACAAGCACACCCACACACTACTGCCTGCACACGCACGTCTGCACACATGCACACCCACACGCTACCGCCTGCACACGCACGTCTGCACACATGCACACCCACACGCTACCACCTGCACACACGCGTCTGCACACAAGCACGCCCACACGATACCGCCTGCACACCCACACACTACCGCCTGCACACGCGCGTCTGCACAATGCACGCCCACGCCTGTCCTCACACACTTGCACACCTGGAGCACACCCACTCACAAGCAGGCACCGTGGGCTCGTATGCTTGTGTGGTCTATGCACCTGCACTTGCACACCCACACCCTGGGGTGCGACAGACTCACATATCCCTCCCCGGTCACTTGCACACAGCCTCTGGGCCCACACATGCATATACACAGTACACGTGTGCACAGATGTGAACACGGCACCCTCACCCCACAGAGGGTCCGTGTCTCCCTGAAGGCTCCACTTCCGGTCCCGCTCCTCAGAGCTGCAGCTTCCCGAAGTAGGGGCTCCGGGCTCCGACGTGCGGTTCCCTGGGCTGGCCCGGCCCGTGCTCGACGTTCTGGCCCTCGGTGCCCTGCGAGGGCCTGTGAGTGAACCACAGACGGGCAGGGCGCTGGCAGGGCCCCGGGGTTGTCCTTGGGAAGGTGCTGAGAGCGTGGTTACCAGGTACAACGGGAGACCCGAGTCCAGGAGCCTCCTGTCAGGGCTCCGGGGTCAGCGGCTCAGCTGCGTCTGCGATGCCTCTCGGCGGGTGCTGTTGGCCCCAGCTGGGGCAGGGCCTTCTGGAGAGCTTGGGAGTGAGCCCCGTTCTCATCTGTCTCTGGTTAAAGTCACCTGAAGTGGGCCCGAGTACCAGGGTCGTTGAAGGTCCCAGGTGGGAGGCTGTGGCTTTTCTCAGCACCGCCCCTCCCCACCCCGTGGGCAGTCTGGGGTGGGCCCCTGGACGGGGAGAACGCAGCTGCGAGGCCCTCCGAAAGGACTGCCCCACGGGTCCCCAGGGCAGGTCCTGAGGGTGGGCTGGGAGCTCAGGGCCCTAGCAGCTTTGTAGAAGGAGGGTGAGGATTCCTCCTGAGCCCCCCTCCCCCCACCTGGAGCACGCCCACACCCTGGGGTGCAGGAGCAGGGCCCAGGAGGCCCCTGGCCTGGACATACTTTGTACTGCTCCCCCTCTTGCAAGTCTTTTTCTTCCTTCTTCCTGCCAAGTGGGGTGCTGGTCACCACAGCTGCGGTGGGAGGCAACAGGTGCAAGGGGGGGCTGGCTGTGAGCACCTTGGTGCATTGTGGGGCTGCCAGCTCCCAGCAGAGATGGACCCTGGGGCTTCAGCCGGAAGTCACAGGTTGCAGCTCTGCAGGGCGCCCCGTCCTGAGGCTCCCGGAGGCCGCGGGCTGTCTTTGGTGCCCCACATCCCATAGCCACCTCGCCCCCGTCCTCTCCGCCTTCCTCTCAGCCCGGCCTTCTCCCTGCATGTGCTGGTGCCCCGTGGCCACAGCTGGAGGCGGGCTGCCCTCTTGAGCCCCTCTCCACTTGGTTCCCTCCATGAGAGACCCTGGCAGTTACTGCCTCGTTATGTGCAGGTTGGGGTCAGGCGGGGGTGATGCCGGCCACTGCAGAGGGGTCCTGGGCAGAGAGATGGGGCGGGGGGTGGGGTGGGAGGGGGAGGTGAAACAGGCACCTGCAGGCAGAGGCAGGAATGGACAGCAGGGGCCTCGCTCTGCCCAGGAGCCGTCCCATGGGAGCAGCACCTGTTCCAGGTGCAAACAGGTCCCCGGCGGGTGCCGCAGTCTGGATTCTGAGCGTCCCCCTGGCCTTCCGGGATGGCCCGTGTGGAGCACAGGACGAAGCCACTGCGTCTTGTAGTTTATTCGCAGGTGTCGCTGGCCGGCGTCTGGGGCTGGCAGCTGCGTTGTGTCCTGATGACCCGGTCCGCAGGAGTGAGGGCCTGGGCAGTGCGCAGACTCCACGTGCGTGGGCTGGGAGGGGGCGCGCGGGCCCGCGAGCTCTGGGATAAGACTGGCGTCCCCCGTCTGCGCTCCCTGCCGGCCGCCCGCGTCTCAGGACTGCTGGATCCCGGGGGGCCTCTCCCTTCCTGCTCGCCCCAAAGCAGCTGTGCTCATCAATTGCATTTGCATAATTTCAAGCATCATTAATAGTACACGGCACGAGGAAAAATGGCGGCTCTGTCCCTCCACCCATGGGTGAAATTGGGTGTCGTAGAAAATTAGTTGACTTTTCTGGCGAACGAGGAGGGCTCGCGCGTCTGCTCGAGTGAGCAGGCGTGGAGCGGGACTGCTGCCTGGAACGCTGGGCAGGACACAGCGGAGTGGGACCGCGGAGCCAGGGCCTCAGGGTCTGCACCCGTCCAGATCTGGCTGGGACTGGCTCACGCTGGCCTGAACCAGTGCACACTGGGCCCAGCTGCTCGAAGCCTGTCTGGACTGAACAGAAGCAGGCTGAGGTGGGCAGCCGAGACGGGCGGCCGGTGTGCAGGGCATTGCCGTGTCGTGAAGGGGCGCTGTGGTCTGATGTGCCCAGGACTCCCGCGTGAGTCAGGCGTTCACGGTCAGAGTCCGGCCTCAGCGTCTTTGCAAGGAGAGGGAGGCCCCAGCTGGTGCACCTGCTCTGCCCCGCCAGGTGATGGCCTCTGCCTCGTTGGGAGGCGGCAGGAAGCCCTCAGCAGAGCCGGCACCGCGCTCCTGGGCGTCCGTGAGCCAAACAGACCCGTGTTCCCTGTAAGCGCCCCAGCCCGTGGCATTCAGAAAAGACGGGAGTGGAGGGGGCAGGGGCTTCCTCAGAGCATGGCTGGGGGTGGGCACTGGGCCCTGGAGACACACAGGGAGGGCAGTGAACTGAGTCAGCCGGCTCCGTCCACGCACGGCCCTGCAGGCCAGAGAGCAAGCGGCCGGCGGGGCTGGCTGTCCCTGCGCCTGGGAGCTGCGGGTGCCCCTTTGCCCCGTGCCTTCCCCCGGGGTGGGTCTTGGCCCCAGGGCACTCCTCGATGTCACGGGCAAAAACCTCATCTCCAGGTGGGGTCACGTTCAAGGGTCCTGGGGCTGGGTCACAGTCTCTCATGAGGGCTGCGTGCGAGGTGTGTTTCAGTGCTGGTGAGCCGGCAGCCCCTCCGCCCTGACAGAGCAGGGTGCAGGGCAGGGGGCTGGGGAGTGGGCGTTCCCCTCTGATGGTGTCCACCTGTGTTAGACTCGGGAGGGGAGAGGGAGGGGTTGGGGTGGCCCCTGGGACTGAGACCCCGAGACTCGCCCCGTCTGGATCCGTGTGACGCTGGCCCTTAGAGAAACAAAGGAGCAGATCTGGACGCAAGATGGCAGCTTGTGACGACGTCATGGCAGGCTGGGGGGGGCGTAGTCGTTAGGGCATCGTAGTATGTTCTAGAATGTTCTGGAGGCGTGAAGTGGTTTATAATATAGAAAGCACGTAGAGCAGAAGGCAGAGTGGACTTGCCCGCTCTGTAAGCAGTGGCTGCAGATGACGGACACGTGCTCTCTGGACCCCCCCCCCCCAGTGTGGCACCTGAGCCCCTTGGCTGGCCCCGCCCCCTCTCCCTGCTCGGGTGCCACCTGTCCCGGCTGAGATACCTGACACCTGGACACCGGGCCCCAGGCGGCTCTCAGAGGCCTTCTCTGGTGACAGGATGTAGGCGGCAGGGGAGGGAGCAGAGGAGCAGGTGCAGGCTTGCGGACTGTGGTGGGGTCGCGTCCGCCCACACGCAGCCCAGCAGTGCTGCGGAAGGTCCAGGGCCTCTGTGCTACTGGGCCCGGGACTGCCCGGTCCCTTACTCAGGGTCCAGGAGAGACACAGCCCCGTAGGGGTCTGCCCGCCCTCCCTGTCCACGCCACAGCAGTCTGTCTTGCAAATCACGGCTCCTGACCGGGTCTCAACATCGACCCATGAACGTGGCTTACGGGGCAGCAACCACGTGACGTGGTCTCTCCCGGCTCCGAGCTGGTCCACGTCGGAGGGAGAGGGCTGTGCAGGATGGCACCGGGGTGGGGTCCCTGGCTCCCATGCAACTCGGGAGGGGTGGAAGACGGGGGAGGCTGATCAGGAGCAGGGCTGGCCTCTGAGTGCCCCGGGGAGGGGGCTCCTTCCAGGAGTCCGTGCTGGGGACTGCGCGCTGAGTGAGAGGAGGTCTTGTCCAAACGCGGCTGGAAAGGGGGCAACAGGCGGAGGGCGAACTTCCTTAAAGTCAGAGTCCCCCACTGGGAGGGGCCTCTGAGCTGGGCGCTGGGCTGTGTCCTGCCTGGTGGAACAGAGAACAGTGTGGGTGCGACCCCCGGAGGGTGACCTCCGCCACACCTGCCGTCATCCAGGGCCTCCGTGCCGGGAGGGGCTCCCTGGGGGACGAGCCCGCTCTTTGCTCAGCTACTCGGGAGCGGGCCCAGAGCCCCTGGCTGTCCCTGTCTTTCTGTGTAGC
Organism: Oryctolagus cuniculus; assembly: GCF_051225735.1. Taxonomy (NCBI): domain Eukaryota; kingdom Metazoa; phylum Chordata; class Mammalia; order Lagomorpha; family Leporidae; genus Oryctolagus; species Oryctolagus cuniculus. The sequence goes on along the minus strand of NC_142883.1, from coordinate 3,984,538 downwards.
CCAGATCTGCAGGGCGTGGCTTACTGGGGTTGAGCCCAGAGCTCTCCCTTTTGTGTCTCCCAACCCCTCCGTGTGGGCCGGGAACCAAACCCCAAACAGCGAGAGCCCTGGCACATGGACTCACCCGGGGAGCTCGGAGCATCCCGGGCCCGGGCCCCCCTCGGAGCCCCTAGATGGCGCCTTGGCCGGGGTCAGCCAGGGACTCCTCAGTGACCCTGGCGGCAGCAGGGGCTGAGGCCCTGCACCCGCGTGCCCTGCACAGTGGTGTGGACCGGGAGCCTTGGCGTGTGCTAAACAGTCTCGCCCGCCTGCAGGAAGCCGGGGATTGTGTGGGAGCAGCCATGTTCCAGTTCTTCCTGCAGCCGCCCTGAGAGCTGAGGGCTGCACCTGCAGCTTGATCCGGTCTCTCGGGGCCGCGGCCCTGTTCTGAGCTCCCAGCCTGCTCACAGCGGAGAACACACATCGGGTCTGGGCGTGGGGCTGCCCGGCCACCCAGTGAGGGGAGATGCCACTCTGCTTGCCCTTGGGAGCCCCTCCCCCAGGCACTATTGTAGCACTAGCCTTGGAACTTCTAGAACATTCCGGAAGCCGCCTTGGGACTCCCCTTTTTCTGTGCCTCTTGCTCCGTGGGGGACCTGGCAGTTCTCCTTAGCTGGCGTCCAGGACCCATGGGCACCCTGGAGCAGGTGCTGGGGATACTTGGGGACATCCGCCTTGTTAGGCCATGGGGGCTGTGGGTGGGCCCTTCATGAGGCTGCTGCTGCTCTTGTAAAAATGATTGATTTATGTTTGTTTGAAAGGCAGAGTGACAGAGAGGGAAGTCTTCCATCCACTGGTTCACTCCCCAGATGCCCACAACAGGACTGGGCCAGGCCAGAGCCAGGAGCCTGGAACCCCATCCGGGTCTCCCACGTGGGGCCGGGGCACTCTGCTGCCCTCCCAGCTGCATCAGCAGGGAGCCTGCTCGGAAGGGGAGCAGCCAGGGCCTGAACTGGCACTCATGTGGGATGCGGGCGTCGCAAGTGGCAGCCTGGCCCGCCGTACCCCAGCGCTGGCCATGGCGTCGTCCCCCCTGGCTGGCCATGGCGTTGTCCCTCCTGGCTGGCCATGGCGTCGCCCCTCCTGGCTGGCCATGGCGTCGCCCCTCCTGGCTGGCCATGGCGTCGTCCCCCCTGGCTGGCCATGGCGTCGCCCCCCCTGGCTGGCCATGGCGTCGTCCCCCCTGGCTGGCCATGGCGTCGTCCCCCCTGGCTGGCCATGGCGTCGTCCCCCCTGGCTGGCCATGGCGTCGTCCCCCCTGGCTGGCCATGGCGTCGTCCCCCCTGGCTGGCCATGGCGTCGTCCCCCCTGGCTGGCCATGGCGTCGCCCCTCCTGGCTGGCCATGGCGTCGTCCCCCCTGGCTGGCCATGGCGTCGTCCCTCCTGGCTGGCCATGGCGTCGTCCCTCCTGGCTGGCCATGGCGTCGTCCCCCCTGGCTGGCCAGGGCGTCTTCCCTCCTGGCTGGCCAGGGCGTCGTCCTTCCTGGGGAGAACAACAGGGAGAGCCACCCCACAACCCCGTCCTCCCTGTGCTCCTGGCCCCGCTCCCCAGGTTCCTCCCTGTTTGCCTGCGTGGTTCCCACTCTGGGTTTCTTCTCGATGCCCTGGGGACAGAGAGCGGCAGTGCCCAGCAGATGGGCACTGGACAGACTTGGGGGCTACCTGGAGCCCGTGGAGGCAGACGTGCCCAGGGCTGCCCCGGCCGTGTCACTGTCCCCCATAAGGAGATGCATCGAGGCGGCCGAGGATCCCATGGTCCCAGGGCCCAGGCCTGGAGCTGCCTGTGAGAATTCTTTCTAATTAGGTCCTTCCCACACAGAGCGAGCGAGCGAGCGAGAGCAGAGAGAAGAGTTTGTTCCGGAATCTAAGCACTACCTGGAGGGGTTATTTCTAGCCACAGACCAAAGGCACAGCGAGAAATAAAAGCTCAGGGTTTTTAGCTCGTTACAGGAGTGGGGGCGACGCCAGCCCGACACGAGTCTCTGTGCCAACGGCACCCAGCACGTTGGCGCTGGAGCTTGCGCCCAGGAATACCATCCGCGGCACCGGGAACACCATCCGCGGCACCAGGATTCGGCGTCCTGGTTCCCGATGGAGGGTTTTTTCCCTCCTCCTCCCTCGTCCCATTGACCCATCCTGCTGCCCGATCTTGCAGTGGAGCAAGGCTGGGTCGGTCCTCGGCCACCCCTCTGGTGGAGGCTTGCTTGTGGCCTGCTGGGCGTGCCTGGGGCCCGCGTGGGACCTCAGCACCCCCAGGAGGTGCAGTGCCGAGCGAGCGTGAGGGCCGGGACACAGCTGGGCCCCTTTATAAAAGCAGCTGCAGTGCCATGCACAAAGCCACGGTTCTGCATTTTCGCCATTTTGAGCGCACGCACGGTCTGGCGGCCTTGATGACGTTGCCGCCATCGTCTCGGGAATGCGTCGCCATCAAGTACCAGCTCCCTGTCTGTCCTCCCCAGGGGTGGCGGATTGATTTGGGCTGGATTTGGAGCAGCTGTCCTGGGGGGTGCTTTATCTCCCTGCCCCCCTCCCATCCCGATGTTTGGACTCCCGGGGGCACTTAGAAATAAACGCTCGCCATTCCGACCGCCGTGACAATTCCACGTGGATGTCCCATCATGCTCAGCACAGGCTGGGGGGGGGACTTGGTGAAGCACCCTCCCCCATGTCCTGTCTCCCTCCCCTACTCTTCCCGCTGTGGGGGGCTCTGCCAGGCACCCCTCAACCCAGCCCTGGGCCAAGAGCGCAGAAGCGAGAACTTGGCCTTGGAAGCGGAGTCTGGAGGGAGGCGGAACACCGCGGCCGAGCCCCGCACCCGTGTGCAAGGTTGGCGGGAGACGGCGGTTTCCAGCCTGCTCCGCCACTCGAACCACTTAGCGTAAAATTGCCCATAAAACTGAGCTGAAATTACAGGTGATAAAACCGCCGCCCCTCTCCAGGGCCCAGCTCAGATTCCCTGTGACAAGTGCAGTGAGGCCACTGAAGTCATTTTTAGTCCTTGTCTCTGAGCTGCCTCTCTGCTCTTTAAAGCATTATTATTTTATTTACTTGAAAGGTAGAGACCTCTGTGTGCTGGCTCACTCCCAGACGCCTGCAGCAGCTGGGGCCGGCCAAGGCTGCAGCCAGGGGCGTGGACCTCCATCCCTGTCCCCCACGTGGTGACAGGGACCCAGGTCCTTGAGCCGTCACCTGCTGCCTCCCAGGGTGTGCATTAGAGGGAAGCTGGATTGGCAGCAGAGGAGCGGGGACTCCAGCCAGGAGTCTGATGTGGGGTACAGGGGTCCCAGGTGCCCCCACGTGGCTTCCCTGAACCCCTCTTGGGAAAGGGACACTGCTGACCTAGGGCACGTCTGTCTCCCTTCCCTGCCTCCCACCGCGATGTCCTCCGGGCTGGGGGCTGCCTTGGGAAGCCCCTGAGCTTAGCCCACAGCTCCGCCCATCGTCCTGGCTCCTCCCCCCAACGCCAGAGGAATTTTCTGGCCCACTCAGCCTCCCCAGGGCTCACCTGATGTGTTTGTCTCTTCCTTCAAGTGACAACAGAAATCCCGGCCAGATCCTGTCCTCCAGGGCGGGGGCGGGGGCGGGGCGGGGCAGGGGAGCGCACCTGCCGCCCAAGCAGGAGTGTGCCCGGGAGGCAGCTCTGGGCCTGCTGGCCGCTATGCTGCGCCTTCCCACGCCGTCTGTTCCCAAAGACCAGCACCGGCGGGCGTGTGCGCGGAAGGTGACCCCCAGGCTCTGGATCCGGCCTCGCCGCCAAGCACCAGGCCACGGGAGAGGCCACCGCGGGCCTGGGGGTGCAGGATGGGGCCCCCTGGAGCGCCAGTGGGGATTCGGCAGGAAGAGGTGTGGACGTGTGGGGCGGTGGGGTCAGAACCATGCTGAGATGTGGCCAGGCCCGCGCCGTGGGAGAACCTCTCTCTGCCGGCAGGAGTGGGGGCAGGGGGGAGGGGGAGCTGAAGGCTGGCGCAGAGCGAGCGTGTCCCAGAAGGCGGAGTCTCGCACGCGGGCTGCCTTTCGCATGGTCCGTGTTTCCTAAGCCGTCCGGTGTAGCAGCCATGCCCGCGGCTCTGCGCTGGACTCCGTGTCCTAAGCGGCGTTGGGAAGCAGAGCGCAGGGGAGGAGCGCGGACGAGGGGCGTGGCTTCCGCACTCAGGGACCTGTGGTGATGGCTCATGGCGCCTTCTCTCTTGTCCCTCTGGGAACTGTGTCGCACAGTTGCCCTTTGCCGGTGACCCGCCCAGGGTCAGCAACAGAGACCCGCGGCCCCTCCCCCACCCTAGGACCCACCATGGTGCTGGCCTGGGAGGCGGGAGAGCCCCATGGCTGGGTTCCTACCCCAGTTCCGCCCCTTCGTGGCTGTGTGGCCCTGGGTAAATCGCTAGACCTCTCTGTTTCCTGACCTGGAAAGGGGATGGCCAGGGTGAAGCAGTGGAGCAGTGCCCGTATTCAGAACCTTCACCCCCAAGATGAAGGTGGCGGGTGCACCCCAGAACCTCAGCGCGGGGGGGCTCCCAGGAGCCGCTGTGACGCCCGCAACGCCCCAGGGTCCTCTCAGGGTCCTGGGGGCTGGGGCAGCAGAGGAAGCTCCCAGGTCAGGATGCTGGTTGCCTGGAGACGGACAAGAAGCCCCGCCCCCATTGGTGTTTTCAGCATGGGAGGGGCCGCTCCCCACCGTGCTTCTCCTTGTCACCGGGGTGGGAGGAGGGGCCACCCTCTGGGGACCCTGGGGCTGACGCCTGCATCAGCTCCGCTGGGGGCCCCCCCATGGCATCGAAAAGGACAAGCGGCAGGGACGCCCCGTGGGGCAGAGCCCGAGGTTGTCTCCCGCCCAGAACTCACCTGCGATGCCCACCCGGGGCTGTGCTCCCCCTCCTCTGTCGCCCGAGTCTCCCCTCGATGCCCACCTGCCGCGGGGGCCCTGTGATGCCCACCTGCCGCGGGGGCCCTGTTGGAAGAGGGCGGGGAGGGAGGAGCCCCTGTGTAAGTCTCTAGATACAGAGTGAGGAGGTAATGGTTACTGAGTTTAGATGCCAAGAGAGAGTGCTCACGGCGGCTGGGGGTGCTGGCTAGGGGCTAGGGGCGGGGCAGCACCCAGGAAGCCCCTCCCCTCCTGCCGCTGGTCCCTGCTGGGCCCCAGCCTGGTGCCTCTGACCCTGGCCATCACCACTCCTCCCCCCAGCCACCCCCCCCCCCACCGCCTGTCAGCAGCCGGCTGCAAGCGTGTGACAGAGGCACCTCTGATAGTGTGCTGGGGCGGGGGCCGTGTGCTCTGGGGACAGCGTGTCCAGCGGAAGTGAGCCCTCCCCAGCTGCTAATGGTGATGGGCTGAGCCCGGGCAAACAGGGTGCAGAGCCTGGGGGCTGGTGCCTTCGCACCTGGCATGGGTCGTGTCCGGGAGCCTGCCACGTGACTGGTGAGTCGTGGCCCCTGCCATTCTGCAGCTGGTGGCCCTGTCACGGCCGTCACCTCGTCCTGGGCTGCGCGGTGCAGGGACCCCTGGAGGGGGTGGGGGGACCCCTCCCAGCCTGAGCGTCCGGGCCAGGCAGGTGCCATCCGGGGAGGTGAGGCCAAGGCTGGGAGCAGGCGGGCAGGGCCACCCCACCCCGACAGGGAGGCCTGGTCAGAGGGAGCCCCTAGCGTGGGCCCAACCATACTCACCTTTCTGTCTGTGGAGGGGGCGAGGGGGACGTCAGCTGGCAGCACCTGGTGGCAAAGGGCCCTTCCAGGTCACAGGGGCTGCCTGGCCCCAGGTGGAACCTGAGTGTTAATGAGTGGGCCCTGGTCCCAGGGGGACGCCACGCCGGAGCCCGGCCAGGTCCCCAGAGGCCCGCAGGTGCAGTGAGGACCTCTGCTGGTGGAAGTTGGAGGAAGCCTCCCTCCCTGGGCAGACCCGGGGCCTGCAGAGCACCTCTGTGGCCCAGGCCAGGAGTAGGGCGTGGCAGGCGAGCCCAGGCGGGACCCCAGTCCCTGTCCCCTTGTTCAGCTCCCTTGTGCAGTACGAAACCTGCACAACTGTGCGTGGCTGTCCTGGTCCCCTCTTTTCCAGAAGCCCGCTCTCCTGCCGTCTCCTCTCCTCTATCCTCTGGGCGCAGCGGCCGGGGAAGGTGGGTTTCTGGGGCCGCAGACTCTGAGGGGTTCTTTTCTCAGTAACTTAGGGGTGCCGCCAGGCCGGGGGAACTGCCCGCTCACCGTCCCCTTGCCCTTCGACCTCGTCTACACCGACTACCACGGCCTGCAGCAGATGAAGCAGCACATGGGGCTCTCCTTCAAGAAGTACCGGTGAGCGGGCCTGGGGGGCCGCGGGGGGCCCAAAGCCCCTGCCCACGTCCTGCCCCGCATCCTGGCTGGCCCCGGCCCGGCCTGGGAGGGCCGCACTGGCTGGCGGCAGCAGAGGGGGCCCGGCCCGGCGCTCTGGCTGTGGAGCGAGGCTGCCGCCCGCAGCCAGCAGGACCGGGGGTTAATTTAGCACAGACCTTGCCCGCGCCCATGCCCTGACCGCGGGATGCATTAGAAGAGGTGACAGGCGCGATGTCGCTTTTCTCACGGATGCGCGTGCCTCCTCCGCCCGCCTCGGCACTCGCCGGCCGCCTGGGTCGCCGGGAAGGACGTTGTTGGGGGCGAGGGTGTCCGCGTCCTAGTGAGTTACTGCGGGGGCCGCAGCCGGGTGGGCCGGGCGGAGGGGCAGCGTCTGCTGTGGCCTCACAGTGCGTCCGACCCTGGCTGGGCTGGTCCTACAGGGACGGGGCCCCTCTGGGCTCTGACCTGAAGCTTCCACCCGCCGCCGAGGTGGGACAGAGCCGGGAAGTCTCCTGTTCCCAGGGGCAGGCGCACCGGGATCTGTTTTTCCACCCCTCGGCCCCCAGAGGCGCACTGCAGGGGTGCCCGGCTCCTGCGCCCAGGACCTGTGGCCTCCCTGCTCTGACAGGTGCACAGGTAGCACTGGGGGGCCCTGGGGACCCCTCCTCCAGGCAGCGCTCCCTCCTAGCCTGAGCTCCCGGGCCCCGAGCCCTCTGAGCTGCGGTTACTTCCACCTGACGCAGAGTAAGGTGCTAGGCTGCCCCAGCCCCCAGTGCCCGGCCCGGGGGGGGCACCCCAAGAGGATGCCGACCCTGCCCTCTGGTCCCCCACCCCGGCGGCGGGGGCAGGTGCCGAATCCGGGTCATCGACACCTTCGGGACGGAGCCTGCCTACAACCACGAGGAGTATGCCACGCTGCACGGCTACCGAACCAACTGGGGCTACTGGAACCTCAACCCCAAGCAGTTCATGACCATGTTCCGTGAGTGCCAGGCGGGGCGGGCGGGGCTGGGGGTGGGGCTCAGGCCAGATGGGGCGGGGCTTGGGGAGGCGGGGCTCGGGAAGAGGCGGGGCTATGGCCAGGCGGGGCGGGACTCGGGGAGGCGGGGTCTCAGGGGGAGATGGGGCTCCGGCCGGGCGGGGTGGGCGGTCCTCAGGAAGAGGCGGGGTCTTGGGGTCTGCCCTTCCAGCGTGTTCCAGAACCTGGGCCATGTCTGGGGAGCGGCATGGCCAGGGTGACCCACACACCTGCTAAGCACCCCCCCCATCTGGACCCGGGGCCCCGTGGCCCCTGGAAGGAGGGACCCTCTCCGGGGGCTGGAGAGTTTCGGAGGGCCCTGCAAGCTCTCCTTGTAGAGCAGACCAGCACAATAACGATGGACAGAGACCTAGAAGGTTCTAGAAGCAGCAGGGCTGGGGGAGGCCCCCGCATTGGCAACAGCGGGGTTTGAGGCTGCAGGTCGGGGCCGGGGCCTCTGTGGAAACCCACAGTTGAGGGTTTGAGGCCAGGAAGGCGATTAGAGCTGAGCCCGAGCCGTTTGTAACGAGACTGAGACACGGCCACCGCTGGCCAGCGCGGCGGGGGCACGCTGCCGCTCCGGCTCCGTCCCGGTCTCCGTCCCCTCATGTTGGCTGTCACCTCCCGCGTCTGCCTCCAGCGGCGTCCCCTTGCAGCTCTGGGCCAGAACGCAGGAGCAGTGCCCTTGTTAGCACCGAGTGTGGACCACAGCGGAGTCCTGGGGACTCGCTGGCAAGTGTGGACAGGAGCCCTCTCTCGGGGGGCGGGGGCTTGCACCACCCCTTCCTCTCTCTCCGAGCTGTGGGCCAGACCAGGGCGCGTGCAACTTGGAGTCTGAGGAACGGCTCGAGGTGCCCCCTGCCCCAGAGGGATGGGAGGCTGGGAAGTCCCTTGGCACCCAGAGGGGGGAAGGAGGTTTGTGGGATCCAGGCTCAGCACATCTGAGAGGGGAAGGGGGCTGTGGGATCCAGGCTCAGCACATCTGAGATGGGAGGTGGGTTGTGGGATCCAGGCTCAGCACATCTGAGATGGGAGGTGGGTTGTGGGATCCAGGCTCAACACATCTGAGAGGGGAAGGGGCTGTGAGAACCAGGCTCAGCATATCTGAGAGGGGAAGGAGGTTTGTGAGATCCAGGCTCAGCATATCTGAGATGGGAAGTAGGTGGGATCCAGGCTCAGCACATCTGAGATGGAAAGTAGGTGAGATCCAGGCTCAGCACATCTGAGAGGGGAAGGGGGCTGTGGGATCCAGGCTCAGTGCATCTGAGATGGGAGGTGGGTTGTGGGATCCAGGCTCAGCACATCTGAGATGGGAAGTAGGTGGGATCCAGGCTCAGCACATCTGAGAGGGGAAGGGGGCTGTGGGATCCAGGCTCAGCACATCTGAGATGGGAAGTAGGTGAGATCCAGGATCAGCACATCTGAGAGGGGAGGTGGGGCTGTGGGATCCAGGCTCAGCACATCTGAGAGGGGAGGTGGGGCTGTGGGATCCAGGCTCAGCACATCTGAGAGGGGAGGTGGGGCTGTGGGATCCAGGTTCAGCACATCTGAGAGGGGAAGGGGGCTGTGTGATCCAGGCTGTTCTGGGAAACCTGGGAGCTGGGTTGCTCTCTCCCACAGACGAGGTTTTGCTGGGCTCAGTGAGAAGGCACTCAGGACCCTTGGACTCAGAAGGAAGGGATTTGTGCCCCGTGAGGGTGTGGCGCTCAGGCCTGCCGTCCGTGGCACGGCTGCTGAAGGGAGCCCAAGGCCAGGCCCACTCCCTGCCCATCATGTCTGGGTTGCTGGGGACAGGGAGTCCTGTGCCATCGGGGCTATAACAGAGACCAAGTCTCACCCCTGTGGCTGCACAGAGAAGGCTTCTGGGGAGGGGGCGTGCGAGTGGGGCCCCCAGCGCCAAGCAGGATTTTCTACGTGCCTGGGCTGGGGACAAACACAGGAGCGGCAGAGCCGCTGGCCTGGGCTGGGGCGGGGGGGAGGGGGCTTCAGTTCCAACAGTGCCATGGGAGGAAGTGAACCTGTGACCTGAGGGCCGTGTGGTGGGGCCCTGGTGCAAAACCTGGCCGGAGAGAGGGAATGTGCCTGGCAGGTGTCGGCGGGCAGGCGGGCAGGGGTGGGGCAGAGCCGGGAGGTGCGGGGGGGCCTGATGGGGCGCAGGGTGGAAGGGGTGCATGGGGAGAAAGGAGGGTGGCCTGGACCAGGAGGCAGTGAGGGAGCAGAGGACTCCCCCATGTGGGCTGTGCAGGACCCAGGAGGAGCCACAGCCGTGGGCTGGGGACAGCAGGACCTCAGCCCCTCATGGCCTCCGGGGACAGCAGGACCTCAGCCCCGCGTGGCCTCCGGGGACAGCAGGACCTCAGCCCCGCGTGGCCTCCGCTTCCCCACCAGGGAACCTGCGGGGTGCCCTGAGGTGGCCTGTCCCCAGGAGGGGAGGAGCCCGAGGCGCCCTCCTCCCTACCAGACCCCCGCTCCCTCCCGCCTGCGTGGGCTGTCTGTAACTCCCCGCCCCTCCCCCGCCCCGCTGCAGCCCACACCCCGGACAACTCCTTCATGGGCTTCGTGTCTGAGGAGCTGAACGGCACGGAGAAGCAGGCAGTGAAGGGCAGCAAGGCGGGCAACATGGCCGTGGTGTACGGCAAGGAGGCCAGCATCTGGAAGGTGAGCGCCGCCCGCCCCCGCCCCCGCCCCCGCCCTGGGAATCAAAGCCCCAGCTGCCATCTGCAGGCCTTGTCCCCTGTCTGTCCCTGGACTCTGCCACCCAGTGATTCCCGCGTCCGGGGTGGTGGGAGGGCATGTCGACGGGGGTGGGGTGAGCCCAGTGGCGGGCGGGGGGAGGGGAGGCCAAACCTGGGGGCCGTGAATGTAGACCGGCAGGGCAGGGCCTTGCGCGTGGGGGGTGCCGCTGCTGTCACTCATCTGCTCTCTCCTCGTTCCCCATGCTCCGTCGTCGGTGGTGAGGCAGCTCCAGGTACGAACCCGCTTGTCGCCCGCCCCTCCCCTGTCGGTGGCCGCTCAGTGGGGTCCCTGGGGGTCCCCCGCTTCTGCCCTTGTGACTAATGTGGGTACACCAAGTGGGGCGGGGGGCACAGCAGGGTCCAAGGAGCAGTCTTTCCTGGTCCCTGTGGGAGGTCCAACTGGGCATGGCCACAGCACGTGAGAGGGACCAGACTGACGGTGAGAGAGACACAGGTGCCACGGTTCTGAGGCCGCGTGGTCAGGGTGAGGGGCAGCTCTCCCAGCAGGAGCCCGGGGAGCTGTGGTTTGAATCAGGTAGAAGTCTGGGAGTGCTGGGGCTGCTCCACGGGGGTCTTCCCTCCTGGGTGACTGCCCACCTTGACATGAGGTCAGGTCGGGGTGGCCCTCTGCGTCATGGCGTCATGGCGTCCGCCTTCCAGCTGGCGAGGAGAAGGAAGAAGTGGGGAGAGGGAGGGGAAGGGGGAGGAAGCTGAGTAGGGCTGGGGGTCCTTGGGATCTAGGACCTCAGCCTCCCAGCCCAGTTTCAAGGGGGCGTGGCTTTGTTCTGGGCACCCACAGACTGAGGAAGGACAAGAGGGGGCACGGGGGGAGGGCAGGGCCATCTGACAGTGCTGCCAGGTGCCGGGCACCATGCTGAGGGCTCCCGGAACCTTCTCATGGACTTCACGCCACGGGCCACGGCCACGGCCACATGTCACCAAGGATACCTCGCTGCCGCGGGTTAGAGGCACGCCTGCAGCCAGCAAGGGGCAGCGCTGGTGTCGTGGCCGCCCATACGAGGACACTTTGGAAGGTCATGGACACACAGAAATCCACACATAATTTTTTTTTCATAAAACTCCTTTTCCACGGCCTTCTCGGAAGAGTCCTTGTATGCTTGGATTTCAAACTTTTCTGCACCAAACAACATCTCTTTCTAAAACAATCTTCATTTATTTAAGAGGTGGAGAAAGAAAGGGGGGGCACTCCCATCTGCTGGTTCACTCCCCCGATGCCTGCAACAGGCAGGGATGGGCCAGGCTGAGCCAGGGGTCCAGCCCTCCATCCCAGGCCCCCACGGGTGGCAGGGACCCAGTTACGTGAGCCATCAGCGTCGTGTCCCAGGGCCTGCGTCGGCAGACAGCTGGAGTCAGGGGCCGGAGCGGGGTGTGAACCGGCACTCGGAATTGGAGGCAGGCATTCTGTCTCCACCACCAGGACAGGTGCTGAACCCGAGCTTACCTTTCAATTACTTTTCCCACAAGCTTTGGGAAGCCCCCTCCTATCTAAGCCCGGAGCCTGAACCCCGACTCTTGCCAGCCTCCCCGGCATGAGGAAGCCTTGGCGAGCGGCAGAGAGAAGCCCTGGGGGCGGGTGTGAGGTCTGAGCCCTGTGCTGGGGTATCCGTGCCCACCGCGGGGAGGGGTGCACATTGCCCATCCCCCTTGCCTGGGGCACTGGAGGAGGGGACAGAGTTGGGGGCAGCAGACCGGGCTGTGTCTGCAGTTAGCATAAACACTGCTGAGATGTGGCTGGAGGAGGTGCGGTCAGGACGTGGGGGAGGAAGGCTCGGTCCCTGGCTCCAGCTCTTCGGAGATCGCCCAGGGCAGCCCCAAGAGACCTCAAAGACGCTCTTGCAGGAAACAGCCCTGCCGCTGTTTGTGGCTCAGGAAGCCAGAGGTGGCCCCACGAGCCAGAGAGAGTGCGGTGCACAGCTCAGGGCCGGGCAGAGAGGAGGAGTGGGAGACCCGGAGCTCTTTCCCCGTCCCCCGGGGCTCCGGCATCCAGGGCTGGGTGGGGGAGGGACTTGGTGCCACGCAGGCAGGTGTCGCAGGCTGGTGTCCCCGGGGCCTGAGGCAGGGAGGTCCCCAGGGGAAGGAGGGACAGGCTGATGAGCCGAGGGGGGGTTCTAAGCTGCAGGCGGCAGCCCGTGGTGCTTTGCGAGGTCGGCTAGTGCCTCAGAAGGGCGCCGGTGGTGCAGCGTGTTAAACCACCAACGGCAACGCCCGCATTCCACATGGTTGCTGGTTTGAGTCCTGGCTGCTGCACTTCCGATCCAGCTTTCTGCTAATGCATTTGGGAAAGCAGTGGAAGATGGCCCAAGTCCTGGGGCCCCTGCACTGGCGTGGGAGACCTGAAGAAGCTCCTGGCTCCTGGCTTTAGGCTGACCCAGTCCTAGCCATTGTGGGCACTTGGGGAGTGAACCAGCGGATGGAAGACCTCTCTCTGTCTCTCTCTTTCTAACTCTACCTTTCAAATAAATACAAAGATCTTAAAGAAAAAACCCGAAACACAGATGGAGTGGCAGAGCAGCAGGCCGTCAGAGTGCCGGGAGGCCTGCTGGACCCAGGGCATGGTCTTGTGAAACCAGAAATTTGCAGTCAACTGTGTGTGTATGGGGGGAGATGGGGGGTGGTTTAGGTGAAACAGAACTTTCTGGACACACACAATGGCCTCGTGCATCCAAGGGCCCACCTGCAGGGGGTCCAGCTGCAGCTTCAAAGGATTTGGGGAAAAAGTTAGTTTTGTACTAAACATAGACATTTGCCACCTGTCAGTATCCCCAGGCGACATGGTGACACCTGCATTGGGTCAGGCGATGACTCAGCGGCAACAGGAAGACACGGGCATGCTCCAGGCAGGCCTGAGCCGCCGAGGGTCCGAGTGCCTGCAGGGTGGCAGGTGTCTGGGCATGGCCAGGTGTGCCGTGATGCTGTGTGTGTGCCACCGTCCTGTGTGTGTGTTCGTGTGTTCTAAAGAGAAGACGCGTGCTTCGGGGAGTCAGATGGGAGGGTCTGGTGCCCTTTCTCTCACACCTTACACCCTTGATTTGATTGCATTTTTAAAAGATTTTATGTATTTATTTGAGAGGTAGAGTTGTAGACAGAGAGGGAGAGAGACAGAGAGAGGTCTTCCATCCGCTGGTTCACTTCCCAAATGGCCACAATGGGCAGAGCTGGGCTGATCCGATGCCAGGAGCCGGGGGTTTCTTCTGGGTCTCCCACGAGGGTGCAGGGGCCCAAGGACTTGGTCCGTCTTCTGTTGCCTTCCCAGGCCATAGCAGGGAGCTGGATTGGGAGTGGAGCAGCCGGGACTCGAACCAGCGCCAGTGTGGGATGCTGGCGGTGCAAGTGGAGGCGTCACCTCGACGCCACAGTGCTGGCCCCTGACTTCATTTTCACTGTGGGCGTGGTCCAGAGTTATAAGCAGCCCTCGTCCGTTCCGTATGACTACCCAGAGATCTGGCTTCGCGTCGGCTTTTCTTTCTTTGCTTCCTCTGCCCCCTCTTGTTCCTCTCATCCCTTCTTCCGCGTTGACTGATGTCTTCGCCCCGCCCCCTCCCGGCTGGCAGACTTGTGTGTTCCGGCTGCACTGTGCGCCGTGACTCGGCGATGCCTGACGTGAATGAATGAATGAATGAATGACTGTGCCTTTCAGATAACAGGAAGCTCGCGGTGCCTCCACTTCTGCCCCCTCGCACGTCACACACCCTGGGTGTCGCAGCAACCCCTGTCGTCGTGTGAGGTCAGCGGCCACTTACGCTCATCCCCAGGAACCACCCCCACCTTTTTTTTTTTTTTTTTGACAGGCAGAGTGGACAGTGAGAGAGAGAGACAGAGAGAAAGGTCTTCCTTTGCCGTTGGTTCACCCTCCAATGGCCGCCGCAGCCGGCACGCTGCGGCCGGCGCACCGCGCTGATCCGATGGCAGGAGCCAGGTACTTATCCTGGTCTCCCATGGGGTGCAGGGCCCAAGCACTTGGGCCATCCTCCACTGCACTCCTGGGCCACAGCAGAGAGCTGGCCTGGAAGAGGGGCAACTGGGACAGAATCTGGAGCCCAGACCGGGACTAGAACCCGGGGTGCCGGCGCCGCAAGGTGGAGGATTAGCCTAGTGAGCTGCGGCGCCGGCCTCCACCCCCTTTTAAAAAAATTTTTTGAAAGGCAGAGTTGGAGAGAGCGAGAGCGAGAGCGAGAGAGAGAGAGAGAGAGAGAGGGAGGGAGGGAGAGGGATGGAGCGATGGATCTTCCATCCACTGGTTCACGCCCTGGACCGCTGCACCTGGCCAGGACTGGAGCCAGTGGCTGTGAGCCCAGCCCCACCCCGTTAACCCTCTTCTCGCTGTGTGTTCCTCCTTAGGTCTGGGGATTCCACGGGCGCTGTCCTCCTTGGGTGTCAGGGACGCCCTTTGCCTGTGCGGGCTCCGCCTCTGGCCCCTCAAGTCCCTTTACTTGGCTTCCGTCCTCGCGAGCCCCAGCCTGGCGGTGCCGGCCACCCGCTCTCTCCTGGCTGGCATCACTCACGTTGACAGATCCGTGGTAAATGTTGTGGTTGCCTTACCCGTAATTGATCTTTTCCCTCCGCCTGCTGTTAACGCCAGCGTTCGGTTTGCAGTGTTGTACTGTAATTTGTCTCCGTGGCTTTCTTTTGGTTTCTCTTACTTGGAGTTTATAGATCTTTTTGAATCTGTGATTTGATTTTTTTTTTGTTAACAGTTTCATTAATTCTTAATATTATGTCTTTTTTTAAAGTTTTTATTTATGTATTTGAAAGGTAGACAGGGCGTTCACTCCCCAAATGGCCACAGCAGCCAGGGCTGGGCCTGGACGGAGCTGGGAGCCAGGGACCCCAGCTGGGTCTCCCGCGTGGGTGGCAGGGGCCCAAGTGCTTGGGCCACCGTCTGCTGCCTCCTGCTTGAATGAGCAAGAAGCTGGGTTGGAACCAGAGGTGGCACATGAGCCCAGGCACTCGGACCGGGATGGGGGCGTCCCAGCCGCACCACGGAGCCCCCAGATCGAGCTCCTTAGGTGTTGCTTCTGTCTGGGTCTCGCGCGTGCTCCTCTGTTTCTCAGGGTCGCGCGTGGCTGCCCCGCACCTCCCCCGCGCTCCGTTCCGGATGTGTTCTCTCGTTCCTCCTTGAATCCCTCCTTCAGCTGTGTTTAATTTGCTGGTACATCCATCCATTTCGCTCTTCACTTCGGCCACTGTATTTTTATTTTCTTTTTAGGATTTCCCTGGGTTTTCCATCGCTTCTGGAAGTTTCTTCCCCCTCTGCCATCCCTCCCGCCCTCCTGTCTTCTCTCCGTCTGCAGGCAGCCAGTCTGCACTGTAATGACTTTGCGTTTTCTGTCGTCTTGTGCAAATGGAATGGCGTAGTGCAGGCTGAGTGTTTCCTGCACTTATCATTCAGCCTGGTTATCCCAAGACTCCTCCGTGTTGTTTTCTGTATCAGGAATGTATCCCTTCCTATTACTGCGTAGTGGTCCTCTGAACGGATCCACCACCTTATACATCCACTTCACCGTTCATTACATTTGGCTATTAGAAATCAAAGTGCCATGTACAGGGGCTGGCACTGTGGCACAGTGGGTAAAGCCGTGGTCCACGATGCCGGCATCACATGTGGGCACCAGTTCGAGACCCGGCTGCTCCACTTCTGATCCAGCTCCCTGCTAATGGCCTGGGAAGACAGTGAAGGCTGGCCCAGTGCTTGGGCTCCTGGACCCACGTAGGGGACCTGGATGAAACGCCTGGCCCAGCTCTGGCCATTGAGGCCATTTGGGAGTGGACCAGCGGATGGAGGCTCGCTCTCTCTCTCTCTCTCTCTCTCTCCCTCTCTCTCTCTCTGTAACTCTGCCTTTCAAATAAATAAATCTTTTTTTTTAAACAATGCTATGTACAAATCCCTGTGCAGACAAGGCTTTCATTTCTCTTGCGACCATCGCTGTCTGTAGTCTTTCCAGCCAAGGAGGAGGAGGAGGAGGAGGCGGCGGCGGCCTCGTTGGCTCCTTGGTACCTGGTGTACTCAGTCCTGGAGGATTCTGCCGTGCTAACAGGCACGGGATGCTGTCTTGCTCGAGTTTAATTTGCATTTCCCTAACGACGAGTGCTGTTGAAGCCTGTTGGCGCTCGGTCATGGTAACGAGACGGCTGAGGCAGCCCCTCTGCAGAGAAGAGAGGTGTATTCTGGCTGGTGGCTCAGGCGCTCCCCCACCGGTCTGACCGCCGGTGAGTCCCTCCCGTGGTGGTGGAGTCCCCTGGTGGCAGAGTGCATCACGTGGGGCAAGGGACAGGGAGCACAGCCTCGTTCCATGTCTGTGTCTCTTCCATCGTGACCTGGTGCCCCCAGTCACTGACCCCAGGCCCACCTGTGGCCACCAGAACTGGACTACGTGTCTGCTCTCAGTGCTGTTGCCATAGATTTGGGGAACCAAACCCTTGGGTGTGGGAGGACAAATATGTGTGTCTACTCGCCTTCCACAGAGACAGATGGATGGATGGACACATAGATAGGTCGGTAGATGGATGGATAGATGGATGGATGGATGGATGGGTAGACAGGTCGGTAGATGGACACATAGATAGGTCGGTAGATGGATGGATGGATAGATAGGTCGGTAGGTACGTAGATGGGTGTATCTTTCATGGTGAAGTGTCTTTTCAGAAATGTTGCCCATTTAAAAATTGGATTGTGTTTTCTGATATTGCTTCCTTCTATGTTCTGGATGTGAGCCTTCTGTCAAATACGATTTTACAAATATTTCTCCCAGCCTGTGGCTCATCTTTCTCTTCAAAGCACCTTTCAAAGAGCAAAAGTTCTCGGCTTTCACGAAGCCCAGTGTTTTCTTTTATGGATTGTGCTTTGGCTGTTGGCGACCAGAAATCTCTGTCTACCCCAAGGTCACAAAATTTTTCTCCTATGTTTTCTTCTAAAGTAGAAGTGTTAGGTTTTACCTTTCATTCTATGTAACATGGATTGAAGTAACTTCCTCCCTCTCCACCTCTCTCCTGCCCTCCCCATCCTACCAGCTCCTCTTCTCTCTCCTCCCCTCCCCACCTCTCCCCTCCCCTCCCCTCCCCTCCCCTCTTTCTGCGTCTGGGGACCCAAGTTCTGTAACCACTTTTTGAAGACGGTTGTTCCTCCACTGAAATGTCTTTGTCAGCAATCGTTGACCGTGCATGTGTGGGGCTGATCCTGAGCCCTGCGTTCTGTGCCATTGGTCTGTGTGTCTGCCTGTCTGCGTTTCTATGGCTCAGAAGGCTTGAAATCGGGCAATGTAAGTCTGCCAACTTTTTCAAAGTTGCTTTTGTCTATGCAAAGTCCTTTGCATTTGCAAATGAGTTTTCAGATGAGTCTATCAGTTTCTACAAAAGACCCTGCTGGGATTTTGATTGGAATTCCATTGTTTACTTTTTTTTTTTTTTGAGTTCTGGAAAACCCATATGAAAAATCATAGAAATAATCTGAGGTCGGGGATGCTGCTCTTCCAGAGGTGGCTTACTGTCACCCGAGGCTCAGGGGGGCTTAGCACTCGGAGCACCTTAGCCGGTTACACTGGTGGAGACCATCTGAAGTGGATCCAACCTTTGAAGGCTGGGCTGCTGTCTTCTAGGTGATTCCTCGGGGCTCCACCCCCAAGAAGGGAGTTTCTCGCAGGGTTTCCCTTCCTTGGATGGAAGAAGAGATGGCTGGCTGGGTGGATGGATGAGTGAATAGTTGTATGGGCGAATGAGGTGGTGGGTGGAGGGATGAAGGGGGGGTGGGTGGGGGACAGATGGGTGGGTGTGTGAGTAGGTGGGTGGGTGGACTGGTGAACAGGTGGGCGGATGGATGCACGGGTGGATGGAGGGATGAAGGGTGGGTGGGCGGGTGGGTGGGTAGGTAGGTGGGGGGTATGTGGGTGGGTAGGTAGGTGGGTGGGCAGGTGGGCGGATGGACTGGTGAACGGGTGGCTGGACGGGCACATGGATGCGTGGCTGAGTAGATGGAGGGTGCAGGGAAGGGTAGGTGAGGGATGGATGGAGATGGCCTGGCCCCAGAAAGCCCTGTAACTCCTCAGACGTGCTCGGAGGTCCTCAGGCTCAGGGAAGTCTGCGCTCCACTCACTGGGAACGCTGAGCCTCACGGGTCCCGGGAAGAAAACAGATCCCGGCCCGGAGCAGCCCTCGAGCCTGCCGTCTCGTCCACGCCGCACAGCTTTCCAACAGAGAGGGGCGGGGCCTTGCCCGGGGTCCCCCGCCAGCGCAGGCCAGCCTAACCCGCCCCACGCCGCCCGGCCTGGCCCGCGCGGCTCCTCTGGCTGACGCCCGCCCTCCCCAGGGGAAGAAGTTCCTGAACATCCTGCACAAGTACATGGAGGTCCACGGCACCGTGTACTACGAGAGCCAGCGGCCCCCCGAGGTGCCCGCCTTCGTCAAGAACCACGGCCTCCTGCCGCAGCCCGAGTTCCAGCAGCTGCTGCGCAAGGCCAAGGTGCGCCCCCCGCCCCCACCCCGCCGCAGACGCCCAGGAGGTCACCCCCAAGGCCGGCCAGGCCCGTCACCGCCACACGTGGCCTCTTGCCACGTGGCCGCACCCCAGCACCCATGCTCCCCACCCCGTGACCAGTCCAGTGTGGACACACCCAGCACCCATGCTCCCCACCCCGTGACCAGTCCAACATGGACACACCCCAGCACCCATGCTCCCCCACCCCATGACCAGTCCAGTGTGGACACACCCCAGCACCCATGCTCCCCACCCCATGACCAGTCCAGTGTGGACACACCCCAGCACCCATGCTCCCCACCCCGTGACCAGTCCAACATGGACACACCCCAGCACCCATGCTCCCCACCCCGTGACCAGTCCAGTGTGGACACACCCCAGCACCCATGCTCCCCACCCCGTGACCAGTCCAGTGTGGACACACCCCAGCACCCATGCTCCCCACCCCGTGACCAGTCCAGTGTGGACACACCCCAGCACCCATGCTCCCCACCCCGTGACCAGTCCAGTGTGGACACACCCCAGCACCCATGCTCCCCCACCCTGTGACCAGTCCAGTGTGGACACACCCCAGCACCCATGCTCCCCCAGCCCATGACCAGTCCAGTGTGGACACACCCCAGCACCCATGCTCCCCACCCCGTGACCAGTCCAGTGTGGACACACCCCAGCACCCATGCTCCCCCACCCTGTGACCAGTCCAGTGTGGACACACCCCAGCACCCATGCTCCCCCAGCCCATGACCAGTCCAGTGTGGACACACCCCAGCACCCATGCTCCCCACCCCGTGACCAGTCCAGTGTGGACACACCCCAGCACCCATGCTCCCCCACCCTGTGACCAGTCCAGTGTGGACACACCCCAGCACCCATGCTCCCCCACCCCGTGACCAGTCCAGCGTGGACACACCCAGCACCCATGCTCCCCCACCCCGTGACCAGCCCAGTGTGGACGCACCCAGCACCCATGTTCCCCACCCCGTGACCAGTCCAGTGTGGACACACCCCAGCACCCATGCTCCCCACCCTGTGACCAGCCCAACATGGACACACCCCAGCACCCATGCTCCCCCACCCCGTGACCAGCCCAGTGTGGACACACCCAGCACCCATGCTCCCCCACCCCGTGACCAGTCCAGTGTGGACACACCCCACCACTCTGCTCCCCCAGCCCATGACCAGTCCCCCTCGGGGCACTGCAGACCCTAAGTGAACACGCCCTGGCCAGCCCCGCAGAACCGCAGCTCCCCACCTGCCCCTCGGCACCAGGCCGGCCCACTGGGCTCCTGGGTCAGGCCGAGCTCCCAGGGCCTGGGAAGGAGGGCGTGGGCCTCCTGGCTTGAGTGCCACCAGGCAGGGAGCCCTGAGCCGCTTGCAGCGGCAGTGGCCGGTGTGGGGGCATCTGTCCGGGGGCGTGGGCCTTGGGGCCCTGCCCTCCCTGGCCCTCACGGAGCCCCCAACTCTGCAGCTTTTCATAGGGTTCGGCTTCCCCTACGAGGGCCCCGCGCCGCTGGAGGCCATCGCCAACGGCTGTGTGTTCCTGCAGGCCCGCTTCAGCCCGCCCCACAGCTCCCTCAACCACGAGTTCTTCCGGGGCAAGCCCACCTCCAGAGAGGTGAGGGGCTCGGTGGGGCTGGGCCCGGGGGTGGGGGGGCAGGGGAGGAGGGAGCACGGAGCGGGGCGGGGCCCCGAGGTGAGTGGGGGCGGAGAGAGCTGGAGGGGCGGGGCCTAGGTGGGCGGGGGCGGGGCCCGGCGGGCAGAGGTGGAGGGAGTGGGAGGGGCAGGGCCGAGGTGAGAGTGGGCGTGGCCCGGCAGGCTGGGGGCGGGGCCCTGAGGGCTGGGGCGGAGGGAGGGGCGGGGCCCGGGGTGGGAGTGGGCGGGGCCCGGCGGGCTGGGGGAGCTGCCTACCTCGGCGCCCGCAGGTGTACTCGCAGCATCCCTACGCGGAGAACTTCATCGGGAAGCCGCACGTGTGGACGGTCGACTACAACAACTCAGAGGAGTTCGAAGCGGCCATCAAGGCCATCATGAGAACCCAGGTGAGAATCGACGCAGGGCTCCCCGCCCTGTGGGAGAGCCAGTCCAACGTGAACACACCCCAGAGCCGGGCAAACGTGCCCCCAGGTGAATTCAGGCTTGCCGGCCCGGATGGCAAAGGTGTCCACTCTTGCCCTGTTCAGACACAGTCCTGAGCCAGGGAAGTGGAGCACGGGCCCCCACTCACCAGCTCCCGTGCGTGTGCGTGTGTGTGTGTGAGAGAGAGAGAGAGAGAGGGAGGGAGAGAGGGAGATGTCTTTGTGCCATGAGCAACCTGCGCAACCTTACATGGCAGCCCTGGATCTGAGCACCCTGGAGGGCCGGGCCTGGTGAGCACCCCCAGCACGTTAGGTGCCGAGAGTCCAGTGTGGTGTCTGTGCCGGCTCGCAGAGGTCTCAGGTGCCTGCGGACGGTGGGGAGGGGCAGTCTTGTTCAAAGGCAGGTTCTGCCCCAGGGAGGCTGCGTGGGGTCAAGGGCACGGCTGTTCTGCTGGCTTGGACCTCCCTCAGCGAGGGGGGGCTCGTGCCTCCCAGGACCACGTCTCACTGTCACTCAGGCGGCAGGCTGAGCAGTGTGCCCGTCTCCACCTCCAGGGCCCGGTGAACCTGTGGGTCCGTGGCAGCCTCGGCCGCAGCAGGGACCACGAAAGGTGACGGCGCAATGCCAGGTTCCTCCTGCAGGGGGAGCTGTGCCCAGGGGACACAGCGGCCGGCGAGCTTGCTGCCCGGCTCCAGGTCCTGACCCCCGCACCGGCACCGTTGCACATGTGCCCTCCCTGGCCCTGGTCCCTGGGAGTCACCTGCTCGCGGCTCAGCCCGTCCCTCAGCCCCCCTCCATCGCTCCTGGTCCCAGCCTGCACCTCTCTCTAGCTGTGGCGCTTCCCTCGGAAGCATCAGGCTGGGCAAACTCCTCCTCCAGTCACGGTCACGGTCACGGCTGCCTGAGGCTGGGTTCCCCCAGGAGCTGACCCTGGGAATTTCAGCACAGCCAGCCAGCCCAGGTGGGGAGGTAGGGAGGTGCCGCCCAGGGCGGGCCTCCGAGCTGGACTGGAGGTCACGTCCAGGTCACATCCGGCACCGGGCTGTTGGTCCTGCAGCTCCTGCCCACTGGAGACTGAAAGGTAGCGCCCAGCCCGGCAGCTGGCTTGCCCCTCGCACCGGCCGAGCAGGCAGAGGCCACTCTGGCGGCAAAGACTTGGGGCTCTGCTGCCTACACCCAGCCGCTCGGGAAGGCCTCCCCCACCACACCCTGCAGGGCTGCAGGCTGGGGACGCCAGTGAGGAGCCGCCTGAAGACCCCTCCCGCCACTCCTGCCGCCCCTCCCCTCTGCTCTCTCCCGGTTTCTACGCAGGGGCAGTGTGGGGAGGGCAGTGGCTAAGGCTGCCCCCTCCCCGGGGCTCCCTGAGCAAGATCCCAACCCTGGCAGGGCACAAGCTCCCCTGGCCGGACTCGCCGGGTGCAGGAGGTCCCCAACAGGCTGCCCTCCGGGGAGGGACGCCACTCACCTGCCTTGTTTTCCCTTTTGATTTTTCTAACGTGAACATCTGGTTCCGTTGGTTAATTAAAAACGGACAGTAACAAGGATCAAGGAAGCGTGCGCGGGCTGCGGGTCCACCCCCCGGCCCCCAGCTGAGACTCGCAGGGCCCCAGCCAGCCTGAGGGCCCCCACCCCCACCCCACGCTCCCACGTGGCCCAGGAGCCCCCGCATCACCCGGTGCACAAAGCTCACGTGAGGATACCCGGGCCCCCTGCAGGGTCTTCAGATTTCCACAGGGCTGCGTGTGGCCCTGGAGACACCCCGGGCATTTCTCTTATTCCAGAAAGCAGGGTGGGGGACAGGCGGCAGCGGCCACAGGGAGAGCGGTGGGGAGGGAAGTCCTGGTGAGAGACCCGAGGCGCTCAGCCAGCCAGGAACGGGCCTGGTGCCCTCCCAGGTCCCTGCCCGGGCGTCTGTGAAGGTGAGGGGACAGGAGGTGACACGGTGACACGGTGCCTGCTGTCATTGCCTCAGGCCTCGTCAGCAGGACCAGCACCTGTCATTCTGCCAAGACCAATTAGGCGAGCACCTGGACTCAGCGCTGTGGGGGCCGTGCCCCCCGCAGGCGGCCGGAGCTTCCCTTCACCGGGGCCTTTGAGTCACCCTGTGACAGGGCCGTCAGCCGACCGGAGCAGGCTGGGCTGACAGTCGGAGATCTCTTCCCTGGAGGGTTTTATTTATAACCAGGATTTGAAGCCTCGGCCCCGGGAGACCCCGTAGAGGCCCTGAACGTGCTGAGTGACCTGGAGCTGCTGGGGCAGCGGCTGGGGCCACCTTGGGGACAGGGCTGCGCACGGTGGCTGGAGCAGGGGCCTGAGAGCTGCCCCAGGGTGTGGACGAGTGACAGCCGCACGGGGACAAGGGCAGGGCAGCAGCGTCTGGCCCGACCAGCTTCGAGGGAGCGCTGGCTGCTGCCCCCATGCAGAGCCCTGGAGAGTTAGGGACGTCCCCTTGGCCAGGGGCCCCAGGTGGCCCCCAGCCCTAAGGGGTGGGGTCTGCAGGAGCCAGCATGGCCCGACTGGACTCCGGACACCACCCGTCAGGCCTGGCCAAGCAGCCAGAAGTCGGCATGGGGGCTGCAGCAAACAGTGTCAGGGGAACTGGGCTGGACAGGATGGGCTGGAGGCCACACTGCCCTTCCCCGTGTCCCCTGCCCTCGGGCCATCGGCCAGCCCTGTGCTGCCAGGACCTGCGCTGGGCCTGAGAGGGTGTAGTGGGATGGGGGCAGGGGGCCCCCATCTCCTTCCCATAGCCCCAGCTCCTCTTGAGAGTCCACTCCTGCAGCTGGTGCATATGCAGACAGGTAGAGCGCCACCTAGTGGCTGGCCCGGGTGGTGCTTTACAAATGCCTTCCCCCAAGCAGGACCCTGGCAGAGCTGGGGATGGTTTCGTGTTCCAAACCTGCTGTGTGCCGGGCCTGGAGCCAGGCCCAGGGGACCTACTGGTGACTAAGACACAGCCCCCAGTCCCAAGGAGCCCATAAGCTCGTGGGAGACACGAGCATAAATAGCTGGTGGTGACACGGGTGGTGGCTCCCTGCTGGGGAAGGTCAGGGTGCCCGGAGCCACAGAGGAAAGGGGTCTCGTGCCAGGAGGGGGCGGGGCTCAGGGACCTGGTGGTGCCTGGGGGCAGGGAGGAGGAGGGCAGCACGCTAGGCCTTATGGGAAAGAGAGCTGCTCCGTGAGGGGCAGGTGGGGTCGCAGGTCTGGGCCTCATGGCTGCTGAGGGTGTCCCGGGAAGCAGGGCCGCGGAGCTGGCTGGCTGGGTGGGGTGGTGCTCCCTGGGCCTCTGGGAGTCCTGCCCCACGTGTTTGCGCGTCTCTCTCGCAGGTAGACCCCTACCTGCCTTACGAGTACACCTGTGAGGGCATGCTGGAGCGGATCCACGCCTACATCCAGCACCAGGTAGGCCGTGGGCCCTGCCACCTGCCCCGGCTGCTGCTCCTGCCCGTCCAGTTGTCCCAGTGCCACCTGGAGACACCGACACTTGCAGTTGTCACTTGTGTACCATTGAGCTGCTGAAAAGCTGGGCGTGTGGCTGACGAGTGGGAGGCCCCACCCCCAGAGATGGTGACCTGGGGGTGCAGGCTAAGAGCTCTGCCCTGGGTGTCCAGGGAGACCCTGGGGGCAGTGTCGCAGGGAGCCGTGCCCCCTCCCTCCCGTGGCTGCCCCCAGGTAGGCGAGTGAGCGCGTGTGGGCAGGGGGTTGCCATCTGCTGGGAGCCCCTGTGCGTCCGGGGTCTGAGCTGCCCCCAGCGCCAGGCTGCAGGGCTCCTGCGGGGGCCGTGATGGGAGCTCCCGGCTGTCAGACTGGGGCACGGACAGTCCAGGGCCACCCTTTGCTCTCCATTCCCGGACCCACGAATGTTAGGGGCGGGGTCTGGGTCTGCCCCACGCTTGATGGACAGGAATACTGCGGCCCACAGAAGGGGAACTTGCTGGGGGCGCTGGGCGAGGCTGGACTCCCGGCTGCGTGTGGGCTTCACGCCCTGCATGGACCCTGGAGAAAAGCATTTGCTGAGCCCTGTGGTGCCGGGGACTGGGTGCTGCAGGGGCCCTGACCTGACAGCGATCCCGCCCGGGGCGGACGGCCGGCAGCAGCCAGAGTTCAAGGCCTGCCGCAGCCCTGTAGCCACGAAGCCTGGGGACGTCTGGGTGTCCAGCCTCAGGGGCCGCCGGGAAGAGGAAGGGACACCGTGCACGTGAGGCTCCCTGGTGCCCAGTGAGCGCCCGACGGCAGCAGCTGGCATCGCTACTGCGTGGCCTGGTCCCCGGCCGTCACCCAGGGCATCTGAGTCCCACCCCCACCCCCTCCCTGACACGGTTCTCCTCCCGGCAGGACTTCTGCTCAGCCCCAGGCCCTGCACCCCCGGGGACCCACACCCTGCAGAGCCCCTTCGTCCTGGCCCCGAACGCCACCCACCTCGAGTGGGCCCGGAACGCCAGCGTGGCCCCTGGGGCCTGGCCCCCCGCCCACTCCTTTCGAGCCTGGCTGGCTGCCGCCGGGAGGGCCTGCACCGACGCCTGCCTGGACCACGGGCTGATCTGCGAACCCTCCTTCTTCCCCTTCCTCAACAGCCGGGACGCCTTCCACAAGTGAGTGCGGCCCCCTCCCCTACCGTCCCCCCAGAGCCTGGCCCGCAGCCCTCTCCGGGCATCTTCTGCACCTGCTGGGTCAGCCCGGGACTCCAGCCCGTCCAGGCCCCTCCCCTCCCCTCTCCACCCACATTGCCGGGACAGCAGGTGGATAAGGGCCTGGGGGTTTGGCCAGGCTGCAGGGTGTAGGTGAGTGACGCCGCTGTGTGGCCGCGCCAGGCTGCAGGTGCGCTGTGACAGCACCGAGTCCGAGATGAACCACCTGTACCCGGCCTTCGCGCAGCCCGGCCAGGAATGCTATCTGCAGAAGGAGCCCCTGCTCTTCAGCTGTGCCGGCTCCAGCACCAAGTACCACCGGCTGTGCCCCTGCCGGGACTTCCGCAAGGGCCAGGTGGCCTTGTGCCAGGGCTGCCTGTGAGGCCGCCGGCACCACCACGCTCGGCGCCACGGCGGCCCCCTCTGCCGCAGGGGAAGCACCAGCAGATTCTGAGCTCCAGCCGCTCGCCCGCCCTCCCCTCCACCCCCTCCCCGCCAGAAAGGGGGCGGGGCAGAGCCATGCCTGGTGTAGGGGGAGGGCAGCCCTCCCAGCCCTTCGGACCCACCCCAGGTGGGCTCCTCGCTCTCACCCCGGGGACCCCTGACAGCACCCAACTCAAGCAGGAGCTGGGCTGGTCCGAGGGTCGCGTTGGCCCTGGAGCAGGTGGTCAGAGGCCCTGCCCTGTGCAAAGCCGGATCTGAGCCAGACGGAGAAGACCTGGAGTGGGCCTCTCAGCCCTGGAGAGCCGGCCTGGGCTTGCGCTGGACAGAGCCGGGATCGGGGCGCACACGGCCCACCGTGTCCCTCTGAGTTGTCGGGGGCTTGGACAGAGGCAGAGCCCCAGGTGAAGCTGACCCTGCCCACGCCCCTCGCAGCCCGGCCCTCCTGCCCCTCACCCCTCCTTCTTTCCCAGCTCCCACTCCCCTCCACACTTGAGGACCCCCCCTGACCCTGGTTGAATGGTTCCCTCTCCCGCTTCTCCCCAAACCCACCCTGGCATGGCCACAGATATGTTTCCACCGCGTCGCCCCTCTCCCCCTGCCTCTGGGAACAGGTGTGCCCCCTGTGAGGGCTCCGGAGGGGGCCTCTGCCTCCCGGCATGCCCACCAGCCTCCAGGGAGCCCCACCGCACATCAGTGCTGTGTCCCGGCCCCACCTCTGCGCGGCATGCCTGCCCGCCCCACGCCCCCCTCCCAGGGCCCTGCCTGATTCAGCTCAGGCCATCAGAAGCACTGCCACGCCCCCCCACCCCCGCTCCCACCCCACCTGCCCGGCCCCGGGAGCCAGAGGAGGGGCCGGCCGCCGTCAGAAACCCCACGGTTCCCCAGGACCTGCCCCGTCCGGGAAAGCAATAGAGACACTCACTCTCTCTTTTTTTAAAGATTTATTTCTTGAGATAATAAATATTTTACTGGGATGTGAGATGCAGAGGAGGAATCATGCTGTTTCTTTTCCCGGAACCGCAGGAGCGCCCAGGGTCAGGGTGGGAGCCCGGGGCCCCCAGACCCTGCCCCGCGTCGCTCGGAGCACACGGGGAGCTGGGGCCGGCCGAGTGGCCGCTGTCAGAGGAGGTCCCTGCTAGAACCGCACGCCCCTGGGCCACTCCAGCTGCTCCCGGGAGTGCTCCCACTTGACAAGCGAGAGTCGAACCCGGTCAAGTTCACGTCAGGCCTGGCTGCGCTCCAGCCGGCTGTGGCCGCATGAGTCCCTGCAGCGGGCACGGCTGAGGAAGCCGAGGCACCGAATCTCGGGGGCTGGCGCGGCTTTGCGAGCGGGGAGCACACAGCTCAATCGCGTGATGGCTGCGCGGCGCCTGTGCGCTGTGTGCTGGCGGCCCCAGGCGTGAGAGGCCACACAGTATGGCCGGGGCTGCGGCCTGAGGTTCTCCCCTGGGGCAGCGGAGCTCCCTGCAGGGCGGCGGGCACCGTCCAGAGACGTTCCGGCTGGGCAGGGCTGGGGGCAGGGGGCAGTAGGCAGCCACGGCAGCTCCAGGATGGGGTCCAGGGGTGTGCGCCCGGGCCGGCCTCAGCTACATGGAATGACCCCGCCCAAGGTGGGAGCGGCACCCAGGTGGATTAAACCTGTCTGGGTCGGTGGGTGCTTCTCAGAACTTGGGCTGCACCCAGAGCACGTGTTGTGGAGCACGGGTAAGCCCGGTTGCTGGACCCACGCCCGGAGTTCCTGAGTGAGCAGGTCTGGGGCGGTGAGCACGGAACCGGAGTCTTTGACAAGCGCCTCAGCACTGCTGCACCGCAGGTGCTCTGTGACAGAGGTCTAGACCAAGGAGTGCGTCTCGAGCATCGCGCTAAGTAGCGACCCCTGTTCTTAATGGAGACCACAGCTGACGGCCACCCTGTTTGCTGTGTAATGGCCGGTGAGCGAGTGCTTACAACCAGGTCTGCTTGCAGAGGTCAAAGCCGGCTGGGCCACCCGAGGTCCTTGTGCTACCCCCGGAGACCAGGGCCTTGGACAGCGGGTGGGGAGCCCAGGGGTCAGCGCCCCTCCCACCCGGCTGTCTCTGCTGTGCCGGCTGCAGGAGGCTGAGCACAGAGCGCTGACCCAGGTACCTTCCACGGTCAGGTCCAGCCGGAGCGGGGCGGCTCAGAAACCTGGCCAGGCCCTCTTGGGAGAACCGAGCCTGCTTTCCCCTTTGCGAAGTAGACTTGTGAACAGTTTTGGGTCCACAGCAGAAGTGAATGAGAGACGGGGGCGTCCCAGACACCCTCCCGCCCGGGGTCTCCCCGACCCCAGCGCTTCCTGGCCGTGCATTTGACGCCACCCCTGAGCCCCGCGGATGCTGCCTGGACAGCCCCGCCCATGGGCCACGCCAGGGCACACCATGGCTGCCGCCACCCCATGGCGTGCATGCGTGCTCACGGCCCTGTCCGTCACGCATGATACCGCCGAGAGAGTTCACCTCCCTCCCCCCAGCCCCTGCTCGTCACCGTCCCCACAGTCCTGCCTGTCCCCGGTGTCACGTCGCGAGCCATCCAGCTGCAGCCTCTTTGGCTTGGCGATGCACCTGTCACGTCGTGACCTGAGCTCATTTCCTCTCGGTGCTGAGTGACAGCCGTGGTCTGGCCTCGGCCTGGGCTGTTTACCCGTCGGTGACTGAGGCGGCCCCCGGGCGTACGCTGGTGCGTGAGCACCCACGGGCACCCACGGGCAAGGCTTTTCTGTGCACACACAGGGCTCCACTGCTCTGGGTGAACTCCAGGGAGCGCGGCCGGCAGGTCCCGTGCTTCCATCAGGAGGCTCCAGGCTGCACCGTCTCGCGTCCCCAGCAGCGCCGGCAGGGAGTTCCTGCCCCGCCACGTCCGTCAGCGGCTGCCGTGGCCAGGGTCCCGGAGGGTGTGCAGTGGCGTCTCACTCTGGTTCTGATCTGCGTCCCCCTGGTGGAGTGTTTGCCATTTGCTTGTCTTCTTGGGGCAGGGTCTGCTCCGGACTTTGGCCCCCTCCACGTGCTGTTTCTGTTTCCGGAGCTCCGGGCACGCATGCCTCAGCCTGGCTTTGATCCTGCCGTGGGGAGTGGGGAGGGAGAATTTGTAGCCCAGATGTGGGAGTCAGCGGTGCCAGGTGGTGCCTCCTCCCTAAATGAAGCCGGTGCCTCCCCCACCTGCCCGCCCGGGCACCCTGAACAGTGGGGGAGATGGCAGCTCTGGGGGAGGGGCCGCCCCTCCCCACTCACAGGTGAGGAGACAGGTGTGGCAAAGGACCCTCCGCAGCCTTGGCCGTCACGTGGGGAGCGCTGGCCACCCGAGGCCCAGGCTGCACCCAGACCGACCAACGGACAGACCCACAGTCTCCAGGCAGGGCCCAGGCCTCAGAAGGTTTCAGAAGCCCCCCTGGGTGTCCCCAGTGAGCATCCCAGGTGAACCAGCCTGGGTGGGGGGCAGAGAACAGGAACTGCCCCCGTGCTGGTCTCAAGGGCAGCAGAGGTCAAGGCTGGGCCGGGCAGTGGCGCTCAGCAGGACGGTGGCCCCTCTGCCTGGGGAGGCCTCTGCTCCAGCGTCTTCTCTCAGTGCCCAAGCAGGGCTGGCAGGGCAGGCCACAAGCGTCAGAACCCGGCGGATTGGCCTGCCTTGGGCTTTGGCCCCACAGCTCCCCACTCCCTCTGGCCCCAGGGACTTTCCTCCCAGCCCCAGGGGAGGGTCTGACTGAGGGGCCCTCCGCCTCCATGGCTGGGCCACCCCCAGGATGGGACCCCCATCACGGTTCTTACAAGAGCGCAGAGTTCCGAGCTGGGCCCCGGCCAGTGTCCAACACTCAACCTGCTGCGAGCGCGTGCTCCCTCCCAGGACAAAGCGAGGAAGACTCCGGGTGCCACGTCTGAGACGCAGCAGGTGCTGACTGATGCCGGATGCTCGGCTGTTCCTGTGCCCCCTGCATCGCCCCCTTCCTGGCACAGGAGGACAGCGAGGCACCAGGGACCACAGTGCCCCACCCGCTGCTGCCGCCCAGGCCTGGAACCTCAAGCCCTGAGCGCCTTCTCCCAGCCAGAGCTGCCCAGGCAGGGCGGGGGGGAGGGCTGTCCTTGGGCAGAATGAGGCAGCCCGAACCCTGATGCCCATGACGGTGACCTCCTGTGGAAGGAGGGCCTTTGTAGACATAACTCAGGTGACAGAGCTGCGCGTGGATTAGGATGGGCCCCACACTTGCCAGAAGAGAGACCCATGGGCCGAGGGGAGCAGAGATGATGACAAAGCCCTGGACGGGGAGGCGGGAATGACCGGCCACACCCCGCAGCTGGGGGTGGGAGGGGTCTCCCACCCTTGATTGCACCCGGCTCCAGAACTGCGAGGACTCTGTTCCTGTTGCTTTTTTTTTTTTTTTCTTAAATATTTATTTATTTGAAAGACAGAGTTACAGAGAGGCAGAGGCAGAGAGAGAGAAGTCTTCCATCCACTGGTTCACTCCTCACATGGCCACAATGGCTAGAGTTAGGCCTACCCGAAGCCAGGAGCCAGGGGCTTCTTCTGGGTCTCCCACACGGGTGCAGGGGCCCAAGGACTTGGGCCATCTTCTACTGCTTTCCCAGGCCACAGCAGGGAGCTGGATCGGAAGTGGAGCAGCCAGGACTCGAACTGGCGCCCATATGGGATGCCAGCACTGCAGGCGGTAACTTCACCTGCTACGCCACAGCGCCGGCCCCTCCTGTTGCTTTATAAGCCCCGTTTGTGGTCGTTTATTACCACAGTCACAGGGGATGAAGACGGAAGAGGTCAGATTTCTGCTGCCCTTAAAGAGAGCCACAGAGGCAGGAGGCAACCCGCAGCCCAGGGGCCCTGAGCTGACCCCACCCTGGGGAAAAAGACCCTGGGTCCCCAGGGAAGCAGGCCAAGCAGGCACTCACCACACAGGGCACCTGGGCTGGGGGTCCCTGCAGCTTGACCTCCCAGCTGGACCCGGGAGTGCCCTCCCTCACGCTCGGAGTCGGCCTTAGGTCACCTCCATCGGGGGCTGCTGGAATCCACTTAGCTCCCCCCACTTCCTCTGCCTCAGCTTGAATATTGGACCCCGGGGAGCTGCCAGTCTAGAAAAAGCAGCTGCTGCCTGCCCCTGACGCAAAGCAAAGCAGGACGCGGTGGTCCGAGCCCTGGGGCCAGCGCCCCCTGCCTGCCGCCTCGCCCTTTGCCCCGGGCCCCCCAATGGGGGTGGTGCCGTGTTCTGGGGAGCAGCCCAGGGCTGGGCATTTGGTTTTGAGAGTGCTGGGGGCTGCTCTGTGAGAGTCAACCTGGGTCCACGTGAGACACCCCGGGTGTCCCCCTGCGAGAGGCTGTCCGTGGAGGTTGGCCCCCCTGCCGGAAGCCCCCTTGCTCCCTCAGAGCCCCTGCCTGTGCCCCGCCCCGCCCGGGGTCCTCGGAAGGCGGGGTGGAGCGTGTGTATTCCCAGCCCCGGCTCAGTGGCTTCGGGCGCCTCTCTCCTCTCACTCGCCCATCCAGCAAACCCCAGCACCCGCGCCAGGCATGGCTCAGGCTCCCGGACCCAAGTCTCCCGACCACGGCCTGGGGACTCCCTGCCTGATGATGCTTGGTTTTCTCAAGCTCTGGAAACAGTGGGTTGTGGGCATTCCCCAGAGAGCCGTGAAGCTGTCCCCAGGGGAGTGGCCGTGGGGGGCGTGGGCTGAGACCAGGAGACCTGGCTCTGTGGGAGCAGGTGCCGTCCAGCTGCTGGGTACCGGGTAGGAGGGAGAGATCTGCCCCTGCCCGGGCCCTGGACGCTCTGCCCTCTCCCGCCCTCGGACAGCAGGACACCGGGCCCCGGGGACCTTGGACTCCAGCACGCGGGTCTCCGCCTTGGGCCTCAGGCTGAGTCCCGCCCCGGCCACTCTGGTTCTTCCCTGTGGGCTGAGCCTCACCACGGGCATGCGAGGTCTTGCACCTGCCGACGGCCCTGACGGGTCCCCCAGCAGCCCCCTTGTGCATCCACACACGTCCTGTCAGTCCTGTCTCTGGGGAGCCCCGGCCGGCCTCCCCGTCTTCCTGCGCTGGGGCCTGGGGTTTCTGCTCTCTCCTTTCACAGGGGCCTGGGAAGCCGGGCTTGGGCCCCTGGGGGCTTCCGCCCGTCCTGCCGGCCCAGCCCTGCCACAGCCCTGCCCCAGGCCTGCCCCAGCTGGAAGAGGCCGCCCACAGAGCTCCATCCTATTTTCTGGTGTTGCCACCCTTCCAGGGCTCACAATGGCAGCGGCTTCTGCCCCGGGACTGAGCTGAGACCTGGGCGCTGACATCAGGCAGCCCCGTGTTTGACACCTGTCACTCACTCGCTGGGACCCTGCACAGCAGGCTCCTCGGGGGTCTAGTCCCGCCAGCCAGTGAAGTGGGGACGAGCCCTTCGCTCCATCACACATGACCACAGACCCACGACTCAGAGCAGGGCAAACGCCTCTTACAGCTCTGGGGGTTGGAAGCCAGAAGCAGGGCTCTCTGGGTAAGGCAAAGGGGCCAGCGGGGCGCACTCCTGGAGGCCCCCCCGGGGAGGGGAGGGTGTGCTGCTTCTGGAAGCCCTGGCCCTCCCGGGCTCCAGGCCCTTTGCAAAGCCCGCAAAGGTCAGGTCTTTCCCACACGGCCTGGCTCAGACCCACACCCTCCTGCTCCCTCTCCCACTCCGAGGGGCCTCGCTGACTACCCTGAGCCACGTGGGTCATCCTGCCTCAGCTCCTCTGTCCACGCCAGCTCCTCTGTCCACGCCACAAGTCCATCCGTGGCCTTAACCCCTCCTTGCCCTGAGTGTCAGTGACGGCTCTCCAGAGAAGCAGGGGTGTGGACAAGGGGACTCCAAAAAGGTGATGGAAACAAAATTAAAAAGTAAGCTTAGGGGCCGGTGATGTGGCATAGCGGGTAAAGCCGCCACCTGCGATACCAGCATCCCATGTGGGCGCCAGTTCAAGTCCCAGCTGCTCCACTTCTGATCCAGCTCCCTGCTGGTGCACCTGGGAAACCAGCAGAGGATGGCCAAGTCTTGGTCCCTGCACCCTCGTGGGAGACCCAGAAGAAGCTCCTGGCTCCTGGCTTCAGCCTGGCACAGCCCCAGCTGTTGCAGCCATTTGGGGAGTAAGCCAGCGGATGGAAGACTTCTCTCTCTTTCTCTCTCTGTCTCCTCCTCTCTCTGTGTAACTCTGACTTTCAAATAAATAAATATTTTTTAAAATAAGTTTATTTAGGTGCAAAACAAATTGAAATGCATGCATAGAGGGGTCTTCAAAATTCAAATTGTTTTGCACCAAAACAAACTTAAATCCATTTTGCCATAACTTTGTTTAGGATTTACTTATTTATTTATTTGGAAGGCAGAGTTACAGAGAAGCAGAGGCAGAGAGAGAGAGAGAGAGAGAGAGAGAGAGATCGATCTTCCATGCACTGGTTCACTCCCCAAATGGTTGCAACGGCCAGAGCTGGGCTGATCCAAAGTCAGGAGTCAGGAGCTTCTTCCAGGTCTTGGCCTTGGCCATCTTCCACTGCTTTCCCAGGCCATAGCAGAGAGCTGGATTGGAAGTGGAGCAGCCGGGTCTTGAACCAGCACCCACATGGGATACTGGCACTGTAGGCAGCAGCTTTACCCGCTATGCCACAACATGGGCCACTCTATGAGCTTTTAAAGTATTCCTTGTAAATATACTCAGATAGATAAGACATAGATAGATAATAGATTGATGATAGATAAATGGTAGAAATATAGATGATAGATCAATGATAGGTGATTGATTAATGATAGATTAGATAACAGACAGATGATAGAGAGCTCTGTGATAGAGGGACCTACCTGTTGTGGATGATGTGTATTTATATAGAAATGGGTTTGCTTTAAGGGACTGGTCCACTCAGTTAGGGGACTGGCAACGCCAAGTCTGCCGTGCTGGCCACTGGGCTGCGGATTCGCAGTGCAGGTGCACTGGCCACCGGCTGGCAAGGCTCTTTCGTGTCCTCTCCAGGCCTTCCCCTGGTTGGATGAAGCCCACCTGGGTAGGGAGGACGCCCTGCTGTCCCCAGACTGCAGTGCAGTCAGTCATGTGAGGTGCTGGTCTCTCAGACGTCCCCCTAAAGCTCGGGACTCGCAGAGCCGATCACAAGGGGCCCGTGGGTAAGGAAGTCCCCTCCGTTTCAACTCCTTAGAGGAAGTCCCTTCCCAACCAGCCTGCTCTTGGCTGCTTATTTCTGCCTGTCAAGCCCATGGCTGTGTCCAGCTCATCAGAATGCCTTTCTCAATCTTTTGTGGGGACTGCCAGAGAGAGAGAGAGAGAGAGGGAGAGAGAGAGAGAGAGAGAGAGAGAGAGAGAGAGAGAGAGAGAGCGCTTCCATCCTCTGGTTCACTCCCCACATGCCCACAACAGCCGGATCAGAGCTGAGGTCAAGAGCCAGGCACTCCATCTGGGTCTCCCCTCTGGGTGGCAGGGGCCCAGCACTTGGGCCATCACTGTGCCTCCCAGGTCTGCACTGGCAGGAAGCTGGACTGGCGAGCAGAGCAGAGGCCAGGTGCTGTGGTCTGGGATGCGGCATCCCAAGCTGTGTCTGTGCTGCGCCGAGGTTCTTGTCCTCGTGCAAGGAGGAATTCAGGCGTGAGACAGAGAGGAAGGTGGCGAGCTTAACAGGGCAGGGCATCCGTCAGAACGGATCTGAGAGGCGGTGTCACCAAGTGCAATGGAGAGACGGGAGCTGACGGGCCAGGCGGTGACTCAGCCAGGAGCAGTGTGCACAGTCCACCTTCAGCCTGGGGCTCACACGGGCATGGGGGCCAGGTCTTCCCCTCCCGCTCTCCCTCTTCTCCTGGGAGTGATTGAGTGGGCTTCCTCCCAGGGCTGTCAGGCTGGGCGGCCACTTGGTGCCGGGGTGCTTTCCCTGGTGGGAAGGCTGGGGCACCCTTTAGTTGCTGGGGTGTGGGCAGGACTTTGTAGTCTGAAATACGGGGCTGCGCCCACTCCCACCACCCCCAGAGGTTTGTGCTTTGACGCCTGCCTGCCAGCCAGGCAGAGCCCTCAGCTCCCGGCCACACCGGCTCCTGGCCTCCCAGCCTCCAGAACGCTGAGAAATGCAGCCCCCGCGGGCCGGATTCTGTGACGTCAGAGCCGGCTCACAGCACGGTCTCCAGTCCACGTCAGCTTTTACAGAGCAGCTGTGCCTGGAGTGGCTCGCAGGGAGAGGGTCCTGGAACGGAACTGAAGAGCACACCTCCCGCCTGGGACCCCGTCCGAGCCCCTCGTCCTCTTTGGGCCGTTGTACGACCCTGTACGTGCGGAGCGGTGACAGCGGCATGCGAGATCGCCGTCCGGAGGGCTGCGTGTGACCGTGTCCCGTGGGAAGCCGTGGGTTCTTGCCCCGTGGCCAGTTGCGCACCTGTTAGTGTGTGCCTCGGCGCTCCTGACTGCCTACTTGGTTATGTTCTGTGTGCTCTCCTTCGACCGTGCGGGGTCCCTGGTGGGTCAGTTACATAAAATCCCTGGTGTGTGACTGTGTGCGATGGAGCCACGACTTTGCGTCTGTGAAGATTACCCTTCGAGGGGCACGGGTGTCGTGCCACAGCGAGTTAAGCCGCCACCTGGGACGCCCATAGCCCACGTCAGAGGAGCGGTTTGAGTCCCAGCTACTCCGCTTCCGATCCAGCTCCTTGCTAACGTGCTTGGGCAGGCAACAGAGGATGGCCCAGGTGCTTGGGTCCCTGCCACCCACAAGGGAGCTCCACCCGGGGAGCTGGCTCCCGGCTCAGCCCTGGCTGCTTCAGGGATCTGGGGAGTGAACCAGCAGATGGAAGATCTCTCTGTCTTCCTCTCTGTGTCATTCTGTCTTTCAAAGATAGATAAATAAATAAGGCTTTTTTAAAAAAGGACCACAGTCCTTGTGGCGAGAGCTGTTAGAATCTCTTGTGCTACAGAGGATGAGCAAGAGGCCCAGAGAGGTTGGGTAGTTTGCCCGAGGCCACACAGTCAGGGGGACAGGCTCTGGATGCTGGGGTGCAGCCCCTGGGAGGACTCAGCCCTGTTATCTCCTTCAGTTCCTGCCCCCCAGCCTGTGAGAATTAGTGCGGGATTTGCACGAGAACAGGGAGGCCCAGAGAGGTTAAGGAACTCACCCGACAGTGAACTCACCTGACGGTGATGGCTGGGCAGCGGGGGAGCGGGGGGGGGGGCACTGATAGGAGACACAGATCGGGCAGGAGGGACAAGGGAGACCCCGAGCTCTGAGGGCTCAAGGGGCAGAATTTGAGTCACACAGCATCCGGTGTTCTCAACCCTGGCTGCAGTTCTTACAGTGGGGACTTCTTGTTATGCAAATGTGTTTATTCATTTGAAAGCCAGAGCTGGGGCAGGGGGGTGGGGCATTCCATCCGCTGGTTCGCTCTCCAAATGGCCACAATGGCCAGGGCTGGGCCAGGCCGAAGCCAGGAGCCAGGAGCTTCTTCCGGGTCTCCCACATGGGTGCAGGGGCCCAAGCACTTGGGTCGTCTTCCACTGCTCTCCCAGGCCACAGCAGGGAGCTGGATGGGAGCGGAGCAGCCAGGGTCTCAGGGATGCTGGCATGGCAGGAGGCGGCTTAACCGGCCGCGCCATGACACCCGCCCTGCAAACCTGAATGGCTTCTAACTGCTAGCAGCAAACCCACGTCCGCTCCTCAAACTCCGGCATTGCTGGGCTGCTCGAAGTCCTGCAGGCCAGGACCTAAACCTATTACAGCAATGACACTGGGGCTCACAGCTTAGGGAGCGCACCCTGCGTGCCGGGCGGAGACAGACAGCAGCCCCACCACGGCCTCAGTCAGATGATTTTATGTTCCCACTTCATAGACACAGGGTGAGTCACTGAGCTTTCCTTTGTCTCCTGAGTTGGCTCTGCGAGCCAGGAGCCTCCACAGGGCCCCACCAGGTCTCAGGATCCCCACACACCAGCCCCTCTCCAGCCGGCAGAGGCTGGGGTGAAGGGCACAGCGCCCCCTGCAGGCCTCGTGTCTCGGGCGGAGCTGGGCTTTGGTGCACCTATTTGGAAAATCCTGGTGCTGGGGGCCTCAGCCAGGCAGGGGGAGTCAGGATGGGGGGGTGCACCTTCCGGGACCCGTCCAGCTAATTGAAATGTGCCAGGCGGCTTCCTGGGGCTGTGCTGATGCGGCCTCCAGGGGGGAGCTCAGGGAGGCGGCTTCATTTGCAAGGGAAATGACTTTGACTGGGGCCCTCTCCCCTGCAATCTTGCTGTGCTGGAGGCTTTGATGAGCTTGAGAAGAAGGTGCCTGCCTGGTTTATGCATGAGGAGCTGTGCCTGAGAGCTCGGCCCGCCCTCCTCACCCCTTCCTTCTCCTCCACCCCTGTGGGCACTGGCATCCCAGGCCACCCCTCGGTGGTGGGAGTGCACAGTCCAGAAAGTGGAGCCCACGGACCCCTGTCCTGGGTGTGGGACGAGTGGCGTGGGCCCCGTGTGCCAAGTGTCCCGCACCGAGCCTGGCAGGGGGCAGAGACCCGTGCAGTCCCAGGGACCCCTACCACCACCTCCACCCTGCGTGCTCCCCTCCAGCAGCCAGCCACCCCCCCTCCGCCGCGGTCTCCCCCTCCCAAGGTCTCTGGCACAGGCTGTGCAGGGGTGGGGGTGGGGGAGGAGGAGGGACCAGGGAGCTGGGTGCTTTCCATAGGTTTGCTCTGCAGAGGGCGCGCCCCAGTGCCTTCCGTGGGCGACGGTCACAGGCCGCAGCACGGGTGAGCTGAGGAGCTGATGCCCACGGAAAGAAGCCGGCGATGTCTCTTCCGGAGCCGTGAGCCCTCCCAGTGCGGGTCCCCGCTCCGCCCCGGCTGCTGCCCAGGTGGGCAGAGGATGATGGCGCAAGGGTTCGGGTCCCTGCCCCGCTGTGGGAGACCCAGGAAGCCTCAGCCTGGCCCAGCCCTGGCCACTGTGGGAGTGTAGGGAGTGAGCCAGTCAAGGGAGGCTCTCTGTCTGTCTGTCTTTCAGATGGAATGAAAATGAAAATCAATGGGAAAAAGAAAAGAATTAACAGACAATATTTTTTAAAATAAAGGGAGGCCGGCGCCGTGGCTCACTAGGCTAATCCTCCGCCTTGCGGCGCCGGCACACCGGGTTCTAGCCCTGGTCAGGGCGCCGGATTCTGTCCCGGTTGCCCCCCTTCCAGGCCAGCTCTCTGCTGTGGCCCGGGAGTACAGTGGAGGATGGCCCAAGTGCTTGGGCCCTGCACCCCATGGGAGACCAGGAAAAGCACCTGGCTCCTGGCTCCTGCCTTCGGATCAGCGTGGTGTGCCGGCTGCGGCGGCCATTGGAGGGTGAACCAATGGCAAAAGGAAGACCTTTCTCTCTGTCTCTCTCTCTCACTGTCCACTCTGCCTTTCAAAAAATAATAAATAAATAAATAAATATAAAATAAAATAATAAAATAAAGGGAACAGGTTGGTGTAGCTCAGTGTTGGGGGCCCGAGTCCACGGCCAGGCAGCCTCTGCTTTGACATCCACGAGGGAGGTACAGGGCAGTGGTGGGGTGGGCAGAAGCAGAGGGTGGCTGGGCCCAGCCTTGTGACAACCCTCTGCCAAGAACCCCTGCCCAGCGTAGGCCTCGGGGAAGGACCTCCTCACACCCTAAACCCCGGGGCTGGGCTCAGCTTCCGCCCTCCAGGTACCACTACTGCACCTCTTGGGGGTTACACAGGTGCCTAAGCTCAACGGCCAAACCCTGCCCACATCCGGGAGAGCCAGGCCCAGCCCAAAGCTGGCAGGAAGGCTGCTCCGGCGGCCCCCGCCCCACAGCCAGAGTCCCTGAGCTGTCAGAGGCTTTCCGGGGCGGCCCCTGCTGAGGGGGCCCAGACAGCCCCCTGCAGAGGAAGCCAGGCAGGAAGCGCCCGGCTCCCCAGGCTGCCCGGGCCCCAGCTTCAGAGGACCCCACCCTGGAGCTGCCCCTCCCCCAGAGTAAGGCCAAAGGTCACAGATAGAGGTCCCCAGGCCGTCCTTGCTTCTTCTTGTCTTTCTTAAAGATCTATTTACTTGTTTTAGAAGTTGGAGCTAACAGAGAGAGGAAGAGACAGAGAGGTCTTCCAATCACTGGGTCACCCCCCAGATCACCACAAGAACCATGGACTTCATCCCAGTCTCCCACGCGGGTGCAGGGGCCCAGGCACTTGGGCATCCTCTGCTGCTTTCCCAGGTGCATCAGCAGGGAGCTGGATCAGAAGTGAGCAACCAGGACTCGAATCAGCGCCCACAAGGGATGCCAGTGCTGGATTCGGCGGCTTAACCCGCTGTGCCACGGCGCCGGGCCCCTGGACGTCCTCACTTCTGATCAGCTGGATACAAACTCTGGGAATCCCCCCACTATACCGGCTAAGGTGCAAATCCGGGAATGCAGGGAAGTGGGAAGCCTACCGTGGCTGGTTTATTACAGCGAAGGGTAGGACCCCGAGCCAGCCACAGGGAGACACGCACCGGGCAAGGTCGGGGCTTCCTTGGTCAGTGCTGACCTGCAGCTGACTCAGCTGTCTCCCTCCTCCCCATTTCAGGAGCCGAGGCAGCAGGCCGGGGCCCCTCCCCCACAACAATCCAATGACCCAGGCCACACCCACATCACCACGCCCTGAGCTGAATCCCACCGCAGAGTTCCAGGGATCAGGCTGTGGGTGTCTGACCAGCAGCCGGGCCTCTCCTGATCTGGAGGGGTTTAACCCAAGGGTCCTAATTATGCCAGAAGGACCCGGTGCAGGGGAGGAGTAGAAGCCATGACGTGGGGGCCAAGGCCTTTTGTGAGCCCTGTGACCACAGCCCTGCCTCTGGCTCAGTAGCGTGGGTGGGTAGGGCTGGCTGTGAGCAGTGGGTCCACCTAATGTCTGGCTCAGCCCTGGGATGGCCGGGTAGGGATCCCACCTTTTCCCAGGTCCTCTCTTGTCCCTTTCCACCTGGCCGGCACAGGTGCTACATGTGTTGGAAACATTGAGACCAAAGGGGGCCCGGGAGCTCCAGCCTAAGCCTTGGCTTCAAATCTGCTCCCACTAGCAGCACAGGCTGGGGGCGGGCGTTTGTCTTCATGGTGGAGATGCCTATGTCTGGGTTTAATAGCGGTTCTGCTCCTGGCTCCAGTGTCCTGCTGGGGTGGCCCCGGGAGGCAGCGGCAATGGCTGCAGTAGTGGGGGCCCTGCCATGCAGATGGGGGACCTGGGCTGAGTTCCCAGCTCCTGGCTTGGCCCTGCCCAGCACTGGATGCTGCAGGTGTTTGGAAAACAAAGCAGAAGGGAGATGGATCTCTCTCTCTCTCTCTCTCTCTCTCTCTCTCTCTCTCTCTCTCTCTCTCTCTCTTCCCTCTTTCAAATAAATAAATATTTTTAATTTACAAAAGAGAAACTAGGTTTTTGCTCTGGCCACTGTCTATTGAGGACTCAGATCCTCCTCTTGGTGAAGCTGTGGTCTTCCGTCGCATTCAGAACCCTGGACAGCTCCCACGCCGTCAGGCACGGGTGTTCAGGCTTTTGCTGCAAAGGCCAAGGGTGCACGCCCAGATCCAGAGAGGGTGCACCCCCAGATCCACAGAGGGTGCACGCCCAGATCCAGAGAGGGTGCACCCCCAGATCCAGCCTCGGCACTGATTCCCAGCCAGGAGCCCACGCGCGAGCCCGCCCAGAGGGGCACGTTTTTCAGATTTGCCCAAAGGCGCCCTGTGAGGGATCAGCCTCCTTTTCAGAACTGAAGACACCTCGAGGAGTCAGGTGCCACGCCCAGGATGACGGGGTGGGGGCTGGTGGGTGACGGCTGGGGTTCTAACCGGAAGCTCTGCTGAGTGAAGCAGCTCAGGGCCCACGTTAGAGGGAGGCAGACGCAGGGGAGTCAGGGCAG
Organism: Oryctolagus cuniculus; assembly: GCF_051225735.1. NCBI lineage: Eukaryota > Metazoa > Chordata > Mammalia > Lagomorpha > Leporidae > Oryctolagus > Oryctolagus cuniculus. Next base: position 3,943,964 of record NC_142883.1, on the reverse strand, counting down.
CGGGGGCAGGAAACACAAGCTTGAAGCCAGAGACCAGCGTCCGAGCCCTTGCTGGGTCACTTCTCGGCTGTGTAACTGGGCACAGAACCGAGGCTCAGTTTCTCTGCCTGAGAAATGGGTAGAACAACATCCAGCCTATAGGACTATTGTGAAAATTGAGAGACAGGGAGAGAGAGAGAGAGAGGTGCCTGGTGTTGTACCAGGCTGTGTGGCCACTGTGATCTACAATGGAGCTGGCAGGGTACGGGTCGGGGTGGGGGCAGGACGTTCAAGCTGCTGCCTGGGAGCATGACCTTTGCCCTCCACTGCGACTGGAGTGCGTGGATACATTGTGTCCAGGGACCCAGGATGTAGCAACTCAGTTTACCCAGACCTCCGTCTGGCGTTCCGGCACAGACTCCAGGTTCTCCCTCCAGGCTGGCAGCGGTTCCCCAGGGAAGCCCTTTCCTGGCTTGCAATGCGCCAGCCGGCACAAGCCCCGCCGTCCCTGCTTCCTTGGGGACACTCGTTCAGAGCCCTCTGGGGCTGCGTCTCCCAAAGCGCGATTCCGCTTCCGTTTTGGAGCTTGGCTTGATCAGCACCACTCAGAAATCGGCGGCTGCGCTTCCTCCTGCGCTTTAGCTGGAGACGGGCGTGTCCCGTGCTGAGGGTGGATGAGCACCCCCGGAGAAAGGGGTGGAGGGGAGTGGGGACTGGAGCAAGGGACGGTGTCCCGGGCCACGCCCTCCCCTCTTGCCTTACTGGGGTGGGGGAGGCAGCTGTTGGCTTAGTGCTCAGACAACAGTGGGGGCTCCCCGGAAGGGGCAGCAGCTCTTAGCTCCCCGGGCCCCTCTGCAGCTCATGGCGGGGCTCCTCGGTCCGGCTGTGGGCTGCGGGCAGCAACCCCAGGAGGAAGGTTTCCCCGAGCTCTGACCCGGCTCCTTCCCCCCTTCCCCCTTCCCTTCCAACTTCTCTTCCCCCAAGGAAGACAGGAGCATGGGTTTCAGCTCTGCCCGGCCTTGCCTTGGGAGCTGCTGCCTTCCCCGGGAGACTCCCGATTCGTTCTGGGGCTGGCAGAGATGGATTTGTTCCAGGATGCCGTGTGCACCTGTGCAGCCTCTCAGGCGCGTTGAGAATGGGATGCATCCAGCGATGGACGTGGAAAGCAGCCGGGGCAGGGAGCACCATGACAGCTGGGGCCCCTGGAGCTCCTGAGCCGTCCCTCATCCTTCCCCTACACCGAGCGCACTCACAGGTGATGAGGGAGGCCGTGAGGGCCCATGGTCGCTCCCCGAGGGTCACGGCTCCCATGGCTGTTCCTGCACAAACCAGTAGAGCGTCCCCTCCCCGGTCACCATGGCAACCGCCCCCCAGCGCCCTTGTGATCAAAAACGGACTTTGTGGGAAGAGCTTTTCCCCTGAACTCTCCAGGTGAACAGGTCTGGGCGGGACATTACCGGAAGCGTCCAGCACCTGTGCGTTTGTGTCGGCCACGATGAGAGGCCCCGCAGCCCCCACGCAGAGAAGCAGGGCTGCTAATGGAAGATTCCAGAAGCTTCCCAGGCCCCAGAGGAGGAGCCCTCACAGCCCTGACTGCGGGTAACCCGGGGCCTCCAGCACTTCCAAGGCCACGAGGGGTGACTGTCCTCCCTCTGCAAATCAAGACAAGTCAGCCCCAAAGCGGAAGACCCAGGAGCCCTGAGTCCACAGGAGCCCTCCACACATGTCTGTTTTTATACCAGAAAGGCACATTTTATCAAATTACGTGATTCAGATCCACAGTAAAAACAAGTGAGAAAACGGAGGGGAAAACCACAAGGAATGAATTAATGCCCTTTAGAACCCCAGCCCTGCCCCCAGCAGCCACCCCCTGGGTGTGGGCTGCCCGGTCCAGCTCCTCCCTGCTGGCCTTGGAACCTGGGGTACCGCCTCCCCCTGAACTCTGACCTGTCGGGGGCCAGAGGCTCATCTTCCCTCCCTGCTGGATCGAAACACCCGCGATGCCACAGCTGCTCAGCTCCCTCCCCTGGTAAGAGCTCTGTGGCCCCTTCAGGCAGCAGACGCAGCCCCTACCTGGTCCTCAGGCGCTCAGCCCGTGGGAGCCCCATTGCCCCCCCCCCCAAACAGAAGGAGGGTGGAGTGGCTGAGAGGCAGAGCAGCAAGTGTGGCCGCCCTCCCGCACCTGCCAGACAGGGGACTGCGGTCCCACTGCCCATCCCAGGCTGACCAAGCTTCAGACCCTGCGGGCTGTGGGATCTGCAGTCGCTTGACAGCTTTCTGGTTTTGAAGATGACTCTCGCCTTTCAAATCTGCCCGGCCAGTTTGCTGAGCTGGAACGGGGCATCGCTTCCCCGGGGTTTGAACTCGGGGAGTCCTGGTGACCCGTGCTGACCAAGGAGGGGTGAACCGAGCGCGGGCTCAGCTGGTACACTGCGCGCGTCTCTCTTCCTGTTAGCCTGTGAGCTAAGGAGAGGCCCTCTGTCCTCCTGGGTCCCCACCCACCCCCATGAAGACAAATCTATGCTCGATTTTTGTGGCTGCTGGAACCAAGTGCCATAGACTGAGGGAGGCCAGAGGTCTGAGGTCCAGGGGTCGGCCGGCCCCCACGCCTGCTGGAGGGCCCTGGGAAGAGCCTTCCTCGCCCTCCCGGCTTCACAGATGGTCCCTGGGGCTCCGCGGCTTGTACCTCCCTGCATCCAGGTATGGGCACAGGCCCCGAACTGGCCCACGTGGGCACTCAGCAGGAGCTAAAAACAAGCTTTGGTCAGAGACAGCCACAGCATGGCGCTGTGTGAAGCCCACCAGAGCCCAGCGGCCGCATGGACAGGGACCAGGCCGGTGTGGACAGCGACACGAGGCAGAAGCTGCAGACAGATCTGCTCTGTCACTTGCCAAAACGACTTGGTTTCCCCACTGATGGGCTCAAGTGTGCCGAGGACAGTGTTAACACTGGACCGTGAACTGGAGCTCCAGGCTCTGGAGGACAAAGCAGAAACCACTGGACATCCTGTGGCCAGAGGAGCAGCCTGGACCCCTGTCCCCCGCTGCCCGCAGGCCCCACCCTGACAAAAGCCACATCCCACAGTCCCAGCTCCCCAGGCAGGAGCCGCCATCTTGCTCAAGGATGCTTCCGGAAGGCGGACGGCTCTGAGCTCACACACAGGTGACCCGGGGGCAGCCTGACTCCCGGCTCGCCCTGCTGGGGCGGGGAGGCTGCTCTGGGCTTCCTGCCCATGCGGGGGCTGGGGGATGCCCAGGTTTTGGGGTTGGGAATAGATGACCTCAGATTTCAACTACAAAAATCCAAAACTGAGGGAGAACCCGGAAACTCGCACCCACAGTGGGAAATGCTAACTTAGCTGTGCCAGGAAACCACAGCCTAGCTCAGTGAGAACATAGAAGACCACACATCAGACAAGCTGGACCTGACGTGCGCAGGAACCAGCGCTGTTTTCAGAACTGCGCCTGACACCTAGGAGAACTCCCTCACATCAGGGTACAGAGGAGGCTCCTATAAATACCAGAGAATTAATCTACAGCCTCACCCGCTGATGCTGAGTGACAAAACGAGGACTCCCAGAGAGCTGAAAGCTATAAAGCTTCTAAATAATTCAAGAGATAAATAACAATAAAAAGTATAAAATATTTAAAACCAAATGACAATGAGAGAACTGCACACCCCAACGTAGGCTGTAGCAAAGCAGTAACAGGAGTAATTGAAGGCACTCATAAGCCCGTAATGGCGAACATTAATAAAGCAAGCATTCAGCACGAGAAATGAGAAGTGCCCCGAAATCCAAGAGGAATGCGAGGAAATAGGAAAGACTGGGACAGAACTCAGTGGAGCAGAAATCATACAAAACAAAGAATCCACAAACACTGACTCTGTGAGAAGACAAAATAGGTAAACTTTTGGAAATAAAGATCACGAATAAAAGGTAACCCAGGGTCCAGCGCTATGGCGCAGTGGGTGAAGCCGCAGCCTGCAGGAAGGAGCTCCTGGCTCCTGGCTTCCCATCGGCCCAGCTCCGACCGTTGTGGCCATCTGGGGAGTGAACCAGCCGATGGAAGCCCTCCCTCCCTCTCTCTCTCTCTCTCTCTCTCTAACTCTGCCTCTATGCAACTCTGCCTTTCAAATAAATAAATAAATCTTAGAAAAAAAAAAAGGCAACCCAGAAATGTTATCAGGAATGGGAAGGGAGTTAAAAGCACACAGAAGAGGCCGGCGCCGCGGCTCACTAGGCTAATCCTCCGCCTAGCGGCGCCGGCACACCGGGTTCTAGTCCCGGTCGGGGCGCCGGATTCTGTCCCGGTTGCCCCTCTTCCAGGCCAGCCCTCTGCTGTGGCCCGGGAGTGCAGTGGAGGATGGCCCAGGTGCTTGGGCCCTGCAGCCCATGGGAGACCAGGAAAAGCACCTGGCTCCTGGCTCCTGCCATCGGATCAGCGCGGTGCGCCGGCCGCAGCACGCCAGCTGCCAGCTGCGGCGGGCATTGGAGGGTGAACCAACGGCAAAGGAAGACCTTTCTCTCTGTCTCTCTCTCTCTCACTGTCCACTCTGCCTGTCAAAAAAAATAAAATAAAATAAAATAAAAAAAAGCACACAGAAGAATTCTTTAGAAAAACTGAGAGCACCATGCACAACTTTTTGTCCAAAATTTTAAAGAACACGAAACAGATGCTTAGAGAACTAGAAATGGTCAAAACCAACTCAAAACCAACAGAAAACCTGTGAACGTCAAAGTCAGGAAATGGAGGTGTGCAAGTCCACGAGCAAATCCACACCAAGTCAGACCGTGTGGTTGATGGGGGGACCCAGCCCTCGGGGGCACAGAACCCTGTCAGAGGCAAAGTGTGGGTGGGGGCGGGGGCGGGTGGCTGTGCCACTCTAACTTTGAAGCCAAGAGCAAGCAGGCACAGCACCTACAAGGAAACAGGACCGCAGATGCACGAATCCTACATCCAAATTAGCAAACCAGATCCAGCAGCCTATATATAAAGACGTCGTGCACACGGAGGCTTCAGCTCAGGAATATAAAGACGATCTCACACGAAAATATCCGCCGAAGAAATTCAGCACATCACAGCGTTAGAGGAGAGAGCCCCCAGCGCCGTCTTAGGATCAGAGGCGGGGACGGTTTTCCACCAAGGATGCTATGTGCTCAGGAGCGTTGACAGATTTTCGGGCGAGCAAGAATAGACAGGAATTTTCTTAAGCCCCTAAGAAACATTGCCCCAAATCCGACCAAGAAAAACATCGTAGGTAAGGTACCACCTTCGAATTCCTCTCTTTAGGCTCAGGACGAGGCGAGTACGCAGGCGCCACGGTGGTGGTCCAGTTCCTGAGAGCTTCCGCTGGCTTAGCAAACAACAGCAGCGAGACCCCTGCAGGACAGACATCTGGCCGCCTGGAATTTGTGTCAGTGCAAATTGACGGTGACTTAAACAAAATGGGAATTTCGCTCCCTGGAGGTGGCTCCAGGGCCGACACTTACGTCCCGGGAGGGGCCTGAGACTCCTGGGGGTGGCTCCTACTCTGGCCCATGTCCCATTCCCAGCAGTGGGTTGAGGACGAGAGGGGAGCTGCACGCCCTCCCCACCACGCGTCAGCACTGTGGCCGTCTTAGCCTCAGGGAAGTGGGAGAATACTGTGTGTATCCCGACTGAACCTGAAACTTGTATTCCTAGAGCTCCTAAAACCCCTGGAATCCCCCGGGTGACAGGGGCGTCTTTGAGCCCTTCAATCACATCTGAGTTGATGCTAACGAGGTGCTTAGTAGGGGCCCTAGAGGGCTGGTCCTTGGTCACCACGGAGACCAAGATCCACAGGCTGGGTCTTTCAGCCCCACCCCGTAACCTCTAGGGTGGGGAAGGGGGCTGGGGGTGAGCCTGGTCTCCCGTGGCCTACGTCGGGAAACATGGAGAGAGACGCTTGACCAGTGGGGCTTGAAGAGCTGGGTGCTCTCGCCCTCCCTGCCCCCTGCCCCTGCCCTCCCTGCCCCCTGCCCTGCCCTCCCTGCCCACGGCTGTCTCCGGGTTTCCTGCACAAGGCTCTGATCAGAGCACTCGCCCAAGTCCTGTGAGGGACTTGAAAGAACCTGTGAGCCCGAGTGGGGGTCGTGGGAACCCTGAATTTGCAGTCAGTGGGCAGACGTGGAGGTCGCCTGGGCCCCCCCCACCGGCAGCTGGCGCCTGGTGGGAGCAGACGTGTGGGACTGGGCCTTCACCTTGGGGGCACCGTGCGAACCCTGGGTGGTTGGCATCAGAGCTGCAATGCCTGAATGTTTGTGTGTGTGGAGCCCGAGGGGCTGGTACCAGCAGGTGGGCATCTGGGGGGTGACTGGGTTGGGGGCTCGGAGAGGCTCCAGGCGAGGCGAGGTGCACGGGAGCAGAACCTTACGGAACTTTTCCAGAGAAATCACAGCAGAAACTCCGCAGTGCTGAGATGGAGGTGTGTGTGCGTGTGTGCATGTGTGCGCATGCGTGTGTGTGTGTGTGCGTGCACGCCTGTGTGTGCCCGCGTGTGTGTGCTCATGCATGTGTGTATGTTAGTGCATGTGTGTGAGCACGTGAGAGTACGTGTGTGTGTGCATGTATATGTGTGTGCAGTGCGCATGCGTGTGTGTATGTGTGTGCGTGCATGCCTGTGTGTGCCTGCGCATGTGTGCTCATGCATGTGTGTATGTTTGTGCATGTGTGAGAGCACGTGGGAGTACGTGTGTGCGTGCATGTATATGTGTGTGCATGTGTGTGTGCGTTGTGCATACGTGCGTGTGCATCTGTGTGTGTGCGTGTGTGTGCACACATGCCCTGTTTTACTCTTTGCAACAAAGTGCCCTACGCAGAGCAGAATTGCAGATACTGGGCTGTGCCAGAGAGGAGCCGGTGCTAAAGCATAACTGGGGGACAATGATTATTCCACTTTAAACAAACGCTTAGGCCCAGGCCTGGTCCTCCGCGCAGCAGGAGTGTGGAGCTCCCACTCCGCAGCAGGAGTGGCACATGGGCTGAGCAGTGGCGCTGCCTCACCAGTGCACCAGTGATGCTCCATGGCACCAGGACCCCGCTGCCCCCCAACCATCAGCACAGGGAATCAGGGCGCCCGTGGTCAGCTTGGTCACAGGGAGCCGCTTTCCAGAGCCTCGAGCCCTCTCAGACATGATCCGCCTGTAATGACAAGTAGACTCCTCCAAGGTCAGTGGTCCCTAGCAGCTCGGTACCCCACACAATGCTCTTGGTTCCCGGGGTCTTAAGATCCCAAAAGCAGGAGTTAGACACAAGAAGATAAACGTATTTGACAGTATGTTTATTGTCAAATTTTAAACTCTTAAATAAAAAAAGGCAGTGTAACAAAGAGAAGGATAAGCTGTGTTCTGGGAGATGTTTCAAAACCCCCATGTGGCTCAACAAATATTAGAGGATGGATGGATGGATAAAGAGATGGACGATGGATGGGTAATGGATGGATGATGGATGATGGATGATGGATGATGGGTGGATGATGGGTGGATGATGGGTAGATGATGGATGGATGATGGATGGATGGGTGATGGATGGATGATGGATGATGGATGGATGATGGATGGATGGATGGATGATGGATGGATGATGGGTGGATGATGGGTGGATGATGGATGATGGATGGATGGGTGGATTATGGATGGGTGATGGATGATGGATGATGGGTGGGTGATGGATGGATGGACAGATAGAGGATGAAGACAGGCACTTGCTTCAGTCTCCAGCCTCCCTGGCTATGGGAAGGAAGGCCGAGTTTTCACTCCTGTTTGTAAATAGTGTGTGTATTGATTAAAAAAAAATGTCTGAGCTGTCACGCAGTCAGCAGACCAAGAGACAGCTGCCTCTGAAGCCGGCTCAGGGGTAGGCACTTGGCGTTGCCAGTGGGCGTCAGTGAGACCACTCACATCCACCTCATGGCCCCAGAGCCCCAGCTTCCTGCTGCCTCAGACCTGGGAGGCAGTGGAGGTGGCTCAAGCAGCTGGGCCCCTGCCACCCACCTGGGAGACCTGGATGGAGTTTCTGGCTCCTGAACTTCAACCTGGCCCCAGACCCTGGGGCCATGAGAGCACTGTGTGTGGGTCTGTGGGCTCTGGGGCGAGGGAGTAGGGCTCCTCCCAGCGGGGGGTGGGCAAGCAGGGGCAATGAGGGAGACAGGAGGCCACGAAGGTGACTCAGGCCCACCACGGGGTCACCCAGACCAAGACGCGCCGGGCACAGGCAGGAGGCCAAATGTTGAAGCATAGGGTACACAGAGTCAGAAATACGATCAACAACCAGTTACACACGGGCGCCGCTCCCCTCCCCTGCCCTCTCCTCTCTGCTGGTGCACAGCTGCTCAGCTTGGAGCCGCTGCAGGAAATCCAAGAGTCCAAACAGGGGCTTTATTCCTGTTGGCGCCTGGCACACGAGGCCGAGTGGAGCGCGTGCCAGCCCTGTGCACCCCCTGCGTCGCCAGGGTGAGGGAGAGGACGCCTGCTACGTCCCCGGGTGGGCCCCTGGGATGTGGTTGAGCCCTGGTGTGGCCCACACCCCTCACACCCCTGCCTGATTGGGTGCCCAGGCGCTTCCCTGCCAAGTTCTGTACGTGAGCAAAGTGTTGTGTGGATGCGTGAAGATCTGCCCGATACGCATCTTGTAGTAGCGATTTTAGGGAATTCAGTTGCCAGCCCAGCTGGTAAGTTCTCCCGGGAGTGGAGTTCCAAAGCAGAGCCTCACAGCCTGCAAGCGCCCAGCCCCGCCCCTGGCCCCGCCCCCTCCACTGGACACTGACCTGGAGCCGGCAGGCCTCGAGAGGGCGCCAGCCCCGGCCTCTGCTCCTTGGAACATCACCCGGATGGCCGGGTTCTACAGCAAGTACCCAGGTATGGACCGACAGAGCTCGGCGGCCTGGGCTGTGGAGTGGAAGGAGCCGGGCCAGACGCGTGGCGCAGCCCCTTCTCTCCGTGGGAGTTGGCAAATGCAGAGCACAGGGCCCGTCCTCGGAGCTGGATCTGGGGCGGGGACCCAGGGAGCACCGAGAAGTGGCGGGGGGTGGAGGGGGCCCAGTGGGGGGATGGGGCACCCTTTGAAAAATCTGGCATTGCAGAGAGAACATGAGAGCCTTGAAAAGTGCCGTGGGGTGCCAGGTGAGGAGGGGCAGGACCAGACGGGGACCATGTGTGTGACCGCGCAGGTGGCAACCCCGAGGACATTGAGAAGAGAAGCAGCCCAGCTCGGCCAGAGCAGAAAACAGTGGGGCCTGGGGCATGGGCAGTGGACGACGGCTGTGTCACAACTCACGCCACCGCCTGAAGACTTGCAGCGACCCACGGGGACGGAGGTTGGGCCTGACAGTGAAAACAATGGTTGAGGCCGGCGCTGCGGCTCACTAGGCTAATCCTCCGCCGGCAGCGCCGGCACCCTGGGTTCTAGTCCCTGTCGGGGCGCCGGATTCTGTCCCGGTTGCCCCTCTTCCAGTCCAGCTCTCTGCTGTAGCCCGGGAGTGCAGTGGAGGATGGCCCAGGTGCTTGAGCCCTGCACCCCATGGGAGACCAGGAGAAGCACCTGGCTCCTGGCTTCGGATCAGCGCGGTGCGCCAGCCGCGGCAGCCATTGGAGGGTGAACCAACGGCAAAGGAAGACCTTTCTCTCTGTCTCTCTCTTTCACTGTCCACTCTGCCTGTCAAAAAATAATAAAACAAACAAACAAAAAACCAACCAATGGTTGAGGCGTCGCATCCCACGATGCAGTGTCTGGGTTGGCTCCTGGCTTCAGCGTCGGCCTCACGCAGACCCTGGGAGGCAGCAGGGGTGGCTCGGGGGCCTGGGTGCCTGCCTCCCACCTGGGAGATCTGGCTGGAGCTCTGAGCCCCTGGCCTCGGGTCCAGCCCAGCCCTGGCTGCTGCGGGCCTTTGGAGAGTGAGCCTGTGGGTGGGAGCTCTTTGTGTCCATCCGGCCCTCCCACGTTGTCATGGGTCAGGGATTGGCAGGGCCTGGCTGAGTCCCTGGGCTCGGGGTGTGCCACAGGTGCTGCCGCCAAGGCCAGGCCCACGCGGGGAGGCTCTGCTCCAGGCTCCCACTTGCGGCTGCTGGCAGCACCCCGGGAATCCAGCCTGGGAGCGGGCGCTGTGGGGTGTGCCCTCGGGGGCATCCGTAACAGAGCGCCCCAGACTGACGGGTTGGGGGCGTTGGACGGTGGTGGTGTGGCTGCACTGAGGGCTGGTTGGAGCTTCAACCCTTCGGAGGCAGAGGGAGGGGACCCAAGTGGCCGGATGGGCAGCAGTGACCATGGACGTGTGTGTTGGGGGCCCCCTCATCAGGCTCCTGGCCCCAGGTCTCCTCCGCCAGCTGTCTTGCAGGACGGGGCAGCCGCAGGCCTTCCTGACCTTGGCACGAGCAGGTCACCCGGCTCGGCCCTGCCCAGCCTCCCTCCAGCTCACACCTGCCCGGCAGCAGCACCTGTGGGCGCCCTCCCAGGCTGTCCTCACGCTCGCTGTGGCCTTTGCCCCTCGCTGTGCTCCGGGGCGGAACCCCCTGTAGTGCGCCGCTGGCAGTGGGCAGGGCCCTGCGGAGCCGGCCGTGCTGGTGAGGGTGGGGCCGGCGCAGACCACTGTCTGCCCCGACATCGCTTTGCCATTCCTCGGGGAGCCGCTCTTCGGGCACTAACTGGTTAACACGACCCAGGCCAGGCTCCGGGCTCTGCCGCAGCCCTCTGGAATTAATATTCTGGGAGATGCGGAGAAGGAGAGACAGCTCACTCATCTTTGCTGCGTCTCAAAACAGAAGCCCCAGGACGTGGCCGTGCAGGGGGACCAGGCCCCAGGACGTGGCCGTGCAGGGGGACCAGGCCCCAGGACGTGGCCGTGCAGGGGGACCAGGCCCCAGGACGTGGGCTATGCAGGGGGACCAGGCCCCAGGACGTGGCCGTGCAGGGGTACCAGGCCCCAGGACCTGGGCCGTGCAGGGGGACCAGGCCGGGACCTGTCCGTCACCTGTGCGTGGGCGGCTCCCACGTCCTCCCCTCCAGCCCTGGCCGCTCCTCTGGAATGGACATGGGCCTCTGAGGCTGAACCCCTGGGCTTGGGTCCTCCCATATCCAGAGGGGCGCAGGCTCTGTCCAGCGCCAGGGGCACCAGCCCTCTCCTCCAGTGTCCAGAGCAGCCCCTCTTCTGCGTCCCCTCCCCAGGAGCCTCTGCCCCAGCCCCCTGGGCTGCTGGACAGGCTCACAGGGCCCTGCTGACCACACCGTCCTGCTGTGCCCTGGAGGTGGGCGGGGCTCCGCAGGTTTTGGGGGGGGCTTTAACACGCCAGGCCCCTGTCCTTCCCTGCAGTGGGGGGGCCAGAGTCCGGGCTCCAGGGGTGGGTGGGGTCGGTCCCTTCCAGAGGCCCTGAGGGAGGCTGCCCAGGCCCCTCCCAGCCCTGGCGGCAGCTGACTGTCCTGGACATCCTTGGCTCCTGGCCGTGTCACTCCAGTGCCTGCCTCTGTCATCACCCCCAGGCCTCCTCTCTGCACCCCCTCCTCTTCCTGCACAGGGCCAGACCAAACCATAGGCCAGTGCCCCATGCCACCAGGCTGTCATCTGACCTTCCGCACAGTCAGGACAGGGACACCGATAGCTAGGTCCCCACACAGGCCCGGGCTGGCTGGCTCACCACGCAGGTGCCCTGGGCATCCAGCTTTGCAGGGAAAGCAGGTTTGAGGCTGACCCGGTCTCGCCTGTTGCGCCCCCTTGGCTGGGCTTGGCACCGCCTCCTGCCTGATTCTGGATTGTCAGTAAAGCCAGTTTCAATCTTTGACCTAAATCTGCTGTGATTTTGTCTGAACAGAGGGACACAGTCATATTGAATTCAGGCCAACCCACCCTGTCTGGCCTCATCTGCAGCTGGATTGCACCTGCAAACAAGCAGGTGGGCAGGGGTGGGGGTGAGCACATGCTCAGTCACTCCAGGGGGGGCCCACCATGTTCCAGAACAATCCACCTGCTCCCTATCCCCAGGCTGGCCTCTGCCTGGCCTTCCCAGTCTGTGGGGCTCTCTACGACCAGCTCCGGGCTGGGGGTGTGGACTTGTCCCACACAGCACCGGGCCCGAACCCTGTACTCTTTAACCCAGCCCCGTTCACACACCTGCACCTCCGGCTCCATCTTCCTGATCCTGAATGTCTCTCAAGACCGACTCGAGGGGCCGCCATCATGGTGCAGCAGGTTAAGCCGCCACCCGCAGCGCCAGCATCCCATGTGAACGCCCGTTCAGTCCCGGCTGCTCCATTTCCGATCCAGCTCCCTGCTAATGCACCTCAGAAAGCAGCAGAATGTGGCCAAGTGCTTGGGCCGCTGCACCCACATCAGAGACCCAGATGGAGTTCTGGTTCCCGGCTTTGGCTTGAAACTGTGCCTTCCAAATAAACAATAAATCAAATCTTTTTTTTTTTTTTTTGACAGGCAGAGTGGACAGTGAGAGAGAGAGACAGAGAGAAAGGTCTTCCTTCTGTTGGTTCACCCCCAAAATGGCCGCCACGGCCAGCACACTGCACTGATCCAAAGCCAGGAGCCAGGTGCTTCCTCCTGGTCTCCCATGGGGTGCAGGGCCCAAGCACTTGGGCCATCCTCCACTGCACTCCCGGGCCACAGCAAAGAGCTGGCCTGGAAGAGGGGCAACTGCGACAGAATCTAGTGCCCTAACCGGGACTAGAACCCGGTGTGCCGGCGCCGCAGGCAGAGGATTAGCCTAGTGAGCCACAGCACCGGCCCGGTAAAGCGAATCTTAAAGAACAAAAGACCAGTTCCCGCCCCGCCTCCATTCCCATGTCTTTCTTCAGCGGTCTCTTCCCCACCTAGCACCCACGGGGGATTCTTGGGAACAGGGAGCAGACTTGCTTCTTCCAAGCCCTGCCCCCAGGGCCCAGAGCCGCTCCTCGCACGCAGGGTGGGGACCAGGGCTGAGCACAGGTTCAGGCGCTGCTCCTGCCGGTCGCCAGGTCGCCAGCCGTATCCTCTCCCCGCCAGTGCTGACTTCTCCGTGCCTCTGCTTCTCTGTCCGCCCAGATCACGGGGCCGTGAGAACAGCAACGAAGATGCTGGTCAGACCCCCGATATCCCGCGGGATGGGGGCCAGCGTCCCCAGGGCCCTGAGACCCCAGTGGGCTGGGAATGAGCCCCACGCTCTGCCGCCCCTGTGGTCTCCCGGCACAGCCCGGGCCCTGCGGCTCCCACTCGGGAGAAGCCTGAAGCTCCAGCCGAGGGTGCCCAGCTGTTGGGGTTGTCCTGGATCTGGGGTCACCCCAGACCGCTCAGGCTGCTGCAACAAATCGGTGGAAGCTGGGGCCGTAAGCACAGGAACCTGGTCCTCACTGCCCGGGGCCCAGCAGACTCTGTGTCCGGCGGGGGTCTTGCTGGGCTTGCAGAGGTCACCTCACGTGGTGGGCTGGCCCAGGGCACTTTCAGAGGCCCCTCTGTAAGGGCACAGGGGGGCTGTACCCCATGACTGCATGAGCTCCCAAAGCCCGCCTCCTAATGCCATCACCTTGGGGGGTGGGGCCAACAGAGGGTCCAGTCCAGCCATGATTCTGATGGATTTGGCGCCCCAAGATTCAAAGACCACAGTGAATACCTAAGGGACAGCCCTGCTTCCCACGCCCCACCACTCACTCACGCCCGTGGGCGGCATCTGTCTCTCTGGCGTCAACATGTCACCGGAGAGCAGCCGTGGGGCTCTTGTTCTTCAGCCACGAGACGGAGCAGTGGAAACAAAGCAGCCAGGTTTATGTTACAGTCACAGAGGGGAGGGCGGCTGCTGAGCGAGTCTCGTGGCTTCTTTTCCTCGGCTTAGTATGGAAAGAAAAAGCCAGAAACAACTTGCAAAGAGGCAGGAACTTTTATTAGACAGAAAAGAAACTTTTATCTGATTGGCAAGCGACAGAGGAAGCCAGGTGGGACGCTGGCTTTGAGGAATGTCCCGGGTTAAGGTGTTACTGTCTGTTCATTGGGTCATTCCACGGGGGTGCCCATTGGACGGGGGTTTCACATACGTGTTGATTGGCTTAGGGATGGAGATGGAGGGGGTCTCCCGGAGGCCGTCCATCTCCCCAGGGGCTCAGCCCCCTCCCCTGCCAGCCCTGGGTGCCTGTGCACTGTGAGGCCCAGACAGCCACTTATCCCGCCAGGGGCCAGCCTGCTCCCGCGTTACGGGGCCAGTGACGGCACTGGCCGCGTGGTGCAGGTGCAGCCTGTGTCGCCCGTCACCTCACGTTCCCCTCACCGCAGTGGGGGGCTGCGGCAGGCACTTGGGGCCAAAGGAAGAAATGAATAATCATTCATACAGGATGATAAGGGGGAAGTAGCAGGAGTGAAGGAATGAGGTCATATTGACAAATAATGAGCCATGAATAATAATGAGATCATTTAGCAAGCATTTCGCCTTCCCTGAGGCACTGTTGTAAGAAATTTACAACTATTATCGACACAGCTGCTGGTACCCGCCTCCTCAGGCTGGCGCCTCCACTGCACCCCTATTCAAAACAGGGAAACTGAGGCCCTGGCTCCAGGTCCTACAGCCGGCAGGGGCAGAGACCAGTGCCCACCTACCCCGCCCCCACAGTCTCTGGAACCTTAGTGTTTCAGTCTCTCGGCACCATAGCTCTCCTTACAGCCTAGGAGACCTCTGGTCCTTTTTAAATACGTGGAAACACAAGAAAGCCAATGCTATTGAAATACCGTTCTCAAAATATTAAAAACCCGGGTAAAGCCACCTGTGACGCTGGCATCCCGTGTGAGTGCTGGTTCGAGGCCCGGCTGCTCCACTTCCCATCCAGCTCCCTGCTAATGAGCCTGGGAAAGCAGTGGGGGATGGGCCAGCTGTGCACAGACCGAGGACCGAGGGCCAAACAGACTGTTGCTCACCCCACCCCACCCCAGCCGGCCCCACCCCTGGCTGCGCATCCCCCACCGCTGTGGCAGGTGGGGTGACCCCGGCAGAGCCACCCCAGGGCTGCCCAGAGAACGATGCGGGACCACCGCTGGTGACCATGGCTTCCAAGCTCCGGGTGAGACAGATGCTCTGCCCAAAGACGCTCTCCCAGTTTAGCCATTTGCTTACATAAAAAGCCCCACCAGCTAGAATTTGATTGTCTTTTTAATGAGTCTCCTTCTTAAAAAAAAGATTGATTTATTCATTTGAAAGGCAGAGTTACAAAGAGGCAGGGGCAGAGAGAGAGAGGTCCTCCATCCACTGGTTCACTCCCCAGTTGGCCACAACTGCCGGAACTGAGCCGATCTGAAACCAGGAGCTAGGAGCTTCTTTCTTCTGGGTCTCCCCCATGGGTGCAGGAGCCCAAGCACTTGGGCCATCTTCTGCCACTTTCCCAGGCCATAGCAGAGAGCTGGATCGTAAGTGGAGCAGCCGGGACTCAAACCGGTGCCCATATGGGATGCCAGCACAGCAGGTGGCAGCTGTTACCGCTACGCCACAGCGCCAGCCCCACTGAGTCTCCTTTAGGGAGCAGAAGTAAACCTTGACCACTGGGGCAGGGGTACAGGGCAGGGGAGAGAGGGGCCAGTGGAGCCTGGAGGTGGGGGGTAGGGACCAAGCTAGCATACCGTGGATCCGGGAACAGACAGGGGCAGCCCCCAGGCTGAGGGTCTGTCCAGGGACCTGGCCCAGGACCTCCTCCCAGAAGCGGGAGCAGCAAAGGCTGGGCGGGCCCATGAGCACCCCCGGGGGGCTTGGCGCCACAGTCAGCTCACGTGTTCTCGCCATGGACCAGGAGCCTGGCCGGTCCTGTTCTTGGTGCGGCAGACTGTGGCTTGTTTTGAACTCACGGCGCCCTCAAGAGGAAGACGCCATCATTACTCCCTCGTTTTACAAACAGGCAGAGAAAGCTTGGACTTGGCCAAGGCCACGGGGCTCGCAAACAGCAGCAGCAGGCCTGGGTTCACGATACCTGAGTGGAGCCCCAGCGGGCCTGGTTTTGGGGGGATGGCGGGGAGGGGGAGGCGGGAGTGGCTCCCCTCTGCTGGGCCCAGTGGCCTTCTTCAGCGTCTCACCGCAGAGTCACAGGGGGCCTTGTCTGGCTCACGGGAGGGGACAGGGCAGGGCAGCACCCAGCATGCGACAGGGACTGTCCCCAGGGCCCTGTAGCCTCAGCTGAGCTGGGGCCACGGCACAGGCGTCCGTCACGAGCACCAGGACCACCAGCAGGCACCTGCTGTGTGCCAAGCTCAGCACTCCACGGTGGCAGTGTGATCCCGCTAATGCGCAGTGGCCCAAGTGGGTTCAGCGGATCCCTCCTGAAAGACAAGGAGCTGAGGCCCGAGGTGCTGTGGCTGCAAAGTGGAGGAGGCAGGATGGCGGGGCTCCTGCCCGGCTGCAGCCGACATAGCCCTACCCACGCTGCGTGGCCTCTCGCTCCCAGAGGGCACAGCAGCCGGGGGCCAGGTCCGGCGGCCTGGCCCACAGCACCCGGTGTGGTGTGGCCACGCGGTGTGCGCTCTGACTGGCAGGTGTGCACCGCACTGACAGATGGAGTGGGCGAGGCGACCCCATTCTAGCTCACACGCCCACAGGCAGCCCCTGCAAAAACCGCCTCCACATTTGAACGAAGCGGCAGATGGAGAAAGCAGAGCCCAGCTTCAGGCAAACGCAGGTTTTCCACGGAGAAAGGCAGCGGCCGAAGCCGGCAGAACCCAGCCCCGGCCTCGTGACTGAAGCCACAGCCGCAGTCAGCGTCACAGGGGGCGGGAGCGCCTTTGCCACCCGATCGATTGCTCTTCAGGATCTCTGGGCTTGGCTGTGGCTGCTCCTGCAGCAGCTGCGTGGTGATCGGTTACACGCCTGGGAAATGTCCCCGAGAGAACGGCGGCCTCGCTCGGTGTGGCGGGCGCTTGCAGATCCGTGCGGGGACGTGGTGTGACACTGCGTGTGTTGCTTTGTAGGAAAATGAAGCCCCGTTCGGAGCTGAGCGGGGCGGGGGGGGGGGGGGCAGCTGGTTCCAGGCAAGATTTCACGGCCTCGGGGTGCTGACTGTGAGCGAGGACTCGGGCGACCACACACAGCTGCCCAAAATTCCGGGCTCAGCCCAGGTGTGGACAAAGAAAACCTGGAGAGCAACAGGAGGCCCCGGAGTGAGAGCACGGATTTGCTGCCCTGAGGCTTAGGGGGGTGTAGGGACTAGGAGGAGGGGCATAGGGGGAGGACTCGAGGGGTGGGAGTTGGTGGGGGGGGAAGGGGTCGAAGGAACCGTCTAGACCCCACTCACTTCCTGAGCCCTTTCCACGCGCCAAGCAAGGAGCCAGGCCACCAAGATGAGGTCACACAGTCCCTGACCTGGAGGGACAGAGGGGCGGGGCCCAAATGCACCTGGCAGGAACCGGAAGGGGCGTGTGCTGATCACTTCCTGCTGGCCCCACGGTTGGGGAGGGATGCCTGCTCTGAACAGTAGGGGGCGGATGGTCATGACACCAGGCCGGCGTGGCTGATAACAGAAGCTCTTGGGGGACAGGGACAGTGCAGGGCTCCATCAGGGGGAACCAGCAGAGATGTGGGAGGAGACCCTGTAGAGAGGAGGGTGAGGGGCTACTGGGCCCACAGGAGGGTGTGCTGGTCTCATTTGCACAGCTCTGCTGGCTGAGAGAGCTGGGCGGCAGACAGGCAGAGTGCAGCCGGTCGGGGGGGAGGGGGTGAGCCAGATGGGAGCCTTGCCTGCTGGGGGGGCGGCGGCGCACTGCTGGGAGCAGGGGGACTCATGGCCAGACCCGTGGAGCCTCCTGGGGCTCAAACATGCCAGGGTGGCACCTGACATCATGTCTCGATCTTGGGCCTCACCCTCAGGGGGTGCTGGGAGGTGGGAATGGGGCTGAGGCCCTCTGAGATTGGCCCTGCAGGGTGAGTGACATTTCAGGGCCCAGAGAATGAGAGAGAAGTCTGTGCACCGCGACACAGAGGCGGGGCTGGGGCAAGGGGTGGAGAAGGAAACCAACGTTGCGGGCGGGAGGGGGCAGACTGTGGGGGCCAGGGGGACCACGTGGAGGATGAGCGGCAGCAGCTGGCCGGCTCCTGAAGAAGGAATACAGGGAAGCTGGTCTCCGGCTCAAGGACCACGGGGACTGAGTGGGGGGGGGGGTCTCCAGGTCCTGCCTCTCGGCCAGGACCCCCCCAGATCTCAGACTCAGAATGTCCAGGCAGATCTCCCCCCACCACTCGCTTCCCGGGGGCCTCTGGGAGACCAGGCGCTGTGTGAGGCACTGAGGGGCCCAGAGGCTGGAGATGGAGAGATCCTCCCGCTCTTGGAGGTTCATCCGTGGGAACCAGGCGGCTGCTCCGTGCTCACCTGCTGTTCACATCCACCTGGGAACCTGTGGGATGCATTTGCCTTCCCAGCTTCTTGGCTTCGTCCCCAGCATCGCTGCGTAGGAAAGACAGAGTGACATGCTATGCCGTGCTCGGTTTAAACAGCTGCCAACACCTCCCAGGAAACATTGTATTTAGTAACCAGCCAGCCAGCCGGTGTTTCAATTCCAGGCTCTGCCCTTCCCAGCCTTCCTCACATGCCGGAGATTTCTGCACAAACACGACTGCATCTTCCAGGCATCTTTGACAGACTTGACAGTCCCTGTGCCTGCTTTTCCTGGTGCTGATGGAGGCCCGATAGCCCCGGCCCATTCAGGAGTCTATAAATAGGGGGAGATGCACACACACGCACACACACACACAAACTCTCAGTACTGCAGAACTGCTCAGCTTGAAAGAGCTACAGGCGCATTTTCTCAGCCCTTAGGGGTGCCCTTGCTCGGGGGGGGGGGCAGCCAGCAGCTGCTGGGTCTTTGCATTTCTTCCCTGCTTCCCCCACCTCCAGGGACCCATGGAGGCAGGAGGGGCGGAGCTGGAGCCTGCTCCTGCAGCTGCTGACTGGATGTGTGCACTGGTTTTCTCCCCCTCATCAATCTTTCACCCAGGGCTGCTCAAGAGACAGGCGTAGGAGTTCATCCCCCATGGCTGAGGCCGGCGATGTCTAAGGAAGAGCTGGGTTTAGTACACACCGTTGCAGGCTGGAGGCCCAAGATGGGGCAGCTCCATTTATGTGGCCTCTACCAGGGCCTCTAGTGGACAGCCGGGGAGTGAGAAGAGGCAGAAGTCATCAAGACAGGGACCCGGCCGGCGCCGCGGCTCACTAGGCTAATCCTCCGCCTAGCGGCGCCAGCACACTGGGTTCTAGCCCCAGTCGGGGCGCCAGATTCTGTCCCGGTTGCCCCTCTTCCAGGCCAGCTCTCTGCTGTGGCCAGGGAGTGCAGTGGAGGATGGCCCGAGTGCTTGGGCCCTGCACCCCATGGGAGACCAGGAAAAGCACCTGGCTCCTGGCTCCTGGCTCCTGCCATTGGATCAGCGCGGTGCGCCAGCCACAGCGCGCCGGCCGCGGCAGCCATTGGAGGGTGAACCAATGGCAAAAGGAAGACCTTTCTCTCTGTCTCTCTCTCTCACTATCCACTCTGCCTGTCAAAAAAAAAAAAGACAGGGACCCAGACAGCGGGGATGGGGGGGGGGTGGATTCATTCTTTTCTAACCACCCTCTTGTGAGGACTCCCCAGGGCACCCTGGGGGCCACATCACCTTCTTCTGAGGGTTCTTCAATGACCTCAGTACCTCCCAGTAGGTCCCACCTCTCGCAGGTTCCAAGTTACCTCCCAGCACTGCCACACTGAGCTTTGTGCTCCTAAAACTTGAACGTGTGTGTGTGTGAGTATGGGGGATGCACTCAAAACACATCCAGACCAAAGCCACTTCCAGAAGTGGGGTGTGATCTCTCAAATGATGCCTCAGCAAATTTTCACTGTGCTGATATTGAACTTGACCTTGGGGATCTGTATTGGCCAATGTCACGTTGGCAGGCCCAATATGAGCAAGGGGCGGTGATGTGCTGGTGGGAACGGGCTTGCCCCACATCCCCCTGGCTTCCAGTGTGAGTAGGACGTACCTTGAGTCCCCCAAGTCCAGCAGTGGTGTAACCCCCGGGGCAGGGTGGGATGCACCAGCGCGTGGCGCCTCCTCCAGCTGAGCCCAGGCATGACCATCCAAATCCTCCCTGACCCGCCATGAGCGAGAGAGGACTGTGGGGCTGCAGCCACTGCGTTGTGGAATTGTGTCACAAGAGGAGCTGACGGATCCGCATTCTCCCGAGCTGTCTTTCGAGTGTGAAATCTGGAGTGATTGATGTGACCAATCACCCCAAAGAAGAGCATGAACTGGGAGCAGCTTTGCTAGAACTTGGGGGTCCCACACATGGAGCCACGCCCCTCATCTTGCTCAGACTCCCCAGCCTACAGCCACCCCTTATTATTCAGCCCTATGGCATAGATGGGGCAAAGCTGGCTCAGCTGCGAGGCAGTCGGTCAGCGCCAGGTTCAAGGCTGGGGCCTTGGCCTCCTTGACATCCGCTGCTACCCAGCGGGTCACCTGGACGGTTCCTGCACACTTAGAAAATGCAACATGGAGGCCCAGCCTTAGAACCAGGCTCCCAGGCGCTGTCCACCTGCCCAGGTGCTGAAGTAACAGCCGGCGCCTCCGGAAGGCCCTGGGGAGCACAGCTCAAGGGCTGAGTCCTCGGGGCATCCCGGACCTGCTGCACATCGGTCAGCTGCCTGCTGCCCCCTCCCTGACCACTCTCCTCCTCTCCCGACCCCAGCCCTTCTCTCCAATGTCCCTTCCCCCCGCCCCCACCCCCGCCGTGGCCCTGATCAATTGCTCAGGAAAAAATGTGTTCACCTGGAGAGCTGGACCCTCAGATCACCTGGGTAATCAATACTCGGCCACGGGGCTATGGAGCAGGATCGATTCGCTGCCAGCCATCGCTAGGCAACTGGAAGCGTCCACACCACCCCCACTCAGCGAGGGCAGCCCTCAGGGCAGGCGACCCCCTGCGCTGGCTCCTGAGGGTCAGGGCACAGGGAGCTGGGGCCACAGGGCGAAGAGGGGCTTGCTGCTCTCAAGACCCTGGTGTTTCAGCTGACCCTGGCTTCAAGCAAACCACTACTTAAAATCCCTTATTGTAGAACATTTCAGATGTTCACATAGGAATATCCTGCAATGAATATTCACATACTCATCACCAGCTTTTAAAAAAAATTAGTTAATTTATTATTTACCTATTTATTATTTGATAGGAAGAGAGAGAAAGAGCTTCCATCCTCTGGTTCATTTCCTCCGAATTCCTGCAGCAGCCAGAGCTGGGCCAGGCCAAAGCCAAGAACCTGGAGCTCCACCCAGGTTTCCCACACGGGTGGCAGGGAGCCAAGGACTTGGGCCATCGTCTGCTGCTTTCCCAGGCCATCAGCAGGGAGCTGTCTACTGCACCACAATGCTCACCCCAAAAAATTGCTCAATTTTTGCATAACATAACATATCCAGTCACCATTCAAGTTTCCCTAAACGTTTTAATTGTTTCACGTTTATTTGAATCTGGATCCGTGCAAGTCTCAAACACTGCAGCTGCTGGGGGTAAGATCCTCACTTTCTTTCACTCCTCCAGCTCTCCTTGCTGTGTATTTGCTGATAAGAAAGACCATTTGTCCCGGAGAGAGCCCCACGCCTGGGTCCTACAGCCTGGGGGTGGCTTATTGTCTTCCTCTGTCCCCACCCCCCATTTCCTGTGGGTTCAGTCTGATGTGGTGATGACCTTCTCAGAGCCTCCTCCAGGGTCTGTGACGCCCGCCTGTCCATCTTGCTCCTGAGGTGACGGCTATGCATTAGGGATCAGGGGAGGGTGCCACACAAGGGCTTGACAAAGGGCTTGTGTCTACGATGTTCTGGGTACCCCTGCCAATCCCTAGGGAGGTGGCGAGCTCCTCTCTCTCTCTCTCCCTCTCTCTCTCTCTCTCTCTCTCTCTCTCTCTCTCATGCAGTTTCTTTCTGAACAAGGAGTCCCTGATCCGTCCACCCCAGAACTGAATCTGACTGTGAAGACCAATGGGCAGCACCGGCTTAGCCTGCACTTGGGAAGAGAGGGAACACGACACGCGTGATGAGCACACGACACCTGCCCCCCCCCCGGAAGCCAGCCCTTCCCTTTCCCGTGTTCACAGAGGAGGGGGCCAGGGGCACTCTGTGATGCCAGAGAAAGCTGATGTCACCCCCCATCAGCCTCACGACGAGGGGCAGCCACAGAGCCCCAGAACGCAGCGTATCTGCCGAGAGCATGCGGCACAAAATGCATAAACATGATTGAATTCCTTCCAAGATTTTCTCTTTTTTAATTAACCGAAGTCATTTTGCAATAATCCCGTCAGCTTGTGTGTTCAAACGGAAATCAGTTCCGGAACGGATGCCTCTTTTGGCGGTGTGGCTCCGGTTCTGGGCACAAACTGTGAGATCCCAGCCCCAGGGGGTGGTGGTGCCGGAAGGCTCCAAGAAAACACACAGGGGGCCCGCGCTGTGGCACAGAGGTAAAGCCACCGCCTGCAACGCCGGCATCCCACATGGGCACCGGTTCATGCCCCACATGTCTCCACTTCGTTTCCAATCCAGCTCCCTGCTAATGCGCCTGGGAAGGCAGCAGAAGGCAGCCCAAGTGTGGGAGACCCAGATGAAGCTCCTGGTCCTAGCTTCCACCCTGGCCATTGCAGGCAGCTGAGAAGTGAACCAGCGAATGGAAGATCTCTCCCTCTCTCTCTCTCCTTCTCTCTCTCTCCCTCCCTCCCTCCCTCCCTCCCTCTCTCTCTCTCTAACTGTGACTTTCAAATAAATAAATAGTAAATAGTAATTATTGAAAACACACACACAGAGGACTTCCCGACTTCGCTGTGGCCCCAGCAGATGGTGGCGAGCGTCCGACGTGTATCATTAGCCCCTGCATCAGCCCATCGCCCGCCTCCCTGTGGTGTGCGGCTCTGCAGAGACCGGCGCTTCTCAGGGGCTAGAATAAGCCGCTCGAGAACGGTGGGTCTGAGTGCTTCAAGCTCGCAGATGGCCAGGAAGGCAGAGGCCAGGCCCTGCTCCCCTCTGCCGGGCGCACACATGGCAAATGGGGCTTCCAGAGGCAATGAGTCCCGCCATCCTCCATGCCGTGGGGGACCAAGGGCTGTGCCCAGCACATCCTGGCACCACGAGACTGGACGGTGGCCTCGTGCAGACCCGTGGTCACAGCCTTGCGAGGGTTTCCAACAACCGTCCGCCCCCTTGACCATCCCTGAGCCCCCACAATCCTCTTGGGTAGGGTGGTTCTCTCCGCATCTGACAGATTAGGAAACCACTGTTCCAAGCCCGAGGTCGCCGGTGGGCAGGTGATGTGGCCACCCTGTGCCCCACGGCCCCTCGTCAGAGCCCCCGGCGCAGGCTGCAGCCCCGCAGCTCCGAGGGGCAGATGCTCAGGGCAGCACCGGGCCTGGCCCCACATCAGGGACCAGGTGAGCTCGTCCTGCAGTGCAGGAGACCGGCCTCAGATGTGGTCGTCTCGATGGACAGGAGGTAAAACGGAACCACACTGCTCTGCTGCACACCCGGGTCCTCTGTGGGCCTGGAGGTGACCCTGGTGACAGACTCCCCCCTCCCGGAGGGACCCCAGACAGTGGCCAGGCCCTCTCCTGCAGGACAAGCCCAGACACCTCATCGCTCCCCAGGGAGAAGGCGTCTTCTGCCCTGGAAGCCCATCCCCCATCAGGGTACCCGGGGCTGGGGGGTCGGGTTCTGTGCTGACCTCTGCATCCCCCTCGCTCCAGGCTGACTTCCGGGCAGTGCTGGGCAGAGGAAAGGCCCTGAGTTTCTTGGGCGGCGCCCACAGCGGGTGCTCTCCTTCCAGCCCGGCCCCTCCCACTCGGCCCCGAGCTTCCAGGGCTGGTGACAGAGGAAAAAAATGGCAGCGTCAGGACCCCAGCGCCCCGGGCTCCTCCAGGCAAAGCCCTTGGATCCCAGGATGCCCACACTCGCAGGACAGCTAATTCCCCGGGGCCTCGAGACGGGGAACAGAGCCTTAGCCCAGGGTCCTGCACCTGCCTGCACGTTGCCGGGGCTGCTGTAGGCCCCGAGCAGGCAAACCCAGCGCTCTGGGCTGAGGCTATGGGGGGGGGGTCAACGTCCCCTCCACCCTGGCCAAGGGGAATCTGAACGCTCAGGCAGAGGTGAGAGCCCTACCCTCGATGGACGCTCCAGTGCCGGGGCCTCACAACCCTGGCTGCACATTTAGACCACGGTGCTGCCCGGGCCACTCCCGAGACCCTGATCTAAAGGACGGGGGGCAGCCTGGGCGCAGGATTTGTGAAAAGCCTCCCCGTGAGTGTAACTTCCAGCCAAGGTTGAACGCCAGATCTAATGCTTCTATTTAGTGATTTTTCTGAAAAATAAGTCCCTGGAAGCCCTGGGTTCCTCTGGCTCTTCTGTTTTTAAAGATTTATTTATTTATTTGAAAGGGAGAGAGAGAGAGAGAGGGAGGGAGAGGGAGAGAAAGGAGGGAGAGGGAGAAAGAGAGGGAGAGGGAGAGAAAGGAGGGAGAGGGAGAAAGAGAGGGAGAGGGAGAGGGAGAGGGAGAGGGAGAGGGAGAGGGAGAGGGAGAGGGAGAGGGAGAGGGAGAGGGAGAGGGAGAGAGAATCTTCCATCTGCTGGTTCACTTCCAAACGGCCACATCAGCCAGGGCTGGGCCAGCCCAGAGTCGGGAACCTGGAGCTCCATCCGGGCCTGTGGGCGGCATGAAACGGTCAAACAGCCAGGCCATTATCCGCTGCCTTCCCAAGCACATTGGCAGGGAGCTGGATCAAAAGTGGAGCAGCTGGGACTCGAACCTGCACCTGATGGGACGCCGGCATGGCAGGCAGAGGCTTAACCCACTATGCCACAGCGTCGGCCCCCATGACTTCATTCCTTTCCTGAGCCACGGTAGTCCCCAGCTCTGGGGGGCATTGAAACTCGCACAAACCATTGCATGTTTGTCCTCACTCGAGCCTCCCCAGAGCCACAGGAAAGCTTTTGTGGTCTCTGAACTTCTCCTTCTCATCGGTGAAACGGAGCCCAGTGACTCCCTCAGGGCTGCTGGGTCTTAGGGCAACCAGGGCTAGCTCGTATCTGGGGTACGGACTCCAAGCTCGGGGCCCTTCCATAGTAACTGCTTCTGAGACACACTCAGGGCTCCGGGGAGGGGGCAGGAGGAGGGGTCTCTTCCACAGAGGAACATCCGGGACTGGGGTGGAGTGCATGAGGCTCTCCAAGGCTGGGCCCCCAGGTGGGAGCCCCTTCCAGCAGGTCCTGCCGTTTGTAAACCATCGAACTGGGACTCAGCTCTCAAGCAAACCCAGCTAGGGCGAGCCCTAGCACGTGCAGGAGGCTCCTCTGGGGGCAGCTGACCTGTAGCTGGTCCTCCTCTCGGGACACCAGGAGAGCTCCTGCCTGGCTGCAGCCAGGAGTTTGCTGGATCTGGGTGTCCGTGTCTGGGTCACAGAGGTGGCCAGCGTGAGGAGGGAGCAGGGAAGGACCCAGGGTCACCAGGACATTCCTCCCTCCCAGTCCTGCTACGGGAGCTACCGGACGATGTGCTCCAGAAAAATGAGAACACGAATCAGAGGGAAACACAGGGTCCAAATGACAGGAGACACAGCCACTGGCGAACAGCCAGAGCGACTCCCAGTGTGATGGGGACAGAAGGGTGCTGGGTGCAATGGCTCCAGAGTGAGTCAAAGGGGAGCTCCCCAAGCAAGGAGTGAAACAGACACGTTGTCTAACGTCCACACACATCTGGAAAATATTGATGGGCATCTGAAACCTTTCAAAGGATCTGAGAAAACATTAGCAGGCAGTAGCCTGACAACCAGGCAAATGGAAAAACCAAGGCAACAATCAACACCAGGAAAAACAAAGAGCTATAGAAGAGAGAAAAGGCCAGTATTATATAAACATGACAATGTCAACACGACCTGGCCCCCAATGTAATGTGATCATATTGAGAGGACTATGGGAAGGAATGGAGAGGTAGTGAGATCATAAGAGTCAAGTCCTCATCTCCCAGCACAGGGAGTAAGTAGATCATCTCACCGAGAAGGCAAAACCCAGAACCAACAGCGGAGGGACTGGAAGCGGCTGCCCCTGGAGAACAGGACTGGGAGTCGGCCCGGGTAGGGAGGTCACTGTGGCTTTTTGCTGTTATTTCCTGTTTATAAGCATAGTCACATGAACATTGACTGTCACTTTAAAAGAGGGAAAGAGAATGTGTTCTAAAAACAAAAGAGCACCCCCGGCGCACGGACCCCCAACTCTGGCCCTGGCTGAATCTCCTGACCACACCAAGGACGCTCCCGGCACCCTGGCACGGTCCCCCTGCCTCCGCTCTGTGCTCTGTCACTGTCCCACACTGCCCGCCGTCTGACATCCACACGCTCGGAGAGCCTGGGGGGCGTTTGAAACCCCTTCAAAGCATTTGGAAGCAGCAGGAAGAAATGAATGGGAAACCGTGAAAACCAAGCGCTCCCTCAGTCGCGCTCGGATGTCAGCTCTCCGCAAGGCTCAGCATCTTCAACCACAGCGGCAGAAGCCGGGTGCTGGCCTCCACCACGTCCACGCACACCCAGGAGCTGGACTGAAGTCTCAGCCACGCTGACACGAGGGGGCACATGGGCTGCCTCTCTGCCCTGCCGGCCTCTCGGTTAAAGTGTCCCTTTGGGTGTTGTAACTGGAAAGGGATGGGGCTGTAAGGGGATGCACCTGCCACAGAACAGATGGGTGGGAGGGGACGAAGCTGCAGCTCGGTGGCCAGGGCTGTGAGCACTTCTCTGAGGGCAGAGGAGCATGCATGGCGTGTGGGGCCACAGGGGCTTCAGGGAACAGCAGGAGAACAGGTGGGGGCAGAGCGGGGATGGCTCATGTGGGGCCACAGGGGCTTCAGGGAACAGCAGGAGAACAGGTGGGGGCAGGGCGGGGCCGGCTCATGTGGGGCCACAGGGGCTTCAGGGAACAGCAGGAGAACAGGTGGGGGCAGGGCGGGGCCGGCTCGTGGCTTCAGATGGGTGGTGGAGCCCTGGTTCCTGCAGCGGGCTGACGGCTTGGAGGATGACTCCCTGTGTGAGCAGGGAACAAAAGCCCCACTTGGGGTTACGCAGGCTCCACTCCCACCCTGTGTTGGAGGGTGCTGTCCGGCTCAGGACTTCCTCCGCGGAAGGAGTTTGCAGCTGGGCCGTGTGAGGGTCTCCCCTTCTCGGTTTGGCCGGACGTCCAGTGCGCACGTGACTTTGGGTCTCAGTTTCAGGTCTGCCCTCACAGCCCTCGTAGCGCGGGGATGGACCACAGTTCCTCGCAGAGACACCGTGAGCTTAGTTCGTGGCCCCTTTAAGCACGAGTTTCCTCCCCCACCCCCGCCATGAGAGTGCTGGGTGGGAGGGGGGTGTGGGGAGGCGGTGTCCCCTCTGCAGCTGGTCCCTCCCCTGCTGCGACGGCCCCCAGGGCTCACAGGAGATGCCCACAGTCCCAAGGGTGGCAGGTGCACCCTCCCACCACCCTCGTCATGCACCTGCCGCTTCTGAGCCAGAGGTGCCCTGAGCTCAGGGACCACCGCATCTCGTGGACCCCATACTCAGCCCAGTTTCTGGTGCTGGGGTCTGTCTGCCGAGAGAGCGTGCAGCCGCCCCCCGCCCCTGGAAATCTGATTCAGTTCCCTTCATCTGGGGCTGTGTGAGGAGCAGAGGAGCACAGAGAGGAGGTGCCTGGGGCAGGGTCCACGGAGGGCAGCACCCCCTCCTCTGCTGCTGTTGTGGGCGTGGTCAGCAACACATCACAGGGGTCAGGGGTCAGGTTGCAGAGATCCCAACTCCACTCTGGCCAGTCCTGTGGACACGGCCATAGGGCTGAGCACAGGGTCAGCCTCACTGGGAGGTCAGCCCCAGAGCCAGCCGGTGTTGGGGTGCACATGCGCAGACCCACGCTCCCCACTGGGTGGCTGGGGGGCCTCCTCCTGTCCTGCTCAGGCGGGCTTGGCTCTGTCCACTCTGGGCCCTGCCATCACTCTCTTCTCCCTGGACAGTGTCCTGGGGGTAGGGGAGCCCTGGGGGGGCTGAGGATCTGCAGGAGGCCAGCTGACCCCAGGCCCAAGTGGAGCACCTGCACCTGACCCCGGGGGCCTGGGGGGCCAGGGGGCCACCTTTCTCTCCCCTCCGCCTGGGAGCCGCCCACCTGCACACACACCCTGGCTCTTTGCTCTTCTCTCTTCACTTTCCCTTCCCACGCCCCCTCCTCCCTGTCCTGGGTCCCGGGGGGAGTCAGGTCCCACAGGGAGAGCAGGAGAGGGAGCCACCAGCAGGCCAGCAGGAGGAGGGTAACCAGCGCCCTCCTCCCTCCGCCACCTCCCTGGTGGACACCCGGGCTGCACAGGAATTCCCAGCAGCCTCCCCTGGCCCCGGCTGCCCCTCTCCTCTCTGCCTACACTCCCTGCCTTTGTTGAGCCACCAGATACACACGGCCAGCCCTGTAGGAGCGACTGACACGGGGCCCTGCCCACAGGCCGACCACGGCTCTGCGGCCCGGTCACGTCGGGGAGGGGGCTACAGGCCGGGCCTGCACACCCTGCAGACTTGCTCAGTCCTGGGGCCTCTCGTCACATCACCTCCACCCCGCAGAGGGGAGTGTGCGCCCGTATCCGTGTGTGCACGCCTGCGTGAAGGGCCACACGCACCCCTGTGTGTATGTACATGTGTGTGAGTGTGTGCACATTTAGCTGTGTCTCTGTGTGCACACATGTGCTCACATCTGTGTGAAGGGCCCTGCACGCTCCTCCCTGTGTGTGTGTGCATGCGTGTGTGCACACTTAGCTGTGTCTGCGTATCCACGTGTGCTCACATCTGTGTGGAGGGCCCTGCATGTCCCTCCCTGTGTGTGTGTGCACACTTAGCTGTGTCTGTGTGCCTTTGCACACGTGTGCTCACCTGCTCTGGCGTAGACCCCGTGTCTGAGACCAGCAATGAGGCCAAGCTCCCCTCAGAAGGCCCAGGCCAGAAACACCCTCCAGCCCCGCTGGGGCACGTGGGCAGTCAGGGATCACACGCAGTCCCGGGTGCACCCAGCAGACAACCCGGGCCAGAGCCCGCGGGGATCCCCAGAGCCTGCCCTGCACGACCCCGGCCCTCCTGCGCCCTGTGACCGCCCCTCAGGGAGACCCCAGGCAGCTGGGCTGTGGGGCGGGGGCGCCCCAGGTCTCTGCCTGCGCCCTGCCTGACCCCCGCCCTCCCGCGCCTGTGACTGCCCTCAGGGAGACCCCAGACAGCTGGGCTGCGGGGCGGGGGCGCCCCAGGTCTCTGCCTCCGGCTCCCTGGCCGGCCTCATCTGCGGGCCTGCCGGGTCAGGAGAGCAGGCGTGCCCTGCCCTGCAGAGCGGCGGGCGAGGCGCCTGGGCAGGGAGCAGCCACGGCAAACCCGCCGCTCCGCACGCCGCCGCCGCCCAAAGAATGATTTTCTCTCTTTTCTCTCTTCCAGGCTGCTTTCCGGAGCGCCCCCTTGTGGCAAAGTCGCGCAGGCACCGTGTCTGAGACACCGGCGGTCCAAGGGGTCTCCCCAGCTTTGCAAAGGGTGGTGGGAGGTGGGGGGCGGAGCCCACCCTCTGCGGTCCCCTGCTGACCCCTCCTCTTCCAGGAGCCCTGGGTAGTGAGGGGACAGACGTCTGTATTCGGATGTTTTACACCGAGGAGCAGAGCCTGGTGGACAGCCAGAGTGCCTCCCCTCCCCAGGGGACCAGAGCCGGCCTCAGCGCTCCCCTTGGACTCCTTGCACCTGTCACAGTCTTGGCGGGGTTCACTCTCTTCACCCACCTCACATCATCCAGGGCGGAAGACTGGTGAGACGTGTAACCAGGGGGCAGGAGACCCCATACTCCCCTAGCCCCACCCCCGCCCCGCTCTCCATCTGTGAACGGGAACCTGAACACTCCACGGCCGCATTGTACTCCACCTTCTCAATGCATTGTCATTTACTGGATCTCAGGGCGTGGGGGGGATTCTGGTTTTGATGGCGGTCCAAGTACTCGGGTCCCCGCCTCCTACACGGGAGACCTGGATGGAGTTCCTGGCTCCTGGCTTCAGCCTGGCGCAGCCCAGTAGATGGACACATCTCTATCTCTGTCTATCTCCATCTCTGTCTTTTAGGGGCTGGCACGGTGGAGCAGTAGGTAAAGCTGCCACGTGTGGCGTCAGCATCCCAGATGGGCACCGGTTCAAGTCCTGGCTGCTTCGCTTCCGGTCCAGCTCCCTGCTAATGCACCTGGGAAAGCAGCGGAGGATGGCCCAAGTGCTTGGGCCCCAGCTGCCCACATGGGGACCCAGATGGAGTTGCAGGCTCCTGGCTTTGGCCTGGCCCAGCCCTGGCCGTTGTGAACATTTGGGGAGTGAACCAGCGGATGGAAGTTTCTCTCTCTCCTGCCCCCCATCACTCTGCCTTCAAATAAACAAATAGAGCTTTAAAAGCCCCACACAATGTGCTCTCTAGGAAACATGCCGGCATGCGTCCGTGTGCAGTTAATCACACATGAAAGAAGGAAGTCGCACAGAGCCAGGCCTTCGCACACGCGGTCCTCTGTGCTCGGTCACTTCTTGCGTTTCACTGCCCGTGTCAGAGCAGGCGCCCGGAGGCTGTGAGCTCTCTCGCGGGACCGTGACCCGAGGCTCACCGCCAGCCGCTGTGGTCCTCCCTCCTCCCCCACTCTGCCCCCAGATCTGCGTTTCTCAGAGAAAGGACTTGCTGGCCATGTGGGGCCTGAGAGCTTTGGATCTGAGTTTTATTTTTAGACCGTGTGCAAAAGGAACAGAAAGGCCCGAGGCAGGGTTTGGATGCTGGCCCAGTTCTGAGACTGCCGCCTGCTCCGAGGCCCTGAGAGAGGGCTGGGCTCTAAGGCTGACCCCGGGGGGCAGGTTTTAGCTCCGGGGGGGGGGGGCAGCAGGCTGCTGCGTCATAGCCAGCGAAGGAAACCCCTCGACTGCCTCTGCCCACGGGAGGTTCCGGGGGAGCAGCTCCAGCCCTGCACGACCTCCGTGGGAGCTTGAAGCATCTGCCCTCCAAGTCTCCTAATACCTGGGGACATCCTTGGCTGGGAAGACGGGACCTGTGGAGGTGCCTCTGCGGCTCCTCCAGGGGCACCTGAGCTTGGTTACCCTAATTTAAAAAAATTAGTTATTTTATTCAAGAGACAGAGTTACAGAGAGAGGGAGACACAGAGACTGAGAAATCTTCCATCCGCTGATTCACTCCCCACATGGCCACAACAGCCGGAGCTGGGCCGATCCAAAGCCAGGAGCCAGGAGCTTCTTCCGGGTCTCCCATGCAGGTTCAGGGGCCCAAGGACTTGGGTCATCTTCTGCTGCTTTCCCAGGCCATAGCAGAGAGAGCTGGATTGGAAGTGGAGCAGCTGGGACTCGAACCGGAGCCCATATGGGATGCCGGCGCTGCAGGTGGTGGCTTAATCTACTACACTACATCGCCAGCTCTGGTTACCAGAATTTTGAAAGTCAAGTGATCCCCGGACTCCTCCTTCTGACCTTGAAACTGGGATCCCTCCTCCCCCACCAGCCTCTGTGCCCCAACACCCCTGCAGGCTGAGACGGGCGTCCCAGCAGCTCCCACACAGCCTCCACTGGGACTTCCGCCGCCCAGCCCCAGAAGTGACTTGGTTTTATCAGTAGGAGGCGCTGCTGAGCCGCTGAGTAGGGGCAGGGGCAGGGGCAGGGGCGAGCTCTTACTGGCAGTCGTGCGTCCACGCCCGGTCCAACACCTGGCCACGGAGACAGCATCCTGGACCGGTTCACACCGGCGCTTCTGCACGTGAGGTCCCCAGGCCAGCCTCACCTGTCCCCGCTGAGAACTTGCGAGCCATCCAGGTTCTCGGACCCTGCCTGGGAGCCGCAGAATGAGAAACTCCAGCTCAGTGCACTGCAGACAACACACTTCATTTGGGTAATCACTGGGGCTCAGCCGCTGCTCCACAGGACCGGCCCAACGTAGATGCCCGAGGTCATGCAGAGTGATTTCCTAAATAAAAGCTCCCCGGGGCGCTCCCGTGGGAAAAGCACCTGGTTCCAGACAAAAGCAAACTGTTGAAGCTGAGCTTGAAAAATGCTATCTGTGGCTGGTTGGTTTGTTTTCCAGCCTGCGATTAATGGGCCCAGAAGCAATTTTGTCACCTGGGCCAGTCTAAGCCCCCCACCCCACCCCGATTTAGCCCGAGACCCCTGGTTTGGGCGAATCATGTGGGACCCTGCAGCCGTTACCCATCGTCATGGAACAAAGCACCCCAAGACTGAGTGGCTTAAGTGAGCAGGGATTTTCTTAGCTGGTGACCCCGTGGGCTGGCCGTGTGGGGCTCTGCAGGGCGGTTTTCTGTGATCTGGCTGCCTCGTCCATCAGCCCCCAGCACGGGTGCCCCGGGGCATTCTGATCTCTGAGAAGAAACAATGTGCGTTTTTTTGTTGTTCTAAGTTCTTAAGAGTTATTTATTTATTTATTTGAAAGTCAGAGTGAGAGAGAGAGAGAGAGAGAGAGAGAGGGAGGTCTTCCATCTGCTGGTTCACTCCCCATAGGGCCACAATGGCTGGAGTTAGGCCTATCCGAAGCCAGGAGCCAGGAGCTTCTTCCAGGTCTCCCATGCAGGTGCAGGGGCCCAAGCACTTGGGCCATCTTCCACTGCTTTCCCAGGCCACAGCAGAGAGCTGGATCGGAAGTAGAGCAGCCAGGACTCGAACCGGCGCCCATATGGGATGCTGGCGCTGCAGGCAGCAGCTTTACCAGCTACGCCACAGCACTGACCCCAGAAAAATGTTTTAAAACAAACGTATCCCAGGCAAAAGCTCATATTTTAGAACCACGTGTGCTGGAGCCGGCTGTGAAATTCATGAACCAGCCGCCCTCCGGTTCTCCTCCTGGGACTTGGGCAGGGGTGGTCTTGGCGGCTCCGCCCACCTCAGGGGCCTCACCCACTCCCTCAGCTGCTGTGCTGGGGCCAGGGGCGTCTCCCTCCACGCTGTCCCTCATCTTCAGGGGCCGTGACAGGGGCTTTCTGGGAAGGCACGGATGGACGCTACCCTGGAGGTCCAGGCCCGGAAGGCACGTGACTCCTGGGCCATGAAGAATTCGCACCAGCAAAGACACACTTGGCCACCCTGGTGACTGGGGGGTCCTCCCGGGGCCCCCGCAAAGTCCAGCCTGGGGAGCACCATTGCTTGCCTACACTGGGCGGCCCAACGCCGTGACAAACGACGGGGCTTTGGGACACGCGTGTCAGTTCCAGGCTCGAGGTCAGCCACACGCAGGCCACCTGGGAGGGGCCCAGCAAAGTCTCCGCACACCACAGGCTCCAGTGAGCTTCCCTGGGTGGCGGGGCCAGGAGGAGGGGATGGCAGCCAGTGCCCCGTCGCGCGAGGGCTGACCCCAGCTGGTTCTGTGCTAAAACCACTGTAGCCCTCAACAGGGCACAGTGGGCTCCATGAGCCGCCAAAGAGCTGCTGGATCTGAGACAGGGGGAGGGGCTGCGCTGTGGCAGTCACCCGGGCAACCCCTGAACTGGCAGCCAGCAGCCAACGAGGGCAGGCGGGCGGCGTCCGTGACCTCTGGCTGTGACCTCTGCCTAAACTCCTCCACACAGCACTGCTGCACCTGCTCTTGGCCAAAGCAGGCCGAATCCACCTGCTTGGGGAAGGAGCTGCCCAGTCACAGAAGGTTGGGACCCTGGGCCACGTGATGCAGCCAGCGCACGTGGGAGGCAGCCCCATTTGATGTTTGCTCCTTGAGGGCAGAGACAGCGGCCTCTTTGCTGCGTCTCCCCGGCCCGGGTTATGTCAAGGACTTGGCACAGAAGACGGATGTGGTCAGTGTCGGAGAGATGCACGCTGGGGTTGACCAGCTGCCCTGGCCACAGCTCGGGCTGGGCTGCTTTACCTGTGCTGGCTGTGTGGAGAAGCAATGAGTGCCAGATCCGGGCAGGGGTGGGGCCCAGGCCTCTGCACTTCTTCTTTTCTTTTCTTTTCAGGATTTATTTACTTATCTGAAAGGTAGAATTACAGAGGAGCAGAGGCAGAGAGAGAGAGAGAGGTCTTCCATCTGCTGGTTCACTGCCCAATGGCAGGAGCTGGACCCATCTGAAGCCAGGTGCCAGGAGCTTCTTCCAGGTCTCCCATGCAGGTGCAGAGGCCCAAGCATTGGGACTGTCTTCTGCTGCTTTCCCAGGCCACTGCAGGGAGCTGGATCGGAAGTGGAGCAGCTGAGACTCGAACTGGCGCCCATATGGGATGCCGGCACTGCAGGTGGTGGCTTAACCCGCTACGCCACAGCGCCAGCCCCCGCACTTTTTCAAAACCCCCTGTGTGATCTTGTGTTTGGCCACAGTTTGACAAACAGAACTGACCGCCTGGGGAGCCAGGACCTCAGGCCATAGCCCTCGGCTTTGCTTGCCGGCTGTGAGACGCCCAGGGGGCCTAACTTCAGTAACAGAGGACTTGCATTTCTCCCACAGCTTTGGAAGTTGGAGTCCAACAAGGGTGGGACCTTGTTGGCCCAGTGCCTGATGAAGGAAGCACATTGTGGAGGGGGCGTGTGTAGGAGCTGACAGCCACCAAGGCCACGTCTCAAAGCAGAGAAAACACAGAGGAGCAGGTGATCCTAAATCCCTCAACGCCCTCCCCTCCCCGGCAGTGACCTAAGAACCTCCCATCCACCCCACCCCCGCATCACCTCCCAGTGGGAGCACCCGGGGCCCGAGCCTTCCCCCTACCCCCCCCCCCCCGAGCCTTTACCACCCGGTTCAGCACCAGAGTGTGGCCCAGGCTAAAACGCAAACCCAGAAACGCACACGGAGGGGAGCACAGGAGGGCCAGACAGAAGGCACCAGCCAGGGTGTGAGACACAGGTCCAGAAATCTCACACCAAGAACCGCGGGCCCGGGGCCGAGAGGGGCCGTGCCTGCCCCTGTGCCGCCACGCGGCGAGGCCCGCGCTGCCCACGCCGCCCCCGGCCCGAGTTGTCCCAGGGCAGAGCACGGCTGAGAATCGTCCCCTTCTTCCCAGTGGCCGTGGCCCGAGCCGCGTGTTCACGGCTGCTCCGGCTGTTGTTCTCGGGTTTGGTGTAGACGGATTCCAGAGCAGGCTCCCGCCAGCACGTAGAGTGTTAGACGTCCAGGACTTGGGCGAGCCACTGTCATCCTGGGCCGTTCTGCAAGTACAAACTCCAGGGCCGGCCTCTGGCGCAGCAGGTGAAGCCACCGCCTACAGTGCCGGCATCCCACATGGGCGCCAGTTCGAGTCTCAGCTGCTCCACTTCCGATCCAGCTCCCTGCTGTGGCCTGGGAAAGCAGTAGAAGATGGCCCAAGGCCTTGGGCCCCTGCACCCACGTGGGAGACCCGGAAGAAGCTCCTGGCTCCTGGCTTTGGTCTGGCTCAGCCCTGGCTGTTGTGGCCATGTGGGGAGTGAACCAGCTGATGGAATACGTCTCTCGCTCGCTCTCTCTCTCTGTAACTCTGCCTTTAAATAAATAAAAATAAATCTTAAAAAAAAGGAAAAACTGGCCAGCGCCGTGGCTACTTGGTTAATCCTCCGCCTGTGGCACCAGCATCCCATATGGGTGCTGGATTCTGTCCAAGTTGACCCTCTTCCAGGCCAGCTCTCTGCTATGGCCCGGGAGTGCAGTGGAGGGTGGCCCAAGTGCTTGGGCCCTGCACCCCATGGGAGACCAGGAGAAGCACCTGGCTCCTGGCTTCAGATAGGCGTAGCTCCGGCTGTAGCGGCCATTTAGGGGGTGAACCAACGGAAGGAAGACCTTTCTCTCTGTCTCTTTCACTGTCTAACTCTATCTGTCAAAAAAAAAAAAGGAAAAACTGAAAATGCAAATATTAAAAACATACAGTCCCACACATTACTTAAAAAGACAACAAATACTCAAAATTCACCGCTCTACAATGAATCTGCTGCGTGTCACTGCTGCCTGTGCCGCCGAGGCCCCTGCTTCTGTGGCGTTCCTGACAGTGACAGCCCTGCCGTCGGTCGCGGGTGGCAGCCGGGTCACCCGAGGTCAGCCACGATGACAGCCTGCCATCAGGGGTGGCAGCCAGGTCACCCAAGGTCAGCCACGGTGACAGCCCTGCTGTGGGGGGTGGCAGCCGGGTCACCCGAGGTCAGCCACAGTGACAGCCCTGCTGTGGGGGGGTGGCAGCCGGGTCACCCGAGGTCAGCCACGGTGACAGCCCTGCTGTGGGGGGGTGGCAGCCGGGTCACCCGAGGTCAGCCACAGTGACAGCTCTGCCATCAGGGGTGGCAGCCGGGTCACCTGAGGTCAGCCATGCGGCAGGAATGACACCGTGGAAATGGGTGACTGCCATCAGTCACACTGGTTTGGTTTGTGAGCCACCGCTGACGGTGACGGTGAGAAGACCCCGCCTTGGCCCTGGGTTCTGCGGGAACGGGGAGCCTGCACCCAGCCCCGTTCCTCTTGCTGGGGCTCCCCTCCAGGGTCCCGTGGGTCAGGACTCCCCAGCCTCGGCTTCCACCTGCCCTGGCTCCAGACACAGGGTCCCTAGCAGAGCCCTCAGCACTGATGCTGGGTGTCCCCGGGGCCCCGGTGCCCCGCGGGCCTCCAGGAGCCACACTCCCTTCTCCAGCCCCCACACTGCCCCTGCCCCGCTGTCCCGGGAGGTCCCGCAGAGTCCCCACCCCCGACCCCTATGGACCTGCAGGCAGAGACTCGGCCGCTCTCAGCTCCCCTGAGCGTGGCGGGGTGGGGGGTGGGGGTCCCGAGCTGTGCCAGCGCTGACCTGCAAATCCCAGCAGACAGCACAGGGACCGCGCACCCCGGGGAAAGGCTGGGCCCCGCGGAGGGGTCTTCTCAGCCCTCGGTGGACGCTCCACACTGCACAGGGCTGCTGTCCACGGCCCAGGGACCGCCTGCGCTCGGAGCGCCACGACGACCCCCAACACGCGAGGCAAAGGTGCTGTGACCCAGCACCCTGCCCTGAGAAGACCCGACCCCGCCGGACCCCAGCCCCTCCCCCACCGAACCCCAGCCCCTCCTCCGCCCGATCCCAGCCCCGCCCCGCCAGATCCCAGCCCCGCCCCGCCGGACCCCAGCCCCTCCTCCGCCGAATCCCAGCCCCTCCTCCGCCCGATCCTAGCCCCGCCCCGCCGAATCCCTGCCCCTCCCCTACCGAACCCCAGCCCCTCCCCGCCAGACCCCAGCCCCTCCGCCGCCCCGCCCCCGCCGGGTCCAACCCCGCCCCCGCCAGACCCCAGCCCCGCCCCTGCCGGGTCCAGCCCCGCCCCGCCGGACCCCAGCCCCGCCCCGCCGGACACCAGCCCCTCCCCCACCGAACCCCAGCCCCTCCTCCGCCCGATCCTAGCCCCGCCCCTCCAGACCCCAGCCCCGCCCACGCCGGG
Source organism: Oryctolagus cuniculus (assembly GCF_051225735.1). NCBI lineage: Eukaryota > Metazoa > Chordata > Mammalia > Lagomorpha > Leporidae > Oryctolagus > Oryctolagus cuniculus. The sequence goes on along the minus strand of NC_142883.1, from coordinate 3,906,643 downwards.
CCCCAGCCCCGCCCCGCCGGACCCCAGCCGCCCCCAGGCTCTCGGTGGCCCAGAGTCAGCGGCAGCCCTGTGGTTCCCTCCTGAAGCCCAAGCCAGCCCTGCTGCTGGGGGAGGGTGAAACGGGCGACGGCTCGCAGCACCCCGCTATTTTTTCTAATTCACCATTGACACAGTTTGTTACGTTGAAACGCTCCTATCCTAGGTGCACAGTCGGCGAGTTTTGACGAATGCGGTCCCAATGTCTCCCACACCCCCACAGCCGTAGAGAACGCCCCCCCATTCCAGAAGCTTCCCTCCCACCCCCTCGGCCATGCCTCGCCCCCCGGCGCCCGGGGCCTGGCTAACTCCCACCCCCTCGGCCATGCCTCGCCCCCAGGCGCCCAGGGTCCCACCAGGACAGACCCTCGCGGACACGGGGCCTGGCTAACTCCCACCCCCTCGGTCATGCCTCGCCCCCAGGCGCCCGGGGTCCCCACCAGGACGGTCGCTCGCGGACACGGGGCCTGGCTGCTTTAACTCAGCGGAAAGCCAGGCCCTTCCTTAATTTTTCATGAAGTCTGTGCAGAAGATTCTAGATTGGACCTTTATGTCGGAATTTAAAATAGCCAAGCAAACCTCTGGCTTTCCTCCTGGCGTTTCAAAAGCCCTTTGCGATACAAAGAACAGCGAGAGAACCTCTGAACTTTGACCCCTGACCTTGGGCAAGTGTGGTGATTGCCCCCAGTGCTGTCACAAGAAACCACGACCCTCCCAGTTTCGACAACACAAGTGCGAGCGACAGGTCGGAAGTCGGGGGGCTCAGGATTCACAAGGTCAGAATCAAGGTCAGGGGCTGCGGTGCTGCGGGTCAGGTTGCCACCTGCGTCGCCAGCATCCAGGCTCGCCCGCTCCATGGCCGATCCGGCTTCCTACGAACGCTCCCAGGGAGGCAGCATGGTGCCCATGGTTCCTGCGCCCACGTGGGAGGCGGGGATGCTGGCCCCGCGCTGGCCCACGCCGAGCCACTGCAGGGTTTAGGGATCGAGCCAGCAGAAGGAAGCACTCACTCTCCCTCTCTCTGCCTTTCAAATAAAATATGTAAATAAATACATATAAAATGAAAAGGGCTAGGGCCGGCGCCGCCACGGCTCACTAGGCTAATCGTCCACCTGAGGTGCCGGCACACCGGGTTCTAGTCCCGGTCGGGGCGCCGGATTCTGTCCCGGTTGCCCCTCTTCCAGGCCAGCTCTCTGCTGTAGCCCAGGAGTGCAGTGGAGGATGGCCCAAGTGCTTGGGCCCTGCACCCCATGGGAGACCAGGAGAAGCACCTGGCTCCTGGCTTCGGATCAGCGTGGTGCGCCGGCCGCGGCGGCCATTGGAGGGTGAACCAACGGCAAAGGAGGACCTTTCTCTCTGTCTCTCTCTCTCACTGTCCACTCTGCCTGTCAAAAAAAAAAAAAAAAAAAAAAGAAAGAAAGAAAGAAAGAAAAGAAAAGGGCTAACCTCTCTCCGCACACCGCGTGACTGTGCTGGGAACACATGGCAGGAGCCGGTCTTCCGGATTCCAAAGCTGTGCAATTCCCAGAGTGTGTCCTGGGGGCCCAGGACCCAGCAGACGGGGGTGGCGGGGAGGGTTCTGTGATCACCCGGACTGGGAACCGTCATCCTCTCCTGGGCTCCAGCCTGGGGAAGAAACCTGACAGCTAGAACCCTGACCTCACACCCGACCCAGCGCAGCCTCGCGGTTCGACCCGGGAGCCACGGTCTTTACCGCCACCTAGTGGCGCAGAGACTCCTTGCGTGGAGAGAGTTCCGGAACCCAAAGCAGGCATCTCTGAGCTCTGAACCGGGTCACCTCTCACCTGGAAGCGGAGCAGTCGCCCACAGCCACCGTGAGGGTGGGAGGCAGCTTTTGGAGAAGCCCCGGGGGGCCGGGGTGCAGGGTCACGGTGTCGCCTTGGTGCAGTTCGGAGCCCCCGCTTGCCCACTTGCGGCGGCCGGCACACAGGGCCCTGGACGCACGCTGTGTCCGCTGGGCATCCATTCCCGGCCTGCTCCTCCCGGCCTCTCGGCCACAGGTCCTGTTCTGGATTCACTCAGGGAGAGTCGTGGTCTCAGGCTCATCCCTGTGGAGGAGCCGTGTGCTGGGAGGGCCGGGGGGGGGGGGGCGTCCAGCCGTCCCAGTGTCCCGCGTGCTGTGTTTCACATACAGGCACTCACGCACACGCTCGGCCAGCGCCGGCCTGGAAGCCACAGCCTCGGCCCCCGGACAGAGCGTCGGCTCGGTGGGAGACACACGTGTTCACCAGCATTGGCCCAGCGTGCAGGGGGCGTCGGCACCCCAGGAAGGTGGTGTGGCTGGGCCCGATGGACTTGAACTTCACCACCTCACAGCAAAGTTCCCATGAGCCCCTCCTGTCCCACGGTCAGCGCCTGGCCCAGCCCCAGACCTGCTGTCCCTAGGGGAGGCAGTGGGGCTGAGCCGGGCAGCAGGTGGCCAGGCATGGGCGCCCTCCCACTGGACGGAGGCCACAGGGAGTGGGCACAGGTGGTGTTGTCAGGAGGGAGGGATGTGGGGGAGAGACGAGGGTGTCACAGACGCGGGGCATCTGAGGTTGCTTCCTGTGCAGGGGTGTGGCAGGGGAGCCACGGCCCAGGCCCTGGGCCCACCTCTGGGGAGCAGTGCTCAGAGCCCCCCGAGTGCTCCCTGGAGAGCAGATCCCCCCACCCTCTCTCCTGGGCTGCTGCGCCCCCCCCCCGGGAGTCAGCGGGGGGCACGCAAAAACGCAGCCAGGGAGGGCCGACTTGTGTCAACCTCGCCTCTCCCAAACCCGTGCACACTCAGCTGTACTGGGGAAACTGAGGCCGCCTCCTGCCTGGAGGAGGCAGGAACTTCTCCAGGAACCGCCGTCCCGGGCACCGCGGCCTGGGGTGAGACACAGAGGCCCTTGGTGCCCCCCGGCTCCGGAGGCCGAAAGCCCGGCTCCAGGTGGCCACGGGGCTGGTTTCCTGCGGCCTCTGCCCTCGGCTCTGCGTCTTCTCCCTGGCTCAGCCCCCTCGCTCGCCCTCTGGGCCAGTCCCTGGGTCCCTGCGTCCCCGCGTCCCAGCGTCCCCGCGTCCCCGCGTCCCCGCGTCTCTGTGTCCTTGTGTCCCCACATCCCCACGTCCCCGCGTCCCCACGTCTCTGTGTCCCTGTGTCCCCGCGTCCCCACGTCCCCGCGTCCCCGCGTCTCTGTGTCCTTGTGTCCCCGCATCCCCACGTCCCCGCGTCCCCGTGTCCTTGTGTCCCCACATCCCCACGTCCCCGCGTCCCCACGTCTCTGTGTCCCTGTGTCCCCGCGTCCCCGCGTCCCTGTGTCCCCGCGTCCCCGCATCCCTGTGTCTCTGTGTCCGGCGGCCCCTGTTCTCGTGAGGACCCAGCCTTCAAGTGCCCACACTAGCGACCCCGAGTTAACCCGATGACCTTGGCCTTGACCCCATTGCCCAGTGAGGTCCCGCTCAGGGACGCTGGGGTGAGGGCTGCAGCCTGTGGACGCCACAGGGGACGCAAGTCGCTCCACGGCACCCAGAACGGCCCCGCGAGCCGGCCAGGAGGGCGAGCGCAGAGCCGGGCATCTGGGACAGGCGGGCAGGCAGGTGGGGCACCTTGGACAGGCAGGAGGGCCGTGTGCAGAGCTCTGGGGGGAGTGGGGAGGGCTTGCCCCGTGTGCGACATCGCCAGTGGCCGGGAAGTCAGGGGCCCTGGGCTGAGTGGAGGGCGAGACCCGGTGCTCAGCGGCAGCCACGTTGCTCCGCCCCACGGCCGCAGCGTGGAATGGCGGAACGCGGACCCTCGGGGAGTTAAACACCCTCAAATGCGAGGTTTCCACAACGGCCCCCTGGCGCCCCTCTCTGGGCCTTCTCAGCCCGCAGAAAGCACCGTCCCCGGCGGGCGTGGCAGATGCAGGGAAGCCGGCTCCCATGGGGGCGCGGGTGCCCCCCACCAAGGTCATCTGTGAGGCCGCACTCACCGCCCGGCTCGACAGTCCCCGTGTCCTCTGAGCCCTGGCAAAGCCGGTCCCGAGGCCCCGGGGGAGATGGGGAGAAGCCCCCAGGCAGAGCCGGGCCGGGAGAAGCGGGGTGCACGCGGTAGCCTCTGGGCAGCAGGCAGGGATGTAAGCGGGGTTCACGCGGTAGCAGAAGCCTGGAGCTCCATCCGGGTCTCCCACGTGGGTGCAGGGCCCGAGCACTTGGGCCGTCTTCTGCTGCCTCCCAGGCATGTTAGCAAGGAGCTGGATCAGAAACGGAGGAGCTGGCACTGGAACCGGCACCCACGAGGGCCGCTTTACCTGCTGCGGCACAGCGCCAGCCCCACTGGACCTTCCAAGGGCCTCACGGCCATGGGGGGGTCCCCGTCCTCTGCCCCGGGCACCTGCATGCAGTGCCCCCTTGCCTGGCCATCAGCACCTCCTGCAGTTCCCGCCCTCGGAGTGCCCCAGGCCGGAAGCGGACGTAGTCCCTGGGTCCCCACCCACGCTCTGCCAGAGGCCAGCCGAGCCCTGACCCTTGGATTTGCCTTGGTTGCGGGGGGGGGGGATGTTGCCCAGGTTGGCTGGGGTCTGGGGGCCGAGCCCCCCCGCCGTGTGACTGCAGTAGAGTGAAGCCGGGCCCATCCCACACCTGCACGTCCCTGCCTTTGCCCCGCGTGCCCCGCGAGCCACAGCTGAGTCCACACCCGGCTCCCAGGCGGCTCCACAGCGCCGGCCCCAGGGGGGTTGTTGGAGGCGCCGGGAGGAGCTGCCGGAGCTCACGGGGTGACCTCCCACACGGGCGCCGGGTCGAGTCCCTGCTGTGGCCTGGGAAAGCAGCAGAAGATGGCCCAGTCCTTGGGCCCCGGCACCCGCGTGGGAGACCGGGGGAAGCTCCCGGCTCCTGGCTTCAGGCTGGTGCAGCTCCAGCCGTTGCGGCCATGTGGGGCGTGAACCTGCGATGGAAGATCTCTCTCCTTCTCTCCCTCCCTCTCTCTCTCTCTCCCTCCCTCTCTCTCTCTCTTTCTCTGCCTCTCCTCTCTCTGTGTAACTCTGACTTTCAAATAAATAAATCTTTTTTTTAATCTCGCTTTGCTCACTGTCCCTGTCCCCATTCTTCGCCGGGGGTCAAGGACTGAAGTCACCGTCACCTCCCCCAGCCCCAGCACCTGGGGGACCTGATCGGGTCTCGGGGTCCTGGCCTTGGAGCTCTGATGGGTGGTGTCACCCTCCCTCCCACACCCCCACCCTTCCAGAACTTTCTGGACTTGTCCTTTTTCCTCTTTTACCACTGGGGGGGGGGGACGGGACGGGGACAGAGCCTTTGTCTCCCGCATGTGACCGACAGGATGGGGGGGTCTCACAAATCAGCAGCTGGGCCCGCGGGCACAGGAGCAGGACTCTTGAGGCACCTGGCCCCTCGCCCCCCACTCCCGCCGTGCACCGCTGGGGGCTCCGTGGTCGCCCCCCGCCCCCTGGGGCCTCCCCCAGCCCTGCTTGGCGCACCCAGGGTGCACAGCGCCCCGCTCACCCACCCCGCGGGCCCATCAGGTTGACTGCACGTTCCCAGCGGCCACTCGTGCGGGCCAGAGTATATACCACACCAACTCTGCCTTTAAAAAATTTTATTTTAAAGACATGGGGGCGCTGACTGAGATCTTCCGTCGGCTGGTTCGCTCCCCAGACCCGCTGGCGCACACTGGGGATGTGTCCGCCCTCCTGCTACTGCGGATAACGCTGCGGCGAACACGGCCGGACAGCCTTCCTCAAATCCCCGCTTTCCGTGTTTTCGCGTGATGGGACGCTCCGCGGGTGCGGCCCCTTTAAGGCCGACTGGGAGGACCCAACGCCGCGAGCGCGCCTCTCTAGCCGCCTTCTCGATGGTGAGCCGGCGCTTCCGGCCGGAAGTACGCACGCAGAGCCCGCCTCCGGCCGGAAGTGCGCGCGGAGCCCGCTTCCGGCCTCGCCGGCCGCGAGCCCCGAGGGGAACGCGCTTTGTCCGATCTCGGAGAGAAGCGTGCCCGGGCCTCTGCCGTGCGCCAGCCCCCGGATCTCGGCGCTGCGGCGTCCCCGGCCACCCCCGGGGCGATAGCGGGACGCCCCGAGCTACCGCCTTCCCGGGGCGCGGCGTCCGGGACCGCCTGGGCCGCGCCCGCCTGCGCCCCGGGGCCGCGCGGGAGGTGACCGGGGGAGGCTGGCGTGGGGCGGCGGGGCGGCGGGGTCGCGGGGTGGCGGGGTGGCGGGGCGGGCCCGGCCCTCGGAGGCCCTGGTCCTGATCCGCGCTGTCTCGCTCTGCCCAGGCGTCCGCGGCGTGGGAGAGACGGGCGGCGCAGCCCGCGCGTGGGCGCCCCAGGTACGTGAGGCCCGCGCCCGGCGCGCCGCGCGGTCTGGGGAAAGGCTCCTGTGTGGCTGCGCCCCGTACCAGGCAGCCCGACCCTGACCTACAGTAAGCGCCCAGGGGCCGCCCCCCGGTGCGGACGTTGCAGTAACAGGTGTGAGCACCCTAGCAGCAGTTTGGTGATCATGTATGATACTGCACACAGGCCGCGCGCGGGGCCCGCGCAGGGTGGTCGCGAAGTCGTTTCCCGCGTCAGAGTTGGCCCTGGGCCCCCCAGGCAAGACCCCTGAGACGGGGCGATGGAGGTGGTGCGCTTCTCCTTCCGCCCGCCAGAGGGCGCGACGCCAGGCCCGGCCGCTCCTGGGCCCCTGGGGTGCAGCTCGGGGCGGCGGTCGTCCACTCGTGGAGAGGCTGACCCCGACCGGGCCCTTGCCCTCGGGGCGGCGAGCACGCGGTCACTTCCGGCGAGGAGCCGGCACAGTGCCCGCTGGAGGTCGTGGCCGGAGCTCCGAGCGGGCAGCCGGGACAACACCCCCAGCCCCTGCGGTCGCGGGGTGTCCCCTCTGCGCCCGACCTCCCACGCGCTCTGGGACGCGCGTGCCGGCTGGGCCTGTGGGGGCCTGGGGGTCTCAGCGGTGCCCACCCCAGGAAGCCTCCGCTCCTGCTGCTTTACTCTGAAAGCTTCGTAATCCGCTGGGGAAGCAGCGAGGGGCAGACCAGCCTCGTCCATTCGCTGGGTCACTCCCCGAAGGGCCCCAGCGGCCAGGGCTGGGCCGGACGGGAGCCGGAGCTCCATCCAGGCCCCTACGTGGGCCGTCGCCTGCCGCCTGGCACGCGCGCCCAGGCAGGGCTGGGCTTGGTGGCGGGCGGCCCGGCAGGGGCCTCGGGCGGCGGCCACGGGCAGCTCCCTGTCCGTCAGACTGCGCAGCTGCCCTGGGCGCTTAGCCGGGCCCCGCCGGGACAGAGCAGACTCCTGAGCCCGCACAGCCATTCCAGTGCGGGGCGGCGGGCAGGGGTCTTGGGAGACAGGCGCTGTGGGAGAAGAGAGGGGGCGGGAGGAGCCCCTGCGTGCTGGGCAGGGCGTCTCCGGCGGGGGGGGGCGGGAGGGCCTGGGCGCCGTGCGGGGGGGGGGGGCAGCGTCCCGGGGGCTCACCCCGCCTCTGTCTGAACCGCAGGTCCTGGGATGAGCGACACCGCCGGAGGCGCCTGGGGTGACAGGTGACAGGTGAGGCCCCCACCGTCGTGGAGGGGAGACGGCGTGGCCCCTGCACTCATGGAGGGGAGACGGCGCGGCCCCTGCACTGCGTGGGTTTCAGCCCGTGGGGGTGTGTTCCCGGTCTCCTGCCCAGGCCTGTCGGCAGTGGCCGAGAGCGCCCCCTGCTGCCGAGTGGGCGCCGTGTGGGGCCTGGGCTGACCAGGTCGGTAGAGGCTGCAGAGCGCGCCAGCGGGGAGCGCACGTGTGTGCCACGTGTGAGCCGGCCGTGCAGCGCCCGGGGTCACCGTGTGGGCCGCTCCCCCGGGACTTCCCCAGCGCCGCCCCCGCCTCCCCGGGAGACTCGGGTCAGCCGTGTGCAGGCGGAGCTGGGGCTCCCTCGGGCCGACGGGCAGGCTGCACGGAGGGAATAAACAGTGAATAAACTCTCGGCCTGAGCGTCTTCCTGCGGCGGGACGGCGCGGGGTTGCGGGGTCCCGGGCTCAGTGGTTCTCACAGGAAGAGCCGAGAGCCCCACCTGCTCGGTCCCCAGTGGGCGCAGCTCAGCTGGGCCAGGAGCCCGAGCTGCATCCGGTCCCCCGCGTGCGGGCCGAGCACCTGGGCCGTCTTCTGCTGCTCTCCCGGGCCATGGCGGGAGCTGGGCGGCAGGACTGGGCCCGCGAGACAGAGCAGGCGCCCGGGGGTGGGGGTGGGGGGTCCCCGAGGCGACTGCGCCCTGCGGCACCACAGCACCGCCCAGGACAGGCAGGCTTGGCGCCGCCCCGCGGGTCCCTGTGCCGCCCCCTCCCCCGGCGCCCCCATCCCCTCAGCTCTTCCTCTGATGTCTGAGCGCCCCCCCAGGTGCCCCCTGTCCCCTCCCCCGGCACCCCCGTCCCCTCAGCTCTTCCTCCGATGTCTGAGCGCCCCCCACAGGTGCCCCCTGTCCCCTCCCCCGGCGCCCCCATCCCCTCAGCTCTTCCTCCGACGTCTGAGCGCCCCCCCCAGGTGCCCCCTGTCCCCTCCCCTGGCGCCCCCGTCCCCTCAGCTCTTCCTCCGATGTCTGAGCGCCCCCCCCAGTTGCCCCCATCCCCTCCCCCGGCGCCCCTGTCCCTCTGCCCCCGACGTCTCTGAGCCCGTGCGGGAGCCGCGGCTGCCCCCTCACCTGTGGACTTCCGCTCTGGCGTCCCCCCCCCCCGCCTCCGTGCCCTCGCCGGGTCGCGGTGCCCTCTGTTCAGTGTCCACCTTGGCGCGCGCCCCCTGTCCCCGGCCCCGCGGCCCCTCGGCCCCTCCTGGCCTCTCTGAACTGCTGGTTCTACATCTCCCAGGGACCTGTGGGTGTGAGCTCCCGAGGGGGGGGGGGTCAGGGCCCAGCAGGTGGTCCCGCCTCCTCGGGAGTCACGTGGTTCTTCAGCGTGCAGGAAGTCACGCCTGAGCCTGAAGCTGCGACCCTGTGGGCCGCGTGTTGGGGCAGCGGCGCCCACGGCCCCACAGCTACGCCCACGGCCCCACAGCGGCCAGGCGGTGGCTGCTTTCCCAGAGGCTCCCGCCAGCCCCGCGGAAGGGAGTTGTGAGCTACACCAGGAACGGGCCCCCGCCCAGCGGGTGTAGACACGTCCGTCCCGGTCCACAAGGACTGCCCGGGTCCAGGGCTCGGCTTGTTGCACTTATACTCTAAGATGAAGGGATTTGTCACCCGGGCCACCAGGGGCACAGAGACGTCCCCGGGTCTTGAGTGCAGCGTTCGGGAGGGGTGGGCAGGCCTGGGGCTCTGCGTTCCTCAGCCCTGGCCCTGCCGTGCTGCTCCGGGCCCACACCGGGAGAGACCGGGCGCTTGGCGCTCAGCCCCTCGCTGACGTCCTGGCGAAGGGCCGTGTGCACACAGCGCAGTTCCTTGTTTTTAAGACTTATTTACTGAAAGAGTAACGGAGAAAGGTTCATTTCCTACATGGTAGAAGCCAGGGCTGGGCCAGGCTGAAGCCCAGAGCCGGAAACTCCATCCGGGTCTCCCAAGTGCCTGAGCCGTCACCGCAGCCTCCCAGCAGGTCAGCGAGGAGCTGGACCAGGGCTCGGCCACGGGGAACAGGTGTCTGAGCAGCAGCTGGGCCCCAGAGCCACCACACCGGCCTCCACAGGTTCTCACGGTCTCGGCACCTGCACATCCCCGGTGCGCGAGCCGGGCTCACTGGTGTCTCCTAAACACGGCTGCAGCCGGCGGCGGCGTTTCATATCCAGGGACAACCTGTGGTTTCCAAGACCGGGGTCACCCGCTGGGGAACAGGATGAAGACGGCGAGAAAAACCTTGCGGGGGGTGGCCGTGTCCTGCCGAGGACGCGGGGAGGCCGCGCCGTCTGCGGGGGGCCCGAGGTGCAGCCGGGGCTGGGCTCCGCTCCCGGGAAGCACAGAGGTCTGGTAGTGGCCGCATCTCGGCCCTGGCGCTCGGGTCCTGAGGACACACTGCTGAGTGCTGGCACTGGCGAGGCAGCTGGCCACTCGGAGTTCACACACATCTAAGGACAGAGAAACTCGGGGAGGAGCGCGAGAGGGGCTGGGGGGACTGTCTTCCCTTGTTTCCTGGTTTTAGGAGATTTACATATGGCACCAGCGCTGTGCGTAGTGGGTAAGGCTGGGGCCTGTGACGCCAGCATCCCACATGGGCATTAGCTCCACTTCTGATGCAGCTTTCCCAGGCCACAGCAGAGAGCTGGATCGGAGGTGGAGCAGCCGGGACTCAAAACTGGTGCCCATGTGGGATGCAGAGGATCAACCTACTGAGCCACAGTGCCCCTAACCGCCTTTCAAATAAGCCTTAAAACTACTTTTTTGAAAGGCAAAGTTACAGAGAAGGAAGGACAGATTGGTCTTCCATCTGCTGGTTCACTCCCCAGACGGCCACAGTGGCCCAGGAGCTCCGTCTGGGTCTCCCCTGTGGTGGCAGAGGCTCCAGCTTGGCCCGTCCCCCTCCGCGTTCCCGAGCACATTGGCAGGGAGCCACCTTGAAATGGAGCAGCCAGGACTCAAACCAGCCCTCATGGGGGCGCGGGCATCGCAGGCAGCAGCTTAAGGAGCTGAGTCAGCGCTGGCCCCTCCTCCCTCCAGCTGGAAGATTTCACTTCTAATTTGCGTTTGCCTGTCACGCGTGGTGGTTACTGACAGCCAAGGCGAGTTGAAAGATTCGGATCAATGGTATTGCCCTACACTGTATTTACTCCAGAGAGCTTTCAGTCCTAAGCTCTCTGAATAGCCAGGACCAGGGAGACCAAAGCCCGGAGGTCCCAGTCGCAGGACTCGAGCCCAGTACCCCAGTGGGACACGACGCGGCCATCTCAGCCACGGCCGAGGTGCCTGGCCCCTGGAGCGCGTTTATTTTTTTAAGATGTATTTTTATTTACTTGAAAGGCAGAGAGGGAGAGACAGAAGTCTTCCTCCTGCCGATGCACTCCCCAGATGGCCACCACAGCCAGGCCTGAGCCAGGAGCCAGGCGCCTCCCCCAGGGTCTCCCGTGGTGCAGGGCTCAGGCACTTGGTCGTCGGCTGCTGCTCTCCAGGTGCGTTGCCGGGAATCGGGTCTGATGCCGGATGCCGGCATCGCAGGCGGTAGCTTCCTCTGCTGTGCCACAGTGCCAGCCCCCGGAGTTTATTTTTTAGTGCCTTTCGTCACTGGCATCTGAGATTGTAAACCAAAAGCATTTAAGTTGTGCCCCCCCACCCCCAAGTTTCTCCTGCTGCGGGGGGGCCGCCTCCCTGTTCACCGTCCCAAACCTACGTGCTGTGCCTGGCCTGCCTGTGCGGCTGGCCCCGTGCTTTGTCACGGGAAGTCCCCGCCCCCGGCAAGCGTGGCTCCTGGCGTAGACAAGATTATAGGTTAGGTGGAGCCGATTCTGTCCCGTAGGAAGGGGAACATTGGCTCCTGAGCCCGTGCGGGAGCTGCCGTGTGAGTGCCAGCTGTGTCACGTGTCACCCAGCAGCAGTGCGGGACAGGCCCAGTCCCACCGGTCACCGCGGGCGCCGTGGTCCGCCGTGGTCCGCCGTGCACAGTCGATAGCCTGTGAGAATGAGTTGAGAAAGAAGTCCCTTGTCCGGCACAACCCACTCCACCCCATTGGCCTTTTTTTGAAAAGATTTATTTTATTTTATTTGAAAGGTAGAATAACAGGCAGAGAGAGAGATCGATGGCTCTTCCATCCACTGGTTCACGCCCCCAAATGGCCACTACAGCCAGAGCTGGGCCAATCAGGAGCCAGCAGCTTCTTCCAGGTCTCCAACGCAGGTGCCGTGCCCCAGGGACTTGGGCCATCTTCCGCAGCTTTCCCAGGCGCATCAGCAGGGAGCTGGATCGGAAGTGGAGCAGCCAGGACTCAAACCGGTGCCCACCCATATGGGATGCCAGCACGGCAGGTGGCGGCTTTACCTGCTACGCCCCAGGGAGCAGCTCCCAAACGGCCACTCCACTGTGTGTCTCTGTTTCCCCCAGCCCCGTGCCGTCAGTGCAGCCAGCCTCTGCAGCTCGGCTCACCGGACGCCGGGGTGTGTTTTAGGGGACACATTCTGGAATTCAAAATAAAGGGCTGTAGTCGTGCCCTTGACAGTCAGCCTTAGAAATCCGGAGGCGCTGCCTGTACCAAAAACACAGCCCTGAACTCGAGAATGTGCCTGCTCTGCTGTCCCGGCAGCCCTGCTCCGGTGAGACCCGAGTGACGCCAGGGTCCAGCTGAGGACGCGGCTGTCGGCCTCCTGCCTGGGCCGAGTCGGGCTTTGGCGGCTTCTTGGCACCCGGGTCACCCCTCGGGAGATGTCTGAATGGCTCAGGGGTGGGCGGTAGCCGAGGTGCACGCCCTGGGTCTTTCTCTGGAAGCAGTTTTTGAAACAAACACAGATCTCATCCTCTAGTCCACCCCACCGTAACCCAGGCTGAGCCGGTGCCGAGGCCGGGAGCCAGGAACTCCATCCAGGGCCCCGACTACGGAGTCGTGGTGGTGCCGGGGACTCCGACGTCACGCTGTTTGGATCAAAAGCCCTGGCTGGGCCCGGTCCAGGTTCCTGTCTCCCTGTGTGAGAAGACAGCCGGGAGCCGCAGAGGCACACTGCATCCCCTCACCCAGCCTGGGGCGGGTGGAGAGCGAGGCTCAGCTGCAGGGTGAGGAGTGGGTGTGCCCAGCATGGGGCCTGGAGGTGATGGCTCCAGATGGCGCACACAGCTTGGGTGCTGCCGGTCCTTCGTGCCTTGTCCCTTCGCGACTCCCTGCCTCACCCACGTCACCAGGGAAGCTGGAGCCTGGAGTGTGGGATACAGGCACCTTCACCGCTCAGCCAGCGCCTACCCCCGGGGACAGTTCCAGAGGGGCCATCAGAGACCCCAGATGCCCGTCCCCGGTCTCACCAGTGGTTCACTAGACTCCCAGTCCGCACTGACCGGGGGAGGGACTGCAGCCTTTCCTCCCTCTCTGGGCTCGGGCGCTCAGGGATCAGACGGCCCCCAGAGAAATTCTGCCCAACACACAGGTGCTTGCAGCCTTCGAGTGGACAGTGGGCCCCTCCCTCCGGCACCTTCCGCCCCCTTGCAATAGTCCTCGTCACCGAGGTGTCATGTCTGGATTGCATTTTATTTGGGAGCAAAACAGCGCAGCTCTCCTGGGGCAACAGGGACGCAGGGGCCTCAGCATCTAACAGGAAGACAGCACGCTGGGGGACGGGCCCACGGGGCCAGGACACTGGGGGTGTCCTGTTGCTTGGCCTTCATCCGCCCGCTGAGGACGCCGCGGGAAGTCGTTTGCAGAGCTGGGATCCAACGGCGGAGAAATGAACGTGTGAAAGGGATGTGCTCATGTCACACCAGGTGGGTTCACGCTGGGCAGCATGTTGCCGTATGCCCCTCCCCCCCTGGGGTGGAGGCCTTCCCTGCCTGCAGGGTCTGGGGCAGCCCCCGGGGGTGGGATCGCATCTCGCCCTGGGCTGCAGCCACTTTGGAAAATGTCAGGCGCTCTGAAAGCCTTGAAATTGAGAGGAGTCCTGGTAAAGACCCGGGAGCCGCTCAGGGCACTGGCCGTGGCCCCGGCCGCCCCCACCAGCCCTCAGCCCAGGCACCCCCAGGGCTTCCCTCCACTGCCCCTCTCCAGCTAAAGCGGCGGTCACAGGAGAGCGTCAAGGTCAGGTTAGCGGAGTTTACTGGAGCCAAGAGCGAGCCCGCGGGAGCAGAGCTTGGAGCAGAGCTGGGCTTTCCTCCCCAAGGTCAAAGCAGAGGGACTTCCTTATCACGCCGGCTAGAGCCGGTCTGGAGATTTGGCTGTTATCTCACTGTCTGTTTTCACAGAACACAGTGTCTCGGTCACGGGGTCCCCACTGGGTGCGGCGGAGCCTCAGCCTAACTCCTGGGGAAAGGTGGGGGTGCGCGGAGGCTCAGCCGAAATCACTGCCGCCTGGGAACTGTTGAACCTGAGACCCCTCGTCACTGTCCGTGGCCATCAGAGCGGGCACCTTGTCCGAAGGCATCTTTTCGTGCGGCGGCTAGGAAGCCCCAGGGGGTCCTGGCTGCCCCTATCCCTGGCACAGAGGCCAGGGATTCCGGCACAGGCCCCCACACCTCACTGAGCCCACTCCCCCAGGTCAGATGAAGAGTTGAGAGCCGGGCAGGGGGAGGTAAGCCGTTAGCTCAGGCTGGGACGCCGCTGGGGGCGCCCCTATCCCAGTTTCTGGTTCTGGTTTCTCTTCTGATTCCGGCTCCCTGCTGATGTACCCTGCCACCCACCTGGGGGACCTGGGCTGAGCTCCCTGCACCCGGCTTCCTCCTGGCCCAGCCTCAGCCACTGTGGCTTTGGGGAGTGAACCAGCAGACGGCAGATCTCGCACGCCTAAGTTTTCAAATGAAAAAAGCCGGGGCTCAGCTGCCGTCCTGGGGGGGCAGTGGGTGGAAAGCATTGGTTCCTGTGGCATCCACCCCGTGAGCGCAGTGTGGAGGGGGAGGGGGGCTCTGCTTCTGGGCAGATTGGGAGAACTAGGGGGAAAAATCGCCCCTTATCTGATGCCCCTGACCTGCTAAGAATCAGGAAACCCGCCCCTGACTTCCCTGTGCCCTGGGGAAGGGAAGTCGACAGGACCGGGATCTGCTCCAGAGTGGGGCGGGCCCAGGCTGCAGCCCAACCCTACGCCTTCTCCCCCCTCATGGTCCCCAGGGCCTGCATCTCACTGCCAAGGGGCCACCGTGTACTGCAGGGGGAGCTGACCCGCAGAGTGGCGGTGGCTGCAGGCGAGGGGCAGGGGTGAGAGGGGCGGGGGTGAGAGCCCCGGGACTCTGCCAGCCCCCGGAGAGCACGGGCAGAGCACGGGCGGAACAGAGCGCCACGTGTGAGAAACAGCTCCTGCCCAGGGACCGCTGGGCACACACAGCTCCCGCCGGCTTGACCGGCTTCTCCCTCGTCCTCCCAGCCGACCACGGGGGCCGGGAGCCTCCTTCCCGGTGCCGTCCCTGCCAAGGCGCACAGCTCCCGGCGGCCAGGGTGATTTTTCTTTTTTAAGATTTGTTTATTTTATATGAAATAGCTTCTGTCCATTGGTTCACTCACCAAATGGCCAAGCCAGATCCCAAAGTCAGGAACTCCACCCGGATCTGCCACGTGGGTGCAGGGTCCAGGCACTTGGGTCACCCTCCACTGCCATCCCAAGGGTATCACAGGGAGCTGGGTTGGAAGTGGAGCAGCTGAGACCCCAACCGGCACCCACGTGGGCTGCCGGCATTGCCACCGGCTGCGGCTGAACCTGCTCCAACACGGCACCAGCGCTGAGTCTTTGTTGGTGATTTAGCCTTCGGCAGAGCTCCCACCCATTGGTTCACCCCCACCCCCACCCCAAATGACCACAATATCAGAGACCACGCCAGGCCAAAGTCAGGAGCCAGGAACTCCATCCAGGCCTCCCGCGTGGGTGGCAGGAAGCCAGACTGGGGGCCACTTACTCCAGGACGGGAGGCCGGCATCACAGCCAGCGTCCTAACCCGAGACCGGATGTCCACTCCTGAGTGCTGGGCTCGACCATGGGCAGCGCCTGGTCGAGAGAGTCTCATTCATGTGGTTTCAAACTCAATGATAAAAGCATACGGAAAGATTTCTAAGGACAAAGTATTATAAAATAGCTTCGTTCTGTGCCGTACCCTGTTAATGGGGACAGCGAGGGCGGGTGGAGAGGGGCTGGGGGGTTGTGACAGACCTACAGGCCGCCTCAGAGGCCCCCACACACCCAGGCTCCCGGGCAGGGGTCTTCCATCTGCTGGTTCAATCCTCAAATGGCCACAATGGCCGGGGCTGGGCCAGGCAAGAGCCAGGAGCCTGGACTCCATCTGGGTCTCCCACAAGGGTGCAGGGGCCCGAGCACTCGGGCCATCACTGCTGCCTTCCCAGGCCACAGCTGGGAGCTGGATCTGAAGTGGAGCAGCCGGGACTTGAACCGGCATCCTGATGAGGCATGCCGGTGTTGTGGGGCAGCAGATCACTCCCTGTGCCACAGCGCCAGGCCCTCTTGGGCGGCCTAAAGGCGCCGCCCTGGCTTTGCTGCCAACAGCCCAGTGGCTCAGGTCACAGTGGAACCTAAAGGTCTTAGGAGAGGAGGGATTTTCAGGCTTGCCTGGGGCTGGCCGACTGTCGGCCACAGCTGAGCGTCCCTGGAGGAAGGGACTCGGGCGACCCTTTGGGGTTGGCATTTGAGTCGCTGTTGGCCCCGCCCCCCCCCACAGGCACATGTATGCACACGCATGCACACTCCCCTGGACTTGCATCCCCATGTAAGCAGCTCTGGTCCGGTGAGCGAGTGCGCCCCGTGGCAGCGTCTGCGCCCTGGCGTCGTCCTGCGGTAGTGACCCGGGTTTCTCGTTAAAGGCCACGGTGGTCACAGCCCAGGCTGGACAGCGGGGAGCCCTGGGTCAGTGAGAAGTTCTCATATACTCCGCGTGCTTCCCGCAGGAAAGGGGTCTGCGGGCCAGCGGTGGCCCCGGTCGGTCATGATTGCTTGTCCAGATGCTCGTATTCCAAGTGACTCATCTCCGTCCCCGTAAAACGGGCTGTCCCCAGGCGGAGTCCCGGGGGCGGGGCCGAGCTGCGGCTGTGACGCCAGCAGCTGCTCTGCTTCAGATCCAGCTCCCTGCTGACGGACCAGGAAAGCAGCAGAGGACGGTGGGAGGGGAGACCCCAGTGGACGTGCGGCTCCTCACTTTGACCTGGTCCAGCCCCAGCCGTCATGGCCTCGTGGGAGTGAGGCAGTGGAGGGAAGACCTCTCTCTCTCTCTCTCTCTCTCTCTCTCTCTCTCTCTCTCTCTCTCTTTCTGTCTAATAAATGAATCTAGTTGAGAGGGTCTGCTTGGTGTTAAAGGACATGAAGTCCTGTGTTAAATGCCCGCGCTGGACGCCAGTGGACAGAAGTCCTTGTTCAAAGGCGACATCTCTGCTTTCTGTAGTTTTTGCTTTCCACGCCTGGCCTTGGAAGCGCACGCGGCGTCGCAGACCCTGGCGGGAACGGACCCCACGAGCCTCAGAGGCACCTGCAGCCCGAGGTTCCGGCGCTCGCTGCTAAGGACGCGCCCGTGTTCTGGCTGTGTCGGCAGAACTCGGCAGAACGTGTAGGCTCACAAACAGCTCCTGGGAAGACGGCGCTCCCCGGCCTGCTGCTCTCCGTACTCCCTGTGCTGACGGCACAATAGCAGGCCAGCTGCTCCGCTCCCCAGCACTGGGGCGTGGGCCGTGTACTTGCCTTTCCTTAGGAACATTCTTTGTCTTCCACGGAACGCTAGGAGGGCTTCCTGTCACAGAGCACAAAGCCCCGAGGGAGGGCGGCTCCCCTGCCACTGAGCCCTGAGCCACCGAAAAAACACCTCGGGGTTGCCAGGCTGCGGGGAGCCCTGGGAGGAAACATCGTTCCCAGAGCCTTGTCCTCCTCTGGGTGATGACCAGGAAGTGCGAGGAGCCAGCCCCAGGCTGTGCCATGGATTTTTCCCACTCAGCACCTGCCTCTGAGTCCCAGAGCCCGGTGCATCTTGGCTGTGTCGTTGCAGCCCCCGGCTGGTGGCGCCCAGAGACACAAACGGGAAACCAGTTAAGGAAATGACGCGCCGCCGTGCCGTTCCACTTACGCAATGTCCAGAGTCAGCAGGGGCAGCCTGTGCGGGCGGCTCAGTACGGGGTCCCTGGGAGCCAGGCCGGGGAGCAGCCTCGACCCCACCCTGCCGGGGGCTCCAAGGCACAGGATGAGGACTTAGGAAGGGTGTGCAGTAAGAATTGCAAGAGGCATTGCTTTGGACGGGCTCCCGCCCCGGGCCACAACAGGAAAATCAGAACGAGTCGCCCACGCTCAAGTCACCGAACCTTCGGTGAAGCCAGGAGAGGGGGCAGCCAGCATGACCAGCACTGTCCCCTGCTTCCATCCGAACCTGGTGTCAGCCGCCGCCGATTTGTCTCCGGCTCTGCCTCGCCCTACAGGGGCGTCAGCGTGGGGATGGCCACCCCGCTCCCCACTCTTCCCTCGGCCTTTTTCTGTCTGTAAAGCCGACATCTGCTCAGCTCGTCAGAATACTCGTTCTGTTTGTGAAATGAAGTGTTGCCCACTTCTAGAATAGAAAAAAGCCCATTAAGATAAAAAAAGAAAAAAAGAGGGGGTATTTAAAAGGCTGAGTTGCAGAGAAGGAGAGAAAGAGAGGGGAGATCTTTATCCACTGTTCAAATGGCTGTAATGGTCTGGGCTGAGCTAGGCAGAAGCCAGGAGCTTCATCCAGGTCTCCCACGTGGGTGCAGGGTCCCAAGGACTTGGGCCATCTTCTGCTGCTTTCCCAGGCCACAGCAGAGAGCTGGATGGGAAGCGGAGCAGCCGGGACTCGAACCAGCGGCCATATAGGATGCTGGCACCGCAGGCGGTGGCTTTACTCAGTACGTCACAGCGCCCACCCCCCATGGAGATCTTGAACTTGCTGTCCAGTTTGTCCCTTGACAGGGGCCACAGTTGTGCCAACCACAGGACACAGTAGGAAGCTGAGGACGGTAATTTCTCAGGGGCAGTGTCCCACCTTCCCCCCACCCCCCTTACTCAGGGGCAGTGTCCCGCCTTCCCCCCCACCCCCCCTCCTCCCTAACCTGTGTCTCCCAGAAGTTCTGAGCCTGCAATCCTAGCGCTGCTTTTGCAACAAAGTCGCAGTGACCTTGTCCGTTGCTGTCTTTGGGAGGTAGTCGCTCTGCCCTCCAGGACAGCCCTGCACAGTCCTGGGGCTGCGTGGTGACTGCGTGAGAGCCTCTGAGCCCGAGCAGGCCCCCACGGGCTGCCCTGCCCAGCAGTGCAGAGCACCTCCAGTCCGGAAAGCCACGCTCCGCCTCCCAGCCAGCCCTCCTCTCTGGGGCACGCACTGAAGAACAGACCGGAGAAACCCCAGCCAGGGAAACTCATCCCCCAGCTACCCACCCCCAACAGCTGAGCTTGTCCTTGTCTTTGGGACAAACGTTGGGGTCAACAGCGAAGACCGGGGGCCGGCACCTGGGACACCGGCACCCCACCTCGGAGCTCCGATTCGAGTCCCGGCTGCCCCACGCTCTGATCCAGCTGGAAAAGCAGCCGAAGCCGGCCCCAGTGCTTGGGCGCCTGCAGCCTTGCGGGAGACTCGGATGGAGCTCCTGGCTTTGGCCGGCCCAGCCGCAGCTGTCGTGGCCATTTGGGGGAGTAAACCAGCAGAGGGAAATTCTTTTTCTCTCTCTGCCTTTCAAATAAATACAATAAATATTCAGAAAAAAAAAAAGGAAGAAAAAATACGTGAAGATCTTGGGTCTGCCGCATCCCAGGGAGTGTGCCAGGGGCAAATGGGATACAGTGGCTGCTGCTTCCCGGACTGGGCTGCCAGCACGGCCTCTGGTCCCCCTCCCCAGGCTCTCGCCACCCCACCCCTACCTGGAGAGAGACCGGCTGTTCAGTGCAGGTGCCAGTTACGGGCGGGGAGGGCACCCTGGGAGGGAAGGAGATGCAGGGCGGGTGCGTGGCGATGATCCAAGGACCCCTCCGGCCCCACCTCCCCGGATTCAGAGGCGGCCAGGTCCAGGCCCCCTCCCCGCGGCTCACACCAGAGCCACGTGAGAACCCTGCCCCCTCCTCGGCTCCTGCCATTTTCTCACTGTGTCTCAGTCACTCCAGAAAGCTGCCCCCTCCCGCACCTGCTCAGCTCCCAGGTGTGGAGAAGCCGGCCCAGCCAGCGGGCGCGGCTGTCTCAACCCCGTGAGCTTCCAGCCCCCCTTTGGCGGCTGAGCCTGGGGAAGGTGTTTTCCCACTGCCGCCTGCGTTTGAGGCCCCTTGGGGAGCCGTTCCTGTTCTCCGCTGTGCGTGGGGTCCCCAAAGAGGCCACAGAAAACGCGTGCTCTGAGAAAAACAGGCATGGGTTTCAAAACTTCTTTGCACCTCGATTTATCTTTCTTTCAGGTTCTTTGTTGGAGAGGTAGAGTTACAGACAGTGAGAGGGAGAGGAGACAGAGGAAGGTCTTCCATCCCCTGGTTCACTCTCCAAGTGGCTGAAACAGCCAGAGTTGAGCCTATCCAAAGCCAGGAGCCAGGAGCTTCTTCTGGGTCTCCCATGCGGATGCAGGGCCCCAAGGCCTTGGGCCATCCTCCACTGCTTTCCCAGGCCACAGCAGAGAGCTGGATTGGAAGAGGAGCAGCCAGGACTCGAACCGGTGCCCATATGGATGCTGGCACTGCAGGCAAAGGATTAACCTACTCCACCACAGAGCCTGCCCCTAAATGTATCTTTCAATTCCATCTTTCCCGGGAGGTCAGGGGAGCTCCTTTGTGTGGGGGCCTGGGGGCCGCCCCCCTGGGCATCTGTGCTCTTCCCTGGGGGACGAGTGCCCTGACCCCGACTGCTGACGGACGCGCCCCACCCCACCCCCCTGCTTCCATGCAGAGCTGACCGCTAGTGAACAACCTCACAGACCAAGCCCCTAGGAGATCCCCCACAGAGCTGAGCAAGACTGGCTCCAGAGGGCACGGCCTGCTGCCGGCCCAGGCCGCTTCCCTGCAGGAAGAGACGCGGGGTAGGGGTGGGGGAGAGGACCGCCCTTCCACGCAGTGTGGCTGGGGCAGTGGGTGTAGCTCGGGGTCTCTGGGCCCTGCCCCCCTCCCCGACTACCCCCGAGTCCTTCCCTCTCATCTCGGATTTTACGGGGAGTCTTGTGGGATTATAGGATACACGGGCCTCGAAGGAGCCCATGTGTGGGAGGAGCCAGACATTGAAAAGGCCCGAGGGGCGCTGGCGTGAGGGTGCATCTCCCTCTCCCGAGATCAAGGTCAGGGTCAACAGGATGTGTGGGGGGGGGCTGTGATCCCCTGCCCTGGGCCCCTGCGGCTTTCACTGGTCGTGCCAGGGCCTTCGCTACAGCGGGAAGCCGTGGAGAGAGGGGCAGCAGGCAGCCTAAGCCGTGTTCTTCCCACCCTCAAGCCGTCCTGCCCGGCTGGTCTCCCGCGTGGGGCCGGGGGGTCAGGAGCGGCCGGCGTCTTCCGGTTCTGCTTGAGGATTGTAAATCCGTCATCCTGAGTTCACACTCCGGAGAGTGAAAGTGGGCGTTACTAATCGGCACCTTCAGGCAGACGTCATAAACCGAGCCGGTCTCGGGCCGCCGCCGGGTCGTCTGTCACCCCGAGTTCTCGGGCCAGAGAGGGAAGCAGGGTGACTCACTGCCCAGGCCTCTGGGTCTCCACCCAGCACGGGGCTTCCTCGCAGCACACACTTTCCTATTACATAATCCGCTCCCCGGGCCACCAAGTGCAAAGGTCACAGACGCCCAGAGCGTCTCCCGCCGCTGGCCGGGGGAGCCGGGCCCCAGAAGATCTCGCTTCCCTGTGTCAAGGTGGTGATTACGCCTCCCGGAAGCCGCCTTCCCGTAATTGTTCTAACGCCTGTGCGGGCGCACGCAGGCGGTGCACCAGGAACCCGGGTATTTTTAGCTGCTTTTTGCGCCGCCTCTGTGCTACGTTCCCGTGTTCTCATGCCGGGGGCACAGGTTTGACGGGCAGGTGATCGCGGGGGTTTGTTATAGGAGAGGAAGAGCCAGCACCTTCCGGTGGCATCCACCACCCACCGTGCCCTCAGCGCGGTCCCGGAGCCAGCGCAGCACCCAGGAAAACGTACCCTGTGCGTGGAGCGAGCGTGGATGGGAGCACAGCCCCCCCGGGGGGCGCCCAGGCCCCTCCCCCATCTTTCCACGCCACCGCCATCCCTCCCTGATGGGCAGGAACCATGAGGGTCAGATCGCCCCGGTCGGCATCGGCCTTCGGTTAAAAAGGCAGAAATCGGAGAGGAGCTGCCCGATGATAGCAGGTCGGGGGGATAACCGCTTCCCTCTGTCCCCCCACAGCGGGGCTTCTGACGGCCAGCAGCGGGCACAGCAGAGGCCCCTCTGCGCCATCTGCCTGGGGGCAGTCAGAGCCCACAAGTGCTCAGTCCCCTACAAGAGCACCCCTCTGCCTCTCCCCCAGGACCTGTGACCCAAATTGAGGGTCCCACGACCCCCTCCTTGGGCTCCACTTCCCCAAAGCATGGTGAGGGGTTGTTGTAAAGGGCGTTAACCAAGACTGCCGGCAGCAGAGGGCACAGCGTGGGGGGGCAGAGCTTCCGTGTGCCCCCTCCCCCGGGGCACCTCCCCAGACCCCGTACTTGGCAGGGGTTCGCGGACGTTCCACTGGGTACGCGTGGATGACTGTGTCAAAACGCAGACCCGGTGCCTGTGGACGGGGAGCCCACCTGCTCAGCATCTTCTGGGCTCCCCCTGGGGCTGGGGCGCGGCCCTCTCTGGGACCGAGGGTCCTAGGGCTGGGACAGAGCAGGGTCTCTGCCCGCCTGGGAGAAGCGCTGCGGCCTGCACGGGCGGCAGAGGCTCAGAGAGCGGGAAGCAGGGGCCGCCCCCGAAACTCCCCCACCCGTGATGTCACCAGCTGTGGCCTGGGCAAGAGCAGCTGGCGCATCCCACCTCGAGTTCCAGCTCCCCCAGCTCCTTGCTGATGTGTCGGGGAAGGCAGCCGAGGATGGCCCAAGGCCTTGGGTCCGGGCTCCCATGGGAGAGGCCCCGGTGGGGCTCCCGGCTCCTGGCTTCAGCCTGGCCCAGCAGAAGGATGATACTCTCTCTCGCCCCCCCCAACACCCCACCTTTCAAATAAATAAATAAATCTATAAAAAGAATGGATTTCAGGGGCTGGTGCTGTGGCATAGCAGGTAAAGCTGCCACCTGCAGTGCCGGCATCCCATATGGGCGCCGATTCAAGTCCCGGCTGCTCCACTTCCAATCCAGCTCCCTGCTAATGCACCTGGGAAAGCAGCAGAAGATGGCCAAGTGCTTGGGCCCCTGCACCCACGTGGGAGACCCAGAAGAAGCTCCTGGCTCCTGGCTTCAGTCTGGCACAGCCCTGGCCATTGTGGTCATTTGGAGAGTGAACCCGCGGATGCAAGATCTCTCTCTCTCTCTCTCTCTCCCCCCCTCCCCTCCTCCCCTTCCTCCAACTCTTTCAAATAAACAAATAAATCTTTTATAAAAATGGATTTCAGCTCTTTAGCAAGGCAAGCAGCAACATTTCTCTATCCACCCCCAGGATAAAGGGCATGCGTTTGATGAAACACTTGACGCGAGGTGAATGCAAACCACCTTCCGTAATTGTGGGTAACTAATCCCGTCCTCGGAAGAGGAGGGCGGCTGCTGGCTTGTCTCGTGGGGCCCTCCCGCGCCGGCAGTCCAGGCCCGGCTTACATAAACGGCCTGTGCTTCCACCCACCAGCTCCACCCGCCCGGCACAGGCTGTGACTCGAGCACAATTAGAGGCTTCCCGTGGCCTGGCTCTTGGAACTCCAGGGACGACTGCAGGAGCCTGACCTCGCCCGACCCCCGTCTGTGTGCATTTTCCTTACTGCAGGGCACATTCCAGCTCACACCCCCCCCCCCTCCAGCTCACCCCCCCCCCCCCCGCCATGTCCTCCGGAGATTAGAGCACCTTCTTAAAAATGCGCAGCTGGGGTGTAGCAGGTTAAGCCACCGCCTGCACTCCACAGGGGCACTGGTTTGCGTCCTGATGCTCCACTTCCCATCAGCACCTGGGAAAGCAGTGGAAGATGGCCCAAGTGCTTGGGCCCCTGCACCCGCATGGGAGACCTGGAAGAAGCTCCTGGCTTCAGATTGGCGCAGCCCCAGCCATTGTGGCCAATTGGGGAGTGAACCAGTGGATGGAAGACTCTCTCTCTCTCTCTCTCTTTCTCTCTGCCTCCCCTTCTCTCTGCGTAACTGTGACTTCCAAGTAAATAAATAAATCTTAAAAAAGAAAAAATCATTTAAAAACTACCCGTGCTGTGATTATAATTGCCCTTGGGGACTCGCTGCCGTGTTAATGGCTTCCTCTCTTATGAAACTCTCTGCTCCCATGGAAAGCAGTCATGACCGGAACGGAAACAAAGCCCTGCCCGTTTCTGCCCTGGGAGCACCAGGGTCCCGCCTGGCACCGGGGTCAGTGCCGGCGGCCGCGGAACTGGGACGTGGCTCATAATGACGTCCCTTGCCTCAGTGGAGCGCAGAATTCACTGTGGTCCTTAGCTGGGAAAAGCACGGAGCCTCGTTTATCAGACAGGACCTGGTGCAGACTTTACCTGGTAAACACAGGAGGGCTTGGCCAAGGTGAAGGGAACGGCCTCGGAGGTGACCTGCACCCAGCACGGGCGTAGCCCAGGTTTTACTGAATTCATGCAGCCCCTCGGCCTCCCCCTCACCAAGCTGGGACCCATCATGCCCTTCGGCTTCTCCTACGCTGAGCCCAGAGTGCTGGAATCCAAACGGTGGATTTGATATCGTCTGCCAGGGAACAAGGTTTACTTTGTACTGGGATCCAAACAGTTCAAGCAGCAAAGTGTACTGGGACAATGAGAAAAAAGAGAGAATTTAAAGAAAATAAACGAAAAAAAAAATAAAAAGCTTCCCATTATTTTCACCAAGTTAAAGTGGCCTGGATTTCACTCGGCGCCTGCAAACTAGACCCTGATCCGCAGATTCCATAGTGGCAGGGTTTTCCTTCCCGCCCTGTGACGTCATGCCGCAGGCACTCGGAGCACAACCAGATGACGAGGAATAAATGGAACTCAAGGGCCCTGGTGCACTTATTTAGAGAATGCATGAGTCAAGTCAGCCCCAGGGCTGCTCAGGACGGAGAAAGAGTTCATGGCCCACGATGAGCTCGCCTGCCCGCCCGCCCGCCCGGGGTCCGAGGGCCACACACAAGCGGTGAGCTGGGACAAAAGCAAAGAGCAGAAAAACCGAGTGGACAGAGAGGCGCGAACGCAGAAGACACAGCCCTGCAGTGTGGCGTCAGCGACTGAGGCCCCGAGTCTCTGCTCTGGAGCTGCCTGCCCTGACTGTACCTGCAGGAGGAGCTGACCGCAGGGGTCGTGCTGTGGGTCTCTAACTGCCGCTGTTTGTTCTTTCTTTCTTTCTTTTTTTTTTTTTTTTTTTTTCTGACAGGCAGAGTGGACAGTGAGAGAGAGAGAGACAGAGAGAAAGGTCTTCCTTTTGCCGTTGGTTCACCCTCCAATGGCCGCCGTGGCACCGCGCTGATCCAATGGCAGGAGCCCGGTACTTCTCCTGGTCTCCCATGGGGTGCAGGGCCCAAGCACTTGGGCCATCCTTCACTGCACTCCCGGGCCACAGCAGAGAGCTGGCCTGGAAGAGGGGCAACCGGGACAGAATCCAGCACCCCGACCGGGACTAGAACCCGGTGTGCCAGCGCCACGAGGCGGAGGATTAGCCTAGTGAGCCGCAGCACTGGCCCGATGTTTGTTCTTGGAGGGAGCTGATCCTGGGCTGTGGCTCACTAAACTGTCCCGTGCTCAGGCACCATAGGAGAGAGGGCCTGCCAGCTGTCTCCAAGGCTCTGAGCAACCCCACAGCTGCCTGTGCCTCCGGTCCCCTGGGTGTGGCGTAGGTGCAGGTCGCCAGCAGCATATCAAAAGGGTTTCCGAATGCACCCCTAAGGTGCTACTCCCCAGAGGACCCCTTTGTGTGGCAGCGTGCTACGTGGGTCCAGCTCGTCCCTTGTCCCCGGGGCGCACGGGAGCCCCTGACCACAGCCCCACCTTGGCTGCCAAAGACAGCAGCAGCCTCGCTTCCAGGCTGTTTCAGAGCCCACAGTCCAGGCTGCTCCGGGCCAGGAGCGAGTGCCGGGGGGGTCCTGGAGGTAGAGCCTGGGCAACCCCCGACACCTTCTCTGTGCACCTGCCAGCTCCACCAGGCACAGGTTGCAAATACAGCGGGGGAGAAGCTGTACCTGACCTGGGTGCATCACTGTACCCTGCGCCACACTGAGTCACTCAGCTTACCTGGCACGCACATCGTGTTAGGAGTTCCAAGTCACCTGGGGATGATGTAACGTGTCTGGGAGGGTGTGTGCAGTCTGCATGCCAAGACTGCTGTGTTTCAGCGCCTCCACGGCTGCTGGCTTCGCAGAGGGGGGACCTGGAATGAACCCCCTACAACACAGGACGGCTGCCCCTCCTGCTTGCAAAGGCGACAGCGAGCAGACGCGTGCTCCCTCAATGTAGGCAGTTGAATGGGACCCCAGAAAGATGAGTCCAGACCCTAATGCCAGTGGGGGCCAGTGGGGGGGCCTTATTTGGAAAAAAGTCTTTGCAGATGTAGCTAAGAACCTTGAACACGTTGTGGATTTGGAGTGGGCCCTCAACCCAGTGACTGCTGGCCTTAGAAGAGAAAGGAGGGAGATGTGGCACCCGAGAACATGCAGGGGAGAAGGCGGTTGCAGGGCCACCAGGCAAGGGACAGCTGGGGCCATCGGCATTGAACGGGCCAGGAAGGGTCCTTGCCTGGAGCCTCAGGACAGGGCACAGTCCTGCCACGCCCTGGTTTCACCTCCATGTGTTTCTGCTGCCCAAGGCCACCCAGCTGGGGAGGACTTGCCAGCGCAGCCCCAGGGAGCCCAGCACCCACGTCCTGAGCCTTGCGGGTGGCGGGAAGGCGCCTGTGCCCTGCGTGGGAAGGTCAGAGCTGCACCTGTGCCCCCCGGGGAGAGAGGAAAGTCACGCAGGCTCCGGGTTTGGCGTCAGCATGGCAGACCTCCCGCGGTGTCCCGCAGGCAGCTGGGGCCCTGGCCCCGGCACGCACAGGGCACCTGACCAGAAGCCGCCGAGGGAGGCACCGTCCCTTTTAGGACAAGTTATGCATTCGCACTTGAGCATTTTAAAGTCGAGTGAAAAAAGTAATTAAGTCAGGAGAACTTCCTGAACTTGGGACATAGAGACTGCTGTGCCCAGCTAGGCAAGGTGAGCTCCTGGTGTGTCCCCCGAGCCCTTGGCGCCCAGGTGGCAGGTGGGCTCCCAGGAACCACCGCTGTGTCTCCGTAGCCTGTTTGTACCCGGAGCTCAGCTCACCAGAGCTGGTCTTTGAATCACTTTTGCCTACCGGTCTTGTGAGCGAGTTCCTTATTGTTTTTTCTGTCTGGGGAAATTTAAGATGGGGCAGGGTTCGTGTAAATTACAGGATAGGCCGGTGCCGCGGCTCACTAGGCTAATCCTCCGCCTGCGGCGCCGGCACACCGGGTTCTAGTCCCGGTAGGGGCGCCGGATTCTGTCCCGGTTGCCCCTCTTCCAGGCCAGCCCTCTGCTGTGGCCCGGGAGTGCAGTGGAGGATGGCCCAGGTGCTTGGGCCCTGCACCCCATGGGAGAGCAGGAGAAGCACCTGGCTCCTGGCTTCAGATCAGCGCGATGCGCAGGCCACAGCGCGCCGGCCGCGGTGGCCATTGGAGGGTGAACCAACGGCAGGATGATGCTGGTTACCCCCGAGGGGCAGGCAGGAAGACGATGCTAACCACACAGCGGCAGAGCCCCGGGGAAGCAGTTGGGGACAGCCCAACCCTTTCCAAGTGTCCATCAGCGTTTTCTCACGGGGCTCAGCAGCCTGGGCGATGCATCTTCTGACCGGAATTCCACCAACACCCACTTTTTGAAAACACGGTTTTTTCCCTTTGGAGGAGAAAAACCCTAAAAGTTGCTTTGGGCTCCCAAGATGGCTCATTCAGGCTCCCGGGCCCTGCCTGGGTGGGAAGGGAGGAGAGAGGGAGTGTCGGACCGGGGTAAAACGAGGACAGGAGGGGCCGGCACTGCGGCATAGTGGGTTAATCCTCTGCCTGCAGGGCCAGCATCCCATATAGACGCCAGTTCGAGTCCCAGCTGCTCCACTTCCGATCCAGCTCTCTGCTGTGACCTGGGAAAGCAGTGGAAGATGGCCCACGTCCTCGGGCCCCTGCACCCACGTGGGAAACTCAGAGGAAGCTCCTGGCTTCGGATTGGCGCAGCTCCGGTTTGTTGCAGCCATTTGGGGAGTAAACCAGAGGAGGGAAGACCTTTCTCTCAGTGTCTCCTTCTTTCTGTAACTCTACCTCTCAAGTAAATAAATAAAATCTAAAAAAGAAAAAGAAAGGAAGAAATGAGGCCATGGGTAACTCCCATCAGCCGGAGCCCACACTGCGTGCCCAGAACTCACCGGGCTGAGGCTGCAGGAGGCCTGGTAGGTGGACGCACCCCAAACAAGGAAGTGGAACGCAGTCTGAGGGGTCAAAGAGGAAGTGGGAGGAGCCCAGCCTCTGCTGAGCCTCGCCGGGTCTCTGGTCAGAGAGGGAAGTGGAGGAGGACTTTCCTGTCCTTTGTTAGCCTTGGGCAAACTGCTTCCACTCATCAGGCTTAGGGTGCTCTGCTGTTTTTTTTTTTTTTTTTTTTTTTTTTTTCTAACTTATTTACGTATTTGGAAGGCAGAGTGACAGAGCTAGCGGAGAGAGACCTTCCGTCTCCTGGTACAGTTCCCAAATGGCCCCAACAGCCAGGAGCCAGGAATTCATCCGGGTCTCCCATGAGGCTGGCAGGGGCCCAATCACTTGGGACATCCTCTGCTGCTTTCCCAGGCACATTAGTAGGGAACTGGATCAGAAGTGGAGTGGCGGGGACTTGAACCTGCGCTCACGTGGGATGCCGGTGTGGCAAGCAGTCAATTAACCCTCCTGCTGCGATACTGGCCCCAGGATGCTCTGCTTTCCACTACTCACCCGGCCCCTTGTTTTGTCACGGTCCAGTCACAAGCAGCAAGTCCACCCCTACCTCCAGCCGTGGGACTGGAGCCAGCACAGCCCTGGGCCTGCTTGCTGGACCCCGGCTAAGCTAGGGTCCGACTTGGCATGGAGCGAGGGTGCCACACGGCAGGTGAAGCATGAAACCAGCCAACCAAAGAGAACCAGGATGCAGTCGGCTGCTTCGTCCCTCTGAGCAGGAAGCTCACGGGCTCAGGTCACGCTTGTTTGTCCTGGATCCATCAGATGCCCACTGTGGCCCTCACTGCAGAGGTGCCCGCGTGGCTTCCCTGGGCCTGCTGGGTGGCAGGAGGCAGAGAGGAGCTGGCCAAAGACGTGGGAGAGGGGACAGAGTGCAGCCCCCAAGATGCTTCTGCTCTGCCCTCCTGCTGGCGAGGCCTGCTAGTGCGGAGTAAGGGTCTCAGCAGTGCAACCCGACCGGGGTTAAGAGGAGGGGCTGGCCACAGTCGCGGTCTGTGATGCTGGCATCCCGCGTGGGCACCAGTTCGAGTCCCAGCTGCTCCACTTCCAATCCAGCTCCCTGCTAATGCAAAAGCAGCAGACGATGGCCCAAGTGCTTGGGCTTCTGCCCCCACATGGGAGACGTGGATGGAGTTCCTGGCTCCTGTCTTTGG
Source organism: Oryctolagus cuniculus (assembly GCF_051225735.1). Taxonomy (NCBI): domain Eukaryota; kingdom Metazoa; phylum Chordata; class Mammalia; order Lagomorpha; family Leporidae; genus Oryctolagus; species Oryctolagus cuniculus. Next base: position 3,877,392 of record NC_142883.1, on the reverse strand, counting down.
CCTGGCCCAGCCCTGGCTGTTGTGACCATGTGGGGAGTGAACCAATGGATGGAAAATTTCTCTCTGTAGGTGTCTCTCTCTCTTTGTATGTAACTCTGCCTTTCAAATAAATAAATAAATCTTTATTTAAAAAAGTACACTGAGAAGTAGAAGAACATGAACGGCCACAGCCTTGGTGGCAAAGCAACTTACAATTCAATGGGAGAGACAGACACAGTTATTTACAGTCAACCCGATGGAAGCCAACATTGCCCTCTATTTTAAGATTTATTTATTTATTTGAAAGGCAAAGTGACAGAGAGAAAGGAAGAGAGAGAGAGAGAGAGAGAGAGAGAGAGAGAGAGAGAAAGAAAGGATGAGAGAGAGAGAGATCTTTCATCGCTGGTTCACTCCCTAAATGGCTGCATCAGCCGGGACTGGGCCAGGCAGAAGCCAGGATCCAGGAGCTTCCTCCGAGTCTCCCACGTGAGTGCAGGGGCCTGTGTTCCTGGGTCATTCTCCACTGCTTTCCCAGGTGCACTAGCAGGGAGCTGAGTTGGAAGTGGAGCAGCGGGGACTCGAACCGGCACTTAGAGGGGATGCCGGGCCCAGAACACTGCCTTCTAGTGGAAGAACAAAGCACGGGGACCCGCAGAAGGAGGCGCAGGGAGAAGGCTCCGGGGTCCACACGGGTGACACGGGGCTGCCGTGGAACTGAACGGGCCGCCTTCCCTGCTGGCGCCTCTGGGCTCAGACACGGCTTCCCCGCGGGTGTCTCCCCGCTCCGGGGCTCCCCGTGGTGTCTGAGTAAAGTAAGGTGCCGGGTCAGTGCTGGGCTCACAAGGGCGCGAATGAATGCACGCAGAGGCGGAGCGGGGACCACAAAACAATCGCTCTGGGAAAAGGCAGGCGGGGCCGGCCATCCGCAGAGGACCCGCGAGGCCAGGCTTCAGAGCTCACGGTTAAGTCTGTGGTCGGCGGGGTTCTGGAGCCAGGCAGTGAGCTTGTTCGTGTTTCTCAGAGAGAATCCTGCGTGCCGTGTGCCAGGCACCCGGAGAGCGGCAGATCTCCCAGGTCAGGAAGCCGCTGAGCTGTAGGGAGCTGCGCCTCTCCAGCCTGGAACGAAGACTTTTGCAAATGCAGGAGGCTGCCCGGTTACCCTCGCGCTGGCTCCTTGGCCCCGAGTCTCCCCGGGCGGAGACTGAAGCAATGTGTTAGCTCAAGGCCCCTGGGTCACCGCCAGCGCTCAATTAGGAAATTGTGCCTGTAGGGTAACCTACATTTTCTGTACTTTTCCAGGCCGCCAGCGGCCAGATGGTTCATGTCAGGAGACTCTGCCTTTAACTCTTTTAGGTCCAAATGCGAAAGCCGACTGCTCCAGAAGCAGGCGTGGCGTCCCGGGAGTGAGCGACGTGGGAGCAGGAACGCCAGGGCCTGGCCAGGGCCAGCAGCGCCCCCGTGCCTCGCAGCACGGCGAGCACCAGGGCTTGCCGGCGGCTCTCCACGTGGCTCATGTTCGGACTCAGTTCTTCCTTCCTTTGCCGTACGGCGACGAGGCTGGGCTCTGGAGACTGTTCTGCGCGCCAGGGTCTCTCCTGTCCACCCCCCAGTTCCCTTGCCCCCAAACCTGTGATGTCGCTAACTTCCCCGGCTTTCCCCGAGGTGACCCCTGATGCGTGCCCACTGCGATGGCGAAGCCAGGGTGCGAGGGCCCGCTCCCATCGTCCCCGCCTCAGGAAGGGGGAAGGGACGCTGCAAAGCTGTTTCCCGTGCGTCGCGGCTGGTGCCCAGGCAGTGAGAAGAGACTGCCGACACGCCGTCCTGATGTCACCAGAGGCCACTGATGGGAGCAATTGTAGCCTCGGGCTGGTAATGGGACTTGGCTGAGCCAGTGCTCTGCCGTGGATGCCAGGACCTGCGACGCTGGGGCTCTAGGCCAGGGGCACCGATACGTGTGGCCCTTACACAGTGTCTCCGCCACGGGAGAGGTGACATGGACAGATGAGGAGTTCACTAATGAAACGCTCATCACGGGGCTGGCGTGGTGGCCCACGTGGAGCCACCATGCGCGATGCCGGCGTCCCAGCCCCGAGTGCTGGTTTAAGTCCCGGCTGTTCTGTTTGGATCCAGCTTCTTTTTTTTTTTTTTTTTTTGGACAGGCAGAGTGGACAGTGAGAGAGAGAGAGACAGAGAGAAAGGTCTTCCCTTGCCGTTGGTTCACCCTCCAATGGCCGGCGCACCGCGCTGATCCGATGGCAGGAGCCAGGAGCCTGGTGCTTTTCCTGGTCTCCCATGAGGTGCAGGGCCCAAGCACCTGGGCCATCCTCCACTGCACTCCCTGGCCACAGCAGAGAGCTGGCCTGGAAGAGGGGCAACCGGGACAGAATCCGGCACCCCGACCGGGACTAGAACCCGGTGTGCCGGCGCCGCTAGGCGGAGGATTAGCCTAGTGAGCCGCGGCACCGGCTCTGGATCCAGCTTCTTGCTGGTGCGCCTGGGAAGGCAGCCGATGATGGCCCAGGTGCTTGGGACCCTGAGAGACCTGGATGGGGTGCTTGGCTGCTGACTTCAGCCTGGCCCAGCCCTGGCTGTTGCGGGCACTTATGGAATGAACCAGTGGATGGAGCTCTGTCTCTCTTTCACGCTGCCTTCGCAATACACAAATCAGTAAGTGAACGCTCGTGACGCGAGGGACACACTCAGGGGCTCCGGAACGCTCTGGTCTGAGTGCTCTACAGGGAGGGGGAGGGAGGGCCGTGAGCCCCCCGCACTGCTGCAGCCTGTGGGTGACATGACCGGCCTGGAGAGCAGTGCCACCAGGCAGAGGTCTCTGGACGACTGACCAACGTGTCCTCTCTGTGGAAGACAAGGGCTGGGTGGCACCACTGACCTGAGAGTGGACACTGTCCTTCCTGGTCTCCATTCTGTCCTCAACCCACCGCTGTCCACCCTCCCTCCCAGGGTGGGACACCAGCGACCCTGCTCCTCTGGGACCGCCCTTCTTTCACATCCTGGCCAACGTCCTTGGCCGTTGACTGTGTTGACCCCACATGACTGGCACCTGGGACGTCGCGCCCCCTCCTGCCTCTCCCCTACCTGTCATCAGCACCCTCCCTCTCTCTTGCCCACACCCTCACTTTCTGGGGGTCCTCAGATGTCTGCCCCGGGTTTTGTGTGTGTGCGCAGGCATGCATACACGCCGGAGTGCCATGATGATCCCCTCGGTGACGGATCTCCCACTCGAAGCAGCCCTGCGGGCGGTGAGGCCTCCCCTACGCCTGTCGCCGGCTCCCACGAGCACTCGCTCCGAGACTCAGGGCAGCACCGTGGCTTCTGCGTGTTCCTCCCCATTTGCCGCTGAAACTCGGCAAGACGGGCACTCGGCGCCGAAGACAAGCCTGCTGTCTTAGTAAGAGAGCCCCCATTCGCAGCTGGGCACGGGGCACCTGCAACACAGGCCTCGTTCCCCGCCCGCCTTGCGACTGGGCGTGACCACGTGACCGAGTGCTGGCCAACGGCCGGTGAGAGGATGCGTGTGCCTGCATGTGACCTCTGAGGACAGGAGGCTCGGTTCCCCACTACCCTCCCCGGTGCCAGCTGGCCGTGCGAGCAGGAAGCGCACCGTGACCTGGCAAAGCACAAGCCGCGGCAGCCCTGCCCGTCTGACCCAGGAAGCTCCTGCTCGGGAGGACGCGGTGCGCTGGTAGCCAGCCTCGTGTTCCCTCAGGACGTTCACAGAAAACCCGTTCTCAGGAAACACTGCTGCTCTGGGCACCGAGCCGCTCCCAGGACGACTGCCCAACCCCCGGGCCAGCAGCTCCACGCACCCACACGTGGGCCCCGCGCGTGCACACCAGGCCCGAACCAGCACGGCACTTTTTCTTTTTTCAATGATCGATTTATTTATTTATTTTAAAGTCAGAGTTACACAGAGAGGGAAGCAGAAAGAGAGAGAGAGAGAGAGAGAGAGAGAGAGAGAGAGAGAGAGAGAGTCTTCCATCTGCTGGTTCACTCCCCAATTGGTCGCAATGGCTGGAGCTGCGCCTAGCCGAAGCCAAGAGCCAGGAGTGGATAAAGACCTTGCTCTGCCTGTCTCTCCCTCCCTCGAACTCTTTTAAATAAATGAAATTTGAGGCAAGACCCCCACACCCACACAGACACCTGACTTCCCCCTCCTGCCTGCGCGGGAGTGCCTTCCGGACGGCTCTGGCTGAAGCGGGGCTCTCCCCTGCCTGCCGGCTTCGTGAGCTCGGCCTCGGGGCGCTGGCCGGTCACTGTGGGAGTCTCCGGGCAGCCAGGGTGGACCAGCCCCGGACTTCTGTCTCGGCAACGCCGTGACTTTAGGCGTTGGATCCCGGCCACTCCCCCCCCAACATGGTGGTCTTGTGTCTGCCACACAGCACCGGCTCCGGGCTCCGGTGTGGGAAGCTTCCTGCGGAACCCCGGGGACCTTGTTCCTGTATCTGAGAGAATTCGAAGCAGAAGCAAAAGTGGGCAGGACAGTGTAACTCGGACCAAGTCAGGCCCCCACCCCTCCCTGTGGACAGATGGCCGTGAAAGACGTTTATTTGAAAGGCAAAGTTACTGGGGGGGAGGAGGGAGATCGATCGCCTGGTTCAGTCCCTAAATGGCCACAAGGCTGGGCTGGGCCAGGCTGAGGTCAGGGGCTCCCTCGGGTGCAGGGACCCAAGCACTGGGCTCTGCTGCTCCCCGGGGACAGCCGGAAGCTGGGGACCCGAGCCTGAGCCGCATCTGGGATGCCGGCGGTTTAACCCCTTGCACAACTCCAGCCGTCTCCGCCTCCGTTAGCCACCATCCCATCACCACCTCGCCTTAAAAATGAACTTTCCTAACATCGCTGGTTTAAATAGCTTACATTTCCATCTAAATCTTCTTTCTTATTTCGTTCAAGTCAATGCAGTTCAAGTTTCCTTTTGAAAAATTTTAACTGATGTCTACCATAAAAATCCCTACACGCGTGGCTCAATGAATTTCCGATCGGTCTCCTTGGAAGGTTTGTCCTGCCGGGTCCAGGCGGCTCGGAACGCGGCCATGTGACCTCGCAGGCTGACCGCGAGCCACGCGGAGTTCAGGCGGGAAAACAAGGTGTGACCGGGTCATCGGCCGCGGACTCCCGCGTCGGGCGGGCGGCACCAGGGACACCGCCGGGGCCACCACCAGCTCTGCCGCGAGCCGGCCCTCCGGTGCGGGGCGCAGGTCCCGGGGCTCGAGCCGCACCGCGCGGCCCCCGGACCGGTCATCCCGCATCCTGGGCCGAGCCCCAGCCCGACGCCACCGGACGCCGCCGGCTGCCACACCGCGTGGCCGTGGCTCGGCCAGCCCACGGCAGGGACGCCACACGACGATGGGGAGCCCGGGGGGACCGGCAGGGCCGGCCGGAAGCGGGCGCAGCGGCCCCACGACTCCCCGACGGCCCACAGGGCGCCCGGCTCCACCTCGGCGGAACCGGCCGCCGCCACGCGCGCACCTCCGCCCGCCCCACCCCGCCCCCGCTCGCGGCTCCGCCCTCGCCCCGCCCCGTGACGCACGAGAAGTGGGAGGAGCCACAGGGCGTCGGCGGATGCCCGCGGTTTGCCGCGGCCCGCGTCTTCCCGGAGCTCCTCCTACGCCCTGTGGCTCTGGACAGGGCGCCTGCGCAGTGCCGACCCAGCCCGGCCGTCTCCCCCTCCCCCTCCCTAGCAACCGTCGCCGGCGGCCGCCTCCGCCCCCTCGGCCGCGCCCGCGCATGCGCGCCCCGCCCGGCGCGCGGCCCCGCCCTCGCCGTCACCCGTAACAACCACTCGTGCCCGCGCCGCGCCCCTCCTCGCGCTCGCCCTCAGCCCCCTCCCCGGAACCGAGCAGTGGAGCGCAGACGGCCGCGCGGAGCCGCCGGCATGAGCGACCCCTGCCGCCCCGCGCCCCGGGCCCAGCCTTTCTGACAAGAGGTAGGCGCGCGGAGCCGCGGCGGGCCCCGGTGCGGCCCCCGCCCCGCGCCGGGCCCCGCGGGGACCCCCGGCCGCCTGCGGGCCGCGCGCGGTGCTGAGGGGCGCCCCCCGCCGCCGCCCCCTCCGCGGGCCCGAGCGCCCCCGTGCGCGGGCAGCGGCGCTGGGGTTTGGGGGCCGGGGGCGCGCGCCGGGTCCTGCGGCCGCCCCCGGAGCCCGCCCGGCGGGGATGCGCTGGGTCCGGCCATTGGCTAATCCCCGAACGCCGATTGTCATGCAACAGAGGCGGCCGGGCCGCGGACGCCACCTGGCCGCGGTCACTCCGGAGGCCCGCGGAGGGCGTTAGCTGCACCCGGGCGCCGCCGCCGGAGCTGGCCGGGCTTCCGAGCGCGTGAATTGGCAGGTTCTTCGGCGTGGTCGCTTTGGCATCCTGGGGGTGGCCCTGTCGCACGCACCCCGACTCCTCTTTGTCCCCGGTTGCGGCTCCCCGTTTTCCGGGACGTGCCCTGGAGTTCGCTGTCCCGGTTGAATGCGGGAGAATCACTGGGTTCCCATTGTGCACCGGCTGCGCGCGGGTTGCAGAAACGGCATGGAACGTGGTCCCGGCGCGCCGGGGCCCCGGGATTTTAGGGCCGGGAGTCTGGAAGGCCGTGGCGGAGGGCAGCCGGTGCTGGGCGTCCGTGGCCTGTTGCAGGGGCCCGAGTTTTCCGCCCCGGCCGCTTCTGAGAGGGAAAGTTCCAGGTCGGGTCCGAGGGACCCGAACGCTACAGGAATTAATTTTTCAGCAAAATTGGTGCGACTTGGGGTTTCTGCAGCGAGATCTGGGCTCCTGCTGCTTCTGAGTGTGCGCCCAGCCGGGTTGATTCCTGATGGTCGTCCTGGTTGGGTTTGTTTTCTTCCTAACTTTTAACCGGGGGGCGTTAGCAGTCCCAGGCCTGCAGATGCGCTGTGTTTTCAGCAAACTCCTGGCCGACCCGGAGCTGTGCGGGAGAACCCCGGGCGGTGAGCTGGCCTCAGCGTGTAATCCCGCGCCGGCAGCTGTCGCGGCCGAGCGAGGCTGGGGGCTTCGGGGAGCCCCGCTTTCCAGCGGGCCGGGTCCCTGCCGGGAGACCGGGTCTCCGAGACTGTGTGCGCAGGCAGCAAACAGGAAGCGCCGAGTGTCCTCCGAGGGGTGCGCTCCGGGAAGGCCCCGCACCGCTCTGCCCCGTTTCATTTCTGTGTTTCCCGGAGCCCCTCCTGGAAGTGGCTGAGAGAACGTGATCCGAGTGCGAACCCCGGGGGCGTGAGGATAATTCAGGGGTCCCGGCCCCGGGGACGGCCCTCTCCGCTCCTCCTGCCTCCGGCCCTGCGGACGTGGGTGTCGCCTTTCGATTTTGGGTCGGTAGAACGATGACCGGCGTGGCTCCCCGCGTGGGTAGCATGTGCTGGCGCCGACCTGGTTCTCTGACTGTTTGCCGCCCGTTTATGTCTTGCAGGTGTGAGAAGATTGCTGTCGCGTTACAATCATGGTGCAGAAATACCAGTCCCCGGTGCGGGTGTACAAACAGCCCTTTGAGCTGATTATGGCTGTAAGTCTACGGAGTGTGCTCTGTCTCCACTGCTTCTCTTACTGACTCGTGCTCCAGCGCTGTCTGGAGTCCGCGATGTTTAAAAATCCAGGATCTGCGTTTTGTCTGTTTTTGAAAACCGTGCCTCCGGGTGAAGCCTCTGAAATGCAGAAGTGGGGCTCCGAGTGCGTACTTCCTGTTGGTGTTGCTCTTTTCTTCTCTTGGTTGTTACAGTAGAAAAGGGATGTGGAACGCGCGGCGTCTTCCTGACCTGTGTCTATGTGCGGGTGAATTCGCCCCGGGTCGCCGTAGGACCGGGCACCCCGGGAAAGATTCGCTCACGCTGTCCATGAATGAGTTTTTCCCCTGATACCTAATCCGTGTCAAGGGAATTCCACAAGGTCTGTTATCGTTTGAGTGTGGCTGAAAAGCGGTGTTTTACTGGATGTAAAACAAGGCTTCGCCGAGCGTTTTTAGATTCCCGGGGGTGCTCCTTGCCTGCTCCCTACCCAGGACATCTGATCCGTGCTGGAAAATGCCTCTGTCAGCGCCACGCAGCCTGATGAAGATTTGTCACACAGTGCCACGCGGCTGTGGCACTGGAGTGTGATGAGGCCGGGGCGTCTCCCCCATCCTGCCCTCCGCCCTCTAAAGTCAGCCCCGGTCCAGCCCGGCTGGTAGCTGTTTCTCTTTGTATAAATAGGAACGCAGGTGCCCTTGCTTCCGGCTGCCCCTGCTCCGTGTGGGACTGCGCCGGATCAGAGGGTGACAAAAACGCATCCCCTTCAAGGGGACAACTTGGATTTTTTTTTTTTAATTGCGGTCTGATTTGTATGCAGCAGATGTCACATGTTGGGTGTGTGGTGTGGTCAGTTGTCACGACACGGAACGTTTCCCTGGGGCCCCCGTGCGCCCCGCTGTGTGTGTGTGTGCGCGTGTTCCTGAGAAGGTGCTGCCGGCCCCAGTGCGCTAAGCCAGCCCTGCCGTGTTCCTGTGCCTGAGGGGTTTCCGCTTGGCGCGCTGTGTGCCCTGGCTCGGCTTCTGCTCCTCCTATGGAACAAAGACCACTCCTGCCGGCTTGAAAAGGAGTTTTGTTCGCGGGATGCATGTGGCGTGATAGGAACCGCACACGCGTTCAGGAATTCAAGCTGCGCTGGGCTGGGCTCCAAGAGCCTGGTGGTGGAGGGTGGTTCCTGGCACTCTGGGCCTCGCAGCAGTTGTCCCCGGAACCTCACCCCAGAGGACTCTGCCTGGCTCCGGGGGCGGCGCCCTCCTCCCGGCACCGGCATGCCGGCCCCTCCCCCGCGGCCAGCCCACTGCTCTCAGCTGGCTGAAACCCTCCTGGCATTCCTGTTGCATTCCTGCAGTCTCCAAGTGGCCGGTCCTGGTCACATTCTTGAGAGGGACGTGGTCTGGTTCCTGTGGGCTGTCTGCGGCTGGGCTGCCTGAGCCTTGTTCACCTAGCAGGACGGGTGGGCTTGGGGACAGAGATGTGGGGACGCTGGAGGCAGAAGAGCAGTGTGGGAAGGTCCTGGGGGCAGGGGCGGGGGGCCCCGGGGGCCCCGGTTCCCGTTTCCCAGGACCCAGAGTTGGAGGATGGTCTCCTCCCAGGTGCTGGGTTCCGTGGGGGAGGCTGTGGCTGTCTGGCGGCTGCCTGGGTTCCCTCACGCGAGAGCGCTTGAGAAACCCATGGAAAAACGGGGTGAAAAGATAGGGTCATTTTGGTGTGGAAAACTTTGAAATTGTTTATTAGAGGAATTCTACAAAGGTTCATGAAAATGTATGTTATAAAAAGCCATGGGGCCGGTGCTGTGGCGCAGCGGGTGAAGCCGCCACCTGCAGTGCCAGCATCCCATATGGGCACCGGTTCGAGTCCCAGCTGCTCCACTTCCGATCCAGCTCTCTGCTGTGGCCTGGGAAAGCAGCAGAGGATGGCCCAGGTCCTTGGACCCCTGCACCCGCGTGGGAGACTTAGAAGAAGCTCCTGGCTCCTGGCTTTGGATTGGCTCAGCTCCAGCCATTGCAGCCATTTGGGGAGTGAACCAGAGATGGAGATCTTTCTCTATCTCTGTCTCTGTCTTTCAAACTCTACCTTTCAAACAAATAGGTAAATCTTAAAAAAAAAAAAAAAAAAGCCTATGGATCTCAAGAATTTTGGTACCCGAATAAACTTATCTTTTAGTTTCATTTTCCATGAACTTTTTTTTAAAAAAAGATTTATTTATTTTATTTGAAAGAAAGTTACAGAGAGAGGTAGAGTCAGAGAGAGGTCTTCCATCCGTTGGTTCACTCCCCAGATGGCCATAATGGCTAGAGCTGGGCCAATCCAAAGCCAGGAGCCAGGAGCTTCCTCTGGGTCTCCCACACGGGTGCAGGGGCCCAAGCACTTGGGCATCTTCCACTGCTTTCCCAGGCCATAGCAGAGAGCTGGATCGGAAGTGGAGCAGCCGGGACTCAAACCCGCAACCACATGGGATGCTGGCACTGCGGGCTGGGGCTTTAACTCACTGTGCCACAGTGCTGGCCCCATCCATGAACTTTTGAAGTGCCCTCGTATTTCCAAAGTGGTGACGCCTCCCTTGCCGATCTTGTGCCACCCACGGTCTCCCGGCATCCAGCCTTTAACTGCCTTGGCTTTGAGGCAGTGCCTCCTTTTCTCGCGACTGCTGCGAGATATTTTTTGGTCTGAAGATGCAGTGTTTTCCCAGTGGAGCTGGAATGTTGCTGGTGTCTGTGCGGGGTGCCTGGCTGCCCAGTGTGCTGGCCTCAGCGTGTGCTGCGTCATTTTTCTCATTGAGGGAAAAGCACAGTGCGGGGTTATGCTGGAAGTCCATCGTTCTGAGTGAGCAGTGAGGTATCAGTTCAGGGGAGAACGGTGGGTTCCGTGGAATGTTCGGGAGACCCCCAGGCAGCAGATGTGCGTCCGTAGAAGCCCACGTAGATGGCATGAGGCGGACCTGGCAGGTGCTGGGCTGCCCTGTGGGTCCTGTGAGGAGAAGTCCCTGCCTGAGTGTTTTAACCAGGAGTGTTGTTGCAGGGGCAGGCGTGTGGCACAGCGGGCTGCACTGCCACACGGGATGCCTGTATCTCGTAGGAGGGCCTGGGATCAAGGCCCATCTCTACCTCCAATCCAGCTTCCTGCTGAGGTGCCTGGGAGGCAGCAGGCGATGGTGGGAGAGCCAGGTGGAGTGGCCGGCTTCTGGCCTCGGCCCGGCCCAGCCCACTTGGCTCTTGGCATTCGGGGAGTGAACCAGCGGATGGAGGTATTTCTCTCTCTCTTAATCACTCTGCTGTTCGACTAGATAAATAAACACATCTCTTTAAAAAAGTTTCATTATAGTTTAGTATTGCCAGAAAATTGTAGGTAGCAAGTGCCTGATGTCTACAGACTGTTTTAGGACACACATCATTGAGGGAGTCGTTGCATTTTATGTTAAATATGTTCATTGCATTTCATTTGATTTAATGAGAGTTACCATCTGGGGCGATAGCATTAAAAAAGTCATGTTCAGAGTTCCGCTCACTTATCTGGACTAAAGAAGGGGATTTAACCAGGCAAGATGGGAGGGGGCTCCCAGCAGGTGCTCGTGGGTCGAGTGGGGCCCTTTGGTTTGCTCTTAGACCCGAGATGGAGCATTCAGCACACATCAGTGCCCCCGGCCCAGCTGCCTGCGTGACCCGCACACTGAGACAGGAGGGCTTTCTCGCCAGGGGCAGAGAACTTCTTTTTTAAACATTCATTTATTTATTTAAAGGCAGAGTTACAGAGAGGCAGAGAGAGAGAGGTCTGTCTGCTGGGTTACTCCCTGATTGGCTGCCACATCTGGAGCTGCACTGACCTGAAGCCAGGAGCCAGGAGCTTCTTCCAGGTCTCCCATGTGGGTGCAGGAGCCCAAGGACTTGGGCCATCTTCCACTGCTTTCCCAGGCCACAGCAGAGAGCTGGATCAGAAGTGGAGCTGCTGGGACTTGAACTGGTGCCCATATGGGATGCAGGCACTGCAGGTGGCGGCTTTACTCGCTACGCCACCGCGCCGGCCCCCAGAGAACTTCTGATTCTCGAGTTGCGTGTTCCTTTTATCAGGCCACATGAAACACTGCATGGAGGTCCTCGCCCGGGAGTCTCAGCCCACAGCATCTCCTAGGGCGACTTGCCTGTGGCTGCTGGCGGGAGAAGGAGAGGGAGAAGGAGAAGGGGTTCGGGAGAGCACTGAGGTCGGTGTAAGGCAGGGCGGAATGCAGCTCTGGGGTGCTTAGGTTAGAGTGTTTCATCTTGAGGTTTGTAACTGAAAACATGTTTCCAAACAAAGTCAAGTGCAGCCCTTCCTAAAGGATACAGAGCCAAGGTGTGGGCGCCCTGGCTGGGACCTGTGGGGGAGGCTGCTTCTGCGCCAGACCCCGCGAGCGGACCTGAGGCGGAGCTTGGCCTCGGCTCTGTGAGGACAGCTGTCACCCTAGGGGCTGCTCCAGATCGCACGCCCTGGGGCCGTCCCTGTTCCCTGGCTGGCAGGGTGATGGCGCTGCCTTCGCCTGTTCCTGCTGGCGCGGCTCTCCCAGGGCCTTTGCTGTCTCCCTGCTGTGGCAGCTGCAGCCTGCGGTGCCGCCCAGCCACGCGGCCTCCGGTCCGCCCGAGCCCTGTGTCAGGAGGGAGCGACCCGAGACGCCTGCTCCTTCCTGCTTGGGTCTTGTGTCCCTGCAGGCCCCCTGCGTCCTCCTGAGCGTCCTGTGTCTCTGTTCAGGGGCTCTGGCAGCTGGCAGCCGCCTCTCGTGTCCCGGCGCTTTCTTCAGGGTCCTCTCTGCCCGTGTCCTGCTTCCCTGCCAGCCTCGGCCCGGAAGTCCCGCGAGGCCCCCACACGCCCTGGAAGCTCTCCTTGGCCCTGCGGGCGAACCTGCACGCGGAGCCTTCCCACCTCGCCGTGTCTTCCTCCCGGCCCAGCCGTTGGCCTTTCGCTGCCCTGCCTGTGCCTGGAGGTGCCCTGCGTGTCCCTCTGCTTCCCTTGGGCGCCTGCGTCAGGTGTCCGCGCTGGGCGCGGGGGCTTCTGCTCGGAGTCCTTCCCGAGTGCTGCTCTCCGCGCAGAAGCTGGCTGCTGGGTGTGGGAGGCACGCGTGTGTGCGCGCGTGTGTGTGGTGGGCGAGTGCACACCACAGACGTGTGCCGCTGGGTGTGGGGGGCTTGGATCTGCGTGTGGTTCCCGTCCTGATTTCAGACAGGACTTCGTGTTTCCTCCTTGGAAGGAAGTAGCGTGTTAGGACCTTTCAGTTAAGCCACGCCTCCCTTGGAGCACAGCCCTCTTGTGGAGAAGTTGGCTGATTTATTTTGTTTTTTGTGTCTTCGTACATCACGCAACATCCTGCTGGCAGACGCTGCAACAGGCGTGTACCCCGTGTGCTTCCCGGTGGGAGAACAGGAGCCGCCTGCCAGCGTTTGGCTGGGATCGAACGCCTCGTTCCAGCAAAATTCGGGTTTGCCCTCCTCACCTCCTCGCTTTGTTTTGCTGGCTCCTTCTAGCGTCTGCATTTTAGGCTCGCCTCCTTTCCACTCAGGCGCCTCCTGGCCTCCCACGGACGAGGAGGTGCAAGGCCGCGTGCAGGTCCAGCCTGCCACACGCCTGCCTTGTGGCCTGGTGACGAGGCTGGTGACGGCCGTGGGGGGTGTTGGGAGGAACAGGCGGCAGGCGCGACACGGCAGAGCAGCTCCGGGATGGCCAGGCCCTCCGCCCCTTCCCGATACCCCCCACCCCGCTCAGCTTCAGGTGCAGGTGCGATGATCAGTTTGTGTGGAAATCAGTGACTCTGCCGTTGAGGTCAGATGGGCATTTTTATTTGTGCCTGATTTCATCCATTCCAGCTTCGTATATGAAATAGCTAGGGGCAGACACGGGGGTCGCACACAGACTCGTGTCTCCCAACAGGGGAGAGCCCGCGCTTCGTCAGCAGCCGAGTGGGCGTTGTGGAGCCAGGTGGGCTGGCAGGGACCTGAGGGCCTGCTGCTTCCCAGGAGGTGTTCTGGGAGCAGCAGCTGCCCGGGTGCAGCTCTTCCGGATGCTCCCGGCTGGCTGGGGCGGGGGAGCGTCTGCCGGGGCCCAGCTTTGCCCCCTCGGTCCGCGGGCAGTGGCCTGGCTGCTGGGGCCGTCCCTGGAGGTCTCCCTTGGCCGGAGAAGCACGGGCCACCTCTCCCCTTTTCTGTTTGTCTTTGGTTCAAGTCCCAGACCAGGTTCCGGCTCTGCTTCGGTAATTATAGAACATTTTCCTCTGTCTTCCCTCTGCTCAGTGCATCCTGGGTCGCGTCCTGGGCCGCCTCCTTGTCTGATTCTGGTTTCCGGGCTTCTGATGGCTCGTGTGGGGATGAGATGTGTGCTTTCGTTAGTGGAGCTGTCAGAGCTTCAGGTAGCAGGTGTGCAGTAGAGTCCACGTTTACTCAAATTAGCCTCTGTTTCTGGGGTAGTGACTTGAAGCCCAACTTTGGGGCTGGCCTGTGACACAGCGGGTTAAGCTGGCGCTTGGAACACTGTCATCTGTCCCCACTGCAGAGTGCCAGTGTGAGTCCTGGCTGCATCACTTCCAGCCCCCCCCCCCCCAAGTGCACCTGGGAGTCAGTGGGTGTGGCTTCCACCTGGCCCACCCCCAGCTGTTGTGGCTGTTAGAGGGGTGAGCCAGTATAGAAGACCCATCTGTTTCTCTCTCTTTAACTCTGCCTTTCAAATAAACAAACAAATAAATATTTAATAAAACAAACAGAAAAACCCAGTTTTTTTAAAGTCTGGAAGTGAAGGAGAGTGTTCCAGTTTCTCTGATTCAGGGTCCTGGCCAAATTTTCTTTTCTTTTCTTTTTTAAGATTTATTTATTTTATTTGAGAGGCAGAGTTATAGACAGACAGAGAGAGAGAGAGAGAGAGAGAGAGAGAGAAAGGTCTTCCATCTGCTGCTTCACTCCCCAGATGGCCACAACAGCCAGAGCTGGACTGAACTAAGCCAGAAGCCAGGAGCTTCATCCGGGTCTCCCACGTGGTGCAGGGGCCTAGGGGTTGGGCCATCTTCTACTGCTTTCCCAGGCCACAGCAGAGAGCTGGATCGGAAGAGGAGCAGCCGGGACTCGAACCCGTTCCCGTAGGGGATGCTGGCGCTGCAGGCAGAGGCATAGCCCGCTACACCACAGTGCTTGCCCCTCCTGGTCAACTCTTAGTGGGGGATTGTTGCTGAGTGCCATCGTGTGAGTCCTGTGCGTTCAGTAAAAGCTGGGGTGAAGTGGGTCAGACTGGGCTGATGTTGAGCGTGGACGCACACAGTCGTCGCACTCCAATACGGATGCCCGCTGGGAGCACCACAGCACCAGCCCCTCTGATTTACAAAACCCAGAGACTTGTGTGAGAGTTTTGTATTATGGAAAGTTTCAGGCGTACCCAAGCGGAATAGCACAGTAACGCCGTGCTGAGCTGCGATTGGACCCACACTTGCAGTACTTTTCCATCTGTCCTCCCCACTCCCCCGTGTGTTCAAGCAGACTTAGCTGGCTCACTCACTGGCACAGCCTTCCGCACGTGTTTGTAACGGTGGAGAGCCTTTTTCTTCTTCGGGTGTAGCCACTGTTCTCACCCCAGCACAGCTACTCCTGATTTTCGATGTCTTGTGCGGAGTCCACGTTCAGACCTTGCCCGCCGCCCACCGTTGTCTGTGTCTCCGCCGAGATGACCTGCGTTTGCTTATTGTTTCTTAAGTCCTCTTTGTTCTCTAACTTCCTCCCTCCCCCTTTGTCTCCTTTCGTGCCACTGATTTGTTAGGGAAACTGGGTCATTTGTCCTGTTCGGTCACCTTAGCCTCTCGCTGGTCTAATTGTTCATTACGGCAGATGGGCTGGAGAGGGCGCCGGCCTGAATCCTGAATTCCAGCCGTTGCTCCCAGCTTTGTTTGCGGCAGGGCTGGGAAGCAGTGGTTAAAACACTCTGTGTCCCAGGATTATTCTAGGTACTTGTGAGTTGCAAATGAGATGCGGAATATTTTTTCCTAAATCAAACTAGGCCATTCTATTTATAGCTACCTTTGAACCCACAGAATTGGTCCTCATACTTTGTGCTTAGAGCAGCGAGAGGAATTAATTTATGGGCAGGGTCTCTCGGTGGTGCTCCTGTCCCGGGCCGCTGAGAAAAAGCAGGCGGTGGCCTGAGTGTCCCCCTGTGTGTCCCCCTCACCCTCGGCCATGCTCTGTCCCTGGAGCCTGCCCCTGTGTGTCCCCCTCACCCTCGGCCGTGCTCTGTCCCTGGAGCCCTGCCCCTGTGTGTCCCCCTCACCCTCGGCCGTGCTCTGTCCCTGGAGCCCTGCCCCTGTGTGTCCCCCTCACCCTCGGCCGTGCTCTGTCCCTGGAGCCCTCCCCTGTGTGTCCCCCTCACCCTCGGCCGTGCTCTGTCCCTGGAGCCCTCCCCTGTGTGTCCCCCTCCCCTGTGTGTCCCCCTCACCCTCGGCCGTGCTCTGTCCCTGGAGCCCGCCCCTGTGTCCCCCTCACCCTCGGCCGTGCTCTGTCCCTGGAGCCCGCCCCTGTGTGTCCCCCTCACCCTCGGCCGTGCTCTGTCCCTGGAGCCCTGCCCCTGTGTGTCCCCCTCACCCTCGGCCGTGTTCTGTCCCTGGAGCCCGCCCCTGTGTGTCCCCCTCACCCTCGGCCGTGCTCTGTCCCTGGAGCCCGCCCCTGTGTGTCCCCCTCACCCTCGGCCGTGTTCTGTCCCTGGAGCCCTCCCCTGTGTGTCCCCCTCACCCTCGGCCGTGCTCTGTCCCTGGAGCCCTCCCCTGTGTGTCCCCCTCCCCTGTGTGTCCCCCTCACCCTCGGCCGTGCTCTGTCCCTGGAGCCCGCCCCTGTGTCCCCCTCACCCTCGGCCGTGCTCTGTCCCTGGAGCCCGCCCCTGTGTGTCCCCCTCACCCTCGGCCGTGCTCTGTCCCTGGAGCCCGCCCCTGTGTGTCCCCCTCACCCTCGGCCGTGCTCTGTCCCTGGAGCCCGCCCCTGTGTGTCCCCCTCACCCTCGGCCGTGCTCTGTCCCTGGAGCCTGCCCCTGTGTGTCCCCCTCACCCTCGGCCGTGCTCTGTCCCTGGAGCCTGCCCCTGTGTGTCCCCCTCACCCTCGGCCGTGCTCTGTCCCTGGAGCCTGCGTGAGGGTGTTGTGCCGTTTGGGGATGCTCCCACAGAAACTCGCCGTAGGGGAGATTTGAGTTGGCAGGTGTTAGAAATCCATCCGTCTTCCTCTGGGGGGTCTCAGCACCTGCATGGAGGTCTGTGGGAGTGGGGAGCTGGACGATGCCCCGAGGCTGAATGAAATCCTGGATTTTCCTACTGTCCCTGTGCAAGAGTGAACGAAACGTTTCTTCTGTTTCTAGCAGAGTTATTTTACGTGTCGTAACAGAAAGCGTATACCTGCACTGAAGGGCTCAGTTTGATGTTAGGACTGGCCTTTTGTATAAAAAATTCTCTTTATGTAAATGTGTATCATAGTTGCTCTCTGAGCAGGCTTCAGGAAGTTTCTAGCAAAAGGAGTTACAAGGCGGCGTGCGTTTTGCATAAGCTCTTGAAGCCCCTCGTACCCTATGCGTCTGTGTGTGCAGAGCCCATTTCCTGCTGAGCTGTGTGCCCCTGTGTTTCGCAGCCCTGTACTGCCGTGCGGTTACACCAGAGGGCCTGGGCCCTCGCCCGGCGTCCTGTCTGCTTAGCTGGCCGCGCTTGGCCCTCTTCCCCTGCAGTCTTTCGGGCTTTTCTTTGTCTGCCCACTTCCTTGCCTTCATGGCTCCGGACGGTTCCTCCTCTCGTTGTTCCCTGGCTGTGTAGCTCCTGTTTCCTGCCACCCTGAGTGTTTTGGTTAGTGGTTCCCCCTCTCTTTCCCACATGGCTTCCTGGCAAGAGCCGGGAACTTCGCCCGGTCTCCCTGGTGTCCCCCGCAGCTTCCCCTCCTTGATGCCGTCGCCTTGACGCCAGACTGGGGCCTGGCAGAGATGTTCCTAGGTGCGTGCATGGCTCAGCCCCAGGCCAACCCTCGCCCCACAGCCTCTGGACTCCAAGTTCAACTCCCAGTCCCTGCAGCTGGTCATCTTCAGGGCTGCTGCCAGATGGGTCTCTCAGCTGTCAGTCTGAGCACACCGCTGGCTGGTTCAAATTCTGAAGTGGCTACACCTTGTCTGCTTGGTATCCGAGAGTCTCTTAAAAATATAAATTCATTTATTTGAAAGGCAGAGTTAGAGAGGGAGAGACAGAGAGATTTTCCATCTGCTGGTTTACTCTCCAGATGGCTGCAACAGGCCAGGCTGAAGCCAGGAGGCTGGAACTACATTTGGGTCTGCCGTGAGGGACAAGGACCCAAGGACTTGGGGCCATCCCCCACTGCTTTCCCATGCACATTAGCAGGGAACTGGATCGGAAGTGGGGCAGCCGGACTTGAACTGGCGCCCGTGTGGGATGCTGGGGTTGCTGTGGCCAGCGCCGGCCTGCAGAGCCCCCCGTTTCTCTGCAGTGGGGCTCCTACACACTCCTCAGCCTCGTCCTGGTGCGTTGCTCGTGCTTTTCCAGGGACAGCATTTTTTCCTTGTTTTGGGGCCTTCACACTTCCTGCTGGAATACCTTTCCCTTCTCTCCCACCTGCTGCCCCAGCTGGGCAGACGCACTCGCTCCTGGTTGGGGAGCCCTCCTGCTCTGACTGCACCGTGGGGCCCTGGGCCCCTCCCGGCACGCTGCTGCCCTGGGCGCGTGTCCCTCCGGTGTGAGTGTCTTACAGCTTTGTATCCCGAGTGTGTGCTAAGCCCTCAAAACTAGGTTTGTCTCAAGAGAGATTCTTGGGGCCGGCACTGTGGTGCAGTGGGTTAAGCTGCTGCCTGCAGCACCGGCATCCCGTATGGGCGCTGGTTCAAGTCCTGGCTGCTCCACTTCCCATCCAGCTCTCTGCTGTGGCCTGGGAAAAGCAGTAGAAGATGGCCCAAGTCCCTGGGCCCCTGCACCCACGTGGGAGACCCGGAAGAAGCTCCTGGCTCCTGGTTTTGGCCTGGCCCAGCCCAACCATTTTGGCTATTGGGAGAGTAAACTGACAGATGAAAAATCTCTCTCTCTTTCCCTCTCTGTAACTCTGCCTTTCAAATAAATAAAAAAATCTTTGAAAAAAGAGAGGGAGAGAGAGAAAGTGATTCTTGGAGTGTATCCTTGTGTTTCCTGTATTGCTTCTTCTTGTAATGAAAATTTTGGCAAAAGCTCACAGAAACGTATTATTTTGGTTGGCTGTTACGCCGCGCATCGTGCCGCGGAGGACTGCCGCGAGCGTGCTGTGAGAGTCGGGGAGCTTGTGCTCCGTGACCGGAAGCTCGCGTCGGCAGCTGCTGGGAGTGAGTGCCGCTCTGCGGGCCCTGGTACTTGAGTGGCTCTCCTCCCGTGGGTGGACGCAGACTGGGAGATTCACTCTTGTGTTCTCCTGCAGGACACAGAATTTAAGTGAATTCTTGGCTCTCCTAGAGTGGTAATCTGTGTTTCTCTTGTAAGATTTCTCAGAATTTAAAATTCTCAGCTGCTGGTGATTTTCTGATTTTTTTCTAAATTATTCTGTAATATTAGGTGTAGTCATAATCACAAAATGTGTTTCTTTTCTTTTTCCTAGTTTTATGCCTGTGTATGTATTAAAGACCAAGGCTAGCACTAAAAGCTACAAGGTACATATCCCAAGAAATAAACTGATTTAAGTTGTCTTTGGTGTGTTGTAGGATTTCTGAACACCAAGTTGGTTTAGAATGCGAATTCTAAGAATTGTAAATTCTGATTTTTTAAAATATTTGTTTGAAAGGCAGAGTTCCAGAGAGGCAGAGGCAGAGGGGGAGAGAGAGAGAGAGGTCTTCCATCCTCTGGTTCACTCCCCAGATGGCCACAACGGCTGGAGCTGGGCTGATCTGAAGTCAGGAGCTTCTTATGGGTCCCCAGGCGGGCGCAGGGGCCAAGGACTTGGGTCGTCTTCTGCTGCTTTCCCAGGCCACAGCAGAGAGCTGGATGAGCAGGGGAGCAGCCGGGTCTCGAACCCGTGCCCACATGGGATGCCGGCCCTGCAGATGGTGGCTTTACCCGCTGCACCACAGCGCTGGTCCCGGTTCCATTCTTGAAGGAGGGGCCCAGTGGCCGGCGGCTCCACCCGCTCCGGGTGATGCTGGTGCTCAGGCAAGAGTGCTGGCTTGGACCCCTGCTTTGAATTTGCAGTGAGTAGAAAAGAAAGAAAGGAGGATGGTTTTAGTTAAAATTGGACTGTAATTTTTTAAAAATTTAAGAATTTATTTGAGAGGCAGAGGGACAAAGAGAGAGGGAGAGAGGTCCTGTACCTGCTGGTTCCCTCCACAAGTGCCCACGGTGGCTGGGCTTGGGCTGAGCCAGTGCCAGGTGCGCAGTCCAGGCTCCCCACGGGCAGCAGGAAGGCAGTGACGCGGGCCATCGTCGCTGCCTCCACATGCGGGAAACGGGTCAGGAGCTGGAACTGGGAATCGGACCCAGCACTTCTGGCTGGATTAATGCTCACCCACGGCTTTAATTTAAAAAACTTTGAAGGAAGGTGGGCCAGTGTTAGGCCTAGGGGTCCTGACGGCCGGGACGCCTGTGTCACAGTGCGCGGGTTCAGGTTCCAGCTTCCTGCGAGCGCGCACCCTGCGAGGCCTCAGCTGTGGCTGCCATCGCGGGGACCCAGGAGTGAGTTCTGGCTGTTGAGCCGACACCTGGGGAGCGGACCAGTGCTCAGGAGCTCTGCCTCTCTCTGCCTTTCAAATAAATCAAATAGAGAAATCAAAATTCAAACAGTCTTTCGAAGGTGTGTGTTCTTGGCGGGCTGCGTAACGGACTGTGAGTGTCGTGCTTCCCTGGGGCATGGGCGGCGTCCTGGGGGCGGCGTCCCGGGGGTGCACCTCTGCAGAGCGGGGGCTGAGGCTTAGGGATCGCAGAGCTGCTGACCAGGGTCCTTCCTTCAGCTTCTTGGAATCGGTTTGACTTTCTCGACGAGTTGTCAGGTAGAGTAGCTTTGCACATTAAAGGTCTCCTTGGTTGTGGTACCGTGTACCTGACGTAAAAGCTGCTGTGTTCACCGCTTCCAAGTCGTGTGGGGTGTCAAGTACGCCCCCCCCCACTGCTGTGGCCCCGGCACCGTGTGTGTCCGGAAGTTTCCACCATCCCATAGGGAAGCTCAGTCCCAATAAGCGTTGGCTGCCCCTCCCCCCGGCTTCTGGCTACTCCCATTCTACCTCTTTCCCCTTTTCATTTTCGAAAGGCAGTGGGAGACAGAGACAGAGATCATCCATCCGCTGTCCACTCCCCAAATGCCCACAACACCAGGGCTGCACTGTGCCACAGGCAGGAGCCCGCAGCTCAATCCAGTCTCCCCCACAGGTGACAGGGACCCACGCACCAAGCCTCTGTCTGTGGCCTTCCCAGGGGTGCTCTAGCCGGAAGCTGGCTCGGGAGCAGGGCCGGGACTCACGCCGAGCGCCCCGATATAGGATGCCGGCGTCCCGAGCGGCATCTTAGCCTGTGCCGCACGCCTGCCCCTGCTTTCTGTGGTGCTACCACTCCGTGAATCACTGCTCCAGGGTCCTCAGATAAGAGGACTCACGTGACATTTTACTTATTGGAAGGCAGAGTGAGAGAGGGCGGGAGAGACAGAGGCCTCCCATCTGCCGGTTCACTCCCCAGGTGGCTGCAGTGGGCAGGGCTGTGCCAGACTGAAGCCAGGAGCCAGGAGCTTCTCCCAGGTCTGGGCCATCTGCCGCTTCTGGTGCGTGAGCAGGGAGCTGGATCGGAAGTGGAGCAGCCGGGACTAGAACTGGCGCCCAGTTGGGGTGCCGGCCTCTCAGGGTGACTTTACCCGCTACACAGCAGTCCAGCCCCGATGTTTGCCTTTTGCACTTGACGTGACGTCTGTCCTGGAGCACGTGTTAGAGTTTCCTCTTCACGGCTGGATGCTATTCCGTTGTAATATTTGTTGAGGGACACTTGGGTTGCTTCCTTTTTGTCCAGTGTCTATACTGTATGCTTTTCAATTTTTTAGTTTTATTTGAGAGACTGAGAGCCCCCGTCTGCTGGTTCTCTCGGATGCTCAAGCCTGCTCCAGGCCTGGCCCGTGCTGGCTGCTGCCGGCTTGGGGAGTGGACAGAGGACGTCACACCGTCTCAGCCTCTCCAGTGCATAACTAAATACGTCATACACGCCAGCTCATTTTCCTGGTGGATTAAACCAGTTCCCGCTGTCAGCCTGCTGACTCCACAGGGCTTTTGTCCTGCCTCTTGAGGCCAGATGATGTCTCCCTGGCTCGTTGCGTGCTTTGATGTGGGCAGACGCGTGGCTTCTTCAGAAGCTGAAGCCGCAGTTCCCGGGGCACCACGTGCCTCCTGAAGTCCCGAGTCTGCCTGCCGCGCCAAGCCAGCTCGACTGGAGGAGGAATCCGCAAAGCCCGACTTGGTTGCCGGAGATACATGTGTACCGTTCGCTAGTTATCAGACCAGCATTTTTCTGGGTTGGAAATGGATTTGAAATTCTTGGCAGGTTTTGGATTCTGATGGATCCATTCAGCATCCAGTGACTGTCCTTTTTTAATGCAAAAGAAATGCTGTTTTTTCATTTGGAAGTCAGAGACAGACAGTGAGAGAGAGCTTCTGTCCACTGACCTCACTCCCCGGATGCCCGCAGCAGTCGGGGCTGGGCAGGCTGGAGAGCCGGGAGCCGGGAGCTCGTTCCGGGTCTCCCATGTGAGTGGTAGGGGCCCAGGGATTCTGGTCATCACTGCTGCCCTCGGGTGTGGGTCAGCGGGAAGCTGACTTCCTCCCAGGCACCCCGATACAGGATGCCGGCATCCCAAGCACCATTGTAATCACTTTAAATACCAAATTAAACACCTGAGAAACCGGAGTAGAAGAACCTTTCATAGCACTGCAGATGTTTTTGTTTGCCTAGGGCTTATGTTTTTATAGCATGTGGAACGTTTGATGTTCAAGGTTTATTGGTAGAGACAAGGTATCTTAAGAACGAAGACTGTGTTTTTGCTTGCCGGTGTCTTGTGATTCTCTCATGGGGTTTGGTTAATGTACCTGGACACAGTGACTGAACGTGACACACACGTCTCCATCGTCTGGATGTCCTCCAGTTACAGCCGAGCACTGGCGGACGCCGTGTGTCTGCTTTAATGCTTCTGTCACAGCTAAAAGCAAGAGGTGGAATTAACATCTACGTGATGTGTTTGAGCCAAATACAGCCCACGTCACTTCACGGCCGGATGGGGAACAGCAGAAATAAACACAGATATGAGTGCTGGACACAGGCAGTCAGCAGGGCTCCCGCGCAGGGGGCCTGCCAGGTCCCACGGCAGCCACGCCTGCCACGCAGTCCCACGGCAGCCACGCCTGCCAGGTCCCCCTTCTTGTTGGAGGGGAGTTTGTCATTTCCCTGTCATGCGTATGCTGCTACTTTGGATTTTGTAACTGGAGGAGGCTTTAAAAACAACAAACACACTAGTACATTTGTGCCTACTTAAGTAACGTGACGTGAGTAACTGGACAGCACCGGGGGTCTGAGGAAGCCCTCGTTGCCCACGTTTGAGGAGTGGTTCCGAGTCCAGCCAGCCAGGTTCTTCAGCTCCAGTGCTGTTTGAAACCCACCCAGCGGTTGGGAGGAGTGGGGGTGAGCACGCCTGCAGTGCTCTCCGAGCTCCCGCGGTGGCTTCCCGGGCCGGCAGCACCCTGCTCCATGTGTCGGCGGGGACGTGATGGAGGTCGGCGGTGGCCGGGCATCGGGGGATGTGATGGAGGTCGGCGGTGGCCGGGCATCGGGGGACGTGATGGAGGTCAGCGGTGGCCGGGCATCGGGGGGATGTGATGGAGGTTGGCTGTGGCTGGGCATCGGGGGGATGTGATCGAGGTCGGCGGTGGCCGGGCATCAGGGGACATGATCGAGGTTGGTGGTGGCCGGGCATCGGGGGACGTGATAGAGGTCAGCGGTGGCTGGGCATGGGGGGGATGTGATTGAGGTCGGTGGTGGCCAGGCATCAGGGGGACGTGATCGAGGTTGGTGGTGGCCGGGCATCAGGGGACGTGATCGAGGTTGGTGGTGGCCAGGCATCGGGGGATGTGATGGAGGTTGGTGGTGGCCGGGCATCGGGGGACGTGATGGAGGTCGGCGGTGGCCGGGCGGGCAGAGTGGAGAGCAGCGCTCCAGTGTCTCCTGCCTCTGGATGGAGATCAGTGCAGCGTGCGTCTTGGCTGCATTGTCACCAGATCCTATAAAGGCTTGAATCTGCATTTTTTTAAATTTATATATCATATCTCTGTGATTCTTTGTTCATTTTTTAAATATTTATTTATTTACTTGAAAGAGTTACAGAGAGGGGGCCGGCGCTGTGACATAGTGGGTAAAGCTGCTGCCGGCAGTGCCAGCATCCCATATGGGTGCTGGTTCGAGTCCCAGCTGCTCCACTTCCAATCCAGCTCTCTGCTGTGGCCTGGGAAAGCAGTGGACGATGGCCCACGTGCTTGGGCCCCTGCACCCATGTGGGAGACCTGGAAGAGGCTCTTGGCTTCAGATTGACACAGCTCTGGCCGTTGCAGCCATCTGGGGAGTGAACCAGCGATTGGAAAATCTTTCTTTCTCTCTGCTTGCCTCTCTATAACTCGGCCCTTCAAATAAATAAGTAAATCTTTAAAAAAAATTATGGAGAGGCAGAGAAAGAGAGAGAGAGATCTTCCATCTGCTGATTCACTCCTCGGATGGCTGCAACAGCCAGAGCTGAGCTGATCTGAAGCCAGGGGCCAGGAGCTTCCTCCAGGTCTCCCACGTGGGTGCAGGGGCCCAAGCACTTGGGCCATCTTCCACTGCCTTCCCAGGCCACAGCAGAGAGCTGGATCGGAAATGGATATGCTGGCACTGCAGATGGCAGCTTTACCTGCTCCACAGCGCTGGCCCTGGGACTTTTTTTTTTTTATTTATTTGAAACAGAGAAGGGCCGGCGCTGTGACTTAGGGGTAAAGCCACAGCCTGCGGGGCTGACATCCCACATGGGTGCCACTTTGAATCCTGGCTGCTCTACTTGCGATCCAGCTCTCTGCTGTGGCTTGGGAAAGCAGTGGACGATGGCCCAAGTGCTTGGGCCCCTGCACCCACGTGGGAGACCTGGATGAAGCTCCTGGCTCCTGACTTCAGATTGGCCCAGCTCTGGCTGTGTGGCCATCTGGGGAGTGAACCAGCGGATGGAAGACCTCTCTTTATTTCTGTCTGCCTTTCAGATAAGTAAACAAATAGATCTTTAAAACAAAAATAATTAGCAACAAACAGGTAGAGGGAGAGATAGGGATGGATCTTCATCCGCTGGTTCACTCCCTTAATGGCCACACAGCTAGGGCTGGGCCAGGCTGAAGCCAGGAGCCAGGAGCTCCATCTGTGTCTCCCAGGTGGGTGCAGGGGCCCAGGGACCTGCACCATCTTCCTCTGCTCTCCCAGGCCATTAGCAGAGAACTGAATTGCAAGTGGAGCAGCCAGGACTCGAACTGACGCCTCTATGGTGGTGGCTTAACCAGCCGTGCCGCAACACGAGTCCCGCGGGTGAGACTTCTGACGTGTCTGTGCTGGGCTGCTTCCAGGGCGTGCCAGGAGCTTCCCGTCTGTTCTTCAGCCCCTGTCACACACGTAGGCTTGGGTCTGCCCTCCTGCCCAGCGCTCGGTGAGTGTCCCGACGAGGGCCAGGACAGCGGTGCCTGTTGGCAGGTGTGTCGCGCTTCCGCAGCACTGCACCCTCCAGAGGTCCAGGGCAGCAGCCGGCGCCCGGGGCGCCTCTGTGCCAGCCTCTCCGCCAGCCTCTCCCTCTGCTTCTCCGTCCTTTCTTTGTCCCAGTGTATAAACCAGGAAGTGGGTTTAAGCTGCTGACCCAGCGTGGACTGACCGGAGGCCACGAGCCAGCAGGCCCCACACGCTGGAGCAGGACACCCAGCTCACCTCTGGGCTGCTGGCGGCTCTCCCGTTCTGAAAGGGGCCGTTCAGCCTTTGCTTCCGCCAGCCTCCGGCCCGCTGTGATCTGTCTGCTCTGATCCCGCCCCTGCTGGGCTGCAGAACCCCAGTGTCTTGCGGTCTCTGTTTCCTTCAGCCAGGGAGCTGTTTCTCCCACGGCACAGCTGGGATGCCAGCTGCTCTGCCTGCCTCCCTGGTTTGTGCCCTGCTCCGGGGTGACAGTGCTGGAGTCCGTGGCTGGCCAGTTCACCGCTGGCAGATGGGGGCGGCAGTGGTCGTCGTTGGGGGTGGGCAGTCTCTAGGAGCACGGAATTTAATGCAGCCAGCGTGAGCCGTGTGCTGGCACGGATCTCGGGTGTGCGTCGTCGTGCCGCATCATCCAGGAGGCTCTTGTCCCGAGAGCAGGCCGGGAACCGCAGGCTAACGTGTCCACTCATTCAGGCCGCCGCGGGCTAGGCGAGTTCTCTGTCTTGCAAGTAGACTCGGTTCTTCCTTTGGAAAATGTGTGCCCTTAGCAGGAAGCCTGGGGCGGGCCGCTGTGACCGGAAGCCTTTTCAGAGAAGTCTGCCCAGCGCCGCCTCGTCTGTTTATTTGTGAACATTCTTGTCCCGGCTTGAGTCATGTGCTCTCCAGGGCCGCAGCGTGGCTCCCAGCGAGGCTCCCAGCGACAGCAGCGGTCAGCGGGCGAGCGGCTGAGCGAAGCGGCGGGCTTCCTGTGCTCTTGCCCCATCTGTACCTTCTTCTGGCTTTTCCTTGGCCTGAGGGGAGGAAGGAGGCCTGCCTGGTCCTTATTTGGTTGGTTAGTTATCAGCTTAAAGTAGCTGGCTTCCAGCGAAGCCTTGACATTGACGTCTGATGTTTTTAGGGTCATGTGAGAGAATTATTTGGTGCACACATGGGCTTTTTTGGGTACACTTTCTTTTTTTGAATTTTTGAACCTTGATCTTTTCTTCTTTGTTTATTTGAAAGGTGGAGTTACACAGAGAGAGGGAGAGACAGAGAGGTCCTCTGTCCCCACATGGCTGCAATGCCTGGGGCTGTGCCAGGCAGGAGCCAGGAGCTTCTTCCAGGTCTCCCATGGGGTGCAGGGGCCCAGGCACTTGGGCCGACATCCGCTGCTTTCCCAGACCATACAGAGAGCTGGATGGGAAGTGGAGCAGCTGGGACTGGAACTGGTGCCCACAGGGGATGCCCGCACCACAGCGCTGGCCCTTGGTGCGTTTCCAAAGTACTGCAGGAAAGAGAAAGGTCAAGTGGAAGATGTTCGTTTTTAGCTGTTTGCGTGAGAAAGGGTCCCTGCTCCTTCTGGGACCCGGCCTGTGGCACAGACAGCGTGTGTGCTTGGTGGCGGGCCCTCCCTGCCTCCCGAGTCGCGGTGTGTGGCTGTGCGTGGACTGGGCAGGCCCGGGACGGGCTCCCGAGTCGCGGTGTGTGGCTGTGCGTGGACTGGGCGGGCCCGGGACGGGCTCCTGGCCTCTCAGCAAAGCTGCGGGGTGGGACTCGAGCCGCAGTCAGCGTCCGGAGCCGCCTTTGTCTGTCACGGGCTCTGGGGGTGAAGCCGACTCTTCCCCGCCAGAAGCCCAGCTCTGAGACCCGGTGCCGCAGGGGCAGACGTGGTGCCGCATCCTGGGACCTCGGAGAAGGCTGGGTTGAACGCATCCATCCTGCACCTCTGCTCCGGCGCACACCCGAGGCCCTCATAAGGAGGTGCTGGTGTCGCCACCCAGGACGTGTCTGGGTCCGCGGAGAGGACGGGTGGTGGCGCGTCCTGTGCCCGCGTCCTCGTGCTGTGAGGCAGGGCTGCCTGTCGGATGCGCGGTGTGAGGTCTCAGCTGAGTAGATCCCTGCCTTCAGCCGAGGGGCCTCTTGACGCTTTTCAGGTTTTCCATAGACTTGACTGTGTTAGCGCAGTTTGGGATTGACAGAAAATTGAGCAAATCACGCAGTCGCCTCCAGCCCTGCCTTTCCCTCCGCGTTGCTGGCGTCTCGTGCGGTTCTATTGGTGCTCCCTGAACTGCCGTTGATGACCTGGTTTTTGGCCAAAACCCGCGGTTGAGCTCTGGCTCCTCCCACCTGCTGCGCGTCCGTCAGTCTTGAGTGCGTCTTGTTCCACAGCCGCCTTCCACGTCCTTGTAAATAATCCTGCCTCTTTAAGAACGACAGAAAGGATTTTTTCCTTCTGCTTCAGTGTGCTGTTTTTCAAATGGTTACAAACACTTTTTTTGAAGATTTATTTATTTGAAAAGCAGAGCCATGGGCTGAGGGGTTGGGGAGAGAGAGAGAGAGAGAAAGACAGAGAGAATGTTCCATCTGCTGCTTTACTTCCCAGATTCTGGCTGCAGGCTGGGCCAGGCTGAAGCCAGGAGCCGGGAACTCAGTCCTGGTGTCCCACGTGGTGCAGGGGCCCAGGCACTTGAGCCACCCTCCGCTGCCCTCCCAGGTACTCTAGCAGGGAGCTGGATCAGAAGGGGAGCAGCCGGGATGCCCTGGCGTTCCAGTGGCTGCATAACCGCTGTGCCACCTTGCTGGTTCTCGCAGGCGCTTTCTAGGTTGTGTAGCCTGGATAACCTACTGAATGGCCAGCCCCCAGGCCCGCGGTGGAGCTGTGACATAGGTCACTTCCGGGACAGTGCTGAAGGACAGAAGGCAGATAAGCAGTCAGCAGTGTGTCAAGTGATTGTCTTGGGACAGGACACCAACCTAAGGCACGGGGACTCCCGGCGCTGTCCGAGACACCGGTCAACCCTGAGCTGGTTCAGAAAGACAGCAGACAGCTGGGCACGGTGGACGTCATTTTTCTAATTCACACTCCGTGTAGATGCTGCAGTCGGGCCTGTGGATTGTACGTGGAGTGGTCTAAGTACAGTCGCCGTCCGCTGAGCGGTGCTAACGAGCTCCCTGGGGGCTGTCCCGGAGGCTCCGGAAGAGGAAGGTTTGGGGTGTTTGGAGGTCAGGCCCCAGGACCTTGCGGAAGCAGGGCTCCCCTGCGGCAAGGAGGGCGGACAGGTGCTCGCCGGCCCCCGGGGTCCCCGGCACGCGCGGCGAGGGCTGGCGCTGTCTTGCTTTGGCCGCGTCAGCAAGCCTGACTTCAGCAGATGCAGACGATTGCTTTTCTTTTGCGCATAATTCTGTAGCTCTCACGCTCGCGTTGTACTTCCGGTAATGCTTCAGAGCGACAGAATGAGGGAGAGGCAGAGGGGTCTTCCATCGCCCGTTCACTCCCCAAACGGCTGCAGCGGCCAGAGCTGGGCCAGGCTGAAGCCCGGAGCCAGGAACTCCATCCAGGCCTCCCACATGGGTGGCGGGGGCCCCTGTACTTGGGCCGTCTTCCAAAGCTTTCCCAGACGCATTAGCCGGAAGCTGGACCAGAAGCGGAGCAGCCTGGCGCTCCAACATGGGACTCAGGCAGCGGCTTAACCTGCGGCGCCACAACACTGGCCCCTGCGTTTTCTTACATGTACGTGCGTTTTTATTTTAATCGACACACAGTAATCGTGTCCATTCATGGAGTGCAGGGTAGCATTTTGATGTGTGAGAACCTGCGGTCCCATCAGCCATTGGCCGATCACCTCAGGCGTGGTTGCTCCTTGTCTTGGGTCAGGGACGGCTCTGACAGGCCCCGTGGCTGCCTGCCCGCAGAATAAGGCGTGGCCGGGAGTTGGCGTCCTGGGTGCGTGCGGGGCGGCGCGGAGCTGAGGTCCCGTCCTCGCCCTGTTCCTTTCCTCACTGGTTGGGGCTCGTGTCACCAGGGGGGTTTCTGGGACCCAAAGAAGTAGCACACTCTGCTGGCAGAAAACCTGAAAGCGACGGGAAGTGTGTTTCGTGCGGAGTCCTCTCGCGCGGCAGTCCCGGTGCGGGGCCCGTCCGTCCCACTGCCAGTCGGGGCTGCAGAGGCGTAGCGTGGATACCCCCAGCCTGAATTAATCACCCAGGGGGCCCGCGTGTGGCGCCTTGGGTTGAGACACCACCTGCGACCCCAGTGTCCCTTCTGAGCACCAGTTCCGGTCCCGGCTGCTCTGCCTCAGTCCAGCTCCCTGCTGCCGTGCCTGGAACAGCAGCGGATAAGTGACAGCCCAAGTCCCTGGGTGCCTGCCGCCCGCGGGGAGACCTGGATGGAGCTCCTGGCTCCTGACTTCAGCCTGGCCCAGCTCTGGTTGTTGCAGCCGTGGGGAACTGAAACAGCAGATGGAGGATTGGTCTCTCCCTCCCCCTTTATCTTGTAACTCTGCCTTTCAAATTAAATATATATATATATATCATATTATTTTAAGACTTATTTGTAGGCAGACAGAGAGGGAGGTCTTCTGGTTCACTTCTCTAATGCCCACAGCAGCCAGGGCGGGCCAGGCCAAGCCAGGAGCTGGGGTCCAGTCTTGTTCCCCGTGAGGGTAGCAGGGACCCAGCCACTGCCCCATTCTTCCTTCCTCGCAAGGCGTGGGTTAGCAGAAAGCTGGAGTGAGAAGTGGAGCCGGGTACTGAAGCCAGGCACTTCCCCGGCGACGTCTTAACCGCTGTGCTAAACACCCGGCCAGGCCTGAATTACTTTAAGAAGGCAGACGACGACCCTGCGATGCCTTGTGTTCCTGGTGTTGTCTTGGACACCACCTACAACACGGGCAGGTTGTAGCGCTTCCTACATGGGATGTCTTAATTCTGTGACCCTGGGGCCGGCGCTGTGGCTCACTTGGTTAATCCTCTGCCTGCGGCGCTGGCATCCCATATGGGCGCCGGGTTCTAGTCCCGGTTGCTCCTCTTCCAGGCCAGCTCTCTGCTGTGGCCCAGGAAGGCAGTGGAGGATAGCCCAGGTCCTTGGGCCCTGCGCCCACATGGGAGACCAGGAGGAAGCACCTGGCTCCTGGCTTCGGATTGGCGCAGCACCAGCCGTGGCGGCCATTTGGGGGGGTGAACCAACGGAAGGAAGACCTTTCTCTCTGTATCTCTCACTGTCTAACTCTGCCTGTCCCCCCCAAAAAAAAAAAAAAATCTGTGACCCTGTAGAGTCATGTTCCCTGTGCCTGCGGAGAGTTGGGGGTGGGGGGGTGTTCCAGGGAAGGTGGTGGAGGCCCGTGCAGGTCAAGTGCGGGAGTCGTTAGCTTGGTGCACGCCCCACAGGTACCGCTCCCTACTTGATGGGCCGTTTCCTAAGAGAAAATATAGGGTTTTAGAAGAAAATCTAGGCCGGCACCGCGGCTCACTAGGCTAATCCTCCACCTTGAGGCACCGGCACACCGGGTTCTAGTCCTGGTCGGGGTGCTGGAGTCTGTCCCGGTTGCCCCTCTTCCAGGCCAGCTCTCTGCTGTGGCCCGGGAGTGCAGTGGAGGATGGCCCAAGTACTTGGGCCCTGCCCCCCATGGGAGACCAGGATAAGTACCTGGCTCCTGCCATCGGATCAGCGCGGTGCGCCGGCCGCAGCGCGCCGGCTGCAGCGGCGGCCATTGGAGGGTGAACCAACGGCAAAGGAAGACCTTTCTCTCTGTCTCTCTCTCTCACTATCCACTCTGCCTGTCAAAAAAAAAAAAAAGAAAGAAAGAAATCTAAACTTCTCTTATCCTTTCACAAAAATAGGTCATGTGAAACTCTTGGAACAAAGAAAGGAACCATGATTTTTGCTAGAGAATTCATTTCCAGTGTCTGCCCTTCTCTGCATCGCACGGTCCTCGTGTGGAGCAGGACTGGCTCACATCACGTTGGTGAGCTGAGAGGTGCGTGGGCGAGAGGATGGCGGGCGTGTGGCCGCGGCCCCGCCTGCTCCCTGGTGCTCCGTGTCCTGCCGCGGTGCAGGTCGCAGGAGAGGCCCGGCCCTCTTTCCCGGGCACTTCGGCAGCTGTGGCGGTGCCTGGCCTTTGTTTGCACTGTGGCACGTTGGTTGAATGCACGGCTTGTCCAGGTGAAACATTGCTGGAAGAAGTGCGTTTCGGGTCACGGGATTCGCGGTTTTCTGAGGTGAAGGTTGCAGTTGAACCGCGTCGTGTTCGACCTCGGGGAGGGGGCTCGGGGGAGCGGGTTCCCACAGAGTCCGTGTGTGCAGTCCGTGTGTTTCTGTTTCTGTCTCCGGTCTGCTTGGTGATGCGTGTTTGTCTCCCTGAAGACCGGTGCTGAGGAGGGGACCTCGGCCGGGAGCGGCGCTCACCTGTGGCCGTGCGGGCCGTGTGCCAGCCTGGTTGAAGTGGCCACTCCGATGGGGCGCTCAGTAGGATTTGAGTGAGTGCTGGGGGCCGCAGCGGGCCGGGCCATCCCGTTTCTTTGAAAGGGCGCGTGTGTGTGGGTGTGAGCAGTGTGCGTTCCCCTGCGCAGCGGTGGGAGAGGGAGCCCGCCCAGGCCTCCCAGCAGCAGAGCGCGCTCGAAGCCACGCACGGAGCCACGCACGAAGCCACGCACGAAGCCACGCACGGACCGAGCTCCTGGTCTGAGCTCCGGTCCAGCTTCCGGGAGAGCTGGCGTCCTGGCGCCCTCCCTCGAGTTCGGCTGTGCTTTGCTCTCTTTGGCTTTTCTGGGTTTTTTGTTGCTTTGGTTTTGTTTTTCTTTCTTACGATTCCCTTTCTTCTTTTAAGAAGTTTTTCTCGGAATTCCTGTGGCAGGTGTTCCTGCGTGTTGCAGGCAGGCATTAGGTTTGTGAGCTGGCAGCCCAGCCCTTCCCTCGCTCCTGTGCGACCTCACGCTGTGCCCGGCCGTTGAGGTTGGTCAGCGCTCCCTTTGGGAGTGGGATAAAGGCCTGGGTCACGGCGGGCGGCCCTTGTCTGGCCTGTTTCCCTTTTGCCCTGGGTCCCTTGCTGCCCCGTGCCCTCGGGCCACCCACTCCACGCTTCCTGGCCGTGGCTGGCTCCTGGTGCTCGGTGTGAATCCAGACTTCCCTCCCTTGGACAGGGCCCTCACTCTCCTGTGCACTTCTCACTGAATAAAAGCCTAAAAACTCATCACGCTGCCTCGTTCATTTGTGTCAGTATTCAGAATTCTCTGGATATTGGGCAAGAACCACACGGGCTTAGTAATATTGGGGATTTATTAATAGGAACACGGTGATATAAATGGCACCCAGCAGGTGCTGCCCTCCAGGGCCCTCTGCAGGGGCCGCCTCCCTGAAGCCCCCGGCCTTCCAGGCCCACGTGGTTTCTGTCCCAGGGGGTCCTCGCGGGGGCTTCTCTGCTGTTGGTCACCTCCTCCTGCCCTTCCTTTCTCTGTGTAGTTAGAGACTACGTCTGTGTCCCTAACTGAGCCGAGTTCCTGGGTCTCCCACTTCTGCGTTCTCTGGATTCCTTGGTGTGGGGCCTGCACGTGGGAGGTGCCTCCCTGCCCCTATATATTATGTATGGGGATGAGGTGTGTATAGTGTATAGTGTATGTTTTAAGATTTATTTATCAAAAGGCACTGTCACACACACACACACTCACACACACACACACACACACACAGAGAGAGAGAGCTTCATTTGCTAGCTCACTCCCCAGCGGCTACGTTAGCTGGGCTGGGCCAGGCTGAAGCCAGGAACTCCGACTGAATCTCCCGTGTGGTCGGCAGGGTGCGGGTACTTGGGCCACCCTCCGCCGCTCTCCCAGGCGCAGGAGCAGGGCCTGGATCAGGGGCAGAGCCGCCGGGACTCAGCGTTCTGATGCTGGTGCCGGAGTTGCAGGCTGACCTGCCGAGCACAGTGCTGGCCCCCTTATCTGCTGCTCAGTGATAGTGAATTGGAGAACTGAACTCTGAGGGACTTTGGTCAGGTTGACGCCGAGTGTTTGTTTCTTCGTCACCGGCAGCACACAAGACTTAAATCTCTTAGTTCCTTCGTTTGCAGAATCAAGTCCGATCTGTACATGCCTGGGGGTTGCGTCTGGGAGCAGCCGGCGTGGTCTGCGGGCTCGGAGGCCGTGCGCAGGCGCAGTGTGAAGCGGCTCCTGCAAGGACCGTTTCTGGGCAGTGGACGGGGCCCCGCGCGCTGCTCCTGCAGCCGACGCCTGTGCCAAAGTCCCCTTCTGGGCGCAGCGCTGGCCGTAGCATACTGCAGTCGCATGCCAGGGGTTAGGAACGGGAAGTGCTGCGGCTCAGAATCCCTTCCGAAGGGGAGCCGTGGGAGCAGGAAGGCTTGAGAGAGGAGCCGTGGGGTAGGAGGCTGGAGCGGGCGGCTCTCTTCAGCACGTGGATGGGGCCCTGGTGTAGTTCCCATTGTTGGAACAATTGCTGTGTCAAACAAAGGAGAGAGCAAAGGGTACAGTTGTTCTTTCTCTTCAAGAGTGATTTTTCTCCTTTAAAAAGGAGATGTCCAAGACTGTCTCTCTCTCTCTAAGAAATGACTTCTGGAGAGTTGGCTTTGTTCAGCCCGTCTTGGTTCCTGTGTTTGGCGAGTGTTGGCCAGGATTGGGATGTGGGGGAGGTACACGCCCGGGGCGTGCAGACCTGACAGGGCTTTGGGCCAGAGCCGAGCTCTGCGGCAGGGGCCAGAGCCGCAGGCCTGTCTCAAAACCCGGCCGCTGGCTCCTGGTGCACACTGGGTGCTCTTGGGTGCCCCCTGCAGGCGCCTGGGGAGCCTGGCCCGCCCCCACCTTGGGCCAGCACTTGGGCTCGACCTATACTTTGTATAAAGTTTGCTTTATCAAACGTGGCAGTGAAATGCAAAAGACTGTAAAAGCTGTGGCTTAGTTTCTTACTTGTACCAACCACGGTAGGCTCTGGCTTGGTGCAGTGGAAGCACTTCTTATTTTACATGTGGACTTTTGCCCCACTAAAGCTGCCATTTTCTCTATGTTTTTACCCAATTTTGTGTTTGGAGAAATTCCATTTTAAAAAAATGTAGGTGGAGGCCGGCACCACGGCTCACTAGGCTAATCCTCTACCTAGCGGCGCCGGCACACCGGGTTCTAGTCCCGGTTGGGGCGCCGGATTCTGTCCCGGTTGCTCCTCTTTCAGGCCAGCTCTCTGCTGTGGCCCGGGAGTGCAGTGGAGGATGGCCCAAGTGCTTGGGCCCTGCACCCCATGGGAGACCGGGAGAAGCACCTGGCTCCCGCCTTCGGATCAGCACAGCGCACCGGCTGTAGCGGCCATTTGGAGGGTGAACCAATGGAAGGAAGACCTTTCTCTCTGTCTCTCTCACTGTCTAACTCTGCCTGTCCAAAAAAAAAAAAAAAAAAAAAAAAAAAAAAAAAAAAGTAGGTGGGGGCTTGCACTGTGGCATGGTGGGTTCAAGCCATGGCCTGCTGCTCCGGCATCCCATAGGGGCACCAGTTCAATGCTCCACTTCTGATCCAGCTCTCTGCTGTGGCCTGGGAAAGCAGTGGAAGATGCCCAAGTTCTTGGGCCCCTGCACCCACGTGGGAGACCCAGAAGAAGCTCCTGGCTCCTGGCTTCGATTCGGCTCAGCTCCAGCTATTGCAGCCATTTGGGGGAGTGAACCAGTGGATGGAAGACTTCTCTCTCTGTCTCTACCTCTCTGTAACTGTCACTCAAATAAGTAAAGTAAATCTTTAGAAGGAAAACCGTAGGTAAAAGAGGACAGCCAGCACCTGTGTACGTTCACCTGTATCAGCAACACACTTTGTCTCTCTGATGCACACACATGGGCATGTGCACACTTTGTCTTTTTTTTTTTTTTTTGACAGGCAGATTTAGACAGTGAGAGAGAGAGACAGAGAGAAAGGTCTTCCTTTTTGCCGTTGATTCACCCTCCAATGGCCACCGCGGCTGGCGCGCTGCGGCCGGCGCACGGCGCTGATCTGATGGCAGGAGCCAGGTGCTTCTCCCGGTCTCCCATGGGGTGCAGGGCCCAAGCACTTGGGCCATCCTCCACTGCACTCCCGGGCCACAGCAGAGAGCTGGCCTGGAAGAGGGGCAACCGGGACTAGAACCGGTGTGCCGGCGCCACAAGGTGGAAGATTAGCCTATTGAGCCGCGGCGCCGGCCGCACACTTTGTCTTTGATACACATGGGCATGTGCACACTTTGTCTCACAAACAGGCACACTTTGTCTCTGACACACGTGGACACATGCACACTTTGTCTCTGACACACGTGGACACATGCACACTTTCTGTTGTTTTCTGAGTTGTATGAATCAGGACTCTGCCCTGGAGCGCTGGAGCACACGCCTAGGAATGGCCGCCCTCCTGACTCGGTGCTCACACCTGGGGGCCCAGCCGGCCAAGGTAGGGCGTGGCCCTGCTCCCCCACACGTCCTGCACGCGTCCTCGCAGCTGTGTGCAGCTGGTCACCCCAGAGCAAGGCTGGAGCTGCCGTGTGTCCAGTGTGCCCTTCTGTCTCGAGGTGCTCTTCTGTGCAGGTGCCTGATTGGTGGGCTCATCTCAAGCTGTTCAAAGCCCAGGCCTTGTTTGTAGACTGTTCTCAGTTGGGTTTCACTGTGATCTCACGGTGAGCCACGGAAGATGCCGGTGGCAGGGTAGGGTGCCCACTCCGTGGCCTCGCTCCCGGTGGTCTGGCTGCCCTGTCTCTGGCCCTGCATGCACTCACTGGTGACCTTCTGTGGCCTGGCTCTGCTGACCTGTTGAATAGTCTCCACCCATGACCCCAGCTGAATCGGTCATTGCACACGGCGAGTTGCAAAGCAGTGACTTCCTGAGCCTGTCATTCCTTCGGTATTTATTGAATGACTTTTTTTTTTTAATAAGATTTATTTATTTATTTGAGTTACTTAGACAAGAAGAGGCAGATAGGGGGCGTCTTCCATCCACGGTTCACTCCCCAGTTGGCCGCAACGGCCAGAGCTGTGCCGATCCGAAGCCAGGACCCAGGAGCCTCCGCCGGGTCTCCTACAAGGGTGCAGGGGCCCAAGCACTTGGGCCATCTTTCACTGCTCTCCCAGGCCATAGCAGAGAGCCGGATCAGAAGAGGAGCAGTCGGGACTTGAACCAGCACCCACATGGGGTGCCGGCACTGCAGGCGGCGGCTTTATCTACTATGTTACAGCGCCGGCCCCAAATGACTCTTTTTTAAAGTAAATTTTCTTCCTCTGCTCATTTTTCTTGTATCACTGTGCAGCTTTTCATTCTTTGCCATCTTTATTCTTCTGCTGTTCAGATTACCCCAGAACTGCTGGTGGAGCCCCTGAGGGGGTTCCTGTGTCCTGTGGGCGTGGCCCCGTCTCCAGTGGAGCCCCTGAGGGGGTTCCTGTGTCCTGTGGGCATGGTCCTGTCTCCAGTGGAGCCCCTGAGGGGGTTCCTGTGTCCTGTGGGCATGGCTCCGTCTCCAGTGGAGCTCTGCAGGGTGGTTCCTGGGTCCTGTGGGCGTGGCCCCATCTCCAGTGGAGCCCCTGAGGGGGTTCCTGTGTCCTGTGGGCGTGGCCCCATCTCCAGTGGAGCCCTGAGGGGGTTCCTGTGTCCTGAGGGCGTGGCCCCATCTCCAGTGGAGCCCCTGAGGGGGTTCCTGTGTCCTGTGGGCGTGGCCCCGTCTCCAGTGGAGCCCCTGAGGGGGTTCCTGGGTCCCGTGGACGTGACCCCGTCTCCAGTGGAGCCCTGCAGGGTGGTTCCTGGGTCCTGTGGGCGTGGCCCGGTCTCCAGTGGGGCCCTGCAGGGTGGTTCCTGGGTCCTGTGGGCGTGGCTCCGTCTCCAGTGGAGCTCTGCAGGGTGGTTCCTGGGTCCTGTGGGCGTGGCCCCGTCTCCAGTGGAGCCCCTGAGGGGGTTCCTGGGTCCTGTGGGCGTGGCCCCGTCTCCAGTGGAGCCCCTGAGGGGGTTCCTGGATCCTGTGGGCGTGGCCCCGTCTCCAGTGGAGCCCCTGAGGGGGTTCCTGGGTCCTGTGGGCGTGGCCCCGTCTCCAGTGGAGCCCCTGAGGGGGTTCCTGGATCCTGTGGGCGTGGCCCCGTCTCCAGTGGAGCTCTGCAGGCTGGTTCCTGGGCCCTGTGGGTGTGGCCCCGTCTCCAGTGGAGCCCTGCAGGCTGGTTGCTGGGTCCTGTGGGCGTGGCCCTGTCTCCAGTGGAGCCCCTGAGGGGGTTCCTGGGTCCTGTGGGCGTGGCCCCGTCTCCAGTGGAGCCCTGTGCTGGTTGCTGGGCCCTGTGGGCGTGGTCCCATCGCCGCTGAGCACGCTCTGTGGTGAGGATGTCGCAGGCTCACCTGGACCCTGCCTGGCTTTGGCCATTTCTCCGGGGAAGCTCTGGGTCCTTTCAGCAGGGAGTGAACCACAATCCGGGTGCCAGACTTGCTTTCTGCAGACCCCAGCCCTGCTGTCCTCTTCCTGCAGTTGACTTTCCCATGATCCTCCAGGAGCCTGGAGTGCTACCCAGTCTGCAGAATCCACTGACCTCAGCAAGCCAGGGGTAGCCCATCTCCTGAGCTTTTATTTCATAATTTTAACATGCTCATTGAACAGTGACTCCTTTAGGCTCTTGGGTCTGATTCTTGTGGGGATAAAGAGAAGTGGGAGCTGCTCTCTGTCCCGTAGCCGAGTGGCACGTGTGGTGGCAGAGTGACAGGAGCTGGGAGAGAGCGTGGAGGATGTGCCCCGGCTTTGGAGACGAGGCCCGGTGCCTGGGCAGCCACTCCTGGCTCGGGCACCGCCAGTGCCCGAGTGTGAACGTCTGCCCCTGGGAGTGCACGTGGACGGGCGATGTCGTGGGGCGTGGCAGGTTTTTAGTGTGGCTTGGACGCCAGGCAGGGCTGTGTGGTGAGTGTGGCTCTGCCACTCTGCTGTGACGCTGTGGGCACTTGGAGAGCGGTCCCCTTCGGGTGTTCGAGTAGGGGGTCTGGCTTCGGTCCTCTCTTGTCGGCTCAGCCCGTGGTCCACCAGGGTGTACTCCTTGGTTCTTGTGTTTCTGATGTAGTGCAGCTTACAGGTCGTTTGGCCTTCAGTGTCAGTATGGAATGAGTGGTAGCGGTTTTTGCCTTTTTTTTTTCTGGAATTGTTCATGGGTTCAGTGCTTCTTTCAAAAAAGATTTATTTATTTGAAAGGCTGAGTGACAGAGCGAGAAATAGCTTCATCTGCTGCTTCACTCCCCTAAGGGCCGCACAGCCAGGCCTGGGCCAGGCCGAAGCCAGGAGCAAGAACTCCTCCTGGGTCTCCGGTGGGTGCCGGGAACCTAGTTACGTGGGCCATGATTTGCTGCCTCCCAGGTGCGCGGCAGGGAGCTGGATGAGACAAGCAGAGTAGCCCGGACTGGGGCTGAGCACTCCAGGGTGGCACGCGGGTGTCCCAAGGGGGCGACTCGGCTGCTGCCCCCCGCACCCGCCCCAGTGTGCCTCGAGTGAGCTTAGCTGTGGTGTGACCTGAGCAGGGTCGGGAAGCTTCGCGGTGCTGTTGGTGGTGACGGGCGTGGACCGGTGAGCCTAGCAGTCACGCGGTTCAGAACAGGCCCTGGGGAGGGCGGCTGGTTATGTGTAGGGAGTGTTTTCATCTCCCGAGTAACAGCGTCTAAAAGGCAGACGTAACGGGTCCCCCAGGTGGGGCTTGCCCCTTCCAGACTGTCCGCACACGGTGCTCCCTGCACGTCCACTCCCTGAGAGGAGGCTGGCAGGGCCGTCGGCCCGCAGTGCCCAGCGCGCAGAAGGACGTGCTGGGAGAGTCGCAGGCCTCCCTCCCACGATGTCCCTCCCTTCCGCCCTGCCGGCTTCTCTGTCCTGGAGTTGCTGTCCGCTCGTCGGCACACGCGTCAGTGACGCCCGCCGTCCCACACGTGTCAGTGGCGCCCGCTGTCCCACACGCGTCAGTGACACCCTCTGTCCCACACGCGTCAGTGACGCCCGCCGTCCCACACGCATCAGTGGCGCCCGCCGTCCCACACGCGTCAGTGGCGCCCGCCGTCCCACACGCGTCAGTGGCGCCCGCCGTCCCACACGTGTCAGTGGCGCCCGCCGTCCCACACGCGTCAGTGGTGCCCATTGTCCCACACATGTCAGTGGCGCCCGCCATCCTACACGCGTCTGACGCCCGCTGTCCCACCTGTTTCTCCTTGTATGAGTCGTAATTTTGGTCTCATCTCTGAGAGCTCGCCCTAGGCCTAGCTCCTGAAATCTTTTATTTTTCCTATTCTAATTTTTTATGTAAATGTGTGCTTCATCTTGATTTAGATCAATTCATTTTTTTTAAAGATGTATTTCTAGCTGGCGCCACGGCTCACTAGGCTAATCCTCCGCCTTGCGGCGCCGGCACACCGGGTTCTAGTCCCGGTCGGGGTGCCGGATTCTGTCCCGGTTGCCCCTCTTCCAGGCCAGCTCTCTGCTGTGGCCCGGGAGTGCAGTGGAGGATGGCCCAGGTGCTTGGGCCCTGCACCCCATGGGAGACCAGGAGAAGCACCTGGCTCCTGCCATCGGATCAGCGCAGCGCGCCGGCCGCAGTGACCATTGGAGGGTGAACCAACGGCAAAGGAAGACCTGTCTCTCTCTCTCTCTCACTGTCCACTCTGCCTGTAAAAAAAAAAAAAAAAAAGATGTATTTCTTTATTTGAAAGGCAGAGTTACACAGAGGCACAGAAAGAAAGAGCAAGAGAGAGAGAGAAGTCTTCCATCTGCTGGTTCACTCCCCAGATGGCTGCAACGGCTGGAGCTGTGTTGATCCCAGCTGCTCCACTTCCAGCTCTCTGCTGTGGCCTGGGAAGGCAGCAGGGGATGGCCCAAGTCCCTGGGCCCCTGCACCTGTGTAGGGGACCTGGAGGAAGCTCCAGGCTCCTTGCTTCGGATTGGCCCAACTCCAGCCGTGCGGCCCTTTGGAGAGTAAGCCAGTGGATGGAAGATCAATCTCTCTCTCTCTGGCTCTGTAACTCTTTCAAATAAATAAATAAATTTTAAAACAAACCGGTTGAACCTATTTGTTTGGGTGTACTCCTTGGTTCTGTCCCTTGACTGTGTCTGTCCAGTGCCGTGCAGTCTTGATTGCGGTAGCTGGACAGAAAGCCCTAATGCCAGGCTGAACGAGTCCCCCCAGCTTGTTCCTTCTCAGAATCGTTTGGCTATTCTAGTCCCTTTGCCTTTCCATATGCATTTTAAAGTAATCTTATCCAGAGCTACAAAAAAAAAAAAAAAAAGGCCAAGCATTTGCTGAAGCTTTGGTTGAGATTCTGTTAAACTTGTATATCCATGGGGAAGAACTGACATCTTTCCTGGGTTGAGTCTCCGAGTCTGTGAACATCAAATCCCTCGTTCTTTTCTTTTTAAATTTTGTTTGTTTGAGAGACATACAGACGAGCAGAGAGAGCCATCATCCTCCGGTTCACTCCCCAAATACCTGTAACAGCTAGGGCTGGGCCAGTCTGTAGCCGGGAGCTGTGACTTAGTCCAGGTCTCCACTGTGAGTGACAGGGACCCAGCTGCTCTGAGCCGTCACCTGCTGCCTCCCAGGGTCGGCGGTAGAGGTGGCCGGAACTGGGCATCAGGGCAGGTGCAGGACACAGGGTGCGGCGTCTTGACTCCTCGGCCAGGCGCCGGCCCCAGCCCTCTGCTTTCTCGTGGGAGCTGCAGCCATGGAGACGGCGGGCGGTGCGTGTCGCCCTGTGTTTAGGACACTGTTTCAGGGAGGACGTCACCCACAGGCTGTCGGGCTGAGTCTTGGCTCACCCTCTCCCGTTTGTTTTGCGTTTCTACCCACAGGCCTATGAGAGGAGGTTCCCTACCTGTCCCTTGATCCCAATGTTCGTGGACAGCGACACTGTGAATGAATTTAAGAGCGAAGACGGAGCCATTCATGTCATTGAGAGACGCTGCAAGCTGGACATCGACGCCCCCAGGCTGTTGAAGAAGGTACTGCGGGGTGTGCGGGAGGTGGCGCCCGCCCGCCCGAGGACCGCGCGCGCTGCTGCTGCCGGCTCATGTGCCGACTGGTGTCCTTAATAAACCTCATTCTCTGTTTCTGTTTTGAAGATTGCAGGAGTTGATTATGTTTATTTTGTCCAGAAAAACTCACTGAACGCTCGGGAACGCACTTTGCACATTGAGGCCCACAACGAAACGTTCTCGAATCGCGTCATCATTAACGAACACTGCTGCTACACCGTGAGTCCCCGGGGCCGCCTGCAGGGCGGCGCGCGGGCCTTCTGCCTGGCTCTGGCCCGTGGCACTGCAGAGTGGGTGACGTGGGGGCTGTTTCTAAACACCCTCGCCGTGCCACTGCTTTCCTGTCCCCCCGTGGCATTTCAGAAGGACCGAGCGCCGAGTGCGTCTCTCTCGTCTTCCCACTTCACTGTTTGCACACTGTTTCCCAGAACAGCTCTTGGCTGATCCTTCACATAACCTCCCCCAGCTCGCCTTTACCCTCCCATGGCGCCTCCTCCACGCCGAGCCCAGCAAGACTGGTCCCTAGTGAGCCTTTACCCTCCCACGACGCCTCCTCCACGCCGAGCCCGGCAAGACTGGTCCCTAGTAAGGGTCACCCTCCCACGATGCCTCCACCATGCCGGGGCCCGAGTGGTCCCTAGTGAGGGTCACCCTCCCACGATGCCTCCTCCACGCCAGGGCCCGAGGCCCGAGTGGTCCCTGGTGAGGTTCACCCTCCCACGATGCCTCCACCATGCCGGGGCCCGAGTGGTCCCTAGTGAGGGTCACCCTCCCACGATGCCTCCTCCACGCCGAGCCCAGCAAGACTGGTCCCTAGTGAGCCTTTACCCTCCCACGACGCCTCCTCCACGCCAGGGCCCGAGTGGTCCCTAGTGAGGGTCACCCTCCCACGACGCCTCCTCCACGCCGAGCCCAGCAAGACTGGTCCTTAGTGAGGGTCACCCTCCCACGACGCCTTCTCCACACCGGGGCCCGAGTGGTCCCTAGTGAGCCTTTACCCTCCCACGACACCTCCTCCACGCCGGGGCCCGAGTGGTCCCTAGTGAGGGTCACCCTCCCACGATGCCTCCTCCATGCTGGGGCCCGAGTGGTCCCTAGTGAGGTTCACCCTCCCACGACGCCTCTTCCAC
This sequence comes from Oryctolagus cuniculus, assembly GCF_051225735.1. Taxonomy (NCBI): domain Eukaryota; kingdom Metazoa; phylum Chordata; class Mammalia; order Lagomorpha; family Leporidae; genus Oryctolagus; species Oryctolagus cuniculus. The sequence continues at coordinate 3,835,134 of NC_142883.1, read as the reverse complement.
GCCGGGGCCCGAGTGGTCCCTGGTGAGGGTCACCCTCCCACGACGCCTCCTCCACGCCGAGGCCCAAGTGGTCCCTAGTGAGGTTCACCCTCCCACGACGCCTCCTCCACGCCGGGGCCCGAGTGGCCCCTGGTGAGGTTCACCCTCCCACGACGCCTCCTCCACGCCGGGGCCCGAGTGGTCCCTGGTGAGGGTCACCCTCCCACGACGCCTCCTCCACGCCGGGGCCCGAGTGGTCCCTGGTGAGATTCACCCTCCCACGATGCCTCCTCCACGCCGGGGCCCGAGTGGTCCCTGGTGAGGTTCACCCTCCCACGACGCCTCCTCCACGCCAGGGCCCGAGTGGTCCCTGGTGAGGTTCACCCTCCCATGACGCCTCCTCCACGCCGGGGCCCGAGTGGTCCCTGGTGAGGTTCACCCTCCCACGATGCCTCCTCCACGCCGGGGCCCGAGTGGCCCCTGGTGGGGTTCACCCTCCCACGACGCCTCCTCCACGCTGGGGCCCGAGTGGTCCCTGGTGAGATTCACCCTCCCACGACGCCTCCTCCACGCCGGGGCCCGAGTGGTCCCTGGTGAGGTTCACCCTCCCATGACGCCTCCTCCACGCCGGGGCCCGAGTGGTCCCTGGTGAGGTTCACCCTCCCACGATGCCTCCTCCACGCCGGGGCCCGAGTGGTCCCTGGTGAGGTTCACCCTCTCACGACGCCTCCTCCACGCCGGGGCCCGAGTGGCCCCTCCTGAGGCTTTGCAGCAGATCAGCTCGTGTCACTTCTCAGCTCAAAGCCTGGCAGCCTCTACGCCCCCCAGTCGAGCCCCGAGCCCCTGCGTGGCGCACGAGGCCCTGTCTCTCCTGAGCACTCTGCCGTCCCTCCTTCGTGGCTCCTGCCTGGCGTGAGGCTGCTTCCTGCGGCTTCTGCTGCAAGTGCTGGCTCTTCCAGCCTTGCTGTGCCCCGTCTCCTGCCCCCTCCCTCCCCCTCCAGCCTCTGCTGCTCAAAGCTGCCCTGACCCTGAGTAATTCTGCAGCCGGACCCCGATCTTCCTTTTTCTTTAATAAAGATTTATTTATTGATTGATTTGAAAGTCAGAGGGAGAGACAGTTCTTCCAGCTGTTGGTTCACTCCCCAGATAGCTGCAACACCGTGGGCTGGGCCCGGCTGAAGCTAGGAGCTAGGAACTTATCTGGGTCTGGCATGTGGGTGCAGGGCCCAAGCACTTGGCCATCTTCTGCTGCGTTCCCAGGTGCACCAGCAGGGAGCTGGATCAGAAGTGGCGCAGCCAGGACTCAAACTGGCTCCCATATGGAATGCCAGCACTGCAGGCGGGGTCTTAACCGGCTGCACCACAGTGCTGACGCCGACCTCTGATCCTTTAAGCCCTGCCCCTAGTTCTCTTTCCAATGGCTGTGTGGTTCTCTGCCTGTTAGATCTGCGCCAGTCGTCCTTGTCCCCTGCTGGACCGTGGGCAGCACAGACGAGGCAGGGGATGCTCCGAGGGTGCCGAGTGGGGGACGGAGCAGGAGAAGTGGAGCTCTCCTTTCCTACCCATTTTTGATATCCTGGAAAAGTTGTTATTTGACCTTTTCATGACTTCGAGCCACTGTGGTTTCCAGCCGCTGTGTGCGTTCAGTCAGCTGGTTGGGGAAGCGCGTGTTTCTCGTCACGCGTGTCTGAGGAGCACACGGACACGTCTCAGTGCGGCCCGGTCAGTGAGTGTGCTTTCTCTCCGCCCGCAGGTTCACCCTGAAAATGAAGACTGGACTTGCTTTGAACAGTCTGCGAGTTTAGATATCAAGTCTTTCTTTGGGTTTGAAAGTACTGTCGAAAAAATTGCCATGAAACAGTATACCAGCAACATTAAAAAAGTGAGTTGCTATTGGGGCTCTGTGGAAGGTGTGGGCGGGAGGTGGGGGATGGGCTGGGGAGGTGGGGGGTGGGTTAGGGAGGAGGGTTGGAGATGGGGGATGGGTTAGGGAGGGAGGGTTGGGGAGGTGGGGGATGGGTTAGGGAGGGAGGGTTGGGGAGGTGGGGGATGGCTTAGGGAGGGAGGGTTGGGGAGGTGGGGGATGGGTTAGGGATTAGGGTTGGGGAGGTGGGGGATGGGTTAGGGATTGCAGGCCCCTTCTTGAAGAGGAAACTCTTTGAGGCCTGGCCCCTGCCTTATCCTCAGAGGTCAGGGTTCAGATGGGGGTGGTGCTGACAGAGGTGAGGGGGTACAGGATGCTCCTGGCCATTGCGTTCTCTGCCGGGAAGGGTGGACGCTGGGGCGGGCAGCGGCCTGGGGCTCACAGCACCCCCAGGCTCGCCTCTGCCACGTGGTGAGACTCACCCATGGGCTCCTGGGCACCCCCGCCCTGGATTGTCGGGTTCGTCTTCCCTGCGAGACCTTCTCACTTCCTGCTGCCTGTCGTTGAACTACACCAGCGGGGTTGTGGGCACTGTCTGAAGGCTGCTGGCAGTCAGGCGGCCGGGTTGGCATAGGCGTGTGTTGAGAATGTTGAGTAACCCTTCAGAGAGGAGGAAGAAGAAAAATTAGGAAAAAGTGAAAAACAGAGTCCTTTGTCTTTCCCCCTTGGTCTGTACAGTGGTTTTCAGTAGCATTTGCCAACTCGTGAGGGTGAATCACGTCTCCTGTGGCACTGCCGTGTGGTGGGAATGAATGTGGCACTGCCGTGTGGTGGGGATGAGTCGTGGCACTGCCGTGTGGTGGGGATGAGTCGTGGCACTGCCGTGTGGTGGGGATGAGTCGTGGCACTGCCGTGTGGTGGGGATGAATGTGGCACTGCCGTGTGGTGGGGATGAGTCGTGGCACTGCCGTGTGGTGGGGATGAGTCGTGGCACTGCCGTGTGGTGGGGATGAATGTGGCACTGCCGTGTGGTGGGGATGAATGTGGCACTGCCGTGTGGTGGGGATGAATGTGGCACTGCCGTGTGGTGGGGATGAGTCGTGGCACTGCCGTGTGGTGGGGATGAATGTGGCACTGCCGTGTGGTGGGGATGAATGTGGCACTGCCGTGTGGTGGGGATGAATGTGGCACTGCCGTGTGGTGGGGATGAGTCGTGGCACTGCCGTGCGGTGGGGATGAATGTGGCACTGCCGTGTGGTGGGGATGAATGTGGCACTGCCGTGCGGTGGGGATGAGTCGTGGCACTGCCGTGTGGTGGGGATGAATGTGGCACTGCCGTGCGGTGGGGATGAGTCGTGGCACTGCCGTGTGGTGGGGATGAATGTGGCACTGCCGTGCGGTGGGGATGAATGTGGCACTGCCGTGTGGTGGGGATGAGTCGTGGCACTGCCGTGTGGTGGGGATGAGTCGTGGCACTGCCGTGTGGTGGGGATGAATGTGGCACTGCCATGTGGTGGGGATGAATGTGGCACTGCCGTGTGGTGGGGATGAATGTGGCACTGCCGTGTGGTGGGGATGAGTCGTGGCACTGCCGTGCGGTGGGGATGAGTCGTGGCACTGCCGTGTGGTGGGGATGAATGTGGCACTGCCGTGTGGTGGGATGAGTGACCGGACGCGGGCTGTGTTCCTTCAAGGGCAAGGAGATCATTGAGTACTACCTGCGGCAGCTGGAGGAGGAAGGCATCACCTTCGTGCCCCGCTGGACCCCGCCTTCCCTCGCGCCCTGCACGGAGACCACGGCGAGCGGGAAGCAGGCAGCGGCCGCGGCTGCCACCCCAGACGCCGCCCTCCGGGAGGGGCTGTGCAGCGAGGCCTGCAGCACCCCGGGCGGCGTGCCGGAGCCCGCCGCGGGGACCCCGGACGGTGAGTCTTAGGCTGCTGCCTTCCTAGAGCAGGGCTGGGCGCTGTGGGCCCTGCCGCACGCCACCTGCCTGCCGTCGGCCATCTCGGGAAGGGAAATCCGCTCTTGGTTTTGGCGCCGTCCTCTGCCTTATGTAAGCACGGTCTTGTGTCCGTCTTCGATTTCACTGGGAAGGTCGCAGCCACCGCTCTTGTGGAGACCAGAGGCGTTTCCTCTGCCTCAGTAGAGGCCCCGAGAGCACTGTCCCCGCCCTGTGGCCCCGGCAGCCTCCTCCGAGCCCCTCCTCCTAGTGCCGGTTCCCTGTGCTTAGGAAGGGCTTAGGACCCCCGGTCACAGGGTAAGGAGGCGCCGAGGCCTTGAGTGACACGCCCGCAGAGGTAATGCCCATGGTAGAGTCTGAAACGCTGGAAACACAAGGAAAGCCCCCCACTGGAAAATTAAAAACAATTTATTTGAAAAAAAGAGACAGAGAGAGACCTTCCATCCACTGGTTCACTTCCCAAATGGCTGCAACATCTGGGGCTGGGCTGAGCTGAAGCCAGGAGCCAGGAACACCATCCTGGTCTCCCACATGGGTGGCAGGGACCCAAGCTCTTGGGTCATCTTCTTCTTCTTTTTTTTTTCTAAGATTAATTAATTTATTTGAAAGGCAGAGTTAGAGAGTGGCAGAGGCAGAGAGAGAGAGGTCTTCTGTCTGCTGGTTCACTCCCCAAATGACCACAATGGCCGGCGCTGTGTCGATCTGGAGCCAGGAGCTTCTTCCAGGTCTCCCATGTGGGTGCAGGGGCCCAAGGACTTGGGCCATCTTCTACTCCTTTCCCAGGCCATAGCAGAGAGCTGGATCGGAAGTGGAGCAGCCGGGATTCGAACCGGCGTCCATATGGGATGCCGACGTTGCAGGCGGCAGCTTTACCCGCTATGCCACAGCGCCGGCCCCTCTTTATTCAGACTTGATTTAGATGCACTTTCTTGTTTGGAGACCTGAGGTTTCTCAAGCAGAGGTACCCGGAAGGGTCCAGGGAAGGCCGGAGCCAGGACACCAGCCTGCGGCTTGGTCTGCAGTTTGACCTCACAGACCACGGCGTCTCTGCGGTAGCCGGCTCCTGAGTTCTCTTGCGTTATTGACTTATTTTTTAATCGCTGCTTTACGATTTTTGACGGACATGCAGTGCTTGCCCAGCACTGGGCGCAGGGCCGCGTTGCCGCATCCGCACTGGGTGCCCGTCAGGGCAGGTGGCTGCCAGCCTGCATCTCCCGCGGACGCCGCCGTCGCTGCAGGCTCGGCCCAGGCCCCCGCGCTGCCGTCACCGAGGTGGACCTGGAGGCCCCAGTGCCGGTGTCCCTGCGTGAGCCCTGCCACATGCCCTGTGTTGCAGACAAGCTGGACGCAGACTACATCAAGAGGTACCTGGGTGACCTGACCCCGCTCCAGGAGAGCTGCCTCATCCGGCTCCGCCAGTGGCTCCAGGAAACACACAAGGGCAAAGTGAGTGGCGCCGCTGTGAAGGGGGGCTGGCTGCCGTGGTGTGAAGGGGGCGCTGGCTGCCGTGGTGTGAAAGGGGGCATGCTGGCTGCCGTGGTGTGAAGGGGGCGCTGGCTGCCGTGGTGTGAAGGGGGGGCTGGCTGCCGTGGTGTGAAGGGGGGACTGGCTGCCGTGGTGTGAAGGGGCGCTGGCTGCCGTGGTGTGAAGGGGCGCTGGCTGCCGTGGTGTGAAAGCAGGTAGCGCGCTGGCTGCCGTGGGTGGGAGCGCCCCCCGCGCCCGGCTGAAGGGCGCTGACTGGGGGCGTTGGAGTCCGCGGCGGCACGTTGCGGTGCCCCTCCGTGTGGGGTCGGCTGTTGTCTCCTAGACTTTCAGCAGAGCAGTGTGACTTGAGAACAGTTAAATGTCGAGTTACAAAGCAGACTTGTGTTCTGAGTGCTCACGCATTTTAATTTTCAGAACGTTTGGAAGGAATTGAGAGTTCACAATTAGAGACGTAAGGATTTTGGCAGAATCTTGGCCTCGTGAGGACTCGGGTCGGCCGTCTTAGGTGGTAGGCCGAGGCGGGTCTGTGTCTCACCGCCGTGCCCAGGGCTTAATTCAGGGAAGCCGCTCACCAGAGACGGCGACTCAGGACTGTTTGCTGCTCCTGGCTGCCGTTGTCGTGTGCTGGCCGCGTGCTGGCCACCGCGTCAGCCCTTTCTACATCCCCCAGCAGCCCCGTGGGGCAGGTCTGTTACTAGCACCTCTGCTCGAGTGGGAGGAAGCAGGCCCACCTCCTACAGCTAGCGAGCGGTGGCGTCAGGATTTGAACCCAGGCTGTTAGGTTCCAAAAGCCACCTTCTCTTTTTTTTTTTTTTTTTTTTTTTTTTTTTTTTTTTTTTTTGATAAGCAGAGTGGATAGAGAGAGAGAGAGAGAAAGGTCTTCCTTTGCCGTTGGTTCACCCTCCAATGGCCACCGCGGCCAGCGCACTGCAGCCGACGCACCGCGCTGATCCGAAGCCAGGAGCCAGGTGCTTCTCCTGGTCTCCCATGCGGGCGCAGGGCCCAAGCACTTGGGCCATCCTCCACTGCACTCCCTGGCCACAGCAGAGAGCTGGCCTGGAAGAGGGGCAACCGGGACAGAATCTGGCGCCCCGACCGGGACTAGAACCCGGTGTGCCGGCGCCGCTAGGTGGAGGATTAGCCTAGTGAGCCGCGGCGCCGGCCCCAAAAGCCACCTTCTGAACCACTTGCGTACAGCTGGTCCCACCTGGTGAAGGTGAGGCTGTGGGCTTTGCGTTGTGTGCCCGGCGCGGGGCTGGGAGCCAGCTCAGGTTCCCTCCCACTCACTCTTCGTCCCCGAGGACCGCCCACACGAGCCAGGGTGTGGCACTGGGGGACTCCCGTGCCTTGCTCTCTGCTGAGGAAGAAGCTCACCGATTGGCAGTGGCGTCTAGAGAAGGTTCTTGTGTGTCAGCAACGCCACCACCACCGAAGCCAGCACCATCTTGTAATCTGTTGGTTTTTTTTAAGATTTATTTATTTACTTGAAAGGCAGAGGGACAGAGGGATCTTCCATCACTGCTTCAGTGCCCAGATGCCTTCAGTATCCAGGGCTGGGCCAGGCAGGAGCCGGGAGCCGGGGGTTCCCTGAGGGCCTCCACCATGGCCGGCAGGGCCCCAGTGCCCAGGCCATCCGCCCCTGTCCCCCCGTGCCCGGGCCATCCTCCCCTGTCCCCCAGTGCCCGGGCCATCCTCCCCTGTCCCCCAGTGCCCGGGCCATCCTCCCCTGTCCCCCAGTGCCCGGGCCATCCGCCCCTGTCCCCCAGGTGCGTCAGCACAGGAAGCTGCACTGGAAGCAGAGCAGCCGGCACGTGGCCCGCACTCAGACACGGGGTGTGGGGATCCAGGCGGCAGCTTAACCCGCCCTGCCAGTGCCTGCTGCGTCTGTGGGGAGTCTGTCCCCCTGCTGTGTCTGGCGTGGGGAGTCTGTCCCCCTGCTGTGTCTGTGGGGAGTCTGTCCCCCTGCTGTGTCTGTGGGGAGTCTGTCCCCCTGCCGTGTCTGTGGGGAGTCTGTCCCCCTGCCGTGTCTGTGGGGAGTCTGTCCCCCTGCCGTGTCTGTGGGGAGTCTGTCCCCCTGCTGTGTCTGTGGGGAGTCTGTCCCCCTGCTGTGTCTGGCGTGGGGAGTCTGTCCCCCTGCTGTGTCTGTGGGGAGTCTGTCCCCCTGCTGTGTCTGTGGGAAGTCTGTCCCCCTGCTGTGTCTGTGGGGAGTCTGTCCCCCTGCTGTGTCTGGTGTGGGGAGTCTGTCCCCCTGCTGTGTCTGGCGTGGGGAGTCTGTCCCCCTGCTGTGTCTGGTGTGGGGAGTCTGTCCCCCTGCTGTGTCTGGTGTGGGGAGTCTGTCCCCCTGCTGTGTCTGTGGGGAGTCTGTCCCCCTGCTGTCTGTGGGGAGTCTGTCCCCCTGCTGTGTCTCTGGGGAGTCTGTCCCCCTGCTGTGTCTGTGGGGAGTCTGTCCCACGCACATGACGGTGCACAGATGGTAATGCACAGGCCAGTGCTGGCAGGTTCAGGGAGTGCTGTGTGCCCTGGTGTGAGCCGCACCATGCGCATTATTCAGACTGATGCTGGTCTTCTAAGTGTCGAAGAATTTTTTGGAAATAGCTAATTTTGAACAATGTAATAATCAGCTCCCTGTTGATGGGAAGTGGGAGTTTTATGAATCTTAGTCCCTTAGCAACTTTTAACATTGCTTAGAAACCTCTTTCTCTCTGAATAGATCCCGAAAGATGAGCACATTCTCCGGTTCCTGCGAGCTCGGGATTTTAATATTGACAAAGCCAGAGAGATCCTCTGCCAGTCTTTGACGTGGCGGAAGCAGCACCAGGTGGACTACATCCTGGACACTTGGACCCCGCCGCAGGTCCTTCAGGACTACTACGCAGGAGGCTGGCATCACCACGACAAAGGTAGTGCAGACGCACAGCGTCTGTTTCTGTCCTGCTCTCTCGCCGTGTCACCGGAGACACTGGGTTGTGCACGGAGCAGGAGGGGCCTGCTCACATGGGGGATGGGAGCCCGTCCCTGGTGCAGAGAGAGGGCTGCCTTCCGCCCCAGGCACAGCTCTCTCCAGGGCCAGCCTGGCATCTCCGCCTCTCGCCACACAGCACCTGGACGCGTAGCCCCTGGGGCGGGGACTTCACGTCCTTCCTAGTGCATGCACCTGGTTTTGACTCATGAAGAATGAAGTGGGGATGTCTGGGGCGGTTTTCCGGGAGCACAGAGCTGTGGTGATAAAGGTCTTAGCGGTGGCGTTGGCCTCTGATGCAGCTCCGTCAGCACAGAGCCTCACCCCAAGCACAGGTCCGGGACAGCTGTGCACCTGCCGTAGCCGCCGCCCTCTGCGCAGGTGCAGACCCTGCAGCGCCAGCGATGGCACTGACGCCCGATCCGGATTTGCACGGCTTGGGTGCAGGCGCTGGACAGAGGCCCCGGGGCTGCCAGGAAGTGGGCTCCCGCCCCTGCTCTGGCCGTGTCCTTTCCAAGCCGAGGGGCTCCCCTGTGTGTGTGTTCCCGACTTATCGCCTGTTTCTCCCAGCTAATGCAGCGTGACTCTGGAGCCCATAGTCCTGGTGTTCAGTCCTCTTGTGCCCAGCCTTCGGGGCTACAGAGCTTGGTAGTGAGAAATGGTTCCTGGTCATCCCCGCCCTGGCCTCCGTGCACACGGTGCAGGGTCAGTGCCTTCTCTGGAGAGCCATCCAGTCCTTTTCTTTCCCATGATCCCCTTGGCACTGAGTGGCAGGAGCCTAGGTGGTGCCGACTCGGGCTGCCTCTGGGTGGCTGGCCCAGGTGATGGCGTTAGTGGGGTGTGAGCCGGACCCTCTGGAGCTCCGCCCGTGAGGGCTGCAGAGAAGCAGGGCTGATATGTGCCAGTCAGTTTGGATTTGAGGATTTCCAGACTGTTCTTGTTTACCTTGGTCCTTAGGGTGGGGACTGAAGGAAGCTGGCTTTTTAAAAATGTTGAAATTAACTTTTTAGGAACCTATAAATGAAAAAAAATTCTTTTTTAAGAAAGGAGGTTTTGAAAGTATTCTGCATTTGTAGAAAAAATACCTGTGGGCGTCAGCGCTGTGGCTCAGCGGTTTAAGCTGCCTGTGACACCAGCGTCCTGTGTTGGAGTGACATTTGAGTCCCAGCTGCTCCACTTCCAAACCAGCTCCCTGCTAATGTACTGGGGAGGCAGCCAGTGATGGCCCAAGTGCTTGGGCCCCTGCTACCCACGTGGGAGACCTGGGTGGAGTTCTTGGCTCCTGAGAAGTGAGAGTGAGAGAGAAATCTTCCATCTACTGATTCACTCCCGAGATGGTCGCAACAGCCAGGGCTGGGTCAGGCCAAAGCTGGGAGCCAGGAGCTTCTTCCGGGTCTCCCATGTGGGTGCAGGGGCCCAAGCACTTGGGCCATCTTCCACTGTTTTCCCAGACACATTAGCATAAGGGAACTGGATTGGAAGTGGAGCAGCCAGGATGTGAACTGGCAGCCCATGTGGGAAGCCGGCAGTGCAGGCAGGGGCTTGTTATGCCACAACGCAGGTCCCTTCCTTGGAGTTTTCTTGGGAAGACGTGGGCTACCTCCCCTCCACACTAGGTGGTGCTTCCGTGAGGAGCGAACTGCGGCTTGTGTGGAGCGCGGGCCACGCTGGCTTGTCGGGGCTCTGAGGGTGGAGCGCGGGCCACGCTGCCTTGTCGGGGCTCTGAGGGTGGAGCGTGGGCCACGCTGGCTTGTCGGGGCTCTGAGGGTGGAGCGTGGGCCACGCTGGCTTGTCGGGGCTCTGAGGGTGGAGCGTGGGCCACGCTGGCTTGTCGGGGCTCTGAGGGTGGAGCGTGGGCCACACTGCCTTGTCGGGGCTCTGAGTGTGGAGCGCGGGCCACGCTGCCTTGTCGGGGCTCTGAGGGTGGAGCGCGGGCCACGCTGCCTTGTCAGGGCTCTGAGGGTGTGGAGCGTGGGCCACGCTGCCTTGTCGGGACTCTGCGAGTGGAGCGTGGGCCACACTGGCTTGTCGGGGCTCTGAGGGTAGAGCGTGGGCCACGCTGCCTTGTCGGGGCTGAGTGTGGAGCGTGGGCCACGCTGCCTTGTCGGGGCTCTGAGGGTGGAGCGTGGGCCACGCTGCCTTGTCGGGGCTGAGTGTGGAGCGTGGGCCACGCTGCCTTGTCGGGGCTCTGAGGGTGGAGCGTGGGCCACGCTGCCTTGTCGGGGCTCTGAGGGTGGAGCGCGGGCCACGCTGCCTTGTCAGGGCTCTGAGGGTGTGGAGCGTGGGCCACGCTGCCTTGTCGGGACTCTGCGAGTGGAGCGTGGGCCACACTGGCTTGTCGGGGCTCTGAGGGTAGAGCGTGGGCCACGCTGCCTTGTCGGGGCTGAGTGTGGAGCGTGGGCCACGCTGCCTTGTCGGGGCTCTGAGGGTGGAGCGTGGGCCACACTGGCTTGTCGGGGCTCTGAGGGTGGAGCGTGGGCCACGCTGCCTTGTGGGGGCTCTGAGGGTGGAGCGTGGGCCACGCTGCCTTGTGGGGGCTCTGCGAGCCGCTCCCCCAGCTCCCCCGGCTCCCCCGGCTCCCCCCATCCAGGTCTCCCACGAGTGCCGACGCTGTCTTTTCTTCCCTTTCTGCAGACGGGCGGCCGCTGTACGTGCTCAGGCTGGGCCAGATGGACACCAAAGGGCTGGTGAGAGCCCTCGGAGAGGAGGCCCTGCTGAGATACGTGAGTGTCCACTGCGGGTTGCCGGGCCCCGTGCCAGCCTCACGCTGCTCTCTCTGCTGGTGGCACTGGCGTGTTGCCACCGACCTGTCCTGACGGGTCGCCTGTGTTACTAGAGGAGAAACTAAGATCTCAGGGAGGACGCGCAAGTTGTGCAAGTGTTTCTCGCCGTGACAGCCTCAGAACAGCACCGACTGTGCTCGGGCGCCTCCCTGGGGCCTGGTCCTGCACCCGCCGCCCCACTCGCTCTGAGACCTCTCCCCGCCCTCCCTCCCCGGCTCTGAGACCTCTCCCCGCCCTCCCTCCCTCCCCGGCTCTGAGACCTCTCCCCGCCCTCCCTCCCTCCCCGGCTCTGAGACCTCTCCCTGCCCTCCCTCCCCGGCTCTGAGACCTCTCCCCGCCCTCCCTCCCTCCCCGGCTCTGAGACCTCTCCCCGCCCTCCCTCCCTCCCCGGCTCTGAGACCTCTCCCCGCCCTCCCTCCCGCCTCTGAGACCTCTCCCTGATCCTCCCGCTCCCGCGCTCGCACTGGGCTAGCGGCTGCCGTCCGCTCCCGCGCTGCAGGCCCGCTCTGCGCTGCCCCTTCGCCCACGGCAGCCCCGGCGCTGGCAGCTGCCCCGCCCTCCGCAGAGGGACGTGGTCCTTGAGTTTAAACAAAAACGCGAGCTTTAGAGGGCTCCTCTGTAACCCATGCCTTTGTCTTGGAAGCCCCCGTCGCGGGCATTTTGTGGGGTGTGCTGTTGGCCCGAGGCCGTCTCTCAGGTGCACGTGGAGGTCTGGGGGGCTTCTCCAGTGGGGGAGTTGGGGCCTCTCCTGGGCCGCGTGCGGAGCCTGCTCTGAGGCGGCCCCTTCGGGAGCTCCCACACTTGGCGCTTATCTCCTGCTGCTCCCGGTGCCTGGTTCTGAGGCCAGCGCCAGCTCGTGTCCCCCGCTCGTCCGGCGGCTCCTCTGAGGGGCTGGCTGCTGCCCTTGCCCTTGCCCTAGGACGGCGCCGGTTCTTTCTCCGGGGAGAACGACAGTGTCTACGTGGACGCCACGGGAAGCTTCCGTGGCCAGTGTCTGGTTGGCAGGGACGGCATGCCCTGTGACGGACCCCTCCACGGCGTGGAGCAGCGCCGCTGTCCCGCGCACTCACGCCAGCCCCCCCCCTTCTGTGCGCAGGTGCTCTCCATCAACGAGGAGGGGCTGAGGCGCTGTGAGGAGAACACCAAGGTCTTTGGCCGGCCGATCAGGTGCGTGTGGGGTTGGCTTCCCCCCAGCTGGCTAAGCTCTCGCGGGCTTTCAGAGGCCAGATCTGGCAGTTTGTGCATTGCAAGACCTCCGAGAAGGTAGAGTAATACGGCATCGTGGAGCGAGAGTCACTGGGCTTAGTTTTTTTTTTTTTTTTTTTTTTTAAACATTTATTTATTTGAAAGGCAGAGTAATAGGGAGAGAGAGAGGTCTTCCATTGCTGGTTCACTCCCTGAATGGCCCCTAAGGCCAGGGCTGGGTCAGACTGAAGCCAGGAGTTTCTTCCAGGTCTCCCAGCTGGGTGCAGGGGCCTAAACTCCTGGGCCGACCTCCACTGCCTTCCCAGGCGCGTTAGCAGGGAGCTGGATTGGAAGTGGAGCAGCTGGGACTCGAACCTGTGCTGGCATGGGCTGGGCATCACAAGCAGAAACTCAGTCCCAGCGCCAGCCCTGGATGTGGGAGTTTGGTCACTGAGTGTTGGCCTCTCAGGTCAGCCTGCACGGCTCTTGGAGCCCCAGCTTGCAGCTTGTTTGCGTGTTTGTTTCGGGCCCACCAACTGCAGTTACTCCGTTCGTCAGCCACCCTTGTAGTGTGGTGGACTGTCCTCAGATTGCACGGCGTCCCAGGCTAGCGCCGAGAGGACGTCAGACGGGACAGCTCCCCGGGGCGGGGACTCTGGCTGCTTTTCTGTTCACAGCCGTGCTCAGCGCCTGGGCCTCACTCAGTAAATATTTGCTGAAGAGTGTGTCAAAATGCCAGGTGCGTGCCCTGCTGCCGGCAGGTCGGGGCGGCGGCTCAGCCTGCCAGGGACAGCGCCCGTGGCCTGGCTGGCCCGTCCAGATGGGGCTTCCGGGGGCCGTCAGGGAGCCAGCGCCTGCCTGAGCGCTGCAGAGACTCTGTGTTCCACCCGAGGAGGCAGAGCACGAGTGCACAGCCCTGGCGCCCAGTGCTGCCTGATGCACGGTGCAGAGCGAGAGCTGAGCCCCTCTCCACCCGCCCTGCAGCTCCTGGACCTGCCTGGTGGACCTGGAAGGGCTGAACATGCGCCACCTGTGGAGGCCGGGGGTCAAGGCCCTGCTGCGGATCATCGAGGTGGTGGAGGCCAACTACCCCGAGACGCTGGGCCGGCTGCTCATTCTCCGCGCACCCAGGGTCTTCCCTGTCCTCTGGACGCTGGTGGGTCACCACGCTGTCAGCCAGGGTCTTCCCTGTCCTCTGGACGCTGGTGGGTCACCACGCTGTCAGCCGGGGTCTTCCCTGTCCTCTGGACGCTGGTGGGTCACCACGCTGTCAGCCGGGGTCTTCCCTGTCCTCTGGACGCTGGTGGGTCTCCTGCTGTCAGCCAGGGTCTTCCCTGTCCTCTGGACGCTGGTGGGTCACCACGCTGTCAGCCGGGTCTTCCCTGTCCTCTGGACGCTGGTGGGTCACCACGCTGTCAGCCAGGGTCTTCCCTGTCCTCTGGACGCTGGTGGGTCACCACGCTGTCAGCCAGGGTCTTCCCTGTCCTCTGGACGCTGGTGGGTCACCACGCTGTCAGCCAGGGTCTTCCCTGTCCTCTGGACGCTGGTGGGTCACCACGCTGTCAGCCAGGGTCTTCCCTGTCCTCTGGACGCTGGTGGGTCACCACGCTGTCAGCCAGGGTCTTCCCTGTCCTCTGGACGCTGGTGGGTCACCACGCTGTCAGCCGGGTCTTCCCTGTCCTCTGGACGCTGGTGGGTCTCCTGCTGTCAGCCGCTGGGAAAGCGTGCAGCCTGCGTTCCGACACTGGGCCTCACGTGATCTTAGTTCTTCACTAACTCAGAGACACAATGTTTGTCTCAAAGAAACAGAAGCGAAGCTTCCGTGTCCCTAACGCTGCGCAGATGGAATTTTCTTCCGTCAGCCTCCCACTCGTAATACCGCATTGTTGTTGTTTTGTTAATTTTCATTTTGTCTGAAATGCACACGGTGGGGAGGGGGGTGCTCCGTCTGCTGGCTTACTCCCCAGATGGCAGCAACAGCCAGGTCTAGCCCAGGCCACGCCAGGAGCCCAGGACCCATCCCAGGCCTCCCGTGTGGGTGCAGGGACCCACGCCTTTGAGCCATCACTGCTGCCCCCCAGGGTGCAAGCCAGCGGGCGCTGGATCCGAGCCGGGTCAGAGCCGGGTCAGAGCCCGCGAGTTAGCACTGGAAGCAGGCACTCCCGGAGGGGGTGTGGGCTCCAGGCCGCATCGCAGCCTCTGCGCCAGGCGCCCGCCCCACCTGGTGGTCTCGCTGTGACGGCCAGCGCAGCAGACGCAGTTACGGGCCGTTCTCTGTTCACTCGCAGGTCAGTCCGTTTATCGATGACAACACCAGGAGGAAGTTCCTCATTTACGCAGGGAACGACTACCAGGGCCCCGGAGGCCTCCCGGACTACATCGACCAGGAGATCATCCCCGACTTCCTGAGCGGCGAGTGCATGGTGCGCAGCTGCCCGGGGGGGGGGGGGGGCGGGCTGGCCCGGGCCCGCAGAGCGTGTCTGTGGCCTCATTTGTTCTCGGTTTGTTGGCTGGCATCTCCCTGATCCTAGCGTAAACGCAACAGAACCGTTGCAGTGCACGCAGAATCTAGTGGAATTGTCACACAGCTCCCTGTGGGCGGGCTTCGTGACTGCGTAGCGGAGCTGGGCGTCCGGAGGTGCCCTGCTTCTCCCTGCGTCTGTCGGGGGGTGGACAGCGAGGCCTCTGGTGGGAGAGTCGCCCTCAGAACCTGGCCGCGGCCCCCACGTGCCGTCACCCGGCGCGAGCGTTGAGGAGACCCAGACTGGACGTCCACATGACGAGGCGGCGGAAGCCAGCAGGGCGTCTTCCTGAACGCTCGGAGAATTTAGAAGATGCTGGAGCTTAGGCGTCGGTCGCCAGCTTTGCTGGAGACACTGCAGGCGCAGTCAGAGTGCGGTGCAGTGAGCGAGTGATGACAGCTCCGCGGCTTCCCAGGTGCCGGGCCAGGCTCAGAGAGACCCGTGAGCCACGTGGGGACCCAGGGAAGCGCAGCTTCTGACTGCCTGGGATTGAGCGGAGGAGCCAGAGGAGCCTGGACAGGGAAGCCAGGCCTGCGCTCGGCATGTGCTGACCGCTGAGACGCACTTGGAGCGCGAAGAATTTTGGACGAGAGTTGAGCTGTCCGAGCGTCAGCCTTGCGTGGTGGCCTTCCCTCCCGTGTTGTGGCTGGGGCCGGCCGGCGTGGAGGCCACCCCGCCTCTCTGAGCCTGCGGGGTTCCCGACCCTGCCCTGGCCTGCTCTGTCCTTGCATTTGCGCTGTGCTGCCCAGGACTGGGTCTTAGGAGCTGGAACGTGAAGTCCTCACAGCGAGGTCAGTGAGGACACGGTGATGTGTTCAGGTTCTGATTCCGTGTGGCCTGTTTCAAGCAAAATCAAAATAAGTGTGTGTGTGTTTCTGGCTAGTGCTGTAGACCAGTCATTGGACTTGGTTCTCACACACGCAGCTGCGTTCACTGATTCTTTCATATCTACACACACACACACACACACACACATGCATATACATACACACATATGCACATACATACACACAAATACACATACATGTACTGCATATACAAATATACGCACATGCAAATACATACATGCACATACACACATACAAATACATGCATACACATACATATATGCATGCAAATACGTATGTACCCATACACGCAAATACATGCATACACACATACATACAAGTACATATATACATGTGTACACACAGATACATGCACGTATATACACACATACATGCATGTACAAATACACACACGTGCACATAGTACGAATGCACACAATATGTACACATACCAGTGCACATAAACACGAGTACATACACACACATACATGCATATACATACACATATATACACATACATACATACAAATACACACATATACATATACTGCATATACAAATACATGCACATGCAAATACATGCACATACACACAAATACATGTATACACATACATATACATGCAAATATGTATGTACCATACATGCAAATATATACATACACACATACAAGTACATATATGTGTGTGTACACACAGATACATGCACACACATACATGCATGTACAAATACATACACGTGCACATAGTACGAATGCACACAATATGTACACATACCAGTGCACACACATAAACACGAGTACATACACACACATACATGCATATACATACACATATATACACATACATACATACAAATACACACATATACATATACTGCATATACAAATACATGCACATGCAAATACATGCACATACACACAAATACATGTATACACATACATATACATGCAAATATGTATGTACCATACATGCAAATATATACATACACACATACAAGTACATATATGTGTGTGTACACACAGATACATGCACACACATACATGCATGTACAAATACATACACGTGCACATAGTACGAATGCACACAATATGTACACATACCAGTGCACACACATAAACACGAGTACATACACACACACACAAGTATATATGCGTGCACACACACACACACACACTTGCAAGGGAGAGCAGCAGAGCGTGCTCTCATCCGCTGGCTCACGGCTGTAACGACCAGGTCTGAGCCCGGCCAAAGCCAGGGGCCGGGAACTCCATCCTGGTCCCCACGTAAGTGGCAGGAGCCCGGCGCGTGGATCATCTTCCAGCGCCTTCCCAGGTGCGTCACAGGGAGCTGGATGGGACTCAACCCTCGCGAAGCGGCTGTAGAGAGCGAGTCCAGTGCTCTCGCCCGAGATCTTGGCAAAGCGGCTTTAACTCGGTCTCGTCTGCGAAGTTCAGCACAACACGTGGACGCCCTGGTCGAAGCTGCTCTGCCGAGCAGGGCCAGCTGCGTCGGGGCCCTGCTGCGGCCCCTGTCGGCGGCCCCTCGGCGGCCCCTCGTCAGCGCTGGGCGGCGCGGCCTGTTTGGGGCCCCCAAGGCTGGGTGTGCGTGCCCAGTGCTCACTGCTGTGTTTTCGTTGCAGTGTGAGGTGCCGGAGGGCGGACTGGTCCCCAAGTCTCTGTACCGGACAGCGGAGGAGCTGGAGAACGAGGACCTGAAGCTGTGGACCGAGACCATCTACCAGTCCGCGAGCGTCTTCAAGGGCGCCCCGCACGAGGTGCCGCCGCTGCCCTCCCCCTCCCCCACCCCCGCCCCACAGGCCCACAGCCGGGCTCTGGCCGCCCGCCGTTCCTGCGTTCCTGCTCCGTGGCTAGGGCTGCCGACACCTGTTGTTCAGGCTGGGTAACTGGAAGCATGGGGACAGCAGGTCTCCCCCAGGGTAGGAGGGAGCAGGGCGGGGCCGGGCCCTGACGCAGGTGGCGGCAGCCCACCTTCCCTTCTGGGAGGGGTTTTAACTCCCAAATTTAGTTCCTCCCTCTCACCTTCAAAGATTTATTTGTTTGAGAGACAGGTCTTCTGTCCTCTGGTTCACTCCCCAAATGGCCACAACTGCCAGGCTGAAGCCAGGAGCCAGGAAGTCCCCCGGGTCCCCTGCGTGGGTGCAGGGTCCAAGCACCAGGCGCGTAGGCAGGAGCTGGAGCAGAAGTGGAGCAGCCAGGACTCGCCCTGGCGCCTCCTGTGTGGGATGCCAGCGCCTCGGGGGGCAGCTGAACCCTCCGTGCCGCAAGGCAGCCCCTGAACTTAGTCTGCGTGGTGGTCGTCCTGAACTTAGTCTGCGTGGTGGTCGACTGAACTTAGTCTGCGTGGTGGTCGTCCTGAACTTAGTCTGCGTGGTGGTCATACGGAACAGCTTTTGTTTGTGATTGCTTCTCAAGACTGGGTCTGATTATTTATATTTTTAAGGTATTTGTTGGATTCTGTAGTTTAAAGGGACACAGAGAAACGAGTGCAGCTCTGTTTGCTGCTGCTGTGGCCGCCCTGTGTGCTGCCCATGCCCTGTCTGCGCTGGAACACGGGAGGGCCCCAGGGCTGAGTCGCCCCATCCCCCGCTCCAGCTGAGGTTCGCGGCTCAGTGTTGTCAGAGGACGGTGGTGCTGGGTACAGAGCAGGTGTTCTGTGAGCGTGTGGTGCTGGCCCAAGTCCATGCAGAGGCCAGGAGCTGACCCCTCCCTGCTTCCTGCCATGGCTGCCACCTGGCCCTGCTATCTGCCTGTCACGGCTGCGGGCACACCTCCCACGCGCCTGACGTTTGTGGGCAGGCAGGTAAGAGCGCCGTTGCTGTGGCTTGAGCGAGCAGAGGTGAACTTGGTTCTCTGTGTGCATGGCTCGTGGGGGCAGCATAGGGGCAACGTAGGGACAGCATAGGGGCAGCATAGGGGCAGCATGGGGGCAGCGTAGGGCCCGCGTGGGGGCAGCATGGGGGCAGCATGGGGGCAGCGTGGGGGCAGCGTAGGGCCAGGTGGGGGCAGTATGGGGGCAGTGTGGGGGCAGCGTAGGGCCAGGTGGGGGCAGCGTGGGGGCAGCGTAGGGCCAGCGTGGGGGCAGCATAGGGCCAGCGTGGGGGCAGCGTGGGGGCAGCGTAGGGACAGCACAGGGGCAGCATAGGGGCAGCGTGGGGGCAGCATAGGGGCAGCGTAGGGGCAGTCCCAGGTCCTGGCTGTCGTGAGGATCTTCGTGCTGACCTCTTGGAGGGCGGGAGGGAGGAGGCGGAGTGGTGGCCGTGGCTCCTGTCCATGGCGCACTTGTTTCCTCTGAGTCACAGGGCGTCTGTAAACAGAACAGAGAACGGCGCCTGTGCTTTGGGATTGAGTCAAGCCCAAGCGGAAGACCCGCCCCCTCCCCCGGTTTCCCTTTCTGTGGTTTGTTCCTGTGGCACAGCGCACTTGGGTATTTTAGGAGCGAGATCGCACCCTCATGTCTTTGGCTGATGCATGGGTCTGTTCTGGGTGCTCTGTGTCCATTTACGCGTAGAGTTATCCCAGGTGCGTGTGCACAGGAGAAGCACGGGTGCAGCGTGTCTGGCTCCGGTGTGGGCATCCGCCGGGGGGCTTGGGACAGACCAGGGGAGTCTACTGCGCACCTACAAGGAAGGCTGAATGGAACGTCGTGTGGGGAGGGCAGGAAGGAGGTGGCTCTCTCCGGGACCGATATGCTCCTGGGTGCCGCCTGCTGCCCTTGGGTGGGACTGCTGTGTTTTGTTTAAAGATTGGTTTATTTGTTTGAAAGGCAGAGTTATCTTCCATCCCCTGGTTCACTCCCCAGATGGCTGCAACGGCCAGGGCTGGGCCAGGCCAAAGCCAGGCGCCTCACTGGGTCTTGCCCAAGGACTTGGGTCATCTGCTCCGCTTTCCCAGGCCGTCAGCAGGGAGCAGCACCCCTACCCTGGGTCACAGCAGTGGCTCAGCCCTCTGTGCCACAGTGCTGGCCCTCGGCTGGGCCTTCTGTGTTCATGGAGTCCGCGGTTGAGGGACTTAGTGGTGACGGTGGCTGTGGTGGACTTGAAGGAGAGTGGCCTGCAGAGCACAGTGGGTCAGGGTGAGGGTTGTTCGTTTTTTTAAACATGTATAACATGTATTCATTCACCTAAGAAGTTAGCGTGATCTTCCATCCGCGGGTTCATTCCCCAGATGACCACAGCAGCTGGATCTGGGCCAGACTGAAGCCAGGCGCCTGTAACTCCATCCTGGTCTCCCGCATGATGGCGGGGGCCTAGATGCTTGAGTCGTTCTTTGCTGCTTCCAGGACGTTAGTAGGACTGCAGCTGGCGCGCTGGGAGCTGCGGCTTAACCGCTGTGCCACAGTGCAGCAGCAGCCCCCCCCCCCGCCCCCCCAGCGCTGACGGTTTTCTCTTTCTTGCATTTGAAAGCGGAATGTCGGAGAGAGAAGATCCTGTGTCCTCTGGTTATCTCCCTGAATGGTGGCAGCCGAGCCATCTGGGTCTCCCCCTAGGTGGCAGGGTTTCCCAGGCCCGTTAGCCGGGTGCTGGACCGGAAACAGAGCCATGGGGACTGGAGCTGGTGCGCTGATATGGGACAGTGGTGGCCCAGGCACTTGACCCACTGCGCCCAACACCAGCCGCTGGGCAGGGCTTTGTAGGCAGGTCCCGGGGAGGGTGGCACGGCTCGGCCTCTGCTGCCTCCTTGGGCGGAGTCTGCCGCCAGAGCTGTGCAGCCGCCTTGCCTCCTCACGGTGCCTGTGAACCTGCCGCGGGTCCCCTGCAGGAAGCTGCTTCCCGGTGCAGGGTCAAGTTCAGGTGTGAGCTCAGCACCCGGGGCGTCGACGTCCACCCTGCCGCCCAGCCCGTACCACGCCCGCCGCTGAGGCCGGTCCTCAGCCAGCAGCCCGCCCCCCGTGTCCCGGCCCCCCCGGTCCTCAGCAGAACCAGCTGTCGCCTCCCGGGGGCCGTGCTCACGCGTCTGCCGGCTGACGCGGCTGCTTCTCGCAGATCCTCATCCAGATCGTGGACGCCTCTTCCGTGATCACGTGGGACTTCGACGTGTGCAAAGGGGACGTCGTCTTCAACATCTATCACTCCAAGAGGTCACCGCAGCCCCCCAAGAAGGACTCCCTGGGGGCCCACAGCATCACTGGGCCAGGCGGCAACAACGTGCAGCTCATAGACAGGGTGTGGCAGCTGGGCCGGGACTACAGCATGGTGGAGTCACCCCTGGTGTGCAGAGAAGGAGAGAGCGTGCAGGTACCGTCCGCTGGCAGCCCCGCCCGGGAAGGCAGGGCCCCTGCCTCCGCCCCGGGCCGCCTGTCTGTGCAGCTGGCCCAGGGCAGACGAGCCAGGATGCCAGAAGAGCCGAGAAGGGAAGGTCTCAGCCTGGGCAGGGTCCGGACAGACCCGCGCCTGACGCCCTGCGCGTGCGTTTTCCTGAGCCGTGTGTTCAGCAAGTGGCAGGGAGAGCAGGCGCTGCAGGTGCTCGCGGCCGGGCTCAGAGACTCCCCGCGGCGTCATCGGGGCGCGAGGGGCCGCGCTCCCCACAGGAAGATCAGCCTGAGGAGGCGCGAGGGGAGCGAGCGCTTGGGCTCACGCGTGCCGAGCTGGGGGGCGTGGCAGCCCGCGGCTGACACTCAGGCGCGTGGTTCTCTGAGGGCATACGGCTGGTGTTGCTGCTGATACAGTTTCTGAGGGTGAGCCTGGGAGTGCTTCGTGGTCCTAGATGCAGACTGAATGTTTCTATCCCATTTCCTCTTTTTTAGAGATTGATTTATTTTATTTGAAAGTCAGAGTTACACAGAGAGGCACAGAGAGAGGTCCTCCATCTGCTGGTTCGCTCCCCAATTGGGCGCAATGGCTGGAGCTGCGCTGATCTGAAGCCAGGAGCCGGGAGCTTCTTCCCGGTCTCCTACGCAGGTGCAGGGCCCAAGCACTTGGGCCATCTTCCCTGCTTCCCAGGCCACAGCAGGGAGCTGGATCAGAAGTGGAGCAGCCGGGACTTGAACCGGAGCCCATAGGGGATGCTTGCACTGCAGGTGGCGGCTTTACCCACAACACCACAGCGCCGGCCTCCTATCCCATTTCTAAAGTGACGCACATTTGAGAGCCGTCACGGCCTCTGGTTCCATAGAGACTAAAGGACGGGCTTTAGAGCCACACATGGTGGCCTAGCACAGGCGGTGACGTCTGGCCCAGCCCGGGGACCTTTGCCGATCCCACCAGGCACCTGTTTACACGTGGCCGCCTCTCCACGGGGGAGACGTGGTGCCTATGGCTGTGGCCCCTCCGGTACCCCACAGAGGCCTCGGCACGGGGTGGCCGCTCGGCAGAGGGAGGAGCGGGGCTGAGCCACTTGCTGATAGTGCACCGAGCAGCAGGTCTTCGTTCCTGCGAAGTCGCTGCTGAGAGCGAGCCCGTGAGACAGGCCCAGCCGCCCGCGGCCCTGGGAGCAGGTGCCCCCAGCTGACGCCGGCTCCCTGTCGCAGGGTTCACATGTGACCCGCTGGCCGGGCTTCTACATCCTGCAGTGGAAGTTCCACAGCATGCCGGCCTGCGCCACCACCAGCCTGCCCCGCGTGGACGACGTGCTGGCCTCCCTGCAGGTGTCCTCCCACAAGTGCAAGGTCATGTACTACACGGAAGTGATCGGCTCCGAGGACTTCAGGTGCGGGCTGTGCGTGGGGGGGCTGCTGGGGGAGGAGCTCGGGGATGGGGCGGAGCCGACGGTGGCAGGTGGGGGGGCTGACCTGCTGGGGACAAGCCGCCCCACTGAGAAGCAGGGAGAGGGTGGGGGGCCCGGGGCGGGGCTCGGGGGCGGGGGCTGGGGGCGGGGTGGGGTGGGGCGGGGCTTGGGGGCGGGGCCTGGGGCGGGGCTCGGGGGGGCCCTCACCACCCCGCTGTGCCCTTGCAGAGGCTCCATGACCAGCCTGGAGTCAGGGCAGGGGCTCAGGGGCGGGGACCCAGGGCAGGGGCTCGGGTGGGGGGCTCGGGGCGGGGCTCGGGGCGGGGCTCCGGCGGGGCTCGGGGCAGGGCTCAGGGCGGGGGGGGGGCTGGGGGCGGGGCTCGGGCGGGGCTCGGGGGCAGAGGGCTTGGGGCGGGGGCTCAGGGGTGGGGATCGGGGCGGGGCCTGGGGCGGAGGGCTCGGGGCGGGGCTTGGGGGCGGGGCCCGGGGCAGAGGGCTCAGGGCGGGGCTTCGGGAGGGGGCTCAGGGCGGGGGGCGGGGACCCGGGGCGGGGGCCTGGGGCGGGGCTCAGGGGCGGGGCCTGGGGCGGAGGGCTCGGGGCAGGGCTCGGGGGCGGGGCTTCGGGCCGGGGCTCAGGGCGGGGGGGCGGGGACCCAGGGCCGGGGCTCGGGAGCGGGGCTGGGGCGGGCCCTCACCGCCCCGCTGTGCCCTTGCAGAGGCTCCATGACCAGCCTGGAGTCCAGTCACAGCGGCTTCTCGCAGCTGAGCGCCACCACCACCTCCTCCAGCCAGTCGCACTCCAGCTCCCTGATTTCCAGGTAGTGCTGCGGCGCCGGTGCCTAGCGTGCGGAGGGGACGCCGCGTCTCCGCGAACAGCCAGCCGGCGGCGCCGTGGCGCAGACTCCTGGCACCCTCTAGATAGGCCATAGCTCTGCAGGCGGTAAACGTAGTCGTGTGATCCCAAGACTCGAGACACGGGGAGTGGTTCCTGACCCTACTAACTCCATAGCCATAGATTCTGTGTGCCGTGCGCACAAAGCCCAGGCAGCGCACAAGGGCTGTCTCGAAAGAAAAGTAGTTTTTATACCAGTTAAGGGGCTGCCTTTGTCTCAGATGTTGATGCAAAAAATTTTCTAGCCAGCTCCACCTCCTCCATCAGTGCACGAATTCCTCTGACCCCTTCAGAGACGCGCCCTCCTCCTCCCGCGGAGCGCCGGCCGCCAGCTCGGGCCCCCACACCGCGGCGTGCTCCTCGCGTCTCCGTGGATGCCGGCACAGCCCTGGAGGGGCCCTCTCCTCCCGGGCCCCGGGCAGCCTGCCGGAGTGCGCCGGGTGGCGCGCCGGAGCGGGCGCAGGTGGCTCGGGCGGGGCCCCGGACACTCCCCAGGGCGCCCGGAAAGCAGCGCGGTCATTAAACGCCACTTGCTCGTTCCTCTCGCCGCGCTCTCTGGCGTTTTGTTCAGAGCCTGCACGTGGGCGGGGCATCCTCCCCCTGCGGTGCGGGGGGGTGGGGGGGGCTCCGTCTGTGGAGAGCGCATCCCCCGGGCCCAGGCCGCTCTTCCCCTCGTGGGCAGGCTGTGCCGGGTGCCCAGGAGTTCACGGCGGCCGCTTGGGAGCCCGCCGCAGGCCCGTGGTGCCGCTGCAGACGGCCCGGGGCTGCTGGGCCCTGCTTGTTTGTGCCTGGAACGTGGGCCGGGGGGGGGTGCGTGCACGTATGTGCATGTGCACGGCTGTGTGGTGCTCACGGCGTGGGGCGAGCGGAGGGTTCTGCACAGGAGCACGTCGGTTTGCCTGTGCGTTCCTTTCCAGCAGGAGCCGCGGCCTGCCCCGTCTCGTCAGGCTCCTGCTTTTGGCTTTCTATGGGAGAAGCATGTTTGTGGGTCTGTGCAGACGCCATGTAGCGTTAGCCTCTGATAGACACTGGTGTGTGTGTGTGTGTGTGTGTGGCCGTGCGGGGCGTGGCGGCCCCCCCTCTGAAGGCGTTAGGTGGGCACATGTGGCTGGAGAGCTGTGTGCAGGCCGTGCGCACCCTGCGGGGCAGGGTGGGGAGGGCCTGGGGGCGCCCCGAAGCCATCGTGGGCTGCTGGGGTGGCCGGCCCGGCCCCCGCTGTGTGCTGCCATGTCCAACGCTGTAGGGGCAGTTAGGGCCCTGTGTGGCTCTGGTCCGTGCTTCCTGTCTCCAACTGTAAGGACCTGAAGAGGGTCCCTTCTCCCTCTCTCTCCCTCCTCTCCCTCTCTCTCCCCCTCCCCCTCCCTCTCTCTCCTCCTCCCTGTCTCCCCTCTCTCTCCTCCTCCCTCTCTCTCCTCCTCCCTGTCTCCCCTCCCTCCCTCTCCCCTCCCCCTCCCTCTCCCCCCCCCCCCATGTCTCAGATGGCGATTTTGCTGACAGCTGCAAGGAAGCGCTCTACCCGGCGGTCCTCACGTGCCCAGGTGGTCCTCATGTGCCCAGGCGTTGTAGCCGGGCCCCACACCCGGCGGTCCTCACGTGCCCAGGCGTTGTAGCCGGGCCCCCTGGCTGGAGACCTGACCTTGTCAGTGGGTCCGCGTGCACAGCTTGCCCCAGAGAGGCCCAGGTGCCTGTAGGGGCTCAGAGCAGCTGGCCGCCCCCGCGGGCGACCCCTCCCAGTACTAACGAGTTTCGGGGTTTCCCTCCCAGGTTCATGATTTGCATATCAAATTCTGTAAATGTTTTGTAAACTCTGTTACCTCACTCTTGGTAATACAATACTGATTGATAGTCTTTAAAAGATTTTTTATTGTTACCGATAATAAATGTGACGCTGTTTAAAGAAAAGGATGTCTGTCTTCTCGTTGTGAGTGGGCGGCCACCCGGAGACCTGAGGCTCCCAGGGGACCTGATGGAGGGGACGCTGAGCTGGTGGGGCCGTGGGGTCGGCCGTGCCGCGCAGGTGGATTGGCCGGGGACCCGCGCTCAGAATCCCCGCCGTTCTACACAGGACCTGCTGCGGGGCTATGTATTTATTCATTTATTTCCTAAGCTTTGATTTAGAAGCAGCCCGTGGCTCACTCCCCCATGCCTGCAGCAGCTGGGACGGGGTCAGGACAAAGCCAGGAGCCGGGTGCTCCACGCGGGTCTCCCCTGCGGGTGGCAGTGCAGAGGCCGTCACTTGCTGTGTCCAGGTACATTAGCAAGAAGCTGGACTGGAAGCATGGGGCGGGGTGGGGGTGCCAGCGTCCCGGGCGGCCGTGGAGCAACGCGCCCCCCAGCCCCTCCCCCCACGCCTTCCTAAACTGCGAGGTCTCCCTGACCATCACACGTGATCCCGGCGGCAGTGCTTCTGTAGTAGAACAGACGGCTGTGTCCAGGTGCCTCAGAAAGTTCAGCGTGGCGCAGCCTGCCCGCGTTGCCATAGCCTAGCACAGCCACGCGGGTCACTGCCTCGGCGGAGCCCAGGGCTGGCTGGACGGAGGCCTGCTGGAGCCGAGCAGGGGCCGCTGCTTCCTGGCCAGGCCTGTCCTCGGTGGGACATGGGGTAGGAGCCAGCCGGGGACACCTGCCTCCGACACGGGTGACGTCCTAACCAAGGTCACCGTCTTACAGTGAACTTTGCATTTTGGTCGCAAGACAGACCCCCCACACACACACTCTTACACTCCTCAGATGCCCTCAGCTGCCAGGGTCGGCCGC
Organism: Oryctolagus cuniculus; assembly: GCF_051225735.1. NCBI lineage: Eukaryota > Metazoa > Chordata > Mammalia > Lagomorpha > Leporidae > Oryctolagus > Oryctolagus cuniculus. Next base: position 3,809,237 of record NC_142883.1, on the reverse strand, counting down.
TGAAGCCAGGAGCTCAGAACTCCATCCGGGTCTCCCGCATGCGGGGCAGGGCCCAAGTACATGAGCCATCCCCTGCTGTCTCCCAGGTGCGTCAGCAGGGAGCAGGAGTCGGGTGGAACCCAGACACCCCAACGTGGGGTAGGGGTGTCTTGAACAGTGTCTTAACCACTGCGCCCAGTGTCCCTGTCTCTCACTCACACACTCGCGTGCACACTCACATTCACACACGTGCACACTCACACACCTCCCAGCCTGCTGCTGGTGGAGAGGAGACTGGGCCTGCGCGCGACTCCCTGGCCTGCCCCAGTGTCTGTCTCACACTCACACCTGCACGGCCTGCGCGCGACTCCCTGGCCTGCCCCAGTGTCTGTCTCTCACACTCACACCTGCACGGCCTGCGTGCGACTCCCTGGCCTGCCCCAGTGTCTGTCTCACACTCACACCTGCACGGCCTGCGCGCGACTCCCTGGCCTGCCCCAGTGTCTGTCTCTCACACTCACACCTGCACGGCCTGCGTGCGACTCCCTGGCCTGCCCCAGTGCCGCTGCTGTGGTCAGCCCAGACCTGCTTCCTCCAGGCCTTTGGCTTCCCGCGGAAGCTGCGGGCGATGTGGAAAGTGAGCGGAGTTGTGAGCATCCTCTCCCTGCCGGCTGCCTCTCCCCTGTCCCAGGAAGCACCGCCCTGAGATGGGAGGTTCCAGACCGTGGTCATCGCCTGCTTCTGTTGGGCCGCGTCTGTCCTTGGCCACCCCGTGTTCCTGGCCGGATGAGGTCTCTCTGGAACTCTGGCCGAGCACAGCAAAACCCAGGGCTTTGGGAGGCAGAGGATTCTGGGAAGGTGGCAGTGGCCTCCCCACACCAAAACGACCAGCTCACAAATCGCAGAGCCTGTGGGCCACTGAATTCACTTAAAAATTGTTTTCATTTATTTGAAAGCTAGAGTTACATAGAGACGGAGATGGAGAGATGTTTTCCATCTGCTGGTTCACTCCCCGGATGTCCCCAACATCTGGGCCAGGCTGAAGCCTCCGGGTCTCCACGTGGGTGCAGGGCCCAGGCGCGTCAGCAGGGAGCTGGACCTGCTGGCTGGTGCTCACACGGGAGCCAGGGTCGCCCCGCAGGGCCTGCCCCTGGTGGCTCTGTTATGTATTCCGCTGTAATTAACCCCGTGGACGTCCCATACAACACAGTGAGGTGCTGAGGTATCCCTAGAAACCCCCAGACAGCGGGGTATGGGTATAAACCAGTAACCGCAGGATCCACGTGACCTGCAGGTTGGTGGTGTGTGGGCCGAAGGCCGTGACTGTGGACACGAGAGCCGTAGCGCCCCCCCTCCCCCCGCTGCTGCTGTGGCCCCTGGGGAAACTCAGCAGAGACCCAGATGGGGCTGGGCTCACCCGTGGGCCCCACAGCAGGCCGGGTCAGAGGCCAGCACGAGGAGGGCTGAGCCAGGGGAGACGCTTGCCCCAGACACCTGCCCGGGGCTGCCTTCCAGGAGCGGTCGCACAGGCCACAGGGGGCGTCGGCCAGCGCGGTCCTGAGCCCACGGGTTGCAGGAGGGCATTGGCCAGCACGGTCCTGAGCCCACGGGCCACAGTGGGCCGTCGGCCAGTGCCATCCTGGGCCCATGGGTCGCAGGAGGGCGTCAGCCAGCGCTGTCCTGGGCCCATGGGTCGCAGGAGGGCGTCGGCCAGCGCTGTCCTGGGCCCACGGGCTACAGTGGGGGGTCAGCCAGCGCCGTCCTGGGCCCACGGGCTACAGTGGGCCGTCGGCCAGCACCATCCTGGGCCCACGGGCAGGGTGGGAGCTGCTGCCCTGGCACGGCCACCGTGTGCTCAGGGTTTCCGTCCTCCCCGGAGAATGGGGGCAGAGAGAGAACAAAGTCTCCCCGGACACAGCCAAGAGGCAGGAGCGGGTTAACCGCTCGGGCAGACCCAGAGAAATGAGTCCAGGAAGGGTTAGCAGTGAACGGAGGCGGCGTGTCGGAATCGGCGACTGTGGCAGAAGATGGTTTATAAATCAGACGGGAGGATTGTCGGACAGGGTCTGAGGGGCCCCACGTTGAGACGCTGTGACCCGTCCTGTCCTCCCATGGCTCCAACTTTGCCCATGGGCCTGCCAGCCTGTCACCAGGACCCAGCTTCGGCAGAATGGTCGCGAGTCCTCTCGGATCCTCGGCGCTGGCCTGACCACCGCGTGTCCACGGCAGGGCACACGGGGGACCTGGCTCTGCTCCCTGAGAGGCCATAGGGAGAGCAGGAGGCAGCTCCGTCCCTGGAGGCGCCACCAAGCCCACGTGCAGTCCAGGACCCGAAGTTGTAGCTAAGCCCTGCCCCTTCCTCTTGGCAGACCAGTCTACACCCAAGGCCTGACGGTGCCCGGGCTCCAGCAAGGACCTGAAACCAAGCGACAGCCGTGGGGAGCCCTGGAGGCCGCCCCTGCCACCCCGGCCTGCAGCTCTCGGAACCGGGGCGGCCACCGGGTCTTTGTCCCTTTTAGCTCTGCCCACAGAGCCGGAGCCCTGGGGGACTTACCTAAGAGGGGGAGTGGTGGCACGGGTGCCCCTGCTGTTGGGACGGGCATGTGCCTGAATCGGCAGAGTGCCCACCCGCACCGCTGGGAGGGAGAACCAGAGAGGCCGAGCTCCCCCAGAGTAAGGGGATCCCCCGCTGACCGCGTCCAGGCCGAGCCCTGCTGTCTCCGGCCCTTGGGCTCCAAGACCGCAGGCGCCAACTCCTCACGACAGACCCCTCCCCGCCCTCCGCAGCACCGTGCGTCCTGCTGGTTGTTTGTCAGGAGAGCCGGGGCCTGGGCAGCAGGTGTGCTTAGAGGAAGTGAGTTCAATGCTCTGGAAGTCTGTCTGCCAGGCCCTGGGGTGTGCGCGAGTTTGTGTGGCTTTCCTCCCATCAGCAGGCTCATCCTTGCCACTGGAATAAAACCAGCCACAGCCACTCACACCGGCTCCTCCGGCTTGGGGAAGGTCAAGGCCACAGCCATGGGGGCAGGGGGGCAGGGGTGCAGGGGGCACGGTGCCCTGAGCAGGGCCGTGGGCACAGCCGGGCAGGGGACCTGGGCAGTGGCCTTCCCAGGCCCGGCCTCTCGTCCCAGCGCTGGGGAGGCCGAGTCCTGAGATGTGTCCCCATCTCTGTCCCCGCGCTGACCCCCCACATGGGAGGAAGTGGACCGCCCAGGGGAGCTGTGGGCACTGCGGCTCTGCAGTGGGAGGGGCTTGGCACCCCGGAGGGCCGGCCCAGCCGCCGCGGCTGCTGCAGGGAGTGCTGTCCCGGGAAAGGAGGCTGCGGAGCCTGTGGGACCCCCGGGTGCACGGGATCGGCGGAAGACAACCCCTGGGGAGGGGAGGGATGCGGCAGAGACGCCTGGCGGTCAGACCAAAGACGGTGAAGCCGTGGCATGCGGGTGACATGCGGGTGACGGGGGCCGGCGGGGAGGGAATGAAGTGCCCCCAGCGACGGCCCCTCGGCCCAGGTGCCGTGCGGGTGAGTGTCAGCTCCGGCTGTTTGCTGGGTGAGCCGCACCCCCACCTTCTGTGGGCCTGCGAGGCTGGGGCGTTTGCTCTGCGCTTGGCCCCATGGCTGTCCAGCAGAGACACGGAGCCGCGTGGAATCTGGACTGACAGGATCCCCGCAGGTCCTGGCCCGTCCCTTCAAGACTGCAGGCCGGCGCTGTGCCACCTGCAATGCCGGCATCCCATATGGGCGCCAGTTGGAGTCCCAGCGGCTCCACCTCCGATCCAGCTCTCTGCTGTGGCCTGGGAAAGCAGTGGAAGATGGCCCAAGTGCTTGGGGCCCTGCACCCACGTGGGAGACCCATAAGAAGCTCCTGGCTCCTGACTTCGGATCCATTCAGCTTTGGCCGTTGCCGCCATTCGGGAGTGAACCAGCGGATGGAAGACCTCTCTCTCTCTTTCTCTCTGTGTAACTCTTTCAAATAATTAAATGAATCTTTAAAAGGCTGATACAGCCCAGTTAAGTACCCGGCACGATGCCTGCGCCCCGTGCTGCGGTACCTGGGCCTGATTTCTGGCTCCAGCTCTTGCTGGTGTAGACCCTGGGAGGCGGTGGGAGACCACAAGTGGTCAGGTTCCTGCCACCCCCTCGGGAGACCTGGACGAAGTCTTCAGCTCCAGCCACAGTGGGCCTCTGGGGCGTGACCCAGCTGATGAGAATTCTGTCTCTGTCACCTTGTGCCTTCCAAGTGAAGGAGGAAGACACAGACACACTGTAGTCTGGGTTCTGATGGCTCAGCCTGGGGGACGCATTTCCTTTGCATTTTGAAAGAGAATGTGGGGGCCGGTGCCGCGGCTCACTAGGCTAATCCTCCACCTGCAGCGCCGGCACCCCGGGTTCTAGCCCCGGTCGGGGCGCTGGATTCTGTCCCGGTTGCCCCTCTTCCAGGCCAGCTCTCTGCTGTGGCCCGGGAGTGCAGTGGAGGACGGCCCAAGTGCTTGGGCCCTGCACCCCATGGGAGACCAGGAGAAGCACCTGGCTCCTGCCTTCGGATCAGCGCGGTGCGCCTGCCGTAGCACGCCAACCGCGGCGGCCATTGGAGGGTGAACCAACGGCAAAGGAAGACCTTTCTCTCTGTCTCTCTCTCTCACTGTCCACTCTGCCTGTCAAAAAATAAAAAGAGAGAATGTGGGGACGGGATTGTGGCCGGTAGGTTAAGCCTCTGCTTGGGACGGCTGGGGTTGTGTCCCGGCCCCACGTCCGATCCAGCTCCCTGATCTTGCACCCTGGGAGGCGGCAGGTGAAGCCCAAGTGCCTGGGGGCCCTGCACCCACCTGGGAGACCTGGCTGGGGCTCCCGGCTCCCGGCTGCAGCCTGGCGCGGCTCCGCTGTTGGGGACATTGGAGGAGTGAACCAGAGGGTGGAGGGTCGCTCGCTCATCTACCTTTTGCTCTGTTCAAGTAAATAAAAAGTATTTTTTAAAAACAACAAAAAAAAAAACTAAAGTTGAAATGTTCTGTGGCCCCTAGAAGAATGCAGGCTGTGGTGCAGGTGGGGTCGGGGGGCTCAGGGCCCGCCCCCCCGCTTCCGGACAGAGGCAGAGCTGGACAGCAGGTGACCCTGCAGCCCTGCCCTGATGCCCTGGAGCTCCCTCGGGAGCACGGCTGACCCGGCTCTGCCCACTGCCCACCCACGGGTGGGGGGACTCAAGCTGTGCATGGGGGGTGGCGCCGCCTCCCCCCTCCATGGGCTCAGGCCTGGGGGTCTGCATGGGTGCCCACTTTGTGCCCACTGGATGGTTACGGCCCAGCGCCCGAGGGAGCTGTGTCCCTAGCGCTCTGGGGAGCTGGAGGGGAGGGGGGCGGCAGGAGGGCCCTTCCCCCACTGCTGGGTTTGGGAGGCTCCGGGCCTGGGGGGCTCCCGCCCACCCCTTGGTCCTCAGGCTGCTCCCTGCAGGTAGGAGCACATCCAAGCCAATCAGCCTGGGAGAACTGTTTCCAGAAGGTTCTGAGGCCAGGTGGGGGAGCAGGCCCTGAGTCCAGCTCCACCCTTACAAGGCCCACCTTGGAATACCTGGGGGGGGCTGCCCTGCTCCCTGCCCTGGGGGAGGCGCTGACGAGGGCAGTGCCTGTGAGGGTGTGGGAGAGGCGCCGCCCCTGAGCCCTTGGCTCCCTCTGCCCAGCCCCTCCGTGTCTCCAGTCTGCGTGCAGTGCAGAACCCCAGCCCCCGGCCAGAGAGGCCACAGCTGCCTGAGGGTGGGGTCAGGGCGGGGGCCTCCCTCCCCCAGCTCCTGCAGGGCACGCACAGCATCAGTCACCCCCCAGGGTCGGCCTGGTAGGTGTGTGTTCCCGGGAGGAGAACTGTGCACTGAAAGCCGCCGGCTCCTGGTGGAGTCCGGGCAGTCTCGTTCCTAAAAGCGCCCGCTGTTTGTCAAAGGATCAGAGTGGCTGAGCCTCCGCTGGCCGGGAGCGTGGCCCAGGGCCAGGCCCCAAGGGTCGCTGCTGCCCTCGCCCCTGCCGGGCGGCCCTGGCCCCTACAGTTCCTTCTGCCCAGAATGCCCCCAGCACCCCCAAAAGGGAGCCCAGAAGCTCTTCCCCAAGACCTCGGGGGCTTCGGCCGGTCTCCTGTGCCCCTCAGGGCCGGTACAGAGTGGGGACCAGCCCAGCCACCATCAGGGACACAGCCCACCCCGGCTGAACTTGAGCTTGACCTCCCGGCTGCTTCCTTGTCCAGGTGCGGCCACCACAGGGCCCCTCCCTCCCTCCCTCCCTCCCACTGACCCCCATGCCTGGGGCTTTGTTTCATTTTGTGAACGGCATCACACAGCTCGTGTCCTGCCTGTGTCCTGTCGCGGTGACGAGGTCCCTGGGGCTGGGGCTCACAGGACAGTACTGGCTCACGTGCCACAAGCGCAGCCGTGACGGGGAGAGAGAGGGCGGGCCGGCCGGCGGGGGGCCCAGCCTCATGGAACTCACTGGCAGGAGTGGTGCCAACCCCTGCCGAGGGGGCGCCCTCTCAGCCCTCATGACTCCAGCCAGCTCAGCCCCCCACCCCCGCTGGGTACCAGGTGTCCAACACGGGAACCTCTGGGCGCCACACCAGGCCGCTGGTGAGACTTCCTCTCTGAGTTTGGGAGGGTGTTTTCAGGAGTTTTTTTTTTTTTTTTTTAAGATTTGTATACTTATTTGAAAGGCAGAGTTAGAGAGAGTGGGGGAGAGACAGAGAGAGACAGACAGATCTTCCACCTGCTGGTTCATCCGGGTCTCCCACGTCGGTGCAGGGGCTCAAGCACGTGGGCCATCCTCCACTGCTTTCCCAGGCACATCAGCAGGGAGCTGGATCAGAAGAGGAGCAGCCGGGACTCGAACCAGCGCCCATACGGGATTCTGGCACTGCAGGCAGCGGCCTTACCCACCGTGCATCTCATATGGGTCCCAATTCATGTCCCCACTGCTCCACTTCTGATCCAGCTCCCAGCTAATGGCCTGGGAAAATGAGTGGAGGATGACCCAAGTGCAGGTCCCAGGAATGGGCTTTGAAGCCATAGAACAAGGGGAGAAGTCCACGCCCCCCGTCCCTCCAGGTGCAGGGGGCAGCAGCCCACCCATCGAGGGCCTGAGCACAAGAGGTGGAGGAGGGCGACCTTGCCCTCCTGGAGGGGCCGAGACCCCTCCTCCTGCCCTGGACACCAGGGCTCTGGCTTTTGGCCTTGGGGCTCAGCACGGCGTGACCCCAGCAGCTCCCCTGGAGCTCGGGCCCCGGCCTGCACCACTGTGTCTCCATGGTCCCCGTGACCTCGTGAGAGCAGCCCTGTGCGTCCCGGCCTGCACCACTGTGTCTCCATGGTCCCCGTGACCTCGTGAGAGCAGCCCTGTGTGTCCCGGCCTGCACCACTGTGTCTCCGTGGTCCCCGTGACCTCGTGAGAGCAGCCCTGTGCGTCCCGGCCTGTACCACTGCGTCTCCATGGTCCCCGTGACCTCGTGAGAGCAGCCCTGTGCGTCCCAGTGGGCCTGTTCTCTGCACGGCCCCGACTCCCACAGCCCGGAGCCCAGGCACAGGCTCCACCTCTCACACGTGACTCCCTGGAGAGGCGCCCGTGTGGCCGCGTGACCCAGGGCTCCGCTCCCTGTCAGTGCCCGGTGGGTCCTGCGGGGTGGGCCGACCACAGTTGGATTTTTCTTCTAAGGTCTGTTTATTTATATATGCGTTTATGTGAAAGGTAGAGCGCCAGAAAGCAAGGGAGAGAGGGGGATGGGGAGGGGTGGGGGGAGGGGAGGGGGAGGGGACTGTCCGGGTCACCCCGTGGCTGCAGGGGCCAGCCTGGGCCCCCGTCTGCTGCCTTCCCGGGTGCATCACTGGCAGCAGGACCTGCCCGGCTCTCAGAGATGCCAGGGTCCCCGGCGGCGGCTCTCCCGGCAGCACGGTGCCTGCCGGCCCGGCTCGTTTGGTCGTTTGTCCACAGGAGGGCAGCGGGTTGTTTGCAGTTTTCATTTCACATAAATCTGTGGACATCTGCGTGCAGGTTTTTCTGTGCACTCAGACTCCTGCTTCGCTGGGGCTGAGCGCCCGGGACAGCAGTGCTGGGTCTCACGGTCGCTGAGTGCTTTCTAGAAGGTTCCGAGGCCAGCTTTACCCGCCGGCAGCGTCTGCTTTCCACGTGGCTGCACCCGGGTCCCCCAGCAGCGACGCGTGAGCCTCCTCGCCTGCACTTGGCGCTGCCGCTAGCCAGTTATGCCCTGCCGGTGCCTAGGGGCTCTGCGTGTTTGTGGGGCTGGGGTTTGTTATCTCCACCCTTGGGCGGGTGTGTGGTGGGGCTCCATGTGGCTGTCACCCGTCTGTCCCCACCGGCTCACTGTCCGCGTCCTCGTCAGCTCTGGGTCCTTGCTGGTGACACGTTTATTCCTATATTTTGCTCGTTTTCTTTTTCTTTTTTTTTTTTTTAAGATTTTATTTATTTATTTGAGAGATAGAGTTACAGTGAAAGGGGGGGGAGGAGAGGTCTTCCATCCACTGGTTCACTCCCCAGATGGCCGTATGGTCAGAGCTGTGCCAATCCAAAGCCAGGAGCTTCTTTTCGGTCTCCCACGCAGGTGCAGGAGCCCAAGCACTTGGGCCATCCTCCACTGCCTTCCCAGGCCACAGCAGAGCTGGATCAGAAATGGAGCAGCGGGGTCTTGAACCGGCACCCACATGGGATGCTGACGCTGCTGATGGAGGATTAACCTACTGTGCCACAACACCAGCTCCTCCTCCCTCCCTCCCTCCCTCCCTCCCTCCCTCCCTCCCTCCCTCCCTCCCTCCCTCCCTCCCTCCCTTCCTTCCTTCCTTCCTTCCTTCCTTCCTTCCTTCTCTTCCTTTCGATTTGTGTTTTTGAAGAGCACAGTGATACAGAGGGAGAGATCTCTCTGCTCTTCACTCCCCAGGCAGCTGCAATGGGCAGGACCGGTCGGTCCAGGCTGGAGCCAGGAATCTCCCACATGAATGGCAGGGTCTCAGGTTCTTGGACCACCATCTGCTGCTTTCCCAGGCCACTAACGGGGAGCTGGATCAGAAGTGGAGCAGCCAGGACTCGAATTGACGCTCCGATACGGGATGCTGGCGACGCCGGCTTAACCTTCGCCACGAGGCCGGCCCCTCCCACTGGGCTAGGTGAGGGAGGAGACCCGTGCCGTGTCACGCCTGGAGAGGTCGGGTTATTTTGTCACCACTGCAGAAGGGGCTCATCCTGACACATCCAGAGAGGTCAGAGGTCGTGGGGGAGGGGCAGGAGGTGGCCGGGTCGGCAGGGACCCCAGGAGACGGGGAGCAGCTGTGTTTGCCGTTTGGCCCCGCCCTCACCCCCACCCCCGGAAATGTTTGTGGTCCCGGCATCTGGCCAGGTTTTCTACCCCGCTTGCTTCCCCCCTGCTCAGTTCTCCCGCGTTTTCCCCTGGGCCTCCCATGGTTTGCTCTGCATTTGAAGCCCGGGTGCAGCAGGTGTGCAGCCTTGTGTGAGGAGTGAGGTGGGGATGGGCAGTGCCGGAGCCCCTGGAGAAGGCCTCTGGGGACGCACGCTGGGTCCCGCAGGCCACCTGAAGTGGGGGCAGCAGGCACAGCGGCGCCCACAGCTTCCCTGACCCCAGTGGGCAGAGCGCCCTCTTGTGGCTGGGTAGCCGGCCTTGGGACGCCCCTGCTCCCGCCTTCAGTCCACAGCCGAATGACGAGCGATTCACCTTTATTTCCTCGGTTTTTTTTGTTTGTTTTTTTTTGTTTATTTTTTTATTTTTATTTTTTGACAGGCAGAGTGGACAGTGAGAGAGAGAGACAGAGAGAAAGGTCTTCCTTTTGCCATTGGTTCACCCTCCAATGGCCGCCGCGGCTGGTGCACCGCGCTGATCCGATGGCAGGAGCCAGGTACTTCTCCTGGTCTCCCATGGGGTGCAGGGCCCAAGCACTTGGGCCATCCTCCACTGCACTCCCGGGCCACAGCAGAGAGCTGGCCTGGAAGAGGGCAACCGGGACAGAATCCGGTGCCCCGACCGGGACTAGAACCCGGTGTGCTGGCGCCGCAAGGCGGAGGATTAGCCTAGTGAGCCACGGCGCCGGCCGTATCTCCGCATTTTTAAACTCCTCTCTGGGAGCCGTGTGGTTTCAGAGTCTTGTGGGGAGATTGTGCGCTGGAGCGGAGTGGGGGCGGCCCCGTGGGGATTTCCCTCCAGGACACTGGCTCGGCCCTCTGGGCTGGGGCTGTCTCTGGGCCTGGGGGGCCAGCGCAGGGTCCCCTCCCCACTACAGCTTGGAAAGAGGCACAAAGAACGCTGGTTTCTGTCTGTGGCAATACTTGGCGCCCAAGCCCCCGTGGGAGAGGATTCCAGGCCAGGGCCAGCGTCGCTGCGGCCGCACCACGCCCACGTCCGTGCACCCGTCAGCCGGGGATGGCCGCGGGCTTGTCCAGCGCTGGCCTCCCAGCCGGGGCGCCGCTGACAGGTGGGGCAGGGCCGTCCTGCACACTGCAGCTCCGGTCTCCCTGCGAGACGCTGTCGGCAGCTGCCCCACATCCTCTGAGTTGGGGATCGCTGATGTGACGCAGGGCTGCGTGCCTTGGGGGAGGGCCCGGGGCCCAGAGCCACACGGGGAGCCCGTGGCCGGGAGCTGTGATGCGCGTGGCGCTCGTGGAAGGTGCCCCCGGGACTCCTCCAAGGTTTTGCTGTCCCCTCGACGCCCCTGAAACCGTGACTGCTCAGACCAGGCCGATGTCAGTTTCCTTGGCTGTGCAGAGCCTGGTGTGCGCGCACCCTGGCCTGGGCAGAAGCTGTATCCTGTGGCGCGTCCGGCCTCGCCTCTCCCCAGCCCAGCTCTGCACGCAATGGCTGTGGGCTCAGCGGCTTCTCCCAGGGGGCCGTCCCCGCCCAGGGCTGCACATCAGGCTCCAGGCCCCGCGGGCCATGCGGGCCACGTGGCAGAGGGCTCACCTCCCAGTAAAGCCGGTGTTCGCACAAGCGCCTGGCGCGTGGCCGCTCGGCACCGTCATCACCGTCATTGTCACCAGCAAATGCTGAAGCCCCGCGCCCGGGTGCACCGCGTATCCGCGTGCTCTGGGCAGAGCCCTTGGGAACGAGCGCCAGATCTCCCGTGATTGCTTCTGGGTGTTCTCTGGATTGCGCACGGGGGGACTTTTCTTAGAGCCCAGACACGTTGATTTGGGAGTTGGGGAGAAGAGTGTGTGTGTGCGCATGCGTGTGCATGTGCGTGTGGGCACCTGGCCACAGGTACCCTGAGGGCTGAGTGTGCCTCTCCTGGGACACGCTGTGTGACCCGTGTGTGGATGCATCCCATTTTATGACCCTAGAGTCAGCGCCACACGCACGATGTGCGGACCTCAGGGAGCGCCGGGCAGCGGGCAGCCCCTGTTCCCCCGCCTCCCCCACCCCCAGCTCCACCCTGCAGCCTCGCGTCCAGGCCCGGTCCTGCCTCTGGACAGCTGGTTACCGTGAGCGGGGCTGATGGCCACAACCTTTCTGTGCATGCTTCCTTTGCGCGGGCCGGCGCGGGCCAGTGCAGGCCGGTGGGGCTCCAGCCGTCAGCCCTGCCCAGGGCCAGGCGCACGGCCTTGGAAGTCCCCAGGCCCCTCCAAGGGTGGACAGAGGAGGCTGCCACGGGGAGGCCTTAGCCTGAGAGCTGGCGCTGACACAGCGATGCGGCGACGACTTGGCTGTGCCGGTGACGAAGACCCTGAGGACTCAAGGCCTTCCCATCATGCTCAGGGCCCCGGGGGGCCTGTGGGAGCGGTGTTTTCCCCTGGGAGATCCTCACCCCACCCCCACCCCACCTCAGCAGGCACAGGCCTGGTGCCTCCACTGCCTGCCAGCTCCCTGTGGCTGCTGCCGGAGGGAGCCGGAGGGGGTGGGGCAGACAGGGCGCCCCAGGTCCTGACGTCCCCAGCTCAGGGTGTGCAGGGCGCAGCCCAAGGACCTCACCTGGCCCCTGAAGAGCCAGCCCTGTCCTTCCGGCGTGAGAATTTGTTTTGGAGCCTCTGCGGGAAGGTGGTGGGTTTGGGAGTACAAGGGTTGGGGGCGAAGCTCTGCCCCGGACCCCAGACTCCAGCCAGCTCCCTGAGACCCTTGGGAGCAGTGTGCAGGGGGGCGGCTGCGCAGATGGGCGGGGCCTCAGCCAAGTAGTCTGGGGGCAGAGAGCTCAGAGCTAGAACAGGGGCCAGGGTGGGGAGGGGAGCGAGGGAGCAGCCGACCCGGGCGGGGGTTTCACCGGCGAGGCCTGGGTGGGTGGGGAGAGGACCAGGGGCTCCGCGGGGCCCTGGTTAGGAGCTGTGTCTGTCAGCCCTGTGCCCGTTGTGCTGAGTGACCGGTGGCCCGGGGACCCTGTCACCCCCTGCTCCAAGGTGGAGGCCGTGGGTCGCCCACAGTGGTAGCAGGGCCCTGGCGCACACTAGGGGTCCCGGCGACCCGGCAAGCCCAGGCTGGCCCAGGCTGGCCCAGGCTGGCCGTGGCAGGAGAGCTCAGCTGCTTGGGTGGTGCACTGCGCGCTGCTGCTGTCCGCGTCACAGCCTTCTGACCACCTGGCTCAGTGCCGGTCAGGGGACGGCCTGAAGGCCACGGGCAGCACCGGTATGGCCCTGCCCTTACAGGGAGCATCCCACAAGGTGGCTGGCCCTGAGCTGGGGTCGCCCGCAGCCCAGGGGCACCGGAGACCTGGGGTGTGTGTGTACATGCATTGTGTGTGCATCCTGTGTGCATATATGTGCCTGCCTATGTGTACATGTGTGTATACGGTAAGCATTGCCTTGTGCATGCATCTGTGTGTGCGTGGGTGTGTGCACACATTCGTGTATTTGTGTACATGTCTACGTGGCTGTGCGTGTATGTCCGTGTCTGCGTGTGGGTGTTGGCATGTGTGCTGCATGTGTGTGCATGTGTGTGCACGTGTGCCGGTAACTCCGGGAAGTCACTGCTCTCCACCTCTTTCTGGTGACCTGTCCTGCTGTCCCTTTGTCTCTTCCTTGGAGCAGGGAATGACGGGGTCCCCGGCCCGCCAGTCACTCAGCACAGCCAGCACAGGGCTTGGACATAGTTCCTAACCAGGGCCCCGACTGAGCCCGGTTCCTCTCCCGCTGCCCCTCTAAGCAGCCCTGGGGCCAGCGATCCTTCAGGGGAGACCCGAGGGGCCCGGAGCCACGGCAGGGACTTGAACACACAGCACGGCTGCCTGAGGCCAAGTGTGTGCGCTGCTCCGAAACCCGGGTGTGTGGGAAGGGGAGGGTGGGGGTGGTCTGACACGAGCAGTGCCCCCTACACCTAGAAGGAGGTGACGCCCGGGTGGGCGCCTGCTGGGGACAGGATCTGTGCGCTGGAGCCACCGGATTCATTCCAGAGGTGATGGCGCCACCTGCTGGAGCTCCCGTGTCCACGCACAGGGCTGATGGCTGCGGCTCTGGGCCAGGTCGAAGCCAGGAGCCAGGAGCTTCCTCCCGGTCTCCCACGTGGGTGCAGGGGACCAAGGAGTTGGGCCATCTTCCACTGCTTTCCCAGGCCACAGCAGAGAGCTGGATCGGAAGTGCAGCAGCCGGGACTCGAACCAGTGCCCACATGGGATGCCGGCACTGCAGACAGCGGCTTTACCCGCTCCGCCACAGCGCGGGCCGCGAGTGAGTTTCTTGTACCTGGTGCACAGATGGCTCCTCTTGCAGCCCACTCTGCAGTCTGACTGTTCCCTGGTCTGTGCAGAGCACCGGCCTGCAAGGCTGACTCCCATTTTACTATTTTTTTTTTCTGTTTATTTCCTGTTTCTCCCGTCTTCCGTTCCTGCGGCGTATTTTTAGGATTCCGTCTTGGCTTACTTAGAGCCTTTGAGTGTGTGCTGCGTGGCCTTCTCAGCGGCTGCTCTGGGCTCGCACAGGTTTCCCACGTCTGCTGCCACCGGTGTTTCTGCACTTTAAGTGACCCCGTCACCCTGCGTTACTTCTTCCCTTATTTTTAATTTTTTAAATTTATTTTATTTTTGACAGGCAGAGTGGACAGTGAGAGAGAGAGACAGAGAGAAAGGTCTTCCTTTTGCCGTTGGTTCACCCTCCAATGGCCGCCGCGGCCAGCGCGCTGCGGCCGGTGCACCGCGCTGATCCGATGGCAGGAGCCAGGTGCTTCTCCTGGTCTCCCATGGGGTGCAGGGCCCAAGCACTTGGGCCATCCTCCACTGCACTCCCAGGCCACAGCAGAGGGCTGGCCTGGAAGAGGGGCAACCGGGACAGAATCCGGCGCCCCGACCGGGACTAGAACCCGGTGTGCTGGCGCCGCAGGCGGAGGATTAGCCTAGTGAGCCGCGGTGCCGGCCAACTTCTTCCCTTTTAAATGCCAGTACCAGGGCCGGCCCTGTGGTATAGCGGGGATGCCTGTGTCTCAGAGTGCCTGGCTCAAGTCCTGGCCACTCCTCTTCAGACCTGGCTTCCTGCAGGTGCACCTGGAAGGCAGCAGGTGGCGGCTCAGGCAGCTGAGCCCTTGCACCCACATGGGAGACCCCAGTGGAGTTCCTGGCTCCTGGCTTTGACCTGGCCCAGCCTGGCTGTTGTGGGCCTTTGGGGAGGGAAGCAGCCAGTGAGAGACCTCCCGTCTGTCATCTGTCTTCCACATCATCACATCTTTTTCGACAATAAGTATCATAATCTTGAGTATCAGACCTGGGTGCCTGAGCCTGGGGCCCTGGGGGGAGCAGTCTTCAAACACTTCGAAGGGACAAAGGCCCTGGGGCCCGGAAGCTTTTCCTGTGTGGAGCCGAGGGCCTGGTCGCACGGGTCTGGCCCCGGGTCTCAGCCAGCGCACAGCCTGCAGGGCTCGAGCCTTCTCGACGGGGCACCATGGGTGCTGTGGGATCCTGGGCCACGTTCACTCTCCCATGGCACATCCTGTGGGAGGCGGCTGGACCCCACTCACAGGCCCCCTGCCCCCACCAAGAAGCTGGAGAGAGACAGAGAGGGGAGAAACCCCCTTGGCAGGGACCCCTGGAGGCCAGACCCCACAGTGAGGCCTCTGGCCCCCCACGGTGGCCCCAGCAAGGATGAGGACCAGCTGGGAGGGTGAGAGCTGGGAGCCAGCCCCATGGGCCCCTGAGACCCCAACCCCGCTCTGTGCTCAGGGGCTGAGCCTGCCCAGTCCAAAGCCTGGAGGGGGACCTGGGGGTCTTGGGGTGGATCCCAGGCCGGGGGCCAGGTCGGCCACAGCCTTTGGTCCAGGGCCTGCCGCCCACGCCCCTGACCCGGCGTCCAGTTCTCTCCCTCCTGCTGTCTTCTCCCATCCACAAGGGGCATCTTGGTGGACCCAGCCCTGGTGGGGGCGGGGGCAGGGCCCCGGGGAGGGAGCACACAGGTGGATCAGCCCCGTCCTGCTGCTGGCCAGCCCACACACCCTCATCCCAGCTCAGCCTGGCCCAGGAACATGAACCCTGGAAGGTTTCCAAAGCTGGGATGTGCGCGGGGCCTGTCTCTCCCTGCGTGGGCTTCCGGCCGGGGCACAGCGTGGGGGGGGGCAGGCCGGGGAAGAGGAGGCCTCTCTCAGCTGCCAGGGCCCAGCCGCTACCCCTTGCCCACCCTCTTTCCTGCTAGGGCGTCGGTGGCCAGCCTGCTCCCAGGCCCCTGGCATCGCCGTCTGGGGCCCGTCCCTTCCCAGTGGGTATTTAGGCTCCTCGTGGGTCACCAGGCGCCCACCTTCTCCACCAACCTGTGATTTCCCAGGGATGGAGTCACTGGTGGACACCCCCTGAGCCCCTGGGTCCCCGCCTGGCGAGGAGGAGCCTGGGGACCTCTTCCCAGGAGGCCGTGGCCGTGTGGAAGTCTGTGGGTGCACAGGGCGGGGCCCCCCTTGCCCTGCCCACAGGGGCTCCCGGGGGCCTGGGATTTAGGGTGCAGCTGGAAGCAGACATTCAGGACAAGCACTGGGTGCAGATAAGCAGGAGGGGGGCGGGGAAGGGAGGCCACAGGAGCGCGGCCCAGCTGCTGGCCGCTCCCAGGCTTCCGGCCCCCAATCTGCGATGGGATGAGGCGTGCGCGAGTGCACGTGCGGTGAGCTCCAGGGTGTGCCAGGCCCTCGCGGGGGGTACCCTGGGCCGGTGCTTCCCTGCCCAAGCCCAGAGCGGGCATCCCAAGACAGCAGCTCGGGCCGGGCCAGGGCCCGGGTCCTCTCCTGGGCGCTCGCTGAGCCTCGGGGCCCGGCCTGCGTTGGCAGAAGGGAGCACAGGGCTCTTGGGTGGGCTTGGCCTGTGCTCTGCCGTGGTACAGGGCAGAAGCCTGGCTGGTGCTGCCAGGGCGAGGGCGGGGTGTGTGGCACTCATGCTGCTCCGCCAGCGTCTCCCAGGGCAGAGGGCGTCAGGTGTGGAGGAGACTGGGGGAGAGGCAGGTGGGAGGCGCCTAGGAGGGCTTGTTCCCCAGGCAACAGGGAAGCCGCAGGTGCAGCTGGATGGGGGGGGGGGAGCTCCATGGAGGGAGGGAGGGAGGGGAGAGGCTGGGAGGGGAGGGGCCAGGAGGGGAAGGGCGGACCCACCCCTGCCCCCTGCAGCTCGGCGTCAGCTTCCAGGTTGAGGTTTTGATGTGGACATTCCAGACTCCACTCGGGTGTCTGTGTGGGCCATTTCTGCCTCTCCTGTCTGTCTGTCTCTATCTCTGGCAGCCTCTGATTCTCTCTACCCTGGGCTGCGGCTTTGCTACAAAGTCTCCATGCACAGATGCTTGCTTGTCCTCTGGCTGAAGACCCAGTTCTCTTTTTGGTTTTGAAAAATCTCAGCCCCCAACACCGCCATCCCATAGGGGCGCCAGTTCGAGACCCGGCCGCTCCACTTCCGACCCAGCTCCCTGCTATGGCCTGGGAAAGCCGCAGAAGTAGCCCGAGTGCTTGAGCCCCTGCACACACATGGGAGACCCAGAAGCAGCTCCTGGCTCCTGGCTTCAGCCTGGCTCAGCCCTGGCTATTGCCGCCATCTTGGGAGTGGACCAGCGGATGGAAGCGTCTCTCTCTCTCTCTCTCTCTCTCTCTCTCTCTCTCTCTCTAGCTCTGACTTTCAAATAAATGAATAAATCTTAGAAAAGTCTCAGCCACTGTTGCGCTGACATTGGCCTTGCCTCAGTCCCTCGTTCCCACCTGGACGCCTCCATCTGTCCTCGCTGCCCCCGTCACTCCTCACTCTGGCCGTTCGTCCGCTCCATCCGAGCGCCACTCCCAGGCGCATCTGCCCACGCGGCCCTCCCTGCTCCCCAGGCCCAGTCCGTACACGCTGTCACTGAGTTCAAGTGCAGGCACCATACCTTCAGGGGCGGGCGTTGCGTCCGGATTTTAAGACCTCTTAAAACACCCACGTCCCGGATCAGAGAGCCCGGGTTCGAGTCCCGGCACCACTTCTGTCTCCAGCTTCCTGCCACGCACCCTGGGAGGCAGCAGTGATGGCTCGAGGAGCTGGGTCCCTGCCACCCCCCGGGAGACCTGCAGGGAGCTCGGGGCTCCAGGCTCCTGGCTCAGGCCCCGCTGTTGCGGGCATCTGGGGAGTGAACCAGCAGGTGGAAGACCTCTCTCTCCTCTCCCCCCTCCCCCTCCCTCTCCCCTCCCCCTCCCTCTCCCCTCCCTCCCCCTCCCTCTCCCCTCCCCCTCCCTCTCCCCTCCCCCTCCCTCTCCCCTCCCCCTCCCTCTCTCCTCTCCCCTCCCCTGTCCCCTCCCCTCCCCTCCCCCTCTCTCCCCCTCCCCTCCCCCTCCCCCTCCCTCCTCCCCCTCCCCCTCCCTCCTCCCCCTCCCCTCTCCCTCCTCCCCCTCCCCTCTCCCCCCTCCCCCTCCCCCTCCCCTCCCCCTCCCCCTCCCTCCTCCCCCTCCCCTCTCCCTCCTCCCCCTCCCCTCTCTCCTCTCCCCTCCCCCCTCTCCTCCCCCCTCCCCTCTCCCTCTCCCCTTCCCCTCTCCCCTCTCCCCCCTCCCCCTCCCTTCTCCCCTCCCCCCTCCCCTCTCCCTCTCCCCTCTTCCCTCTCCCTGACGTCCTTGCCCTCGTGTGTGTGTGGGGGTCAGGTTGGAGTAGACTCTCTCCCCCCTCGTGTGTGTGTGTGTGTGTGTGTTGGGGTCAGGTTGGAGTAGATTCTCTCCCCCCTCGTGTGTGTGTTGGGGTCAGGTTGGAGTAGACTCTCTCTCCCCCCTCGTGTGTGTGTGTGTTGGGGTCAGGTTGGAGTAGATTCTCTCCCCCCCTCGTGTGTGTGTTGGGGTCAGGTTGGAGTAGACTCTCTCTCCCCCCTCGTGTGTGTGTGTGTTGGGGTCAGGTTGGAGTAGACTCTCCCCCCCCCCTCGCTCCGTCTCTCCGTCTCTCCGTCTCTTCCCTCCTCATCTCCTCTCCCAGAGCGGCCTCTGCTGGTGTCTCCCCTCCCGCCTCCCTCCCCCGGAGCAGCCAGTGCTCCCAGCTCCTGGAGGGTACTGGGGCTCCCCGGGCGTTACGGCGTCAGAAGCTGCGGCCCCCTCTTCCCCCGCCACTGCAGGTGCACAGCTGAGACCCCGCCCTGCCCCTCGCAGAGCTGGGCCGGCTCCAGGCCTCGTGTCTCGTGCCTGTCACATGGAGACCGTTATCTTAGGGTTCGTCTCCTCCTCCTCCTCCTCCTTCTTCTTCTTCTTCTTATTGTGGCTATATCTTTTCATTTTCTTTGTTTAAAGTGTATCTGTGTTTGCTGTGTGGGGTGACTTGAAGATGGCTTCTTTTAATGCTTTAAATATTTTCTTTTATTGGGAGAACATTAAAAATAGAAAACCAGTGTCACTTTTCAGCTTCCTGGAATGCAATGGGTTTGAAGGTTAATTTTAAAAAAAAATAAAACCTCATCAAACTGACCCAAATGTGAGCTCAGCCGAAGGCCCCCGCCCCCACCCTGGGGTGGGCGCTGCCAGCTGCAGACGACCCACAAAGAACAAGTCCCTGTTCCCTCGGCAGAGTGGGAGGTGATAAGAGGTCCTTGCCTTGCGAGATGCACTGCGCCGGGTTCCCTCTCCCGGAACCCTCTTGGCTAGTTGAAATTACTGCGAATTTTTGATAAACCCTTTTACTGAATCATAGCATTGGCAGAAAAATGCACGCGTGTAAGGGTGCGACTGACCAGCCTGCACACGTGGGCTCACCTGTGCACCGTGGCAACTGTGCATGTCATGACTCGGAGAATGAAAGATCAGAGAGGGTAAGTGACAGCTCCCGGGGGCCCAGCTGGCAGGGTCCCAGGCCGGGAATGGCCCTGAGCACTTGACGCAGCTGGGGAGGGGGACTGGACAGAGCAGGTGCCACCTGGACACGAGAAACTGCCGCAAAGTCAGCAAGCCAGGAGGAGGCTGCGGGTGGGGGAGCCCTGGGCAGGCCTGGGGAGCCCTGGGCAGGCCTGGCCCGCTGGCTGTGGGGCTGGGGAGCCCTGGGCAGGCCTGGGGAGCCCTGGGCAGGCCTGGCCTGCTGTGGGTGGGGCTGGGGCACCCACGTTACCTCCCCAGTCTGGCGGGTTTCACAGCCCAGGATTTTTTTTTTTTCTTTTTAACTGGATGCTGGGGGCTGGCGCTGTGGTGCACTGGATTAAGCCACCACCTGCAGTGCCGGCGCCCCATGTGGGCGTTGAATCGAGTCCCTGCTGCTCCACTTCCGATCCAGCTCTGCTGTCGTGTCTGGGAAAGCAACAAAAGATGGCCCCGGCACCCACGTGGGAGACCCGGATGGATTCCAGGCTCCTGGCTTTGGTCTGGTCCAGCTCCAGCTGTTGTGGGCATTTGGGGAGTGAACCAGGGATAGAAGATCTCTCTCTGTAGCTCCGTCTTTCAAATAAATAAGTAAATATTTTAAAACAAAACTGGAGGCCTCCAGACAGGCTTCCGAGGTTCTTATTTTGCCGGAAATACATCTTTTTTTTTTTTCTTTGACAGATAGAGTTAGACAATGAGAGAGAGAGAGAGAGACAGAGAGAGAGAGAGAGAGAGAGAGGTCTTCCTTCTGTTGGCTCACACCCCCCCCCCCCCAAATGGCTGCTACGGCCAGAGCTGCACCGATCCAAAGCCAGGAGCCAGGTGCTTCTTCCTGGTCTCCCATGCGGTGCAGGGCCCAAGCACTTGGGCCATCCTCCACTGCACTCCCGGGCCACAGCAGAGAGCTGGCCTGGAAGAGGAGCAACCGGGACTAGAACCCGGGACTAGAACCTGGTGCCCATATGGGATGCCGGCACTGAAGGCAGAGGATTAATCAAGTGAGCCATGGCGCCAGCCCCCAGAAATACATCTTTTTTTTATTTAAAAAAATTTTTTTAAATTTTTTGACAGGCAGAGTGGACAGTGAGAGAGAGACAGAGAGAAAGGTCTTCCTTTTGCCGTTGGTTCACCCTCCAGTGGCTGCCGTGGCTGGCGCGCTGCGGCCAGCGCACCGCGCTGATCCGATGCCAGGCGCCAGGTACTTCTCCTGGTCTCCCATGGGGTGCAGGGCCCAAGGACTTGGGCCATCCTCCACTGCACTCCCGGGGCACAGCAGAGAGCTGGCCTGGAAGAGGGGCAACCGGGACAGAATCCGGCGCCCCGACCGGGACTAGAACCTGGTGTGCCGGCGCCGCAAGGTGGAGGATTAGCCTAGTGAGCCACGGCGCCGGCCCAGAAATACATCTTTTAAAAGAGATGCACTCCGGGGCCGGCGCTGCAGCCTAGTGGGTAAAGCCGCCACCTGCAGTGGTGGAATCCCATGTGGGTGCCATTTGAGTCCCGGCTGCTCCACTTCCGATCCAGCTCTCTGCTAATGTGCTTGGGAAAGCAGCAGAGGATGGAGCAAGTACCGGGGCCCCTGCACCCAGCGGGAGACCCGGAGGAAGCCCCTGGCTCCTGCTGGCTCAGCTCTGGCCGTTGCAGCCATTTGGGGAGTGAACCAGCGGATGGAGGACCTCTCTCTGTGTCTCTCCCTCTCTCTCTCTCTTAACTATGCCTCTCAAGTAAATAAATAAAACTTTAAAACAAACAACAGTAATGAATATTTTTTAAAAAGTCACGCACTCCTTGCTGTCACCACCAGTTTATTTTTAAGGATGGCCTCACACATCCGCGTGCGCACAGCGGAAGGAAGACCTGGCAGGGGGAAGACCGGGCCCCTGTGTGTCTTCCGCTTTACCCAGACCCTCGGCACTGCCTCTGCCCTGCACAGTGAGGCCCGTCCCCCGCCTGCCCAGTCCTCCCGGCCTTGGGGCTTCCAGAACACACCAGGTAAATGTGGATTTCAGGTCAACAATTTTTTTTTCTAGTATAAGGACGTCCCAAATATGATGTTGGGGCCACACCAGGGGCACTTTGGGAGCCCGAGGAGGACAGAGCAGAGCTGCTAAGGACGCCCAGAGGTGACGCCCATGGTTGCGGGGGTGGGGGGGAGCTGCACGGCCCCGCCCCCGAGCATGCAGCCCCTGGATCGGCCAAGGGCACCTGCAGCTGCACCCCCGGGGGCTCCCACGTTTTCAAAGACAGCGAATTAACATTTGCTACCCCTGGAGATGTGAGAGGCGCCCACCTGGAGGCCCTGCCGGGGCCCGGCCACGTGGGCTGTGTAGGGCTGGGCCCCAGCGGGCTGGTTCCCAGTCTTCATCCAGCGCCTGCACACGGCACTGAGGCCGGCCGGCCGGCAGGGTCCGTGACGTGACCCCAGCCGGGCTCCCTGCCCTAAATCGCCGTTGACAGAAGCACACGCCGACCATCAGTGCAGGCTGGGGGCAGCGTGTCCCCAGCTCAGGAGGAAACTGGGGGCCTCGGCGAGGCCAAGGGGCGGGTCTGACCCAGGGCAGACTCGGGATTTCGGCCCCCACCGCCCCCGGAACCACGGTCCTGAGCCCAGAGACAGTTTTCCACACTCGGGGACTGTTCCTAACGTAGCGGGTGGGTCCCAGGCTTGGGGGGGTTACTTAAAGGCTCCAGGGAAAATCTGAGAGGGAGGTGCGGGGCTGTTGGGAGGGGGCAGCAGGGGAGGGGAGAAGACCCCGAGGGGGGCAGAATGCACAGGGAATGCTGGGAGACCGGGCCCAGCCGGCTCGAAGGCTGGGAGGCGAGTGAACCGCACCGGTTCAGGGCGCAGGTGCCGCCTCCAGTTTGCTTGCTGTCCAGCAGGAGGCGCTGCTGAGGTGGCGGCCAGGTGCGGGCCTCTCCTTTCTGGGGCCCTGGAGGGCAGCTGTCCATTCTGCCAGCTCCTCCCGGTGCCTCCTCCGGGTGAGAGGAGCCCCAGCGGGCTGGAGGAGGAGGACGGAGGACGGGGCAGCGGGAAGTGACCGAGCGGGGCAGGGTGCGGGCAGGAGGCGGCTGCGGGCGCCGGGCAGACCCCTGGGGTGGCTGCCCGACACCTGGCCGACCGGGCAGCCTGCAAGGTTCTGGCGTCAGATGCAGTACCGGGCGGCAGATTAAAGGCTCTGAGAAGGCCCGCGGCGGAGAGCACCCCTTACAGGGGCTTCCCGGTGCCCGACTTCCTGACCCCCGCCCTCTGCTGCAGGACAAGGAACCTGGGATGCGTAAAGATCCTGGCTGCTCCTGGCGGCCCCACCACAAGGAGCCCCAAAGAAGCCCCAAAGAAGGGGTGCCCTGTCAATCTTCCAGAAGACCCGCCCCCACCTGGGCTGCCGCTGGGGGAGGGGCGCACCCTCTAGCAGAAGTGCTGGGCAGGAGTGCGGGGCAGGAATGCGGGGGTGGGCTCAGCCACTGCTCAGGGCAGGTGCACGCTGAGTCCCAGGTCCCCCAGCAGCCCGGGCCTGTGTGGTCTTTGCAGGATCTCAGGGTCTCCGGGGCCTCTCTTAACGCTAGGCCTGGGGCCTGCTCCCCAGGGAGGGGACTTCACCATATGCGTGGAGCGGAGGGGGGGGGCGTGTCACATGTGCCTCCTGCTGCCGTCTTTCCTGAAAAGTGCACCTCTGACACCAGTGCACCTGTCACCTGCATGCGCCCTGTCCCCCTACATGCACCTGTCACCTGCATGCACCCCGAGGTGGGAGGCAGCGCCCTGCCCCCCTACATGCACCTGTCACCTGCATGC
Organism: Oryctolagus cuniculus; assembly: GCF_051225735.1. NCBI lineage: Eukaryota > Metazoa > Chordata > Mammalia > Lagomorpha > Leporidae > Oryctolagus > Oryctolagus cuniculus. The sequence goes on along the minus strand of NC_142883.1, from coordinate 3,786,270 downwards.
GCCCTGCCCCCCTGCACGCCAGGCGTGCGCGTCTGTCAGTTTCCACTCTGCTGATGCGTGCAGCACGCACGCCTAATTCTTTTCAGGCTAGAAAAACAAACTCAGCTTGTATGGAAACCACAGGAAAATGCAATGAAGGGAGCAAGTCACTCCCCCCCCAGTCATTGGGAGACCCCCCCCCGCCCGCCCAGGGAGCGCTTGCTAGACTGCTGGCTTCCCGCCGTTTCCATCTTTAAGTTTATTGTACATTTTATGCGTCTGTTTTCTATGTAGAATTTTACGTGCCTTTAGCCTTTTAGCCTTCGTTTTCAAAAAATAATTTATTGAACTGAAATTCACAAAACATAAAGGCCTTTTCCAAAAATGTGTGTGTGTTTGTTGTCTTCAGCTTGAATGTTGGGGTAACAGGCTGGTGGGCGGGGAGCGAGAGCGAGGAGACAGCTCCATCCGCAGGGTCCCTCTCCAAATGCCCGCGACAGCCGGGGCTGGGCCAGGAGCCGGGAGCTCCATCCGGGGTCTCCCACGCGGGTGGCACCTGGGCCATCGGCTGGGTGCAAGCGGCCCGGCGTTCGCGCCCTCACCGTGACGCACCCCCTCTGTGCTGGTCCTCACCACGCGTGCCCGCGGCCACCAACCAGAGCTCTGTTTTCCTCAGGCCCAGGCCGCTGGGCAGCCCTGGCTCTCTGCAAGCGCGGGGCTCAGGGCAGGGCTGCTGCGGCGTCCACGTGCTCGCCCGGCCCCCCGGGCCCTGGGCGTCCCGACCCCGTCGGCCTCAGTTCCCACTCTACCAGCGAGACACAGGGAGCTGGACTTCCAGCCGAGACCCCGCCTCCGCCCGCCAGACCACACCCAGCGCCGACCCGAGGGCCCCACCGCCACCCCGGAAGCTCCCCGAACACCAGCCCACCCGGTGCCGAGGGGACCACCTGCCACGGGGCCGGAAGCCTGAGTCACCCCGACACCTCGCCCCCTCCGCCCCCAGCTGCAGCGAGCGTTCCCAGGCTCCGTGGATTCTATCTCTGGAATTTCTCCCGGAAACGTTCACAGCGCTGCACCCCCCACGCCAGCGCTTCCTCTGCCCCAGCACTGCCGGGGCTCCAGCTGGACTCGGCCCTCCTGTCTCCCCACATTTTACTCAGCCCTCCCCCTCCCTTCTCAGCATTCCCACGCCTTCCGTTCTTGGGATAAAACCCCGAGTCCTTAACGTGCAAGGCCTGTACCAGCTCTCCAGCTCTTCTGGGCGCAGCCTCTGCAGCCGTCCTCCGGGTTCTCGGGTAGACTGACCACAGGGCCTTTGCACGGGTGGTCCCCTGCCTGCAGCCTGTGATCCTGTTTTTCCTGGCTGGTCACTGCCCAGCCTCCTGACTTCGGGGAAGCCCTCCTCGGCCCCCAGACCCAGCGAGGGCCCCTGTGTTCTCACTGCACCCGCCTGGCCTTGATTTCAGTTGTCATTTAAAACAGAAGCACTGGACTCCCAGGGCCCATACAGGGTAATATACGGAAATATTCAAGACACGTATCAGTGAATAAAAAAATCAATTTCTCGGCAAAGCCTAGGGGTATTTTAAAGATCTTAGTGGATATTTCCAGAAGCTCTTGGGACGGCTAGGGGCAGGGTGTGTGCCCACAAGACAGGGGAGGGGCTGGGTAGCCACACCTGTACTGTGAACCTCACACCTGCGGCAAAGCCTCAATCATCGCCCAAGTTCAAGGCCCTGGGATAGACACGGAGCGCACGCACACCGGGAGCAGACGCTGAGTCAAGCAGGCGAGGACGGCGGCCGGGCCGAGCCCGAGACAGAGCTGCGAGGGGCCTGTCCCGGCATTGGTCTCAAAGCCAGGGCCAGGCCTTGGCTGTCGGGCATCCCCGAAGGTTCAAGTGCTGGGGGCCTGGTGCCCGTGCAGGGGTCAGGGCGAGAGGTGGTGGGGCCGGCCAGAGGCCGTGAGGTCCTGGGGGTGCCGCCGCCTTATGTCCTGGTAGAGGGCGTGGGTCGGGTCCCGGGGGCTGGCCAACCCCCGCAGGAGTGGGTCCTGCAAAGTGGGTTTGGCTGACTCAGCCGGCCGTCCTGCTTCCGCCCAAGCCACATGCTCCTTCCCCACGCACCTGCTGCGGCCCCACTGTGGCCCAGTCAGACCTGGCACCGAGCTGGGCAGACCTGCAGCCGCCAGGATCCGGGCCAGGGAGGCCTGTTTTCCTTATAAGGTGTCCGGGGGAGAGCCTCACAGACCGGCGGGACAGTCAGCCCCGGGGCTGTCCTGCACGCACGCCTCTTTCCTCGCTGTGTGGGGAGTCCGCGGGCGAGGAACTCCGCTGTAGCCACTGCGATCCAAGGATCCGAGGCCTTCGAGGGCCCGGATTCTGCAGGAGCCACGTGACCTGCATCCACTCCCCTGGCCCAGCCCCGGGCGTCACTTCTGCCTGCACCATTGGTGACAATTTAGCAATGGCCTGGCCCGATTCAAAGGGAACCTTGAAGAGCACAGGGTGGAGAGCCCGTGGGCTGGGGGTCTCCCTGTGGCCAGCTCTGCCCTTCCCTCGCTCTTGGGGGGGGCAGCGCCCCTCCCACCGCAGAGGGCACGCAGACTCTGAAAGTCGGGGACTGGGACTGCATCGGCTTGAGTCCACCAAGGCTCCTGCAGGGGGAGCTGGGGGGGGGTGGGTCTCCGAGTCCTGCCCTGGGGTTGTCTTCCTGCCTCGTGGCTCTGTCTTCCAGTCACCCCTCCCTGCTGCCTCTGCAAGGCTGGGCAGCCTCTCATTCCTCCTGTCCTCCTCCCTTAGGGCAACAACCTCATGCCCTAAAAGACTTGGGGGAGGCCCCTGTGTCCCGGCTTCACATAGGAACTCAGGTTCAAGTCCCCATTGCTCCACTTCCGATCCAGCTCCCTGCTAACGCACCTGGGAGAGCAGCAGAGGATGGCCAAGTGCTTGGGCCCCTGCACCCTCATGGGAGACCCGGGTGGAGTTCCTGGCTTTGGTCGGGCCCAGCCCCAGCCATTGCAGCCATTTGGGGAGTGAGCCAGTGGGTGGAGGATTCTCATTTGTCAAAACTGCCAGAAGGTGCCACACCGAGAGCGACTCAGGTGGACTTTGGCCCTCAGTTAACAGCCACGCAGGGCACTGGTCAGCCCGGAACAAGCTCCGCCCTGATGCAAGGCGCTGGTGAGAGGGGAGACGGTGGGGGTGGGGGATGGAGAACTTGGAATTCTCTGTGTTCTTTGAAGGACTTTCCTGCTGCCCCAAAATACTGTATTCATTTTTTTTAAAAAAAGAAGTGCCGTGGTTTTTGTCTGGTGGAATAGATTTTAAGTTGACATAGGAAACTCCCAAATTTTTAAAAAATATTTGTTTTATTTCTGCTAAAGGCAGAGTTGAGAGAGAGAGAGAGAGAGAGAGAGAGAATCTTCCATTCACTGCTCAGAGCCAGAAGCCAGGAGTCCGTCCCAGTCTCCCACACGGGTGGCAGGTGCATCAGCAGGGTGAGCGGATGGGAGTGGGGCTGGCAGGACTGGACCGGCGCTCCTAGACGGCAGTCACAGCATCACAGGCAGTGGCCTAAGCCCAGCGCTGGCCCCTATGTGACGCATCTCGGAGCGGCCAGATCCCCGGACAGCTGCTCACGAGGGCCCTGCACTGCCCAGGCCTCGCGGGCTCCCTGCCTCACACCCCTTCCCCTCCTGCCCCCAGACCAGGCAGCGGGCTCCGGCAGGCAGAGTGGTCCGGTCAGCTCCCCCCGGGGCAGGAGGGCCTGTGTCTGGACCTGAGCGGGGGCAGGGGGCACGGGCAAAGCCACGGGGATGCAGGCCCTCCGTTCTCCTGGGCACCGGTCTCCCTGGCTTAGGCAGGACCCTGGTTGGGGGGGAGGGGGCGGGCTCTGGGGCTGTCAGTCACAGGTTCTCTGAGCTCTCAAGGGTGGCACCAGTGCGCCTCCCCCCTGTCTTCATCAAGAGGGCGGGCCTGCCAGTGTCTCTGGCACCAAGGCCCGGCCACGCCCCGCCCTGCCGGGAACAGCCGCCTCGGTCACCCAGGCTACCTGGCAGATCCCTCCTCGCTCAGTCTCTTTCTGCACCGCTTAATCACTTTCTCCGCTGCACGTTTTGTTTTTAAGCAGAAATAAATAACTGAAACCAAGACGATTTAGGGCTGGGCTTTAGCTTAGCAGTCAGACGTAGGTTAAGACGCCGCGGTCCCATGTGGGAGGGCCTGGGTTCAAGTCCCACTCCAGCTTCCCTGGCTCACGCAGACCCCCCCGGGGGGGGCAGCAGGTGAGGGACCCCTACCACCCACTGGGAGACACAGATGGAGTCCCCAGCGCCCGGCTGCAGCCCAGCCAGGGCCCCTGCGGGCATCTGGGGCGTGAACCGGTGGATGGAGCTGGCTGCCTCGCTCCCTCGCTCCCTCGCTCCATGAATTAACTCTCTAAGCGCAGACATTTACCTTAAGGACACAAAAGTACAGCGAATTCTTCCACAGTCACCGCACACATTACCGGGCCGGCGAGCTGGCACCGAACCCCGCACACACCGAATGAGCCGTTTCACAGAGGTGCGCGGCTCCACGGGCGGCCTCGGGCCCCTGGGTGTCCCACCCGGCCCTGCCACGCCGGGCACTCCCCGTTCGCCGCGTCTACCTGGCGGGCCACATCCCGGCCGCACTCCGAACGAGGAAGTGGCGGGGACGCCCGGGACGCAGCGGGCGGCCCGCACCCTCGGACACCCTGGGTCGGGGCGCGGAGCAGCGCGCGCGCGGGGCCGGCGCAGGGCGCGCGCCCTCCCGGGCCGGTTCCGCAGGTGCAGCGCGGCGCCGGCACGGGGCGGGCGGGACTCGGTGCGCACCTGGGCGGGGCGGGGCGGGGCCGCCCGCCGCTCCCCGCCCTCCGCCCGCCGCTCGGGCGCGGGATCAGCGACGTGGGAGCCCGCGGCCCGCGGCCTCGCCGCCACACTCTCCTGGGAGCGGGGCTCGGCGGCGCCATGAAGAAGTCGTACTCAGGTGGGTGCGCGCCGAGCGGGTCGGCCCGCGCAAAGGACGGGTGTTGGCGCGGCGCGGGCGACGCCGAGGGCACTGACCCCCTGGCTGCCCCCGTGCCCCCGCGCGCCGCTCTGACCTTGGCCGAGGCTCCTGCGCGCTCTGAAGTCAGGGAGGCCGGTTCGGAGGACGCCCCCTACCCCTCGCCCCTTGGTCCTCGCCGGAATCGCTGGCTCGGTAGGGTCGGTGCGTCTGCGTGGAGCGGCCCCTCGGGGGTCCGGCGGCGGCGGCGCCATCTCTCCGCCACCAGTGAGGCCCGGGAAGTCCCCCCCAACACACACACCAGACCGTCCCAGCACAGCTCGGGTCCCTCTTTTGGGTCTGCGGGAGGCAGGGGTCAGCGCGTGCAGCTGTCCCAAGTCCACTCCGGCAGGCAGGCGCCGCCCGTCCCCGGGGGAGGAGGCCGGGGCACTCGGGATGCACCCAGAGGGCTTGGATAGGAGGCTCCTGGATGGAGGGGAAGTTCCATCTCACAGATGAGCAAACAGGCTGGTGAACCCTGCTCTGCTTTTCCTGGTGGTCTCCCCTGCCCTGCCCCCGGGCCACCCAGGCAGGATGCTTTGTCCTCCTGGGGCCACCAGGCTTCTGTCCCTCCCCTCAGCCTATTTGGACCGGGAGTCTGCCGGGGCCTGTGAGTGAACTTTCACTGATAAGACCACGGGATCACGGGACCGGGAGGTCATCTGAAGCGGCCATCCTCCTCCCCTCGGGCCTTCTCACCTCTTCCTGCTTCCCACACTCTGCAGCCCCAACGAGCCTGAAGCTTTGTCCCCAGGGACCTTCCGGCCTCCCCTCAGGTGCCCTGCTGGCTGAGTGGCTTCAGGTTTCAGGAACCGGTGCCTGGATGTGTGGTGCTGGGGGGCGGGGGCTTCTAGGTGGCAGAGCCGGGGTTTGGCGCGTGGCCTTCCTCCCTCCCCAACATGCTCCAAATACTTGGGATGGTTGTGGGCACCTGCGGGGGCGCAGTCCTGTCCCGGGGTCTCCAGCCGTCTGCTGTGGCCTGGGTTCCTGATCCTGGCTGTGTCCGCACAGTGGGCGTGACCAGTCCTTGGGCCTTGGCCTTGGCCGCCGCACCCCTGAGGCCTCTACTGCAGGTTGAGGTCCTGAGCCCGGGCTCCGTGTGAGCCCAGTGCAAAGGCTCAGGCGACCCAGCTGGTGCCGGCGGTGGAAGCCAAGTTCAAGAGCAGGCCTCCCAGGCTCCCAGTGTTTGCTCACAGGGGCGGGGCCCCTTTCAGGATGGGGAGCCGGAGGGTTCCGGCTATTTCCGCGTGGTTCCCGCTGCTGGCAGTGGTCCAGCGGGGACTGGGCACTCTGCTGCAGCCCCGCGGGGTCGGGCTGGAGGGGCTGGTGTCCTGCCGCCGCCAGGGGCCCCTTGCCGGTGTCCCTGGAGGATGTCGTGGCCCTGAGAGGGAGGGAAGCAGCGGAAGATGCTACAAACCCTCTGGGGTCTGGAAACCCCAGGACCACCGGGCAGGTTTTCCTGTGTGCCCTGGCCTGACAGCGATGGTCGCCTGTGGAGCTGGATGTGGGCTTGGGAACAGGCGCCTGGCGTGGTTACAGGATTGTTCCCGGGGAGCCGCTCAGGCCTCACGAGCGCCAGGAGGCGGGGGCTCTGGACTTTTGTTTGGGGTCACCCAGGACCTTGGGATGAACACACACTGCGGGCGGGAGGCCCCACGAGTGGCAACCAGGTGTGGGCTCCCTGCGTTTCCACGGGCGGGCAGGCGGGTGCAGGTGGGACCCCCAGCCTCCCAGCGCTGCCGGAAGGCCCAGGGGCAGAGCTGGGCGGTTGGACGGCGAGGAGGTGGGCCTTGAGGGGCCAGAAGTCTTGAGCACGAGGAATACAAAGGGTCCTTCCAGGTGAGGGACAAAGCAGAGGTGGGGGGGGCTGTTGTAGGATGGGGTGGGGGTGGGGGCGGGGGCAAGCTCCGTCTGGCTGCTCCCGTCTGGCTGCTCCCGTCTGTTCCGGGCCTGTCCTGGCTGCACCTTCCCCGTCCTCCAGCGGGGCGGAGCTGATGGCAGGCTGCAGGCAGTATGCTGTGTGGCCCTGTGGTTAGGCCAGTGGGTGTGCAGCCACCGGGCCGCTGGGGTTGACTCCCCGGCTGCGGCCTCTCACGGTGGGGACAAGGCTCCCTGTCGCAGTTGCCCTCTGTGGAACGGGGGCCATGCTGCCTCGCTGTGGCGGCCGAATGGGCTCCCGCGTACCCAGCAGCCGCACGTGGGAGCGCCTGCCGTGGCTCGTCAGCTGCTGTGGTGGTCGTGGCCTCTGTTGTCACGGATGGAGGGAGGCCCTGCAGCACCAGGGGGCCCAGGGGCTCCCGCCGCCCTCCCTTGCCTCTGTTGGAGGCCAGGGCCTGGCTGCCCCCTCTTGTCCTCTGGGGTTCTGAGCCTCCGTCTTCTCCGTGCTGGGGGCTCCCGGAGCTTCCAGTCTGTGACCTTGGCTTCCTGGGGCATACTCGGTGGCAGGGGACCCGGGGGGGGGGGGACTTCCCTGAGGCCTGTGGGCCACGGAATAGGCATGAGGGTGTCTCTGTGCACTTGGGGGTCACTCGGGGTCCTGCACAGCTTCCAGGAGGTTCTGGCAGGGGTGCCAGGCAGGACGCAGCCTGGGACAGTCCTGCTGCGCCCCAGAACTGAAGCGGTCGGCTTTCGGGGTGGCAGGGGCTCAGGGAGGGTGGGGCACAGGGTTCTCCCTCTGCACGCTTGCTCACCCGGCCTCTTGCTGCCTCACGTCCCAGCTTGTTTGTCCTGGCACGCTCAGGGGACCTGGGCTGCAGAGAAAGAGCCACCGTGTGCACTTCGTCGGTGTCTCTGTCCACCCCCCCAACGTGTGAGAGAGCTGGCCGGGCTGGCCGGCCCCGTCCTCCCAGCCTGGGGTGGAGGCAGGGGCACACTCGGGCAGAGCCATCGACTCGCCCGGACCACAGTCACCTGGCTGCCCGCAGCCCCCAGCCCGCCCGGAGGGGCTCTAAGAGCCGGGTGCCGTGCAGCTGGCCACACGCTGAGTGTCCCAGCCACCTTCTCCCCGTAGTCCCAGCTCTGGGCAGGACAGGGGGTCACCCCTGCGGGGCAGTGGTCTGCAGTCCTGGTCCGGTGCTCCCAGGCCCCAGGTGGGCGTCTCTGAGAGAGGAGGGGCTTGCTACTCTCTGCTGAGCCCAGGCCTGCCTTCTGTGACTCCTGCCCGCGTGGGTGGGGCCCGCGTGTGGGCAGTGCAGGTGGGCCCGTGGCTCGCTGCAGATGAACCTGATAAGGAAGGTTCAGCACACAGCCCCAGCCCCTGGGCCCTGTTCCCTGGGTGTGTGCAGGGGGAGGGGCCCTCAGGGCTGGGAGCACTGGGTGGGGAGGAGCCACAGGCCAGGTTCCTCTGCCTCTGTTTGTTGAGCTGTTGCCTTGGAAACATCCCAAGTCTAGGGGTGTCGGTGAAGGGTGAAGTCCCCTGGGGCTCCTCTGGCGCCTGCACAGAGCACACGGTTACTATCCCCGGGGGTCTGGGCACTGGCATGGGGGTGCTGGGGGCAGCCAGGCCTGTGGCACCGACTCCATGACCAACAGCGGTGCCCGGCCCCTGACTCTGCCACGAGCCCTGCTGAGCTCCCCGGGGTCCCTGGCCTGCCCCCAGTCCCCGTGTGGCTTCCATCGCTCATTCCAGAAGTGGCAGCTGGACACCACCCAGTGCCCGGCTCCGTCCCGTCCCCAGGGTGCAGTGGGGCCCTCTGCTTCCAGCCTGGTTTCTGGCTCTTATCTCCCTGACCTCAGGCTGGGCCCGGGGGCCATTTGCAACCCGGTGAAGGGGGACATTGAAGGGGGACATTGAGCCGCTCCTGGGCGTCCTGCGGGTCCCTGGCCTCTTGGCAGCCTGCAACCCTTCGACAACTGAGCTTTGTTCCGGGCCTGGGCTGACCTGGTTCTGCGAAGCGTGACTGGTGGCAGCCTGGGGAGCTCCAGGACAGGAAACGGGAGTGGCCGGGGGCGGGTAACCCGATCCTGGCGCAGGTTGCGGGGCGGGACTTGGGCTCGGGCTGCCGGCCCTCCCTGGCTGGCACCCAAGTCCACTGTCACCCTCTGACCTCCCGCGGGACCCCGGAGGAGCTGGGCGAGGGGACGAGGAGGGCCCCGCGGCTTGCTGGCTCGCTCCCACCCCGCCTTGCCTCCTGGATGGTGGTCCTCACTTGGGTCTCCACCTGGCTCCTGAGATGTCCTTGCTCCTCCCAGGCCACTCAAGGGACGTGTCCAGGCCCTGTGGTGACCCCGACTTTGCACCTGGGAGCCAGGGGGCAGCCACGGCAGTGGAGGAAGTCCCCAGTGCCGTGCCAGGCACCCGGTCCTCGCCAGGCTGGGCGTGCCGGGGCAGCGGCCGACACAGGAGCAGGGGCAACGGCTCGCCCGCCGGCCCCGGTGTGAGCCTGGTTCCCAGGAAGGGCGGGGCCCTGGCAAAGCCCGCAGGCTGCTGCCCGGGCCTCGTGCTGCGGGTGGATCCCGTCCGCATCCGGGGCCCCCTTTCTCAGCCTTCCCGTAAATCACGGCTCAGGTTCCCGTCCAGGACCAGATCCAGCGGGGTAACGCTCTGTAACCCAAGTGCCTGGAAGTGGGTTAGGCCCCGCCCCTGCCATCTGCCAGCCTCTCGAGGCCCTGGCTGACTCATGCAGACGGAACTGGGGGGTCTCTTGCAGGACGCACCGGCTCGGGGCCACGGGGTCCAAGATGCATGTGGGGAGTGCAGGCGCCATGGGGTCTCTGGCCGATGGGACAAGGGCCAAGTGCACACTGCGCCTGGGGAGGGGGAGGTGCCTTTTTTGCCAGCGCTGGCATCGTGCTGCCTGTGGGCTGCAGGCCCCAAGGTGTGGCACAGCCAGCCGTGGGGTGAGTCATTCTGCATAGCAGAGGTCCAGGTCGCTGGGGGCTAATGCTTTACCTGCGGGGTCTCCGTGGGATTTTTTTTCTAAAGATTTATTTATTTGAAAGTTAGAGTTACAGAGAGGCAGAGGCAGAGGCAGAGAGAGAGAGAGAGAGAGAGAGAGGTCTTCCATCCACTGGTTCACTCCCCAGATGGCCACAACGGCCAGAGCTGGGCCGATCTTAAGCCAGAAGCCAGGAGCTCCTTCCAGGTCTCCCACGTGGGTGCAGGGGCCCAAGGACCTGGGCATCCTCCATTGCTTTCCCAGGCCATAGCAGGGAGCTGGATTGGAAGTGGAGCTGCTGGGACTCAAACCGGCGCCCATATGGATGCCAGCGCGGCAGGCTGGGGCTTTTACCTGCTGCGCCACAGCTCCGGCTCCGTGATTTTTTTTTTAAGGGCAGTTTTCCAGGGACTGCCTCCGTTCCTCTCTTCTGCTGTGTTCTCAGTTATCACCAGACCACGTGACTGAGGCACTGCCGGGAGAGAGCCAGCCAGCCCGGTGCAGCCCCGCGGTGCTGGCGGCCATGTGCGCCACAGGGCTCCTCGCCTCCCGCGGCTCAGGGTTCTGCGCTCCCCGTGACTCTGCTGCTTTCTGTTCTCGAGGTCGGGCTGCAGGCCTGGGGTCCGTGGTCGCCCCTTAGATGTCCCGGGATCTATCTACCCGTTCTCCTGCCTCTGGCTGTGCCGCAAGGCTGCAGGCGTGGGCTGCCTGGACGCTGGCTTTAACCCTGGCACGTGCGTGTTTCAATAATTCTCACGTCTGTTTGCTCTCTGGGGCCCTCGCCCTTAGGTGGCAGGTGTACTTGCATTTCGGCACGCAGGCACCTCCAGGTAATGACTCCACCAAGGCCCGGCCCACGGCAAGTCCCTTTGCCCGCCTTCCCTGCCACGGGAGTTCGCACCTTGTGTGTCTGTCTGTGGTTTAATGAGCGTCACAGGCCTGTGTGTCAGTCGTCGGAAGAAGTCACTCCTGGTGCTGTGGTCTGAGTCCCTCTCTGTGATGCCGCGTCCAGTCCTCACCCCCTGCAGGTGCCTCTGTGCCCCAGCAGGTGTCTTGTGGGGGGCGGGGAGGGAGGTGTTGGGGGGGTTGAAGCCCCAGGTGACCGCTTCCTCCTCCTGGTCATCCCGCAGCGCTTTGAATAAATAATAGCAAAGTGTGAAGTGTAGGGGGCAGCGGTTAAGGTGCCCCCTGGACACCTGTGTCCTGTTCGGAGGCCTGGATTGAGGTCCAGGCTCCACCTGTGACTCGGCTCCCGCTGCTGCACAGCCTGGAGGCAGCAGTGACAGCTCAGGTCGCTGGGCTCCTGCCGCCCACCGGGATTCAGGCGGGGCTCCTGGCTCTGGGGCATTTGTGGGATGGACCAGCGGGTGGGGGGTCTCTTCCTCTGCCTCTCAAAATAAACGCATGGGGTGGGCGGCGCATGGGGTGGGCGGCGCTGTGGCTTAGCGGGTAAAGCTGCCTCCTGCAGTGCCCGCACTCCACATGGGCGCCGGCTCAAGTCCCAGCTGCTCCACTTCCGGTCCAGCTCTCTGCTATGACCTGGGAAAGCAGTAGAAGATGGCCCAAGTCCCTGGGCCCCTGCATCTGCATGGGAGACCCGGAAGAAGCTCCTGGCTCCTGGCTTCAGATTGGCCCAGCTCCAGCTGTTGTGGCCATCTGGGGAGTGAACCAGAGGATGGAAGACCTCTCTCTCTCTCTTCACTTCTCTGTCTGTAACTCTGCCTCCCAAATAAATCTTTAAAAAAATAAAATAAATGATGCATTTACAAAATTACACCCTTGAGTCCCAGAATCCAGAGAAGCGACTTGGGCTTTTGTCGGCCCCGAAGTGACTCTTCCCTCAGGTCTTCTGGGATTTCTTCTCTCCGTGATGACCTCGTTGGATCATTTTCTGTTGAAAACGTAGCGCATTGGTCCATCGTCCTGGTCGATCAAACTTTATTTTTGGCTTTTGGTGGCTGGGATACGTCCGAGAGTGGAGGTTAACCCAGCATCTGCGACACCGCCAGTGTTCTGTCCAGGGTTTTGCTAAGTTCTGTTTTACGTGACGTCGGTCAAGAAGGAGCGAGACGGGCACGGGCGTTGGGAGTCGCTGAAGCATCCTCACACGCACCAGGGACTCGGCAGGTCCGTGGGAGACGTCGTGGGGAACGACGTAGGCTGTGCAGGAAGCGCCTGGATGCCCCGTCCTCCCCCCACATCGGCCGCTCTGGATTCCGTTTTCCGGAGCGGCCGGGGGTGCCCTGGTCCCTGACCGGGCAGCTGCTCCGTGGCGCCGACACTGAAACCGCACCTCTGGCGCGTGGCTTCCTTCCCGACTTGCCCTGGCTCTGGGCGCTTCCCCTGCGCCAAGCACGGCAGGACGCGGTCACGTCTGGTGACTTTGGAATGTGCACGGTAGGCGGACGGAGCGCTCCTGGAACCTGTTTGCACCCCGGGACCGGCGCTGCGGCTGTGCCGCGCCGGGAGCCGACTCCGCCAGACTGGACACCTTCCTGCTCAGCTCTGGCTCGGCGCTGTCCCCGCGTGCCAGCGACCCTTCCCGGCCGCCCCACCCAGGACAAAGGGAGATGGGCAGGAAGTTGGCACGAATCAACGGCGATGTGACTGCTTGTAGCTCAGGGCTCTTCGGCTGTGCAAGCTTTGCAAAAACGTCAGAGCAGCCGGACACGACACCGGGGCCTTCCCGGGGGCTGGAGACGGGCGCACCCCAGGGAGGGGTGCTCCAGGCCGGGGGTGCATGACCTCCAGACCAGCAGCAGGGAGCCCCCTCCTGGACTGGAGCCCCTGCCTGGGCTGCTGCCCCTCGGTCACAGGATGCGTGGAGTCGTGGCAGCAAACAGAACTGGAGAAACCTTCGCAGGCGCGTGGGGCAAAGTGACCCTGACCTGTTCTTGACCCCACCTTTCGGGCTCCTCCCGAGCCTCTCACTGGCTGCACCCAGCCCAAAGCGCACAGGTCTGGGGGCCTGGATGCCTCAGCTTGCAGAGGGGGCCATGGGAGGGGTGAGGAGTGGCCAGGGACCGGGCAGGGCCAGTGCCATCCGGAGCCCGGGGCCTCCCTGCCCACAGGACACCACAGCCACGTCTCACTGAGGCTCGCTGTGGTCAGGAGGGAGGGAGGCCCTTGCGCTTGGCGGCCCACTCCCCTCCAGGGCCCCGCTCCTCCCCGGCCCCTGCTCCCACCAGTGGCGGCACCCACGGCTGCCGTCTTCCAGGGGGTTCAGCCGTGCTCGGGGTTCCCCGCCTGCCGTGTGCCCCCGATCCAGCCAGGGGATCAGGGTTAGATGAGGGCGTCAGGCGGGGCTCGGTGCCCCGGGACCCCCACGAGGTGGGAGCCAGGAAAGGAGGCCACCCTGATGGCTCCTTGGTCTCCAGGACGGCGTGAGCACCGAGTGCCGTGGTCCCGGCAGGACGGCGTGAGCACCGAGTGCTGTGGTCCTGGCCAGGACTGCGTGAGCACCGGGTGCCGTGGTCCCGGCCCCCAGGCCTGAGTGCGCTGCTGCCCTGGGCTGTGGGTCTCACTGAGACAAACTCTGGTCCTCGCAGACTTTATTGAGCGCCTGCTGTATGCCCGGTACTGTGGCTGTTGCCGGGACACGGCTCTCTCCTCCTTGGCGCTCCCGTCCTGTTGGAGGAAGCTGTGCACCCGTCTGTCCATCTGTTTGTCTGGGGAAATGGCCGAGTGTGCGAAGTGCTAGGTGGAGGGTTAAGAGAAGGGGAGCCACCGTGAGCAGTGGCTGCTTTGAGGTTTGCTTGTTTACCTGAAAGGCGGCTACAGGGACAGACAGGGAGGGATCCTCGGCCGCTGGTTCGCTCCTCAAAGGGCGGCAGTGGGGGTCAGGAGCCCCAGCCGGGTCTTCCATGTGGCCCAAGCACTCGAGCGTCTTCTGCCGCTTTCTCAGGGGCATCTTCTGGGAGCCGGTGCCTAAGTGGAGTGGCCGGGGCTTGAACCTGCGCAGTCACGCCTGGCCTGGGCAATGCTGCTCTGGATCGGGTGTGAGGGATCTCAGAGGTGACAGCGGAAGGTGATGGGGAAGGCGGGGCGGAGCCAGCCGTGCAGACCGGATGCGCACGGTGGATTCCACGGGGGGGGGGGGGGGCAGGGAGGCTGCCTGGGGGTGGGGTGGGGGTGGGGGGAGGTGCAGGCCAGGCAGGAGGCTGGGGCCACATCCAGGTCCTTCACCCGCAAAAGGGGGCATGCGGGTCCCCTCTGAAGGTCACAAGTGCCCAGCACGGCGTGTGGCATGTCCTTGGCCCTCAGCAGGCCGTAGGCAGTGCTGTTGGGGGGGACAGGGTACGTCCCAGGAACGGGGGTCGCTGTTGCACTTTGGGTGTCTTCTTTCTACTTTGTAAATTTGCCTGTGGCTGCGTGAATTTTGCTAATTGCACGAGGCACTGTTGTGTTCACGTCTGCTGGGGATCAGGAGGTCAGTGCAGCGGGAGCTGAGGCTGCCCACAGGCTGGACACTCGTCCGCGGCCCAGGGCCCACCCGTCCCGGAGCATCTGCTTGGGGGAGCGAGGCAGCGGCAGAGAAGGGTTTGGGGCGGGGTCCCAGGTCCTCCTGGTGCGCAGGTAGCTCAGACCCCCCGGGGGCCGCCTCCACCTCGGCCTGGGAGGGCTCGGAGGCGCTTGGCCCGTGGTGGTGGGAGATGGGCGGCTTCTGTTGGTTCTCTCGCCACCACCCCCACCGCTCCCCCACCCAACTCAGGTGGCCGTCCCCGAGCAGAGTCTCACCCAGGGGTGTGAGTGTGCATGTGTGCGCGTGTGTGTGTGTGCAGTCTCACCCAGGGGTGTGAGTGTGCGCGTGTGTGTGCGTGTGTGTGCATGCGTGTGCATGTGTGTGTGTGCAGAGTCTCACCCAGGGTGTGAGTGTGCATGCATGTGTGTGCATGTGCAGAGTCTCACCCAGGGGTGTGAGTGGACCTCGGGAGGCCTGGGTGTCCTGGGGTGCGTGCATGCGTGTATGTGTGTGAGCAGAGTCTCACCCAGGGTTGTGAGTGGGCCTCGGGGGCCTGGGTGTCCCGGTGTGCGTGTGTGTGCATGTGTGTGTGCGTGTGCATGTGTGTGTGCACATGTGCGTGTGTATGCAGTCTCACCCAGGGGTGTTTGTGGGCCTCAGGGGCCTGGGTGTCCCGGTGTGTGTGTGTGTGTGTGTGTGTGTGAGAGAGAGAGAGATTCCGGTCACTGGCGAGGGCTGGCTTCACTCCTGACTTCGGTTGTCCGGTCTAACGGTGGTCACCCCCGCCATGCCTCACTTAACCGTTTCTACAACTCATTGCTTCCCAGGCTCTCAGTCTGAGCTTTGGGAAGCTGTGGACTCCACACTGGACTGGCTCCAAGGGTCCTGGAGGTGCCGACCCCTCGCCTCTCTCCGGAACGGGCTCCCAGCCTCCGGCTCCTGACCGTCGCAGCCGTGGTTGACCCGTACCGCGGCGAAGCGGGGGCTGGGGGCAGGGCTGCCCCGCGATGCTCGCTGTCAGCACTCAGACCTTCCTCTTCCGGTCACTTCCAGCCTCAGGGCGTCCCTGAGAGCTGAGGGCACTGAGGGCCCGCTTCTGGTGAGCTGGTCGGCTTTCAGCCAATCCACACCCCCACAGCTCCACGGAGGATGAATGACATTTGAATTTTAGATCAATGAGGATTCATTTCTAGTGTGTGGCCAGCAAAACATTTTGAAATATACGTATGCCTTAAAAATTATGTGATTTGTCTGAAACTCAGGTTTATAAAAAAAAGTCCTGTATTTTCTAGGGTGACCCCGTTGAGAGGACCCAAAACCCTGGCGCTCCCCGCTGACCCTCCTGGGGGAGGGCTTTGTGGCCCTTGATTGGCAGTGTTCTTAGCCAGTGGGTGTGTAGCTGCCGCTGTCCAGTGCAGGCAGAGCGTGCCCTCACACAGGAGCTCCACCTGCCCTCCCTGACTGTGCGCTCACTACCGAGGGGGCGCTGGGCCGAATCTGCAGTCCCTCAGTCAGTGCCTGGTGCATGGAGATGGTTGGGAAGAGGTTGCGTGAGCCATTTTGTAGGCGCGGAAACCGAGGCTCCCAGAGACAAAACTCGTCCCAAGTAGACAGTGAGAGCTGGAGAATTCGCACCCAGAGCTCTGTTACTCCAGGCACGGCGCTGTGGCCCGTGACACCTCCAGGGTCTCCCCGGCTCCCACCCTGCAGCTGGACCCTAGCACGACCCCAGACTCAAGAGGCAGAGGGTGCTGCACGCGCACCAATGTGGAGCATCCTTTTGGTTGGTTTTTCCCGACTGGGGGCACGGCTGGCTTCTCCCTGGAGGAGGGGCTGGCGGAGCAGAGGCCCGGCCAAGGCCAAGACCCCTCGCTCCCTGGTTTTGCCCACAGCCCCGAGTGTGGGCCTTGAGGTGGGGAAGGTGGTCCTGGGGCCCGGGGACTCTCCTCTCCACCCTCCAGCGTGCACCTCCGTGACAGCAGAGGCCACCGGAAGAGGGAGGCTGTGGGAGATAAGGCTGGAATTCGAGTCCTTGCACCCACAGGACAGCCTGACTTTGATCCAGCCCCGCACGGCTTCCGTGAGCAAACAAGGCCGGGCTGGGGGGTGGGAGGGGTGGGGGGCAACTGCTGTGTGCCCAGAGCCCTGTCTCAGGCCCTCCACCCCTCCAGGAGGCAGGGCTGCCCCCCCCCCCCGCCCTTTGCCTGGGTGGGGGGATGGGCTCGCTCATGAGTCTGAAGAAACTAGGGGTCAAGTTTTGTCCAGATTGACGACGGATGTTTGTATGTGGCGAGTTGTTCCGTCTTTTCCTGCAAAATCACTCTTTGAGGAAACAGCGGGAGCGCCGCCCTGGCCTGTGCGTCGTGGGCGTGGGAGCAGAACCGGGATGTGGTAATGCCTGCTCCTGCCCTGGCCACGCCCAGGGGCTCGGGGTCCAGGCTGAGTGAGACCCCGGGAGGAGACGGGCGGGGTCTGCAGTGCCGGCGCTGGAGCACAGGAGGGCGTCGACGGACGCCCTCGGAGCCCGGGCCGTTGTCTCAGCCCCGGGAGCCAGCAGGCTCTGCTCTCAACCTTGGCAGGAGAGAGAGACTTTGACGCCGTTGTGTGCCCTCTCTGCTCCCCAGGTCGTCCGTCGGTCAGGGCTGCCGTGCCCGGTGGGGGCTGTGTTTGGTGGGCTTGGGTGGAGCCGCCATGAGGGCTCTGGCCTTTTCCTGGCTTTGGGGGCTTGGACGTGGGGGTCCGCAGTCGGGGGTCTGCGCCCGGAGTGCTGGTCCTGCAGGTCCCCCCTCCTGCGCCCTCCCAGGCTCCTCCCCTGCCCGTGGCCACTCTGCCCCCTCCCTGGGACCTCCAGCCCTCTGTGTCGGTCAGCTCGGTCACTCTGCTGGGGAAGGGAGAGGCGGCGGCTGGCTCACAGGTGCTGGCAGGGGCGGGGCTGGCGCGGAGGAAGCCAGGAGGCGGAAGAAGCTTTTACAACCCACCTCCGGGACATTGAATTTGGGTTTATCTCCACTGAAAAAGAAATAGATTTATTTTATATGAAAGAGTTAGAGGAAGAGCCGGAGAGAGAGTTCCCGTCCTCTGGTTCACTCCTCAAGCAGCCACAACGGCCAGGGCTGAGCCAGGCTGAAGCCAGGAGCCAGGAGCTTCTTCCAGGTCTCCCACACGGGTGCAGGGGCCCAAGGACTTGGGCCATCTTCTCCTGCTTTCCCAGGCCACAGCAGAGAGCTGGATAGGAAGTGGAGCAGCTGGGACTTGAACCGGCACCCGTATGGGATGCTGGCACTGCAGGCGGTGGCTTTACCCCACACACCACAGCGCCGGCCCCACTACCATTAATTTCTGACTGGGGATTCAGCACCTGCACGCGTTCGGGAGCCAAATCCGGCTAAAACCGCAGCAAGCCCAGCTCCTTGCCGTGTGTCTAGATGCCAGTCGGGGCCGGGCTGGGTTACTGCCCTGTGTTGTTTTAGCGCAGTGCCTAGGACAAGCCACGGGAGGGCAGTTTATTTGCGCTCACGGGGTGGGCGGGTCGGGCGGGTCACAGCCCGGTGTGTTGACCTCAGAGCCTGCGCACAGCAAATCCCACTGATGTTTGTCGCCGGCCTGGGGTCGCTGAACCCTGACCAGGAGGCCTTCGCCATGGCCCAGGTGACCAGGCACCAGCGGGGGTGGTCCTGGGAACCCCCTGGATCCAGGGAGCTGCCCCCTCTTCCTCCAGTGAGCCCCTGCCCTGGAGGGCGGGGAGGGGGCTCAGGGCCGGGGCAGCAGCTCCAGGTTTGTAACAACCTGTCGGCCCAGCTTTGTGAATTCCTAATTACAGAGCCCTGAGCCAGGCTGCGTACGTGGCTGGCGTGATGATTGTAGTGATGCGAGAGCGTTATCTTTGATGGAGTGTTTATTTTGTGCCGGGCACCGCACTAAGTGTTCATTTGATCTAATAACCGCGCGAGGACACACCCCTTCCGACCCCACTGGCCGGTGGTGAGCTGAGACGTGGAATGTGGAAGTCGGTTCCCTGCCGGGCGCGGAGGGGGCCGTCTGGATTCGAACCTGGATCGTTGGGCTCTGGACTCGGCTGCCTCCTGGACCCCTGGGATGGTGATTTGCTCTGGGACGGCTCCAGGCGGCTCGGTTTCACGTCACCCCTCTTCCCCATGTGTTTTATTTTAAAATGCCATAAAAATAGCTCGACTCCGCCGGAACCGCTGAGTCGTCGGATGCCTCCGAGTCGCTCCCAGCTACCTCCTTGCTGGACTCAGAGCCCGGCTTGGACGAGGAGGCGGCTCCGGTCCCCCACTTGTGTAGACCAAGCGTGCTGTGCAGCCTCCCTGTGCCAGGAGCTGCCTGGCACCAGGCCCCCGTTTTGGGAAATCGGAAAAATAAAATAGTGTCACTGAAGCAAGATCCCCACCCCAGAAACCCGAGACACGCACTGCGATGTTTTCCTCTGCGTCCGGGGGCCTCCGGGCAGGGCTGGGTGTCCAGTGCCCTGGGGGAGGACAGGGCAGCCTGCGTCCCTGGCACCCCCCACAGAGAGGTCTTCCTGGTGGGAAGTGACTCAGTGCACCGGCATGCCCAGGCCCTGCTCCTGGGATGGGCTGGCCGGCGCGCACCGCATCGCGTTTCCATTTCGGGAGCACTGATTCGGGCCACAGCTGCCCCGCCCCACACAGCTGAGCTCCGTCATTCACTGGGGGCGTGCGTGGGGGTAGGACGGGTGGCCGTGCTGCCCCTGGTCACTCTGTGTGGTCAGGTGTGGGGGGGGTCACAGCTGTGGCTGCTGCTCTCAGCTTCGGGGCGGGGCCGCCCCTTCTAGCCGTGGGCGCCAGGTGCCTGCCCTTCGGCCTCTCTGTCCGGCAGCCCTGAGCTGGCGTCCCGGGTCTCCTGGTGGGCTCCCTGTCACCCAGCAGTCCCCCATCAGATTGGAGCCAGTGAGCTCTGGGCCAGGGCGCTCCTGGCCTGGCCACAAGGGGTCACCGTTGAGGCTGGGTCTGGCTGGCCAGGGGGCTCTGTGGGAGGATCAGCGGCTGCGTGACCTTTGGCAGTTTGCTCAGCTCCCTGGACCTCCCTTTTCTTGTCTGTGAAATGGGGGCAGCAGCGTGTGCCTTCCCGGGTGCTGGCTCCATGAAGGGCATGAACAGGAAGTCACAGAGCCCTGGCAGGTGGGGGTGGTGGGGGCACCGCGGTGCCCGCCTGCTGCTCCGTCCAGGCTCGGCGGGGTCCCGGCTGCCTCCTGGAGGCCTCTCTGCTTTCCTGCTGCTCCTTGGAGTGTGGCCAGCAGCCTGGTGCCATGCCCTGGCAGTGGTGGCGCCGGCCGTTCCCCCAGCTCAACACCTCGGCAAATCTCCTCCAGTTATGACTTGCCCGCCGTGGGGCATGAGCGGGCAGAGGGAGCGCGTGCAGCACGAGGCTGCCTTAATCCGGGCCACGGTTCTGCTCCCCTGCTGGCGCGGGGTGGGGGAGGGCGGACCAGCTCCTCCCTCACCCCCCCAACCCGGCCTGGCCCCACCTGACCCCGGGCTGCCTCCTGTTCTACACCCCGGTGCAAGGCAGCGCCCGCTCATCAACAGGCAGCCTTGGGTCGCAGGGGCTCTGGCTGCACCCCAGCCCCCGTCTCCACCCCGCCATGGTCCTGGTGTCATCAGACTTTAGAACTGGATGGACTCGGGCTCATGGGACTCGGCTGGTGACTCGAGCCCGCTGGCACTCAGCGCCCTCACGTGCAGAACTCGGCAGCCAGGGGGTATGGAGGCTTTGGCTTGGTGCCTGCCTCCAGGTGGGTGGCTGGGGTCACTCTGGGCTACAGGTGTCTGCTGCCTCAGGGGTACCTGGGAAGCGGCAAGCCTCTCACCCCAGAAGGACCCCCCCTGGCAGGTTCAGAGGTGAGGACACCCCCATCCACCCGGAGAGAGCACCCCAGGGGCCCGGCGTGACCTCTGCCCTTTGTCTCTGTCTCCAGGAGTCACTCGGACCCCCAGCGGCCGGCTCCGGAGGCTTGGCGACCCCTCAGGCCCAGGTAAGCAGCATGGTTTGTCTCAGCCTGTTAGGACCGGAGTCCCCAGCTGGCCTCCTGGGGAGTGGGGCCACTTGTCCAACACCCAGGAAGGCGCCAGCAATGGTGATCATGGATGCAAGGGTTCCCAGGCCCACCACCGCCAGCACTGTCCCCATGTGGGTGGGAGCGGCCCACCTCTGCGGCAGCTACCCGGTGGGGCAGAGGGCCTGGGTGTGCCGGACACAGCGGGAGTGGGGTGGACACAGCGGGAGCGGGTCTGGACACAGCGGAAGCGGGTGTGGACACGGTGGGAGTGGGCGTGGACACAGCAGGAGCTGGTGTGGACGCCGTGGGAGTGGGCACCAGGGGAGCGGGTCTAGACGCAGCAGAAGCGGGTATGGACACAGTGGGAGTGGGCGCCGGGGGAGCAGGTGCACTGAGTAAGGGTGGCCGGCACCAGGCGGCCCTGTAGGACCGAGGCTGCTCCTGGCGGGGGAGCAAATCTGGCCGCGTTATCCGGGCACACAGAGTGGCCTCTTGGACCGGTCACTGTGCTGGTCGCTCTGCCTTTTTAGTGTGTTGGAAGCTTTTCCCCGATAGCCAGCGGGAGGGGGCCGAAGGTGACCCTCCTCCACCCCTGCCCAGGCAGAGCCGTCACAGGCTCAGGGGCTCCACCGGCCATGGTGGGCCCTCCCGGACATGGTCTTCTCCCTCCCTGACGGCCGCCTGGGCTTGGTGCACCTTCTCCCCCAGCGTCCCAGGGCCCCCAGACCTGGCCCGGGTGGCCACTGCAGGCTCTTCTGTCCCAGAGCTCGTCTTGTGCTTCTTGGCTGTCTCCCCAGTGACCGGGCCTGGGACGTGTGCCCTCTGGTGGCCCCTGCTCTGTCGGGCACTCGCCTGCCCTAGGAGAGAGCAGACCTCGAGGGAGCCCACGCTGTGTCCAGGTGCTGGGCTCCGGGGAGGGGCAGGTGTGGTATGGACCAGGCAGGGGCCGGGCCCTCAGGGAGCAGACTGTGGGCAAGAGTTAGACAAAGGCATGGAGGGACAACCGTGCAGCTGGCTCCTCTGTGGGTCAGGGCCGCTGCTGGCCCGCCCAGGCCACCTGCCCTGCCCTGTCTGGTGGCTGTGCCGGGCCCACAGCAGGAAGGGAGCCACTAGCCGCGGGAGTCAGCGCCCATGTGCAGAGTGCGTGTGCAGATGGGCTCGAGGGGCTGGCGTTGTGGCAGAGCAGCTCGCGATGTCCCAGTGCCGGTTCGAGTCCCGGCTGCTCCGCTTCCGATCCAGCTCCCTGCTAAGGCGCCTGGGAAGGCCGCGGAGGGCGGCCCAAGTGCTGGGGCCCTGCCACTCACATAGGAGACCAGATGTGGAGTTTCTGGCTCCTGACTGTGGGCCGTGGGTGTCTTCACTCCCAGAAATGCGAAATTTAAGCTCCCTTTAGACATTCATTTGCATAGAATTATTAAATTGGTTTTCAGCTAATTGACAGTGAGTATTGACAGGTGGCGGTGAGATGGCCACCTGGGACCCTAGGATTCTGCTCCCCAAATGTTTCTGAGGCTCCTTGGCTCCTTCCCCTGGGGGTGGGCTGATGCCGGGGCCCGCGGAGTGGCTGGGGGCGGCTCTGCTCTCTAGACAGCGGGGTGGCAGTGGAGGTGGCTTGGGTGGTGCCTGGTGGCATGTAGGTTACAGGGCGGGGGAGGGGCAGCCTGCAGATGTGCAAGCTGGGACGTCCACATGAGCGTGTGGGAGGCCCCTTGTGGTACAGGGCGGGTCTGGGTATGGGAAGGGGAGGGCTGTGGGGGTGGCGAATGATTCAGTGGCTGCCTGTGGTTCCGGAGCGCCCCGCCCACCTCAGCCACGAGGGGCCGCCAACCACTGCGCCGCCCGCTGCTGTGTGTGTCTGAGACCCGGAGTCCGGGGCCCCGCTCCCTCTGCCCTCTGCGTCTCTGCCGGCTGGCCTGCTGTGGAGGGGGGTGTGGGGGGGACCTCCCAGGGCTGTAGGGCTGTGAGGTGTCGGGGGGCTGGCACCCCGGGCTGTGGGGACACAGTCCTGTCGCTCCCCTGTGCCCGCCCGGCCGGTTCTGTGCTGTCAGCACTTGGCAGCGCCCCCTCGGCCCGGCCTGGAAACCCAGGCACAATTTGCTGCGCCCAGTGCTGCCTGCCGGGGATCTGCTGGCACACGCGGTGCCTCCGTGTGCGCCACCTGAGCCGCTCTCTCCTCACCCTCCTGGCTTCTTCGCGGCCAGACCTCGGCCCCCTGCCCAGGCTGACCCCCTCTCTTCTCCAGGCTGGTGAAGGACCCCTCGTGCTTCCTCTGCTGAGTCTCCGGGGCTGAGCTTGGGACCTGGCCGGGGTGGCCGCTCTGGCGCGAGCCACGGTCCCTCAGAGGGCACCGCCGGTCAACCCCGCGCTGAGCTCACTCCTTTCTGTCCCTTACCGAAAGCTGGAGTTGTTAGATCCGTTAAAAATGCCATGCGTGAAATAAGACCCCCGTGGGGAGACAGAACAGGGGAGACAGAACAGGGGTGGCAGAGCCCCAGGGGTCCCTCTCCACCCCTCCCCTCCTGCCGAGCCGGGACCTGGAATGCGCCTGTCTCATCACACATGTCACCAGTGTCGCGCCAGGGCCGCCCTCCCTGCGTCAGCGGCTGCTCACACGCGGGGGGCTTTGTGATCCATCCCTGTCGACCCATGCGGCTCGGTTCATTCATTTCAGGCACCTGTGATCGTGGGAGAGGCGGAGTCTGTCTACCCTCTGGCCAGTGGATGGACCGCAATAGGGGTTTCCTTGTCATAGACGCTCCTGGGACATTCTCGCAAGTGTGTCCCATGCACACGTGTGTTCCGTGCACATGCATGTCCCATGCATGTATGTTTCCCCCAGTGGCTCGGCTGGGCAGTAGGGACGCCCACCTCCTAAATGTTGCCATAGCGCCCGTGGCAGCTTTCTGGTTTCTGCTCCCGCACTCGCCCACTGTCTGCCTTGCTCGGTCTCCGGCTGACCCTTGCCCCGGTTCCCACGGTGCACACGGCGTCCCCTGGGCTGTGCCTGAGCTGAACCCTGGAGCCTTGTCCGTCTGCTCCGGCATCCGGTGTGCTGCCAGCCCCGCTGGTCCTCGGCCTGCCCTGCCCCTTATCTCTCCCCACACTGAATCCTGCTCCCCCCACCCCCGTTCCTGTCCATCCAGAACCTCAGCTGGTGGGCTGGCTTGGAAATAGGCCTGGAGGTGGATGAGGTCGCCCTGGATGAGGGTGGCCCTCAGCCCCGCCACTGGGGTCCTCGCGAGAAGCGGTACGGGCAGAGAGAGGACAGGGCCCTGGGACACCCGAGTGTGCCTGGGAGGAGTCAGGGCGGGGAACCCCCCCCCGGGCCTGCGGGAGGAGACTGGCTGTGCCGACCCCTTGATCTTGGCCGCAGGCCCCCGGACTGGGGGAGAGGCAAGTTCTGTAGTTTCAAGGTCCCCGGCACCCCCCTACCTCCCCAGCCCCCTGCCGTGGACAGTGGCGTCCGATCCCCCAGAGGCCTTGCCTGATGCTGCTGTCTCTGTGCTTGGGGGCACGCAGACACGAGGGGGTACAAAACCTGCTCCCCCGCCCCCGCCCACCTCCTCCTCCTCGCCCCGTGAGCCCTCAGCCCAGTACTGCTGCTGCGTCTCCAGTGGACAGCAGGTGCGGAGGGGCGGGGCCATCCCTCACCCCCACTGCTTCCCCAGGGCACTGCCCTGCACTGGGCCTCACTGCCTGTGCACGGCAGGGCGTTCAGTAACACCAGGTGCCCTGTGCCCGCTGTTGGGCAAAGCCCTGGATCTTTGCCACCCTAAGATCTTGCCCTGGGGCCCCATGGGGCCTCGCTCCTGACTTCTGCCCCACCCACCGAGCCCCACTAGTCCTGCTTCCCAAGTGCCCAAGCAGGGTCTCCGCCTCCCCAGAACCCTCAGGCGGCCAAGATCTCATCAACTCACCCCCACCCCAGTGCGCCTTGGGCCGCCTGTGACCTTGGCCGAGTCCTGGTCAGGCCCCTGCTGTCCCTCCTGGGACCCCTGGCTGCTCCCTTCCCCACTCATCCCCCCACTGCAGATTCCTCCACGGCCAACATTCGGGGGGCTGTCACCAAGTTGGTGACAGAGGACACCCAATCACTGACTCCAGAACCCCCCCCCCCCCATTTCCAAACAAACTCCAAGCCCTGAGTCCCTAGTCGGTGACCATTGGCTGCTGCCTCCCAGCCTGGCCCTGCCCCCTCCTTCCCGGCTTCCCCGGGCGGGCGAGGATCAACCCTGCGGCTCCCTGTGCTGCAGGTGCACTCACACCCCCGCCTCCCCCACCCCCGCTCCGCTCCCCCCGGACTCCAGGATAAGGCTGGCCCCACCTGTCATCCTGCTGGGCAGCTGGCCC
Source organism: Oryctolagus cuniculus (assembly GCF_051225735.1). Taxonomy (NCBI): domain Eukaryota; kingdom Metazoa; phylum Chordata; class Mammalia; order Lagomorpha; family Leporidae; genus Oryctolagus; species Oryctolagus cuniculus. Next base: position 3,761,497 of record NC_142883.1, on the reverse strand, counting down.
CTGCAGCGGGCTGGCACCCCCAGGCGGTCACTATGGCGAGGAGAAGCCTGGGGGCCCTGAGAGGTTTAAAGGAGGCTCGGCTTCCTTCCGCCTGTTTGCCCTCTGGGGGAGGGAGAGGCAGCCCCAGGCGTGTGTGCCATTGCGTGTGAACCAGGGACAGAGATGGAAAGGGTGTGTGGAACCCAGCACGTGTGCCATTGGCGTGTACATCATCAGCGGACGTGCAAAGCGTGTCTGGAACCCAGCAGACACGTGACACTGATCTCGCAGCGCACAGTTCTCGGTCGCCTTCGCGTTGGATCCTCAGCCTCCTTGTGCATCCAGCACTGAGCAGGACAGAGGCCGGGCTCCGGGGGAAGTCAGAGACGCCAGCTCTCGGGGAGGCTCTGGCGCCCTGGGCCAGCTCCACAAGGCCCCGTGTCTGCCCCCCGGCCCCCGTTTCTCTGGCCGAACAGATCGTGGCCCCCACCTAGGCCGACGTGCCAGCTCTGGCCCCGGGAGGGCTGCGGCCTGCGATGCGTGGCTCGGGTGGCCGAGCATGAGGGTCGTGAGCACGCGGTGGAATCCGGCCCCGTCTGGGCCGCTTCTCCCCATTGTCTCGGCTTCCTTGCACACGGAGCTGGAAGGGCTCCCGGGGCAGCAGGCTGGCCAAGGCAGCAGTGAGCCCCACGGCGGCCCCCAGGCACAGAGCGGCAGCGTCGTGTTTCTGTAGGAGCAGCCGGACCTCACGGCACAGGCAGTGGAGAGAGCACTCGGAGAGGAATGCAGGCGGCCCCCGGCTCCCGGGGGTCTCGGCCCGCTGCCCGCCCTGCTGGCAGGTACGGTAGCCGTGGCCGCGGCTGGGTCAGCGGGAGGGCTGGGGGCTGCGCGCCTTTTGTGTTTCATCCAGGGAAGCAGACGTGCGCGGTGGAGTCTGGGCAGGAACAGGAAATGAACAGAGAAACTGCGTTTTTTTAGAGCGAGAGGTCGCGGCCTTTGCGTAGGTCGCTTGTGGGGACGCACGGAGCCCTGTATCCGGGGAGGAGCGCGGAGGGTTGGGGGGAGGTCAGAGCCCAGAGCTCACAGTGCCCCTCCCCCTCCTCGCTGGGCCTGCCCTGGGGCCCCTGCTGCCCAGTCACAGTCACCTGCAGGCGTGCCTGCTCTCTCGCCCAGTCTGCTACGCCAGCGGCGTCCGGCTGGTGTTGGGAGTTCAGGCCACCCTGGGGACACTGGGCACATTTTTTGGGTTAATTTTTCGCTTTTTTCTTTTTTAAAAAAGATTTATCTATTTGAAAGGCAGAGTTAGAGAGAGGGAGAGGGAGAGACAGAGAGCGAGAGCTGAGCCGGTCCGAAGCCAGGAGCCAGAGCCCCTAGCAGGTCTCCCAGCTGGACGCAGGGGCCCAAGCTCTTGGGCCATCCTCGGCTGCTTTCCCAGGCCATAGCAGGGAGCTGAACCGGAAGTGGAGCAGCCGGGACTCAAACTGGAGCCCATGTTGGGTACCAGCGTCACAGGCAGCCGCGCCGGCCTCTAAAGGGCAGAATCGGGCTCCCGGGTTCACTCCCCAAACGCTCACAACAGCCAGGGCAGGACCAGGCTGAAACTTGGAGCCTGCATCCCAATCTGGGTCCCCCACATGGGGCCCAAGTACTTGAGCCATCAGCCAGAAGCAGAGCTGGGACTTGAACCAGTCGCTCTGATAGGGGCTGTGGGTGTTCCAGGCTGGGTTTTCACTGCTGAGCCAAACGCTGCCCCCCCCCCCCCGCCCCGCCTGGCACGATTTTGTCCCCTCCTGGCTGGTGTTTGGCCGTTGGGTTCGCTCGACAGTGCCCAGCGCCGCGAGCTGTGGGTGGGGGAAGAGCCTCCCCCCTTTGCCTGGGCGTGGGGCTCTGTCTGCCAGCGTTTTCCGCCTGGGGCATGAGTCCCCACTGAGGGGGGGATTCTTACCAGGAGGCTGCTGTGGTGGGATTGTCCACCAGGGCCAGGCTGTGTCTGGGGGAGAGCGGGAGGGAGGAGCGGGCAGCCAGGGAAGGCTTCCTGGCAGAGGTGGCCTTTGGCTGGGTCTTGGGAGGGAGCCGCGTCCCAGGCCCAGGTGGGGAGTGGAGCTGGGCAGTCCAGCTTTGCCTGTGCAGCGCCCCTGTGGGGTGACCTCTCTCCTCCTCCTCTCCCTGCCTGGTGTCCCGGCTGCTTCTGCACGTGGGGTCTGTGCCTGGCAAGCCCTCATTCCCACCCGGGGCAGCTCCCAGCTGGCCACGGTGACGTCACAAAGCAGGTGGCCAGGGTGTGCGGGTCACGGGTGCAGGTCTGTGCAGGCTGGATCACCCAGAGGATTCCGGAGCTGTGGCCCTGAGGGCCCAGCCCCCTGGGCAGCAGGCCTGGGTCCAGTTTGGGAGGAGCTGGGTTAAGCTAGGCCAGGCCCCGTGGGCAGAACCACTCACTGTGTTTAAAGTGCCCACGGGCCTCGCGGTCTGAGTCGGGGTTGAAGTCTTACACAGCCGTGGAGCCCTCGCCTGTGCCCTGGGGGAGGGTCCCACTTCCGCGCCCCGGGTCTGGCCTGCCTGTTGCCCCCTTAGCGCCGACACTGAGGCTGCAACCCCACGGGCAGCAAGGGCAGCTCCCCCTCGTCCTCACCGCCGGGCCTCGCCCCAGCCCGCACCCTGCCTCTGCGCTGGCTCGTGACTGCACAGGCCGTGTCGGAGCCACTCAGCACTGCCAGGTTTTCGGTTTCGAATTATCCCCTGCTTGGGCCAGAATGCTTGGATTTTTCGGCACGGCGGCGAAGTGGACCTTGAGCCAAACTATGCCGTGAACACCAGAGATCAGGCCGCCAGCAGCTGCACCAACCACACTGAGAAGGCTGGAGCCTGCACGCCTGCCCCTGGCCATGCGGTGCCCACCCCGGCCGGCCGGCTCTGAGGCCCCCGGGGGCCTTGCCTGCCGCGGCGGGAGCTGGTGCTGGGACGGCCCAGGTTTCCCTTCCTATGTGTTGTGCCGTTTCTAAACTTAATACAGATGATTGCATTTATAATCAGAAAAACCAAGAAGGACTATTTTTTTCAAAGTCAGAAAAGAGATTGAGTAAACAAACCCCAACCCCTCTGTGATTTCCCCCACTCTGAGTCAGCGATGGTTAGTGGTTGGTTCCGCACAGCGCTTCAGAAAGAAAGCAACAGGGCCGGCCGCGTCTGGCCGGGCCCCCGCGCCCGAGCCCTCTGGCTGAGGCCACGGGTTCCCATGAACTGGGGTGGGTTAGAACAACACCCTCGTGCCCTCGAGGGCCTGCTCCTGGAGGCCGCAAGTCCGGGCCATGCTCCCTGGGGGGCCCCTGGGAAGAATCCGTTGTCTTCCTCTTCCGGCTTCTGGTAGCTCCAGGCACTCCTTGGCTTGTGGTCCCATCTGTCCACCTCCGGGCTCTCTCTGCTCCGCCTTTTCTGGGCTCCCCCCGGCTCTCACGGGAGGGCGGTTAGGGACCCTCTGCAGAGAGCCCAGGATTCTGTTCCCAGCTCAAGGTCTTCCCTTAACACAGGTGCAAAGCCCCTTTCTGCAAATCAGGTTGTGTTTGCAGGTGCACAGTTGGGGCCTGATGTCTCTGGGGGCCGTTATCAGCCCACTACGGACACCAGCCCCTCCCCCCAGCCTCTCGCTGCTGTGCTGCAGCCTCCCGGGGAAGGGACTGTCCCCTAAGAGGATGTCTTGCCCACACTGCGCTGGGGGTCCTGTCCCTGGCAGGGGTGGGACAGGGCCTGAAGTGTGTGGCATTGCGAGGCCTTTGTGTCATCTGGCTGAGAGCTGTGTGTGGACCAGGCCTGGCCTCAGGTGCCTGGCCCGGCCTATGGGGCAGGGACTGTCCTGCAGAGGCCCCCAGCCCCCGCTCCCAGGGCAGGCAGGCAGTGGGCCTGCGCACGGGGCGGCGGGGCCGGCGGGCAGCTTCCCCTTTCCACGGGAGGCTGAAAATCTGGACTTCGCAGGGAATCGCGGCGTTTTGGTGTTGGCACAAACACACACGTTCTTTAAATAGGCTCGGCCGTCCACAAGCCGCCTGGCTCCGGCGCTGAATGAGCCCTCGCAGCAGGGAGCTGGGCCCTCCCCCACCCCGCCCAGAGGCCCTGCCCCGCAGCTCTCCCGCCTACTCTGCTGAGCCCCCTTAGCCTGGCCAGGTGCTGGTGGGCACCACCCCGCCGGCCAGGTCAGCAGCCCCCGCGACCCCCGCCCCCAGCCCGGCCCTGTGTTCCCAGAGCGGCTTGGAGCGTGGGGAGTGTGCAGCAGGAGGACCTGCCCCTCCCAGGGGACAGCCCAGGCTGCACTGACTCATGCCTGTGTGGCAGGAATCTTCCAGGAAGTCCCCATGGCCGGGGTGGGGACAGCAGCTCCCTGTGTCACCGCAGGCTGTCGGGGCAGGGCTGGCTGCCCAGGGTTCGTCCTGGGTCCGCGCGCCAGGAGCTTCTCTCGGTCCGCCCAGATCGGGGTGCAGGAGGGAGGCAGGCGGGCGGGCGGGCGGGAGCCAGGCTTTTTAAACGCTCAGACCCTGGGCCGGGGAAAATGAAAGACTTTGGAAGTCGCCAGGAATTTGACTCTGCGAGTTGGTTTCCGAGCAGCTAAGTTAAGCATCTCCAAGTGGATATTAAAACGGGGCGGCGGGGGCTGGAGGGGGTGGAGAGAGGCGGCCGCGCGCGCCGGAAGCTGCACGCCGGACTCGGCAGCCAGCGCAGGCAGCGCCAGGCGGCGGTCCCCGCGCGTGGTGGGGACCCTGGGGGCTGCCGGCTGTCCCCGAGGCCCAGCTCCGGCTCGGTCTCCCTGCCGCCTCCTCTCTCCTCCCGTTTCGAAGGCACACAGTGCTACTTGATGGCGCTACACATGAGCAGCACATGGAATTGTGGTAATTTGGATGCATTTGTGATTGCAACAGATTGAAGGAATTAGACCAGACAAAGAGTGTCTCTGGAGGAGGAGGAGGAGGAGGAGGAGGAGGAAGAGGAGGAGGAGGAGGAGGAGGCAGAGAGAGGGAGGGCGACGGGGCTGAGGACGGACGGGGCGGAGGACTCCTGCGAGCAGGCGACGCCGGGACTCCCGCGCTGCTGCCCAGCGGCTCCGCAGGCATGGACAGGGACCGGATCACAGGTAGGCAGACGACGCGCCCCTGCCCCAGCGGGCTCCCCCGCCCCTGCCCTGCGCCCACTGCCCTGAGCTCGGAGCTTTCCTCGGGCTCGGGAAATAAGCACCCGAGGGTCACTTTCATGGAAATTTTTCTTCTTGACTGATCTCGGTTCAGGGGACGCAACGCCGTTCCCAAAGCCGGAAACCCGGCCCCCTGCCCTGGCCACTGCCGCTCCGGCACTTTCTCCCGTGCCACTCAGGCCCCCCACGGGCGCCGTACACGCCGAGGCCGAGCTGCTGAGACGAGACCCGGGGCGGGGCAGGGGCCCTGCGGCCGGCGTCCACCCTCTGGTCTGCGCTTTGCTGCCAGCCAGAGTCTGCTTCCAAGGACGCCGGTCTCCTTCCTCCAGTAGCGTTTCTGGGCCTCCCTGGCCGGTGATTACATAGGCGGGAGCTCCGGGCGCTCAGAGGAGGCGTGTGTGTGTGCGTGTGCGTGTGTGTGCACGTGTGGGCGCTCTTGTCCACAGTCCGGGCGGGAGCCGGCACAGGACCAGAGGGGAGGGGCCCAAACCGACAAGGTGGAAACGTGTCCCAGCCCGAGCCTCCTGCATCAGCATCAGCATTTCCCACTGAGGACGGCGCCTGTCGCTCACGGCACCCCCCGGGCCAGTGCAGGGGTGCATACCGTGGGGGCATCCTAAGGGCATGAGCCCCACTCTGGCTTCCCGTGATCTGGGGTGACCTGTGGGCCATGCGGGGCTGAGTGTCACCCCACAAGCACCAGCCACCCTGCCTGTCGGCTGCCACTTGTGTGTGCTGGGGGTGTCCCCAAGGGGCCAGGGGGCGGAAGTCCACCTCTGCTACTCATCTGAAAGACAGCCCCCCCACCATGCTCCTGGGGCTGCTTGGACTCCTGAAGTGACGTCAGGACTGGGGTGGCGGCCCCCGGAGGGAGGGGATGCCTGGGGTCCTGCTGACAGTGGGGGTGTGTGTGTATGCATGTGTGTATGCGTGTGTACTTGTGTCTGCACATGTGTCTACGTGTGTGCATAGCTGAGCACAGCAGCCAGACCCCAGGAGGCGGGGCAGCGACAGAGATGGCTGAAAGCCCCACTTGTCTGTGTTGAGCTGGGCAGGGGGCTCAGTGGGGGATGGGCGGCTGCAGAGCCGGGGTTCCCTGTGTTCTCAGGTTGCAGGTGCGGGGCTGCTAAGAGACCCTTGCTGGGCCCGGGCGGCGGAGCGTGTGCGGAGCGTGTGCGGAGCCAGCTGCCCCAGTCGGACTGGTCTGCCGCTGGCCTGGCTTGCAGGGGCCTAGGGAGCCTCAGGTCCAGCCCCAGGGAACCGGAAGCAGTGACCACGTGTGCGGCCTCCCAGGCTGGCCGGATTACAGGAACTTTTCACAAACTGAGCAGGGTGTCTTGACACGGGCCAAGTGTGCCTCTCGGCTGCTCTGCCCGCTGGTGCCCCCAGCCAGGACGGCTCAGCAGCGGCGGAGCCGGGCCCTTCCCCCGGGGCGTGCCTGGGCTCCCAGTGGATACCCATTGGAATTCTGCGTGTTCTCTTCCCAGCTCAGCTGTAAACCGGCCGGCCGAGGGATGAGAGCAGAATATGCCCGCGCTATTTCCTGATGTGTTCCTCACGCTGGCCAGCCCGCCGCCAGCCCCGGGGAGACCTGGAGCAGCCCTGTGCCTCAGTTTCCCTATCTGCAAAGGGCAGGAGTTGGGCCAGCAGGGCCCCGAGGCGACGTTCCCTCCCCTCAAGTGGGCTGCTGAGCAGGCCCTGGGTGGTGGGGGGCTCCCTCCTGCTGGCGGCACTCACTGGCCTGGGCCCCCCGGCCCCACAGCCGGCAGTGGGGTAGCTGCTCCAGTCCCCACCCACGCCCGCTGGTGGTGGGTGAGAGGCCGCTGTGTCTGTGTGCCTGTGTGGACAGAGGTCTGCCTGGCCAGACGCCCCACCCGCTGGGTTCCAGACGCGGCTGTGATGCGCTTCCTGCCCCCTGGGCTGGTGGGTGAGGCGTGTCCACCCGGCTGAGCTGCTCTCCTGGAGGGCTTGGTGGGAGAGGTGTGGTCCTGCCTTGGAGGCCACGTGGTTCTCATGGCTTGGGGAAGGGGGCTCTGGGCAGGTGCCAGCAGCCTCGGGGGTCCTCAGACCCGCTCTCTCCTGCTGTCTGGGGTGTGGGCTGGGTCCTGGGGTTTTCTGCAGCCCGTGCCAAGGCTGCCCTCCCCCAGCCCAGCCTGGGAAGATGCCTGGGGGCTTGTCAGCTGGGCCGTGAGTCACAGGCCACTCCTCCGGGCAGGGTCGGGTTTTCTGGCCTGGCCTGGCTTTGTGGCTTTTGCAGATGGAGTGGTTTTATCTTGCGTGGCTGCAGCAGGCAGCAGAATCTACAAGAAAACTTTCCACCCGGGACTGTTACTCAGCCCAGGGGGGCCTTGGGGAGGGTGGGGCGGCCGAGGGGGTGAGGAGTGGGTGAGTGGGGAGGCTGGGTGGGCCGGGGAGGGTGGGGCGGCCAGGTGGGTGAGGAGTGGGTGAGCCGGAGGCTGGGTGGGCCGGGGAGGGTGGGGCGGCCGAGGGGGTGAGGAGTGGGTGAGCCGGAGGCCGGGCCGGGGAGGGTAGGGCGGCTGAGTGGGTGAGGAGTGGGTGAGCTGGAGGCCAGGCCGGGGAGGGCCTGCGAGAGTCTGGGCTGCGCTTTCCCAGTGTCCGGCGTGGAGCTGGAGGTCCCTGGGTCCCCTTGCTCTGCCGCCTCTCGTCAACGTCTGAACCTGCTGGGGGATTCTTTCTTTCTTTTTTTCTTAAGATTTATTTATTTATTTGAAAGGCAGAGTTACAGGGAGGCAGAGGCAGGGAGAGAGAGAGAGAGAGAGAGGTCTTCCATCTGCTGGTTCACTCCCCAGATGGCCACAATGGCTGGATCTGGACCAATCCAAAGCCAGGAGCCTGGAGCTTCCTCTGGGTCTCCCACGTGGGTGCAGGGGCCCAAGCACTTGGGCCATCTTCCACTGCTTTCCCAGGCCACAGCAGAGAGCGGGATCGGAAGTGGAGCAGCTGGGACTCGAACCAACGCCCGTATGGGATTTTGGCACTGCAGGCGGGGTCTTTACCTGCTATGCCACAGTGCTGGCCCCAGGGGAATTTTTAGTCCAGCCTACACTTGGGCCATCTTCTGCTGCTTTCCCAGGCCATTAGCTGGGAGCTGGATGGGAAGTGGAGCAGCCGGGACTCGAACCTGTGCCCACATGGGATGCTGGCACTGCAGGCGGTGGCTTCACTGGCCGCCGGGGTTGCCACAGTGGCTGTGCCGTGTTCACACCAGCAACACCTGGAGTTGCGCCTTTTCCACGTCCACGTCCTCGCTCGCCTCCTCCCTGTCTGGAGCAGCCGTCCTGCCGGCGATGCGGCCGTGGCTGGGCACCGGCTTGGTTTGTGGCATTGAGCGTCTTTGCTCAGGGGCCACCTGTGTGCGTGCCGTGCAGAAGCGTCCCTTCGAGTCCGCGGCCCCTGGGCTGGCGTTCTGCGGGGCCGCCAAGCGTCCTCGTGTGTTCCGGATGTTTCTTCTTTCTCGTAGCCACTTGATGGCGGCGGTTCTCTGTCTGACGGCTCCTGGGATCGCGGGGCTGCGGGTGGCGGTCCTTTGGCCCACGTGCGCGCAGATGTCCTCGCTCAGAGCGGTTCACTGTGATGAAGCCGGTTCACGCATCCTCCCCCTTGGTGGCTGCCCTTCTGGGGTCATGGTCACGACCGCGCCCCCGAGCCAGCCTCGCGAAGCTTTTGCTCCCTGTAGCCCTCCGAGCGCGGCGCCGTTTTAGCTGCCGTGTCGAGCGCTGTGATTCCCGGTGGGGTCTTGATTCTCCGCTTTCTTCTCTCTGTGGGGCCGTGGCTGGCTGTGGGCGCTGCGCCCCCCAGGGCTGGGGGCAGAGGGCACCCGGGGCCCCGGAGGTCCCGCCTGCAGTTGTGGCCCTTGTGTCCGGGGTCTGGCTCCTGGCTGCCGGCCCCCGTGAACGCCCGCCATCCTCGAGTCAGGGCGCAGGGCTCAGCGTCCACCACCCGCCCCCACCGTGCCTCTGTCTGCTTCCTGCCCAGAGGGGGCCGTCCCTGGTGCCTGCCCCAACCTGGACACGAGTCTCGTCCTGAGGCTGCCAGCCGGGCCCCCGTGCCCCCTCCCACCCTCAGGGCCCTGCTGATGACGCAGTGGCTGACTGAGCCCCCTGCACTTCCTTCTCCTCCCGTGGGCGTGGAGTTGCCCTCGCCCAGAGGCCTTGCTGGCCGCCCTGGGTGGGCTGGGCAGGGGGTCCTCAGCCCGCACCTGCCTGCTGCTGCCGCCGGGGCCTCGTCCCCCCGGAAATGCCTGCCTTCCTTGTGCAGCACCCCAATCCCTCCCCCTGCCCTGCCCACCCCTTGCCTGTGGCAGCCTTTGCTGCCCTTGCTTGTCATTCATTCATTCATTCATTCATTCATTCCCTGCATACCTGGCGCTGTCCACGGAGAGCAGAGCCAGACCCCGACTTGTCCTCTGAGCCATGTCACAAACGTGAAGCCCGCAGCCACAGGAGTGGCAAAGGGAGCCTGGGGGGTGGGAGCCCAGGTCGCGGCGGGGGGGCTGCCACTGGGGAGAGGCCTTGGGCTGAGCTCTGAAAGGCGAGCCGTGAGCCAGCGCAAGCCAGGCCTGCGTGGGAGAGCGCGGCCAGCAGTCGGCCGCCTGTGCCCGGGGTCTAGGGTGTGAGGGGCTGAGACCCAGCAGTCTACAGCTTCCTACAGAGGACTGCTGCCCGTCCCCGCCCCCCCCCCCCCCCCGGCGGGGCATGCTCAGGGCTGGTGCACAGAGGGCGTCCTGGGACCTGGTCTTCCTGCCGTCTCTGCACTCAGCTGTGTGGCCCCCGCTGGTCTCCCCCACTCTCGGGGCTCAGGCCTTGGACTCGCCCTGTCCCCGCCCCAGGACCCAGCCCCCTTTCCCATCTCCACCGGGAGGTCTGTTCCGTCTCAGGGTCACCGCGTCCCAGACGGAGGTGCTGTGTGCAGCTTTAGCTCTCCCGCCCCCACCCCTGCATGGAGCCCAGACCCCATCCTCTGTGTGGCCCCCGTGTGCAGGCCACCTGCTGCCCTCACACCTGTTCAGTTTCACCCAGATGCTCCCCGGGGGTCTCCCACCAGCAGGGGGCATTGGTGTTGGTCCTGGGGCTGCCCTGGCTCAAGCCACGGAAGCCTGAGGGTCCCCTGAGGGGGTCCCGAGGCCCAGGACAGGTTGGGGCACCCTGGAGCTGGTAGCTGGGCATGGATGTGGTGTCCTTCTGTGTGGGACCTGAGTCTGGAGTTTTGGGGGCCTCCAGCCCCCACCAGCACCGGCACAGAGCTCCTGGAGGCCCTGTGGGCAGACTCGGGACCCCTCTGCACCTCCCCTCCCTGGCCCTGGCTTCCTCTCTTTTTCATACAACGGGGGGCGCCTTGACCGGAGCAGAGCTGAGCGTGCGCAGTGGCAGCAGTGCCCCCTTGGAACTGTGCCGGAGCGCAGCCGGGCCGGGCCGCTCCTCCGGGTCGCAGGAGTCGAGGGTGGCTGCAGGGGTGACAATCCAGTGCCCTCCGCGTCCTGGCTTTGTGTCCTCTGTCCCCACTAGACAGGGGTCAGTCCAGCTCCTTGGAGGCCGTTTATTGGGGCCCTACTGGGTGCAGGCAGTCTCTGACGTTCTTAGCCTACAAGGAGGAGTGGGAGAGCCACAGCCCCTGGCCACTTAGGGTTAACAGGCAGTGAGTAAATCAGCAAATCCATCGCTGGCTTGAGGCCCCTGGGAGCAGGAGATGTGACGGAGTGGGTGTGGGTGGGAGGGTGGGGGGCAGAGTTGAAGAAAGGCCCCCCTGGGAGATGACAGCATGCTGAACTGAAGGACAGGAGCTGGCCAGGCCAGAGTCTGGGGGAGGAGCGTGCGGCAAAGGGAGCAGCAGGTGCAATGGTGGGGCTGCAGTGTGGCCATGGGACCTGGGGAGGCCTCCGTGGCTGGCTGCAGAGGCGGGGAGCGGCCAGGAGGGGGCGGTAGTGGTTGCTGCCTTCACAGAGGGAGGGGCCGAGGCTGGCTTTCTCTTCCCTCCAGCCTCAGGCCCCTGACTCTGGGCGTAAAAATCCAGGTCATGCTGGTGGCCCTTGGGGCTGGGGTTAGCGGGGGGACCTGCGTCCCACCGGGCACGCGGCATCCCGGAGCTGGTGTGGAAGGCAGGGGCTGATGGGGGAGTGAGTGCCGCTGGGACCCCAGGGTGCGGGGACCCCTCGTGAGGAGCTCATGCTGGGGGCCAGGCACCGCCTCCTGGGGGGCGGCTCTGGGTGCGGCTCCTGCTCTCCGTGCAGCCTTTCCCCGCAGTCTCGCCTCACCTGGAGAGGGCCGGGAGGGGGCTCGGGGGGCTCCTCTGCCCCGTCAGGGCGTCTGCTCCCCTCTCTGCATGGCAGCTGTTTTGGTAAAGCCCCAGAACCCCACGCCAGAGCTTCTCAGAGAGCAGGCCTGGGGGCTGACCTGGGGGCGGCACCAGGGTCTTCCCGGCTGCCGGCCCGTCCCTCTCCATCCCTGCCTCCCACCGGCAGCCCCTCACCCCCTAGTCCCCGCCTGCCCGAGCCCCAGCGTCCCCTCCCTGGGCACTGCTGTGGGTGCTGTCACAGAGCTTGGCAGCAGCCTGCCCCCACCCTGCTCCCATCCCGGAGTCACTGGGTCCAGGGAGAGGGGAGGGGGCCGGGTCTGGGCTCCACCTGGAGGAGGTGGCCTAGGGCATTGGGAGGAGGGGCTGCTTCCGTGGAGGCAGGAGGGGCCAGCGGCCGCGGGGTGGGGAGGGGCTCAGGCGCAGGGAGCGGCTCTCCCAGCAGGTGGCGGTGCAGGCCCAGGTGAGCCTGGTTTCCCAAGGGGGCATTTTCCCTGCCTTGGCGGGAAACGGAGAGAACTGGAACAGACGCCTCCCTGGCCCTGGCTGGGAGGGCCGCGGGCGAGGCTGGGCCTTGGACCCCACCCCCACCATCCATGACCCCACCTTGAGCGGCAGACGTAGCTCAAGTCCCACTGGCTCAAGTCCCACTGGAGTCTGTTTACGGCTCTTTTTCTCATGATCTGGTCCAGGTGCTGATACCTGAATTCTACCCCAGGCTGCCGTGTGCCCCAGCCCCCCCAGGAAGGGCCCTCCCGCCCCTTCCCCACCCCTGAAGTTCTAGATTTTTCCATCTGGTGAGTGGGTTTGCTGGCTGTGTTGGTTCTGTGGATGGGCCTGTGGCTGGTGCCCCGGGGGCTCCTGGGGATAAAGTTGAGTGACAGGTGCTGCTGTCCACGCCTTGCTGAGCCTTGCGTTTCCCGGGTAGACACCGGCGGTAGAACTGTGCAGGGAGAAACTGCGCGGGGCCTCGGCCTCCTCCGTGACGCGGGCATCCCACGCGGGCGCAGGCTTGGTTTGGTTGCCGTCCCGGCTGCTCCACTTCCCATCCAGCTCCCTGCAAATGCGCCTGGGAAGGCAGCAGCGATGGCCCAAGTGCTCGGGCCCTGCACCCACCTGGGAGACCCAGACGGCGCTCCAGGCCCCTGGCGTTGGCTTGGCTCAGCCCTGGCCATTGCGGGGTGAATCAGGACAGTCTCTCTGCTATGCCTCTCTCTGTCTGTAACTCTGCCTTTCGGTTAAGTGAATAAATCTTGAATAAAAGACAAGGAAAGGGGATGCCGGCTCTTGCCCCACAGGGGCCGCCGTTCCCACGCTCCCACCTGGTGCCGTCACTCTTGGGGTGGGTGTGCCCCGTGTCTCGTCAGGGCTTTGCTCTGCATCTGCTGGACGAGTGACGCTTCCCGCACATTTCCGTGTGCTTGTCAGCCGCTCGGATGGTTTTCCCGTGCACAGAGCTGGCGCCCGTCTGCAGATGGCTTGAGCTTGTCTTGCTGGCCCTGGGTGCTGGCCTCTTGTCACCGAAGTGTTTCGCAGATATTTCGTTCTGGACTGTGGCTGGCCTGCTCATTTTCTTAATGGTGTTTTCTAATGGGCGGAGGTGCGCCGTGGGCATTTTGCTAACTGAGGTCTTGGCGGCCGTCACGTTCTGTGTTCTCCGTAAGAACATTTTGCCTGCCCCAAGTGGCAAAGGCGGCGTCGACGTTTTCCTCCAGAAGGTTCTGTGGTTACGGCTGCCGTCTGCGGATGGCGTGAGGTGGGGTCAAGGTTCACTTTGATGTTTTCCCTGTAAGCCCAGTTGTTCCACCTGTTTGTCGGAGCATGCTGGGTGCTGCAGTGTGGGTCTCTCTGGAAGTCCCGCCCTGCGAGAACCACGCTGTGGCTTACCGTGGGTTGGTGGAAGCCCCTGGATCTGGCAGTGTAGACTGTAACAGGACACCTGAGGCCCTTAGGACCCGTCCCCTCTTCCGGGCCCCTGCTCCGGACGCTTGCTTGGGGGCCGAGTGTCCAGCTACCCACACAGGGGGAGTGAGATGCCTCCTGTTCTTCTCAGAATCGCTGTGGCTGTTCCCAAGCCTCTGCAATTCCACGCCCCTTTGGGAACCCCAGTTGTTGTGAGCAAGGCCCGGGGCTTCCGTCTGGTCTGTGAGAACCTGGAGTGAGCTTGGAGAGTTAACATCGTGCCGCGTTCAGGCCCTGAAGGTGGTGCTCGGCTCCCTGCCCTTCCCTCTCTGTTTTATCTTCCATCCCGGTGCAGCTGGGTGCACCTGCCACCTCCCGGCCCCCGGCTGCTCTCGGTCGTCCTCCTGGGAGCCCCTGAGCAAGGTCCTTTTGGGTTTTCCGCGTGCACAGGCCCCTGGTGACCTACTCAGTCTCCAGCCTCTCTCCTCTCCCTGGACTGGGAGGGGCCGGCTGGCAGCTCCACTTTATTCACAGGGCTGGTGCCCCTGAACAGCACCCCCCCCCCCCAGTCATCCCAGCAGCCAGTTTCGGGAATGCCCTGGGTTTTAGGAGCTGGGGAGGGGGAGGGGCAGCCCCCCCCCCCTTTCTTACGGTATCCCAGCGATAACGCCTCCGGTACCGCCTTGGGTACTGCCTCGGGCCAGCTCGCAGCCTCTGTTCCCTGAGCTGCTGTTTAAATTCCAGGTGTGGTTTCTGCTTCCGCGGCTTCCTGCGGGAGTGGGAGGGAGGAAGCCAGGACGGATAAGGGCAGCAGCCAAGGGGACGGAAAAGAACAAGGGCGAAAGTTGCGTCCATGCGGTGATCCGCAGCCTGATAAAGCTGCAGCTGATGGAGAGGAGAGAGGGCAGAGCCGGGGCGGGGCGGGGCAGAGCCGGGGCGGGGCGGGCGTGAGGCAGAGCCGGGGCGGGGCGGGGCGCGACCGCCAGCTCCTGAGGCCAGGTCCCTCCTCCTCCTTCTGGCCAAGAGCGGTTGTTCTCAGTTTAATATCTGATCAAGGACGATATATTAAGTGGGTTTTGGAGCGGGGACTTGGAATAGGAGCTTGCTCCGTCCACTCCGTGCATCGACCTGGTGGTGCAGTACCTCTAGGGACAGTGCACCTTCCACCCCCAGAAAAAGATGAGACCAGGGGACTATTGTGAATAACTTAGATAAAATGAACAAATCCTTTCAAAGTACAACTTACTAAAATTAACTCGAGGGGCTGGTGCTGTGGCATAGCGGGTAAAGCCACCGCCTGCAGTGCCGGCATCCATATGGGCGCGATTCAGATCCCGGCTGCTCCACTTCCGATCCGGCTCTCTGCTGTGGCCTGGGAAAGTGGTAGAAGATGGTCTGGGTGCCTGGGCCCCTGCACCCGTGTGGGAGACCTGGAAGAAGCTCCTGGCTCCTGGCTGCCGCCTGGTCCAACCCCAGCTCTTGCAGGCATTTGGGGAGTGAACCAGTGGAAGGAGGGTCTCTTTCTGTCTGATAAATAAAGTAGATTTTAAAAAAAATGTTACCATAAAGCATAATATAATTTGTAATTAGTCAGTAATAGCAAATAAACTGATTTCCTGGAATCTGAGAGCCACGCTAGCAAGAACTTGAAAAGGGGTTATGAGATCCTCCGACTTGCAGCCAAGTGGGACAGAGTTGAGGGTGACCGGGGCCACGTGCTGCTGGCGTCGGAGTCGTGGGTGACCGAGGCCACGTGGTGCTGGCGTCGGAGTAGTGGGTGACCGGGGCCGTGTGCTGCTGGGGACAGAGATCGTGGGTGACTGAGGCCGGTGTGCTTCTGGGGACAGAGATCGTGGGTGACCGGGGCTGTGTACTGCTGGCGTCGGTGTCGCGGGTGACCAGGGCCGCGTGCTGCCGGCATCGGAGCTGTGGGTGACCGGGGCCGCGTGCTGTCGGCATCGGAGCTGTGGGTGACCAGACCCACGTGCTGCTGGTGTCGGCGTCGAGGGTGACCAGGCCCGCGTGCTGCCGGCATCGGAGCTGTGGGTGACCGGGGCCCATGTGCTGCTGGTGTCGGCGTCGAGGGTGACTGGGGCCGCGTGCTGCCGGCATCGGAGCTGTGGGTGACCAGGCCCGCGTGCTGCTGGTGTCGGCGTCGAGGGCTGCTGAAGCGCATCCTGGAGCGGGCGGACTCCCCGAGACAGGAGCTGGTAGGGCGCAGGCTGCCGGGGCACAGGCAGGGGAGGGGTGCAGTCTGTGGCCGTGGGATGCCGGGGCAGCTGGAGCCACGGGAGTGTGCGTCCTGCCCTGAGCTGCTCTTAGCGATGGCGAGACTGGTGGGGCTTAGGTACTGGGCACACACGGGCACACACAGGCACACACATGGGCACACCCAGAGACGCCCAGAGACGCATGGACTCACAGAGACACGGACACACACAGATACACACATCTACACGCATGCACACACATCTACACACATGCACACACATCTACACGCATGCACACACATCTACACGCATGCACACATATCTACACGTGTACACACATCTACACGCATGCACACACATCTACACACATGCACGCACATCTACACACATACACAGCACATATACAAGAGACACACACACATACATATGCGCACAGTACACAGTATACTTTAAAAAAATCTTTTTTAAAATTTATTTATTTGAAAGGCAGAATTACAGAGAGGCGCGGTGTATGGGGGGGGTCTTCCATCGGCTGGTTCACTCCCCAGAGCTAAGTTGATCCAAAGCCAGCAGCCAGGAGCTTCTTCCGGGTCTCCCACGCGGGTGCAGGGCCCCAAGGACTTGGGCCATCTCCCACTGCTCTCCCAGGCCACAGCAGAGAGCTGGATCGGAGGTGGAGCAGCCGGGACTCGAACTGGCGCCCATGTGGGATGCCGGCCCTGCAGGCGGTGGCTACGCTACAGCACCACCCCCACAGTACACTTCTATACACATACACACACATCTCCACATGTGTACACACACACATGTACACACCTGCAAACACAGTGCACACATAGACTTCCATACACAGCACACGCACGCACACGCCATGCAGAGAAGCAGCCTTGGCCTGCGGGGCTGTGGGCAATGGTGAAGGAGAAGGCTAAGGACTTGGGTGTCCTCCCCTTGGCGTCAGGCCCTGCGGGGGGCCGTGCGGCTGCCCCAGAGGCCCGCGGCCTCCCGTGGTGAAGGTGTGGAGCGAGCCCGTCTGTTGGAGCGGCTTAGCGGGTGCCTGACAAACTCAGCCGGGGTGTGAGCAGGCTGAGCTGCCTGCAGGCTCCCGGTGGGCTCCCAGGCTCCCGGGGCAGCTGTGCCGCAGCAGGAGGCGGCCTGGGGCCAGGAAGAGGGGCGGCTTGCTCTCTGAGCCCTGCGGAGCCCTCCAGGGCTGCCCGCGGACAGAGCCTGGCTCCCCGGGGCGGGCCGGGGAGAGAGTGAGGTCAGAGCGCAGGGGCCTGGGGCTGGGTGCTGTGCGCGGGGCGCCGGGCGTCTGCCAGCTGCTCAGGTGGAGCCGTGGGTTGTTCATTTCGGTTTCTCTCCTGCGCCGAGCCCGGCACTCACGGGTCAGCCCCAGCCTGGTTTCCGCCTCCCCTGACCGAGTCTCGTGTTCACTGGACTTGAAATTCTGTGCAATTCCCTGTGAGCCTTTCTGCTCGGCCTCGTGGACTGTTCGGAAGCGTGTCGTCCGTGGCTCTTCTAGAACCTTCTCAGGGCTGTTGACTTGTACGTGGCCACAGCGTGTACTCGATGTGATTTCAGTCTGCTAGAATGTGAGGCGTGTGGCCCCGAGAGCGCCGTGGTCACGCGAGGGCACACGCGTTCTCGGCCTCGTGGGCGGGGTTTTTTCGTTGTGGGCTGGGTCAGGGAGGTTTGTGGCATCCTTCATGTTTTCTGCTATTTCTGTCCAGATGCCGAGAGAGAGAGAGAGAGAGAGAGAGAGAGAGAGAGAGAGAGGTCTTCCATCCACTGGTTCACTCCACAAATGGCTGCAACAGCCAGAGCTGGGCTGATCTGAAGCCAGGAGCTCCTTCTGGGTCTCCCACGTGGCTGCAGGGGCCCAAGCACTTGGGTCGCCTGCTTTCCCAGGCCATTAGCAGGGAGCCGGATGGGAAGTGGAGCAGCTGGGACTCAAACCCGCGCTCAGGTCTGGGATGCTGGCGCTGCAGGCAGCACCTAACCCACTGCACCGCCGTGCCAGCCCCACGTGTTCTGGAGTACGGTGTCCAGAGTTGCAGTGTCGTCTGCGGGGAGACTGGGCAGGGAGCAGGGGCCCTGCGGGGAGACTGGCCAGGGAGCAGGGACCCTGCGGGGAGACTGGGCAGGGAGCAGGGGCCCTGCGGGGAGACTGGGCAGGGAGCAGGGGCCCTGCGGGGAGACTGGCCAGGGAGCAGGGACCCTGCATTCCAGGAACCCAGCTCTTCCTTACTTGTGGTGAGAGCACAGGGCCCCTGCCCCTGGCCGCCGGACAGCAGGGGCTGTCACCAGGGCCTTTTCCTGGCAGGGGTGACCACAGTGTCCTTGGTCTCTGGCTAGACCGGGGCAGTGACCGCCCGCTGGCGTCTGTGTTGGAGCTGCGGCCCGGCACCCCTGGACTGGGCCCGTAGAAGCTGGGGCTTCCCACTGCTGCTGCAGGGCCGAGGGTCCGGTCTCTGGCTCGCACTGCCCAGTGTGGGATCTGACCCAGCGCCTTCTGCTCATGGGGCCGCTCAGCTCCATCCCAGGGGCAGGGCTCCATCCCCCACTCCCTGTGCACACGCCGAGGAGGGCCCTGGGGTTGGCTCCAGAGGGGTGCAGAGAGGGACCCCAAAAACATAGCCCTTCCTCTTGCCTGGCCTGATGCTTCCCAGGCACAGAGGGGAGTGGTCCTGGGCGGAGGCACAGGGACGGGCGCTTGCAGGGGGTTAGTGGGGGTGGGGTGGGTGGGGGTGCGTGTCAGCCGGGGCCCTGCAACACAGCCTCCGCCCTGTCCTGTGTGGGCAGGGAGCCCACTGCTGGCTGGAAGGGAAGTGGAGTGGGCAGCTGCCGGTCCGGAGGAAGCCCCGCCTCCTCTTCTCCTCCCCAGAACTGTGTGTGCACTGCGTGTGTGCTCACAGGTGTGCGTGCGCGGGTGCATGCGTGTGGCCGTGTGCACGCACACTCCCTTCTGCAGAGGAAGTGATTCACACCCGAGTGCCGAGGTTGGAGCAGAGCAGGCAGCAGGAAGGTTGGCGGCGACGCCGAGGGAAGGAAGTGGGCGGGGCCACGCTCGGCCCCACCCCCGGAGCTGCTGGCACAGAGGCTCAGTGTTGTTTCACCAAGACCTGGGATCTTTTGGGGGGAAGAGCGGGAAGGATTTCTCCTGTAGGGCGTATGTGCACATGCGTGCATGTAGTGTGCGCACCTGCATGCATGTGCTCACGGGTGTACATGTGTGAGGCATGTACTGTGTGCCGCTTCCATTTCCATTTTTATGTTTTCCTGGCTACCAGAGAGAATTTCCGTGGTGGCCTCCCCCCTTCCCCGGGCTGCCCATAGGGCCATGCACACGTGAGCAAGCACAGGTGTGTGCACGCACACACATAGATACAGATACGCACACATACATGTGACATAGACACACAGATACACACACAGACACAGATACACAGATACGTACACAGACACGTGACACACACAAAGACACACACAGACACAGATATGCACACAGACACGTGACACAGAGACACACAGATACACAGACACAGATACACAGATACTCACACAGACACATGACACACACACAGATACACACACAGATATGCACAGACATGTGACAGAGACACACACAGATACGCACACAGACACACACAGATATGTGCACAGACACATGACAGAGAGACACACAGAGATACACACGCACAGACACAGAAACACAGAGATATGCACACAGACCCATGATACACACACAAACACACACACACACATATACACAGATATGTACATAGACACGTAACAGAGACACAGTTACAGAGACACAGATACACAGATACACACACAGACACATGACACAGAGACACAGATACACACACAGACACATGACACAGAGATACAGATACACACCTGTATGTGGCACCTCCTGACACACACATTCAGAGACATGCAGACACATAGACACACACTCAGACACACACAGGGGTCAGGACAAGTGCCCCCATGGGTCGCACCTCCTGACACACTCAGAGACACACACACTCAGAGATACACAGTCACACACACACACACACACTGAACACACACAGGGGTCGGGACCAGTGCCCCGGGGGGTGCACCTCCTGACACACTCAGAGATACACAGTCACACACACACACACACACACACACACTCAGGGGTCGGGACCAGCGCCCCGGGGGGCGCACCTCCTGGCAGGAAGTGCAGCTCTGGGAACGGCAGGCCCCGCCTTTGGCACAACGCCCTGTTTTTGTTGCTGCCCATTGAAGGGCGCAGAAAGTGGGGTGGAGGCGGGCGGCGGGTGGCGGTGGGTGGCCAGAGGAGCATGCGTGGGGGCAGGGGAGGGGCTGCGCCTGTCCCTCTGGCTCAGAGACGCCGTGTGGCCCTGGGGGGTCTCCCAAGGTCAGGTGCCACCACACTTGGGGTTGGACCCTGCTCCCCCTGAGCCGCGGTCAGGGCCGGCCAGGGCCCTTCCCCGTGTCCCCGGCAAGGGGGCAGGATGGGCACGGCTGTGGGGGAGGGGCCACGGTGAGGTCCTGGGGACTTGGAGCAGGGAGGCTTCCTCTCTCGGGGAGCTGGAGGCCGCCGTCGGGCCTGTCCCCGCTGTGGGGTCTGCGGGAGTCCTCGGCCCCTCTGCCAGCCTCGGGGGCCGCCGGCTGTGTCGTGCCTGTCTCTGCTCTGGCTTCATGCGGCTTCTTCCCGCCGGGTCCCCTCTCTGTTCTGAGTCCGGATGGCCTGGCATTCCTCACAGAGTGATGCCAGTCACTGGGCTTAGGGCCCGCCCTCCATGTCCCCTGACTCCGTCCCCATGGCCCTGTCGTGGGTAGGGGGTGAGGACTTGGTTGTCTTTTTGGGGGCACCCAGTTCCACTCAGTGCAGATCCCCTCGGCAGAGGGGCCTCCCCAGGGCCTGGTCCTGAGCGGGGCAGGTGCGTGTGGTGAGCAGGCTACAGCAGGTGCAGGGAGGAGCCGTGCTAGGGGCGGAGCTGGGAGGCCTGCCCGTGCCGGAGGAGCCGCAGCCGCCAAATGCCGAGGGGCAGGGGAGACGGTGCCCGCTGACTCTGCGTCCTTTCTAAGTGAGACCTGGGGGGCCACAGCCGCGGCCCACTGAGGTGCTTGTCACACCGTGGCCACAGAGCAGGCGTGGGATCCCCGTGCCTGGGAGCTGCGAGTGGGAAGTTGTTCGGGGATGCGTGGAGGGGCCCCCGGAGGGTCCCACCCACACCAGGAAGCTGTTGATGTCCAAGCGTCGTGTTGCCGGGGGAACGCCCGGGACAAGCATCCCCCCCCCCCCGCCAGGCCTCCCCACTGTGCCTTGTCTAACAGGGCAGGTGCGATCCTACTGCCCGATGCCCCGCCTTCTCGGTCACTATGGGAACAGAGCCTCACCTGGTGACCCCTGGTCTGAGCCTCGAGCCAAGCAGGCTGTCGGTCACACGTGCGTGAGCACACACATACCCGAGGTGTGTGCCTGCACACGCATGTACACATGCACGCGGTCCTGTCACTGGTGTTTGAAGGCAGTGAGAGCTGTGAGATCGATCCCACTGGGCCACGTGTGTTACACGGCTGTCATCACGTGTGTTACATGGCTTTCATCATGTGTGTTACACGCCTGTCGTGTCTTCCACTCCTGCAGCTCTCGTGCTGCCCAAGGCACTGTCTCAGCACCTCGGGAGGCGGCGGCCCGGACTCCGCCTCTCTTCCCTCCTTGCGTGGAGCAGGTCTTGCCCCGGTCGGGGGCTGGGCCTTGCGTGGGCTGGTTTTGCTGTGAGCACCAAGGAAAGTTCTGGAAGCTTCCCTGCGGTGCTTCGGCCTGGCCTGGAGCCCCCTCGCCAGAGGGAGGGCAGAAGGGCCCTCCTTCCCCAGAGGTCACTGGGCAGGTTCAAAGCCAGGCTGAGCAGCCCCTCCTCTCGCGGGGGCGCTGCAGGCCTGCCTGGGGCTGCAGGTGAGGCTCCGAGCAGCTGTCCGGGAAGGTGGGGGCTGGGAGTGCAGCCTCGCGGAGCTGAGGCTGGAGCAGCTGGGGGCCTGAGGCTCCCTGCTGCCCCTCCCTCCCGGGGGGCAGCTCCAGGCTGACCTCTGCTTGTCCCACACCTGTGCCCAGGCTGGGCGCTCTACAGGGCAGGCGTGCAGGGGCCAAGCCAGGGCCTCCGTCCAGCAGCCTTGGGAAGCAGGGTGCTTCCCGCATGTCCGGCCCGGGAGGAGCCCGATGTTCCGCGGAGCTGAGTGAATGTCCTGGCCGGAGGGCGTGGCTTTGCGTCTCCGTCCTGAGCGTGTCCAGCGGCCTCTTTGGTGCGTGTGGCCTCCCAGACAGCAGTGTCTCTCTCCATGCGGACGGCATCAGGAGTGGCTGGGCACCGCCGTGGTCGGGGCACGCAGATGCTCCGCGCGGATGCTCCGCGCGCTCGCTGGGGTCCTGGGCGGAGCTGCAGCATCCTGGGGGCAGAGACCCTGGCCTTCCCCATGAGGGGCCCAGTGGGGTCTGAGCAGCCACGTGGCCAGGACGATTGCGAGGTCTCAGAGCGCAGCTGCAGGCACTGTGGCTGCCGGGGACTCCTCTGTGCAGGTGGGCGAGGTGTGGGGCAGGGGCTGGTGTTCACTGGGCGTGTCACATGCTGTGCCCAGACTGGCCCCCGCCACCTGGAGACCCTTCCAGGCCCAGGTGCTGAGAGCAGGGGCTTCAACCTGCGCGGCACCTAGGCTCCACCCGAGTCCTGGGATCTTAGGAAGGGGCTGGGCTGCAGTTTGGGCGCTCAGTTTGGGGGTCCACCCCTGCTCCAGCACCCAGAGTGCTCTGCGTTCTGCTGTGAGAATTTCCCATCGTGCAGCAGGTGGAAAGCAGGCTGCAGGGAACGTCTGAGTCCCCGTCGTCTGGCTTCTCCCTCGAGCACCAGGCCACCCTGCCTTGTCACCTCCCGGGGGTCCGTCCACCTTCCCGTCTGCCTGGGGTCTCTCTCTCTCTCTCTCTCTCTTTCAAAGATTTCTTTCTTTCTTTCTTCTTCTTTTTTTTTTTTTTTTTTTTTTTTTTTTTACAGGCAGAGTGGACAGTGAGAGAGAGAGACAGAGAGAAAGGTCTTCCTTTGCCGTTGGTTCACCCTCCAATGGCCGCCGCGGCCGGCACACTGTGCTGATCCGAAGGCAGGAGCCAGGTGCTTCTCCTGGTCTCCCATGGGGTGCAGGGCCCAAGCACCTGGGCCATCCTCCACTGCACTCCCTGGCCACAGCAGAGAGCTGGCCTGGAAGAGGGGCAACCGGGACAGAATCCAGTGCCCCGACTGGGACTAGAACCTGGTGTGCCGGCGCCGGAAGGTGGAGGATTAGCCTAGTGAGCTGCGGTGCCGGCTTCAGAGATTTATTTCTTTATTTGAAAGGCAGAGTTGGAGAGAGAGGGAGGGAGGGAGGGAGGGAGGGAGAGATCGGTCTTCCATCTGTGAATTCACTCTCCAAGTGGCCACAATGACCAGGAATGGGCCAGGCAGGAGCCAGGAGCTTCTTCCAGGTCTCCCACATGGGTGTAGGGACCCAAGCACTTGGACCATCTTCTACTGCTTTCCAAGGCCATAGCAGAGAGCTGGATCAGAAGCGGAGAGGCTGGGACTCGAACCAGCGCCCAAATGGGATGCCGGCAGCTTAACCCACTGTGGCACAACGCTGGCCCCAGGTCCACCTCATTTTGCTTGTGGTGCATTTTCAGTAATGCGCAGTCACCGACGACTTCCGGACGGACTGCCGGATCTCACGTGTAGCGCTGCCTCCCCAGTTACCCACGCCTCATGTTCATCCAGGACGGCTTCTGGGCGGCCCGCTCTGTCATGGACGTGCAGCCCCCGGTCACGCCTCGCGCCGCCACAGGTCCAGCTCTCACGCCCGTGACACAGCGGTTAAACAGGCGTGTGAGAGAGAGGAGAGCTTCGCAAAAAGCGTGTGTGGGGGGGTGGGGGTGGAATTAGCGGGGACGTTTATTTTGGTGCAAACAGTTTGAAATCCACGCATATGAGTCTTCAAAAAGTTTGTGGAAAAGACGTGTTGTGGAAAACCGAGGCATGAATTTCAACCTTTTTTTAGTTAAAGATAGATTTATTTATTTATTTATTTATTTGAAAAGCAGAGTTAGAGAGAGAGGGGGAGAGGTTTTCCATCCTCCGGTTCACTCCCCAAATGGCTGGGCCAAACTGAAGTCAGAGCTTTATCCAGGTCTCCCACGTGGGTGCAGGGACCCGAGGACTCGGGCCATCTTCTACTGCTTTCCCAGGCCACAGCAGAGAGCTGGCTCAGAGGTGGAGCAGCCGGGACTCGAACCAGCAGCCATATGGGATGCCGGCACTGCAGGTGGTTTAATCTGCTCTGTTACAGCGCCAGCCCCCATCTTTTCTTTCTAAATTTTCTTGATTTCTTAAAATGTATTTGAAAGACAGAGAGACAGACAGAGACAGAGAGAGAGAAAGAGAGATCTTCCCCCTGCTGGTTCAACCCCAAATGCGGACAACAGCCAGCTCTGGACCAGGCTGAAGCCAGGAGCCAGGAGCTCCATCCAGGTCTCCAGGTGGGTGGCAGGGGCCGAGTACCTGAGCCATCGCCTGCCTCCCAGGTGCGCGTTAGCAGGAAGCTGGATTGGAAGCAGAGCTGGCACTGGAACCCAGGCACTCTGGTGTGGGTGTGGCCTATATCTCACCCTCTGTGCCCAGTGCCCGCCCCTTTTCTCCTTTCCTTAAATCTCCCCGGGAGACTGGCGCAGCAGTTTCTGTTTAGCGGGCGTGAGCTGAGCCCGCCCTCTTTGGCGAGCCCTGCTGTCTCGGGATTAGATCGGGAAGCAGCCCCTCCTGCTCAGGAGGGAGGACAGAGCCTGTAGGGCTGACCGCGGTCAATGTCATCTTGTGCCGGGGTGACAGCAGGCGGGTGGGAGCCGGGGGGTCAGGAGTGTGGCCGCTTCCGCAGTGGGGGACGGATGTGCTGGGGATGTGCAGCCCCCATTGCACACAGCTGGGTTTTCCTGAATGTTCTAGGTTATTCGTGATTGCGTGGTCAAGTCTCTCTATGGCCGGCCCAGATAACCCCACGCACCACGCGGCTCGGTCAGTGTCGGGATGGGCCGAGAGGCAATGGCCTCCGACGTGCACGCTTCCTCCCCATGGGAGAGGCGCTACCTGGGTACGTGAGCAGGCGCGTGCTCCTGCGGGAGGCTTGGGCGAGGGGGCAGACGCCCTGCCCCACCCGGCGCCCTGGCTGTGCTCACCCAGGTCACTGGGTCTGTGGCCGGCCCCACGGGACGAGCCAGAGCTGGGGCCCGTGGCCCTGTCTGGGAATGTCCCCACCCTGTTCTTGAAGGTGAGAAATTTCTCTCTGCTGGAGAACAGCTGTGTGCAGGCTGGCCCATATGGCTCGCAGGCCGCTCAGGGCTTCCTGCCTTGGCGGGCGGGCGGGCTCTCCAGCGCGAGATGGAGATTGCGCCCGCGGCTCCCCCCTTGCTGCTTGGGGCTCCTGATCCCAGGGTCCAGGCAGGAAGGTGGGGGCGGGACGAGGCCTCCAGGGGAGAGGCTGATGTGGCTGCCAGGTGTGTGCAGAGCCCTCGCGTCCCACCCCGCTCAGTGGGTCACACACTGTGCAGGGTCTGGGTGCCACGTGGGCATGAGGCCTGAGGTGGAGGCTGCCCGTGGAAACCGAGGCGGGGCCCCAGAGGAGAATCCCACCATCCGGGGGCTCCAGGAAGGCTTCTGGGAGGAAGTGGAGCTTTTGTGCTGAGGCCTGGATGGTTGCGGTGAGCCAGCCTGGCAGAGGACAGAACAAGACAGGCCCAGAGGAGCGGGGCTGCGAGAGGGACCCGAGGGCGGGGACAGGAGGTCAGAGGGCCTGGCCACCTGCTGGGCCCTCGCTCTGGGGATGGAAGGCCAGCGGGCTGGGGTCACTTCTGCACGTCACTCGGGCCGTGGCACTGACCGTGTGGCATCTGGGCTGGGAAGGATCCTGGGTTGGGAGGGAGGCAGCCCGGGGGCCCGAGCTCAGGGGGCCAAAGTAGACAGCAGGACCCCATAGCCTCTCCCCAGCTTGGTGTGGTCCCAGAGATGTGGCTGCTGCAGGTGGGAAGGGGTGCTGGCCCCTCGGGCCCTGGGCCTGCTGCGTTCCCACGCCACCCGTGTTTGCCCTGTCCACGGGTGGGGTGTGGCCGCTCAGGTCCCTGGAAGCCAGGGGCAGCCTGCAGAGGCCTGGCCCTCGCCTCAGGGGCCCGGCAGCCTCTGTCCCCTGTGCCTGCCCCTCTCCCCTCACACAGCTTGGCCAGGGTGGCTGTGGGGGGGACAGCCAGGGCCGGGGTCCCCTCGCTCACTGGGACGCATCTGGCCGCTGGCCGTCTTCCAGCGCCGCTCGGGTCGGGAGGCTTTCATTTCCCATCTCCAGATCGTCTGGAGGGGCCCAGCCCCCCCCCGCCCCGGAGCGTTCTGTTCAGGCTGCAGGCCAAGCCCCGGCTGCCTCTCAGGTGCAGGGGTGGGGGTCACTGCGGCCTGGGTGCATCTGGGGGCACAAACCTCTCTCCCGATGGGGTGGCAAACTCCAGCTCCCGGGAAGGCCCCCTCCTGATTTGGCTGCACCACCCCTGTCTTCTGAGGACCTGGCCTGGACAGAGCTCAGCTGCTCTTCCCTCCCCCCCTCCCCTCCCCCTCCTCCCAGTCCTCCTCCTTCTCCTCCCCCCTTCCCCTCCCTCCTTCTCCTCCCCTCCTCCTCCTCCCTCCTTCTCCTTCCCCCTCCTCCCTCCTTCTTCTCCCCCTCCCCTCCTCCCTCCTCCTCCTCCCTCCCCTCCTCCCTCCTCCTCCTCCCTCCCCTCCTCCTCCTTTCACTTCCCCCCTCCTCCCTCCTCCTCCTTCCCATTCCTCGTTCCTCCCTCCTCTTCTTCTTTCCTATCTCCCTCCCCCTCCCCTCCTCCTCTCCCTCCCCCTCCTCCCCCCTTCTCCTTCTCCCCCTCCTCCTCCTCCTTCCCCTCCATCCTCCTGTGGTGGTGCCCACCAGGCAGAGCTGGCTGGTGGCAGCCAGGAGGGCTGACAGGCAGAGCTGGCTGGTGGCAGCCAGGCGCGGCGACAGGAAGAGGCTGGCCCTAGAGCTGCCAGTGCAGGATCCTGCCCCTAAACACCGGGGCCTTTCTGCTGACGTCATTGGAACCTGGGACAGAGTGCCCAGGCGTCACCCCCGTCTCCCATGGATCCTGGATTTGCCTGCTGGGGACGGTTCAGGGCAGCCAGAGGCCTCGGGGCCGCTGGCTGAGTTGGGGCAGAGCCGGGGGCTGGGAGGTGGGCGCCCTAGCCTCAGGCGTCGGGAGCAGTCTGCATCGGTGCAGGCCAGGCGCTTCCCAGTGCTCCTGCTTGTGACCACTGCTGGACAGCGGGTCTCTCCCTGGGCAGGGCAAGCCCACAGCCCGGCCGCACGTCTCTGTCGGGGTGTGGAGGAGGTGACGTCCCCAGCCCCTCCGTGCACCTCTGTGGCCTTTAGTCTCCATCTCAGCACAGGGGCTCCTGGGAAGCTCAGCCAGTGACCCACGTCCCACGCTTTTCCCCTCTGCCCCGGGCAAGCAAAAGGGACACGTGTCCCCCAGGTGGGTGTCCTGTCTCCGAATTGTGTGCTCATCTCTGTCTCCGTCTCTGTCATCTCCTTCATCTCCCTCCGTCTCTCTTACCCTGCTCACTTTACCTCTTTTTGAAACAAAGCTGGAATGGGGTTGAGAGATACTGAGCTCCCCATCACTGGAGGTATGCAGGAGCAGGGTGGACAGGCGTGTGGGGGCAGGGTCTACATGAGGACTCCAGTGGGGCTGTGGGTGGCAAGGTAACCCTTGCAGGCCCTTCCGAGGGGCCCCTGTGGGGAGGAGGCCCCTGCTCCTGCCGTCCCCGGCTGCCTTGTCTGCTTGCAGGCTCCTTGCTTCCACTGCTGGAGCTCGGGGTGGGGGCAGGGTAGGGGTGGGGGGCTGGTTAGTGGCCCATAGAGGGTACACAGGGAGGCCCCGCCCCCCCGGGGCCACGCCGGTCACCGTGGTGACTTGAGAACGCAGCGCTTTCTTCTCTGCTTGGGCCCCCATTGTCCCTGCTGACGTGGAGCTAGGGCAGGCCGGTGACTCAGCCCTGGTGCCCACACTGCGGCGGTGGCACGGTGCCGCCAGCCCTGGGCCCCGAGCAGCGGGATGCCTGCTAGAGAGCGAGGGGGGTCGGCCAGGACACTGCAGGTCCCTGGGAACAGCCTGTGCCGCCCAGGCAGACTCATGGCTCAGCCAGGGCCCAGGGCTGCCCCCGGGGTGAGGTGTCTGCAGCTGGCACAGCCGGCGATGCCAGCCGAGGCCTCCGTTGCTGGCTGCTTGGTGATGGAGTCGGTCCCGGGCTGGTGTTGCCATTGCAGAGCCACTGGAAGGGCAGAGGCTGTGTCCCCCAGTGACCAGCCACCTCTCTGCAGCTCCAGCCTGGGAGGGTTGGAAGCCGCGTCTGGGGTGGGGGTGGGGCTGTGTGAGGCGGCAGTGATGGGGAAGTCAGCTGAGCCCCCAGACAAGTTCTTCTGTTCCCCCACTGTCCCTGGGTTAGAGCTCACAGAAGCCGGTGGGGGCATCCCAGACCCTGGACCGACCCATCAGTGCTCATGGTCGTGCAGATAAAGGCTCGAGGCCAGGGGGGTGATCCGGGGGTCTGCTGGAGCAGCCGCAGCTCCCACTCATGGCTTCAGCCCTCTGCGAGCAGCCCCCAGCCCCCAGCCCCCAGCCCAGCGTCCCCTGGGTTCAAGATCACTGCAGGCAGGAACGTTTATGGAGGAAACTGAAAACAGGAGAGCTGGGCGGGTCCTGCTCCGAGCCAGGAAGGCTGGGGAGCTGCAGGCTGATTCAGCCCCACGCAGCGTGGCCCCTGGAGCTGGGGGTGGGGTGGGGTGGGGGAGGGCCTTGGGACGGAGCAGAGCCTCCTCCATGACTCAGAAGCACGTACTCTGTTTAGAAAGCCCCGGGCCAGCCTGGAGATAAGCGCTGGCCACTGTGCTCTGGCTGTAGGTCTTCCCCAGGAGCTGGTGGGGCAGGGCTGGGGGCGTGGCGGGCAGGTCCTTCCCGGGCTCCAAGCTGAGCTCATGGTGGGAAGGGGCTTTGGGGCCTACAGACCTGGCGGGTGTCATTGGCTGGCCCCAAAGAGACAGAGTGGGCCTGATCCCAGGGGCTGTCCCCGGCACGGCACGTGTGACGTGGAGGCAGGGATGGTCCTGGGGTCTTGGTGTCCGGCTCAGGACTCTGGATGTGTAGGGGCTGGCGCTGGTCTGCACTGGGGCTGGCAGGCGTGCATAGGGTCCCTGTGAGGTCTGAGCGTTCTCCTTCCCTGTCGGGGGTCACTGTGACAAAGGCAAAGGCACCACCCAGCGCTGAGCAGGGACGGGGGATGGTCTGTGCTGTGTGCCCACAGGCAAAGAAGCTGCTGCTGCAGGGGTCTCAGAGGAACCCGGGGGCAGTCTGGGGCAGACAGGGAGCTGGGGAGCGGGGGAGCAGAGAGCGACAGCTGGTGCAGGTGTGGGGCAGGAGGGAGGCCAGCAGGGATGCCAGGACAGGGGCCAGGGTGTGTCAGACTTGGAGTTTGCATTTTGGTCTGAGTGCCAGGCCAGGGGAGGCGACCTCGGGGTTAGGGGACCGCAGCCCGCAGGAGGGAGGAGCCTGGGGCCAGTGAGGCCGTGTGGGAGGGGTCGGGGGTGTGGTGCTGGTGACAGAGCAGAGGCAGTACAGAGATCAAATCCTCCACCTGTCGCCACGGGTATGTTTTGTAAATCTCGTAAATCACATGTAAGCTTTCTATTTCATGTATAATCATGCATCTTAATTACATTGAATTTCATGTTTTATAAAATATATAAAATTAGGAATGAATTATATATGAATTATCACTTAAAAGTAAATGATAGGGGCTGGCATTGTGGCCTAGTGGGTTAAGCCACCGCCTGCAATGCCGGCATCCCATATGGGCGCCAGTTTGAGTCCCGGCTGCTCCACTTCCAGGCCAGCTCTCTGCTGTGGCCCGGGAAGGCAGCGGAGGAGGCCCAGGTGCTTGGGCCCTGGCCACCCCCCAGAAGAAGCTCCAGGCTGCAGGCTGCAGGCTCCTGGCCCAGCCCCTGCCATTGCAGCCATTTAGGGACTGAGTCAGCAGAGGGAAGCTCTCTCTCTCTCTCCCTTTCTCTGTGTGACACTGACTTTCACATAAATAAATCTCTAGAAAAACTAAATGATATAAAATTACCGTATTCTGTAGCAGCTCCACTTCCGGTTACAGACCCCAGGGAATTAAAGGCAGGGACTCAGACAGATATGTGGTCACGGCTGTGCCGTTCACGACAGCCAAAGTGGGGAGCAACTCAGTGTCCACAGGGCCGGAGGGACAGACCCCGTGCCATTCAGCCTTTAAAGGAAGGACTTCCTGACACATGCTACACCCGGGGAACCTGAACACACTCCTGCCCCGTGAAGTGAGCCAGCGAAGGACCCACGCTGTGTGATTCCGCTTTGATGAGCTTCCTGGAGAGTCCAACGAATAGAAACAGAAAGTGGACCAGGGCTGCCGGGGCTGGGGGGGGGGCAGGACAGACGGGGCTGCCTGAGCTGGGGGGGCAGGACAGACGGGGCTGCCTGAGCTGGGGGGGCAGGACAGATGGGGCTGCCCGGGGCTGGGGGGGGGCAGGACAGACGGAGCTGCCGGGGCTGGGGGGGCAGGACAGATGGGGGTGCCGGGGCTGGGGGGGGCAGGACAGACAGGGCTGCCCGGGGCTGGGGTGGGGCAGGATGGACGGACGGGGCTGCTGGGGCCAGGGGGGGCAGGACAGATGGGGGTGCTGGGGCTGGGGGGGCAGGACGGATGGGGGTGCCGGGGCTAGGGGGGGGCAGGACAGATGGGGCTGCCGGGGACTGGGGGGGGCAGGACGGACGGACGAGGCTGCTGGGGCTGGGGGGGCAGGACAGATGGGGGTGCCGGGGCAGGACGGACGGAGGACAGACAGGGCTGCCCGGGGCTGGGGTGGGGCAGGATGGACGGGGCTGCCCGGGGCTGGGGGGGCAGGACAGACGGGGGTGCCTGGGGCTTGGGGGGGCAGGACAGATGGGGCTGCCCAGGGATGGGGGGGCAGGACGGACGGAGGACAGACAGGGCTGCTGGGGCTGGGGGGGCAGGACAGTTGGGGGTGCCGGGGCTGGGGGGGCAGGACGGACGGACGGGGCTGCCGGGCCTGGGGGGGGAGGGCAGGACAGACAGGGCTGCCTGGGGCTGGGGGGGCAGGACAGACAGGGCTGCCCAGGGCTGGGGGGGCAGGACAGACAGGGCTGGCGGGGCTGGCAGGGCTGGCGGGGCAGGACTGGGAGTCCTTGTCTCACAGGGACAGTTTCAGCTGGGAGGAAGAGAAAGCTCTGCAGATGGCCGGTGGTGATGGGCAAAGGTGACCACCTCTAATGCCACTGACCTTGACATCGTCTAAACACACCTAAAATGGTCGAGTTTGCTATTCAGCTAGCTTTTTTTAAAGTTTATTTTTATTTATTGGGAGGGCAGAATTGCAGAGAAAGAGAGAGAGAAATAGATATGAAAAGGTCTCCTGTTCGCTGGTTCACTCTCCAAACGCCCAGACCCAAGCCGGGAACCCGGAACTCCACGGAGGGCGCCCCACGGAGGGCAGGGGGAGTTTGTGCACCTCACCTGCTGCCTTCCCAGGCTGTGCACCAGCAGGGGGCTGGGTTGCAGGTGGAGCTGGGATTGGGCCCAGGCGCTCCAACAGGAGCGTCCGCCACCCTGATAGCAGCTTCACACACTGCACCTGCTGCCTCCAAGCGTGTGCGTAGGCAGGAAGCTGGATTGGAAGCAGAGTGGGGATCCAACCCAGGAGCTCCCGTAGGGGGCGTCTCAAGTGCTGTCTGAGCCCCCGGAGCCAAGCCCCTGCCCTGTTATCTACATTTCACCCCAGTGAAAGTGCGTTGCTTTCCTAGAAATAAAATACCTGTTCCATTTATGTAATACAAACTTCTTTCAAGTGATTGTATTTGAAACAAAAGTAATACAGAGACAAACAGCTCAGGGCTAGGGTTTTGGCTACATTTGCAAACACTGTATTAGCGGCAGCTCATCACACACACACACACACACACACACACAGTGATGTCACCATGGGAACTTGAAACAGGCACCAGGGAGCAGACCAAGGCTCCGGATCAGGTGTTGTGTTCCGTTTCCCTCACCCCAGAGGGTGAGACGTGAGCCAGCCCACAGTGGGGGGAGGGGTCGGCCTGCAGGTACCTCCCAGTAGAAAGGGGCTGATGGGGGTGAGAGACAGGGTGGGTGTGGTGCACTTTGCTGAGACGGGGGCTGTGGAGCCCCAGGGGCCTGTGGCAGGCCCAGCAGCCGCTGGATTGAAGGCGTGGAGCCCAGTGAGGCCCCACCGTGTGCCAGCCCCGTGCAGAGCGGAGCCCCCACAGCTGCTGCCTTTGAGAAGCGGCCTCGTGCCAGGACCCAGGTCTGGTCGCTCAGTGGGGTGTGCGCGGAAGAGGCTCAGCTTGGCTGGCAGAGCGCCACGGCCCCTCTGTGCTCTCCCGCCCACTCCGCTGCCCCGGGGCTGTACCTGGGAGCCCAGGGTTCCCGGCTGTTTCCGCCCGCCCGCTTCCTCCGGCCTGCTTTCCCATGCTCTGGGAGGTTCCAGTTCAGAGCGGGGCCTCTCGTGCCTGGCCCTGCCCGTCCTGAGAACTCGCTGTCCCTGCAGGGCAGCCACGTGCAGGCCGCGTCACTCCCTACACCGGGTTTGGTGACTTCTCGGGCACCTCTGCCACCTGGAGCTTTGAGCCAAAGAAAGAGGCCGGGGGGGGGGAGAGCAGAAGGTGTCCAGGACTTTCCCGGGGGCAGCCGTGAGAGGTGACCGCCAGCTTGGTCAACGACACACACGTGTTGCCTCCCTGCTCGGGAGGGTGGCAGCCCGAAGTCAAGGTGTCCTTGGCGCCGAGCTCCGGAGGGGCCTCCCTGGCCTGGGCCAGCATCTGGGGGCTGCATGCGTCCCTTGGCCGTAGCTGCGTTCCTCTGGTCCCAGGCTCCGTCTTCCCGGGGCTTCTTTCTCTGGGTCTCTGTGCCTTCCGTGTGTCTCTCAGAAGGCTCCTAGTCCAGGATGGCCTCACTCGAGACCCTTTCCATGAAGTCAGGCCGCCTTCTGAGGTTCCAGCGGGCACGTCTGTTTCTGGGTCCTGTGGTGCACCTGTGAGGCCTCGGAGGACCGTGTGTGTGTGCACCGAGTGCGAGCGTCCTTTGGCAAATTTGAGCTCCCTTCCTTAGTGGCTGCTGCTGGCCTGCCTGCCCCGGGCCCGTGGGAGAGGAGCGTGGTGGAGGGGACCTGGCTGCAGGGCTGGGGAGGGGCGGTGTCGGCGGGGAGGAGGAGACAGCAACACTGGGCCGTCCCCGGGCTTGGACAAGGTACCTGGGCGTGAAGGGAGCTGCCCAGCTGTTTCCCAGAGGAAATGAGTGATGTCCAGTTGGAGCAGTTGGTTAGATACATGGGTGGGCTTCCTGGCTGGGAGCGAGGCCAAGTCCAGGATGGGTTTCCTGAGGGAAGCGGGGGAATCTTCTTACCTGGAGGCATCCCGGCCTCACAGCTCAAGGGGAGGGCGCAGGCGCTGGGGACGCCACGCAGGCGCGGGACGCTGTCTCCTCTGCCACTGTCCTCTGGTTCCCACGGGGAGCGTTTTGGCGAGGCGGGCACCCTGGCCGGGCTCCCCAAGGAAGCAGACTCAAGTGGTTTGGCCCTGCTGTGCGTGGAAAGAAAGAATGCACAATGATTGGAGCCTGGGCCGGCCTGGAGGCGCCGCGGCAGAGGGAACAATCGCGCGGCGGTGCCCGCCCTCGCCGGGTGCTCTTTATAAAGGCAGCGGACAATGCACCGTGGCCTGGCCTGGGCGCCAGCCTGCACACCTGGCACTTGCCCAGGGCTGAGTGGACCCCGCCACGTAGGGGCTGGCCCGTGGGGCCGGCCGCGGTGCTGGTGTCCAGGCCAGCGCTCGGCGTGGAGGCCGTCGCGGTGCCATTACTGGTGTGGCCGTGCTCTCTCGGAGCAGACGAGGGCGTGCGCACATCTGAGATGTCTGTGGTTTTGCAGTTTCTGGGGCCACAAACTCACTGGGTTGAAAATAGTTCAAAACATCCAAAGCATGAGGGAGGGAGGGAGCAGGGATCGTCTGAAAGAAGCGCTTGGTTCCCGCCCCTCCCAGAGTCCACCACACCTAGTGCTTTCTGGGCAGGAGACCAGCTCGGCCTCGGGGCCCAGCAGCCCCTGCCCCTTGGGACCTTCCAGAAGCAGAGGGGAGTGGCAGTGACCGGTGCAGACCCAGAAGGAGCCCTCACAGGCTACCCCGTGCCACACAGGTTGCAAGGTGCCCACCCAGGCTGTGGGCGGTGGCCTGGGGTAGAGGCAGGAGGAGGGGGCTGGCTGGCCCTGCGGGGTGAGTGGAGGGAGGTCCCTGGGTTGTAGGTGCCACACCTGGAGGGCATTCGACCTTATTGTGTCCCAGCCCTGGGGACCGGTCTGCCCGAGGTCTGCCCGAGGTCCCGCTCATCCCTGGCCTGGGAGGAAAGGCCCAGCCTCAGGTGTGGGCCGGGCAGGGTCAGCCGCTCCCCTTCTCCTTAGGAGGGGCCGGCCCAGCTGGGCGCTCGGCTTCCGGGAAGCCCTTGGTGTAGAGGCGGCCACATCCCCAGCCCTCCTACCGGGTGGGCCCGGGGGGGGGGGGGGGGGGAGGGGAGGTGCCCAGCACTGGCCCCCTCCCCTGGCCGAGGCATTGCCTGGGGGTGCGCTGTAACCTGCAGGCCGCGGTCTTGCGCGCGCCCCGAGCCCGGCGGCCGCGCATCCCCCGCGGGCGCTGCGCGCGCGAAGCAGGCAGCGGCGGTGGAGGCGGCGGCGGCGGCAGCAGCAAACTTTGTTTGGCTGCGTCAATAAAACCTCCCGCAGGAGGAACCCGCGCCCCGGGAGGGGAGGGCTCCCGGCCCTCGGCGCCCGCGGCCCGGCCTCCACATCCGCCCACATCTGGCCGCAGCAGGGCGTCGGAGGGGGGGAGAGGCGAGGGGCCCAGCCGCGTCGGTCGCCTTCCTCGGGGCACGGAGGAGGGGGCGGTGGGTCCGAGTGCCCGGGACCGGCCTGTCCCTGCGCGGCGACCCCAGCCCCAGCCCCCAGGCTCGGCCTTGACGGGCGGGCTCAGCAGCCAGTGCGCGCCGGGGAGGCCGGGCCCCGGGTGCGGGAACCTGATCCGCCGGGGCGGCGGGGGCGGGGCGGGGGCGGGGGCGGCCGCGCGGGGAGGGGCCGGCGCGGGCCTTCCTCCCCCATTCATTCAGCCGATCTTGGGGGCCGCGAGGCTCCGGTGGCGAGCTCTAGGCGGCGGGAGCGCGGGCGCGGCGCCCCAGCCAGCGCGCAGGGCCTGGGCCGGCCGGGGGCGCTTCCTCCCCGCCGCCCACAAGCCACCATGTCCGACCCGGCGGTCAACGCGCAGCTGGACGGGATTATTTCGGACTTCGAAGGTGGGTGCCGGGACGGCGGCGGCGCTGCGCCCGCGAGCGCACGCCGGGGAGGACCCTTCGGGCGGGCCTGGCGCGGGACCCCCGAGGGGGCGCCCTCCCGCCGAGAGTCACGCGCGCCCGCGGCTCTGCGCCTGGGCGTCGCCTACGTGGAGGACCCGGGTCTGGGGACCCCAAGCTGCCGCGGGG
The DNA here is from genome assembly GCF_051225735.1 of Oryctolagus cuniculus. Taxonomy (NCBI): domain Eukaryota; kingdom Metazoa; phylum Chordata; class Mammalia; order Lagomorpha; family Leporidae; genus Oryctolagus; species Oryctolagus cuniculus. The sequence goes on along the minus strand of NC_142883.1, from coordinate 3,726,224 downwards.
GCTTCCTTCCTTGCATTGTTGTTTGTGTTTGCCGGGGCACAGCCGCCTCCGGGCGCGCAGTTTCACTCTCGGCGCCCATGGGCTCGCTCCTCCCGCGCTCCACCGCGGCTGCCGGGGCCTCAGGCTGGACGGGGAGAGAGTTCCAGGCCCCGGACCCAGTGGGCTGCCGCGTCCTGCCCGGGTGGCCAGCGCTCCCCTCCCCCACGCCAGCTTCGGCGCTGGGGCGGGCCGGGCGCACCCGAGCGGACGAGGCCCAGGCTGCGGCAGGGTCCGGCGTGGGGGCGACCTGTGGCCCCGATCCGGGTTGGGGGACATCCTCATCCGCCTCCCGGAGCCGGGCTTGCGCGTGTGCGGTCAGGGACAGCAGCTCGGCGCCCTCCTCTTAAAGTGTTTGCCCGGCGTGGAGAGACGCGGGGCCGTCTCGCCCGCGGCGTGGGGCTGGCATCCTGTCCCGGTCTACTTGCGCGCGCGCACGCGCGTGCTCGTGACTGCGGCCACCGCCGCGGCCAGGGCTTCGCGTCCTGCGCCCGGGAAGTAAATAACGCGCTCGCTGGGGAAGCGCACACAATGGTCTCCAGCGCTTCTCGGGCAGGGTTACCGAGGGGCGGGCCTGCGGCTGCCTGGACCTGGAGCCCCCGCCCCTTGGAGGGACTCCCAGGCAGCCTCGGGCCAGGCCCCGCGGTGGGCGGGGAGGGGGAGCGGCCGGGCTGGAAGGAGTTCCAGGTGCCCCGCCAAGGCAGAAGTGACCATTCCGAGTCTCCCACCTTCCGGGGCCAGGGCCAGGGCCAGGGCTGGGATCCAGAGCCTGCTGCCCACAGGGTCGCCAGGGCGCAGCTCCATCTGCTGGGTGGGGGTGGTGCCTGGTGGGGACCAGCGCCTTGGCTGTGGCTCTGAGGAGTGGGCCCAAGTTCCCCCGGACTTTGTCTGCTCGGCTCTTCCCATCCGGAACGAGGAGTCCTGGTGGGCGGAGCGGTGCCGGCTCAGCCCTGCCTGCTGGTCTGGCCATGTCGGGGTTTTTCCTAGGGGTCTCCCTGCTTTGCTTTGTTCAGAGGCTGAAGGCTCCTCCACGCTCGTCTGGGGGCCATCTGTCTACCCAAGTGTCCAGGGGCAGGGCCGGGTCTGTGTGATCCCTGCCTGCTCTGTGCTGGAGAGGAGAGACGGCTGCCCCCTTCAGGTGCTCCGTGCAGCTCCGCGGGGACTGGCGGGAGTGGAGGTCTCTGCGGCTGGGCCAGGGGCATTGTGTGGGCCATATGCTTTCTGGGGACAAGCGCAGGGGTCCCCGTGGGAGCTCTGTGGCCCGAGGAGGCGGAGCTGGCGGGATGTCCGTGCGCCTGTCTGGGAGGGCCTCTGGGCCGCCTCCCAGGCCGGCTTCTTGACCCTGTGGTACAGCCCAGACAATGGCCTCATTGAGACCATCCTGGTTCAGCGGTTGGCAGCCTCCTGCCTCCTGGGGAAGAGATTCCTAAGCGGGGAGCAGGGCCACGGACCTTCTGGGTCCCCCGCGTGCGTCATTCTCCCCATGGCCTGCCCTGCAAAGCCCGGCTGGGGAGCCATGCCTTAAAGCCCCCCACCCCGGGCTTCCCAAGCGCAAGTGTGTGCGCGCGTGTGCACGCAGGACACGCGTGTGCATGCATGGCTGTGAGTGGTGGGGGCAGAAAGGTGGCCCTGCCTGGTGGCCTGTGAGCCTGCCGTGCGTGGACTTGTGGGGGGGTGGGAGGTGGGCAGCTTTGCCGGTGGAAGGTTGGTGGGACGTGGGGACTGGGGGGGGGGGGAGGAGAGCCGGCACGTCACCGGCGGTTTCCAAATCAGGGCAGGGAAAGGTCACTGCTGGCCGACGGGGAGAATCCGCCACGGAGCAGGCAGACCTTGAGGGAAGCTGGGCCAGGATTGCAGGGGGGAGGAGGAGGGTACTGAGGTCAGGGGCACGGGCGGCAGCCAGGGTGGCCCGAGGGAGCTGGCCTGCGGAGGGGCTGGGGCGTGAGGAGAGGCAGTTGGCTGGAGGCAGAGGGGCAGGCGCGTCGGCCCGGCCGGGAGCGGTGCAGCGCCCTGGGGAGCGGTCTCTGCCCCGGGTGTCCCCCTGCTGTCTCGGCTCTGGCAAGGTAGGTGGGAAGGCCAGAGGCCGGTGGGCGAGTGCGGGGCACACCCGGGCAGCCGTCCCCCAACCCGAAGGCCCCACGGGGGGTTTCTGGGGGGGTTGGAGCTGGCGGCAGTATCCAGGCCAGGGAACACACTGTGGGGCAGAGGGAAGGGGCCCGGGGCTGGGGGTCGGGGTGCGCAGGCCAGAGGCGCACACCTGTGGGTGTCTGTGCGTGGTGTGTGGAACGGGGGTGCGGGTAGGATTCTTGCCGCTGCCCCTTGCCCGTCGGGAGGGCATCACCCCTCCTGGGGGCTTCTTTTTTTCTTCATCTGTACTCCCTGCCTTCAGCCCGTCCCTGTCCAGGCTGTGCCCGTGGGGTGCCCCGGGCTCGGAGAGGGTGCAGCCTCGCCCCTCAGAGGGAGACCCCGACGTTGGGACAAGCAGCCGGGCCTGTGTTTCACTGCTGTGGGTTTCAGAGTCTCGTCCCCCGCCCTCCCCGCGGGGGCACAGATGCCCCTGGAGAGGACGGAGGTGGCCGTCCCAGCCCCACGATGGGGTGGCAAGGAGGGCGGCCCTTCCTCTCGCCGTCGGCGGCCAGGCAGGGGCCGTCGGCCTCTTGTTCTTTCGTGAACTCGGCCAAGTCTGTTATCGCTAACACGATTACAGCTCGGCTCCGTGAGTAACAAAAGCCGCCCCCGTGCCAGCGCAGGGCTGCTGCTTCAGCTGTTGGCCGTGGCTGGGTTGCAGGCCCAGGAGGAAAGCTACAGGTCGGCACCAGGCTCTCTGAGCCCGAGCTGGGGGCCGACACCTGCCCTTCGGAGACCCTCGTAGCTGTGCCCTGGAGGCTTCCTATGGGATAGCAGGGTTTTGGGGGGGGGACTCCCTGGGGGGACCAGACCACAGAGGCACCTCCAGGAAAAGGGCACTGGTGCCTCCTGGGTCCCAGTGTCGCCTTCCTCCCCTCCCACGAGGTGGTGCTGGGTGCAGACCTGCCTGCTGGTAAGCCGAGACCTCCTGTGGAGCCCATCACCCCGCACCTGCACCTGGCACCTCTGGGAGGAGGCGCGGAGGCTTGTGGGGTGTGGCCTGCAGCCTGGAGGGGCCGGGCCTCACGTGCGGTTCCCATGGCTGCCGGCACGGCTGCCCTGGTGCTCCGTGTCCAGCGCAGGCCCCAGGCCGTTCCTGTCAGGGAGAAGGGAGCAGGCAAGTGCCCGCCAGTCAGCTTCGCTGATGGACCAGGGATCTGGGGAGAGGCGGGTGGGGGGCCCGTGACCCTCCCTGAGTGGGGGGCCTCAGCCTAGAAGGGCTTTCCGTAGCACGGGACTCCCAGGAGGCTTCTGAGAGTCTGCTCAGCCGTGTCTGTGTCCAGGGAGAGGCCTCAGGGAGGCTGGACCGTGTGGCTGGGCCGGCGTCTGGAAGCCGTGAGCCCCAGCCTCAGTTTCCCCCCGCCCCGTTGGGGGATGCTGTGAGATGCACAGGGTGGCTGAAGATCACAGGCGAGCTGGCCCCATGCCGTCGCCGCAAACCAGCGTAAGCACCAGAGCCTGGAGAACCCCCCCTGCCCCTCCCCCACCTCACACTCTGCCCTGGGGGCCTCACTGCCCCCACCCCTGCCTCTGAGCGTCACAGATGGGTGGGCCACGTGCCCGCCGCGGGGTCAAGTGCTGACAGTGACAGAGGCACGTGCCGGGTGGCTGGACCGTGAAGACAGCAGCGGGGCCCGGCAGCCACCGTCCACGGGGTATGGGGCAGGGAGGGGCGCCTGCTAGCCTGGGAGCCCTTTGCCCTTGCATGATCTTGCTAGGCACAGCACAGAGCTGCAGCTGTCTCCTGTGGGGCCAGTGGGCAAGCGAAGGGGACTGGGTGCTGGGGAAGCCGGTCGCCTGGGGCTGGTGCCCCTGGGGACAGCAGGACGGTCGCCAGGGGAAGTGCAGGCCTGTCCCTGGGCCCCTCCTGCTTTCTCCACCTGCTGTTTCCTGGGTGCCCAGAGCCGGAGCTTGTCTCACAGTGACCCCCCCCCCCCGCCTTTGCTTTGTGCATAGCTACAGCGCCCCTCTGTCACTGTGCAGTGCAGGGGGTGGGGCTGGCTTGCCACCACCGACAGTCTCAGGTTCTCGCTGGGTATGGCAGGCACACAGAGGCAGCAGGGAGGGCCTGGGGACCAGGTTCCAGGGATCTATGTTGACCCCAAGCCCGGGATAGCCCCACCTTCCCGCCTGGCCTCTCCCAGGGCAGGGCTGTGCCTCTGCCCCCTGTCAGTGGCTGGAGCCTTGGGCTGCGTGTGCAGGCTGGGGGACGTCCAGGCGGCGTCATTTTTGTTGTGCCCGTCCCCAAAGGCCAGCGGGGCGCTGGGCTCCTGTGCAAGCCCCGGGGGAAAGTGGCCACACCGCAGCTCGCTCCAGCACCCTCTTGGTTTCTCCCAAATTTGGAGGTCCTCGGAGCTGCTGTGCGGCTGCGTGCTGGGGCTCTCCCTCCAGCCAGAGAGCCCCCCCTTGGCCTGCAGGCACCCCCCGGCGCCGGGGGCATTTCTGGGCTCCGGCTGTTTTGCTCCCCCCGGGACGGAGCCTGGAGACCCCGTCCAGACGGCACCAGCAGACGGTCTAGAAGCTTCCAGTGTGTGGTCACTTTCAAAAGTGCTGCCAGCGCCCTGAGGCTCAGAGGAAGACCAGTGGGAACATAAACGCAGAGGCCACAGCGACTCCCGGGGCGCCCGGAATGGCCGGGAGTGAGACCCCACACCGCCTCTTCCCGGGGTTCTTCCCTGGGTGCCTGAATTACCCCTGCAGGCTCGTGGGGGGCCTCCCCAGAGAGCCGCCCTTGTCAGAGAGAGAGAGTTTCTGGTCTATTCCGTGTTTCCCAGGCAGGACTCCCCTTCCCCCAAAGAAAACGTGCCCCCCCCTCCCTTGCAGGGGTGTTGGGTCCGACGTTCCACGTGGGTGGGCAGTTTCCCTGTGAGGGGCAGGCCGGCCCTGCTCTGCGTCCCCTGGGGACTGATATCTACAGAAACACAGGATGAGTTTTCCTGGCTCCAGACCAGGCCTGGAAGGGCCGAGTTCCCTGCTGGCCTCCGCTGGCCCCTGCCCCTTGTCCCCCTCGGAAGGTCGGGCGGCAGCACGTGGTGGAAACGAGTCGGGCTTGGTTTTTTCCTTTAGTTCAAAGCGAAGTGCTGGGAGCCCCCTGCCCACCACCCGTGCCCGGGTGGGGGTGGGGGTCCTTGTGGGCAGTGGAGACGAGGGTCTGCTCCACGGGCCAGGAGGGCGTCGGTGGGGGGAGGCTCTTCCATCTGTTTTCTTCGCAGCTGGCTGTGGGTGACAGCTGAGTGCCAGTTCTGTGCTAGTCACTGAGGGCCCAGGCGTGTGTCCAGGAGAGGGGGTGGGACTCAGGAGGGCTTCCTGGAGGAAGGGCCACCTAACCAGAGACCGGAGTAGGAATTTGCCAGGCATTCAACCCCGGCCAGCTGCTTTTGGTCCTCTGTGTGGGCGCCCCTGTGTGCCCCCACCTGGCGCAGGTGCCCTGGGCAGGGGGTGAAGGGCTGTTTCTGCGGCGTGGGTGGTGACCTGGGGGGGGGGGACTTCAGGAGAGGGTGGTTTCAGGACCCAGCCCCATGCGGGGGCGGGGGCGGGTACCAAGCGGTCATCTGCCCAGCGGAGTGCGGGATCCTGGCAGGAGGCCTGCAGAGCCCAGAGGGCCGCTGAGTGTAAACTTAGGAGGGCGGCTGGGTGGAAGTGACAGCTTTTTTCTTTTTCTTTTTCCAAACTACAAAAGAAACCTCAGGGGCTGGGCCGGGGTGGGGGTGGGGAGCCTGGAGTCCCTGCAGCTGGGGGTGGGGACAGTGGTGAGGGACTGGGGCTGGGGGCGCTCAGGTATTCAGCGGGGGAGAGGGGCCCTGGAGGAGCCAGCTGTCACTGCCCTGGCCTCCCTCCCCGCTTCCCCTCCCTCCCTCATGCATTCTTTGTCTGACCCAAATCCCAGCCTTCCAGCTGTTCCCCCTCCCATCCCCCTCCTCCGCGCCCCACGGCCCCGCCCCTGACAGAGCTTGTCCTTTCAATAAGGAGCACCCAGCCTGCCACCCTGCCCCCGTGGCCGCGTGCTGCGTGTGCGAGGTGTCTTAATCCCCCGGGAGCCTGGCTGGGTGGCCGAGGCTGAGGTGCCGGCTACAGACCCAGGGCGTCCGGCCTCACCCCTGTACTGAGCACCACTCCCTGCTGCCAGGCCCCGCTCCCTGGCCCCCTGCCTGGTGCCACCTTCCAGGGGCCTGTCCTCGCGTCTCCCTGGCAGGCTGACCCCTGCTTGGGTGCGATGCAGCCCCGTGGGGACAGCGGGGTTCTGAGCCAGCGTGGGGAACCAGCAGGGTGGCCGGAACACTGGGGCGGGGGTGGAGGCGGTGGGGATGTGGCAGGGGGTGTCGCCCCCAGAGGGGAGCTGAGCACAGGGGGTGGAGCCTCTGGCTCCCGTCCATCCGTCTCCCTCCTGCCTCACTGCGATGCTGAGTGAGTCTGCCCCTCCGGGCCTCGGTTCCCCATCCGTCAAATGGGGACGAGAGTCGTTCACCGTCTCAGGCGGTGACGGGATGAGCTCAGGAAGTGCGGACGGCCACGGGTTGGGCGCAGCAAACCCTTCTCAGACTTCCGCGTGCCAGGCAGGATGTGAGGCCCTGGAGGGGGGGGCGGCAGGCAGCGGCGACTGTGACCCCCGGCGGGAGCCTCCTGCCTGCTTCCTGTAGCAGGTGCCCGAAGCCAGCCCCTGGGAAGGTTTGGGGACTTTGATGGCCACGCCCCCTTGTCACACAGGAGCTGTGGTGGCTGACGCTGGTCATTGTCCTTGGCTGACTGCCCGGAAGTGGGGGCAGCTCCGCGGTCTCACCAGGGCTGTCTTGGGGGCTTCCTTCTGGTGGGACTCCCAGGAGGGCCTGGAGGTCCCCCCGGGGGCAGGTCATAGGTTTTGTTCCTCTTGTGTTTTTCTGAGTTTTGCAAGTGTTCTGTGCAGGACTTAATTGCTTGAGTGGTGAGGGAGAAAAGGGATTATTTTGAAAAGTTTATTCTGAGAAAGAAAGGCAACTCCCCCAGCCGCCCTCCCTCCAGGCTTGAGAGGCGCTGGGGGTCCCCAGGCCCTGGCTGGCTCTGCCCAGCTCGCCTGCAGCCGTGGGGAAAGTGGGCCAGGGCCACTGCTGTCCTTCCCTCCACCCAGGAGGGCAAGGCGGGCTGGCTGCCCTGTCCACGGCTGGCCAGGCCCCATCCGCTGAGCTGGGCTTGGCACCTGCTGGGCCAAGTTGGCTCCGGAGTGAGTGTCCCTGGGAGCCCGCAGCAGACCTTGAAACGGCCCTTGTGGGGGTGCTGTGTCCGGACTGGAAGGGACCTCCCAGTCCAGCCCTTCCTGTTCCTCCCCAGGAAACTGAGGCCGGAGGGGTCATCTCGCTGCCTGGGGTGGGGCGCAGATGGCGTGCGCTTGCCCCCGGCCACTGGAGCGCTGAAGCTTTTCCTCTCTGGTTAAGAAGAGGAGGAGGCTCCGCCTGCAGTCCTGTGGGCGACAGGCTCTCCCCGTGCCCTGCCCCCCGCGCCTCTCACGGGCCTCTGGCTGGTGGCTCGGGTCCCTGCTGCTCATTTCTAGACACCTGTGGGCTTGGCCCTCTTCTTCCTCTTGTTCTTCCTCAAGTTGTATTTATTTGAAAGGCAGAGTTAGAGAGAGAAGGAGAGACAGAGAGAGAGAGAGAGAGAGATGGATTTTCCGTCCACTGGTTCACTAGATGGCTGCAATGGCAGAGGCTGGGCCAGGCTGAAGCCAGGAGCTTCTTCCGGGTCTCCCACGTGGGTGCAGGGGCCCAAGCACTGGGGCCCTCCTCTACTGCTTTCCCAGGCCACAGCAGGGAGCTGGATTGGAAGTGGAGCAGCCGGGACTCGAACCAGTGCCCACAGGGGATGCCAGCGCTGCCTTTACCTGCTGCACCACAGCGCCGACCCCTTGGCCCTTTTCTCACCTGATGTCCCTTGCAGCTGCTGGTGGGCAGGGCCCTGCTGCCTGGGGCTTCACAAGGTGGAGTGGTGATTGGCAGGCAGGTCAGAGGTCATGGGACAGCTGGCTGCAGGAGGGGTACCTGGGTCGGCCAGGGAGCTCTCTGCACCCAGGGTTTAGCGTTTGTTGTAAACAATTCCTTGTCTTTCCCTCCCTGCCCCCTGCCCCCAGCCTGCGGCACAGCAGTAGGGTCTTCTGTGTGTGGGGTGGGGGTGGTCCTGAGGGGGTTACCCGTCCACCACAGCCAAGCAGGTCGTCGACCGCAGGGTCCCATGTTGCCTGTCCAAGACCGTGTCTGGGCTGCCCCTCCTGGGAAGAAAGTGCAGGCTGTACAGGGGGCCGGCGCCCCCTTGGGAGGGACTTTCCGTGAAGCCTTGAGTGCGAGACCCGATGGGGACGTGGCGGCTCCAGATGTGGGCACGAGCAGGGCAGAGAGCGAACATTTGCCGTCTGGAAGCTTGGCGGAGGGGTGGGGGTGGGCACAGCCAGTGCACGTGACCAGGGAGGGCCTGGGCACCCGGCGCCATCCTGCAGGGAAGGCCCCAGCCATGGGGAGCACCTGTTGGGAGACGCAGGTGTGGGCAGGGCTGGCTGCGGCCGCTTCCTCCCGGCTCGCTGGCTGCGGCCGCTTCCTCCCGGCTCGCCGTCCTTGGCCGATCCGTCTCTCTCTGTGTCTGGCGTCCCCTTGTAAGGCACTGGCCACTGGGTCTAGAACGTAGACCCCGGGTAGCCGCTCCTGCAGGTGGCTGAGGACAGCTGCATGGACCCTCTGCTTCTGGGCCTGTTCAGTGGCTGCGGTGGCCGACCCTTGTGGGAACAGAATGTTCAAGGCTTGGGTGAGTGGGATGAACGTTGGGGAGGGCGGGACCAGTCCTGATGTCCCAGGCTGGGTGGCTCCGAGTGGCCTGTGGTTCCGTGTGTGCCATGGCACATGGCAGCAGGGCCCCCACTGGCTGTGTCTTGGGAGGGGACCAACACTCTTCCCCTGCACACCCACTCGGCTCCCCTCTTCAGCGTGGGTAGAGCCGAGGTACTGGTGCCTGCTGCCCGTCCTGGGGACCAGCGTCCAGCGCTGGTCATTCTGGGGTCAGAGGCCAGGCAGGAGGTCCAGCCCCTCCCCCAGCCCCCATTCCCAGGAGGCAGAACCGCCCCGACATCTGTCTCCCCTTCCCCAGTCTCAGCCCCTCTCCTCTTTGGGCCCCACCCCCACCTCCCCTGTAGAGACCCCAGCGGGCGGCTCCCTGGGGAAGCCTAGGATTCCACCTGCTCCGGCCGCACCCCTGCTGACTTGGGTTCCCAAGGAGCTTCTGGAGCTTGATGAGCTTGGGGTTTTCCCCGGGGGTCTCATGTCCCCGTGAGAGCCCAGACAGATGGGCCCGTCCCTCTCCCCAGTCTGCGTGGCGTCCTGCTGTGGCCTCCCCTGCATGGCAGGCCCCACCCTGTGGCTCCTCTTGTCCTGGAGGATGGAAACCAAGCCCCCCCCCCACCCCGCCCAGCCTTAGGGTCAGCAGACACCAGAGCAGGCAAGTGGCTTAGGTCTGTGCAGAGCTGTGAGGTCCCTGTCCTCACCCCCACATGCGGCAGCACGGACCCCCGACCCCTCCCTGGCCAGGAGGCCTGGGCAGCAGCTGGCCCCTGGGTGCTGGCTGACCGGAGCCTGAACTCTGCTCCCGGGGTCACCGCCCCCTGTAATTAGGGTGAGGCTGGGTTGGCCTGGGCCCCCAGGCCACGCACGGAGCCCTCAGAGGCCCCTCTCTGCCATCGTGATTAATGGATGCCTCCACCTGGGCCAGGTGGCCCCTGGTGCTGGGTGGGTGTTTTGCATTTTTAAAGTGCTTTTATCACTTCCCCCAACAGGGGAGGGGCGGGGGAGGCAGGGGGCCCGCCTCTGGCTGGGCACCCCAGGAATGGCCGCTTCCTCAGGCACTGGACCAGGGAACTGGACCCACATGCTGACCCCTCCCATGCCACGGAGCAGATCCTGACCGGTCCTGGTCCCTCGTGGGATGACTACCCCGTGGGCAGGGCCAGACCAGGAGTCCCCGGGCAGCTGTGTCCCGGGAGCCCTGAGGGGGCCTCTGCAGATGGCAGAGAGCACACCGGAGGTGGAATTTGGGGGAGCATAAAGTCATGGGGTAGGGGTTGGGAGCCTGGGCATGGGGACGAGGAGCAAGGGGTGGGTCGCCAGGCGGCGGGGGCTCTGCTGTGGCGTGGGGTGGAGCGGCTGTGCTGTGACCTGGAGCCAGACCCTGGGTTCTCACTCCGCAGACAGGAAGTCAGCGGTGACGGGACGGGGTCGTCTGCGGCTCCCCAAAGGCTGTGGGAGCCCAGGAGAGCTGCAGCCCTGGGGTCTGTGCAGCCTTGGGGGCTCCCCTGAGCCCCCGTCATTCCCTTCCCAGACCCAGACCCGCCCCCGTCCGTGTAGCCTTCGGGGGAGGAGCCGCTTCTCTCGGGGCTGCGCTGGTGGCCCCAGCCTGAGCCGCGGGATGCCCCTTCTGTGCCCAGCGTCCCCTCACTCGTGGCTGAGGCTCCTTCCTCCCCTGCCCCCTCCCATGCCTGTCGCTTTCTGTGAACAATCAGGGAAGCCCAGCATCTTAGAGCCACTTTTTTTTTTTTTTTAAGATTTTGTATTTACTTATTTGAGAGGCAGAGCTACAGAGAGAGGGAAAGACAGAGAGAGAGGTCTTCCATCCGCTGGTTCACTCCCCAGATGGCCGCAACGGCCAGAGCTGGGCCTGTCCAAAGCCAGGCGCCAGGAGCTTCTTCCAGGGCTCCCACACGGGTGCAGGGGCCCAAGGACTTGGGCATCTTCTGCTGCTTTCCCAGGCCACAGCAGAGAGCTGGGTCGGAAGTGGAGCAGCCGGGACTCGTATGGGATGCCGGCACTGCTGGCAGAGGCTTAGCCCACTGTGCCACAGCGCTGGCCCCCGCTTAGAGCCATTTTTAAAGTCCCTCTGGGATGGCCCCAGGGGCACAAGGTGATGGCAGGAGCGAGCCACGGCAGTTCTGTCCCCTGGGGAGGCCTGGCCTGGAGCGGGGCTGCCCTTGGAGCACTGACTGAGACTCCGGCCTGGAGTGGAAGCGCCGGGCGGCTGTGCCTTCGGGGGCCTCGAGGGGGCTCCTGACCCTGGTGGGACAGCACTGGCCACAGCCAGGGCAGCCGCATAACCCAGCCCCCTGTGAACACTTGGAGGGGAGAGGACGTGGGGAGTGACTGGCGTGGGGCGCCTGGGGTGGCAGGGGCCGTCCCGGAAGGCAGGGTGCTGGGTGCCTTGACCCACGGGCGTGGACGTTGGGGGCAGCCCCGCGGCCTGGCCAGGCCTGCCGCAGCCCCCCTCTAGGGCAGCCTTCTCAGAACCAGTGAATCATCTGCAGGAAGTGGCTTCGGAAGCCGCAGGGCACTGCAGAACTGAAGGGGCTGACGCTGCAGGCTCCCGGCCTCCCCCTCCCCCGCCCCGTTCCTCCCCAGGGTCTGTTGGTGCGTCTGTCTCCTGGGACAGCCGAGCTGGGGGCAGTAGGATGGCCTCCTCTCACAGCTCTGGATGCAGGCCAGGCGCACAAAACCAAGGAGTGGGGGTCCCCGTGGAGCCGGGCTCTGGGGGACAGCCTGCTGCTTCGCGGGAGACCTGTTGCTGGCACCTCCATCAGGCCATGCCCTTCTCCCCCATCCCCGGGTGGCTGCCTCCTGTTCCATCTCGCACGGTGGCCTCGTCATGGATTTAGGGCTCATCTGAATCCAGGAGGCTCGTGTCCAGACCCCAAACTGTCCTGCAAAATCCCTGTGCCGAGTCGTGCCATGTTTACAGGTTCTGAGGGTTAGCATTTATGTATTTACTTGTTTACTTATTTGAAAGGCAGAGAGAGATTTTCCATCCAGTGGTTCACTCCCCAAGTTCCTATAACAGTGAGGGCTGGGCCGGGCCAGAGCCAGGAGCCGGGAACTCCATCCGGGCCTCCCACATGGGTGGCAGGGACCCCAGTCCTTGAGCCATCATCTGCTGCCTCCCAGGATGTGTGTTAGCAGGGAGCTGGAGTGGGAGAGGAGCTGGGACTCAAATCCAGGCCCTCCCCTACGGGGTGGGGGCGGGGCGTCCCCGGGGGCGCCAAAGGCCTGGCCCAGGAGCTGGAACTTAGATGCAGCATTTCGGGAGAGCCTGTTGCACATTCGGCAAGCCCGTCGCTGGTCCTGTGCAGGCGCGGAGCAGACTCTGCGTGGCTACAGAGACCCCACCGGCCCCTTTTCTGTCGTGGCTCAAGGCAGGGGCAGAGGCAGGGGGTCAGGCTGTGTCCGCACTGCCAGGTTGCCCGGGGGCTTTGTCCAGCGGGGGACAGCAGCACGGTGATGCTGGGCGAGGAGGCCTGGGGTCCCGAGGGCCAGCTGTGGACCACAGCTGCCACCGGCCGCCCTCCTGCTTGTGTCTGATGCTGCCGGCTGCCGTGCCCGAGGCTGGGCTGGGGTCCCCTCCAGGGGCCCCTCTGGCCGCTTGCCGAGGGAGGGAGGGAGGGGGCTTGTTTCCTTTCCTTGGCCGCATCTGGGAAATCCAGCCCCAGGGCAGGGTCTGGGCCACCTCCCATTCCAGAGTGGGCGGGGCCTCCTGGGTGGGGGCTGTGGTGGCAGGAACCCTGGGGTGCTGGCATCCGCCAGGTCAGGGGCAGCTGTGGCCAAGAGAAAGCAGCCAAGCCAGGACCATCATCAGACTGGACGGGCGGGTGGCCTGGGCCCTGCCAGGGGCTGACCGGCCTCCTCCGGCTCCTCCCTGGCTGCAGAGACCCCGGCGAGGGCAGAGACGCCGTTGGCTCGCCCTGCGCCTGCACACGTGGGTCGGGGGCAGCGGTTCCTCCTTGCCCGGGGAGCAGGGACTGTGTGGGTGGGGCCCCCAGCCCCAGCCTCGGGCCAGCCCAGGGGGGTTCATCGGCTGCTGCTGCCCAGGAGCGGGGAGGGGGCAGAATCGGGGTGGGGGGTGCTGTGGGAGCAGTGCCCTTGCGCTGTCTTCCCAAACCCTCCCCTGCCTGAGACGTCCGCCTGTGGCCCTCCAAGGAGGGAGAGCTTTCTCTGTCTATGTGGACGTCGCCTGCTGCCCCGTCCATGTTCTCCTGGACCCGCGTACCGACTTCCCTGGCGGCCGCACGCCATCTATTTTTAAGGCCTTCCTTTTGGGCTGTTTTGCTTCCTGCAAACACTGCCCGCCCCGTCACTGGCTACGTCCTCCTCCGGGTCTTGAGTCTGCCTCCCTCTACCTGGCCCCAGAGTCTCTCTTCACCAGGGAGACCACAGACCACGCCCCTGGGTGCCCGCTGGGGGGGGGGGCATGAGACTCCAGCCCTTGGCTGAGGCCGCCGTGTTAACTCCTTCCTGCCTGCCCGGCTGGGGCACCAGGGCAGACAGCTGAGGTCAGGGAGGTGGGACTGACAGGGGTAGGGCCCAAGGTGGGCTGGCCACACCCACCCTCAGGGGCACGCCCAGCCTGCCGCACACCGTGCCTGTGCCTGGTGCTACCTTGTTGTCGCCTTGGCTCCTGTGGGTGACGCTGGGAGATGACGCCGCCGACACTCAGAGAAGTGTGCTGTGGGCGTGGCACGCGCTGCTGTCCCCGCCCGCCTGGAGGGGCTCCCCAGCCCAGGGGCCGCCCTTTAGCTCCTGGAATTGTCTTCTGCACCCTGGGTGTCCTACGTCCCCAGACCTGGTCCTGCCTTTGTGGCAGCCATGGGGACCACTGGCCGACTCTTCTGTCTCCCTTGCTCCAGTGGACGGCACTGCCACCGCCTCAGATGGGAGGTCCCCCTGGCCAGACTGGCGCCCTGCCCGGCTGCCTGACCGCTCCTGGTCCTGAAAGGGGTGTGGGGAGGTCAGCTGCTCCCCCGGAGCCCATGGGCCGCTGGGGGTGGGGCTTCCCTGAGCCCTCAGAGCAGGGAACAGGGCCCGGCCTCCCTGGCGCCGTCTCTCTGGGTTCCCTGGCCCCTGACCCGGCCCTGGGGCAGCCCTGTTTGTTCAGGGACAGGCTGAGCCTCGCTGCACTGGAGGAGACTGGCCTGACCAGGGCCGGCATTCCTGGAGCCGGAGCCGGAGCTTGACCCCGTGCGGGCCGCAGCTGCGGGGCCCCTCCTGCGGGAGCCCCACATGGCTTTGTTTTGACCTTGGTCTCGCATTTCTCCGCAAGACATTTGTCCTGGGCTTTGAGGCCTAAGGTTGCACCAGGAAGTGCTCGATCCGGTTTCAGGGCCGGGAGAGTTTTGCAGCAGCCTGCGGTCAGAGCCGAGCCTTAACAATGGTCCCTTGTGCGGCCACACATTCCTCCCTAAACAGGCCCAGACCCAGGCCGCGGCTGCTCAGCCCCGGTGGGCACCGCGGGAAGCTCTGCACTGCGGGGGGGGGGTGCTGGTTAGGGGCCCCCGGCCTGGACCTTGGGGGCAGCAGGGGACCGGGCGGTATTTCCCATCGTGCCGAGTTACCCACCCCACCCCCCAGCTTGTTCGCAGCAAGGTGCGCTTTGCACAAACAGCGCTGAGTGTTTTATCCCCTGAACGTCTCAAGCAGGCCGCGTGCAGTGCTGGCGGCAGGAACACCCACCATGGTCCCAGCCGAGGGTCATCTCCCCTCGGCGCGGGCGTGTGCCTGCGTGTGCCCGTGTGCAGGCTGCACATGTGTGTGGGACGTGGGGTTCGGATCTTCGCATGCATCCTGTGTCCTGCTGTTTTTACTTCGTATTTGGGCATTTCTCATCCTCCGATGTGTGGTTCTGACGACCATGCAGGACTTCGGCAGAAACCCAGCTGGTGGCCGTGGCCATGGCTATGGCCGTGGTTCTAGCCTGCTCATCCATCTCTCTGCTTCTGATCAAATTCTTGGGAGTGAGTCCCAGGGGCCAGGGACGGCTTCGGGCAGCAGGCAGGGTCTGATCCAGGCTTTATGGGTTTGACTTCACAGAGCAGGGGGCCGTGGGCTGCCCGGTGGGGTTGGCTGTGTCTCCCCCTCCCAGGGCCAGTGCAGACCGTCTCCATACTCCAGCCCTGTGTTGCTCAGGCACAGAAGTCCCCTCTGGGTGCCCTTTGGTTGTGTTGACTTCCTGTGGACAGGGGAGGAAGCTGCCCAGTGCTTGCCCCGCTGCGCGGGTGAAGGGCCCATCGGCCAGTAACCGCCAGCTGGTCCCCCAACCCGATGCGCATCTCACATCCACTCGTGGCACACTCAGGACTGCTGGCTTCCGTGGCCGCCCACAGACCCCCTTGGCTGCTGCTCCCCTGCAGGGAAGGGAGATGAGTCAAGTGGAAAACACCTGTCCCCGTGGGGTGGGGGAGGGGCATCTCTGGAGGCGTCCACCCCGGCAAGGGGCCAGCTGTGAGTGCAGGCGCTGGGGAACCTGGTGGATTGTGGGGGAGAGGCTGAGGCCTAATGGTTTCCAGCCAGGCGCTCTAGGGGCGGCAGCCGTACCCAGAGCTCCCCTCGCGAAGCCTGCCTGGGACGCCATCTCACCACTGCCAAGTGTTCCCATGGGACTCTGCCACATTACTCCCTGGACGGCTGCTCCCACCATCTGGGGGTCTGGGTGATTCCAAGAAGGAATGGGGGGTGGGACTGGGTGGGGAGCAGGGTGACCTGGGTCGGGGGAGGGCCTCCCCCTCCACCCTCGGCCGCTGGGCAGAGGCCAGGGGTGAGGCTGGGGGGCGGGGCCCATCCCTGGGTCGCCTGCAGTGAAAAACCCACTCCTGGCTTTGGAGAATTTTCTGGAAGCCCCAAGGGAGGGCTGGAGAGTGGGCTCAGGGCCCTGG
The DNA here is from genome assembly GCF_051225735.1 of Oryctolagus cuniculus. Classification (NCBI taxonomy): domain Eukaryota; kingdom Metazoa; phylum Chordata; class Mammalia; order Lagomorpha; family Leporidae; genus Oryctolagus; species Oryctolagus cuniculus. The sequence goes on along the minus strand of NC_142883.1, from coordinate 3,710,371 downwards.
GGTCCTGCTCAGTTCCCTAGGGCCCAGACGCTCTCCACAGCTCATCAGGTGGTCAGGAGATGCTGGAGGAGCCCTGGGGGCTGCGGGGGCCAGGACAGCTCTGGGAAGAGGCTGGAGGGAGCCTGGTGGGTCGGGGTGTGGTGTTTGACGGGGCGGGCGCAAGCGGGGGCCTCTTCACCCAGCTGCGACTCATGTCTGGGAAGGCGGATGCCCCCAGGACCGAGCAGTGGCCGCCCCCGTGGGCAGGGCTCCCTTGGGGGACCAGTCCTCTGAGGTCGTCCCAGTGGGGGTGGGGTGGTGCTGGACAGCAAGCTTGTCCAGATGACGGCGCCAGGCGGTGAGGACAGTGGCCTGAGAGGCGGGTGTGCTGTGAAAGCACAGGGTGGCTGGGGAGAGCGCGCATGTGTGTCCACACGCGTGTGTGTTGTGTGAGGCCAAGGTGAGGGGAGTGGGCCACGCAGAGGTCTGGAGGAAGAGAGGCCCCAGCCAGGGAGAGGGCCCCTTTGTTCTAGAATGCTCCGTGTGTGTGTGCACACGTGTGTGGGTCTGGTTGGAGCTGCTCACTGCATGTGACCTGTAGCCACCACCAGGAGCACGAACCAGCGGGGCCTTTGCCTCAGTGTGGGGTCACCGGTGGGGGCGCTGCCAGGTGAGACTCCCAGGGTGGGGTCTCCTGCGTGGCCTGGTCAAACCTGGGAAAGGCGTTCACCGGTCTGGGCTCTGTTCTCCAACTCAGCCATGAGGACCTGTGCCGAAGGTGGGCAGGGAGAAGCCCCCCAACTTGGGGGGGGTCTCAGGACAGAGAGGCAGCACTTGGCGGTTCCAGCAGTGGGCTGGAGGCAGGGGTGCACCCGATCACCCCCCCAGAGGGAGCCACACAAGGACGCAGTGTGGGCACCGAGTGTTGGGCTGTGGGCAGGGCCAGCAGCTCTGACCTTGCCCGAGGGTGCAGCTCTGTTGACTGCCCCTTGGGGGGCAGGGGGGTTGGCACCTCTCTGGTACCCAGGCTCAGGATACCGCACCCCCAGCCGGTGTGCATCACCCAGCATCGTCACAGGCTGCACCTGCAGGCAGCGCAGCCCAGGGGTGCGATTTTGGGGACTGTGGGGCTCAAGAGGGGCTCATTTGGCCTCGTGCCCACAGCTACAGATCAGGAGCTGCCGCATGCAAGTCGGGTTTCCCGACTCCTGTGACGTCAGCTCTGGCCACGGTGACCTGTGTTCCTGCGGGGCACTGAGCAGCAGGTGCCCTGAACAGGGCACGCGGTGACTCCCTTTCTGTGGCCTGGGGGGCAGTTGAGCTTTGATGACCCAGGGTTTTATCCCTTCCCCTGCCCACCAAGGAGCACCGCCCAGGGTTCAGAGCGGGTCCCCCAAGTCCTGGGGCCCAGGTATCAGGGATGTGGCCCTCTTCCCCTCCGCCCTTCCCAGCTCCTGAGGCACACGCCCCGGCCACCTGCCTCTTGGCCACCCCCGGCCTCTGGTCTCTTCAGGGAGTCTCTGGCCGTGGGCAGGACGAGGGCTGTGTTTGCCTTCGGAGGAGAGAACCCTGGAAGGAGGGGCTGCTGGAAAGCTGTGGCTGGGCGCTGGGGTGCAGCTGCTGGCGCTTGTCCCTGTGCACGGTGGGGGACACTTGGGAGAGGGCCGGGGAAGGTCTGCCACGTGGGCCGCGGGGCCCGAGCAGCTGGTTCTCGTTGGCGTGTGGTTGCTGGGATTGTGGGCATGGCACTGCCTCGGAGGGAGTGATCCCGGCCGAGATGGCAGCGTGGCCGGCTGGAAACGCCGGGCTCCAGGGTGGGTGTGGGGGGCGGAGGTCCCGGAGCTCAGACCAGGCTGGGGCCTGTGAGTGCGGCCTGAGCCGGGGCCCTGGGCGGTCAGCTGGTGGAGCCTGGCTGCCTCCGTCTGGCTCTGCCTCTTTAACTCTCAGCCTCAGTAACCCCCTCCCCCAGCCCGCCTCAGTTTCCCACGTGTAACCGGGGGCGTAATCATGTTCTTTAAGTCACCGGATCGTTGCGGGGGGGGGGGGGGGGGCAGGTGTGGCTGGGCACAGCAGGCACCCAGCGTCAGCTGTTGGTGTTCGGGTTGATTTGCTGTTGCCATGTGGTTGTGATTCTGGTTGGGGGGCGGGGATCATGGTCATCTCGCCGCCTGTGTGCCGGGGGTGGAGGTGAGGGATAAGGAAGCCACAGCAAGGGGGAATCAGAGGTTCCCTGGGAGCCAGAGCCTCGTGCGGATGGAGCCGTGCCATCACCCTCACGCCGCGGTGGTGACAGGATGGGGGAGGCGGCGTCCTTGCCGCCAGCCTCAGGATGGTGCCTTAGGACTGCAAGTCCCCCGGGGCCCCGGCTGTGCGCCCCAGCCGTCGTTCTGCGGGTAGGCAGCACCCCCGAGTGCCCGCTGGCTGTCCACTCACCACGGCCTCTTTGTTTTTCAGCCTTGAAAAGATCTTTTGAGGTCGAGGAGGTCGAGACGCCCAATTCCACTCCGCCCCGGAGGGTCCAGACTCCCCTGCTCCGGGCCACCGTGGCCAGCTCCACCCAGAAATTCCAGGACCTGGGCGTGAGGAACTCGGAGCCCGGAGCCCGCCATGGAGACTCCCTGAGCCAGCGCTCGCCCAAGGCGTCCCTGCGCAGGGTGGAGCTGTCGGGGCCCAAGGCCGCCGAGCCCGTGTCCCGGCGCACGGAGCTCTCCATCGACATCTCGTCCAAGCAGGTGGAGAACTCCAGCGCCGCCGCCGGGCCGGCCCGGTTCGGGCTCAAGCGGGCCGAAGCGCTGGGCCACAAGACGCCGGAGCCCGCCCCGCGGAGAACGGAGATCACCATCGGGAAGCCCCAGGAGGCCGCTCACCGCAGGATGGAGCCCCCTGCCTCCAAGGTCCCCGAGGTGCCCACTACCGACGCAGCCCCCAGGAGGGTGGAGATCCAGGTGCCCAAGCCGGCTGAGGCGCCCGCGTCCCCCGTCCCGCCCCAGATGCTGGAGAATTCAGAGCCCGCCCCCGGGGCCCCACTGCAGAGCAGGCTGGAGCCCAAGCCCCAGCTGGCGGCTGAGGCCCCGCCCCGGAACCAGGAAGGTGAGTGGCAGAGGGCGGGGTCCTCCCCGTGTTGTTGGGGGGCTTGGCTGCGGGGTTTCCAGGGGAAACGCCACACATGGGTGGGGGAGCGGCTGGCATACAGGGCCAGGGACGGTGGGGCCTCTGTCCCCTGGTGACACCAAAGGGGACTTGAGGGAGCCTTGGCAAAGGATCTTGGGGTGCAGGGGCCCCTTTGCTGGTCAGCGTGGCTCCGGCAGGACCTCTTCGGTGTGGGATGTCGAGGGCCTGGCTCGGGGAACCAGGAGTGGTACAAGAACCCGGCCGGCTTGTAGGGGGTGGGGAGAGGCCTTGGGCAGACCGGCTTGCCCATGCTGGGGGCTGCCTGGGAGGGGCCTATGCCACTCCTGAGTTGTTTCATGGAGGCTCCTCCTCTTCCTCTTCCTCCTCCCCCCCCCCCCCCCCCGTCACCACCACCCTGGAGGGGAGGCTGGGACCAGAGCAGGAGCACTAGGATTCTCACCGGGAGCACCCGCCAAGGGGCCCGGGTCATCCCCGTGGGACGCTGCAGCCTGCAGAGCCGGCCTCCCTCCCTCCACCGAGCAGGGGTGCTGCTCCGTGGGCCCTAAGGTCCAGCCTGGGCCCCCCGAAAACTGGGTCTCAATTATGGGCAGGGGACTTAGAAGTACTTTCTGAGTTGAACAAATAAGAACATCCTTTTTTTTTTTTTTTTTTTAAGATGATGTATGTATTGATTTGGAAGGCAGAGGGACAGAGAGAGGGGGAGAGAAAGAGAGAAATCTTCCAGCCGCTGGTTCACTCCCCAAATAGCCACAGTGGAGCCAGGAGCCAGGAACTCCAGCTGGGTCTCCCACATGGGTGCAGGGGCCCAGGCGCTTGGGCCATCTTCCACTGCTTTCCCAGGCCATAGCAGGGAGCGGGATAGGAAGTGGAGGTGCCGGGACTCGAACCAGCAGTCTCATATGAGATGGCAGCATCACAATCAGAGTTGTTATTTACTGTTTTATTTTTTTTAGTTGTGATGAAATATACCTACCATAAAATAGACCATTTTGGCCATTTAATAACATTTTGAGAGGCAGAGACAGAGAGCGAGCTCCCATCCGCTGGTTCATTCTCTGAACACCCATGAGGTCTGAGCCTCCATCCAGGTCTCCCACGTGGAGGGGCCCAGTCGCTCGAGCCGTCACCTGCTGCCTCCCGGGGTGCGCGCTGGCAGCGGCCGGAGGCAGCCGTTGAATGAAGGCACCGTGGGCTGCAGGCATCGTAGGCGCTGGGCTAAAGCCCCACTTCCCTTTTTAGGAATTTTTAAGTGTGCAGCTGAGTGGTATTACAAACATTCACGTGGTTGTGCAACCATCACCAGCATCCGTCTCCGAAACTCTCCCACCCGCCCTGAAGCTCTGGCCCCACGGTTCCCACTTCCCTCTCCCTCCTCGCCCCACAGCCTGCCCCCACTTTCTGTCTCCGTGAGCTGGGCCCCTCTGGGGACTTGGTTTAAGTGGAATCCCGCGGCGTGCGTCCTTGTCTGATTAGCTCCTGGCGCTGAGCAAATGCAGGGTGCTCAAGTCTGGCCGTGTCGCGGCAGGTGCCGGGATCCCCTTCCTCCGTTCCGGGGAGAGAAGACTCGTTGTCAGTCCACTCCTCGTTGACGGACGGACGCTTGGGCTGCTCCACCCTCTGGCTTTCGTGAATAGCATGCGGTGCACTTCTCTCTTCCTTTGTGGCTGAGAGTTTCCAGTGGTCAGCGGAATCGGGGGCTGGGGACTGGAGGGGGTGGGGCGTGGAGAGCATCGCTCCCCTTATTTGCTGGATGTGGTGCCTACGTCCCCTCCCGCTCATGTCTGCCTCAGCAGGTCGGGGGTCTGGTACCACGATGGCATCAGGACGCAGGTGTGGGCAGTTTGCAGAGCGGTTTGCTCTTCTGTGGGTCCAGGACCTCCGTGGGACACGGTGTTCACACTCGGCTGAATCCAGGGGCCGGGGGTCACTGGAGGTGGCCCTGGCCCTAGGGGATGGGCATGGGACTTCCGCTCAGGGAGGCAGTGCCAGGGGACACGCAGGAGCATCTCTCTCTGTGGTCACCTCGACTCTTCTGAGGTCCCCCTGGGGTCAGATCACACCGCCCTCGGCTCCGCCGCCCAGCCCCTGCGCTTCTCCCTCCCAGAGGGTGTGTGGGCTGTGGCTTGTCTCTACCGCAGGGCTGTGGGTGCCACGCAGGCTCTCCCGGGGCCCCAGCTGAGCTGCTGCTCCTGGGCTGACCCCCTAGAGCCCAGCCCTGCTGAGGTCACAGCCCCGCCCAGCCCCACACCCCTCTGCCCTTGCTCTGTGTTCTCTTGATCGCCGGCATCTTTCCCCACAGCCCCTCTGCCCTGACCTCCTGCCCCCGCCCTGGCCATCTTCACAGCATTGCTTAGTGCCTTCCTGGAAGCCCAGCATCCCCTGACTCCCGGGAGGTGTTGCATCCTCCTGTGAGCCACCTCCTGTTTGGCTGGCTTAAATTATCTGTGCAGCCGGAACCTTATTTGCTCTACTAGGCTTTTTCAGGTTACAAGGATACAGATCCCTTAAGTTGCAGAAGGGCCGCAATTAGACACGGAGCAACATTTTGCTACATAGTTGCATTCTTCAGAGACTGCTCATACCCCTCCCCCGCCACCTCACTCTGGGCTCCGGAGGGCGGGGCTGCTGTCCGCCCTGTGAGGAATCCCCTCACACAGCCAGCCAGTGACCTGGGAGAATGTCACAGAAGGCCTTGCGGAGGAGGTGGAGCTGGGTCTTTGGTGGCTCCGCCGGCACGCCCCCAGCGACCGAGCCGGTGCTTCCCCGGGCACCTTCACCCCAGAGGCACCAGGTGTCTGAACCACAGGTTGATGTCGTCACCCTGTCGTCCGCGTGTGGGCCAGGTTGCTTATGCAGAGTGCCTGGCAAGCTGTCAGCATTTTGGGAAGAATGGGGACCCAGAGCCCTGTGCTGGGTTCCTGGGCTCAGCGCCCTCGCCAGTCTTCTCCTGGAAGGGTCCTTGGGGTCCTCCCTGGTCCTCTCGGATTCCCGGGAGGGGAGCCTCGCCTCCTCTCCCTGTGTTCTTTTCTTGCCTTTGCCTCCTACGTGGGTGACTTGGAGAGGGGCTGGGCTGGAGCACCCAGAAGCCAGCCTGCGAGGCGGGCTGCTGGCTCAGGTCTCCGGGAGCCACCTCCTCCAGCTGCACGGCACCACCGTCCAAGTTTCCCCGAGGCTGCCTTATAAGGCGGGCACGAGCCACACTGGGTGCTCCCTGGAGCCCGGCCGAGTTCTGGGCTGGGTCCCAGCCCCTGCTCTGAGCCAGCCCCCGGCCCCTCCCGGCTCAGTCTCCCAGGGAGCTGAGGGGGGAGTGGTCGGCGCTCTGGGGTCTGGGCCCTGCAGGGGGGTGTCAGTTCCTCCCTGCGGCACAGTGGGCAGACTCAGTGAGGGGCTCGGCAGCGTTTCCGCTGCCTGAGAATGTTCTGGAAGTACTCTCGGATGCAGGTGGAGGCTGAGGGGGTCGGGCCCCAAGCCCTGGTGGGTGGTGTGGCTCTTGCCCGGGAGGTCTGTGCCAGGCCCCGGGTCCAGGGCTGGGGACGGGAGGGGCCGCAGGTGCAAGGGGGTGGTGTTAGTCCACGTTGGTGGCTCCCTGGGGACCCAGGCAGAGGCAGGGGGAGGGGTCCTGGGGAGCTGGGCCCATGGAGGGGACGTGCCAGGCCCACACTGGCGGGAAGGATTGTTCCAGAAGCTCTGGGTGGGGATGGGAGTGGAATGGAGGAGGAGGGGCTGCCGTGCATTGAGGGGGAAGGCCCCATGGTGGAGGCCCCCATCCTGATGTACAGGACGTCCACACTGTGGGGGCCACTCCCAGTGGGGTTTGCCCCTCATCCACCCGGTCATCCCTGGCACAGGGCGGGCGCCGGCGGGACCAGGCTGGTGTCTGATGAGGGAGAAGAGGACAGCCCCAGGTGCTGCTCCAGGCCCTTCCCTCGCAGGGTTCTCTTCTGTGGGGGGCCTCCCACTGGCTGCCCCCCCCCCGGGCGGCGCCTCCCTGGGCCCCTCCCACTGCCTCCACCGCCCGATCCTGCTCTTACGTTGGAATCAGGCCTGTCTCCCAATCTGAGATCAGACACGCTCCTCCTCTGAGCCTCCCTGGAGCTGCCCAAGTCCACGGCAGGAGGTCCCCCCCCGCCGGCACCAGGGTGTGTGGGGGGGAACAGGAGGACCTCCAGGAGGGGTGGCCAGACCATGTGGGATCCTCCAGGGTGGAGGGCAGCGAGACCAGTGTTTTGGGCCCAGGACAAAGAGCTTCTCCCCGGGCCACCAGCAGCCCAGCTGTCTGCCAAGACCAGCGAGGGAGGGAGGATGGCCGGAATGCGGGAGCAGCTGCGGACTACCTTAAATAGAGCCGCGGGGCTGCAGCTGCCCAAGGCTGGACGTGGCTCCACCCACCGTGGCTTTGTGGGCCAGGCCAGGACACACGGCACTGGGTGAGGCAGACGGGGCTGACGGAGCAATGGTCTGTGTGTCCACTGCCGGGGGGTGTGGCCAGGCCGCTGGACAGAGGGCACGCTCAGCTCTGCAGGAGCATGGAGGCAGGCGGCCCTCAGGATGCCATGTGCCCCCTGTGGCTGCACAGCTGAGAGCTTTGGGCTTGTGGTGAGCCTGGCAGGCAGCCCCCCAGGTCCCAGTTCACTTTGAACCCCGAACAGAGCTGTGGATGAAAGCTGAGTTGCTCTGGGGGCCGGCACTGTGGCTTAGTGGTTAAAGCCACCTGTGACGCTGGCAACCCTGGGCGCTGGTTCGAGTCCCGGCTGCTCCACTTGCAATCCAGCTTGCTGCTAATGTGCCTGGGAAAGCAGCAGAGGATGGCCCAAGTGCTTGGGCCCCTGTACTCGCGTGGGAGACCCAGAGGAAGCTCCAGGTGCCTGGCTTTGGCCTGGCCTGCTGCTGGGTGTTACAGCCCTCTGGGGAGTGAACCGTGGATGGAAGATCTCCTCTCTCTCTATCTCTCTGAGCGACTTTGAAAATGAGTGACTTTTTTTTTAAGAGTTGCTCTGGTGGAGGAGCACAGCTGAGCCCCCACCTTGGCCACCCCCGCCCCTGCCCACTGCTGCTGCTGGGAGCACCTCCTGGACCCCAGGGCTCTGAGGACCACAGCGTGGTGCTCCCTGGTCTCGTCCAGTGCAGGCCAGAGAGGGGAGGTGACTTGTCCAAGGTCACATGGCCACTTACACCACGCCCGGGTCAAGCTTGGGGAAGACCCTCCTCCTTCTGGCTGGCCCAGCCCACAACTTGGAACCAGAAGGGGCCTTGAAGACCCCGTTCCATCCCCCTGCTGCCAAGTGGCCACAGAGGTTCCACGGAAAAGGCAGAGGATGCTGGGACAATGTCCGGTCATTTTTTAAAAATTGTGTGTCTCAATTTACAGAAATGATGTATTTATTTATTTGAAAGTCAGAGTCACAGAGAGACAGAGGCAGAGAGAGAGGTCTTCCATCCACTGGTTCACTCCCCAGATGGTTGCAACGTTCAAAGCTGCCACCAATCCGGAGCCAGGAGCCAGGAGCTTCTTCCGGGTCTCCCACTCTGGTCCTGGGGCCCAAGCACTTGGGCCATCTTCTACTGCCTTCCCAGGCAGGAAGAGGAGCAGCTAGGACTCGAACCGGCGCCCATATGGGATGCAGGCACTGCAGGCGGCAGCCTTACCCTCTACGCCACAGCACCGGCCCTCAGTCAATTTTTAAAAAACATTTATTTATTTGAAAGGCAGAGTTACAGAGAGGGGGACAGACAGACAGAGTGCAGGGATATCCCATCAGCCAGGTTACTCCCGAAATGGGCGCAACTTGTGGGGCTGGGCCAGGTAGAAGCCAGGAGCCACTGGTCACCGTGAGACCACAGAAGGTGAAGACCACGTGACACTGGAGAAGCTGGCCTGTCACTCCCACTCCCCCACGGAGTGTGGACAGCCGGGGGTGTTTTGCTTGTGTCGTCATTTAGGGTCTGTGCTGAAGAGTCCGGGTTTCTGCAGCTGGCTTTTCATTTTTCCTGTGTCCAGGTTGAGCGTCCCTGGTGTGAAATCTGAAATCTGATGGATTTTCGGACGAGGGATGCTCAGTGGGTAAAGTCTGTGCAAATATTCTGCAACAACGAAAACTCTGTGATCTGCCCCTGGCGGGGGGGGGGGGGGGGAGGGTTAAGCCACCTGCACCGTGCCGTGTGTCCAGCACGTCTGTCTCGAAGCTGGGTCAGGGCGGGCATTGGCCCTGCCACTCTGGAGTACTTGCTCACGAGGGTGGGTGATGCAAGAGGCGTGGTGAACATCGCGGCCGTGGGATGGGCCCTGCAACAGCTGGGCCTGGGCCATGTTGCAGGCAGGACTTGGGGACCCACGCATTGGAGCCGTCACCTCCTGGCCCCTGGGTGCAGGTCCGCAGGAACTGGGGCCTGAGGCCAGGGGCTCTGGGAGGAGGTGCTGGGCTCCAAGCAGTGTCCCAGGCGCGGTGCCGAACGCCCACATCTGTGTGCCGGCTGGTGCCTGCATCCTCTCGCAGGAGTGCGCCCTGGGCTTCATCCAGGTGTGCTGTTCTGGAGGGAGCGTTGGCGCTGGCATCGTCCGGTTCTCAGCCTGTGCCCCGGGTGAGGCAGAGCTCTGCCCGCCCAGCCGCCGCCTGTGCGATCGGTTTCCATGAGCTGGGATCCGGAGTCTGTGCAGACAGCCACGAGTGGGCGTGGCCGGGGCTGCGGGGTGACTGTGTGTGCAGGGTGAGTGCGCATGTGCCGCGTGGTGTCTGGGGTGTGGCATTGTGGGGGCGTGGCGATGCCGGGCATGACAGCATGGGGGCGTGGCCATGTGGGGGTGGGTTATAGCAGTGGTGGGGGTGTGTGTGTGTATGAGACAATGCCTGGGCGTGGTGGTATGGGAGAGTGGTGATTCATGATGGGGGGGCCATGACAGTGGTGTGTGTGTGTGTGTGTGTGTGTGTGAGAGAGAGAGACGATGTCTGGGTGTGGTGGTATGGGGGCGTGGCAATGCCTGGGTATGACAGCATGGGGGCGTGGCCTTGTGGGGGTGGGGTGGGTGGGGCGTGGCCATGCACTGGCCTGGTGGAGGGGGTGTGGCTATGCAGAGGTGTGTGTGTGTGTGTGTGTGTGTGTGTGTGAGATGATGCCTGGGTGTGGTGGTATGGGGCGTGGTGATTCGTGGGGGGTGCTGCGGCAGTGGTGGGGGTGTGGCGGTGTTGGGGTTGGGTGTGCTGTCTGGAATCTCATGCCTGTGGTGTGGGCTGACGTCTGTTCCGGCTTCCGTTGCGACCATCGGAGGAGTGACCCAGCAGATGGAAGACCTCTGTCTGTCTCTCTCTTTCTCTGTAACTCTGACTTTCAGATGAATAAGTAAATCTTTTTTAAAAATTTAAGTTTGATTTAAACACAAACCAGAAGGCACTGGTCATCCCCCATTCCAGTCGCCATGACCTGCCGTGTGAGGCTGGCCGGCTTGGCACGTGGGCTGGACGTGGCTGGGCCCCAGGTGGGCAGAGGCCGGGCTTTGGTTGCTGCTGGGCGGAGCCAGCAGCCCTGTGTGAGCAGAGCCTCGGCTCAGGGTTTTCTGGAAAGGCCTCCGTGCCAGGGGTGTTTATTCAAGACGTGTTGAGAGCTGTGCCAGGCCCTGTTCCAGCAGCACGAGTTCTGGCCAGGACGGTGAGCAAACGTCTGCATGTGGATAAGAGACTGGCCCCAGCCCTGCACCTGCCTGGCCCTGGTGCTGCCTCTGGTTTCAGGGTCCAAACCTGCTGCGTGTTCAGGCCCCAAGAGGTGGGGTGGGCTGCACCTGCAGGAGGAGGCAGCAGGTGCCCCGTGCGGCCCGGGAATCTGCTGCTCACGTTTGGCACTGCGTCAGGGCACCGCCCGTCCGAGTGGCGTGTGACGGGGAGGGCACGGCACCGGACACCGGGAATCCACAGGGAGCAGGAGGAGTGAAGGGGGCTCCAAGGTCCCCTCTGAGCAGCAGTGTGGTGGCCATGGCAGTGCCAGCTGTGGGCAGGGCGGAGGCGCTGGGAGCCAAGCCAGTCGTGGCGGGCTGGGGACAGCGAGACCCTCCAATTCTGCTCCCCTTAAAGCACAAGGAGTGGGCTCGTGGCTCCAGGGCAGCCCCACCCAACCTTGCGGCTCCCCAGTGGGTGGAGAGCAGCCCCAAGAGCGCCCCCTGCTGGCCAGGTGGCAGGCCTTCCACTTGGGTTCCTGTCTCCCTGTGGGAGTCCTAGTGGAAGTCGCTTCCAGTCCTGCCCTGCCCCTAAGACCAGGCTAAGACGGGGGACCCCAGCCGTGGGTGCCCAGGTGCACCGCGGGGGCCAGCTTCGGCCACACGCGCCGTGGGTGTGTGATGTCTCAGTTTGCTCAACTGTGCAACAGAGACCGCGCCGGCCCTCGCCTTGGGGGTTACGAGCCGGCACTGGTGTGGAGGTGGGCTGGGGGCTCCCCTGCCTGCGTGGGAAGTCGGGCCGCACTGCCCTAGCCTGTGGAGTTGCTGGAACGAGGCCAGGGTGCCTGGACCACTGTGGTTCTGTCGGCTGTTCCTACCGAGCCAGGCGCACGGGGGCTGTTTAACAGCTGCCAGGTTTGCTACTGTGGACTTCTGTGCCATGGGCCTCAAGGCCGGGAGCCCTTGGTGCGGGCGGGCGGGAGGGGGCGGGAGCAGGGCCAGACCCTGGCCCGGGGCGGCGGGGCCCCTCGGCAGGCGGGAGAGGCGGCTTCCCGTGCCGCCTGTGGCGTCTGGTTGCACTTCGGCCTCCTGCGGCTCTGAGCCGGGGCCGGCCCTGGCCCGTCCCCTGCCTGCCCGCGTGGCCTCCTGACCCGGCCGTGGAGCCGCTGGCCTCCAGCTTGGCTTTGATGGACCGCCGAGGGGGCCGCAGGCTTCCCCCTTCCCTCGGGCCCCTCTGAGGTCCCCAGAGGCCACGCCAGAGCGTGGAAAAGACCCTTCTTGGGGTCACTGCCCGTGATCACTTGAGCCTCTGCTTCTGGGCCGGCCCGAGAGAGCCGGTGCGTGGGGCGAGTCTGGGCTCGGCGAGGCCTGTGGAAAGCTGACCATGGAGGCCACAGCTGGGAGGCCCGGCCCGGGAGCTGCTGCCCCCCCCCCCCGCCCCATCACCATCCCCAGGCCCACTTCCTGTCATCTGCCCGTCTCGTTCCTGGCAGGCAGGGTCAGGAGACCCTGGGGGTCCCTGGGGAGCACAGAGGGGCTGCTGTTTGAACAGAGGGGCTTGGGCTGGGCCGGGTTTTCCTGTGCCCCTCCCCCCTGGGGGGGCTGCCCATGCAGACCCAGCTTCCTGCTCACGGTCAGCAGCAGGGGCCGGCGACCTCGTACAGACCCCTGCCCACACCCCCCAGGAAGGAAGAAGAGAAGGGGTCTCTCCGGAAGAGCCCCCCCACCCCAGCCCTTCCGTCTGGCGCCCTGCCCACCAAGCCGCTGACTAATGCTGCCCTGGGGCCTGCTGGGAAGGGATGGTGAGGCAGCAGGGCCCTGTCACCGCTCGGCTCGGGTTACAGGGGCTGAGGCCAGGCCCAGGAGCCACCGCGCCGCTGCCCACCTGCACTCCAGGCGGCAGGCTGAGCGTCCAGGAGGTGAGACACCACACTGGCGCTGGGAGCCTGGGTTTCCGGTGTGGGCCGGGCTGGGGGAGGATGCAGTGAGGGAGGAGCCAGGGCCGGGGAGGGGAGGAGGGAGGGGGTCCTTGGTGCCGGCTGTGTCCTCGGCCCCTCCCCCAGGCCTGTGTGTGTGTGTGTGTGTGTGTGTGTGTGTGAGAGAGAGAGAGAGGGAGGGAGGGAGGGAGGTGTGTGTGGTGTCCGTGGGGGGGATGCTTCCTTGGAGCCCACCTGGTCCTGGGCCACAGAGCAGCCCAGCGTTCCCGCCTGGCCCCTCACAGCAGCCCTGTGTCTCAGGGAGGGCCAGGCCGTCGGTCCAGCTGCACGGTGGGCCCTGGCTTTGCCCGGGGCGGGGCTGCCCCTGGCTGGGCACTCTGGACGGAGCACGGGAGGGCCAGGCTCTGGGGCCCAGTCCTCGCTTCCTCGTTCTTGTTGCCACTGCTCTCCACGGGTCCCCCGATGGGAAACAGCCCCCACCCCCGTGCCTTCCAGCCTTGGGACAGGTGACGCCAGCGCTGGGTGACTCCGGGGAGACTGAGCCTCAGTGCCAGGGGCCACGTCCTCCCGTGAGTGGACGTCCCTGTGGCCTGCCCTCCCCCTCCCGAGGCCTTGCCTGGCACCCCCCCACATGCCTGCAGCCACCTCCTGCCACAGGCACCTCCCCTTCCTTCCTGGTCCTTGCAGGTATACCCCCCCCACCCCTGTCAGCCACACCCCCTTGAGGACAACACCAGCCTCCCCCTTGCCTCCTGCCTGCCCATTTTCCAGACTAGGAAATCAAGGCCCCCAGCCACACCCCTGAGGCCCCCCAGCTGTGTCTGGATGGGAACCCAGGGGGAGTCTGGCTCCTGGGCTGCCCTCGGTGGTAGTGGGTGACAGCACGGCCCCCTGCTGGGCCCCTCCCAGAGCCTCTGGGAGTGTGCAGGATGGTCCCTTTGGTTCTTTGTTTGCAGGGCTCCCGAGACAAAGCAGAGGTTAGAAAGGAGAGGCCCCTCCCCCCCAGCTGCTGGTGGTGGGGGCGGTGGGAGCAGCCCAGCCCCTCTGTCTCATCCTTCCCTGCCTTCCTCCTCCTCTCCTGCCTTCCCCCTCCCCCCCAAGAGACAGGAAGTGTTTGGACTGGGGGTGGGGTCTTGGTGGGAAGGGGATGTAGACTGGAGACCCCGACTGTTGCCTGCCTCTCTGCTTTGGAAGAGGGAACTGCGCGTCCCAGACCGCGCTGTGAGTGTGTGGGGGAGGGGTCTCGGGCTGGGGGCTCCCCTGCCTGCGTGGGAAGTCGGGCCGCACTGCCCTAGCCTGCGGAGTTGCTGGAACGAGGCCAGGGTGCCTGGACCACTGCGGTTCTGTCGGCTGTTCCTACCGAGCCAGGCGCACAGGGCTGTTTGGGTGCTACGCGCCGCCTGTGGATGAGGCAGGGGGCCTGTCTGGGTGCTACGCGGTGGGGGAGGGGTGGCCCCAGCTCGCCCACGCTTTCCAGGTGCAGCCCAGCACAGGTGAGCCCCCTGCCCTCAGGGGTGGGCGGCTCCATGCTCACATCTCAGTGGAGACCTCGGGCTGTGTCCTGGGCCCGTGGCCGTGGCCTGTCGCTGTGGACATCAGCAGGAGCCTCGGGTGCAGTTGGGGTCCTCCCCCTGCCTTGGAGCCAGGCAGCTCAGCCAGGCTGGGAGTGATGGAGGGGCGTGGCTTCTAGGGAGGGCGGCGGTCAGCGCTGCCCATTTCCAGTCTCTGGGGGCCAGGCCCGAGGAGTTGAGGCTGGGGAGAGAGAGAGAGGGGCCGGGGGACCCTGGGGACCTGCTTTCCTAAGCCCAGGGCCTCCGCTTGCTCAGGGAGCCAGGCCGGTGGTCACCCTGGATAGGGACTGGGTCCCTGCGGCCAGCGTTCTGGAGCCAGGTCTTGGACAGCCCGAGGCCAGCAGCCTCCAGCGCCACCAAAGGCAGCCCCGGAAGCCGGGTAGTGAGCTGCCCGCTGCCCCCAGCTCCCCCCTGTCTCCCGGGAGCCTGGTCAGGACCATGCACCCCTGTGAGCGTGCCTGGGACCACCCTGCGCCAGCTGTCGGTGGGAGACAGACACACGCGGTGCCCCGTGACACTGAGCCATGCATAGTGTTTGGAATCTGGTGGCGACCCCACCCCTGCTCTCTGACCTTCAGAGGGGATTTGTCACTGGAAATGTCGCCCCTAAATGATGGAGGCGGTGTCCCCTTTGGGGGGTGGGAGCAGGGGCTGCCCGTTGCCCGTCGGCGCTGAGACCACGTGGCATGCGCCGAGCGCGCCCAAGCCTTCCCGGCAGCCTGCCCGCCCCCTCGCGTCCCCGCTGCAGGGGGAGCGTCCAGGGAGCCCGCTGACACATTTGGACTCAATTTGTTTTTGAGGGGGAATGGAAGGAGAGAGTGAGTAAGAAGGCGGCCGGGGAGGTCAGGGGGAGGGGAGGAAAGAACCGGAAACTCCAAGCGTGTGCTGGCCGAGCAGGTGCCAGCCGTGAGGTCATCTGGAGGCCCCGGGCCTGGGCGCCTGCCCTTGGCTCCCTCTCCCCGACTCTGAGAGCCGAGTGGGCGTGGCCACTCCCGGCCCCTCTGAGCGCTTCACTCACCAGTGAGCTTAGGATGCGGCTCGAAAACTTAGGCACCCGTTGCTGTGGACACCGCAGAGAAGAAGGGGCCCAGGCACAGAGAGGTGCGGGGACTGGACCTGGGCCGCACAGCTGGAAGGGGCCGGCCAGCCTGGGAGCCGGGAGCTGTTTGGTGTCGGTGCCAGCTGGGCGGTAGGGGGAGGGGCTCCAGGAGCACAGGGGAGAGTCCAGCTCGCTCTGTCTCTGTGACTCAGTTGCTTTGTCTGTCAAATGGGCTGAAGCGCGTCGTCCTCACGTAAGAGGTTTTGGGGGGCGTGTGATGAGAAGCGTTGCCCGGGAGCCCCGGCACTGAGCACCCCGGCTCGTGCGCACTCGGCCTCTGGACCTGGGAGCCCTGGGGACCCAGACCGCTGCTCACGTGGACTCTGGCCGGGGTAGCGAGGGCCTGCCCAGAGCTGGGTGACAATGAGGGACCCCAGCGGACGTCCAGCTCCCGCCACTGCAAAGCGGCCACGCCACCAGGGTGAGCGCTCGCTCCGACCCGTACCCCCGGGCTGTTCCTGGCACCCTGCCCTGCACCAGTGAGCCGGGCCTGGGAAGATGGGCCCAGCTGTGGGAGGTCGGGCGTGCAGCACGCGGCGGCCTCCCAGGGGCGCAGGAAGCCGGGGCGGTGGCCCCCGGAAGCTTCTGAGCCTTGCTGGGAGGCCTCTCCTGCCTGCAGCTCCCGAGTCCCAGGGCGGATGTGGCTGCGGTGGCTGCCAGCTGGGGGCGCACTGCGCATCCATGGGGGGCCTCGGCTGGCCCCGTGGGGGCACACTGCACATCCGTGGGGGCCTCGGCTGGCCCCACGCACCCCACACTGGGGGGCCTCGGCTGGCCCCAGTCAGCTGTGTCTGCACTGGTGAGCGGGAGGCTCAGCCCGAGTCCCAGCCACTGCCTCTGACTCGGCCACCCTGGAAAGGCACAGCCTTCCTGCCCCCACCTCAGGGCTCTGCACGTGCATGGGGGGCTCCGAAGAGGAAGCCCCCTGCCTCATCCACAGACATTTACCTTCATGGAGCAAAGCCACGTGAGGCTGGAGCTGGGCGCCACGTGGCCCGGCCGTGTCCGACGCTGGCCGCCTGGCCCTGGACAGAGCTGGGCTCTGGGAAATGGGCGTGAGGCTCAGGAGACCAGGGCTGGGACGTGTGCATGGCCGAGGAGCCAGGCTGGTGTGACCCAGCTGTGAGTCTGGGTGGGCAGAGGGTGCTGGTCCCAGGAGCACCCGGCGTGGGGGCAGGGATGCCTTCCCAGACAGTGCCATGTGGGCCCCCGGCCTCACCACCGCAGGAGCTGCACCCACCCCGCTGCCTGGGCCCCAGGAGCGCCCCGTTCACACACACTCGGGAGCCTGCAGACGCTGTTTCCACATCGGGTCCTGGGTCCCACACTCTGTCCCTCTGCATGGGCCGTTGTCTGCAGAGCTGGCACCAGCCCAGGAACACTGTCCGTGGCCATGTGAAGGCGCAGGGGGGCCTGGGAGCCCAGGCATCTTTTACAATGAATTAATGCTTTTTTATTAGAGCGCGAGCGGGCAGGCCATCGGGGGAGCACACTGCCACCTGCTGGTGCGCTCCCCAAATGCCCACAACAGCTGGCCCTGGGCCAGGCGGAAGCCGGGAGTCTGGAACTCCGTCTGGGTCTCCTGGGTGGGTGCAGCACCTCCCACTGCTCTCCCAGGTGCGTCAGCAGGGAGCTGGATCGGAAGTGGAGGTGGAACGTGCAAAGCCAGCCCTGCCGGGCAGCTTCCCAACAAAGAATCGGTTCAGGTCACACCCAGCTGCACCGTGTCCTGGGCACCTGCTGGTGAGGCGGCTCTTAGGGTCCTACAGCAGGTGCTGCTCCTCCCATCCGGCCTCTGGTGTGCAGCCCCCTGCCCTGGCTGCTCCCAGAGCACAAAGCCTCGTCCCCACCGCCGGCTGCACACGTGGTTCCTTCTGCTATGGGAGGTCCCTCCCTGGCTCTTAGGGCTGCCTCACTCTGCTCCCTGGCCAGCCAAGGCGGCCCTGCTGTGCCGTGCCCGGGGTGGCTGTGAGGTGTGCGTGGTTCCCAGACTCCTGCCGTTTGCGGGTTCACATGCCTCCGCGGGGACAGGGAACGGTGGGCTGTGTCGTGAGTGCCTGTCCTGTCCTGGGTGCCGCCTGGTGCAGATCTGATGAACACTAAGGGAGTGCACAGGAGGAAGACTGCTTCCAGCTGCAGCCATCAGGGAGGGCTTCATGGAGGAGGTGGTGCCTGAAGGCCTTGGCTGGTGGGAGCTTTATCTCTATGCAGATGTTAGGGTTAGGCGAACAGAGGGGCGTAGGCCAGACTTTGCTGCTAAGTGGACCTGCCCACAGTTGGTGCTAAGGGGGAGTCACCGGCAGGCGATCCCCTGGCTCAGCCTGAGCAAAGACCAGAGGCAGGTAGGCCGTGGTCACTCCATTAGCACAGGGAACGATGGGCGGGGGTGTCTGTGGGGCAGTGGTCCACACGGCCCGGGAAGGGGCCTCGCAGACCGCCCACCCTGGGGCCGAGCTGGGGCAGCCTGTGTTCCCCCGAACGGAGGGCCGGGGTGGGTTTCCCCTTTGCTGTGGGGATGCCCGCTCGCCTCCCACAGCCTGGTGCGGCTGCAGCTGCCGCCGGGCGCCCTGAGTGCTGTGTGGCTGCCTGAAGCACTGTGTTGAGAATGATCCTGAGGCCCGGGGGTGCAGGGCGACTCCCCCCGGGCGTGGGAAAGACGGCAGCACCGGGGTGTTGCACCTGCTGTCCCCACTGTGCGCTGCCTGCGGGGTCGCGATAGGGAACCTGCAGCTCCCCCAGGCGCAGGGCCAGGAGCAGGCGGGGGAGGCCTGGGCATGCGGGTGTGCCGCAGGGGGTCGTCTGGGCCGCAGGGGGTCGTCCGGGCCGCAGGGGGTCGTCCGGGCCGGCTTGGGGTGTTTGTCAGCGCCCCCTCCTGGGGCCCCGCTGGCCTTACTGGTGTGACTCATGGTTCCCTGCTCCACGTCAGTGCCCAGCAGGGAGCGGCCAGCTCGGCGCTGCCCACGCCTGTCCTGAGCCACAGGAGGCTGAGTCGCTGGGCTGCCGTCACACGGCAGGTGCCGGGCAGTGCTCCGGCTCAGGCCGGCCTCTGACCCCGGGGCCTCGCAGGGCCTGGGACAGGACACCAGCAAGGAAGCAGGCAGCCCTGTTGGCCCGGTGCCAGATGAACTGGTGACCGAAGCCAGAGTGCTTCTCGGGCCACACAGCGAGAGGGTGCTGGGGGCCTGAGGCTGCGTGGGTTTCGGGGGCCGCGGAGGCCAGCGGGGGTGGGGGTTCCCCACTGGTCAGAGCCGTTTGTGAGCGCGTGAGCAGCACCTTATGTTATTTATTTGAAGGGCAGAGTGACAGAGAGGGAGAGACAGATCTTGCATCCCCTGGTTCACTCCCCAAATGGCCACAATGGCCGGGGCCGAGCCAGGCTGACACTGGCAGCCAGGAGCTCCTAATCTCCCGCGTGGATGCAGGGGCCCAGGCGCATGGGGCGCCCTCTGTTGCTTTCACAGGTGCATTAGCAGGGAGCTAGATCAGGAGCGGAGCAGCTGGGACTTGAACCAGCGCTGCTACGGGATGCTGGCGTCGCAGGCGGTGACTTAGCCGCCGCGCCACAGCGCCAGCCCCTCGGCACCTGCTCTGTGCCCAGCACCCGTGTGGGCTCCGGGCGGGCGCATTAGCCCCAGCTGTGATGCAAGAAGCCCACTCGGCCCACGGGCGTGAGCACCCTCGCCCCCTCCCCCTTCTCCGTGGCTCTGATTTCTGTGGTTTCCGTTCCTGCGCTCGGCTGCAGGCTGGAAATAGTAGCGTTGGTCCTGGCTCTTTGAAGGGAGACCAGGCTGCAGGGACTTCTGTTACAGGGACTTGTCACAGTTGTTGTGTTGTGTTCATGGCTGCCGCGAGGTTCCTAAGTGTGCCTTGTGAGCTACTGTGTTTGTTAACCATTAGCAGGGGTGTATGCATAGGGCGGGCAAAGAACATTTAGGGGTCACTACCATCTGTGGCTGCAGCAGCCACGAGGGGTCTTGGAGCTGACCCCGGTCAGCTCAGGGGGACGACTGGGCTGCACTGGCGGTGTCCACAGAGGAGGGGGCCCCCCTTGCACCTGGGTGTGGGCGAGCCTGTTCACATGCATTTGAGTCTCTGATCTGTGAGCCCCAAAAACCCCCAGGGCCGAAGCTGGCTCTCGGCGGGGAGGGCTGGCCACAGGGCAGGGCTGGCCGGCCGTGCCAGCACCAGCACCAGCGCCATCAGCACTTGGGCCTTCAGCCCTCACCACCGGCTGGCTCCCGTGGGCTGCCTGGTACATCCGTGTGCTGGCTCTTACAGGCGTCGAGATGTGGAAGTGACTGAACGCCTGGGCGGCAGATTGCTTGCCGATTGGCGGGGGCTGATCTGAGGTGGGGGCGTCAGGCCAGACCGGGAAGTTGGATTTCAGTTCTCAGGGCCGTGGTCTGGGGTCTGTTGGGGAACGGTCTCCTTCCTGGAGCCCGGGTTGGGAGAGGGTAAAGGCGCCATGGGGACGTCAGGCGGGGGTGGGGTTCAGGGGCTGATGGGCACCAGGTACTAGAGCTGGCGAGGCCTTCCTGCAGGGTTTGGTGCCCGGGTTCGCCCCCTGTACCAGGGATGCAGGGGCCATTAGGGTCCAGGAGCACCGGGCAGGGGTGCTCAGAGCCACGCAGGGCAGCCCTGGGGAGGTGGGCACCAGGCTTCTGATCCGCACTGCATCCCGGGCCGCGGCACCTCCTCTGCAGTGCCCAGCCAGGACCACTCGCCCGCAGGCCCCGCTGTGTGGTGTCAGTGCGAGGGGGCCCTGTGGTTGTCAGGCCAGGACTGTGCTGGGGCCCCCTGCAGCGGCTGGTGGCTGTCCACTCCGGGGTCTGCCCCAGGGTGCTGCCCAGGGCTCCCAGGAGGCCGGCCGGAGCTGACTGGGAGAGGGGAGGCGGCCCATGGGCTTGAATGCTGGGGGACAGGTGTTCCGGAAGAGCCCTGTGGAGAAGGCTCACCCAGGCGGCCCCGCCCCAGCCGGAGTGGGGAGGGCGCTAGGGCGGGGCCAAGAGCTGGCCATGCTGCAGAGGGAACCCAGCACGCTCAAGCTCACCAGCTCCTTTGCCGAATTGCCGTGGGGACA
The DNA here is from genome assembly GCF_051225735.1 of Oryctolagus cuniculus. Lineage (NCBI taxonomy): Eukaryota > Metazoa > Chordata > Mammalia > Lagomorpha > Leporidae > Oryctolagus > Oryctolagus cuniculus. The sequence continues at coordinate 3,689,931 of NC_142883.1, read as the reverse complement.
GGTAGATGGTGGGCCCCATGTCTCTGGATCCACGGGTGGGTGGGGGGCTCGCGAGGGGCCGCGGGGGCTGTTTCTGGTGGAAGTGACCCTGGATCGCCCCAGGCAGAGGGAGTTGATGTCCAGCCTCACCTGTGGAGCAGGGGCCAGAGGAAGGTGACAGTGACTGTAGGGACAGGAACTGGCCCCAGCGAGGCCGCCTTCTCAGTCCCCATCCCCCCAGCACACCTCCGGCCGCCCTCCCCCCACCAGTCGGGGCTGGTCAGTAGGGGGCAGCAGCGGTCTCCTTTCTGGGCGAGGACTTGGCAGGTGGTGTTTCCAGCTCTGTCCCTGGAAGGCCTCTCCCGCCCACACCAGCAGCCCCACCCCCGGCCATGACATTTGTCCGGGTTGTCCCGATGCCCGCCGGGCGGTGGCTGACGTGGAGCCGTGTTGACACAAACCCTGGCTGAACCCGCTCGCTCCCTGCACCCAGCGGTGGTGCCGAGGCCGGGGGAAGTGACCTGGTTGTAGGGGGTCCTGGGGCACCCAGCACATGTCCTGCCCTGGCTCCTGGGCCCAGCCCTGGCTGTGGAGGAGAACCGGCCGATGGCTCCTTGGAACCGTGTGCCAGCAGGCGTGGGTGGAGCTGCCGCCAAACCTGAGCCTTCTGCTCGTGACAGAACAGACGTGACTAGGAAGAGGAAGGAAGCCGACCCGTCGTGGGTGCGTCTTGCGCGGATAAGCCCTGTTCGAGCTTTGGGGTCTTCTGGTTCTTTCTTCTTAATGCAGGTGATTTCTTTTAAAAAACTAAATGAGATCAGCTGTTTTGTGGACTCGTCTATACTCAGTACAAGTGACTTGAAAAATAAGAAAAGCCGCAGCCAGCTACACTGGCGTTGGAGCACATGTTCGAGTCCCGGCTGCTCCTCTTGCGATCCAGCTCCCCGGAAGCAGCCCGAGTGCTTGGGCCCCTGCACCCACGTGGGCGACCCCGTGGAGCTCCAGGCTCCGGCTTCAGGCCTGGCCCAGCCCTGGCTGTTGTGACCATTAGGGAGTGAGCCAGTGGTGGAAGGCCTCTGTCTCTCTCTACACTGCCTTTCAAATAAATTATCAAACCTTCAAAAAAAAGAGATGAGGTTGGACACCACGGTGCCGCTGGCCCTGGCTCAGGCTGTTTCTCCCAGTCTTGCCCAAGGCCGTGGGCTTGGAAGTGGGTGGGGGAGTTTCCAGCAGGGAGTGGCCTCCTGCAGCACTTCCCAGGCCTACCTGTGGGTGGCGTGAGTGAGCCGGAGCCTCGCCCCTGGAAATGGGGCTGAGGCCCCCTCTGTGCAGTGGGCTCTCGGAGGTCCCGGCTCAGAGACCGCGCCGAGGGCCAGCGGGCTTGTCCGGGCAAGGTGCATGGGGCGGCCGGTCGCAGCTCCCTGTCACCCTCATCCTTGTTGACTTCCTCTGCCACCATTCATTTGTTCATTCATTGATTCAGTTGGGGAGGGGCCCTGGGAGGGAGGTGAGGTTCCTGGGGACTGGGCCATCCGCTCTGCGGGGGAGGCAGCGGTGGTCTGGCTGCGGGGCCGGGGGCTGCTCAGCCCCCGTGGGGAGCAGCGCCGCGGGCAGGACTGCGGGATTTCGTGAGGACCCCGGGGACAGCTCGGGGCCGGCTTCGGTCGTCACCGAGGCTTGTCTTGGATCTCAGGACGCTGGCGCTGTGTGTGGAATGCTGTCCCTGGCTTGCTGATGGCCCAAACCGCAGCCCCTGGGGTTCCCACTCCAGAAGCGTCTGTCCCCCTCTGCTCCAACAAGGGGGCCGTGGGGGGCTGGGGGCGGGGTCTGGAGGCCTGTACAGGCGCGGCTCGCTCCAGGAGGAAACCCCTGCCCTACGCACAAGGGTCCCCGCCCTGCTGCCTTGGCCGCCGGCCTGCAGCTGCTGCACAAGGTACAAAAAACCCAACTCCAAGCTGCGTGAGCCCTGAGGCCTCCGTGTAGCCCAGAGAGACAGAGCGGAAGCCAGGCAGCTCGGGTGCTGGGAGGATGACCGTCCTGCCGTCCCCAGCACCCACGCCCTTGGGGACCAGGACCACGCACGGGGTCTGCTTTCCACGGAAGGCTCCCTGGGATATGGCCGTGCAGCCTGGTGGCGAGGCTGGCTCAGGCTCCCGGCTCGGCTCTGGTGCCCGGTAGCTGTGTGTTCTGGGGTACCGGGCAGCGTGCCGGGAGCAGTCACACGGGGTGCCGATGTCGGGTCTCCACTGCCTCACTCGTGTCGCAGGCTCTGTCCACTGCCCACAGACCCACGTTGTTCCGACAGCAGGCCCTGCACCTGACTGAGCAGGGACGCTCCATGGGTTCGGGCGACCATTTGTAGGGTGCCCCCGCAGGGCCTGGGATGCGGCCCCTTTGTTCCGACGGGCCTGACAGCGTCCTGACTTGGGGTGATGTTTGCTGTTGCAGGTGGGCAGGCTTGTGTGGAGCAGGCAGTGAAGACTGGGGGGTGGAGACAGAGTTCTGCCTTTTTTTAGGATTTAATTTTGGGGGCTGGTGTTATGGCGTAGCGGGTGAAGCCACCGCCTGTGATGCCAGTATCCCATATGGGTGCTGGTTCAAGCCTCAGCTGTTCCACTTCCAATGCAGCTCCCTGCTACTGCTCCTGAAAGCAGTGGAAGATGGCCCAAGTGCTTGGGCTTTGCCACTCATTTGGGAGAACCTTCCAGAAGCTCCTGGCTCCTGGCTCCAGCCTGGCCTGGCCCGGCCCCAGCCATCGCCGCCATCTGGGAAGTGAACCAGTGGATGCAGGATCTTGATCTCGCCATCTTTTTTTTTTTTTTTTTTTTAAGATTTTATATTTATTTGAGAGGTAGAGTTACAGACAGTGAGAGAAAGAGAGAGAGAGAGAGAGAGGTCTTCCACCTGCTGGTTCACTCCCCAAATGGCCACAATGACAGGAGCTGCACTGATCCGAAGCCAGGATCCAGGTGCTTTTTCCGGGTCTCCCACGGGGGTGCGGGGGCCCAAGCACTTGGCCCATCTTCTACTGCATTCCCAGGCCACAGCAGAGAGCTGGATCAGAAGAGGAGCAGCCGGGACTCTAACTGGCACCCACATGGGATGCTGGCACCGCAGGTGGAGGATTAACCTACTGTACCGTGGCGCCACCTCCAATCTCTCCATCTTTCTCTCTCTCCTCTCCCTCTCTGTAGCTCTGCCTTTGAAATTAATAAAAATAAATTGTACAGAAAAACAGTAAATAAAAGATTTAATGATTTATTTGAAAGGGCAGAGTGGAGGGAGGAGGGGGATATAGCGCATTGGCCCCATCTGCTGGTTTACCGGTAACCAAGTGCCCATGATGGCGGGGCGGGGGCAGGGCCAACGCTCAGTCCAGGTCTCCTGGTGGGGGGGGGGGCAGGAACTCCATCACTGGAACTGTCCTCTGCTGCTTTCCAGGTTTGCATCCCAGGAAGCCATCCCAGGAGAGCAGAGCTGGGAGGTGAACCCGGCCACTCGGACCCAGTCTGTTGAATGCCCGCCCTCAGAAGGGGCGGGGCCGGGCAGGATGGACGCCCCCTGGTGTGGCCTCTGCCCTGCGTCCTGTGGCCTCTGAGGGACGTCAGTGCGTGGTTGACCGCGTGGTTGACCGTCAGTGCCTGGCCTTGGTCAGCCTGGTTGTGCTGTGCCTGTTGATCCTGGCAGCACCGGCTTGCCAAGGCCACCCCACGGGCCTGCGAACACGCCTGCTTCCGAGCGCCGTCCACGTGGTCCGTGATCTGCGGGGTCTTCGTGGGGCGCGCGTTTTTGGGCTGTTGGGACCCCCCACGCTCAGCTACGTGGGGCTGGAGTGTCTGCTTGGTGGCTGCCGGGCACGAAGGGGTTAACCGCGGATCCTGCTTCCCGCCCAGGCTGAGGGCAGGAACACTGTGGCCTTATCTCCGGAGGAGGGGGTGGGGGGTGCGGGGAGCTCTTCGTGCGGGCCAGGCCGGGCCCTGGGACTCCACTGTCTGCAGCCCAGCTGTTCACAGGAGGTGGGGGCGGGGCTGGAGCCTGCCGGCGGAACTGGAGCGAGTGTGGGATTCATTACTGGAATTTGGCAAAGCAAGGAGCCTCACTTTCTCCTGGGAGATGGGATGGGGGCTGGGCCTCCTGGAGGAGGAGGAGGAGGAGGCCTGGGCTGCAGCCAGGGGCAGGGTGGGGCTATGGGGGGAGGGGTTCTCAGGCAGGGGCCCCTTCCCACTGGATGAGCGGGGAGGGGTCCCGCTTCCTTTTGCCTGCAACCAGCCCTTTACCCCAGACCCTCAGCCTGGAACCTGTTGAGCTGCGCTAGGCCGGAGGTGGGAGGAGGTGCTAGTCCTGGGAGCCCAGAGCTGCTGCGGGTGCAGCCCCCAGCAGATGGCAGGGCGGGGCTGGGGCGGCACCGTGCGGGGCAGGGCATCAAGGCCACCCTCCTTGGCTCTGAGGCAGGAGGCACCTCTGGGCTTGGAAGCTCGGCAGAGCTGGGGGTGGTGCCAGCCGTGTGCCTTGACCATGATCGGGGTTCATGCAGGGGACGTGGTCCCCGCCCCTCAGTTTACAGAGGGAGAAACATGTCCAGAGAGGCAGAGTGACTTCCTCAAGGCCACACAGCCCAGGCAGGCCAGGGCCTGGGCGCCAGCTCCCAGGTCCGTGGGCACCTGTCCCCTGGGCGCCTGCCACGTGGTGCTGTGCCCGGGCACCAAGGCTTCACCTGGGAGCTGGCTGCCCTGCCCGGGGGAGCCGGGCCACAGAAGAGGCCTCAGCCATGCTCTGACCCCGCCCCCAGACCTGGGGCGGCCCGGAGAAAGGGGTTCCCTTCTGGGGTGACCCCAGGGGTGCCCGGCAGGACCCAGGCAGGAGGTTTGTTGTTGCCCATCCCCCTTCAGGTGCTCCGGAAGCTTCTCCAGGCCCTGCCCTGGGTCGGAGGAGGCACTGGGGACCCTGGCTTGTGCTGGCATCCGTGGCTGCTTGTCCTGAGCCGTCTGAGCGCCGAGGGCACCGTCCGGCCTTTCCGAGCACGGAGGAGGGGCTCACAGCACAGCGTCCTATGTGGGGTGTGACGGGGGACCCTGGAAGGCTTCCTTGGCCAGAAGGAGTGGTGTTGAGGGGCTGCTGGGACGAGGTGGGTTCTTCCCGAATTCCATGGTGAGGGAGCAGTCACCAGCCGGGCACTGCGCCACGTGCTGTGTGCACACTGCCTGCCCTCCCCACACACGTGTGACAGCCACAGGGTGTGCCTCCGCGCGTTCCGGCTCCTAAGTGGTGGAGCCGGGGCTGAACCCGAGCCCTACCCGAGCCCGAAGCCAGGACCTGGGCTCGAGGCAGGAGGCCCAGAGGCCGGAGGCGGCAGGGCCCAAGTCAGAGGGCCCAGGTTCAAGTCCCTGCTCCGCTTCCGGTCTAGCTTCCTGCTGAAGCAGACCCTGGAAGGCAGCAGGTGATGGTGCAGGGGCTTGGGTGCCTGCCATCCGAGGTGGAGACCCGAATGGAGCTCCTGGCTTCCGCCCGGCTCAGCCTCAGTGGTTTCGGGCATTTGAGGAATGAACCAGCAGGTAGCTCTCTTTGTGCTCTTGTCTGTCCGTCTGTCTGTCTCTGTCTCTGTGCCTTTTAAAGAAATGAAAAGAAATAAAAGTTGAACAAGAGTGCTAAAGGCCAAGGGAGCACGCAGCAGGGCCGGGGGAGGGGCACGGCCAGGGAAGCCACAGGAAGCCCGGTGACCCCTGCCCTGCGCGGCCTCTCGCTGGGGACCTGCGGGCACCCTGGCTGGCAGCACATGGCCCAGGGGAGGGCAGAGGGCCCTGCAGCCTGGTTGGTTGAGCACTCTTGGCCTCAGGAGCCTGTGGCCAGCACCTAGCCAGAGCTGGCACCTGTCCTTGGCCGTGAGATGGTCATTTCCTTCCTTTTTTATAAAAAAATATTTACTTATTTGAAAGGCTAAGTTACAGAAAGAGAGATCTTCCATTCGCTGGTTCACTCCCCTGATGGCTGCAACAGCCGGGGCTGAGCCAGGCCAAAGCCAGGAGCTTCAGGCGGGTCTCCCACATGAGTGCAGGGGCCCACGCTCTTGGGCCATCGTCCGCTGCTTTCCCAGGCGCATTAGCTGGGAGCTGGAGTGGAGGCGGGGCAGCAGGGACAGCCCCACTTTTCTGTGTTTTTAAAAGAACTGCCTGGGGGCGCACACTCTGCCTGGAGCTGAGGCCGGACAGCTGCCTCCCAGGGAGCTCTCCTGCAGGAGGAGGGAGGAGCAGCCGGTGGCTGTGGGCACTGCGGGGGGGGGGGGGGGGGGGAGGACAACACTTCCCCACGGTCACTCGGGGGATTTGAACCCTGCCCTTGCGGCCTCCCAGCCACCCAGCCAGTTGCCCAGATCAGCTGGGAGGCTGGGGCTGGGCCGGCTTGGGTTCTACACAAATGAACTCCTGGGTGTCCTTGTTACAGGGACCAGGGCTTCAAACCCCTTTCCCCACTCGAAGGAGGACCCGGGCTGCCTTCCAGGCCTGAGGCCGTGCCAGGGGCCGGGCTGTCTCCGCCAGCGGACCGTGGGTCCCTGACACCGGAGCTGTGTGTCCCAAACTGGGTTCCGTTGGGGCAGCGGGGTTCCCCGGTCACGTTAGGAGAACAGAACATTTAAGAGACTAAACCCATTTTTGGCTTTGGAAATGCACCCTGCAGAATTGGATACATGTGTAATACTGTGTTGATTTGTAACTCCAGGAAGGAGCGCTGTGGGGGTAGCAGGTGCCACTCTGATTTGGGGAAACTCTTGCCTTGGAGGCATCAGATGGCGCCTGAGGCTCGAGGCCTGAGTTGCTGGTGTGGGTGGGGGCGGTAGAGGGAGGGGTTTTTGTAGGTGATGAGGACAAAGAGCTTTTCTCTGACTTCCAGGTTCAGTGCTGGGAGGCCGTGAATGAAACTGACCGATTTCATCCCGTATGTCAGGGAGCTGATGGAAACAGGGACTCTGTGGAACACACGCGGGAAAACCAGTGACTTGCAGGGCGGGGCGGGGGGGTCTCTGGAGAAGAGCTGGGAGCTGACTTGGGGACCGTGTCCGTCCCCGTGTGGTGTGGAGACTTCACGTCTCCTGTGGTGAGAAGTCGCTGCTCCCAGGGACAGCAGGGGTGCCGTGGGCTCTGCGTCTTCTGCCCAGCATGCTTTGCGTCAGACATTCTGGACCCCTTGGGCGAAACCGTCCTGTCCTCATCCCGGCAGGGGGCGGTGTGCGGCGCCACCGTGGCCCCCAGCTCCGACCCTGGTGGCCAGGTCAGAGGGGAGAAGGCTGGCCCCACTCCCCCCAGGCTGTGTCCCTGTATCAGGATCCTGGCTTCCCAGGTGTGTGCACCTGGGATTGGGATTATTTAAATTGGGATTGTTTAAAATCCCATTTAAAATCCAACTGGGATTGCTCATTTAATTTAAGGTTTATTTATTTACTTGAAAGAGTTACAGAGGGAGAGAGAGGTCTTCCTTCTGCTGGGTCACTCCCCAGGTGGCTGCAATGCCAGGGCCGAGCTGAGCTGAAGCCAGGAGCTTCTTCCGGGTCTCCCACGTGGGTGCAGGGCCCAAGTGCTTGGGAGCTGGGAGCTGGCTCAGAAGCAGAGCTGCTGGGACTGGAGTCGGCGCTCCTGTAAGGGATGCCCGCGTCCCAGGCCGTGGCTTAGGCGGCAGCCAAGGCCGGCCTCGCCCGTAGTTAGATGCTCCCTGCAGCCAGGGTTCCGGCAGGCCCAGGAGTGCCTGCCTTTTCTCCTCCCACCTCCCAGCACCTGCCCCAGCGCCTGGCTGTTCTCTGCCTTCTTGGCTGCTGGCCTTGGCTTTGGTGCCTGTTACAGGGAGGGGAGGCTGGGGAGGCCCTAGCAGCGTCCAGGCCCTTGCCCCACCCCCCCAGCTCTTCAGTGCTGGGCAAGAGGCGGCCGTGGTTTGCTCCTGTTTTGAAATCTAACACACAGCCTGGTGTTTGTGGCCCTGGGGCACAGCAGGGCTGAGGGCGGTGAGGCTGGGCTGGACTGGGCTGGGCTGCGCTGGGCTGGGCTGGGCTGGGCTGGGCTGGGCTGGTGGGCTGCGCTGGGCTGGGCTGGGCTGGGCTCGTGCGTGACTGCAGACTTGAGGTCACATCTCAGGTGAAAACATCAACAATAATTTTCAAAGGTGAATTCTGGGTGCCTGTTAAGTGGAGGGTGTACTTCTTAGAAAGGCGGAAGTGAGGCTGGGGCCATCCTGCCCCTGAGCGCCACAGAGGAGGCCTCGTTACCTAGGAGACAGGGGAGGGGCCAAGTCCGGGTGCAGCCTTGGAGGATGTGGTCGGAGGATGTGGTGGCCGTGATGGAGGAGCTCGGAGGGCTCCCTGGAGGTGGTGACTGCTGGGCTTGCTGGAGGATGGGTTTCTGAACAAAGGAGGGGGATTCAGGCCAGGCCCCAGGGTTCTCCAGTGCTTGGGAAGAGCGGGGAAGAGTGACGGAGTGGGAGGAGCTGGCGGCAGGGTGGGCTGACAGCACTGGGGAGGAGGGGTGAGACAGGAAGTGCCTTGCCCTGGGGAGCAGGACTGGGCAGGAAGGAACCGGAGACACCAGGAAGTAGCAGCCTGGGGAGTTGCGGTTGGGGGTGGGGAGCCTGAACCCCCCCCCCCCGGAGGTGTAGGTGGCCCTCACGAGGCGAGGGAGGCCTCCCCAGGGAGACCCCCTGGGTGGGGGAGGGGAAAGGGCTGCCCCCGGTGAGAGAGGGTGGAACTGGACATTGGCCCTGAGGAACGTCTCAAGGGCGCAGTTTCGGCAGTGAGCCGGGCAGAAGCCAGATGTCCGGGGTGGGTGGAGGAGCCGCGGTGTGGACCACCTGCAGCGGCCAGAGAGTCCGCTGTGGGAGGGGGTGGCTGGGCTTCCCCCCTCCGAGGCCCAGAGAGACCTGGAAGGAGGAGGAACTGCCAGCCAGTGTGACAGATGCCCCCACCCCACCCTAGCGCTGTCCTGCTTTTGAGGTGGGGGCTGCGGCCAGCCTGCCCATCCCTGGGCAGCAGGGTCACGTGCTAGGACACGTGGGTGACCTTGGGCACAGGGGTGACCTTGGGGAGTGCACCGCGTGGACACCGGCCACCCGAGCCACGCTGTGGCCACCCAGAGGGCCTGGAGAGGGAGAGAAGAGGGGTGTTTGTCTTGGCCTGGGCCAGGAAGCCTCTGCCCCATCCCAGCGTGGACTGGAGGGCTGGGCGCTGTGGCCACACCCTGGCTTCCCCGTGGGTGCGGGTGCGAGAGGGGCAGCTTGGCCATGTGCAGAGGCGGGGGCCGCCCTGCACTTCCTGCAGGTGTCAGCCTCCCAGGCAGGACCTGCCGCGGGGCCCCACACTCGCCTGCACTGCAGCCCACCCCCCAGCACCAGGCCCGCTCACGGGCAGGTGGGCGGGTGTTCCGCAGCTTGGGGAACAGCTAGGCTTTGAGCATCCTGGAACGTCCAACTGAGAGCCTCGCCGTGGCTGGGAGGGGGCGCCTCCTGCCCTCTGGGTGCCTGGCCTTGAGGGAGCTGACCCCCAGCCCCGCAGAGCGTGGGCCCCAAAGCGTTCCCTGCGAGGCTGAATTCGCTTCGGCTGTCCTTGGCTCGCCGCCGTCACGTGACTTCCCCGTGGTCAGGTCTTCTGCTTCGCTGGCGACCGCCGTCGGCCCCCGCCTGGCTGATCTCTTCATCTCACAGCCCTGGTGGTCCCATCGGGGGACTCGGGATTCGTCACTGGGTCCTTTGGCTCCTAAGCGTTAGGTCAGCTAAGCGGGCTGCAGGCGGGAGGACGGACACGTGAAAGCCCTCGTCCTGTAGCTGTGTCCCTCTCTGGGCTGGGACACCCAAAGCACGGTCATCACCCCAGAACGACACCCGCGCGTGAGGGAGCCCTGTCTCCTGCCCCACCCCGGCCCGGCAGCCACCGTCTCTCTGTCTCTGTAAATTTCTTCGGGAGCATCCGTCGGTGTGGCTGTGGAACAGACAGACGCGGACGAGCGAGTGGCCGGAGGGTGCTCCGTGCAGGGGACGTGATGCGCCCAAGACCCAGGCCCCAGAAAGGCCGAGTTGAAGCCTCCTGGGTGCCTGCCACCTTGTCCTCGCCTTGCTCGGGGTCCCCGCCTATAGACCCCATGGGCCCCGCCGTTCTCTCCTCTCCCTTGGCAGATGGGCCCCACACTTCCCACCCAGCCCCTGCGACTGCCACTAGGGAACCCCTGGCTCCACAGCCCCCCGGCTGCCCTGTGAGTCAGGCTCACCCCGGCCTGCGCACCTGTGCGTGGGACGGAGCCACCAGGCTCCTGCTTCCTTTGTAGGAAGAGCACACTGCTAGCCAGTGTGTTTATTAGCTCTGCTCTGCTCTCTTTTTTAAGATTAATTTATCTGAAAGGCAGAGCTACAGAGACAGGGAGAGACACAAGAACCAGCCACTGGTTCATTCTCCAAATTCCTGCAACAGCCAGGAAAACTATCCAGGTCTCCCGTATGGGTGCAGGGCGTCTTCTGCTGCTTTCCCAGGCGCATTAGCAGGGAGCCGGATCGGAAGTCAGACAGCTGGCACTTGAACCATTTGGGAAGCCAGCATTGCAGGTGGTGGCTTAGCCCGCTGTGCCATTGTGCCTGCCCCAAAACTCGGCTCTTTTGATCAGAAAGGGATCACGGGGCCTGTGTGCGGTGCAGTCGGGTGAGCCTCGCCTGCAGTGCCAGCATCCCATCGGGGAGCACAGCTTCCGATCCTGCGCATCTGCCTGGGACCGCACAGATGGTGGCTCAAGTACTTGGGTCCCTGCCACCCACGTGGGAGCCCCAGATGGCGTTCCTGGCTCCGGGCTTCAGTCTGGCCCAGATCGAGCTGTTGTGGCCATTTGGGGACTGAACCAGCATCCCCGTTTCTGCTACTCTGTCTTAAATAAATAAATAAACTTTCAAAAGAAAGAGGTCATGGACGCAGCGTTGTCAGCGTCACTGGGTTGTCGCCGGGCTGTGTCCTGGGCTCGCAGACCTAGTGCTAGAAGCCACCTGAGCGCACGGTCCAGGCCACGTGTGGCTGGTGCACATTTGAAATGTGGCCGGTCCAGCTGGGCGAAGGCCAGGCCTCAAGTGGACTGTGCACGGCCACCAGGCCTCAGAGAGCACGGGCAGAAAGAAAAGAGGAGGCGAGAACACACAGCACTCCGCCCTGCGTGTGCTGGTCGCCGATGTGCGGCTAAAGCCGGGCTCCGTAGACTTTGTAAAATAGGCTGGCACCGCGGCTCACTAGGCTAATCCTCCGCCTAGCGGCGCCGGCACACCGGGTTCTAGTCCCAGTCGGGGCGCCGGATTCTGTCCCGGTTGCCCCTCTTCCAGGCCAGCTCTCTGCTGTGGCCCGGGAGTGCAGTGGAGGATGGCCCAAGTGCTTGGGCCCTGCACCCCATGGGAGACCAGGAAAAGCACCTGGCTCCTGGCTCCTGCCATCGGATCAGTGCAGTGCGCTGGCCGCAGCGGCCATTGGAGGGTGAACCAACGGCAAAGGAAGACCTTTCTCTCTGTCTCTCTCTCTCACTGTCCACTCTGCCTGTTAAAAAAAAAAAAATAAGGTGGCTGCCCGGGAGGGCACTGACACAGCCCTGGGGGGCGCGGGCCGACCCTGAGATGTGGCCTCTTGATGCCCTCATTTTTTTTTTAATAAGCAGAAGGAGTGAATGTAGACAGTACAGAGTGCTGTGTGCAGATCCATACACCAGGCACACGGACGCGAGGTGTTGTGCTGTGATGCTGTGTTGGGTGCGGGAGGCGTTCTCTGTCCCTTCTCCTCTCACGGTGCCCACCGTTGTGTGCGCCGTCCACCGATAACCAGGACGCTGGCGGAGGCTGCGCGACTGTGTTAGAATCTGTGCTCCCTGATTCTGCTTCCGTTTGTAACGTGGCAGCTGGGACGTCTAAGGCTGCACCTGCAGCCCCTGTTCTGGCCGGCACCTGTGCGGGCCTTAGGCCGCCACTGCCTCCGAGGAACCCAGAGGAACATGGGAGCAGAGTGTGCCCGAGCGGCCTGGCGCCCGGGAAGGGGTGGTGGCTCCAGAGAGCTGGGGCCCCAGAGAGCCCAGGGGGAGGAGTTCCAGTGAGGAGCACAGCAGGAAGCCAGCCCTCTGCCCACCTGGGCAGGTGCAGGTGCAGGCCACCTCTTAGCATTCTTTGTCCCCAGTTCCTGGGGCTGCCCTTCAGGGCCCAGGACCGGACAGGGTGGCGGAGAGGACAGACCTGCCCCAGTCCCTGTCCCCCCAAAATCACCTTCTTGTAAGAAAGGGAGATCATGGTGTTGGAGCGATGGCTCTCACAGGTGCGGACGAGCCTGGTGTGGCGCGCGGGGGCAGGCCAACACGGAAATCTGGGGATGGGCAGGGTGAGGGTGTGTGGAGCCCAGCGAGGGGGGCCCTGGCCCTGGGTCACCATGGCTCCTTGGCACTTGAACTCATGGCTCCCCACCCAGCAGACCCCCCCCCCCAAAAAAAGAACCAGCCCCCTGGGAACTCGCCCAGTGTGGGAGTTGGCCTGGTGCCCTGCTGCCCACGCCTGTGCCTGGGAGTGAATCACTCAGGGTCAGAGGCCGTGGCACTGGACAGCTCTGGCAGATCCCAGCGTCCAGGCCCAGCCCCAGTGGGGTCAGCGCCTTCCTCTGGGGACCCCCACTGCCCATCCCCCGCCCCGCCTTGAGGAGGAGGAGGAAGAGGCTGGATGACTCACTGCCCAGGCCCCCAGGGGCCAGAGAGGCTGCCAGAATCTGTCGGGGACTCCAGGGAAGAAGAGCAGAGGGTGAGCTCCCAGCCCCCTCCCCGCCCCTGTCCCCCCACACCCCTGCTCTGCCCCCAGCTGCTCAGAGGCCTGGAGTGCGGCACTGGGCTGCGGGTCTCCCAAGGGTTCCAGGAACGCTGGCCCGGCCACGACTCAGCCCGGGTGCCAGAGCCCAGGTGTGGGGGCATCACGCCTGCCATCTGAGTGGGGTGTGGCCTTTGGGGTACAGGAGAGCCGGTTGCTGCCGCCAGTGTCGACTTCCTGGCAGCACCTGCGCCCGCGCCCTGGCGGGCAGTTGGGCACAGACTTTGTCACATGCTGGGCAAGGGCAGCCGGGGCCCAGGGGCTGCACCCCAAGCTCTTCGCTAGGCACAAGGGCACTTCCTCTGGGCGGGGGGGGGGGGGCTCACCCAGCCGTGTGGCTCTGACGGGCAGTCTCCCACACGCCCCTCCCCGCAGCAGCTCCCCTGTGAGCCTCCCTTCAGTCGCTCCCTCCCTACCGCTCCCTCCCTACCTCTGCCCGCGCTCTGGGAGGCTGCTTGTTCCCCGGCCACAAAGCCCCTTTGATCCTCTGCTCGGCTCCGAGCCATGTGACCCGGTGGGCGGGCCGCGGCTCTGGGCGGCCAGCACTGCCGACTCCTCTCCGCTGCTGGGTGAGTCTTCGCTCTTTGTTCCTCCCAGCCCACTCGGCCTGGCTCGGGGGCCTCCAGGTGCTGCGGGCACCGGGTGGGTCTCCTGATGGCCGCGGTGGCGCCGGGGCGGGCAGCCGCGCCGCCTGGGTCCTGGGTCCTGGGTCTGGGCCGCAGGATAGCTGCGAGCCCCCCCGGCGAGGGGCGGCGGGGAGCTCAGTCTCCACGCGGGGACCAGATTTTCGGCTGCGGAATGAAAGAAAGGGGCTTTGTGCAGGCACAGCTATCTCTTTGTAAATATTTGGCCAACTCGGCTGGGAGGCTCCGATCCTCTCCTGTTGGGAGTTCTTGGAGCCACACTTGCCTCTCGCAAGGGGCTTCCCTGACTTCCGGATGGCCGGTGCTTTCTCTCCTTAAGTGGCTTCGCGGAGATGACCGCCCCGTGGGGACCGGCAAAGTCACTTCTGTGGCCGCGATGCCTTTGGAGGCTGCGGGGCGTGGTGGGGGCTGCCTGGGGAGTGCAGCGTGGAGTGTCCCTCCTAGGAGCCGTGTCCAGGGGGCGGGGACGGTGAGCAAGCGGCTCCTTGGTGGACCTGCTTTCAGAGGGGTTTCCCCTCCCACCCAGTGGAGACCAGAGCCTCACGGCCCGGCCCGGCCCGGCCCGGCTGACACCACGCGGACCCCTGCCCCAGGCGGGGAGTGAGTGACAAGGTGCTCGGAGGCAGAGCCACGGCCCAACCGTCGCCTGCGGCTGAGTCAGCTTCCGTCCCCGCTCGCTCGGTCTCTGTCATTGCCATTTCTTCCATCTGCCGGTGTTTTTGGCACAGGGCTGCTTTGAAATTCCTCCCCTGGCGGGAGCCTGCCCCTTCCCCCAGCCGCCAAGCAGCGGGGAGGGGGCTTCTGGGGGGGTCTCTTCTCCATCCTGGGGACCCTCGGTGGAGACCGCACTCCCTCGTTCTGGGGAACATCACTGCTTCACCCTGAAGCCCACTGGGGCGTCCGCGGTGTGGACGTGGACGGCTGTGTCATTTTGGCCAGCTCCCTTTGGGTTCTTCTTAAGATTTATTTATCTGTTTGAAAGGCAGAGTGATGGGGGGAGGGGGCGCACAGAGGGGGTCTTCCATCCCTGGTTCACGCCCCAGGTGGTGCCTGGGCTCCTCTTCAGGAAACCGGAGGAATACAGAGGCTCCCTGCAGCCCGCGTCCTCGAGCCTCCGGGGAAGGGGACATTGCTGGGTCTCTTGTGTGTGACTCCTGTATTAGGGTCTGTCCCTGTTCCCCTGCTGCCCCTGGTCGGTCCCTATGGGGGCACTTGTGACTGTCCATCCCCCAGCCCCTGCTCCCTATGGGCTGTCATGGGGACTGTGCCCCCGCCTGTAGCCCACAGGGAGGGGGTGGTGGGGGCTTCCAAGATGGAGGAGCCATGAAAGAAAGCACAGCAGGGGTGTGGGGGGTGGCCCTTCCTGGGGCCTGGGGTCCTCCCTGGAGTGCTGGCTCTCCCGCCCTTGGCCGTGAGGACATTCACCCTGTCCTGTTTGAGCACCCAGAGTGAACTGAACTCCCCGCCCCCTCCCAGCCTCCGCAGCCACCATAGCACCGCGCATCCTCCCTGCTTCCTGTTGTGTCAGTGCTAGGCTGGTCGGAGCTGCTCTGTGCAGACCCCAGGGCCCTGGGGCTGGGGGAGGTGGAGGCCGTCCTGTGCTAGGGGAGCCCCAGCAGCTGCCCCGGCTCCCGGCTCAGCTTCCGTTATCTGATTCCCTCCGGTGCCTCGTGCAGCTTTCCCACATCGCCCCGGAAGTTTATGGCTTCCTCTCTCTGTCTTTCTCTCTGTCTCCTTCCCTCTCTCTCTCTCTCTCTGTCACCGGCCCGTGTGTGGGAAGCACAACTTTTAAGCACGAGGGCGAGGACAAGTGCTCCGTGCCCACCCCAGGGGCAGCTGGGGCCTTAGTCTAGAAGCTTCCAGCAGAAGTTAGCAGGTCCCTGGGATGGGCTCCATTCCCAGCCTCTTGCCTCGAAGCTTTGATTGCTTGGAGCCCAGCCCTTGTGCTGGGCAGGCAGGGGCCTGTCCTCCGAGCTTTCCCAGGGGTGCGCGGAGCTGTGGGGAGTGGGCTGGGAAGGTGCAGGGCTAATGACGGGCCGGAGGGGGGGCTCTCTCGGTCCTACCTGGGAAGGAGGGGAAGTTCTGGCGCACTCCAGACCTCCCCCGCGCCTTGCTCTGGGGGCCATGGGAAGTCTGCAGGCGGGGGCTCCTCTGTGGACAGAGTCGGGGTGGGGTGGACAGTCAGCACCAGGGAGCTCATCCCTGCTGGGGCTGGCTCCAGCCGCCCAGGGGCCGGGGGCATCGATCAGTCTGACCCCGGCTTCCTGCGGGGGCCTCGGCTGCGCCTGCCCTGCCCTGGGCCCCAGGCTGGTGCCAGTCTGTGAGGGCAAAGTTAATGATCGGCTGCAGGAGTTGCCTCACCCCCTGCCGCCGGCCCCGGGGCTCGGCTCACGGCCTCCCGTCCGCCTCTCTGATCCGGAGGTGCTTTGATTTGGGTTCAGCAGGGGATCATGGGCGAAGGCGCCCCCAGATTTCTCATCACTCTTGGAGCTGGAGCCTGGGGGTCCGTCCATGGTGTGCCAACCTCCGCATGCCTGCACTTGGAGCCCCGGCCTCGGGCTGGGCTTGGGCCGATGCCAGTGGAGTCGCCGATACTGACCCGTCCCGGGCTGCTCTCTGCTCCAGCTGCTGGCTCGTCACAGCTCCCCAGGCCTGGGCTCCCCGGGGCCTGCTAGTGCCCTGCCCTCACCTGCAGGTGCGGGGCACTGAGTGACGTGTGCAACGCGGGTGACGCGGGCATTGGATGGAAGGCATTTGTCCTTGTGGCTGTCCCCTGAGGAATGTGCCAGGACCTCCTCCCTCCCCCAGATCCCCATCTCTTATCTTATCTCCAGTGCCTGTCTCCACCACCCAGAGATCAGCTTTGCCTGGGCCCAGAGGCCTCCTGGGGGCGGGGACCTGGGCGTCCTTCATCCATCTGGGTCTCTGCAGAGGCAGGTGGTCATTGTGTGACTGTGGGGCCGCCACTTTGGTGCAAATATCCTGTGGTTTCCCAGAGTTCAGCTCAAAAGAGCCATGGAAGCGGGGCCTGTCCTCCTGGGGGCGGGGCCTGTCCTCCCTGGGGGCGGGGCCCTAGGCCAGCTGCCTCCTGGCTGGCCCCTGTGAGGGGTGGTGTCTCTAGGACAATTCAGGGGTCTTTTGTGCTCCATGAGCTGAGGCCAGGACTGCCCTTGCCAGGGGGTCAGCCGTGGCCCTGAGACCCACGTCCCAGCGGGCAGTGGCCGGGGGAGTGGAGGCAGAGTCGCTGTTTGTGGCTGGGGACTGAGTACAGCAGAGCCCGCAGGGAAGGAGCGTGGAGGGAGGAGCCTCCTGGGGACAGGTGGGTGTCATCCCCTGTTGGCAGGGCCCACCTGCTCCCGGCCCTTTGGGGAGAGGCAGGCGGAGCCATGGCCCCCCGCGGCCGGTCGCAGACCACGTGCTGTGCTTAGGGAGTCCCATCTCTGTCGCAGCCTTGCAGGAGCCCTGCAGAGCTGGGCCAGGGCTACACCCCTTGGCCAGAGCCAGGCCCCACAAGCAGACACGGACACCCATGGCTAGTGTGAACGCCATGTTGGTTCCTGGCCTCAGTGGCTGGTGCCAGGTCCCTGGAGCCTGGGCGGCGGGGCTGGGGGTGGGGGGAGCTCAGATTCCCCAGCGCATCCTTGGAGTTCTGGAAACAGACAGACCCGGGTGCAAGGCCTCCAGCGGCCGGGACAAGTTCTGGGTGAGAAGGGGGGGCATCCGTCACTCTCATCTCCCAAGGCATGCGCAGGACTGAGCTGTGAGGGCGGGGCGGGCCCTCTGAGCCATGCACATCATTTATTAGATGAATATTATTTATTTATTAGAGAATAAATAAAATAGCCTGTTCTGCTGCAGACCACCCTTCCCCGAGCCCCAGCAGGGGGTCCCAGCGCTCAAGGGTGTCGGGGTGGCCCCGGCCAGCATCCCTGGCACTCCGGGAGTGTGTGAAGGCCACAGCAGCAGCCTGTGCGTGCACACGAGGGCCGACCTCTGTCCTGCCCTTGGCTCACTCAGCAGAGCCCCGGGGGCCCCCGGTGTTGGGGAGCGAGGCCGGCTGTGTGTGTGGAGGCAGAGGCTAGGGCAGGTGGTCTGCGAAGCAGGGGGCCCCTCTCCTGAGTCAGGTGCCAGCTCCAGCCCTAACCAGGTGACAGGGCCCCCGCCTGGTTCATGCGCGTGTGTGGATCTGTGGGACTGGGGCTGGAGCCGGCTGGGGTGTGTGGAGCGGAACGGCGCGGGGGGTGGGGTGCAGCGATGAATTCGGACCCACAGGAGGACTCAGTATGGCTCTGGCTGCTGCTCTCAGATCCCAGCCACATGGGGGTGGGGGGAAGGGCAGCAAGATGGGCCTTCTAGAAGCTTCTGATCCAGTGCACACCCAGCTCTTAGATGAGGCACCCAGGACCAGGTGTGTCCAGGCCTGGTGGGGGCGGAGACGGCTCAGCACCGGCTTCCTGGCCTGCAGGTGTCTGTGATGTGCCTCTGGGAGGGGGGGCGGAAGTGCTGGTGTTCAGTGTGGGGGCGGGGCGGCCGTCAGTGCCACCCCACAAGCTCGCCTGCACCTGCTTCCTGCTCACTTGGGAAGAGCAAGGCCTCTTGGCAGAGTCCCCAGCTGCCCCCTTGCCGTTCCTCAGGGCTCCTGTTGGCCTGGACCCCTGGTGCCATCTCCGGAGATGCTGGGACCGTGCCTGGGAGTCCACATCTCCACTCATTCATTCATTCTCAGTGCCTTCTGGGGAGGCCATGACCACCAAGACCCCGCCTAACCCTAACCCTAACCACCACCTCCCCGAGCTCTGCCCCCAGCCAGGGGACCTGGAAGGAGACCACAAGTGTGTGCCTCAGTTTCTCCTTCCGGCTAAGCAGGGGGCTCCTCTGCCTGCCGCCAGCTCTGGGATGGGACGCTGGTCCCCTGAGGGTGTTGGTGAGGTGGGCAGATGCACTGAGCCTGACCTGCTCCTCACTGCTGGGGGGAGGAGCTGTGGGCTTTGAGGGGCCCCGGACACCTGAGCGCTGGTCGTTCAACTTTGCACATCTAGGGCCCGCCCCGCACACGCACTCAGGGGCTGAGGGGGCCTTAGCCCCTGTCAGGGTGGGGCTGAGCCCCTGTCAGGATGGGGTTGGTAGAATTAGGGACAAGGCTTAGGCCACTCATGGGTTTGGAGTGGGTGCTGCCAGGGACCTGGGGGGACACACTGGGCCTGGGTCCTCTGTCCCCTCTGCTGCTGCCGCTGTACATAGCTGGCCCTCGGGTCCCGGGACAGGTTGGACTCCTGGCCCTGCCTGGCTGTGGTTTGAATGCCGCCCCCACCCCAGCTCTTTCAGGGTGAGAGCCATGGAGCTCTCAAATTGAGAAGGTTCCTACAGATGCCAGGCCCCTTGGTGGTCAGTGGTGAGGCCTGCAGGAGCAGGCGGGGGCTAAGAGGGGTCACCAGGATGAGGGCCCCCACCCCGTGCCACTGAAGGGAGGGGCGCACAGGCCAGATGCGGGCAGCAGCGCCCCCGATGGCCCTGGGCCCGTGCTGGGGCCGGGTGGGTCCGGTGCGTACACACGGGGGAAGCGTGCGTGCTGGTTGGTTCTGGGTCGTGGCGATTTCCTGTACGTTCTGTAAAATCCAGTCTTCTAAGGGACACGACTCAGTGGGCTTGGTGCGTTGGCAGTCGATGGGTCAGGGTTCTCCCACAGCACAACAAGAGGATGTGTGTGCACGCCCCCTCGAGGGCCCGCCCACAGGGCGCGTGCCGCCTCTCCTCCTTTCCATGACGGAGGTTTGGCTTTTGCTTTTGTTTTTCTCAAGGTTTATTTGGGTTATTTGCAAGGCAGAGGAACAGAGAAGAGAGATTGTCCATCCTCTGGTTCACTCCCCAAATGGCCCCAACAGCCAGCAGCCTGAGCTCCATCTGGGTCTCCCGTGTGGGTGGCGGGGGCCCGAGCACCTGGGCCGTCCGCTGCTTTGCTGGGTGCATCAGCAGGGAGCCGGATCAGAAGCGGAGCAGCGGGGACGTCAGCAGGTGCTAGATACGGGGCAGCAGCTCAACCCCGCCGGGCCGACGCAGCCCTTCCCCGTCCCCGGCCAGGAAGCGGAGTTTGTGAGTGAGGCACAGTGTGGAACAAGGCGCTGTGGTAGGAGTTACAAATCTCACACCTTGGTTATTTCTGAGATACTCAGGGTCTCTGCTCCACAGTGACCGCTGGTAACTCAAGCCTCAGAAGGCACAGGTGTGGGGGGAGAGAGAGAAACAGACAGACAGACGCCTTACACCTGCCTCAGAAGTTGGCAGGGTAGACGGGCAGAGGCACATGCGTGGCTCCGTCCCCGGGGTCGAGGGCTGGAGGAGCCACGGCCTGTGCGAGAGGGAAGGCAGGAAAAAGCTGGCGCCCCACTCTGAAGGGAGAGAGAGTGTTGTCTGTCCACCCTACCTGGCCGGCAGGTGCACAGCCGAGCCCTGTTTAGTTCCTTGAAGTCGTGCGTGGCGAGATGGGCTGAGTGAGGCCCCAGGATTTTCTTGGCGGGTTTGGTGATGCGTAGAGAGCCTGGCACCACGACCCAGCCCCACCCCCAGGCTGAGCAGATAGGGGGGCATCCCTTCCAGCTGCTGCGTGGGGGAGGGGCGGGGGTCCTCCCTGCACCTGTTCACGTCAAGTATCGCAGGTGCCATGGCACGTGAGGTGAGAACATCTAGATTTTGTCCTCTCCCGCGGATGGGACCAGGCCCACCCAAAAACACTTGCACCAGGATGATGTCGGGCTCCGCGTCCAGGCCCCTTGTAGCCCACTCGGTGACGCCACGCAGCTGTCACCACCACTTCCGGAACCTGTCGCCGTCCTGCAGGAGCCCCGTGCCCGCCGGCAGCCCCTGGCCCAGCCCTGCCTGGGCTCTGTGAACTGGTCTGTCCTGGTCACACACTGTGGCCTCCGTGCCGGCGGCTTTCCCGGGCCTGGTGTCTCGGGACCCACGGGCCACTGCGCCATCCCTGTTCTGTGCGTCCACTGGTCAGGTGCCGGACTCCGGGGCTGCATCTGTCCTTTGGCTGTTGTGAGTGGTGCTGCTGTGGCCAGGGGCGGCCAGGGCCTTGTGTGGCTGTCCCTGGAGGGGCCCAGCCTGGCTTGGTGGGAGGTTGTGCTGGGCCAGCTGGGCCTGTTAGTATCAGAGCTGGGCCTGGGGCAGGTTCTGCCAGCTCTGAGGAATATGCTGAGTCAGTGCTGAGTCAGCGCAGGGTGGGGGTGGGGAGTAGCTGGTCCACCTGCCGCCGCCCCTTTCCAGTTCCCTTAGCAGAACCCCTCAGAAAGGGGAAGTGAGGGGATAGGTGTGGGGGCGGGGATGGCGCTGGTCCCAGAGTGAGAGGAAGAGGAAGTGAGTTTGGAGACCCCACCCCTGCAGGGGACTGGGGTCCAGGAGGGACTTTCCTTTCTTACAGGGTGGTCCTCAGCGCCGGAACGGCCAGGCCTGGGAGGGGGCGGTGGGAGTGTGGGGAGTGCGGGGTCCCCAGCTGGGGCTGGGGTGGGCAGCTCACCTTACAGGCACAGAAAAGGCAAACTTGGGTCTGGAGCAAGCTGCCATTGTTTAAGCTGTTGCATGGCCCGTAAGCCCAGCCCCAGCCGCGGCTACGCTGCCCACCCGGCACCACTGCCCCGGCTCGCCCCATCACCCGCAGCGGCCGCTCCTCGGGGGTGCAGCCCCGGAGCCCACTTGGCACCGCACGCGGGCTCAGGAAGGTGCCCGGGCCAGCCCCTCCCCCCACCCTCTCCAGGCTCTTGGCCCTGGGAGAAATTAGCATGTGAATGCGGCTCCTTCCCGGAGGAGCCTCGGCTGGGGCGGGGGCGGGGGCGTGGGAGCAAGGGGGCCTCCCACCCGCCTGGGCCTCCAGGGTCCGACGAGCCCCGGCCGCGGCGAGTGGGAGAGGCCCAGCACCCCCGAGGCTGGAGGTCACTGCCCAGCCCCGCGGTAGGTCGGCCCCGGCTGCGAGGGCAGAGGGGACCCCCGGGCTCCCCCGCTTAGCTGTCCTCCGTCGCCGCGTGCGGAGGGACCTGGGGTCTCCCGATGTTGGCCTGAGTTCAGAAGGCACAGGTCAGGGCCGCGGCGGACTCAGGCCACCGGGGTAGCCTGGGGACGGGCGCTTTGCAGACCCCTGCCCAGCCTGGCCTCCTGCCTCTGGTGCTGCGCTCCGTGGTGGGGGAGGGGTGAGTGCATTTACTTCCCGGTCCTTCCTAGGGCGCTGGCTCCCAGGTCCGGCTGGCCCGGCTGTACCCTGGAAGGGGACCCTGTCCTTGGGGTGGCTTGGCCACAGTTGCAGAGTGGGGAAGGAGCCCGGTGTAGGCCCAGCTGTTCTGATTTGCAGCCTCCTGCCTCCTGTACCTGCCCCTCCGGCCGGCCAGGCTGCCCAGCCTCGGCACCCCTGCTTCCCTGCCTGGGCCCCCCCCCAAGCCGCCGTGGCCTTGCGTGGCCTCGCCTGCTGCCACTCGGGGAAACCAAGCAGAGGACACGGCAGCGCGGCGGGCCAGGGAGGGAGCAGTGGCTGCTCTGGGGTGGGAGGAGCCGGCTGCAAGCTAACGGCATCCATTTGCCTGTTCGCAGCTTCTCACCTGGCTGGGGGAGGTGGCAGGCAGGATCGGTGTGAGCTCGCTCCCCCATGCAGGTCAGCTGTCCCCGAGAGCCCAGCAGAGAATGTTCTGGGCCAGGGAGGTTGTGCCTGGGTAGAAACTGGGGAACCGGGCAGGGGCTCCACCTGCTTTCCCGAGGTTCGGTTCCTGCTCAGGGTCACACAGTGTGCCAGGGTGCAGCCGGAGTCCCCAGGTAGGATTCCGGACCTCAGGATTCTGTCTTGTCTTTCCCAGTGCTCTGAGGAGCCTGGGCTGGGACAGTGAGGGGCGGTCAGGGTCTGCGGAGCTGGCCTGGCTGGGACTGGTAGGACTTGGGCATGGGCGATGGGTTTGGGGGAGGAGGGGCCTCTGGGCTTCTCACTGGACAGCTGCAGGTGCCATGTGCCATGTACCTGCCCAGGAGACGGTCTGATGGGGGCAGGGCTAACTCAGGGGCGTGTTCAGTTCCGGGTGCCTCTCAGGACAGTGGCCACAGATAGCTGACAGCCAGCAGAGGCCTTGAGACACTTCTGTCCAGCCACGCCGGACCCCAGCCTGACCCTGCAGGAGGAGGCGGGGCCCCAGAGGCAGAGGAGGGGCCAAGAGGGGACTCCCGGAAAGGCAAGGCTGGGGGGGCAGCGGTGACCCCTGGACTGCAGCTCTGTCTGCTCAGAGCCTCCAGTAGAGAAGCTGGCGAACCTGCTGTGGCGTGGGCAGGTGGCATCTGCTGGTGTCGGCGCCCCTGGGCTCGGATGCCAGGATCTGCCCCGAGGGGTGCTGGGCAGCTGTCCACGCGTCCCGCTTTTCCCTGGAGAGGGTCTGGGGAATCGGCCCTCGAGGGGAGCGGGGTGGGGGTGGCCTGGGGAGCCATGAGAGGGACCCTGCAGCTTCCAGGACTCCCCCTCCCCCGCAGAGCAGGAGATTCTCCCTAGCTGGGGCTGGGGCAGGGCCAGGACCTGGGAGAGAAACCGGGGCTGTCCCAGCTCGGGCAGCTGGGGGCCGGTGCTGCAGGTGTGGCCATTCCCGGGGCCAGGGGCTGGTGAGTCCTCCCCTCCCCCTTCCAGGGCTGCTGTACAGAATCCTCCCTCCAGAGGGGCGTGGCCAGGCTCCAGCTCCCGCCGGAGCCGGCCGGAGGCCTCAGGCGGCCTGCACACATCTGCACGGGGCCAGGGTGCTGGCTCTCTCTGCTCAGCTTCTGGCAGAGGAGAGAAGGGGGTGTCCTGCTGCACCCTGCAGCCCCTGGTCCGCTCCCACGTTCAAGACCCACCCCCCAGCTCTGGTGTGTGTCAGCGGAGCGGGCGGGGGCGGGGGTGGGGGTGGGGAATGGGGGGAGGGGAGGCCAGCCCCGCCCCCTGAGAGGACATCCCACCCACCCACGGGGAGGAACTTGGCAGAGGCTTGCCGGAACGGAGGGGTCTCTCAGCCACTTTGGACGGGGCGGGGGCTGGGAGGTTCCTGGGAGTGGGGCTCCCTGGGGGAGGGAGGAGGCAGGGGGCACATTTCCTGCTCCTGCCTCTGCAGTGGCCCCGGGGGCGGCGGAAGTACGAGCGGAGGGCTCTGTGCGGCCTCTGCGGAAGTGAGTAACCCACCCTGCAGGTCGGAGTCGGTGTGTGAGCTGCGGAGCGGGAGCGAAAGGCCCTCCCTGGGAGGGAGGGGGCAGCGGCGGGGGCTTGCTCCAGGTTTGCCTCCCCCAACTGGGGGGTGGGGGTGGGCGGGAACTGTCGGCCTCCTGTGGCCCCCACAGCAGCCTAGAGCTCGCTTTGCTGGTCTGGCCGGGGCAGAGGCTGGGAAAGGAGACCCCTGCCCCCTCCCTGGCCTTAGGGTGTCCCGGGTCCCTGAGCCAATGAGAAGAGGAGACCGGGTGGGGCCTGTCCCTCCCAGGTAAAGGGCAGGGCTCGGGGACTCAGATGCAGCTGTGCCCTGTGGCCCTGTGGCGGGGAACACGCTGTGCGCGGGAACGTGACCCCCGTCCTGGAAGCGGACGAACGAGCAGCAGCTGTGCTTACAAAGCCCGGGCCGGGCCGAGCGGTCGTGCGGGCTCCAGTTTCCTCTGGGAGGACGTCCCCGCGCCTCACCAGGCACGGACGGAGGTGGCCCCCTGCCCCACGGCAGGAGGAGGTGTGGGGCGGCGCGGGTTGCCCAGGGGGACCGCGTGTGCTGGACATGGGGGGGTCCCTGGTCCCTGCCTGCCCAGTGTGTAAATCCAGTCATTCATATTCAACGTTTCCATCTTTAGATGGGAACAGGAAGTCCCTCCTGCAGCGCATGGGGGGTGTGGCGCTGGGGCAGGTGGAGGGGGGAGCAGATGGGGAGCCCATCCACCCCCCACCCCGCCTGGCCGCTGCTCAACGGCCCCTTGTTCTCACTTGGGAGGCGCAGCCAGGGAGACCAGCTGGCCACAGCCTTGCCCTGGCCTCGCTGCGCAGCCGTGGGACCCAGGGCGGCTGTGTTGGTAGGAGGTGGGGAATGCAGAGAGAATTCGATTCAATTCAAGCGCTCCTTAGACCAAGCTGTGCCTCTGAGTGGGGCTCTACAGAGGGGTTCCTTGTTGGTGCCTCCAGAGACCATATGTGTGTGTGTGGGTGTGTGTGCATGTGCGCGTGTTCCTGTGCACTGCCTTAGGACGTGTACTGTCATCAGCTTCTAAGACACAGAAGCCCTGGGCCCCTTTATCAGCCCGTGGTCCTTGTGAGGAAGGGACCGCTGCGGAGCCCCCAGGAAGACTGGGCTTAATGAGGTAGGGTCCCCAGTTCTCGTGCGTGGTCCCTGGCTCTTGTGCGTGGTCCCCAGTTCTCGTGCGTGGTTCCTGGGCCTCATACATGGTCTCTGGGCCTCGTGCGTGGTCCCCAGTTCTCGTGCGTGGTGCCTGGGTTTTGGATCTGGGTCTCGGGCCTCGTGCGTGGTCCCCAGCTCTCGTGCTTTGTCCCAGGGTTCTGTGCGTGTGCGTGTGGACTCCGTTCTGTTTCACACCCGTCTCCAGCCTGTGCCATCGTCCTTTGGTTTATGACTTGGTAGCGGATGCTCAGTGAACCTTTGTCGAATGATCCGTGCTGTGGTCCCGGTCCACGAGGACCCTGGGATCCTTTGCTGCCGCGGCTGCTTGTGGCCACGCCTTCGGGGTCTCGCTCAGAGCAGTGCCTTCTCCAGGGTGCGCCTGCTTCTGCCCCGTGTCTGGTTTCCAGCCTGCCTTCTCTCCCTCACCCACGGTTCTTGAGCCGGGGAACATCAGCTTCTCCCTCCACCCACTCCATCATACCAGAAGCAGGAGTCATTTTTGAAGCCCCCGTGGATTTTCAGTTCAATCTGGAGTGGCTTCCTGGAGGTGGGGTTTTCAGATGAAGATGGAAATTTTAAAAGCTGTTATTTATTTGAAAGGCATCAAGACAGAGAGATCTTCATCTCCGTTCACTCCCCAAATGGATACAACAGTCAGGCCTGGCCAGGCTGGAGCCTGGAACTCTCTCTGGGTCTCCCACTTGGGTGGCAGGGACCCAGGTACTTGGCCATCGTCTGCTGCCTCCCAGGGTGCACTGGCAGGAAGCTGGCATCAAGGGTGAACCCCACTCCCGCAGGAGATGCAGACTGGACGCTGCGGTGCCGGCCCTGGGCTGTGGATGGGTCTGGAGGCTTCAGCAGGGGCCCTGGGGCTGCTGTGCCTCTGGGTTGGGGAGTGGGCCCTGGTGCACTGGGGCTTGCTTGCATCAGCAGTGCATCTTGGGGGAGCTGCAGGCAGCTCCGAGAGGCCCCCGCGCCAGCACAGCCCTTATGGGAGTGAAAACGCTGGGCAGAGCCCTGTAGCCTGTCCCACAGTGGGGCGGGGTCTCCTGCTCCCCGCGGCAGAGCAGCCAGGGAGGGGCTCGGCTCCAGGGAGGGGCTTGGCTCTGAGGCCTCAGCAGTGAGCTCTGTGCCTGTGTCTGGCACCTCCTGGGTCCTGGCTGCCACTCAGCCTTCCCACAGTGCCCGCGCCCGGCTGGCATTGTCGCCGGCCTGGGTTCACATCCTGACTGCCCTGAGTGACAAAGCAGCTGATAGGGTCAGAGCTGTGGCACAGCCTGTGACGCGGGAGGCCCACATGCTGTTCCCAGGGCTGGTTCGAGTCCCGGCTGCTCCCTTCCCATCCAGCCCCCTGCTGATGAGCCTGGGAAAGCAGTGGAGGATGCCCGAGTGCCAGGGCCCCTGCACCCGCATGGGAGACCCAGAGAAAGCTCCTGGCTCCTGGCGCCGGCTCTGGTCTGGCCCAGTCCCAGACTTTGTGGCCATTTGGCGGAGTGAAAGAACGGATGGCAGATTTCTTTCTCTCTGTCTCTCCCTCTCGCTCTGTAATTCTGCCTTTGAAATAAATAAATTCAATCTCAAAACGTCTAGCACCCGGCACGTGGGGCGCCCGGGAAAGGTGGGCTTGTGACGCGCGGCACACGCCTCCTTTTGTTCGCTCGTTCATTCGGCAGGACCGGCACTGTGCCAGCCACAGCTGTGCACGCCACAGTGTGCGGGTGAGCGGGATGGATGAGGTGTCTGGCTTCCGCGGGGGAGGCCTGCTCACAGGAAGTGTGGGTGAGAGAGCTTCAGGGGGCCGGGCAGGACTCCCCCAGGGCTTCCCAGGCCCCGGGGACCCCGCAGGCAGCCAGGGAAGTGGTGGGGGGGCAGGAGTTGACTCCGTCCCTGGTGTTACCTGCAGTGAGGCTCACGCACCTGTGCAAACAGGCTGCAGAGAGCACCAGGTATTTGGAGGGGGAGGGGTCCCCATCCAGCCATGGGCTGCAGGTGTGCGGAGGGGAGGGGCAGCCCTGCACCAGGCAGGGGTGATGTTCCCACGGCCTGCAGTGCAGGTGGTCCAGGGCTTGGATTCCGGAATCTGGAGTGGACAGCGGCCAGCGGGCCCCCTCCTTGTGCACTGTCCCACCGGGGGACCACCCTGGGGTGGGGGTGGGCGGAAAGAAGGCGGGCATCCCAGGCTGGAGATGCCCACTGGTTTCTTGAGACTGGCAGGTGGGACGAGGGAGTGCCCGGTGACTGGGAGCCCCCACTCCCTGCATATGCCTCGGAGGTGCAGGCACCGTGCGGGGTGGAGACGGTGGCCTCATCCTGCCAGGCTTTGAGAGCTGAGCAGGGCTGGGCTGGGGTGAGATAAAGGGCATGGCACGGACTTGGCTCCTGGCAGCCCGATCCAGGTGGTGCAGGCCCAGCTGCGTGGGTGCCACCTGCTGCACCCTGGAGCTGGGAGTCCAGTCCCATAGGGGTGCAGGGGTGCTGCCCCCATGCGCGGTCTCTGCCTGTGGCTGGCGAGGCAGGTGCTCGGCACGAGCAGGATTGTGTGGCATCGCTGGGATGTGGGTGTGGGGCAGGCGCACGGAGCCCCGGGTACTGCTTTGCAAGCCGGCCCTCCGTGAGCCCAGCCAGCCAGGGGCGGCCCGCAGCTCTGAGGCAGAGCAGACGCCATCCCGCCCCTAAGCCCCACCGAGCCTCCTGCCGCCTCCAGGGCCGGCTCCCAGCCAGGGTGATCCCACAGCCCCCGACGCAGCAAGTGGCAATCCCATGCGGTCATCCTTGGCAGGCCCCGGCTGCGGAAATCCTCTCAAGTGCTGGCGCTGGCCAGGGCTGCATGGGTTACAGTCCCTCTCCTCCCCACTTCAGACAGCAGCCCCGCGGGCCTGGCGGGGGAGGGGAGCAGCTGCCCCCAACCCGTGGGGGCCAGGGCTGTCCCTGCAGGGAGCAGCAGGTGGCAGGAGAGAGGGAAACGTGACCCCTGCAGGGACCCCCCAGAAACAGCCTTGCTGGGAGATGACGGCCATTCAGCCAGCTGGGGCACCAAGGGCACCCCTGGTTTCTGTCCACTCCCCCTCCCATACCACTCAGACTTGATGGGTCCATGGTGCTTTTTCTTACCAGGGTCTGACCCCTCTCTGGTTCTAGAACATTCTCTTCACCCCAGAGGGAGAACCCATGCTCATTAAGCCGTCACCGCCCCGCCCCCGATCCCCCAGGCCCTGGCACTCGGCGAGCCTCGCTCTGTCTCTGGGAATTTCACGTCAAGGGACTGGGCCATCGGCGCCCAACCCTCCCTCGCTGCCCTGCGCGCTGTAGGGGCGAGGCCATGCTCCTTCCTGTGGCTGGGTGTTGCAGGTGTATTTGGGGCTGGGAGGCCCTGAGGGAGACACAGCCAGGCCCAGGAGCTCACATTGCCGTGGGGGCGTCCTTCCCGGGTGGGTGGCCAGGCCATGGACGTCACAGACTCAGTTCAGCGAAGGTCCCGCGTTGGCCTGGCTGCCCCCAGCTGCGATGCAGGTGGCCTGAGTCTCCCCTCTGTGGCTGGGATTTTGCGCTGTCCCCTGGGGCAGTTCAATGAGCCACGTGCGGCTGGTTAAATGGAAATTGATGAAAAGTGAAACCAAGGCCTCCCCGTCTCGGCGGGCCTGGCTCGGTGTCCAGGGCTCCCGGTCGCGTGGACACCTGCCCTCACCCGGGAGTGCTGATTGGAGTCCCCGCTGCTCTGCTTCCGACGCCGCTTCCTGCCGAAGCAGCTGCGAAGGCAGAGACGGCCCAGGGGCTTGGCCGCCTGCCACCTGCGCGGGACCCGGATGCAGCTCCGGGCTCCCGGCTCCGTCCTGGCCCAGCCCCAGCCTTCGTGGCCGTGTGGGGAGTGGAAGGTTCTCTCTGTCTCTGTCACTCTCAGTAAATAAATTCGTCTTTGAAAGTGGGAGCCGGCAGACGGCGCAGCAGTTGCACAGCTGAACACGGACGTGCGCGCGGCCCTGAGGCCCTGCGGGATTCTCCTGGGAGAATTCCTTCCCTGGCTCTGGGTGAGATGAGTTGTCGGGGAATCCGCAGCCGGTCTCAGCGCTCACCACCGAGGGGCCCTTCCCACTAGGGGCGCTTGATTGCCCACGAGTGGAGCGACGCCCAGCAGCCTGGACGGGGAGAGGAATTCTGTGGGCCCAGTGGGCGCACCCTGGGGCGTTCTGCCAAGGGGCCGAGCTGGCACTCTGAGAGCCAGGTGCATCCATGGGTGGGTCCTGGTGCCCGGTGCCGAGCGAGGACGGGGCGGGGCTTGCTGGGGTGGGGGAGGGGCCCGGAGCTCAGCTGCCCTAGGGGTGGGTCGCTCTGAACCGGAGGCTTCATTGGTGAATTTTATTTAAAAAAAAAAAAAGAAGAAAAAATACAATAAAACCTAGAGCCGCGGTACGGGATCACGCAGGTGCAGGACGCGTTCTTAGTCTCAGAGGAGGCGGCGGATTCCCGCCACGGTGCGGGACGGTCGGGGGACAGCCGTGCCCCCCCCAACCCCGGGCTGCGTGGGAGGGAGCTGTGGGGGTGGGGTGGGCGGCTGGGGGAGATTTTCTGTCACGCGGGGAGCCCGTCCCCGCCCCCCCCCGCCTCCCACCATGCCGCAGGTTCCGTGGGTAGAGGCGCTGCGTTCCCGGCGGCTCTGTGGCTCAGCGGCAGGGCCCCAGGTCTGCCTGTCTGGTGCTGCCGCGTCCTCGTGTCCTCGTGTCCCTTCCTTACCGCTCGTACCGGTCAGAGGAAAGTGGGGAGAGAAACGCCTGCCCTGTGGGGCTGCTCCTCTCCCACAGCCCTGCCGCCTTGGCCACACAGGGCTGCTGGGGCTCCGGCCACCTGGGGCTCCAGGGACTTGACCTGGGGTTAAGCCCAGAGGTGGAGGAGCCACTCCAGGCCCCACCTCTGCTGCTCCAGGGGTCCGTGCAGGGAGGAGGCGTTGAGAGCATCATGGGGGGGGTCCCTGGAGTCTCAGCGCGGGCCAGGATGAAAGACCCTGGAGGCTGCATTCCCAGAGGCCCCCAGCAGGGGTGGGCGAGGCCTGGAGCAGAGGGGACCCCAGTGTCTGCCTCTGGGCTGGGGGTTGGCGCCTTGGCCCCGTGACAGCCGTGTGTCTGGGCTGCAGCCGGGCCCTGGCAGGAACCAGTGCTCCCCTGGGGTGCTGACACCAGTGGTCCCCCAGGCTCTAACGGCGGTGTGGGGACTTCCGGGGCAGCCAGCGCGGGGGGGCTGGGAGTAGAGGGGAAGACGCTTGCCCTGTGACCCGCAGGCGGAAGAAGCTTCAGTTATTTTGGGAAGTTCCGCCCTGTCCACCCAGAGGCAGACCTGGGGCCTGCCTGTGGGTGAGAGCCACAGGGGCAGCGCCTGGTGGATGCCCGGGTCACAGGAACTCGGCTCGCCTCCCCTGGGACCAGTGGGCGGGCACAGGTGCCGGGCTCCCCGTGCTCTGTGCGGGAGGCAGAGGCTGTGCCCGCCCTGTGTCCTGGGCCGCGGAACCACGAGGGGCTCCTCTGAGCACAGACAGGCAAAGGCCAGCAGAATGCACAGCCAGGCGTCCAGGTTCTGCCCCCCCACCCCCACCCCCCGGCCCAGGGAAGGGCCCAGGGCAGCCCCGGTGGTGGAGAGCTTGGGGGAGTGGCCTGTTAGCGGTCACCTGTCACCTTGGTCAGAGCTGCGTGGTCGTGGTCCTGCTCGGCAGACCTCGCCACCCCAACCTCCGCTCTCTCTCTCCCCCTCCAGCCACCGAGGCGGCTCCCGGCTGCACTGGCGACATGGCCGACACCCCCAGAGATGCCGGGTTCAAGCAGGCGCCCGCACCGCGGAGCGAGAAGGCCCCCGTGGACTTCGGCTACGTGGGCATCGACTCCATCCTGGAGCAGATGCGCAGAAAGGCCATGAGGCAGGGCTTCGAGTTCAACATCATGGTTGTCGGTGAGTCCCGGGCCCAGCCCCGCCCCTGCCGTGGGGCTCAGTCTTCCCTTCTGTAAGATGGGGCAGCAGCCAGCAGGAGGGGGGGTCGCGGCGACGCTGTGGAGGGCCTTGTGGGGCCGGGCGTCACGGGGAAGCCGGGAGCGGTGGCCTTGGGGTGCGGTGCCGGCTCCGCGCCTTCCTCCACCCACAGACTGTGCTGTGGGGGGAGGCACCCGTCTGGGGGTCTGCAGACCTGCAGGACCCCAGCCTTGTCCCAGTGCGGTGTGGCGTGCTTGCTTATTGGTTTCCTGACCCTGACCTCAGAGGGCGGGGCTGGGCCCGGCAGAGTCCCAGCAGCAGGGGCGGGACGATGATGTGAAGGTGACAGTGATGACGATGACGGAATAGCAACGCGGGGTGAACTTCACAGTGACCCAGCTGGCACTGCCCATCCAGGGCGTCCCAGCCAGGACCCTGGACTCGGCCGCTGGCCTGAGCATGGCCAGGACACACACCAGGTGGGCGGGGGCGGGGCCGAGTGCCCGGTCCTCCGAGAGCCCACTCTGGCCTTGAGAGGGATTCGCAGAGTGGGGACCGTGGGGTTGTGTGTTGTATACGCACACATGTTATGCAGACACGCACTGCCCACACACGTTATGGTGCACATGTGTGTGGACACGTATGTTATGCAGCCATGTGCGTTGTGTGTACACACGTGTGTTGTGTACTCACACATGCTATGTGGACATGCATGTGAGCACAGCCCGGGCAGTCCTGTGCAGGGGGAAACCTGGGGCTCCCGATCCAGGGTGTGCATGTGTGTGCGCGAGACGGAGTTGGGTGTGTGTGAGGTGGGAAACGTATGAGTTGTGAGATCTGTGCAGTGCATGTGTGAGGTGTGTGTGTGTTGTGTGTGTTGTGTGTGAGGCGTGTGTATGTGAGGCGTGTGCGGGTGGGTTGTGATATGGGAGGTGTGAGGTGTGTGTTGCGTAGAAGGCATGTGTATGGGGCGTGTGCATATGGGAGTTGTGAGTTGTGTGTGTGAGTTGGTGTGTATGTGAGGTGTGTGTATGAGGTGTGTGCGTTGTGAGGTGTGTGTGTGTGTATTGTGTGAGGAGTGGGCGGGTGGGGTGTGTGTGTGTGTGTGTGTGTGACCTCTGCCCCCCAGGGCGGCGGCGTGGCCCTGGCCCGGCACTGAGCACCGCGTGGGGCTGCAGAGTCTGTGCCTGAGCGGCCTGGTGCTCCACCCGCTGCCCGGCACAGACAGGGCGGGTCCCGCCTCGCCGGGGGAGACCGAGGCACGGGGAGGCTGGAGGACTCGCCCAGAGCCACAGCTGGGCCGTGAGGGGCCCAGCACCCAGTGTCCCACGTCAGGAGACCCCTTCCGGGACAGCACCCGGGGCGCAGGGCGCTCTGACTACCACCTGGCCCGCAGTGCCCGGCAGTCACCCCTCAGGACAGGACCTGGCCGAGTCTGGCGGGGGCTGCAGTAGGCTGCTGTGGCCCAGGCCTGGCTGCATGGCACCCCCAGCCCAGAACCCACACCCCCCACACACACCCATGCCCCCCACCTTGCACCCATGCCCTCAACCCTGTACCCATATACCCACCCACCACCCATGCACCCACCCAGCAACCCACACCCCCCACCTGGCACCCACACCCCTGACCCCACACCCAGGTACCCAACCCAATACCCATGCACCCATCCAACACCCATGTCCCCGACCCCATACTCATGCCCACAGCCCAGCACCCACTCCCCTGACTGCGCTGACGCCCCTAAACTTGTACCCCAACCCCTCCAGGGCAGAGTGGCTTGGGCAAGTCCACCTTAATCAACACGCTCTTCAAGTCCAAGATCAGCCGGAAGTCGGTGCAGCCGGCCGTGGAGGAGCGCATCCCCAAGACGGTGGAGATCAAGTCCATCACTCACGGTCGGTGCCGCGGTGGCCGGGGGCAGGCCAGGGGCTTCCTGGAGTTTGTGTGGGCCGCCTCTGCTGGCTCAGTGGACGGGCCTCGTCCTGGGCCAGGGGCGGGGGGGTGCCGGGGGCGGGGCAGGGGTCTGCCCTTGAGCTGCCGCACCGCTCTGCGCAGATATCGAGGAGAAGGGCGTCCGGATGAAGCTGACGGTGATTGACACGCCAGGCTTTGGGGACCACATCAACAATGAGAACTGGTGAGGGGCCACCCCCGGGAATTCTGAGCCAGAGCAGGGTCGCGCGGGGGGTGTTGCCCTCCACGCTCCGGCCCCTGGGGCCAGGGGCTGCGGGTCTGGGGGCTCAGAGGTAGAACCGTAGCCTCTCTGCTTGCGGGATGGGCCAGGGGTGGGAGCCGGGTGTCGGGAGGGCGCCCTGGGGGTGAGCGGCTCGGCCCGTGTACAGGCTGTCTGTTCCCCACGCAGCTGGCAGCCCATCATGAAGTTCATTAACGACCAGTACGAGAAGTACCTGCAGGAGGAGGTGAACATCAACCGGAAGAAGCGCATCCCGGACACGCGTGTGCACTGCTGCCTCTACTTCATCCCCGCCACCGGCCACTCGTACGTCCCGGTGGGCCGTGGCCAGCGCGGGCACGTGTGTCTGTTGGCCCTGTGACTTCTGCACCTGGCAGTTCCTGTCCTCTCGGTTTTGAGCTGAGGCCCGGGCACCCCGTGTACCCCACACACCCGCCTGGGCGGAGATGACCCAGTTCTGCTCCTTAGGGGTCCCTGCCTCCCGCGTCCCTGGGAGGGTTCGCTGCCGTCTCAGATGGGAAGCGGCTGGACAGGGCTGCTGCGCCCAAGGCTGCCTCGCCAGGGCCCTTTCTGGCCAGTCTTAGGCACCCCGAGGTTACACCCGGAGGCCGGTGAGGAGTCTCTGGCTATCCCCAGTGTAGGAAGCCGGAGGGCAGCAGGTTCGCTCTGCTCGGGTCCTGGTGGACAGCTCTGGCCCCAGCCCTGAGCCACCTCTCCAGTTGCCCCCTGTGGGCCGACAAGAGTCCGTTCCCAGCAGAGGCTTGGTAAGGCCAAGTGCGACCCGATGCCTGCCCCCCTGGGCTAGCGCGGCCTATCTGGGGTCCTGCAGCTTCTGGTCCGGTTGTGCCAAGCTTCGTCTGGGCTGAGAGCAATGGCGGGAGACCCAGGTCCATATGTGACACCGCCAGGGCGAGCCCAGGTCCCGCCCCCGCCCCCGCCCCTGCCCCCTGAGCAGTGACCCTCTGGGCGGGTCCCTCGCCGATGCCCAGTCCCCGGGGTGGGACTCGGCCGTGTCTGCTGACACCTCTGCCTGCAGCCCAGCTGTCCCCGGACGGCGTCCAGGGCCGTGCACCCCCACCCGCTGGGAGCAGGTGTCCCCTGGGGGACGGGCAAGGGGCCAGGCTTTCCCTGGGGGCGGCCAGCATGGACAGGAGCCCCACACGATGGCTCCGACTCAGCCCCTGTCTGCATGGACGTGTCTGGGACGGTTGGGACCAGGAAGTGCGTGGACGCGGGGGAGCTGGCTCGGCCCCTCCTCCTGCTCCTGCCACGGTGCCCTCGCGCCTGGGTCAGGCCCTGTCCCTTGTCCCTGTGCTGCCCTCACTGCCTGGCTGGCGTCCCGCTCGGGGCCTTGTCCTCATCAGTACCCCGGGATCCGTGTCCCAGCTCCCGGCGGGGCCCCCACCCCCGCCCCTCCGTGCCCCCAGCCGGGTCTCGTGAACGCAGCTTTGCTTCAGTCTCAGGCCGCTGGACATCGAGTTCATGAAGCGCCTGAGCAAGGTGGTCAACATCGTCCCCGTCATCGCCAAGGCCGACACGCTGACCCTGGAGGAGAGGGTCTACTTCAAGCAGCGGGTAGGGCCCCTGCCCCCGCCTGGCCCCCGGCCCCCTGTCCCTGCCCAGCTCACCGTCCTTGGGAGTTGGCCTGGATAAGCACAGGGCTCTGTGTCCAGGAGGACCGTGGTCACCATTCACAGCCAGGGGCTGGCCTTGGGGGGCGGTCCCTCCCTGGGACCGCCCTCCCCCTCCCCTCCCCCATCTCCCAGAAGCAGCTCCTCCTTGGGGGCGTGTTC
The DNA here is from genome assembly GCF_051225735.1 of Oryctolagus cuniculus. Taxonomy (NCBI): domain Eukaryota; kingdom Metazoa; phylum Chordata; class Mammalia; order Lagomorpha; family Leporidae; genus Oryctolagus; species Oryctolagus cuniculus. The sequence continues at coordinate 3,655,184 of NC_142883.1, read as the reverse complement.
TTGAGCAAAGTCCCCAAGTAGGGCTCAAGCAGGTCGCACGGGCGGCCGTGAGCAGGGGCCCCAAATCCAGTTCTGCAAGCTCCATGTGTCCCCCTTGGCCTGCATCGCGGGGCCGGGTGTGAAGGATTTTCCCAGCATGCTTAGGGAAGGATGGGTCTCTGGGGCGAGGAGCACCCCCAGGGCAGGCTGTTGTGCACTTGCCCCCGCCCCGCGCCTGGGCAGCTCACAGCCTGGGGGCCCCGCGTCGGGCAGATCCCAGGTGGCGCCCACACCTCTGTCCCGCACCCCCAGATCACCGCGGACCTGCTGTCCAACGGCATTGACGTGTACCCCCAAAAGGAGTTCGATGAGGACGCGGAGGACCGGCTGGTGAACGAGAAGTTCCGGGTGAGAGGGTCGGCCCTGGCGCCCTCCCCGGGGACCCGGCTTCCTGCCCCCTGGAGGGGGTGCTGGGGCAGTGGTGTGACCAGCGCTGCCTCCCCCCGCCCCCCCAGGAGATGATCCCGTTTGCCGTGGTGGGCAGTGACCACGAGTACCAGGTCAACGGCAAGAGGATCCTCGGGAGGAAGACCAAGTGGGGCACCATCGAAGGTACGCGCGGGTGCTGCCAGGCAGGCCCGCCGGCCGGGGGCGGGGCGCTCAGTCCCTGCTGTGGGCCCAGCGGGGGCCTGGCCCGAGTGGACCTCCGGGACCATGCTCTTCCACGGCTCCGTCTCCTGGTTCCCACTGGCCCGTGGCCAGCAGCTGATGTGCATCGGGCCAGGGAAGTACCCCGGGGAGGCAAGAGCCGGGGGGGGGCGCCGGTGCTCACCCCCGTGTGCCCCTGGCCATGTCACCCTCAGTGTCCTGTGGCTGCAGCCAGTCAGCACGGCCTGGGACACAGGGACCCGCTCGCCCAGCTGGCGGTCAGAGGCCCAGAGCCAGGCTGGGCCTCCTGGTGGCTCCCCGCAGTCCTTGGCCTGTGGACACACCCCCCGACGCCTGCTCTGCTGTCACGTGGCCGCTTTCCCTGGGTGGGTGTCATGGCTGCCTCAGGACACTGTCCTGTGTCCCAGGCCATCGGGAGAGCCGGGGCTGAATTCCACTGCAGACGTCCTGTGACCAGGACGGAGAGCTGGGGCTGGGCCCACCTACTTGGGGTCGGGGGTCGGGGGTCAGGCTGTTTGGACGAGGCCTCGGCCCACTGTCTGTGAAATGGGCACAGTGTTAGGAGTTGGAGCTGCCTCAAGCAAGCATCCCAGACCCCACCCTGTGAGTCCGGGGGCGGGGGGGCCCTGGTGCTGTCCCCTCCTGTGCTGGAGGAGATGCGGGGGCTGAGAGCCAATGGGGGAGGGGTCCCGAAATGGGAGGAGGCGGCTCCATCTCCCCCCAACCCCGCTGGGCTGCCTGCAGCTGGGGGCACAGCCTGGGGGGGACATGGGTGGGCGTGGGCCCTTCCCTGGTCTGTCACCCGCCCCCCTTCAAACCCCCCTCCCCCCATGCTGGGTTTTCCAGTGTCTTCCCCCCTCTCCTGGCCAGGAGCTGGCGGACGCCTCCTCTTCCATGTTCTCTCTGTGAGACGCTTGTTGGGGAGGGTCCCTGGGGGAGTGGGGCCGACCTGTTCATGGCTCGCCGCTGCTGCCCCCTGGTGGCCAGCTGTGGGCACTGCAGGTGGCCGGGAAAGGGGAAAGAGAGGAGGCCATTGGGCGCCCTGCAGAGAAACCCTGTGGTGGCTGCCAGGGGAGCCGAGGCTGGCCCAGGACACAGGCAGGTTTTTACATCAGGCCAGAGGCCTGGCTAGCAGGAAGCAAAGTGAGTTGGCCTTACGCTGGTCGTATCTGCTGTGCACCCTCAGGAGGCGTCTCCCCGGGCACTGCTGGGGGCACGGTGGGCCAGCGGCCAGGGTGTGACACCCCTCACGCCGTGTCCAAGGAGGGCAGGTGGGCCCTGCTGTGCCCATTTTACAAACGAGGACACGGAGGTCCAGAGTGGCCTGCCAGGCCGGCCCTAGGAGCCTGGCTGGGAGTGACGGGGTGGCCTGGGCGGCGTGGCCGGGTCCCAAACCTGCTGCAGCCCGGGGGACCCTTCTCCTGCCTCCTAACGCCCTGCTTTGCTGAGACTGCAAGAGCGCGGCCTGCAGGACCCTGGCCAGGGCAGGTGGTACCCTGGCGCTGCTTCGCAGGGACCCCCCCCCCCAGCCCTCTCACGCGGAAGTCGGACGCCCCGGCAGTGTGTAAGCCGAGCGTGCTGTGACTGTGGCCCCTGGGGTGCCCGTGGCCTGCCCTCAGGCTCCTGTGCACCGTGGAGGGCAGTGTGTCGTCTCGCTGGCTCCTGAGTTAGGTGTCAGTGGTGGCCCGTGGGGCGCGATCACGTGTGTGTGCGTGTGTCCCTGTGTGCGTGCCCCAAGCACGCACGTGTGGGGAGGCTCCCAGTGGGCCCCAGGTTTGCTGTGGGATCCCCCTCGGACGCCCCCAGGTCCTGTTCCCAGCACGGCAGCCCCCGCTCCTCCTCAGCCGCCCACGAGGCTGGTCACGCAGCGGGGCAGGGTCCCGTCTTCCCGCTGGACCGGAAGCTAACGGGGCAGGAGCCGAGTCTCCTGTCGCTCCGCCTGAGCAGCGCCGGGCGCCTTCCCGGTGTCGGGTGCACCTGTCAGGCAGGCGACTCACCTGCACATCAGCCCCTGGGGCTGGGGGAGGCGTGCAGGGCGGGGGGCTCCCTCCCTGACGTTAAAGCCCTTCTGTCTCCCGCAGTGGAAAACACCACACACTGCGAGTTTGCCTACCTGCGGGACCTCCTCATCAGGTGAGGGGCGGTGGCGCCGCTGTGGGCGGGGGTGGGCGCCGGGCCCTGGTGGCTGCCGCACATCTGGCCCGTCCCTCCTCTGGGGAATGGGAGCTGCCAGGTGTGAACTTGCGGATGGGTGCGGGGCCCCTGGGAGGGGTGGGCTGAGTTCTGACCCCAGCCCCTGGGACCTGGCTGAGGCTTCCCCAGCCACGGAACGGCACAAGCAGGTGAAGCTGGGGGCGGGGCCAGGTGAGTGGGAGGGTGGGCCCTGGGAGTGGTGTCAGAAGGGGGCGGGGCATCCAGGTTGGGGTGACCCCCCCACCTCCAGATTCCCCCTCCTGAGCCTGGTTTGAGCAGTGTGGGCTCAGTCTCCACGCCTGTCCATCATCTGTCTCTGGCCACAGCCCCTGAGCCAGGGGTCGGTCACCTGCTGCCTCCGCCCTGCCCCCACCCAGCTCCTTCTGGGACGCGGGACACTGCAGCCCTGCCTGACCCTGGCTGGCCCCGATGGCCACAAGGGGAGAGGCGTGCGTTGGAGCAGTGTGTCCGCTAGCCGGGGTTCCCGGGGGTGGACCCCAGGCAGGCAGGGTGGGGGCGGGGAGGGCCCGGCTGACCGCTGCCCCCACCCCCAGGACACACATGCAGAACATCAAAGACATCACAAGCAGCATCCACTTCGAGGCCTACCGCGTGAGGCGGCTCAGCGAAAGCCATGGCGCCGTGGCCAACGGCGTGGAGGAGAAGGAGCCGGAAGCCCAGGAGATGTAGACGCCTGCCCTGCCCCGGACCCTCGCCCCGCGTCGCCCCCCACCCGGCCCACTTTATTTTATATCATTTTCTCCACTCTTCCCTATGTGCTGCCCGCCCGCGCCACAAGAGGGCGCCCTCCTGTGTGTGCTCGCAGACTTCGGGTGTGGGCGGGCCCAGATCCCCTCAGGCCCAGCCCCCGGGGGGCAGCACCTGCCCTCGCCGAGCCTACCCGTCCAGGGGCAGCCTCCGTGTGTGGGCTTCGGGCCCTTTCCTGCACAGGTGCCCGCGGGGCCTCGTGCCCCAGCCTCAGGGGCAGGTCGGGGCTGTGCCCAGGGGAGGATGGAGCCCCTCCCGCCCCTCCCTGCCCGCACAGCGTAGCTGCCGGCGGCGCAGACACGCGAGTCCGTCCTGAAGCAGAAAGTGCCTTGACCACAGCCGTCCCCACCTCCCAGGAACCCCAGCAGCCGGCGAGAGGGAGGTGGCGGCTTCCTCTCCCCGCTCCCCACCCTGTGTCCTGCCTCCCATGGGCTGCGGGGGTAGCCGGTGCACCTGGACCTAATGGAGGACAAAAGAGAGGGGGAGATGCTGCCCATGCCTGATTTTTAGCAAGTGAATATGGTGGGGTAGCAGAGGGGCGGAGCCCAGCAGGTGCCTGGGGAAAGGGGGGGCAGGTGTGGCTCGGGGTGGTTAGAGGGGCCCCGGGCACCCGGGGACCTGCCTGTGTCCATCTTGTCTGTTCTTGGTTTGGCCCAAGGTGTTCGGGTCACATTAATGCCCGGTTGGCCACCCCACTTCTCATCCCCCACGGCCCTGTTTGTTCTGCCTGGGCCCCTGCACCCCAGAGCCCATCAGAGACCCCCCACACCCCAGAGAGAGGCAGGAGGGCCCGGGTGCAGACCTGGGCTGGGGGCAAGGGCCCCCTCCACCTCTGTCCCTGCCAGGAGGCCAGCAGGGCCCGTCCTTCCCTTGCACAGCCGACCAAAGCTGCCCCGTCCCCGCCACCTGTTCCTGTCTCGCGCCTGGCATGGAGGGAGGGTCCGATGGGGTCTGACCCAGGTGCATCTGTCCCCGGCCGCCGCACCGGCATCTTAGCGCCGGCGAGAGGGCCGGGCGGCGGCCAGACGCGGCAGGGGCAGGTGCGCCTGTGTGGGGAGCTCATTGCCCTGAGCAGCTTGGGGAAGGACCCCCTCGCCAAGCCCCCCAGCGGAGCAGTTTACTTGCCGACTTGCCAAGACTTTGCCAAAACCAAGATCCTGCAGGCCACGTGCAGCCCCGGCGTCGGTGTGGCCCCGGGGTCCGCGGCACCCGGGGCCCGGGATGGCTTCGCTTTCCTGCCCTGTAACCAGATTTTGAGAAATTGCGTCCGTCAGGCTCTGTCCCACGGTGGCCTTCCGCTCTGTGCCTCCTGAGAAATCCGTCTCTTTTTGTATAAATAACAAAGTGTTGAAATTGTATTTCCTGAAATAAATGTTTCAAATGCAAAGGCTCCGAGGGGGAGTCTCTCTCCTGCCTGCCTCCAGGGGCACAGCCCGGCAGCTGCTGGGATCTTGGACTCAAAGGCCAGTTAATGCAGAAGCAGCAGCTGCAAGCCTGGTGACGCGAGATGGCTGCTGGGCGCCACAGGAGGGCGCTGTGAGCTCCTGGTCACTGGGTGCTCAGACTTCGCTCTCTGCCTCTTGGGACTCGAATCTGCCAGGATGCCCGGCACTTGTCGGTAATTTAGCGGCTGTTGAGCTGGTTCTGGGAGGCGCGGCTGAGCGAGTTCTCTGCAGAGCCACTGGGGGGACCGGCCTGTGTGACCACAGCATAGGGCCTTAAAGTGACCAACACCTGCTGGAGGTGCAGTCGGGGCCACACACCCTGCAGAGGAAGCTGGCTCTGGTGGCCGGCTCCCTTCTCCCTGTCTCCCTGTCTCCTCCCGGATTCGGTGCCCGCCTTGAGGGGTCCTACTGAGATCCCTGCTTCCACAGGTCACCCGCGAAGACCCCCTTTCCCCACCCGACTTCCCCTGGAGGTTCCGAGTGGATGTGAACCTGGGCAGGGGCTGCCATCGTTCAGGCCGCCACACCCCCTCCCGGCCGTCTCGGGGTCTCCGGCACAGCAGCAGGGGGTGCAGGAAAGCCTTGGCGTGGGCTGGGCGCTCCCATGTCCACCTGCACTCTGTCCCCGACGGGCCCGGTGACCTCTGCGTCGTCCCAACCTCTCTGGGCCACCCGGCTGCTCCAAGTTCTGAAAGAGGAAAAGTGATTTCCTCCCCAAACGAATCGATGGGGACCCGTGTGTCCCCGCTGTGAGGGGCCTGGGCCTGCCCACCGCGGCCCTTCTGGCCTCGTGGCTGTGCGGCGTCCCTGTCTGCATCTCCAGTTCCTCCCGCGGGCTGAAGCCTGTTCTTGCCCCACCACGTGCACAGGCAGCCCTGGCCTCTGTCTAGCTCCTCCGTGTGTGGACCCACGTGGCTCCCCCAGGGTCCTGCTGCCCCCAGCCACGTCCGCCAGCTCCCGGATGGCCCACCTGCCCCTCCTCCCAACCTTGTCACAGGGGCCACGGCCTCCCCTGTGCCGCAGGATCAGGGCCACCCTCAGTTCAGTTTGCCCCCGGGTGAGGGGTTCCAAGGACATGGGACTTTCAGAGGGCCCTGGGTGGGGTGAGTGAGGTGGCCACCCCAGGTAGGGCCCCACAGCTGCCTCCAGGGGCTGCCTCGCCCACCCGAGTTTCTGCAGGGGCCACGTGGTCCAGGCGGGCTGTTCCCCGGGCTGGGGCTGGCTCTGGGCTCTGGTGGGAAATGTGGGGTCCCGGGGTGGGGGGCTGTGCACAGCAGGCGTCTTCCTGCCTCCTTCCCCTGTTCAAGCTGCAGGAGGCAAAGCCAGAAACAAAACCAACAGGCGCCGAGGGCTTCTCCAGACCCAGCGGTGGGGCCCAGGGTGGACTCGGCAGGTGTCTGCATGGGATGCAGCCGGGACGAGGTGGGCTCGGGCTCCTGCTGGTCCTTACTGAGACCCTTTCCTTTTGGGCATTTGTTTTAGAATTTTTTTAATGTATTTATTTGAAAGAGTTAGAGGTAGAGACACACACAAAGAGAAAGGCCTTCCCGCCACTCATTCAGTCCCCAAATGGCCACAACAGCCGGAGCTGCGCTGATCTGAAGCCAGGAGCTTCTTCTGGGTCTCCCACATGGGTGCAGGGGCCCAAGCACTTGGGCCATCTTCCACTGCTTTCCCAGGCGCATTAGCAGGGAGCTGGATGGGAAATGGAGCAGCGAGGACATGAACCGGCGCCTATATGGGAAGCCGGCACTGCAGGCGGCGGCTTTAGCCTGCTGTGCCACAGTACCACTCCCCACCCCCTTTTTTTTTTTTAATATTTATTATTATTTTTTGTTTGAAAGGCAGAGTGACAGAAAGTCAGAGACAGAGATTTTTCATCTGCTGTTTCTCTCCCCAAATAGCTGCAAGGGCTGGGGCTGGGCCAGGCCGCAGCCAGGAGCCCTGAACTCCAGGTCTCGCACGCAGGTGCAGGGGCCCGAGCACCTGGACCATCTTCTGCCTTCCCAGGTGCACTGTCAGGGAGCCGGATCACAGATGGAGCAGCTGGGACGCGAACTTGTGCCCTCGTTTGGGGCGAGGCGCTGGCCGCTCCGCCCACTGTCTCAGAAGGCGGGGTTGGCCGAGGCTCACAGAGAGGGACTCCGCTAGGCTGGTTGGGAAGGGGAGGCCCAAGAGCTGCTGCCCCCGCCTCCTCGCCCACAAGGCCCTCGTCGCGGCTTCCTGGCTGGGCGTGGGGCCCTTGCACACGCCCCCCCCAGTCTTCCACGCCAGGGTAGGGCCCCAGGAGTCCTCCCCATTCCAGAAATGCTCCTCTCTGAGCGTTTTCCCGAGGGGTCGGCGCTGCAGCTCCGGGTGGGTCCACGAGGAAGGCCCCGGAGTCATCCTCACAGGCCGTGGGTCAGGGCACCAGCTGGGCCCGGCCGGGGGCCACTGCTGGGTGGGGCAGGAGGAGCGGTCCGGAGCCGAGGGCCCGGCTGGAGGCCTGACTGCCCTGTGGCCCTGGACCTGGCTGAGCTCATCTGACCAGTGGGGCTCGGACCACCGTTCAGTCATTCAACAGCGCAGGGACGCGAGGTTCCGGATGGAGCAGGTGCCCGCCTGCACCGGCTCACACCGCCCCCTCCCTGTGGCCCCCCACAGGCGGCTCTGCCTTCTCCCCACCCCCACCCCCCATGGTGAGCCCAGGCTCACACCCCGCCCCTCTCCCTCATGCTCCCAGGGGGGCCCCGGGGCAGCACGGTGCGGTGTGGCTCAGCTGGTGGGTGACGCCGAGGCAGGGTTCCCCACATGGTGGGCGCTGAGGGTCCTGACGAGAGCCCCCACCCTGCTCCGGCTGCTCCGGCCACTGAGCCGCTGCTGTGTGGACACAGAGACACCATCCTCCCCTCGACAGCGCTCAGCTGTAAATCATTGAACAAAATCGGCATCAGTCATTAGAGCTGCCCGGACCAGCGGCCCTTGAACCAGCTGCCTGATATAAAAACTAATTACTTGGAAAGTTGACATGGCTGTCCGGGGAGCTGCTGCCGTGACCCACCACGCCCACTGCTGCCACGGTCTGCCAGGTGCCAGGCTCATCGGCCAGTCCCTGCACGGCCCCTCCCGTCCCCCTGATTGCCACTGCATCCATGCCCATCCTGGGACACCATATGTGGCCCTCACAGGAAACGGCTGTGTGGGGAGATGCTGGGGGTCCTTCCGGGAGCCTGGGCCTGGGGCCCCCGCAGCAGGGTTGCCAGCCTGGCTGGGGGTACCACTCAGGCCTGGACCCCATGAGAGATTGAGATTGAGAGAGAGAGAGAGAGCGCGCGCCTACATCCTCTGGTTCACTCCCCAGATGGCCCAAACAGCTGGGCCAGGCCAAAGCCAGGAGCCTGCAACTCCATCCAGGTCTCCCACGTGGGTGCAGGGGCCCGAGCTCCTGGGCCATCTTCCACTGCTTTCCCAGGCGCATTAGCAGGGAGCTGGATGGGAAGTGGAGCAGCCGGGACTCGAACCGCTGCCCACATGGGATGCTGGGGTCACAGGCAGCAGCTTTACCTGCTACCCCACAGTGCCGGGCCCCTCCCCGTACTTTTTTGAGGCGCCCACGGTTTCGCACATCAGCCTGTGAGGAGACGTGTGAATGCCTGGCTGTGGGCTGGAAACAGCTGCCGCGGACTGAGGGCTTGGGGCTCTCGGGGGGACCCTGAGTGAGAGTTGAAAAGTCGTGCCCTGAAGAATCTAGGGATCCGTGTTCTCAGCCCTGAGGGGTACAGGGAGGAGCTGGGGCGGCGTATGTACGTGCGTGTGTGGGGTGTGGGCGCGTGCACACACCTGACCCCAGCTGGAGGAGGCCCCGGGACTGATTGTGACCGCGCACGTGGGGCAGGGACCTCGGGGCTCCCGGAGCCAGCTGCGTGGCCGAGCCCCAGGAGCGGTGCGGGACATATCCTCGCCTGTCCACTCAGGGTGCATCAGGCTCGGGAAGTGCGGGGAAAGCGAGACTTTATTATCCGCCTTTCACCATCAGGTGGCTGATGAGCGGCACCAGGCCCCTCCCCCGGCTCCTCATTGGCTGAGTGCTGCCAGCCCCACCCCCGGCTTCCCTCCTGTGAGCTGGCTGCTCTGTGCATCCTGTTTGCCAGGGGAGCTTTGCTACACCTCCTGTCGGATCTCAGTCGTTTCTGTTCTGCGTTGAGAGTGGACCCCCCCGCCACCCAGGGGCGGACGCTGTGGTACAGCAGGTTAAGCTGCTGTCTGCCGCGCCCGCATCCCACATGGGCGCCGGTTCGGGCCCCGGCTGCTCCTCTTCCGATCCAGCTCCCTGCTGATGCGCCTGGGAAAGCAGCAGAGGATGGCTCAGGCCCCTGCACCCACCCATGTGGGAGACCCAGAGGGAGCTCCGTGTGGTCCCAGCCCCGGCTGTTGTAGTCATTTGGGGAGTGAACCAGCAGATGGAAGACCTCTTTCTCTCTCTCTGCCTCTCTCTCTGTAATTCTGATTTTCAAGTAAGTAAAATAAATCTTTAAAAAAAAAAAAAAAAAAAGGAAAATGGATCCCCAGACATGTTCTTACAAGCAGGAATCAGGATGGCCCTGGAGGGGCTGGCGCTGTGGCGTAGTAGGTAAAGGCACCGCTTGCAGGTCCGGCATCCTGTGTAGACGCTGGTTCGAGTCCCAGCTGCTCCACTTCCCATCCAGCTCTCTGCTGTGGCCTGGGAAAGCAGTAGAAGACGGCCCAAGTGCTTGGGCCCCTGCATCCCCATAGGAGACCCTGAAGGAGCTTCTGGCTTTGGACTGGCCCAGCCCTGGCCATTGCGGCCATCTGGGGAGTGAACCAGCAGATGCAAAACCTTTCTCTCTGTCTCCCTCCCTCTCTCTGGAGCTCTACCTTTCAAATAAATAAACCAAATCTTAAAAAAAAAGAAAAGAAAGAAAGATGGCCCTGGAGCTTGGCTTTCCTGCTGCTGCCCCTGGGCTGAGTCCACCTCTGTGGCTCAGGCAGAGACACCTGCCTGCCGCCAGCCTGGTGCTGCCCTCCTAGGCCGGGTGTGGTCTGTGTGCCAGCAGCTGAGCCGAGCTTCAGCCAGGATGAACATGCGTTCCCACGCGTGCGTTGCGTGTGTGTGCGTGTGCCGTGTCAGTTCAGCTCCTGCCCCCACTCGTGACGGTCCTTGCCCGGCCTGCTAGGACCTCAGGGAGCAGGTGCTGGGGCCTGAGTGTGCGCCGTGATCGACGGCCAGAGCGACGGCTGGGCCCGGCCGAGCTTCCTGACGAGCCGGATCCACCCCCCTTCCCTTTTGCCTTTCCACCTTCTGCGGGCGGGGGTGCAGCCACGGAGGGCTGTCTTGGGCAGGGCCAAGTCCTCACCGACACCGATCTGTGGCAGCACGGCCCTTTTTCAGCCTCACTGAGAAACAAGCTTGTTCAATTTACCAGTGGCCCGGTCTGCGGGGTTTGCTGCAGCAGAAGGAGCCGACCAAGACTCCAGGGCGTCCTCTGCGTACGGCCAGCTTCCCGGGCCAGAGGGTGCCCCCCGGGGCTGACCCGTGCGGAGCAGGTGGCTCTCGCAGAGGCCTTGAAGCCAACCTCGTGTCTGCCACTCCAGCGTCCGTCTCCGGAGCGCCCACGTGGGTGGCGAGGGCGCCCACTCTCTGCTGGAGCTCCCTGCCTGCCTTCCCCTCCGCCTTTGCTGCCTCCCTCCTCGTCTGTATTGAAGTCAAATTCCAGGGTCTCGGCCACCTGTGGGGGCCATGGTCGTAGCACAGAGAGCTAAGCTGCCGTCTGCAGTGCCGGTTCGAGTCCCGGCTGCTCCACTTCTGATCCAGCTCCCTGCTAATGCGCCTGGGAAAGCAGCGGAAGACAGCCTGAGTGCTTGGGCCCCTGCACCCACACGGGAGACCTGGGTGTATTTCCTGGCTTCTGCCTGGCCCCACCCTGGCTGCTGCTGCCATTTGGGGAGTGAACCAGCTGATTGAAGATATCTCTCACTCTCTCTCTCCCCCTTTCAAATAAATAAATAAACACATTTTAATAAAACGGCACAGTATCAGAAAGAAAGAGAGTCCATCTACTGTTTCACTCGCCCACACCCACAACAGCCAGGCTGGGCTGGGACAGGCCAAAGCCAGGAGTCAGGAGCGCCATCTGGCCTCCCATCATCCGCTGTCCCCCGGGCACGTTAACCGGAAGCTGGACTGGGAGCGCGGTGTGGCTGCGACCTGACAGGTGCTCTCCCGAGCAGTGCTCCATGGGCGGTACCACAGCAGCCGCTCCAGGGCCTTCTAATCTCGTGCTTGCCCACACGTCACGTGCAAACCACAAGCAGTGCGGAAAATAAACACATTCCTCCCCTGCCAGGGTTCTGTGCCCGTGCGATCTTTTTTTATTTTTTAAGATTTATTTCATTTATTTGAAAGACATAGTTACAGAGCAAGGTGGAGCCAGAGAGAGAGAGAGAGAGAGAGAGGTCTTCCATCCACTGGTTCTGTCCCCAAGTGGCCACAGTGGCCAGAGCTGAGCCGATCCGAAGCCAGCAGCCAGCAGCTTCCTCCAGGTCTCCCACGTGGGTGCAGGGGCCCAAGGACTTGGGCCATCTTCTACTGCTTTCCCAGGCCACAGCAGAGAGCTAGATCAGAAATGGAGCAGCCGGGACTTGAACCGGCGCCCATATGAGATGCCAGCACTGCAGGCTGTGGCTTCACCCACTACGCCACAGTGCCAGCCCCAGGGGATCAGGTCTTTAAAAGAATCCCAAGAAGACCGAGACACGTGTCTCCACGCCCACGGCAGGTGTGTGGGTCTGTGAGCATGGGGCGCTGAGGCTGGGGACGTGGGGTAGGGGAGGCCACGTCACTCCCCAGGGCTCCCCGACAGCGTGAGGGCCACGGCCCCTTCAGAGGAAGAGGGGCCTGACCCGGATGTGGTGTGCCGGAGCCAGGAATGGGAAACCGGGCTCAGCTACCACCTGATGGAGGCCGGACTCCCCTCGAACCCGGTCGCTCCAAACACCCCGGACCGAATCCGCTGCCCGTGGGCTCTGCTGCCAGCGCCCAGCCCTGCTTCCGCACCCCCGGGGATCGCCATCCGAAACGGTCTCCCTGAGGGGGGCTCCGGAGCCCTGGCTGCTCCCCCCGGCCCTGTACACTTGCTGTCTCCCATCAGCTCCACGCAGCCCCTGAACACCGGGAGCCAAGGGGCGTGTACCCAGGCAGCCGGAGCTCCAATCTAGCAATTACCGGAACCCACACTTATAATTAAGGGGCTTGCTCGGAATTCTTTGTTCTCTTTCTCCCTGAGAAGCCGAACAGCCTCGCTTCCGGCCCGAAGGGCGGGGTCCTCCACCCCGCCCCCACCACCAGGCCGCGGCCAGCAGGGGTGTGGCTGCGCTCTCTCCAGGTTGTCCTCTGTGGCTCGTCCAGGTCCCCGTGGCCTGCCCTGGCGGAGTTCCTGCCGCACTCATTAGTGCTGTTACCTGTTTGTTCCCTGTCTCTCCCTCCCTCCTTCCCACCCCCCTTGCATGCCAGAGCCGGGGCCGCCGCCTCCCTCCCGGAGTCTGCTGGGAAACACGGCATTCGGGATGCGAGAGTCGTGGCGGAGCTGGCACACAGGGCGACGCGGCGCCCACGCCAGGCTGAGCTGGGAGAGGAAGACGGGCCAGAGCCAGGCTATGAAGGACGAACAAGCTTCAAGGGGCCAAGCCGGGGAAGCTGCAGCCTGGGTGGGTTTTGCGGCGGCTGCTTCCCCGGCAGCAGAGGGTCCTCGCTGGGGGCGCCGGCTGGCCGTGGAGCCCCCACCCTCTCCGCGCGCCACGCCGCGCCGCGGGACCCTGAGCTGCACAGGAAAGCCCACCCGGAAGCAGACGGAGCTCAGCTCTGGTGATAAAACTGGAACTCTGGCTGCCCGTGTGTGTGTGTGGGGGGGGGGGGATTCCAGAGAACTTTCTGGAGTGACTGGAGTTTCGGTCGCATGGCGGTGCGTTGACCCAAACTGGCTGGATTTGACCCTGACGTCTGCACGCTTCCTGCAGTCAGCGAGGCTCCGAGCAGCGAAGGGGCGAGGGGCCTGACCACCTCTCTTTATAAATTGACGGGTTTATTTGAGAGACAGGTGCACAGGGAACCCGCCCACTGGCTCGCTCCCCCAACGCCCACAGCAGCTGGGACTGGGAGCCGGGACTCCATCCCGTCTCTGCCCCCCAGGGTTGGCAGACGCAGGGGGCTGCTCCGGAGTTCGCGGGGACCCCGCCTGGGAGGCCAGACCCCCGCCCCCGCCCCGGGCGGCGCCCCTTTCCTGACGCCGAGGCGTGCGCGGCTGTCCGCTGTCTTGCTCTGGGTAGTAGAGCGGGAAGCTCTGACGTCACTTCTGAATGCGGCGCTCGCCGCGTCCCGGTCTCTCCTAAGGAACAAGGCATCGGCTCTGATTTCTTTTCGACGCCAGCGTTATTTAGGGAAGGGTCTTTTCCAAACCACTGGGCGTTTCTTTTAGGTAGACTTGACCGCTAATAGCTGTTTTGCATGTTGTAAGAAACCTGTGCTTGGGCAGCGTGACGTCCATCCTGCGCTGTCCGGAGCACTGAGCGCAGGTTGGCGGATGGCATTTCCGTTTACCCAGATGACCTTGGAATGCCCTCTGTCAGTGAGAAAGCTTAAACATTTTACACACATAAATCTTTACTTTTTACTTTTTAAAAAAATCTTTGAGAGGCAGAGAAAGAGTGAGGGAGAGAGCGAGAGCGAGGGAGAGAGGCTCCCATCGCTGGTTCACTCCCCAGTACCTGCGATGGGGGGGGGGCTCCACCCAGGGCTCCAGCGTGGGGGGGGGGGACCCGGCCACAGCCACAACCTTCCTTTTCTTCACACCCTCCCTGTAGCAGGTATTTGTAGTCAAAACTTCGCACGGCCAGTCAGCATGTGCTGAATTGCAGTTAGACAGTGAGAGAGAGAGAGAGAGAGAGAGGGAGAGAAAGGTCTTCCTTTCATTTGTTCACCCCCTAAATGGCCACTACGGCCAGCACGCTGCGCCGATCCGAAGCCAGGAGCCAGGTGCTTCTCCTGGTCTCCCATGGGGTGCAGGGCCCAAGCACTTGGGCCATCCTCCACTGCACTCCGGCCACAGCAGAGAGCTGGCCTGGAAGAGGCCAGAATTCGGCACCCCGACCGGGACTAGAACCCGGTGTGCCGGCGCCGCTAGGTGGAGGATTAGCCTATTGAGCCGCAGCGCCGGTGCCAGGAATATCTTTAAAAGATTAAAAGTTAACAGTCACACAACTGGGGCCATGACATAAAGGCGCTGGTTCGAGTCCCAGCTGCTCCTCTTCCAATCCAGCTCCCTGCTAATGGACCTGGGAAAGAAGAGGAAGATAGCCCAAGTCCTTGACCCCTGCACCCACGTGGGAGACCCAGAAGAAGCTCCTGGCTCCTGGCTTCGGATTGGCCCAGCTCTGGCCTTTGTGGCCATTTGGGAAGTGAACCAGCAGATGAAAAGACTCTCTCTCTGCCTCTCTGTAACTCTGCCTTTCAAATAAATAAATCTTAAAAAACCATGACTGGACAATCTCAACAGATATACGGGAAGGTATATGATGAAATCCAGGGCCGCTTATGAATAACAGCAGAAACCGTGATCTGATTTTGACAGTTGTGTATCCTAACGGACAGCAAGCATTGTGCTCAAGGATGAGATGTCAGAGCATCCTGGGTGTTCCAGCCCGAGACGGAGCACGGGCAGCCCCTGCTCGCAGGATTAGGGCCCGCAGGAGCAGTGACCTGAGCGTGCAGGGCTGTGGCGCTGCAGCTGCGAGCCTAAGCCACTCGCACTTCATCACCGCCTCCCACCTGCGAAGCTGGCCACTGCAGAGAGCCACGGAGCCGGGCGGCACTCCTGAGACAGCCCGCTCCTCCCACTGCCACGGGAAAGAGTGGGGACTTTGGGGTCTCCTCGCCTTCCACACAGCACCCAAGTGCCCCCTGAGCTACAGCAGGTGCCCTAGGAAGGCAGGGGAGGTGGGGCGGTGTGGCGCTCCCTGGTGGGCACCCAGCACAGACGTCTAGGGCTCTCTTCTGGGCTTTGCAGATAACAACAGGTCCTATGTCTTAGCTCCAGGCTCGCCCCGACCTTCTGTGGGTCTCCAGCTCAGGGCAAGCCCAGGACAGCTGTGAGCATTTGAGGAACAGAACCCACGGAGACAGAACCCTGCACTCGGGGACACAGGAGAGCACCCTCAGACGGAAGCTGCTGTCTTGGCTGGAAACCGAAGGAATTCCTCCTCCTCCTCCTCTTTCTTTTCCTTCTTTAAAGATTTATGTATTTGAAAAGCAGAGTTAGAGAGAGAGAGAGAGAGAGAGAGAGAGGTCTTCCATCTGCTGGTTCACTCCCCAAATGGCCTCAATGGTCAGGGCTGTGCCAGGCTGAAGCCGGGAGCCAGGAGCTCCATCCAGGTCTCCCATGTGGGTGTGGGGTCCCAAGCACTCGGGCATCCTCCACTGCTTTCCCAGGCGCATTAGCAGGGAACTGGATTGGGAGTGGAGCAGCCGGGACTCGAACCGGTGCCCGGAGAGGATGCCAGTCAGGATTCGTTTTCTTGAGGAGGAGTCAGGCTTTGTCCTGAGAGGGAACAGGACGTGCCTGCCCACCCCAGGAGGGCGTCTGCTTTGCCATCCCAGACAGGACTCCCTGCAGACACAGCTGATGGACAGCCCGGGAACTCTGGCCAGTCGCCCGGGCACGCCTGGCCCGTCACAGCCTCCGTGACCAGTCAGCGTCTCCTGGGAGGTGCTTTGAGAGCCCCTCCGTCTGGCAGAAGGGAGCTCGGATAACACCAGGCACGAGAGGACACTGGGCTCGGAACTCCACCATCGCCCAGAGCAGCACGAGGAGGGGTTGCTATGGGAACCGCCCGGCCCCGCCCTCCCTGGTGACTGTGGCTTGGGCCTGTAGCCCCACCAGCCCCACTGGGCTCCGGCACCCGTCCAGACGTCTCAACAGCCACTCTCGGTTCCCCTGGGCCCCGGGTCTTTCTGGGTCCTTGTTCCTTGCCCTTCCAGTCCAGCTGCTGCCCTCAGATAAACTCCCTGGGTCTCCCTGCCACCCCTTCCCCCAGGCCTCTTGGTGACCTCTGGCTCAGCTGCTGCACCTGCCAGTCATCTTCCCATTGGGTCGACACCAAGCTCCGCTCAGCGTCCTGGGGCGAGTGTCCGGCCCTAGCGGCAAGGTGCTGTGTGTCTTGGGCTCCTCCCACTGCAAGCTGGAGGCATGGGGTGGGGGTCTTGCTGGGAAGGGGATTCTGTGCGCTCCTGTCTGCAGCGGTGCAGGGCTGCAGGCTTCAGTCTCCTGCAAGCGCCCGCCCCTCCCCCCAGCACAGTCAGCAGCTCCAGGGCAGCCCCCTGCCTCCTGCCTGGCGCTCCATGTAACTAATTAATATGGCATTCATCAGAGCTTAATTCCTGCCCTTGTAACAGACAAGGATGAAAAACCCCACCAAGGGAGCAGGGAGGGCGGGTGTTGCTGGCTGAGAGCCGGCTAATGAGCTCCCCTGGCCATCCCCAGCCGTGGCAGGGCGCGGGGTGGGGGTGGGGGTGGGGTAGAGGGGAGTCACCTGGCCCACGGCCACGCCCACACCACGGCAGCCACGGCAGAGGCTCTGCCAGGCCCCTTTCTGGACGGGTCTGAGTTGAGGCTGGGCTCCCAGCAGGCGCAAGGGTGGGCGTGGCAGGTGGCTCCTCCCCTCCCAGTGCCTCTTCACCTTCCCCCCACCCCTTCCCCTCCAGGTGAGGGCTCCAACCTGCCAATCATCCTGTTGAGTAAGGGACTTTGCTCTTTGATTGGCGAGCGATGAGCCCAGTTACAAGATCAGCTGGGTGGAGGCCGGGCTCCGAGGGCAGGTCCCCCGGGATCTGCACAGGGGTTTCTGGGCAGCGCGACCCCTCTGCGAGCCTGCTGTCCGAGGTGGGGCCCGTGAGGACTTCTCGACCACGAGACTCCCTTGGCGGCCTCCTTGCTGTCGCCTCCATGTCCTGGGCAGCCCTGGGGCACTCACCCCAGAGCAGGACTTCAGGGAAAGGGAGCAGCGGCCACACCGCGTCCACTGCCACCCAGAGATGCCAAGTGCCCTGGGGGAGGCCCAGTGGGAGGGGGCGCTGAGGCCCCGCCTTGGCTTGCTCTTCTCTCCGCCTCCGCTGGGGCCAGACCGGAGATGTGCCTCCTTCCTCCACCTCCCTCCCCCACGCCCTCTGCTCCTTTGCTGGGCTTGGTGTCCAGCTGTGGCACGGGGGGGCATCTCTCCCTCTCTCTCCCAGGCGAGGGGGTGGACAGCACCTGGGAAACCCCCCCCCCCCAGGCTCTGCCTGCCCTGAGCTCCACCCCGACGGCCAGGCGCTGCTGCTCTCCCCTGCCACCGCCCGTCCCTCCCTGTCCTCCTCCTGCTGGGCCTGTGGCCGGGAAGCTTCCCAGGATGGGATGGGGTGGAGGGGAACAGGGGAAAGTGGAGTCATGGGGTTGAGGGGCCGGCCCTGGGAGCAGCCACCTGGAAGCCGGTGGGCAGGGCCACCAGGCAGCCATTGGCCAATGAATGTTCTAAACAGCAGTGAAGCAATGGCTAAGAGCTGGGGTTTGCGTGCCCATCCCCTGCCTTGGTGCCCTGAGATTGCGATGCCCAAGTGGCAGCAGTGACATCCACGCCAGACCACTGTGGACGCCGTCCGTGGGAAGCAGGTCCCTGCCCCCCACCCACTGCTGGTACCACGAGAAGGCCGGGGTCCCCACCTCTCCCAGCCCAGGGCACTTGGTGTCTGTTAGCCCTGCCCTGCGGTCACAAATGACCTCATTAGGGAGGTTGTCTGTCCCTGTCCACTGCTGTGAGGCCCGGCTGGCAGTGGAGGGGAAGCTGGTGATTGACACATGTCAAGTAGGCACCAGCCTCCTGCCTGCTTCCCCTGGGGAAGACAACGGCCCCTCAGTGCCAGGGGAGCAGGTGCTAATGAACCTGAGGGGAGCGGGGCCGGTGGGGCGCTGTCAATCCCCCCCCCCCCCGCCAGGGTGGCCGCCACCTGGCGTCACTAACATCGACCTTGACATTCTCTTATCGGGACAGTCCTTTATGTCTGGGGCTTTCTGCAATATTCTCTCCGCCTTCGACACAATTTTGTTATCTTAAAGCCACACCCAGAGTGTCTCTCAGACAGAACCAGGGGACCTCCCAGGAGCGCACTGCCCGCTGCGGCCCTGTCCTCAGCCCAGTCCTCCCTCCCCTGGCCCTGGCACTAGCCATGGGGACTTCCTAGGCTGGAACGGTGCCCCTGCCCCAGACTCCAATGCGGGCTCCCTGACCACTGGCGCCCCAGGACAGGGCAGAGCGTGGAGACGCAGCCAGCAAAAGGCCATGGGGTAGCAGTGGGGCCGTGGGCTGTGCCCTCACCCCTGGGACACAGGCCCAGGGGACAGCCCTGCAGAGACACAGGACAGGGTGACCGGCTGCACGCCAGGGGCCAGCACTGCAGGGGCCGGCACTGCAGGGGCCGGCACTGTGGCACAGTGGGTTAACGCCCTGGCCTGAAGCCCTGGCATGCCCTATGGGCGCCGGTTCAAGACCCGGCTGCTCCACTTCTGATCCAGCTCTCTGCTGTGGCCTGGGAAAGCAGTGGAGGATGGCCCAAGTGCTTGGGCCCCTGCACCCGCATGGGAGACCCTGGAAGAAGCTCCTGGTTCCTGGCTTCGGATTGGTGCAGCTCCAGCCGTTGCGCCATCTGGGGAGTGAAGCAGGAGATGGAAGACCTCTCTCTCTCTCTCTCTACCTCTCTCTGTAACTCTGCCTGTCAAATAAATAAATAATATAAATCTTTTTAAAAAATTAAAAAAAAAAAAAAGAAATTCCGGCCTGCAAACTTGTGCTGCACAAGCTCCAGCCGGTGGTGCAGTTACGTGGCCTGGAAAAGGGACACGGAACCTGCTGGACAAAACGACTCTGACCCCTCCCGGGCCCCAGGGGACAGCTGCTGTGACACCGCGGGAACACTCGGCGGGCGACAGCAGTGTTGGACTTCGCCGGAACACCTGCCTTTGATGTTCCCCTGCCTAGACAACTGCCCACCCACCCCAACAGTGATGGACATCACCCCCCCACCTCAACAATAACGGGACCCGCCCAACTCAACAATGATGGATCCCCCCCAACAATGACAGACACTCACCCCCCAACAATGACAGACACTCGCCCCCCAGCAGTGATGGACATCACCCCCCCACCTCAACAATAACCGGACCCACCCAACTCAACAATGACGGATCCACCCCAACAATGACAGACACTCGCCCCCCAACAGTGATGGACACTCGCCCCCCAACAGTGATGGACACTCGCCCCCCAACAATGACAGACACTCACCCCCCAACAGTGATGGACACTCGCCCCCCAACAATGACAGACACTCACCCCCCAACAGTGACGGACCCACCCCCCAACAATGACACTCGCCCCCCAACAGTGATGGACATCACCCCCCCACCTCAACAATAATGGGACCCGCCCAACTCAACAATGACGGATCCCCCCCAACAATGACAGACACTCTTCCCCCAACAGTGATGGACACTCGCCCCCCAACAATGACACTCACCCCCCAAAAGTGACGGACCCCCCCCCACCCCCTCCCCACCAAAGACATTTTCTTGACACCTGCCCCCTTGGAGAGCTACTCACACAGCAGCCATTGGCCGATGAATGTTCTAGAACAACATCCGAACAGATGTGAAAAAGCCTGTTATGGATGCGGGAAGGGTGAGCACCCGTTTCTAGTTGGCTGGGTGGATAATGAACTTGGAGGTGGTGTCCGGCCCTTTGTCCACTGTTTGAAGAGCCTCTGCCCCCAGGGGACAGCTGCACAGACCGGGCTGCTGCTGCGGTCGGCACTGCCTGGCGTCTCCTGGCCGGGAGGAGGACGGTGTAACCCGCATAACTGCCCATGTGTAGCTGCTCCTGGGGTCACCAAGTCCCGCCCCTGAGGAGGAAATGGCACCTTCTGGGTGGACGTGGATGCCCAGGGGCCTCGGGGAAACTCAACCAGTGCCCCCGGAGCGCACGGGAGCCCCCCCCACTGCCCGCACCCCTCCGTTCTGCGTCTCTGGTGCCCACACGGGGGTCTGGCCCCTCCACAGAGAACCAGGAAGCCCCTGTGGCCCTCAAGGTTTAGCACCGCGGTCGACTGGAAGTGAGATCTGATTTTGTGCTACAGAGACGCTGGGCAGTGAGGACGACGTGGTGCACGGTGGGAGCTGCCGTCGTCCTTGTCACTGGGAACTGCCCTGCAGGGACTCGAGAGGACGCCGAGGCGCTGGCAGTGGCGGGCAGTGGGTGACAGCGATGCTGCAGGTGGCCAGGGGCTCTCCCGTCCCGGGACTCCACTCCCCAGGGGGCTTTTGTGACGGTGCCAACAGCCTGAGCAGCCTCTTGTCCCCTCTCTTTCCCGAGTGCTCAGGGGCTGTGTCCTGGCTGGGGTGGCCGTGTGCAGGCCGAGCGGAAGTCCCTCAGTCGCGTCACCACCCTTGGCTCCAGCACAGCCCGAGGCCGGCGACCCCGGGGTTGGTCTCCGGGGCTTGGTGCCTCCATGTTAACCACTTGAGGGGAAAATTTAATCTGCAATAAATCTGTATCGCCATGGAAGTGCGGGTGCTCCAGTGGCTATAAAAATTAATTCCTTATCCTAAACATTATTATATGGCTTTTAAAACCATTGACTTGTGGTTGGCTTTGCTGGCTGGGGCCATTATTAGTAATTAGAGCCATCAAATTGTGCCGAGCTTGCTCTCTGCCTGCCGCCCCCAGCCCCCGCTGCCCCCACTGCCCCAGCTGCCACCGGCCACCAGACCCGGATTCTGTGTGTCGGTGGGAGTCGGAAAAGGGATGGGGCGGGGGTGTGTGTGGCCACTGCCGCCGACCTCCGGGGCAAGGAGAGTTTTTTCCCTACTCCCGAATGGTCCATTTTCTCAGCGTCTTTTCTTTTTCTTTCTCTCTTTCTTTCTCTCTCTCTCTCTCTCTCTCTCTCTCTCTCTCTTTTACAGGCAGAGTTAGACGGTGAGAGAGAGAGAGAGAGAAAGGTCTTCCTTCTGTTGGTTCACCCCCCAAATGGCTGCTACGGCTGGCGTGCTGCACCGATCCGAAGCCAGGAGCCAGGTGCTTCCTCCTGGTCTCCCATGCAGGTGCAGGGCCCAAGCACTTGGGCCATCCTCCACTGCCTTCCCGGACCACAGCAGAGAGCTGGACTGGAAGAGGAGCAACCGGGACAGAATCCGGCGCCCCAACTGGGACTAGAACCCGGTGTGCCAGTGCCTCAGGCAGAGGATTATCGAAGTGAGCCATGGCGCCGGCCTCTTTCTCTCCTTTTTTTTTTTTTTTTAAATATTTATTTATTTATTTATTTGAAAGTCAGAGTTACAGAGAAGGAGAGGCAGAATCTTCCACTTGCTGATTCACTCCCCAAATGGCCGTGACGGCCAGGGCTGAGCCAGGCCGAAGCCAGGAGCCAGGAGCTTCATCCAGGTCTCCCACGGGGGTGCAGGGGCCCAAGCACTTGGGCCATCTTCCGCTGCTTTCCCAGGAGCATTAGCCGGGAGCTGGAAGGGAAACGGAGCAGCCGGGACTCGAGCCGGCGCCCATGTGGGATGTCAGTGCTGCAGACGGCTGCTTGGCCCCTGCACCGCAGCGCCGGCCCCTCTGTCTTTCTAAGCGCTGTGTGCGTCCGATCCTTCTCCTCCTGAAGCGACACGCTGAAGCCGCCGAGCCTGGGACCCACGTGGGGCTCTTCCCAGGGGCCGGGAGCCTTGCGTTGTCTGGAAGACGCTGCCCAGGTGTGTGGGTAGGCGGGAGCCCAGGTCAGGAGGGGTCCGCAGAGGCTCACAAGGAGTCCCCGCTGGGAGTAAGAGTCGTCTGGCTGAGGGTCCCCGCCGGGGCTGCTCGTGGTCGACAGAGAATCCTGGAAGTTGGAGAGCCCGGCCGAGGTGAGGCTGGGACGTGGCGTTCCAGGGACTTGGCTGGCTCCTTCCCCATCGAAGTCGCTCAGCTTCCCCACCTGCTCCAGGAACCAGCAAAGACTCTTCAGCTAACGCCATAATCAAGAAGCATGTGAGGCCGGCGCCACGGCTCACTAGGCTAATCCTCCGCTTTGCAGTGCTGGCACACCGGGTTCTAGTCCCGGTCGGGGTGCCGGATTCTGTCCCGGTTGCCCCTCTTCCACTCCAGCTCTCTGCTGTGGCCAGGGAGTGCAGTGGAGGATGGCCCAAGTGCTTGGGCCCTGCACCCCATGGGATACCAGGAGGAAGCACCTGGCTCCTGGGTTTGGATCAGCGTGGCACGCCGGCCGCAGTGGCCAGTGGGGGGTGAACCAACGGCAAAGGAAGACCTTTCTCTCTGTCTCTCTCTCTCTCACCATCTATCTCTGCCTGTCAAAAAAAAAAAAAAAAAACACACACACACAAAAAACTAGGCTTTCAAAATGTATTTATTTATTTATTTATTTATAAAACATTTGCTTATTTATGTGACAAGTAGGATTAGAGAGAGCGGTCTTCCATGCACTGGTTTGCTCTCCAAATGGCTGCATCAGCTGGGGCTGGGCCAGGGCCAGGCTGAAGCCAGGAGCTTCTTCCGGGTCTCCCACATGGGTGCAGGGGCCCAAGGACTTGGGCGTCTTCCACTGCCTTCCGAGGCCACAGCAGGGAGTTGGATGGGAAGTGGAGCAGCCGGGACTTGAACTGGTGCCCATATGGGATGCCGGAGCTGTAGGCCACAGCTTTTCTCACTGCGTCACAGTGCCAGCCTCTAAGAACTAGGTTTCTTTTTTTCCCTCATTTGTTTCCTTTGTTATTCTATGTGTTTCATTTTTTCCATTGAAAAGTATTATCCTTGGGTCCTTGTGGCGTAGCGGGTAAAGCCGCCGCCTGTGGTGCCGGCATCCCATATGGGAACCAGTTCGAGTCCTGGCTGCTCCACTTTCAATCCAGCCCCCTGCTGTGGCCTGAGAAAGCAGTAGAAGATGCCCCAAGTGCTTGGGCCCCTGCACCCGCGTGGGAGACCCGGAAGAAGCTCCTGGCTCCTGGCTTCGGATTGGTGCAGCTCCAGTTGTTGCGGCCATCTGGGGAGTGAACCAGAGGATGGAAGACCTCTCTTTCCCTTTCTCTCTCTCTAACTCTGCCTTTCAAATAAATAAATAAACCTTTAAAAATGTAAAAACTGATGACAATAAAATCCCCTTTCCGCCCTACACCCTTCGTGCTATTGTACTGGGTACGTGTCTGCGTGGTGATTCCCACAATGCAATGCTCATATTTGGCTGGAAGCGGTTCTGACTGAGACTGGCGGGAGCATGGGAGACTCTCACATCCACTCGTTCACTCATTCTGCGCTGGGGGCCTGAAGTTCAGCTTCAGTTAGAGTAGGTCACTTCTGCAGCCGCAGGTGCGCCATTCGGTTCCACAGCCGGCGCCTGGGTTCAGAGGACGGAGACACCTCCCAGCCCAGACGGCGTCTGGACAGGGAGCGGCCGAATTAAGGAGCTGCTCCTCTCTCTCTCTCTCTCTCTCTCTCTCTCTCTCTCTCTCACACACACACACACACACACACAGGGACAGGGGCTTCCCCGCACCTGACTTCATCGGCGACTCGCAGGCAACCCTGGGCGCTTTGCTCCAGTCCGGCGGTCGCCTGGGCCCCTGCAGCCACAGCGCTGTTGCTGGGGCTTCCTCCCAACAAGGAGACCCAGGGTGGGGGTGTGAGCCGGCCTCGGAAGTCACGGCGTCACCTCCACCCGCCCACCTCCCCAAAGCAGGTCCCTGGGGAGGAGCAGCGCCCCCCCCCCCCGCGCCTGTGCAGGGGTCGCCGGGGTCGGGACAGCGTGGGGGACCCAGAGTGCAGCTGTGAGCTGCCTCGTGTGTCACAGCCCAGGCGGGAACGCTGGGCGGTACCAGCGGGGACAGAGCTGTGTCCTGGGAAACCCACCCCCGCAGGCAGCCCGGCCCCCACGAGGGAGGCGGAGCTGTGCCCCGGGAACCTCCCCCCTAGGGAGGTGGAGCTGTGCCCTGGGACCCCGCCCCCCCAGGGAGGCCCTGCCCATCTGCTGAGCCTGCAGCTCTGAGCTCGGGTGTTTCCACCAGGCCTTCTCCGCCCACATGCGACTCCTCTCTTGCCCCTTCCGGTGCTCAGTCCCGGCTGGCGGTGTCGCCAGGCCACCAGGCTGGCTTCTCCACCTGCCACCTCTCGCCCTCACAGGACCTGCCCCGTCTGGCCCCACCCAGCTGCCTTGCCCTCTGACCCCTGGCCGCTGAAGGTGTGGGGAGGATGCGCCGTGTGGACCCCATGCTGTCCGGCTACCCTGGCCTGCAGAACCGCCCCCCACCCGCGTCACCAGGGACCCGAGCTGGGGGCCGGCCCTCCCCGGTGCTGCCTCTCCCGGTCCTGGTTTCTCAGCCGTTGTCGGACAAGCCCCAGGATGGGCAGCTTCGCGGCCTTCCCCAGGGACTTGCCTGTCAAGGGGAGTTAGAGAGGAGGGTAAAGGGGGGCTTGCTGGGGGTCTGAGGCCAGCGACCCAGGACTGAGTTGAGCGACAGGTGGCTGACCCTGCCCGGGGAGACCAGTTAGGATCCCCGGTTCTGGGCTGGGCTCATTAGCGGAAGCTCTGGCACTCAGACATCTTCCAAAGGGCCTTGGTCTCTCCTCAGCTGTCAGTTCCTGGCTTCCGCGGCTCCGGCCCCACCACACCCCAGCTGTGTTTCCTCCCAGACCCTGGCACCCAAGGAAGGGGCTCCGTCCATCTGCAGCTGTCCTGGCTTCCGCACCGCCAGACACAGAGCACACAGTAGGTGCTCAATGCATGCGTGGTTTTCCCTGTAGGACGCCCTCCGGCCCCACTGTGCGCAGCGCAGCCTCACCTGCCGTGAGTGACAGCTGTCTCTCAGTTTCTCAGCCCCTCTCCTTAAGGCGCTCACAGCCAAGCCAGCGAGATGAGGGGGAAGCTCACGGGGAGATTATTTTGATGTTGGGAGAGGTGAGCGTTTCGGAGCTCCCACTCCGTGAGGCTGTGGGGCTGGGCTGGTGGAAGAACCGGCTCATCCCGTTCCGAGCCTGAAGAGGTCCAGGAGGGGCTCATTCGTCACCTTTTTTGATTTCCAAGATGCTGAGCTTGGGCGAGGGAGGGAGGCAGGAGTGGAGGAGTGGGGGGAGGGCAGGCGACTCTGCAAACACCGGGGGGCTGGGCATGGGGGGTTCGGCGGGCTGCTGTGAGGCCCGGCTCAGAGCTCAGGATCCACTCTGCGCACGGCCCGGGGCGGGGGGCGGTGACAGTGCCTGAACTGCAGCGCTGGTGATGCTAACGGCCACGCTCCCCAGTCTCGGGTCCTGCCTTCGTCCAGGGAGCTCAGCAGAAGGTGCTAGAACCTCTCACAAGAAGGGCAAGGCCCCCGCGCGGGGGAGAGCGCCAATGCAGCGCCTCCCTGCCGGGGACGATGCTGGTCCCTGATGTCCCAAGTAGCAAAGCGGGGCAGTTGCACCAGGCGGCCACAGGGTGGCAGTGTGGAACCAGAAGCCCTGCGTGTGCTCCAGCGCCTGCCCCTCCCGGCCCTGACGCCCACCTGCAGCCCCCGCCCCCA
Source organism: Oryctolagus cuniculus (assembly GCF_051225735.1). Lineage (NCBI taxonomy): Eukaryota > Metazoa > Chordata > Mammalia > Lagomorpha > Leporidae > Oryctolagus > Oryctolagus cuniculus. Next base: position 3,629,515 of record NC_142883.1, on the reverse strand, counting down.
CGCTGGGGCTGGGAGCCCGGGAGGGGCTCCCTTAATTTAATCACCCCGTCCACTGAGCCGAGAACATGTCTCCAATCCCCTCAGCTTGGGCAGTTCCCATTGTAGGCGAGCTTTGCCGTGCTTATTAGCTGGGCTGGGAACACGCTGATAAAAAAGTTAATTTCTATTTGCTGTTGCTCAGTAATTGGATGAACATGAAAGCAATTAAATATTAAAACATACAAACAAATAACGAAGTCACTGTAATTAGCCAAAGTTTGATCACTGTCATACTTATTTAAGAGGAGGTGACACGGCTCAGCAGGTGACATTTTAAATACCCCAGGCCGCTCCGCCGTTGTCTTTGGAGAACGCTGAATAATGTTCCGAGAATTTAATTAAGCCCCACTGTAAATCAGCTCTGATGACAGGGAAGTGACAGCCACGTGTTGAAACGGGAATTAGTCCACAGCCTGGGATGCTAATTAAGTCTTTTTCTGAGGCCTCTGCCACAGAGTGGCGTTAAAAAAAAAAAAAAAAAAAAAAAAAAGAAAGAAAGAAAAGCCAGCGGCCTGACTGGGGAGGGTGCGGTGCCTGGTATTAGTTTTGTGATCGGCGTTATTACTTACGGCGGCACCGGCCGTCGCCCATGGAGGTTAAACAGGTCCCGCCCCTGCCCCCCGAGCCGCGAGATGCGGTCATAAAGAGACAGCTCCCAGACGAAAGGGCAGTGGGTGAGGGCCTGGGGAGGCCCTGGCCCCGGGGGCTGGAGGCCCCCTGGCCTTCCCCGAGAGGCGGCCTGGGCGCAGGGCCCGGCAGGACTTGCCCGAGTTAAGGGGCTGGTCGGAGCAGAGTTGGAGAGCACTGGCCTTGGGCTCGGACAGCAGCGCTTCCGGGAGCTGCAGGTGCAGAGGGCGGGGCTGGCCCCGTGCAGGCCGGAGCAGGTGTCTCTGCACCTTGGAGACGCGGCGAGGCCTTGGCCGGCCTCTCCCACTGCGAATACACACCCCTGCCCGCTGCGCCTCCGTGGGCGGGCAGGCTGCCTCGGCCTGCGAACTTGCTCTCGCCTGGCGGCTGGATCAGTGAGCACCTCTGCCCGTGCCCTTGGCCTTGCCACAGTACTGCCTTCCAGGAGCCACGTCGCTCCCTCCCTGTGAAGGGGAAGAAGGCCAGGGAGCAGGCACTTGTCACTGTCACCACCCCCCCCCCCCCCCCCCCGGGAAGTACTGTGATCACAGCTTGTCTCTAGGTACTGAGCCATTTGCCGCAGACTCTCACCCTATTGGCTCCCTAGACTGATGGACAACCCTACCAACCAATCAAAAGCCCTAGAGGGTGGGATGCCAGTTGCAGTAGAAACAGTCCCCCTTGGTCCAGACTCCGTGTACAGGAGGACTTCCAGAATGTTCTAGAGTACCTCCTCCCATGTCCCCCAAAGGGGAGAGCGTGTCCATGAGGAGGTTGGGCGGCTGACTCAGCGTGCAGTGATGAGTTGGAGGCCCCTGGGGGGCAGGGCCGCTGGGGCGTGGGGCTGAGAGGTGTTCTTGCTGTGGGAATCAGCAGTGTTGTTCTGGTGGCTGGGTTTTGGGGCTGTTATCCGGAAGATCGGGGACTTCCAGGGCTTGGCTTAACCCCCCGGGGCCAGCAGTCCCTGTGTGGGCTCTCAGGCATGGGCAGGGAGCCGCGGCTCCTCTGGGGCCCGTCTTATAGGGCGGCCAGCGCCTTCCAGGGGGCAGCAGTGTCCTGGTCACTTTCACCACGTTGACTGGCAGTTACAATCCGAGGGTCACGGCCATGGCCCTCAGCCGTGGATCCGTGCGTGCGGTTCCGCACCTGGATGTTTCGTGGCCTTGATGTGGTCTCTCTGGGCTGGGAGGGTCGGGGGAGGGGAGAACCAGGCCACAGGAAGGGCTGAGCTCCGGCTCTGTGTGTCCCAGCCAGGGACCTGCCCGCCTCCCTGAGGCAGGCGCCCGCAGTTGCAAAAGAGCACCAGGGAGCTGGCCGCGTGTGTGCAGGACCCGCACCGCGGAGCCTGCCCTGCGAGTCCACTCTCACGCACAGCAACGGCTCCAAGCAGCCCCGCAATGAGGAATCCCGTTCCCCGTTGCTTCAGTGGTGGGCTTTGTGGAACAAGGGCCCCCCAGAGGAGACCCTGGTCCTGCAGAGAGGTCGCTGCCCCTGGCAGGCACGATTAAGTCAGGAACCCAGCCTGGCCCCTCTACCGGTTGGGGTCGGGGGTCAGAGAGAGGTGACGCAGCCGCGCTGCCTCTGGGGGTGGAGGAAGGGGCCTCTGGGTGCCGGAGACAGCCAGGGAGCAGATTCTGTCCTCGAACCCCAGGATGGAGCCGGCCCGGCCCCCACCTCGACCTCAGCGCACAGCGGGAGAGCCAGTGGGGCAGCATGGCTGCCGTGGGGCTGTGCACCTGCTGCTCCGGGGCTGGGAGACCCTGGCCGGGATCCCCTCAGGCAACTCAGGCTGATGACGGTCGGCCTCCTACAGACGGCAACGTGGAACCAAGAAGCATCTGACCTGCGTGCCACTAGGGCCGTCAAGATGGACACGGGTGGTGGGGGCTGGGGGGGCGTTGTGGCATAGTGGGTAAGCTGCCGCCTGTGACACTGGCATCCCAAATAGGCACCGGTTCAAGATGCGGCTGCTTCATGTCCAATCCAGTCCAGCTCTCTGCTGTGGCCTGGGAAAGCAGGGGAAGACGGCCCAGGTGCTTGGGCCCCTGCACCCACGTGGGAGACCCGGGTGAAGCTCCTGGCTCCTGGCTTCGGCCCGGTCCAGCCCTGAATGTTGCGGTAATTTGGGGGTGAACCAGCAGATGGAAAACTGTCTCTGCTCTCTGTAGCTCCGGCTTTCAAATGAATACATTTGTTCTAAAAACACGGGCGAGGGACCCAGGTGGAAGGGACCAGCCGGGGAGGGGCGGCGCTGACAGAGGCCACAGCCGAGGAGGCACCGCGGCTGGTGCTGACCCGGCCGCAGGGACGCCGGCAGTCGGCAGAGAGGGATTACCGTTCCGGAAGGTTCTCCGGGGGCGGGCTGGGGCTCTGCGCTGACAGAGGCTGGGGGGCCCTGGGCAGCTCCGGCCGGGGGCACAGCGGGCAGGCTCGGTGGCTGGGGCGGGGTCTTCCTCCAGCACGAGCCCCGGGAGGCTGTGCTCAGTTCAGCACCCAGGAAGTCGCTTCTTTCTCCTTGTTCCGAGGCTTCCACTTCTCTACGTTTTCCCAGAGTGACTTTCGGGGTATCGGGGTGCGAGTATCCTCCTCCGGGGGGCCTTCCTCTAGCCCTGGCCTCGGGATCCTGGGGTCCCTGAAGAGATGGAGCTTAGCTCACCAGTTCCCAGCTGGCCAGAGCAGGTGCACCCAGGACAGACAGGGGCTCCCTCCGGGCTGGGCAACAGGAGGGGGCTCCACGGCTCTGAGGGGGCGGGACTCGGGTTCTGACGGACAGCCTGGGGGAGGACCCCATGCGAGGCTTCAACAGCAATGGCAGGGGGAGGGTCCTCCTCTGGAAGCAGCGCGGGGGCGGGGGGGGAGCTTCAGACTCACACGTGCCTTGCACGCTCCCTGTCCTGGCCATGTGATCAGGACTGGGACTGCGCCTTCCAGTGAGACCGGGGAGTCACCGCGGCCGCCCGCAGCACTGCTGCTGCCAACGGAGGAGCCCCGGCAGCCCAGGACCTGCAGTGGAGCAGCCGCGGCCCACCCACCCCTGCCTCTCCTCTCCATCCTGCAGCTCCCTCCCTGGGCCCCTAAGCCCACAGACACCGGCAGCCCAGGGAAACATCCCATCTCTGCACCACTCCGTTCCCAGTTCCGGGGGCAGGGTCTGGTCTGTGGCTCCTGGGTCCTCCACCTGTGCCTCGGGGCCTGAGGGCCTCCCCTGTACCCCTGGAGGGACAGGAGGCCACTGGGCAGCTCGCTGCTGGGCTCCCACGCAAGCACTTGTCTTGGGGGTCCCGGGGACCCCCAGGATGCTGCCCTGGGGGGCTGGGGGCGGCAGGTGCATCCTCCATGGGGGACGGGGAGCAGTCACTCGCCCAGCGAGGGAGCCAGGATGGTGGTGAGGAGGGAGGAGCCCCAGGCGGGGCCGGCAGGGGTCTGGGCTGTGCCGTGTGCCTGGCTCCTGGACCCCACGCCTGTCCGTCACTCTCAGTGCAGGGAAGACACGCCCTCCCCAGGGCTCCGGGCCCTGCAGGCTTAGGAGAGCTATTTGTCTTCAAACTGCAGAGGTCAAAGGGCTGTGACCCCTTTTAGTTTGCGGTTAAGGGGTCACTGGGTTGTCTGCTCTGGAGCCTCTGATGGTCCCCGTGGGGGTGGAGGCCGCCCTGCATCCCTCGCCATCTGAACCTGCCGGCTACAGGGGCAGCCCCGCCCAGGTGGGCTGGACGCCACGGCGCACAGCTTTCTTCTGCTTCCCCCACGCTCCCCTCCTGCACCTCCTCAGCCCTGCTGTTCCTCCCCCGCCCCAACTTCTCAGCCCTGATGGAGGACACGGAGGGACGCAGGCAGGGGAGGGGCCGCTGTCCTCCCCTGCTAAGGGACCTCCCGGGGGCAGAGCCCTGGGCCTCCAGGGCAGAAATGGGCGGGGCCTGGGGCAGGTGGGGAGCGTGGGGGGTTGGTGGCGACACTGCACCCAGCCTCCCCAACGTTGGCAGCTCCTCTGTGTGTTAGGAAGGAGGGGCTGGTGCAGGAAGTCCCGCTAGGGTGCGACCCTGAGTTCTGCGGCTGAGCCTGAGGCCAATCTGGCTGACCTGACTTTGTCAGTACTGAGGGGTGGTCTGTAAACTTTCCCCCCGTCCTGCGCAGTTCTGCGTTTCCACCAGGGGTCACAAGCTGGCGGGCAGTGCCCAGGCCAGCACAGGCAGCAGCGCCCCTACACCTCCCCCGGGGGTGGGACACGCCCCCTCCCCGGTCCCCCTGCTGTCCTCACAGGTGGCTCTGTCCTTCCCCACGTCCACAGTCCCGGCTTCTCCCACTCGGCAGAGCGGCCTGCGCTCAGCCTGCTTGCTCCTCCTTGCTGGCCCACGGTGGCCGTGGCCGAGTGGCCGCGCACTCGGCCCCGCAGACCTGACCCCAGGGAGGCGGCTGCCCGTTCAGCGGAGTGCTGGCTGTCCACCCAGTCCAGCAGCCGGGAGAGTTCTTTTGGGAACCGAAATTTGGTGTCTTCCTTTCCAATTTTCCTTGTGCCGATGCTCACGTAGACTTGACAGCTGTGGGCAAGTTCGAACTTTAATAAACGAATTAAAAATCCAAGCAGTTCCACCCACTGGAGAGTAAGAACGTGCTAGGAGATTACTCCTGGGTCAGACTGGCAGGTGTGAGCTCCTCCGTCCCTCCCTCCCTTCCTTCTTTTTAAAGATTTATTTATTTATTTGAAAGGCAGAGTGACAGAGAGAGACAGAGAGGTCTTCCATCCCCTGGTTCACTCCCCAGATGGCCACAATGGCTGGAGCTGGGTCAGGCAGAAGCCAGGAGCCAGGAGCTTCTTCCAGGTCTCCCACGTGGGTGCAGGGGCCCAAGCACTTGGGCCATCTTCTACTGCTTTCCCAGGCCACCGCAGAGAGCTGGGTCGGAAGAGGAGCAGCCAGGACTCGAACCAGCGCCCACACAGGATGCCAGCGCCACAGGCAGGGGTTTTACCTGATACGCCACAGCGCTGGCTCACGAGCTATCTCTTTAACAGGTGGTAAACTGTGTCTGGAAGAATGCACTTGACCGCACCAGGTGCACCGAGTATCCCTGTGTCGAGGACGCCCTCTTCCCTTCTGGACACCGGCTGGGCTTACGGTGCCTCCCAAAGGCTCATGGGCGGAAGCTTGGTGCCAGCGTGCAGGGTGGGAGGTGCTGGCACCCTTAAGGGGTGGGGCCTAGTGGGAGGTCCTAGGGTCAGCGTGCAGGGGATTGGCTTCCTGACTCGGGGCTCCCACCCGCACCACGGGGCCCTTAGCGGTGCTGACACTACCCCCGAACCATGAGCTCCACAAACCCCGTGCTCCCTCCAGCACGGACGAGGGGCCGGGTGGGTGCTCGGCCACAGCCCACCCAGCTCACGGTGAGACGGAAGTGCTTGGTAGGGAGCGATGGCCGCCCCGTGGAGTGGTCTCCCTGTTCTTGGAGACTTGGGACTCTTTATCTTTCCAGCCCGGAGACAACGCGGGGGCGGGTTGCATTTTGAGACTCATTGGAGGAGGGGGCTGCTGTCTTTGAACGGTGCCTCCCACGTCCGCCGCCCCCTCCTGGAGCTGCGGCCCCCAGCCTCCCAGGGCAGCATCCTGGCGGGTCCCGTGGCCCCCAAGACAAGTGCCTGTGTGGGAGCCCAGCAGCGAGCTGCCCAGTGGCCTCCTGTCCCTCCAGGGGTACAGGGGAGGCCCTCAGGCCCCAGGCACAGGTGGAGGACCCAGGAGCCACAGACCAGACCCTGCCCCCGGAACGGGAACGGAGTGGTGCAGAGATGGGATGTTTCCCTGGGCTGCGGTGTCTGTGTTTACCTTGGGCTTAGGGGCCCAGGGAGGGAGCTGCGGGGTTGAGAGGAGAGGCAGGGGTGGGTGGGCCGCGGCTGCTCCACTGCAGGTCCTGGGCTGCCGGGGCTCCTCCTGGAGCTGGGATCTAGACCAGAGTAGGGCTCCTGAGAGCCACAGACACAGCCAGTGGAGAAATGGAGGCTGCTGGGAAGAGGGCTCGAGTGCGGGGGTCTGTGTGCGGCCAGCAGGTGTCTTAGGGCGGCAGGAAGACCACAGCAGGTGGCTGGAGTCTGTGCAGCAGCACCCACTGGGGGGGGGGGGTCACTGCAGAGGCCGGGGTGTGTGCTGATCCCCATGGGAGCCAGAGACAGGACCCAGCGCTGTCCCAGGGGGCTGACCCGGGGGCCCCTGTGGGAGGTCACCCTGTCCTGGTCTGGACTCTCGCGCTGCGCCGGTCTCCAGCTCAAGCCCCAGGTCTCTGTGCAGGGCTTCTTGTCATCAAAGCCACACCTGCGGGCGGGCACAGCGCCCGGGGAGGGGGCGCGGAGATGGAGAGCGCCGGCCTGGCCCTGCCCCCGCAACCCGGCCCCAGCCAGGACTGGAGCCCACCTGCACCTTGGCAGTGCGCGTGTTTGCGTCGCTTCCGCCACGCGCCTTCGTGGTGTTTCTTGGGTACCCTGGGCTCCTTCTATTTGGAACCCGTTTTTTTTTTTTTTTTTTTTAAATACTTGTTCACTTGAAAGCCAGACGGACAGAGATCTTCCATCTGCTGGTTCACTCCCCAAATGGCCGCAATGGCCAGGGCTGGGACAGGTCGGAGTCAGGGGCGGGTGCAGGGGCCCAAGCACCCGGGCCACAGCAGGGAGCCGACTGGAAGCGGAGCGGCCGGGACTCGAACCAGCACCCCCGGCCCTCTTCTAGCTCTCAGGGCATCACGTGCTTGGGTCGTGCGGCCGGGCCGGGGGACGCAGACGCCCCGGGTCGGGTCGGGTCAGCACGGCCCGGGCCGAGACCCCGGAGCCGGGGGAGGGCGCACGCACCGCCCGCCGAGCAGCCGCCGTTAAAAACAGCGCCGGGCTGCGCGAGACGTCCTCCTGCGACAGCCGCCAAGTGCCCATTAACGCGTCAGAGCGCCGATTGCGAGCTGATTACTCGAGTGTAAGACGTAACAGCGCGTTCACCGCCGGAAATAATTGGCGCACCCTGCGGCGCCGGGGGGGGGGAGGGCGCCGCGCGTGCCTCGGGGCGCCCCCGGCCCTCCGCCAGAGACCCCCGCCCAGCCCAGCAGCCCGCAGCCCCCCGCTCGGCCCCTCCTCGTGGGCAGCAACCGGCCGGGCGCGCCGCCATGACACGCGCCTCCTCCGTCGCCTCAGCAACCGGCCGGCGGCGAGGACGCGCGCGGCCACCCCGGCGGCAGAGACGCCTCTCGTCCCCGCCGCCACTACGACCCCCTCGGGCGGCCCTAAACGTAGACGAAGACCCCAGCGTGAGAGGTGGGAGGTGCGCGCTCGCGGCCAAGATGGCGCCCACGGCCGTGACTGGGCATGCGCGCCCGCAGGGGGCGGGGCCCTGGGGGCACCCGGCATCCTTTGCGGGCCGTGGTCCAGGGCGGCGGTGTCCGGGCGCCGAGGGGGCGGGGCGCAGGCGGAGCGCCCGCCTTCCTGCCCTGTCCATCATCCGCCGCCCACCCGCCCGGGGCCGCTGGACGCAGGACGCCGTTTGGGGAAGACGCCCGTCCTGCCCCGCCTGCCAGCTCCGGGATGCGCCTTAGCAGGAAGCTGGAGCCGGAAGCAGAGCCAGGACCGGGACCCAGACGCAGAGCCCGACCCGGCCTGGTGTCCTCGGGGGCCCCCGCAGGCACCCTCTGCCGGCCCCTGAGAAAACCCCACACCCCCAGGAGCAAGGCGGGCGTCCCGCCCCCAGCCCCGGCCGGCGTCTTTGCGGCTCCCCGGGCAGGCAGCGGCAGGGGCGAGGACCCCCGCTTGCCGGCGGTCACTTCGTTTGCCCAGGGCTTCCGGGCGGTCACTTCGTTTGCCCAGGGCTTCCGGGCGGTCACTTCGTTTGCCCAGGGCTTGCCGGCGGTCACTTCGTTTGCCCAGGGCTTGCCGGCGGTCACTTCGTTTGCCCAGGGCTTGAGCCTCGCGGCTCCGCGGCGCAGAACTCGAGTGGGAGTTTAAGTCCCTTGGGGCCCTTCCCTGCGCAGGGGGACACCTGAAGCCCCCTGAGCCTGTGATGGAGTGACAGTTTGGCCCTGGGGGGGGTCCTCAGGCCCCTGGGCCCATCCCGGGCCTGCAGGTGAGGGGGCCTCTGAAATCCCTAGGGCCGCGGAAAGGGCACTCGGGGAGGAAGTGGCCCCGTGGGGGGGGGCAACACCGACGCCCCTTGCCCACCCAGCCAGCGGCTCTGAGGGACCCTGTTCCCCAGGGCACCCACCTGAGCGCCTAAGGGAGCCCCAGCTTGTCCAGCAGCACCGACGGCGCCCTCCTCGCTGGCCGCTGGGCTGAGTGCTGGCTGTGTCCTCTCAGCTGACCCCCCCCCCCGCCCCTGTGCCAGAGGTGGATCCGGTGATGCCCGTGTCCACAGAAGGGGCCGCGGGCCGGGGGTCTGAGCGCGGGTCGATCCCATAGAGTTCTTGCCAGGAGAGCCCCTGCTCCAGGGTCACGGTCTCCTGGTTCCTTTGCCTGCACCTGCGGGTGGGGGTCGGAGAGCCTTCTCCTGCCTCAGCCGTGGGAGGCCTGGGTCTCTGGCTCTCTGAAAGCATCCGTAGTCAGAGGTGGGAGAAGAAGAGGAGGTGGGGAAGGAGCAGCCCAGCCCCGGGCGCAGCGCTGGGTACGCCCCGTCTCTCTAAATTCGTCCTTTTGGGAAAGCTGCTCTCCACTCTCCCATTTATAGGCAAAGAAACCGAGGCCCCGAAGGGTCCCACAGTTTGCTCCAAGTGGAGCTCTGTGTGACTGTCAGGGTGGGACCCCAGGTCCTGGCTCCTCTGCAAAGCCCCGCCACCTTGCATGGGTCTAGCGCGCGCACAGTTGGTGCTCAATAGTTGCGTGCTGTTTGAGGGTTGAAGCTCCCAGGTCCATCAGAGGTGCCTAATAAATGCTGTTAGTTTGATTGATGCCTGTCTGTGCTCTCTGGGTGGCCAGGATGGGTACTGCTGGTCGTGTTTTAGCTCATTACCCCTGCCTGGGGAGTGGCCGACTTCAGCAGGCCAGCCAGCGACGGACAGGCCAGTGGTCCCGCCCCTGACCCGCCAGGGCCTCTCCTGTGCTCTGAGAACCGTCAGAACAGGTCTCCGGTCCCACAGCGTCTGAACCCTACCTGAGGGGTTCTGCTCACGGTCGAATCTGCATGGACAGATGTCCTCATGGCCAGTACCTGGCCCGTAGCAGGCCCTCGGCGAACCTGCGGTGTCTGAAGGGGGTGCGGCTGCTCACTCGCTCTCCCCTGCATCTGTGCTCCCGAAACTCCCCCGAAACACAGTCCGCGTCACCTGACACTGGCAGTGAACTTGGGGAGGGGGCCGGTGTCTTCTGTTCTGCCATCCGCGGCGACAGCACCCGGGCCGGCCCTGCGGGAGCCCCCTCCTCAGGTTCCAGGAGCCGCCGCGGTGGCTGCAGAGACCCAGAGACCCAGGGACGAGGTTTGATGAGCGGGGGTGAGTGCCCGCCCCCTCCGTGTTATCTCAGACTCCCCGGGTTCTTTACGGCTTTGCTCAGGTACATCATTCGGGCTGTAAATTTCCTTATCTCCGGTGTTTTCCAATTACGGATAACAACAGAGGAGCCCTCCTTGGTCTCTCAGAGGTCACCGGGCGGAGGGCCCGTTTGGAGGGGGTGGGTGAGTTATGCAGTTGTCTTGCGTGAATCCGGAGAAGTTTTATGCACAAGTCGGACAAGAAACGTAAGTGAGATTCATAAAATATGTCAAGATTTATAGTGTCGCGGCTGACGGAAATGGCCTTTCCTGGCGCTGTCAGTGTGGGTGTTCGATCTGTCCCAGTGTTTTCCCTGTGGTCCTCACGAAGCCCCCGGAAGCAGCGTCTTGAGGGCGTGGCGACAACTCGTCCCGGACACCCTGGCTCCTCGTGAGTGACAGGTGCTCGCCGTCTCCACCCTTAGCGTCTGTTGGCAGTGGGGGGGCATCCAACCAGCTGGGGGCGACACCGGCCTCCCGAGACCACGGGGTGGGGACACGGTGGCCGGCTCAGCGTTTTTCCACGTGGTTTTGGGACCCCCTGTGTTGGGACCGACTGGGACTCCCAGCGTCCCCCGGGAGAGCTGGATTTCACCTGCGCGGAGTTGGGTCCCCAGGTGTGTCCTGGACGCTTCGCAGCGGGCTGAGCCAGGGCAGCGTGGCTGCGCGGCCGGCGCTGGGGTCGGGTCTGCCGCCTAGCTCTGCGGGGGAGCCCTCACTGGGGGCAGGTGCTGGCTGCTGTGGCGTACTTGTTCCCTCTGTGGCCAATGTCAAACTTGGTGCTGGTGTTGGGTGCGGGGTGAGGGGTGTGCAGATGGGCCCTTGCGAGCCAGTCTCGGGCGGCCCCAGCGTGTGTGCCCCCCCACTTCTGTGTCCCAGGACCCGGGCTGAGGTGTAGGCAGAAAGGGTCAGGAGAGGGGGGGCGGGCAGAAGCTCAGGGTTGGGCGGACTGCGGGTCACGCCCAGGGCAGCTCCAGGGGGAGGGAGCCAGGGTCAGGACAAGGGCACTGGGGCTCACGGGACAATGCTGTCCCTGGGGCAGAGAAAGGTGACCTTGCTGAACTTTAGCCCCGGGGCTGCAGGCCAAGGCCTGAGGCCCCCAGTGTGCCCTGCCCCGGGGGCGGGCGTGGCCTGGGATTCCCTTCCCCTGCCCGGAGATGCCTCCCAGCTCACCTAGACACGGACACCTGGCCAGCAGGACCGGAAGCAGGTGCAGGCCCCTCCCCTTCCTGAGGGCCCCCACTCCCTTCTTCATCTCTCCTCCCGTCCCCTGCTCCCGCGCCTCCGTGCCAAGGCCTTGTTTTACCCCTAAAGACAACACATGGGCAGCAGCTGGGCCCGGCGTCCGCTGTGCAAGTCCTCAGCGGCCCACAGCACGGCCGCTGACCAGCGATGATAGGGGCTGCGGGCCCAGGCTTGGGTCCGGGCAACGTGTGTGTTAGCAGTCCACGCACTGATATTAATGCTAGGTGGGTAAGGGGCGGGGCCTGGTCCAGGTGTGGTGCCTGAAGGCGGGGCTCCATGCTGGGGTAGTGGGGTCAGGTGCTAGGTGAGCCTGTGATGGACACGTGGTGGCTTCAGGTGGAGGATGCGTGTGTGCCCCGTGTCCCTCTGCTTCCGGCGTGATCGCCCTCCGCACACTGCCCACGTGGCCAGCCTCCCGCCCACTCCTGCCCTGCGAACCTCCGCACAGGGAGCCGAAATGACCTGTTCCCTGCCAAGAAGGCGTCAGGACAGAGAGCCGCCCGACGCGTGCAGCGCCTCACTTGCTGCTGTCACCCGTGCTGCAGGGGCCCTGGCGGTGTCGGTCCCCAGCTGTCACTGGGCCGGGGGGACGGAGGAGAGGTGTGCTCAGAGCCCACCTGGCTTGCCCTGGGCATGAGGTGTTTTACCTGCCAGTGTTACCGGGGTGTATCACCCGTGTCACCTGCGATGGCCACCAGGTGAGGCCCCTGTGGATGGTGCTGCTGCAGCAGTCGTGTTTCTGGCCGTGTGGCCCGGCCTCTGCCGTTGGAGTTGTGCCTCGAGGCCTCCTTTTTGTGCAGCCTTCCCACTGTTGGTCCAGGACTGCAAGTCAGTCAGAACGCCCGGGGCGGCGCCCAGCCCCGCACCCCACAGTAACTGTTACCCCTCAGGGTGGGGGAGCAGCCTGGCGAGAACTGGGCAGGAGCAGGGGTCAGCCGGGGCTCGGCCCTCTGCCCGACGGCAGCACAGGTGTCTGGGCGAGGCCGTGGGAGGCCCAGTGCTCTTGGCCTCGGAGCAGAGTGGGAGATCTGGCTGCCTGGAGTTGTCCTGCTTTAATGCCCAGCTCAAGGTCGGGGGCAGTGGCCACACCTGGAACACACAGCCCTTCCCCCCCATCCAGACCCCAGCCCTGTGCCCCCGGTCTCCCCTGGCTGCAGCAGAGTCTTTTTTTTTTTTCAATAGATCTATGTATTTATTTGAAAGAGTTACAGAGAGGTCGTCCATCTGCTGGTTCACTCCCCAGGTGGCCACGATGGCAGGAGCTGCGCTGATCCAAAGTCAGGAGCCAGGAGCTTCTTTCTCCCACGTGCGTGCAGGGGCCCAAAGACTTGGGCCATCCTCCACTGCTTTCCCAGGCCATTAGCAGGGAGCTGGATTGGAAGTGGAGCAGCCGGGACTCGAACCAGCGCCCATGTGGTAAAGCCGCTGCAGCAGAGTCCTGTGTGACTGCTGTGCCCTGGTGGAGGCAGCACACGGGGCACCCACTGTCCCCCCTCCCAGGGCCTTCTCCAGGACACAGGACGGCCACAGGGATGTGCGTTTATCACGCGGGGATGACAGCGGAAGCAGTTCCTGGCCTGGGGACAGGACAACACGGAGCAGCGGCGGGCGCAAAGTCACGGTGTCACTTCTCAGCACCACGGCCCTGACGTCCCCACCGATTACGGCACCCGGCGTCTGCTGGCCTGCGGGGAGGGGTTTTGGGGTCAGGGAGTAGGGTTTCAGGAGCGGGGAGAAGTAATCAGAAGCATTGCCTCCTACAGAGACCCCCGTCTGTGGTATCAGCAGTGGGCTCAGGACGAGCGAGCGAGGTAGGGTTACCCCCCCCCCACCTCTGCCACACGCCCTGGGCTTCCTCCCGCTGTGGCCACTCCTCCCCATGGGAAGACTTGAATCCCTCTGCCCAAGCGGCCGGGGACTTGATGCCGAGTGTTTCGGAGGCCTCTCGCTCTGCAGCTGCACCCCCAGGAGGTCCGAGCTCGGGGGCCCCGGCTGAGGCCACACGCGTGCCCGGGCCCCGGTGGCCACTCTGGGCCCTGCGAGTGAAAGTGCTCCCTGCAGAGCCGCGCTGCTTCTCTGTAAGGGGGAGAAGACAAGGCCCCAGCCTCACGCTTGGGTAGGGCCTGTGAACGGGCTCGGGGCCACGGCGAGAAGCCACGGGCCAGGCTGGTGGGGTCAGCACGGGGCCAGCACGGGCGGAGCTGCTGGGAGTGGACGGAGGGGGGGGCTCTTTGCACAGCAGTGCACCGAGGGGTGGACCCCAGAGTGTGGGTCCCCGGAGAGGAGAAAGCTCGCCTTGTGTTCAAGGATGCTGATCAACACCCTTGGATTTTTTTTTTTTATTCCTCACTCGCTTTTAAAGGCTCTCGGCAGGTGCTTGCCCTCAGCAGCCTCGGGGCCTCCCACGCAGGAGGTGGACGTCCCCTGCCCAGCTCCGCCCTCCCGGGGACCCCACCTCCGATCCTCCCTTCAGGCCCGTGGGTGCGGATGCTGGGAGGGCTCCGCCTGGCCAGGGAGCGTCACGCTCCTGCCCCGAAGGCTGTGTGAAGGGGCCGGCGCTGTGGCTCAGTGGGTAAAGCTGTCGCCTGCAGCACCGCCATCCCATGTGGGCGCTGGTTCGAGTCCCGGCTGCTCCACTAATGATCCCGCTCCCTGCTAATGCACCCGGGAAAGCAGCGGAGGACGGCCTAAGTGCCCGGGCTTCTGCACGTGTGTGGGAGACCTGGAGGAAGCGCCTGGCTGATGGCTTTGGCCTGGCTAAAGGACTGTGGTAAGCCTTCCGCCTGTGGTACTGCAGGATCCAGGAGGCCTCAGGCAACCAAGCTGCAGCCCCAGCCCACCCAACGCCCCCTCTCCACCCCTCGTTGTGCTCCTCCCAAAGGCTCTGAGCACCAAACCCCCTCCTCTACCCCGTCCCTACCTGGCCCCCACCCCCTGAGCCAGAGGGTGGCTCAGCTGCTGACGCCATCTGGCTGGGCTGGGTGGGACCCTGTGGCGTGGCGGGGCCCAGTGCAGGGCCCCAGATTGGTTAGTGTGTCCAGTGTGTGGTGGCCACACTGCATGGGGGCAGACCTGCCGGCTCAACAGGCTGCTGAGGGGGGCCTGGGAAGATGGCCTTGACCCTTGACCTCTTGTTCTAGCCTGCAGAGACCCACACACCCCACGCCCACCCACCACTGCCACCGCCACCACCTCCGTGTGTGCCCAGCTGCCCAGGCGTTTGCCTTGAAGGCCTCACCAAAGCTCTGGCCGGAGGGGCAGGCTCACAGAGCCTGGGGCTGGTGGGGCCGGGGAGAGGTGGCCCCATCCTGCCAGCCTCCAGGAGGCCTCTCGGGCAGAAGTGGCTCTCGAGGGTCCAGTGTCCTCTCGTTAACCAGGAAGAGCTCGGGCGCTGGCGGGGCAGGGGTGCAGACCCTGCAGCACCCCCCTCTGCACTCTGCCCCCACCCGGCCCTGGGGGGCTGAGGCCAGGGCGGGCGGCCGGGGTGGGATAACCCCCGTGTCTCCTGGGGGGGAGGGGCTGGCGGCCGAGGAAGGGAGAGCCCAACTTTACTTCTGAGTCGGCCCGACTTGGAGAAGGAAGGGCACCCGATCCAAGTGCCGCCCTGGCTGCCGGAAATTGCACTTGCTCGCGGCGTCCTATCTCGCCGGGCGCAGCTGGCCGTAAGTCACTGGTGATAACGTGCTTTATTATGCCGTCCTGTTTATGAACTGTGCCTGGAAAGAGATGATAGAAATATGCAGCAATATGCAAACGGGTGGGGGAGGGGAGCCACTGCCCGTTGCCAGGGCAACGAGGGGGCTGTTTCGGCATCAGCTTTTGCCGACAGAGAGAACCTTTTTCCCGGCGATGGGTGGGCTCCTCCTCCCCCTTCCTGGAGGAATATTTAGGAAGGGGTTGGCTCAGTTTCTTAATGGAAAATGCTTATATTTTTGCTTTGGCCGCCTTTAAAAGCGAGTGAAGAATAAAAAAAAAAAATCCAAGGGTGTTGATCAGCATCCTTGAACAGAAGGCGAGCTTTCGTTGCGGTGGGAAGAGATGTGTGAATAATTTACTAATCTTCACCGGTGCCGCCCCTCCCCCCGCACACGCCTACGCTGCCGACTTCACTCTGACAAACTCCCCAAGCACAATCCCCCCCCCCCCCCCGACATCTCCAAGCCTCCAGGTGGGCACAAGCAAGCTGAATTCCAATGAGCCGGCCGCGGCAGGATGGCTGTGTTGTCTGGGCACAGACCTCCCTGAGAAACGGCAGTGCCCCGGCCCCTCCCTCTGAGATTCACCCTCGGTGGGCGCTGAGCCGGCTCCACTCCCAGAGGCAGCGGGGTGGGCGCCCGTGCGCTGTGCCCTGCTCCTGCCACCCCCAAGCCGTGCACGCTTTGCCCACGAGGAAGAGCTGAAGGGTTCCAGCCCACTCTCCCCCTGCAGTGGGTGGGGGTCCCTGAGCCCCAGGGGCAGCAGCAGTGTTAGAAAAAGCAGACTGGGGTCCCACTCCTGACTCCCTGAATCAGAAACCGGAGGTGGGCTCAGCCGCTCGTGCCCCTGACCTGTCCTGGCAGCGGCACCTGTGTCCCTGGCTGTGCCTGGGCAGTCACCGCCCGGCCCCACACCTGCGCACAGGTGTTGGCGCCCAATGAATGGCGCTGAGGACCCGGCCTCCACTCTCCACGAAGCCGGGGCTGCCAGCCGCCCGCCTGCTCCCTGCCCGGCTCGCTCCCAGGGCAGTGGGAAAGCGGCAGGTGGGTTTCCCCCGAGATCTGGGGCTGGGGAGAGCCGGCTCCTGGCAGCCCTTCCTCTTCCCTGTCCGGCAGCCCCCTTGGCCGGGAGCCTGCCAGGGGAAGGGGTTACTTCCCTGGGGTGGCCCCACAAGCAGGGACCCCCAGGCACGTGCCGGCTGCCTGGGGAGCTCTGGTGTCCATCTGAGAGCGTGACCTGGGTTGGGGGGTGTCTTGCAGGGCTGGTTGGGTGCTGGAGATTCTGGGGTGTCACAGTGCATCTTGTTGGGGGCAGGGCGGCCCTCAGTGCTCAGCCGGGGTGTTTGGTGTGTGGACAGAAACCCGCTGGGGCGCCCAGGTGCCCCCTCCTGCCCACCCCACCGCCAGAGAGGGCTCCCGAGGACGTCTGTAGGGGGGCTATTTTGGGGGAGGTTTTTTTTTTTTTTTTTTTTAATAGGCAGAGTGGACAGTGAGAGAGAGAGAAAGGTCTTCCTTTGCCGTTGGTTCACCCTCCAATGGCCGCCACGGCCGGTGCGCTGCGGCCGGCGCACCGCGCTGATCCGATGGCAGGAGCCAGGTGCTTCTCCTGGTCTCCCATTGGGTGCAGGGCCCAAGCACTTGGGCCATCCTCCACTGCACTCCCGGGCCACAGCAGAGAGCTGGCCTGGAAGAGGGGCAACCGGGACAGAATCTGGCGCCCCGACCGGGACTAGAACCCGGTGTGCCGGTGCCGCTAGGCGGAGGATTAGCCTAGTGAGCCGCGGCGCCGGCCGGGAGGTTTTCCACGACCAGTCAGAGACAGTGGGGTGGCCTCCAGTGCGAGCCTGCTGCGTGGAGGGACTGCGTGGAGGTCACTGCTCCGACCTGAGAGAGGGGTGTCCAAGGAGCGCTTAGTGGTGGAACCAAGTCGGAAAACACAGAGAAGCACAAAGCAGTGAACACGAGATCCCGGCTCTTGCTGTGTGGATGAGAGGCGGTCTTTCCCGGCCGCTTCTTCCCCGTCTCTCCGTTTATTTGTAAGCTCCAGATCGTCGAGTTTCCGGCTGGTTTCAGCTAACTTCCTAATGTCAGCATTTTCCCCATCTCCTTAAATAGTCTTCAATAGATTTTTTTTTAAGGGGCTGAGTGCTCTCTTACAGCGTGGATGTATCACAGTTAAGCCTTTTTGGGGACTGGATTATTCTCCGCGTCTCTCCCAGCCTGCGGAAGTGACAGCTGGGGATTTTAACACCAGAGCGAGCCCAGCGCTCCCTCCGAGTTCCTTTGTCTCTGACCCCCGGCGTTCCCTTGGAGGCTGGAGGAGGAAAAGCCACTCAGTCGGATCCGGAGTGACGTTGGGGAGGAGACAAAATTTCCTTCCCAGGCTCGGGGCAGCACTCGGCATTTGGCAGGTTGGCACTGAGGTGGGGGGGGACAGGTGCAGGGACCGGCGGAGCTTCCTCCGAATGGCGCTGCAGTGGGGCTGGCAGAGCGGGGAGACAGGGCCAGCAGCAGCCTGGCGGGGCCCCTCGGCCGGCCGGGCCCTGCACGGAGCCTCCTGCTGTCTGTGTGGAGCAGCCCCCTCCCCGCCCGAGGGAGCAGAGGCGGGCCCAGCGCCTTCTGCAGGAGGCTCACACACTGTGCGCGGCCAAGCTCTCTCTAACGGCCCAGTTCTGCCAGAGCTTGGGCTGGGTCACTTGTTTCCGAGGGCCTTAGCAGGTCCGCTCTCTTTTTATAATTTTTATAGGTAAATAAATAAAAAGATTATTTATTTATTTGAAAGAGTTGCACACAGAGAGAAGGGGAGAGAGAGAGAGAGAGAGAGAGGGAGGTCTTCCATCTGCTGGTTCACTCCCCCAGTTGGCCGCATTGGTCAGAGCTGCACTGATCAGGAGCCAGGAGCTTCTTCCAGGTCCCCCACGTGGGTGCAGGGGCCCAAGCACTTGGGCCATCTTCTACTGCTTTCCCAGGCCACAGCGGAGAGCTGGATCAGAAGTGGAGCAGCCGGGACTCAAACTGGCGCCCATATGGGATGCTGGCACTGCAGGCGGCAGCTTCACCCGCTATGCCACAGTGCCGGCCCCCTACAATTTTATTTACTTAGTTTCTTTGAGAAGCAGAGAGAGAGAGGGAGATCCACTGATTCACTCATCAAATATCAAATGCCTGCAACAGCCAGCGCTGGCCAGGCTGCAGCTGGGAGTCAGAACTCCACCAGGCTCTCCCCGCGGGCGGCAGGGCCCAGGCACGCGCGCCACCTCCTGCCGCCTCCTACGGTGTGCACGGGCAGGAGGCTGGAACCGGGAGCGGAGCCGGGACTAGGACCCAGCCCTTTCAGTCTTGCCTGCGGGCATCCCGAGCAGCGTCCTGCCCACTGGGCCCAGGGCCTGTCCTCCAGCAGCACCCACAGACCACTGGTGTGGAGGCGCGAGCCACACACGGGGCACTCACCCGGCCTCTTAGAGACCGCTCTGTCAGGGCCACGGCGGGTGAAGTCCCCGCCTGTGACGCCGGCATCCCGAATGGGCACTGGCTTGTTTCCCGGTTGCTCCAGTTCCAACCCAGCTCCCTGCTAATGTGCCTGGGAAAGCAGTAGAAGATGGTCCAAGTGCTTGGACCCCTGCACTCACGTGGGAGACCCGGAAGAAGCTCCTGGCTCCTGGCTTTGGCCTGGCCCAGCCCAGCCGATCCTGCCATCTGGGTGCTGGGCGCGTCCCCAGGCTCCCTTCACCAGTGGCCGTCCTGCCTTCAGGGATGGTCTGCCTCCTGGACCCCCTTCCCACTGCCTGATGACCAGGTGGGCCCCTGCCAGGAACCCTGGGCCCGTGTGGAGGCTGTGGCTTCTGCACAAGGCTGCCCCTCCCTGCTCGCCCAGGGAGGAGCTAGAGAGGAAGAGGAAGAGCTGTTCCGCCTCCCCTCCCCCACCTGCCCAGCCTCAGACCTCAGATGTCTGGGGGCTCTGGGGGATGGCGGCTGCAGAGGGTCCTCCTCTGGGCGTGTCTGTTCCCCGGCTGGTGTGGAGACCACGCCCCCTCAGCCTTGGTCCCCTTGGGTGTCTCCTCACTGATGGATTCAGTCTTTTTTTATTTTAATATTTATTTTAATTATTTGAAAGGCAGAGTTACAGAAAGAGGGAGAGACAGAGAGGTCTTCTATCCGCTAGTTCAGTCTCCGAATGACTGCAACGGCCAGGGCTGGGCCACACCGGAGCCAGGAGCTTCCTCTGGGTCCCCCACAGGGGTGCAGGCGCCCAGGCACTTGGCCCATCTTCCACTGCTTTCCAGGTGCATTGTCCCGGAGCTGGGTCGGAAGTGGAGCAGCTGGGGCTTGAACCGGTGACCATATGGGAAGTCAGTGCTGCAGACGGCGGCTTTACCCGCTACGCCACAGCGCCAGCCGTACTCTTTTTTGTGGTAGCTGCTACGCCACAGCGCCGGGCCCTGCATCCAGGATTTGAGCTTTAGGAAAACTCAGTCTCTTCCAGAAGACAAGCAAGAGCCCCTGTGAGCTGCGAATGGGCCCGGCGGGGGCGGGGGCTGGGCTCAGCCGCGGGCAGGGGCTGCTGCCTCCGAGCCCACTGGCCGTGATGATGGGTGGGGAGTTGATTTGTTCTGGAGGGCTGGTTGTGTCCATGTCTCCTCCCGGGGAGGACTCCCTTTGCCGGAGAAAAGGGACCACGGGATTGAGCCGGGGTGGGGGGCGGGGGCAGAGGATGCAGCTGAATCCCCCGGATCTCTGAGGCCATCATTGGCAGGGCTGATGTTACTGGTTGCAATATTTATTTTTTTGACAGGCAGAGTGGACAGTGAGAGAGAGAGACAGAGAGAAAGGTCTTCCCTTGCCGTTGGTTCACCCTCCAATGGCCGCTGCGGCCGGCGCGCTACAGCTGGCACACCACACCGATCCGAAGGCAGGAGCCAGGTGCTTCTCCTGGTCTCCCATGGGGTGCAGGGTCCAAGCACTAGGGCCATCCTCCACTGCACTCCCGGGCCACAGCAGAGAGCTGACCTGGAAGAGGGGCAACCGGGACAGAATCCGGTGCCCCGACCGGGACTAGAACCTGGTGTGCCGGCGCCGCAAGGCGGAGGATTAGCTTAGTGAGCCGCGGCGCCGGCTTGGTTGCAATTTTGCTGGAAGTTGTAATCTTTAATTAGCTCTTGACAAACCAAAATAACCTTCACCTAGGGAGGAGAATGCCGAGGGGAGTTGAGTGGAGGGCGACTTCCAGGCCCTGGGGCTTGCTGCCTTGTCCCACGCTCACCACGGTGTGCCCACGGCAGTGGGTGTGTTCTGTTCCCTGCAGGCAGCTGGGAGCGTGTCTGCTGTGTCAGCAGTCTTTTCATTCTGTAATACATTGTGGACAGCTCCCTTTAGACAGAGATCTGCTTATGTTTTAGATCTTATTTATTTATACTTGAAAGGGGGGGGGAGGGAGGGAGGGAGGGAGAGAGAGAGAGAGAGAGAGAGAGAGAGAGAGAGAGAGTGTCTTCCATCTGCTGGTTCACCTCTCAAGTGCCTGCATGGCCAGGGTTGGACTGGGAACTGCACCCGGGTCTCCCACGCAGGTGGCAGGGACCCGGGCACTTGAGCCGTCACTGCTGTCTCCCAGGGTGCACCTCGGCAGGAAGCGGGAGTGAGACCCTGATGTGGGCGGCGGGCACCCCGAGTCGTGGCCGCTGTGCTGAGTGCAGAGCCCCTGCCTGTGTTTTCTGAAGGGGTCAGCGTTGCAGGCCTGGGTCAGACCCTGATTTGTGTAATTAGGGCTTTTGGAAGTGGCGGTGCCGGGCACGCGCCTGTGTGTGCACCTCTGGGCGTTTGTGCCTCCTGGAGAATCTCACACGGGGACTCAAGGGGAGACAGTTAAGCTCTGACCAAGCGTGGGTCAGGCAGGGTCGCTTTAAATCGCAAGAGCAAAAACGCTCAGGATTACCAAGGGTCTTGGGGAGCCTGCCCTTTCATCTCCATCCCAAGGTCTTTTTAAAGATTCATTTTATTTATCTGAAATGCAGAGTTAGAGGGAGAAACAGCGAGAGAGGCCTTCTGTCCACTGGTTCACTCCTCAAAGGGCTGTGATGGGGGAACAGGCTGAAACCAGGAGCCAGGAGCTTCCTCTGGGTCTCCCACGTGGGTGCAGGGGCCCAAGGACTTGGGTGTCTTCCACTTTTCGCAGGCCACAACAGGGAGCTGGATCGGAAGTGGAGCAGCCGGACTCAAACCGACGCCCATACGGGACGCTGGCGTTGCAGGCTGTGGCTTGACCCACTGGGCCACACGCCAGCCCCGCACCTGACTTCTGAAATCCCTTTTGGGTGGAGGAGGAGGGCAGCCAAGGAACAGGGGCAGCCCGGTGAGGGCAGGGCGAGGTCAGCGCTGGACCTGGACAAACGTGAGTGCCCGGATGGGCAGGCAAGGTGGGGGCAGGAGCAGCAGCGGCCGGAGCGCGTGTGTCAGGGCTGTGCTAATGCCAGTCCCTCATCTCCGCGAGCTGCACCGTCGGCTGAATTTCGTGGTCTACGCCTTTGGTTTAGATTTTAACGATTTTCCCAGCCATGCAGAGAGAGTACCCCGCGTTCCTGAGCCTTGCTGGGAACAAGGCCCACCTGGCCTGTCTGGAGGCCTGCTTGTCCGGCCAGCAGCAGGTGGCGCCTGTTGGGATCCAGGGCGAGGCTGACGGAGATGCAGCCAAACACCTGTGACCCACAGGACAGTCCCCCGGCAAAGGGCCACTGAGACGCCGACAGCGGTGCCAAGACCGGCGCCTGCCACACACCCTTCCTCTGTGGCCGGGCTTGTCTGTGCACACACACGTGGGGCTGCTTTCCTCCATGAACATGAGTGACAGTCCATGTGTGTGTGCACATGTGTACATGTGTGCATGCATGAGCGAGTGTATCTGTATGCAGGTGCACGCGTGCATATTGCACACACATGTACATATGCACACGTGCGCAAACACAGGGATATACACATGTGCACACACGCAGGGATATACACATATGTACACATGCACACAGGGATATACACATGTGCACACACACAGGGATATACGCATGTGCACACACACAGGGATATACACATGTGCACACATGCACAGATGTGTGCATGCATATGTGACTTGTGCATACGTGTGTGGGGTGTGTAAATATGCACGTACGCATGTATGTGTGCATACATGAATGCATGTGTGTATGTTTGTGCATTTGTGCATTTGTGTATTTATATGCATGCATGTGTTTACAGGTAAGTGTGTCTGCGTGTATGCGTGTATATGCATATGGAGTTCCTGTATGTGCACATGTGATGCATGTGCAATGCATACAAGTGTGTGCATGTGTAAACAGGTACACACATACAGGCGTGTGCACACATGTGTACACATGTACACAGGGAATACATGTGTGTGCATTGTGCACATGTGTGTATATATGCCACACTCTTTCTCTCCTTCAGTATATGCACGTGTATTTGTGTATGTGTACACATGTGTGTGTGTACACATGTGTGCATGTGTGTGTGTCTGTCATTTGCTGAGGACCAGCAGCGTGGGATGTTCCTGCAGCCTCGCGACGCCGGCTCGCGTTGTTTCGGATGGCGGCCCTATCGGGTGTGAGTGCGTCCTCGTCGATGACGGGCGGTGCCGAGCGCCTCTCCGTGCTCGTCGGCCGTTCGTGCTTCGCCCACTTTTACGCCGGGTTGTTCGGGTTTTCCGTTCGCTTTGCTGTCGGGTTTAGGAGCCCCTGAGCACGACGGAGTGAACCCCTGCCCGCTCCGTGGTTTGGAAATATTTCCCCGCCTCGTTCTGCCCGCAGCTTCCTTTGCTGTGACCACGCTGGCCCCGACTTTACCCCACACCCCTTCTGCTCTCCGTCCCACTCCATTCCACCCACACCTGATGGAGTGGCCCTGGGCTCTGCGGGCGCTGCCACAGGCAGCAGGGGCAGCAGGGGCAGCAGGGGCAGTTGCCCCTGGCGGGGTGAGGTCTCTGTGGTACCCGACATGGCAGAGGAAGGAAGGCTCCTTACAGCACCTGGAGCGCAGGTGCACCTGGTGCAGCCTCCGGCGCCTGTGTGTGGCGCGGTGGGTCAGGCTGCGACTGGTGATGCCGGCAGGGCTCCAGTCCCAGTCCTGCTGCTCTGCTTCCGGTCCGGCTCCCTGCTGATGCGCCTGCGAAGGCAGCAGGTGATGCCTGGTCCCTGCACCCCCAGGGGAGCCCAGATGGAGCTCCTGCCTGCCAGCTTAGCCTGGCCCAGCGTTGACCACTGCTGCCATCTGGGGAGTGAACAGCAAGTGGAAGGTCTCTCTGCATTTCAAATAAACAAATAAATAAAATACCAGATACAAAAGTGCGGAATCTGACTCGGGGGTGGGCCTGCCCGAGACCCTGCATTTCCAGGTGAGGCTGACGGCCCTGGTCCTGAGCGGGCACGGTGAGCCAGGTCCTGCAGGTTCTGCCCGCAGCAGGAGCTGCTTGGACCCAGGGAGGGGAGGGCAGAGGTGGTGCTGGTGGGGGCGGGGCCGGGGTGCTCAGTCCCCACCCCGTGCCACGGTGTCCACCCTCTCTGGACGGTGTCCACCTGTGTTCCTAGAAGCAGATGCGACATGTGTCAGTCGACCCAGAAGGTGAACCCTGCAGAGGAGCCCGGGGGAGGGCGGGGGCAGGGAGCGGAGCGCTGTCTCTGATGGTGCCTGGGACCCGCGAGGTGCAGCCGGGCCTGGGCCACCCAGGGGCCAAGGAGGGGGTGAGCAGCCGGACCTGTTGTCCTTTTGCGAGCAGCAGACGACCTGGGGGTCCTAATTACCTCCTCACGTGTTACTCGCGCGCGGCTAAGGAGCAGCGCCCTTCTGCCTGGCTCTGGATGCATCCCTGATATTAAACACAATGAGAGTTTTTTGAATTCAATTAAGCATTTGCCTACTGTGACTCTTTATTCATTGCAAATTGTCTCAGTAAATAATCTTCATCAAAAGTCAGAACCAATCCCCATTAGTAGTTTAGATTAATTAATGGGTCCCCCCGGAGGCACCCAAATGAATTCGATTTGAACGTCAACAACTTGGCGCGGGTGTTTCCCAGGTTGGCGTTAAGACAATATTAAACCTGCAGTAAGTCACATTAAAATGTTAATTCAGAGAAGATCTCCATTTAGGGCATTTAATTAAATCCTTAAATAAACTGCGCGGGCTCAGTACCAGATGGTTCGGCGTCTCCACCTCGGCCGAGAGCTCTGGAATCATTGTGGGACGCACTATCGGAGGCGCGCACAGATAACCAGGATATATGGAGTAATAAAGCTAACCTCGTTTCCGGGGGAGACGCAGGGTGTGTACACAGCCCAGGCTCCACTGTAACTTAATTACATTAACCCCGGAGTGTGCGTGCTCCGGGACGGGCAGCCAGAGCCGAAGGAGCCGTTCTCCTCTCCTGAGATGCTTCTTGATGGCCCGGTATTAATTTGTAGCCAAATACTTACTCATGAGGAAAACCGGAGTTAATGTAACCACAGATGAAGGAAGGAGGCCTTCGTATTCTGGGGGGATTATGCGACCCGGGAAGATGCACTCGGCAAATGTCATCGGCCGGGGTGGGGGCGGGATTCAGAGTGGTGGGAGAGAAGAAATGAAGATGCCGGGAGGGGCGTCCCTCCCGCCCCTCCCCCTCCCCTGAGCTGTGGATACATCAAGGTCCCCATCTAGGAAACTCAGTCCTAGGCATCGAAGGTTCTCACAAGGCCAGCGGAGGGTGCCCACAGGGTCATCTCAGACACTGGCCCCCGTGTCCCCTGCGGCCAGTGGGGTCCCCTCCGCCTGCCCCCTGTGGCTCAGCCTGGCTGTCTCCCTGTGCCCAGGGCAGTGGCTGTCCCCAAGGAGGTCTGAGATGAGCCACTCTTCCCAGCCCCGTACCCTGGGCGCCACAGTCGTCTTTGTCCCCATTTGCCATCCAGAGTGGCCGAGCCGGTTCGAATCCCGGCTGCTCCACTTCTGTTCCGGCTCCCTGTTAATGCTCCTGGGAAAGCAGTGGAAGGTGGCCCAAGTGCTTGTGCCCTCCGCACCCATATGGGAGACCCGGATGAAGCTCCTGGCTTCCACCCAGCCCCAAGCCTGGCCACTGCGGCCATCTGGGGAGTGAACCTGGGGTGGTTCACTCTCCCTCTCTGTAACTCTGACATTCAAAATAAATAAAATAAATTAAAAAACAGAGGTTGAGCTCTTGTATCCCAGTGTTATCACTGGAGCAGACAGTCCTAATTATTCAAATTAGGAGGTCCCAGGGAGAGCAGTGTTTAAAGAACCGAGCAGGTAGGGGTTATCATGGGTTTTCTGTAGCCTCATTTCCAAGGTCCCTGTCAGAGGACCAGAGACTCCAGAGCAGAGAGAAAGCAGGGGGATGAGCGCAGCTGTCCTGTGGGACAGAGGAAGTGCCGCTGGCGGGGCGGTGTGTGGCGCCGCCCAGGTCCCGCGTCCACGGCCTCCATGTGCCTCGCTGGCTCCGCTGCTCTCTGGGGCTCACAGCTGCTCCTCACGCCTCCCGCCTCGGGCGCCCGCGTGCTGTGGAGCGGGAGCAGTGCCCCATGACTTGCTGGCCGACAGCGCGAGGCTGATGCAGGTGCCCCACGCTCCCTCCTGCTGCTCACCTGCCCGGGCACAGGAAGAGAGGCCGACTGTGCTGCGTCCACGGGGGCGGGGGTGCCCACTCCACTGTTTTCTAAAGATTTACTTATTTATTTAAAAAAGTCAGAGTTACAGAGAGGAAGAGACAGAGAGACAGAGAGAGAGGTCTTCCATCCACCGGTTCACTCCCCAGATGGCTGCAACGGCTGGAGCTGGGCCAATCCGAAGCCAGGAGCCAGCAGCCAGCAGCCAGGAGCTTCTTCAGGTCTCCCATGCAGGTGCAGGGGCCCAAGGACTTGGGCCATCCTCCACTGCTTTCCCAGGCCACAGCAGAGAGCTGGATGGGAAGTGGAGCCGCCGGGATTTGAACCGGTACCAATCAGATGCTTCCCCTGGGACTCAGCGGCAGCCCTGGGCATTCACTCTGGCTGCCCGACAAGCCCGCTATCTCAGCTGTGACAAGAGATGGTGAGGGTGATGGTATTTGGGTCTTTTTTCTTTTCCAGAAAAGCAGACACGGTGTGAGGCTCTCCCTGCCGCCTCCTTCGCATGTCCTGGAGTCCGGAGGGAACGGCCTTGTCCCCCCAGGACAGGCACAGAGATCTGAGCCCCCAGACCAAGGCAGTCCGTGGCAGCTGTCAATCAACAAGGGTTAAAGCAGCACCGTGGGGCCGGCGCTGTGGTGCAGAAGGTTAAGCTACCACCTGCAGCACTGGCTCAAGTCCCGGCTGCTCCACTTCCGATCCAGCTCCCTGCTAGTGCGCCTGGGAAAGCAGCAGGGGATGGCTCAAGTATGTGTACCCCTGCCATCCACATGGGCGACCCCGATGGAGCTCCTGGCTGTTACGGCCATCTGGGGAGAGAGAGGAGCACCTGTGGGCGCCTCCTGGCGATGCAGCAAGCAGGCGACCTGGCCGCTGCCCCGGCACCCCTGCCTCGGCGTCCGCTGCCTGTATTTGGAGCTCCACTGACCACAGGCCGCCATTGTACAGTAACTGCCCGTGACGTCACGGAGCCCTTATACTCGGGAGGTGGCCAGGCTCTGGCTGCCCAGTGACGCTGTGCAGAGGCAGAGCTGGGGGGCAGGGGAGGGCCACAGACTCAGCACACTGGGCGACGGCTGCTACCAGGCAGGAGTGTCCTCCCCCAGGGCCGGGAAGCCGGAGGAGGTGGCACCCAGCGCGGGGACCGGGACGAGGCCCAGTGGGGCCGTGAGCTCACTGCCATGGCCAGTCCTCCCGGCTGTCTCTGTTGGCCCAGCTCGCGGGGAGACTTATCCGGGCTTCCTAGATTTTGCTCCAAGGAAGCTGCTACCCGGGACCCACGTAGACACCCAGAGAGGGACGCGAGGGGCCCTGAGTGGCCAGGGTGGGGTCTGCAGCTTGGAGCATCCCAGCCCCCCTTCTCTGTTCACTCCTCGCGGCTTCATTAAAACTTGAAAACAGAACACTTCCTTTACAAGAAGAAAAATGTGGGGTGGTTTTTAAGGCGTTTGGCCGGGGTTCTGGGCAGCAGGCGGGCTGTGCAGAGAGCCTGGGAGGGGCCTGCCTCGAGGGAGGCCCCTGCAGGTCTGAGGAATGCCACCAGGTCTGTCGCCCAGCACCGGGCTCCGGGCTCCTTCCTGCTGCTGCTCCGGCTCAGTGAGCTGTGCGTCCCCCTCCTTCGATGGAAGTTTCCGGGCCTCCAGGCCAGGGTGGGACCCTGGTGGGTGCTCCCAGGGTCTCAGGCTCTGACAGAAGTCTGACGCCACCAGCCTAGTGCCCAGGGGCAAACTGCTGGAGCACTCACAGGTGTCAGGGCCCCAGAGGCTGGTCCACAGCGGCCAGAAAGGCCAGCCTCCCGGGTCAGAGGCTGCTGTGACCTTGGCCTTGAAAGTCAGACTCGTGTTGTTGAAACCAAAGAAACACTGACCAGCGGGTCGCCGCCCTGGGGCTGCTGCCTGGGCCCTGGAAAGCGAAGGTTGCAGGAGGTCTCGGCCGGCACCGGCCGCTGCTCTCTGACCGATGGTGTCCTTGGCCTGGCTCGGTCCTGGGGGAGAGAAGAACCTTCCAGAACTTTTGAATTAGACCGAGCCTTGTGCCTGGCCCCAGCTCCGTCCGATCCTTACAGAGGGGTTAGGGGAGGTGACACAGGGGAGCTGCCAGCACCTCCCAGGGGCCTGTGGTCTCGGGAGCCTCTGGCTGCATAGACCAAAGCCTTGAACTCAGACAACGGAAGGGAAAACGCGTCACCCCAGTAGTGTCAGGGACGGTCGGACCCTGGCGCTCAGAGCGTGGTCACAGTCAGGCCTCTCCCTCTCCCTCTCCCTCTTCTCCCTCTCCCTCTTCTCCCTCTCCCTCTCCCTCTCCCTCTCCCTCTCCCTCTCCCTCTCCCTCTCCCTCTCCCTCCCCTTCTGTGTTCACTGCATTCCCAAGTGGGGTCTTTTCCCGTGGCAAACAGGCGGCTCCCTACCTTCCTCTTAGCAACTTGGAGACCACCTGGGAGCCGGCTGCACTGACCGCAGGACACGCCCTGTCCAGCTCGGCGGCCGGGCTGTGTGTGGGTCCTGGTGCCGCTGCGTGTGTCCAGGCCCCACCTGTCCTGGGCCGGGCTTTCTCCAGAGTCCAGGGCAGGGGGAGCTGGGGGGTGCCCAGCCCGTCTGTGCCAGGGCGGGACAAGCCAGAGGCAGATGGGTGCTGTGGGTTCCCCAGAGGGCTCCTGGCGGGACCCCGAGAGCAGCCCTCACTGGCTTCACCCCCGCCCCTGTCTCACTGCCCTGCCGCTTGGTCATCGCCTCCCACGGAAGCTGCCTGCACCCAGGACCTCATCAGAGACTCTGTTTTCTGAGGGACCCCAAACAAAGGCAGAGAGGCCGCCCCCGCCCCCACCAGGCGCCTCTGTGGGGGGGGGGGCAGGGAATTCCTGCTGCAAGAAGGCCAGGGCCTGCAAAGCTGGCTTCCTCTCTCGTTCTTCCTGTGGGTGTCGGGCGATCTTGCTCTGGCCTCTGCATGCGAGCCCTGGGCCCGCTGACCCCCCCCCCCCGGGTGCTGCCCTCACCCTGCCTGCAGCCCTGCACACAGGAGGCAGCCGGCCTGCAGATGGAAGCGCAGATGGAAGCTCCACCCCTCGGCCAGCAGGGGTGAGGAAGGGCGTGCCTGCGGAGCCTTGGGCCCTTTGGGGGGGGGCAAGCTCAGGGGGTTTAGGGGGCAAAGGTGAGGCTCAGCAGGGTGGGGGCAGTCGGCAGGGATGTGGCCGGGGGGAGGGGGTGGAGGCCCAGAGAGGTGCACCTGTCCTCCTCGTCTTAGGTCTTCCTACTGCTGCAACAAAGGACCACACATGGCGCATCGCCTCAGTGCAGGAGCCGGGAGTTCGAGAGGAGACGTGGGGTCGGCGGGACCGCACCCTCCCAAGGCTCTAACTCAGCCACCCCCACACAGGTCCTTGTCCTATGCAAGGTCACACCACCAGTCCTGGGGTCCAGGGTGTGGACACGCATGGGGACACTTTTCCCTCTTCGTAAGTATAGTTCCCAGAACTTCCTGTAGCGTTGCAGCCAAATTTCCAGTCCATCTTTCCCCGCATTGTCCTTCGAATCTTGTTCTTAAAGGGATCTCAGACTTTCTGGAGCTTTCCAGCAGAATCTAAAGTGTAATGGAGGGGAAGGGCCCAGGTGGAAGCCATGAATCGCCCCAAGGGGGCCCACGCAGGCTCAGGGGGCGTTGGCTGAGCCCCCTCCTGCTCACAGTGGAAGAACCATCAGCCCCTGTACAGAGGTGGGGACTGAGGCCTGGAGCGTAAGGGCAGGGGTGGAGGCCACGCCCCCTGCCCCTTGCCCTCTGCCCTCCGCCCCCGCGCAGCCCATGCGGCACCTGCCCTGCTGGTCTGAAGTTGCTCTCTGATCTGGGCTGGCTGAGGCTGCCCGGCTCTCGGCTGACACTGGGCGTTCCACGCAGCACCTGGCCGCGGTCCAGCGCCCTCCCACTGTGTTTTCCAAAGTCAGGCTGGCTGCTGTTCCAGGAGGCCCCCAGGAGGCCTGGCCAGTCCTGGGGCCAGGACACAAGGCCGGCCTCGTGCTCCAGGCGGGAAGGGGGCGGGGGTGGAGGCAGCCGAGCCCTGCCCAGGGTCTGACCCTTAAGACAAAACAGGCGCTGCTCTTTGTCCAGGAGTCACGACAAAGTACTTTTCCCTAGAATATCTGTGCTGGTAACAGCATAAAATCAGCCCAGCTGTCATCAGTTCGTTTCAAATGCTCCCGGCACAGGTGATGGATGTGGTGGGACCCGAACTCAGCTCTCTGGAGCCTGGACGCTGGCTTTCCGTGCAGGCCAGGGTCTGGGGGGCTCAGAGGGGCATCCGGGGACCCCGTGTTGACACAGATGTGCCTGTGCTGTGCCGAGTGCAGGCCACAGGTTTGATCCAGTCTCTCACGCACCCTCTTCGTGGTTCAGGGGTGGTTCCTTGGGGCCCTGCGGTGGGGGAGGCCGCCAGCCTCGGGGACTAACTTGGAGCGAGGATGATTATTTCGGGTTTACGTCCTTTCTCCCCAGGAACCAGCTGAGGGCTTCTGGGCCATGGCCGGGAACAAGCAACCCCCGCCCCCCAACCCCGTGCGCGGGCAGGGAGCTTGCTGAAGGTGGGACTCACTCTTAGGTAGGGACGGGGGACCGGGGCTGCCAGCCCTGTGGGTTCCCGATTTCTGCAGCCTCCGGGCCTGTGGCCAGCCCCTGACTGTGGTCTCGGGAGCGAGCAGGGGTACCCATGTCCCCAGGGGCCACATCTGGAAGGCATCAGCCGAGAACAGTGCGGCAGGAACCGACCGTCCCCATGTCCCTGCAGAGGAGAGCCCTCCTGTCCAGCCTCGGCTCCTCCGCCCGGAACTAATTCAAGCCCATTTCCCCCAAGCAGCCGGGGACCAGCCCACAGCGGGGAGCAGGGCAAAGTAGTGACAGGCGGGGATGCCCGGGGCGGGGATCTCCAGCCCCACTAGATGCGATCAGCGGGCTCACCCAGCCGAGGGAGACGCGTGCTCGCCAGCACCAGGTGAGCCGAGAGCCTCGTGCTGGGGCCAATGGGCCGTGCTGGTGGCAGTTGGGCTAGAGAGAGGCTGAGACGGCGGGGGCCAGGTGGCGCTGGCTCCCAGGACCAGTGACGCAAGGACCGGCACACTGGCTTTGTCTCCTTGTGCGGGAGGGTGAGAGCTGGTGGTGCAGACAGAGCTCCTGCGGGCGGGGCGGGGGGGGGGGGAGGCAAGAGAGTGACAGGACGGACGGGGCGGCTGGGGTGAGGCAGAGGCTGGCCAGGCTGCAGAGGGGAGCCCCTCACCCCGTCCTCCTCCATCTGCGTCTTGGCCTTAGACATCTCCATTCTCCTTCCTGAACGGGTCCCGGCCTCCCAGCTCCTGTCCTCTGGCCTCACTCATTCTGGAAAGATCTACCGAGTGCCTCTGACAGTGCCACGCCAACGTGGCCTCCCATGCCCTGTTAGACCGGGCACAGAGCCTGACGCCCCAGCGTGGCACTTGGGGGTGGCCACTTCCGGCTGTTCAGGGAGAGCCAGGGTCTAGGCCAGGCCCCCAGGTGCACCCTGAGTGCAGAGTGCAAGACAGCTACCCCCAGACCCCCCAGGTGGGACACCTGCACGGGCATACATGCGACTCGATGTCTCCCCCTGGGGGCCGGAGGCATGAATGTCTGGGGATGTGGCTTGGGTTCATGCTACAGAGTAGCAAGTGGTGTTCAAGGGGAAGAGAAAGTAAGTTAGGAACGGAGAGCAGAAAGGAGCTACAGCGCTGTTGTACAGGACGGGAGGACACAGCCTTGGTCCCTGGCTGGCGGCTTGGCCTGCATTTCCCGGTGACAGCACCGCGGGTGGCTTGGCCGGGCTCTAGGGAGGCCCAGCGGGATGGCTTGCAGCAGTGGAGGGGGGGTGGTTCACGTTCCTGCTGCTGGTAGCTCGGCCACATCCCGCCGCACATGGAGGACCCGGGCCACACCCTTCGGCCCCTGTTAGGTCGTTAGCTCTTAGCAGCATCCAGAGGAGCTCCAGGTGCCCCCTTTTGGAGCCCAGCATCCAGACCTGCCCTTTGCCCCTGCACGGCCTCAGCGGAGTTTCCGGCTCTGGCCTCTGCTCCCTCGGCTGTTTGTGATTCGAGCCCGGGGCCGGCGAGCACCAGCACCCAGCAGGTGACAATTGTGACTCTCACGGGAGAGTGTGGCTCCTGGGAACCCGCATATGAGAAGCCCTGGGCCTGTCGTGGCTGCAGGAGAGGATGCCCACTCCGCGGCCGCCATCGAGGTCCCTGACGTCACAGGCCCTGGGGGCCCCGGCGCCCCGGCCCTTGGGTTGTGGGGCATTGCCCACCTGCAGAGCGATGCCCCCAAGGCGGGGTCTCCCTGACGCACAGGCGGCCCTCACTTCTGGCCGCCTGTCCCGCCTTTGACTAATGGCTGACCCGGCATCTTTGAGCGCGTGACCTTCTTACAGCTGGTAATTCAAATCTCTCTCGGTGTCAGAAACAGTAAGCGGCAGCGGGAGATGAACAAGCAGAGTTTAAGTCGAGTGCAGATTAATGGGGTTTTAATATTCCTAATTTAATCACTCCTTTCTGCGGCTCCGTGGGCAACATGGTGTAGCAGCTAATTATTTTTTTTTTAGCCATGATGGGATCTTTCCTAATCAATTTTATATTTAACATGAGTGAAGGGAGGGAGGTGATTAATGAGAGAATAAATCTCACCAAACAGGCACAAGCAAGCGATCGGTTAAATATATGGTGGGGTGGTGTTTTTTTTTTCCCTTCCTCTACAGCAAGTTCTTCAGAATGCAATGGACACATGCTAAGTCTCGTTCTGAAAAAGGAAATAAACTGAAGGTTTTTTTTTTTTAAAAAAGATTTATTTATTTATTTGAAGGCAGAATTACAGAGAGGCAGAGGCAGAGAGAGAGAGAGAGAGAGAGAGGTCTTCCATCCTCTGGTTCACTCCCCAATTGGCCACAACGGCTGGAGCTGCACCGATCTGAAGCCAGGAGCCAGGAGCTTCATCCAGGTCTCCCACGCGGGTGCAGGGGCCCAAGGACTTGGGCCATCTTCTGCTGCTTTCCCAGGCTATAGCAGAGAGCTGGCTTGGAAGAGGAGCAGCTGGGACTCGAACCAGTGCCCATAAGGATGCTGGCACTGCAAATGGTGGCTTTACCCACTACGCCACAGCGCCAGCCCCAAGTTGAAGTTTTAAAGAAAGTTGAAAAGTGACAAGCACACCTGTCTGCCACAGGAAGCAGTCTGTGCTAATAAACAGAACAGCCTCGCACAGCCGCCGCTGGGTACAGGTGAATGGCCTTGTGTAGCCATTGCTGGGCACAGGTGAGCGCCCTGGCGCCCCGTAGCTGCCGCGCTGAGTGTGAGTTTCCTGGCGCTGCGTAGTGGCCACATTGTACGTGAGTTAGCGAGGCTGTACAGTAGCTACAATGTATCCGCAGTAGCTGTGGTTCATAAGGAGCACAGGGCAAGAGGTGAAACACACTGGTATTCAGACACTGGCGCTGCCCTTTACCACGGCACTTTGGGCCTCAGTTCTCTCATCTTTTAAATGGGTGCGATGGTCCCCTGGAAACATTGTGAGCACTTAGTGTGTGCATGTCCACAGCACGGTGCCCGTCATGTGTGTGCCCCCACATCTAACTGTAACTCCCACAACAGGATGGCATCTTACCTAGACTGGGGTTCCCAGGAGCAGGCCTCGAGCCCAGGAGCCACAATGGAAAGTGTGTCCTATGCACACTGGGGCTCCTTGGAGCCGCGTGCTATAGGGGCTGTCAGGGGGAGCAGGGGCATGGAGGCCACACGGGGCATGCTCTCAGGCCGAGCCCCCGGGGTGGCCAGCTCAGCCACAGGGGAGTTTCAGAGGCCATGGTGGTCTCACCACAGAGTTCCAGTCTGCAGCCCGGGAGCTGTGAGTGCAGAACCCACTGCCAGGCCTGGGGTGGTGGGGACTGAATTCCCAGGCACTTCCGGCCCTGCCAGGCTGCCCCAGCAGGCTGAGGACAGCCTCCGAGCCAGACCCAGCTCTTGTCCGTGGAGTCTACACCCAAACTGGGAGGGGACTCCAGGGGATATGGGCGGAGGTGGACGCCCCACCCAGGAGGTCGGCCAGCTGCTGCGGCCACACGGGGGGCTGGCCAGGTAAGGAGACCCCTGAGTCCCGGGGTGAGCTCTGAGCACCTGCGCTCCACAGAGGGCAGCCGCAGGGCCCCGGGGCCCAAGGGGCCTCAGGTGAGCGTTTCCCATGGCAGGCAGAGGTGGACATTTTGGCTGTTGCCCCAGCCAGCCGAGCGTCACTTGCGAATGCTCGAACCAAGGCCGGCGTGGTTCCAGGCGTGAGGCACGAGGGTAAAAGGCGAGTTTTAAAATCTCCCTGCTCTGCACCTGCAGTGCTGGCGGGGGGAGACGGCCCGGCGGCGACAAGGCACAGCCGCCGTCCTGCGGCAAAATAGAGCAGGAGGGGAGCAGAGAGGGCCCCGGCGGGGGCAGGAGGGCCGGCGGGGAGCGTCCGGCTTCACCTGAGGGAGACGAGGTGTCTGCCGCGGGAGGTGTGGCAGAGGTCGGGCACCGGGCTCAGCAGGTGCAGAGGGGGGACAGCAGCGGGGCAGAGCTGAGCCCAGGCGAGGGCAGCAGCTTCCTGGGATGGGTGGGAGGGTGGGGGGCTCCTGGGGGGAGGGGCACAGCCTGACTGGCGAGTTAAAGTGCTGGCCATTGGAGATCCACTCCAGGGCTGAGGCACAGGGAGACAGGAGGGAGGCTCCCGTGGCCCGGGAGGTGGGGGTGCGGAGGGAGTGGGGAGCAGGACTGGGCAGGGGGCTCAGGGGTTTTGGCATGTCTGCTGGTGGGGCAGGGGAGGAAGAGGAGGAGGGGGAGGGGGAGGGGGAGGAGGGGGAAGAGGAGGAGGAGGGGGAAGAGAAGGGGGGAGGAGGAGGGGGAGGAGGGGGAGGGGTCCACTCTCTGACAGCAGCATCATATCCAGGAGGGGTGTGAGGAAGGCAGGTGCATAACGCTGGGGGGTGGCGTTGTTAGCGGAGGTGAGTTCTTGTCTGCACAAAGGACAGGATTCAGACGTGAGGCAGAGAGCAGCGGCCAGCGAGGTGGCAAGGTGTAGGGGGCGGGGCCTCTGTCGGAACTGGGTTGGGAGGGAAGGACGTCTCTCCAGACAGACTCTGAGAGGGACTGCCCAGCCACTCAGACTGCGAAAGCGAGGCCGCATGGTTTAAAGGAGAGACCGCTCCCCGTCGGAAGTCCTCCGCCCGCCTCCCAGCACCCACCTCGCTGGCACCCTCGCCCCCACTCCTCTGCCAGGAGCCGCCCAGGGCTCCGTGCCGATCCCACTCCCCAGGGACCTCAGGGAGTCTGGTGGCTCTGGAGGCCACGCCCACGCGGAGTGGCCCCAGCTTGCTGCCCAAGGCCTCCGTGGTCACTCACCCGCACAGTCCTGCCGGCTCTGTCAGGCAGGAAGGCAGAGCTCAGCCTGCGGGGGTGACGGGGCCCAGGGAAAACCAGGCGCCGGCAGGAGCGCGGAAGCTTGCCCTGGGAGCAGCCCGGGTTGCGCCCTTTAAAGTCCTCTGCCGGTGCCCGGCGCCAGGGGCAAGGCGGGCTCCCCAGGCTGAGGGCACCGAGCAGTGGCACCTTGGGTGGAACGTCAGCTCATTCACACTCAGCCACCTCTGTCCTGGAGGGGGAGGAGAGGGAGGAGGAGAGAGGGCGGGAAGAACCGGACCCCTCTCCCTTAGAGCCCCACAGACTGCACGCCCAGCCCTCAGCTCTCGGCTGAGCCGCCCGCCTGCCCCCAGGTGCACTCTCTCCTTTAAACCACGTGGCCCTGCTGTCCCCAGGCTGAGTGGCTGGGCAGTCCCTCTCAGAGTCTGTCTGGAGTGGCGTCCACCTGTTCCAATGGAGCCCCGCCCCCTACACCTTGCCGCCTTGCTGGGCACTGCTCTCTGTCTCACGTCTGAATTCCTTGTGCATTCAAGATCCTGACCACCCACCTCCACCAACGGTGAGAACCTTGAGATGGGCTCTGAGCCAGTTTCTTTCTTTTTTAAATAAAGATTTGTTTATTTATTTGAAAGAATTAGAGAGAGAGCGCTCTTTAATTTGTTGGTTCACTTAACTGTAATGTCCAGGGCTGGTCCAGGCCAAAGCCAGGAGCCAGGGGCCCCTTCTGGGTCTCCCACGCGGGTGCAGGGGTCCAAGCACTTGGGCATCTTCTGCTGCTTTCCCCCGCCACAGCAGGGAGCTGGATGGGAAGTGGAGCAGCTGGGACTCGAACCAGCGCCCATATGCGATGCCGGCACTGCAGGCGGCAGCTTTACCCACTGAGCCACAACACCAGCCCCAGCAATCCCATAAAAGCACAATTCTAGGGCAGGTTTGATTAGCAGTTAAGACAACGGCTGGGGGCTCACTTTCCACGTCGAAGTTCAGTTCCTGCCTCTGCTCCTGGCAGTGCAGACCCTGGGGACGGTGGCGATGGCCCCAGGACTTGGGGTCCTGCGACCCACGCGGGAGACCTGGGTGGGGTCCTGCTCACTCAGTGGATCAGGGGAGGGGATCCCTCTCGCTCGCTCTCTCTGCTTCTCAACTTAGTGCTTTTTTTTTTTTTTTTTTTTTTTTTTTTTTTTTTTTTTTTTGACAGAGTGGACAGTGAGAGAGAGAGACAGAGAGAAAGGTCTTCCTTTGCCGTTGGTTCACCCTCCAATGGCCGCCGCGGCCGGCGCGCTGCGGCCGGCGCACCGCGCTGATCCGATGGCAGGAGCCAGGAGCCAGGTGCTTTTCCTGGTCTCCCATGGGGTGCAGGGTCCAAGCACCTGGGCCATCCTCCACTGCACTCCCTGGCCACAGCAGAGGGCTGGCCTGGAAGAGGGGCAACCGGGACAGAATCCGGCGCCCCGACCGGGACTAGAACCCGGTGTGCCGGCGCCGCTAGGCGGAGGATTAGCCTAGTGAGCCGCGGCGCCGGCCAAACTTAGTGCTTTCAAATAGTAAAATCGAACACTGTCTTCTCGCTTCGCCTTCTACACGCCCTGATTTCGGCTTCTCTCCCTCAGCCTTGCCCGCGGGACTCCAGAGGTTGTGTCAAAACCGCGTCCCGTGCTGTACTTCCTTCGCTTGGGGGGAGGTCCCTGCGCGGCCTCTGCAGTCCCCGGGGAAGATCTGAGGCCACGGGAGAGGAGGTGGCCTCGAAGCTCTCCCCGGCCGCCGGGAAGGAGCAGCGGCCGGGCCGGGGCCTCGTGGCCAGCGAGGTCTTCGCTCCATTTCCTGTGTCCCAAAGACGGCCACGTGGCAGCCGCAGCCTCGGCCCCTGCCCGGCCCCAGCCTCCCTCTGCCCGTGCGGAGGCGGCTCCCCCCACTGCCAGGCCCGGGGTCGCAGACGCCAGCGGGGAGTTTTCTCTGCGTCGTTTTCTCCCCGGGTTTTGAAGCCGCTCTGGTTGCAAGGAAATTGATTCCATGTGTGTTCGGTTCGTTGCCGCACTCCTCACAACGAGGAGCGCGTTGAAGTCCAACCGCTTTTTAAGTCACCGGCCAGGGGGCCCCGGGGGGGACCGAGAGAGCTGCACTGCGCAGTGCCGGCTGCCGCCCCGCCCCTCAGGACCCCCCGGGCCTCGGCCGCTTCTGCGCCCGGCTTCAGTCTGAGGTCCTCGGCCCCAGAACTCGCTTGTGTCTCTGCTGCCTTAGATTTGGGGAACCCACATCCCGGATGTGGGCGTCCTCAGCCCCGTGTCACCCTGGCACTCGGGCAGGCTGCTGCTCCACGTGGGTCCATGAGGAAGTGTGGGGGGGGCTCACGTCCGACAGGAAGCCGGGGGTGAACACTCAGCCTAGCAGCTCTCTGCTCGCCAACGTCCTTAGGCGCCTTGATGTTCCCATCTGTTAAATGGGACTAACCCTGGACACCAGGGTGCTTCGAGAGCCAGTGTCCTGCGCTCCCGGCTCTCAGGGGAGCAGGTGTCAGTATACCCCCCCACCCCCACACCCCAATGTCGTCCTGCTCAGGCCCTGCCCCTCCCTGACGCCTTCCTGTGTGCCTTCCATCTGACCTCAGCTGCAGCCCCTGGTCCCATCTCTGGTGACTTCGCCTGGGCCACCAGCCGGCCACTGCCCACACGTTGTCCACTGTGGCTGCTCTCAGCCTCCTCCACAGTGCACAGGAGGGGGCCGGGCCCCAGAGCCCTTGTTTGTTAAATTCCCCCTGACTTGCGGCCGGTGATACAGCACGGTGGGTTAAGCTGCAGCCTGTGGCGCCGGCATCCTGTATGAGCACTGGTCCAAGTCCCGGCTGCTCCACTTCCTGTCCAGCTCTCTGCTAGTGTGCCTGGGAAACCAGCAGAAGATGGAGCAGGTGTCTGAGCCCCTGCACCCATGTGGGAGACTGGATGGAGAGCCTGGCTTCAGCCTGGCCCAGCCCCGGCTCTTGGTTATTTGGGGAGTGAACTGGTGGGTGGAAAATCAGCCTCGCTCTCCCCCTCTCTCTCTCTCTCTCTGTCACTTTGCCTGTCACATAAACAAGCAAATCTTCTGTTTTAATTCCCCTTGACTTACCAGCTGCCTGTGGGTACAGATGGGTCTGGGTGTACTGGTCAGCTTGGGGCCCCCCAGGGTTCTGCATGTGGACACCCAGAGCCCGGCTGCTTTTGCGACTAATCTCCCTTTGCAACGAGGCCCACATTAGTGGCTCCATGGCCCCTCCCGGCCTTGAACTCCCCTCAGTAACTCAGCCAAGTTCTTCCTCTGACAGAGCAGGAAGGAAAGGGGGGACGGAGGGAGGACAGCACCGTTAAAAAATGAAATGGGATCGGCGCAGTGGTGTCGTGGGTGGAGCTGCCGCCTGCAGCGCCAGCATCGCCAGACACTGATTCAGTCCCGGCTGCTCCACTTCCGATCCAACTCTGCTGTGGCCTGGGAAAGCAGCAGAAGGTGGCCCACGTGCTTGGGCCCCTGCACCTGCATGGGAGACCCGGATGGAGCTCCTGGCTTCAGCCTGGCCCGACCCTGGCCGTTGCAGCTACGTGGGGAGTGAACCCTTGGATGGAAGACCTCTCTCTCTCTCTCTCTAACTCAGCCTTCCAGATAAATAAGTCTTTAAAGAAAAGGAAAGGCCTGGAGTAGAAGCCCGAGCCCATGCTATGTAGCAGATCAGGGAGTGGGACCCTTCCCCACATTGGGGTTTGCAGGGTGGCTGAGTTCCCACTGCCCCCTCCACGCCCCCCCCCCCCCCCCCACCGCCTGCTCGGAGCTGGGAGGAGGAGGAAGCAGGCCACGCCCCTGTCCTGGAGGCCGCATCGCACGTGGGTGAGCACCACAGCCTGGGACATGGAGCAGGCCCCCCGGCTCAGACCAGAAGGGCCAGGCCCTCCTGGAGACGCCCACGGGACCAGCGCAGGTGGCCAGAGCCAGGCGGCCCTGATGGACAGCGTGAAGGAAGGCAGAGGGGAGGGAGACTTGGCCACAGGCTCTTTGTGTGGAGTGAGGGATGCTGGGAGAGAAGCCGAGTCCAGCCTGGAGCCCCCCTAGAGCCTGCACTGGCCTCTGCCTCGAGGGGTGGACGGTGAACAAAGGGCCAGAGCGCACCCCGCCCCGGCCAGCGGCGAGTGCTGATGGCCAGCCTCAGGGGCACCGCGCTCCGTGCCGGCAGCCGGGCGCGGCTGCCCGTGGAACAGTTCTGTGCCCGGGACACATCCCGGATGGGGCGACCCAGAGACAGGCCGGGGCGGGGCTGCCACTCTCGGGTGACGGAAACATCAGAGCCAGGTACAGGCGCTGTGCGGGTTCCAGAGGCCACCGAGCTGCGCTCTGAAACCATCCTTTTAAGTTAGGTGACTGTCGTCTTGACGGACAGTTCAGGGTGAGATGGGGCTGGGAGGGCAGGGCCCGAGGGTGTGGAGGGGGCGGGCTCTTGGGGACAAGGTGGCGTGGGCAGCCCCAGGAGGCTACTCCTGGGCAGCTGGTGTCAGGAAGAAGGAGGGGCTCCAGGGCGCCCTCCTCGGCAGGTGGACGGCGCTGGAGTGGGGGAGTGGAGCGTTTTGCCTGGCGGACTTGACCTTTGCGCTGTGTCCGTGGCCTTTACTGCACCCAGGGACCTCTCCTGCCAGCCCCCAGTGCCCCGTTCTGCGCACCCTTGCCCCGAGCGCCCACCGGGACTGAAGTAGAATGCGAACGAGAGGGCAACTCCGGGCAGGGCGAGCTGCCCTGGTACGACGCGGACCCACTGGTAACACCTGGGTCTCTGGCACCCTGGCCCATAGGCTCGGAGCCGGAGGCAGGCGCGGACACGTATCTGTCGCCGTGTGAGGCTCCGAACGGCTCTGCCCGGTCTGCAGAGACTTCGTGCCTGTCTGGTGCGCCAGGCGTCTAGAGAGAGCATTGAACCCAAGGAGGTGACACCCCGGCTTCCTCTCCAGAATTGTCTTTAGAGGGGGGGTGATGTTTAATTATGCACACAGGGGTTCACACTCAGCATATTCGGGGTAATTGCTCTCTCCTGGTGCTGGGGCTGAGCCCAGGGAGCCGAGCTCATTTGAATATCAAGTCTGATAAGAATGTAATTAGGCAGGGACGGCAGAAAGCCTGGTTAGGTTTCTGAAGTCAAATCTGCCCGTTTGCTTTCTGCTGTGTTCTCGTTGGTTCCCCGCAGACGGAAGCAATGCCCTGGAGGCCCAGGGTCCTGCTCCCAGATTCTCTGACGAAGCCTTGAATTGAGTCCAGTTCAAGCTCCAGGTGCCCCTGCCACGCGCACCTTCTCCCAGGATGGGCGCCCCCTGGGCCCGCCCCTCAGCCACGGCCGTCCCCTGCTGTCCTGGGATTTGCTCCGGGCTGGGTGGGTGAGGGGGTCTCCTATGAGTCGGTCCTGGCACCTCAGCTGGAGCCGGGGCGGGGGGGAAGGTTTGTTCTCTTCTTGCAGGCCTGCTGGGCCAGGACGGTGGACGCCTGGGGCCGCTGTGCCGGCTGAGATGCTCAGTGGCCTCAAGTGACCCCCACCAGCCTCTGTGTGCAGGGCAATCACCGGCGGCTTCTGATAGGAGACGGGAGGCTGCGCCGCATTGCGCTGTCTTACGGTCAACTCCCTTTTTAAAGATCGGTTTATTTACTTACTTGAAGAGCAGAGTTAGGGGGGAGGAAAGGAGAGAGAGAGAGAGAGAGAGAGAGGGAGGGAGAGATCTACCATCCGCTGGTTATTCCTCAAGTGGCAGCAATGGCTGGGACTGGGGCCAGGCTGAAGTCGGGGGCCTGGAGCGCCATCCAGGTCTCCCAGGTGGGTGCAGGGGCCCCGGGACCTGGGCCGTCTTCCACTGCTTTCCTG
Source organism: Oryctolagus cuniculus (assembly GCF_051225735.1). Lineage (NCBI taxonomy): Eukaryota > Metazoa > Chordata > Mammalia > Lagomorpha > Leporidae > Oryctolagus > Oryctolagus cuniculus. The sequence goes on along the minus strand of NC_142883.1, from coordinate 3,588,502 downwards.
GGCGCATCCGCGGGGAGCTGGATGACAACTGGAGGACGTGAGCTGGCGCCCATGTGCGATGCCGGCACTGCAGGTGGTGGCTTCGCCCACTGAGCAACAGTGACGCCTTCCTGTTTCATGAGGGAGAGGAGCCCAGTGAGAAGCAGTGATGGAGACACAGCAGTAACCATGGCAACTGTGCAGACACTGAGTGACCACGGTGATGGTGCAGACGCTGAGTGACCACGGTGACTGCACAGACGCTGAGTGACCACGGTGATGGTGCATGGACACTGAGTGACCACGGTGACTGCACAGACACTGAGTGACCACGGTGACTGTGCAGACACTGAGTGACCACGGCGACTGTGCAGACACTGAGTGACCACGGCGACTGTTGGTGACACTGCATGGCCTCAGGACACCCATGGACCGCCTGTGTCCAGCAGCACCACACACACCTGAGCCAGGTCTGCCCGTGATGTCACCGGGAAGCAGGAGCCTCAGCTCCGTCATCAGTGCAGGGGGCCGCGGGGCACGCACTCTGGTGCTGAGCCTGGACGTGCGGCTGGCACAGAGGGAGGCAGGGCCTGGCATCAGACTCTGCGCATTCGAGTCCAGCCACGTGGAACATTCTAGACTTTTTAGGGAAGAAGACCGCTCCTGTGATGTCCCTAGTCAGGGAGAGCCCCCTCCAGTGTCTGTTCAGGTGCTGCCCATGGGGCCAGCCCCACCCTCGGGCCCCTCTGCCTGGCGTCCAATTCCCCCTCCCACCATGCTCCATTCGTGTGGCCCCTGGGGTAAAACCTCACCCACCGAGCTGTTGGGAGCCACAGGGCTCCTGCATACGATCTGTGCGCCCAGAGGTGGCAGCCAGGGTGGGGCCCCGCGTCTGCCATGGACCTGCATCTCTGCGTCCCCCACGTGGTCCTCATGGCCCAGAACACAGACCTCCCCCACCCCGAACTCCCACACAAGTCTGTGAGCAACCATGAGGTGTGTGCACCTGCTGGGGGAGGGGCTCACCCCACAAACAGGCACAGAGCCCACCCCGAAACTGCTCGGGGCTCCATCAGTAGGAATCCCCTCACCCAGCACTTCCCATTGGCATCCCCCCAACCCGGTGGCTGAGGCGCCCTCCCTCTTAGCCCCCCCCTTGCTTGGGCCAGGCCTGCTGCACCCAATTCAAGTCTCTTCAGTGCCCCTTGGGATCCTGCCTCCCCCGACCCCAGAGCCCCTTCCCCGCTGTGACACCAGGGAAGGGGGACAGCCCTCCCATCGCTGGGGCAGGCAGGGTTTACGTCCCCTCCCTGGGAGGCAGGGCCACACAGGCCCTCTGGCTTGTCGGGAACCGTTCGCTTTCCCCCTGTGGTGCAGGAAACACTCACAGCCTGCGATGGGGTCCCCTCGGCCGCCTCCCCCCTGCTCAGCTGACAGTGGCTCCTCCCAGGCCCTCCCCTGCTGCCTCTGTGCCGGCCCCAGGTGCTATCTCTGGAGCACCCCCTTTCCCGCCCGCGTCCCTCCTTGCTTTCTAAAGATTCATTTATTTATTTGAAAGCCAGAGTTCAGAGACAGAGAGGTCTTCCATCTGCTGGTTCACTCCCCATATTGCCTCAGTAGCCAGGTCTGCGCTACAACCAGGAGCTGGGAGCTTCATCCGGGTCTCCCACGTGGGTGCAGGGGCCCAAGCACTTGGGCCGTCTCCTACTGCTTTCCCAGGCGCATTAGTAGAGAGCAGCCGGGACGCTCACTGGCGCGCCCCTGTGGGATGCCGGCAGTGCAGGCGGCAGCTCTAGCTGCTGGGCCACAGCGCCGTCCCCGCGCCATCGCCTTGGAGGTGTCGCTCACGCACGCTCATCAGCGTCTTTCTGGTCTGTGCCGCTTGCAGGTTGGATCAGCCCAGCCTGCTCCTGCCCAGCACCACACGCGCTTCTCCCGCCCTGTCCGTGGGTGACCACCCGGTGCCCCAGAGCTTGTGCAAGTCGGGACGTGGCCTGGCAGGCACTGGACTGTAGCCCAGATAGTGCACTGGGTGTGAAAGCGAAGACCCCTGCGGCTGCTTCATTCTTAGGGTTTCCAGACTTTTTTTTTTTTTAAGATTTATTTTATTTATTTGAAAGAGTTACAGAGAGAGGTAGAGAGAGAGAGGTAGACAGAGAGAGAGAGAGGGAGAGACAGAGAGAGAGAGGGAGAGACGGAGAGAGAGGTCTTCCATCTACTGGTTCACTCCCCAAACAGCTGCAATGGCAGGAGCTGCGCTGATCCGAAGCCAGGAGCCAGGAGCCTCTTCCAGGTCTCCCACGTGGGTGCAGGGGCCCAAGGACCTGGGCCATCTTCCACTGCTTTCCCAGGCCACAGCAGAGAGCTGCGTGGTCTTGAACCAGCGCCCATATGGGATGGCAGCACTCAGGCCAGGGCTTTAACCTGCTGTGCCACAGCGCCGGCCCCGAGTTCCAGCTTTGTGGTGCCTCCCCCTCTCTGCTGCGCCCTGTCCTTTTCCTGAGGCTTTGTGGCACATTTGCTGGCCTGCTAAGTCAGAAGTCCCTCCTGTTCCTCTCTTTTTGGAAACTCGATCACAAGAGGTTCACGGCACCTCTCTTGCCTTTATAATTAATTCCTCCGAAGTCACCAGTGGCACCGTGTGCTGCCCGCTGGCTGCTCGCTCAGCCTGGGCTGCGTTCCCTGGGGTCAGTGCACGCAGCCGCGTCTCTCCCGTCCTCACACCCAGCGCCCATCCCGTGTTTGCTTTTACTGCAGCCCAGAGCCCCGGAGCTCCTGCAACACGCCTGGCACCGGGCTGCGCTCCGACCTCGCTGGTTCCAAGACTGCCGTGTCCTGGAGCGGGCAGAAACCAGGGCGGGGTGAGCGTCTGCCTCGCTGCTCCAGGGGGCTTGGCTGGAGGCCTCTCTTAGGGAAGTGTGTGTGTGAGGGTGTGTGTGCGCACGCGTGTCTGTGTCTGTGTGAGTGTCTGTGTGTGTGAGTGTGTGTGTGTGTGAGTGTGTGTGTGTGCGTGCAGTCTGAAGACGCTGGCTTGTTCATGCAAACTGTTTGTCCTTACAATTTCTTCACACAGGAGAGGTGAGGCCCACACCCTCTCCCTTCCCTCCAGCTCTCTGCTGGGTGTGCACCCAGGCGTGTGCGTGTGCCCTGTGCTCTCTGCTGGGTGTGCACCCAGGCGTGTGCGTGTGCCCTGTGCTCTCTGCTGGGTGTGCACCCAGACGTGTGTGTGTGCCCAGTGCTCTCTGCTGTGAGTGTGCACCCAGGCGTGTGCGTGTGCCCAGTGCTCTCTGCTGGGTGTGCACCCAGGCATGTGCGTGTGCCCAGTGCTCTCTGCTGGGTGTGCACCGAGGCGTGTGCGTGTGCCCAGTGCTCTCTGCTGGGTGTGCACCCAGGCGTGTGCGTGTACCCAGTGCTCTCTGCTGTGAGTGTGCACCCAGGCGTGTGCGTGTGCCCAGTGCTCTCTGCTGGGTGTGCACCCAGGCGTGTGCGTGTGCCCAGTGCTCTCTGCTGGGTGTGCACCCAGGCGTGTGCGTGTGCCCTGTGCTCTCTGCTGAGTGTGCACTCAGGCGTGTGCGTGTGCCCTGTGCTCTGCTGTGAGTGTGTGCCCAGGCGTGTGCATGTGCCCTGTGCTCTCTGCTGTGAGTGTGCAACCAGGTGTGTGCGTGTGCCCTGTGCTCTCTGCTGTGAGTGTGCACCCAGGCGTGTGCATGTGCCCTGTGTTCTCTGCTGTGAGTGTGCACCCAGGCATGCGCGTGTGCCCAGTGCTCTCTGCTGTGAGTGTGCACCCAGGCGTGTGCATGTGCCCTGTGCTCTCTGCTGTGAGTGTGCACCCAGGTGTGTGTGTGTGCCCAGTGCTCTCTGCTGTGAGTGTGCACCCAGGCGTGTGCATGTGCCCAGTGCTCTCTGCTGTGAGTGTGCACCCAGGTGTGTGTGTGTGCCCTGTGCTCTCTGCCGTGAGTGTGCACCCAGGTGTGTGCGTGTGCCCAGTGCTCTACTGTGAGTGTGCACCCAGGCGTGTGCGTGTGCCCTGTGCTCTCTGCTGAGTGTGCACTCAGGCGTGTTTGTGTATAGCATGCGCTCTGCTGTGTGTTCCGAGGCGGGGACGCACTCCCGCTGTGTAACCCCTCTCACTGATGGGGTCTGGGGACCCCCGTTTTCTCTGTATAAACGATGCTGCAAACCGCTCCCCGGGTCATTTAGGAGACTTCATTTCCCGGGAGGAATCCGGAGCGGGCGCCAGAGTGTGGCAGCTGCCTGCTGGTCTGTGACGGAGCCGCCGCGCTGTTTCCCAGTGTGCCCCCCGCCCCGCTCCATCCCACCCGACACACATGCCTGCGCCGGCTCCTGTGGGTGCCTCAGCCGCCCTCGGCCTCTTCTGCTCCCCTGCAGGTGACGGTGCCCACGGCACAGGCCGCGTGCCTGTCCTCACCAGGGCTGTGTCTCCTCGCGTCTCGTGCCCAAGAGTCAGCAAACCTGAGGCGTGGAGGGTCTGGTGGGGTGAGGGTGGGCGGGATTTGCACAGGGCCTCTGGATGGGGCTTTCATCGGGTCTTCCTGTGGCGCGGGGGTGAGGCGTGGCCTTGGCTGTGCACGCGAGCCCACCCTGGGTGAGTTCTCAGTTCACCCAGGGGTGACCTCGGGTATGTGTGTCGCCTCCCCTCCTCCCCAGCCCGGCGCCGCTGCTGTCCTGTGTGTTTTTAGGGCTGTGCTCCTGCCTTGTGCTCCCTGGGGGGAAGCTCTGACCTCGGCTGGGTAGAGAAGCGGGGCGCACCTGGGCTCCCGCAGCTGCTGCCCCAGCCCCAGGGCAGACAGCTGGCAGAGAGGCGGAGAAGCCGCGGAAGGGGGACATCAGAGGCCCCCGGGCCGTTCCTCCGCCTCCTGCAGAGCCCAGCTCCCTCCCGTGTGCGCCTCTCCGTGTCCGAGGGCGGCTCCAGGGCCAGCGGCGGCGGGGGGGGGGGGGCGAGCGTCTGCCGCTCACAGCCCACCCACCCGTATGTGGGGTGCACTTTCCTGGGTGCAGACAACGGGGCGCCTGCCCCAGCCACCCCCTCTTCCTTTCTTAGAAAGGCCTGAGAGGCCTCTTGGAGCAAAGCCCATGCCAGGTCCCTGAGCTCCTGCCAAGGCCTGACGACGGTGATGTCACAGGACACGGGTGGCCCCCCGCAGCAAGACCTGCGGACGGTTCATCACATGCCCAGATCTCTGGGTGTGTCCACCAGGGTCTTTCATGTTTAGATCCACAGCGTGGTGAGGCTGTTGCCCCGCACGCTGGACCGGACGCTCACAAGTGCCTGTGTCCATGTCTCACTGCAGGGTGGTGGCAGCAGGAGGCTGGGCCTCTGGCATGATTTGGTCAGGGTAGGGGGACTTCACATGGAATCTGTGCCCCAGCGAGACCCTCCTGCCCTGTGGGGCGCAGCAGGAGTCACAGGCCAGTCAGCAGGAGCTGAGCCCTCGGCCGACCCTGGCTGCTGGCTTCCTTCCTTGGTTTCCAGTCTGCAGAGTGGACATTAAGAAGCCGGCCATGGGCTGGTGTAGTGGGTAAAGCCGCCGCCTGCAGTGCCGGCATCCCATATGGGTGCCGGGTCTCAACCTGGCTGCTCCACTTCCGACCCAGCTCTCTGCTATGACTTGGGAAAGCAGCAGAAGAAAGTCCAAGTCCTTGGGGCCCTGCACCTGCATGGGAGACCCGGAAGAAGCTCCTGGCTCCTGGCTTCGGATCAGCTCAGCTCCGGCTACTGCGGCCAATTGGGGAGTGGGCCAGAGGATGGAAGACCTCTCTCTCTCTCTCTCTCTCTGCCTCTCCTTCTTTCTCTGTGTAACTCTGACTTTCAAATCAATAAATAAATCTTCAAAAAAAAAAAAAAAAAAAGAGTAAGAAGTAGCAGGAGCAGCAGCCGACCAGTCTGGGGTATTTTGAGTGGACTAACACCCCCACCCCCACCCCCATGCACAGTGAGTCGGCTCCGTCTGACGCGGGGAGCAAACGGCTGCCCCTCCCCCAGGGGAGGCCCTGGCCATTTCCAAACGGGGCTGCGGGCCCCTCGTGGCGGCACAGCGGCTCCTGCGTCGGCCCAGGTGGCCGGGCAGTGTCAGCTCCCACAGCCACTCCAGCTCCTGCTTCCTGCTAGCAACTCCCGTGGGTGTCTCTCCCTGCCTGGGCATAAGGCCCCCTGGGCTGGAGAGCGTAAAGCAATTTTAGTGCGGATAGAACCTTCTGGAAATGGGGTGGGGGGCAGCCAGCAGGGCAGGGTCGGGGGCCTCTGAGCCATGTCCTGGAAGCGTTTTCCTGAGTCACAGAATGGCCCAACGCAGGGTCCGAGGGTCAGCCTCCCTGTCCCTGAGGATTCCCGGGACACAGCTGGGTTAGCAGAGCCTCTGCTGATCCCCCCCAGTCCGAAACTCGCCCAGCGCCCTGGCCCCCAGCAGCGTCAAGGCCCAGCCCAACACAAACTGGGGCCAAAAGACCACGGGAGTGTGGACATGGCCAGGGGCTGTGGACCGGACAGGGCCGTGGCACCGGCTCAGCCCACGGGAGGGCCGGCTGGCAGGACAAGGCGAGAGTGTGTGGGCGGAAGCCTGCTTGCTCAGCTGGGGGTGGGGCTGGGGTGCCATTGGCCATTGGTCAGCTCGCCAGTGTCGGGGCTGGGCCTCTCCCCATGCACCCTTCTCGCGTTCCTGGGGACTGGACTGGGTTGTCTCCAAGCCCAGCACAGAAGCCCTGATCCTTGTGTGGGGCTCAAGGTTCCCTGGGTGGGGGCTGGCCCAGGCTGCGGAGGGCTCATTACCCCCGGGAACGGGACCAGACTCTGGCTGCACCAGGCTGGCAAGGCAGCCCCTCCTCTCGGCCCCCCAGGAGGTGTTCGGGATGATTACGGCCACGGCTGCCAGCCCACCCACCCCACAGCGTCCGCAGCCACAGCCAAGTGCAGACTCCAGCCCCCACAGCTGGCTGCCACGGCAGTGGGTTGCCATGGCGACGCGCCGGGGGCCGGCTTCCCCATCACTGTGTCAGCAGCTTCTGACTCCGCCCCAGCCCTGCTCCAAACACAGCTCGGGGGTGGGAAGGAAGCCGTGGGGTCCCCACACGGAGGTGATTAAACGTCAGCCAGGGGAACTGGGGGTGTGAGAGGGTCCCAGATAATCACATCCAGAGGCTGTGCCCTTTGCAAGCAAAGCCTGGTGCTGCAGTGAGAATCACCCGCTGGTTGTGCAGGGGGCGCTGTACCCCCAGAATGTGGGCTCTGCGGGGTTCGTTTGGGGTGGGGGTGGGCTGGGGCTCCAACGTGTGCCGTGCTGGGAATGTTCTCTCCAAAACCCACGCTGAGCTTGCACTGCTGTCATGGTCACGTCAGAGGCGGGCTCTTAACAGATGACTCGGTCAGGAGGGGTTCAGGTCCTTCCTGGGGGCCAGGCTCCGATTTCTCTCCCTGTCCCTGTCGTGTGCGTCTGCAGTTCTGGGCCGCAGCAGGGAGGCCCTCGCCAGCTCCGAGCAGGTGCTGGGACCTCCCAGGCTGCAGAACCTCAACCGAATGGGCCTCCGCTGTCGGTGATGACCTGCTCGGTGGTGCCCTGTCCCCGCACAGGAGCTGACGAGGCAGTGTGCATCTCTGGTGGCGACTTGGGGCTGGGATTGCTTCTCGGGGGCTCCCACCCCCTCTGCCCACACCCCACACCCGAGGACCTGATTGTACGGGGGAGGGACGGGGCTGTCATTCCGCACCCCGACTGCAGCCTCAGTCCCACACTCGGCTTAGCCTGTGCAAACCCGGGCTGCTGAGTGGCAGGAGGAGCAGGTGCGCCTCGGTCCAGGTGTGAGCCACTGGACACAGAAGCCCGCCCTCAGCAGGGCACTACGGCGGGGGGTGTGGCAAGAAGAGCAGGTGCCGAAGGGGCGCAGAGCTGGACCGCCCAGGGCAGCCCCTCCCGAGCAGGCTGGCCCGCCCAGGACAGCCCCCTCCCGAGCAGAGCCGGATGCCCAGGGCAGCCCCCTCCCGAGCAGGCTGGCCCGCCCAGGGCAGCCCCCTCCCGAGCAGAGCCGGATGCCCAGGGCAGCCCCTCCCGAGCAGGCTGGCCCCTGCTCTATCTGTTGGCTGCAGGCACGGGGGCTGAGTCTCCAGAGGCTCGCAGAGGCTGATCTGGGCGCTGCAAGGGGAGCTCCTGTCCTAACCCCAGGATGCTCAGCGCTCCCCCCCCTCCCCCGCTCCCCAGTTGCTGTATAAGCCGCGGTCTCTAACTCACCAGCAGCAGGTGTGTGCTGCTGGGAGGGGGGTGGCCGTGTCCTGGAGGTGGCTCGCCCACAGTGAGAGAGCTTGGGTGGACCTTGTGGTCCGTGGTTTCCCTCCTGCAACAGGACGTCTGACGGCAGAGAGGTCCCATCCGGAACGGGTTAGGCGGAGCAGGCAGGGCACAGCTGGGGACCCCTGCACTCGCCTGGGCTTGGGGTTCCCCAGTTCCAGCTCCCGCTAACGCACACCCCAGAGGCGGCAGGCGATGACTCCAGTGACCGGGTCTCCGTCCCCCATGGGGAGACCCGGATGGAGTTCCTGGTTCCTGGCTTCAGCCTGGCCCTGTTGGGGGGAAGATGGAAATTAGCCCATGTGTGGGAGGGGCCCACGGTGAACAACGCACCTGTGGAAGGAAGGCAGCGGGCTCAGACACAGCCGGCATTTGACAGTGTGAAGTCCCGCCCATACCCCGATGATTTATTTCCCAGGTGGTCCCCGCCTCCCCCCTCAGGGAACCCCCTCTGCCCAGCTCTGAGTGGGCTACGCAGCCAGATGACCCATTCCACACCCAGCGAGACTTTGTCCAGAGAGGGAGAGGAGAGGGAGAAGCGCTGGAAGGGCCCCACGCCCTTGGAAGCCCCGGTCTTCTGCCGCCTGGCCCGTCAGCTGTGGTCTCTCCATTACACTTGGAAACCTGCCTACCCCACCCACCCCTGCCATACGCGTGCCTGGGCCCTGCCCCTCTGACGGATGCCTGCCCTGACAACCCTCGCTACCTCGCACCCACTGCTCTCTGCCTTGGCCTGGATTCTTTTCCTAGGGGAACACAGGCACTTGTTTCAGCCAACCTGGGCCTGCATCTGGGGAGGGAACCAGTTGATGTGAGAGCTTGCTCTCTCTCGCTCTCTCTCTGCAATCCCAAGAAGTAAATAAATGATTTTTTTAAGAGAAGTGGTGGTGGCTTCAGCTCACTGTGTCGGAGACAGACCCCCTGGGGCTCGGTATCCATCAGTGATGCAGCGCAGACCCGAAGCCAAAGGCCCCTGGCACCCACGCCTGCCCAGGGCTCTGCTCCTGACCCCAGAGCCCCCCACGAGGCCCCACCTCTTAAAGGACCCCCACAGTGGACCAAGTCTGCAGCCCACGGCGCCCTGGGGGGCAGACCCACAGCAGACTGCCCAGGAGAGGCCACTGATGCAAACCCAGAGATTTCCCGAGAATAAATCCTGCCCAGGACAGCGCATCCTCTCCCGCCTGAGGACCGGCCAGGCCCCGCCCTGCACACTGCAGGTGCCTGGCTGCATAGGCACCTGAGCTGGGCTCTGGGGAGCCAGCACCCACTTCTGGACCCCAGCCTAGCCGCAGTGTCTCCCTCCCTCTCTCCCTCTCCCCCACCCCAGCTTCCTCTTCTTTCCATTGCCAAGGATGGAGGATTGCCCAAGAACAGGGACCACAGTCAGAATCTGTTTCCTGTCCTCCTGCCCCGGTCCCCCGTCTCCCCTCCTCCTTCCAACCCTCCCCGCTGCTCTGCCACAGCCGTGGGGGCTCTGAGCTGGGGGGAGGGGGAGGGGTGGAGAGGATGCCTTCCTCTTGGAGGGTGGGTGGTGGGTGGGAGGGGCAGCTGGTGACAAACCTTCCTCATCACACATGATTTCACCAGCCCAAGAGAAGTTGGAAGCCCCCGAAGGTGCCGAAAGGGCCCCCAACACAAGGAGTGAAGGCTGGGACAGGCCCCTGCTGGGGGGGGTCGGCCATTCCTGCCCCTCCGTGCCTCCTGGACAGCGAGCAAGAAGGCAGCCAGGCTGCAAACGCCACATTTAATTTTTCCACGAAACGTTGGCTGTTCCCACGCACGGGCTCTGTGGTCAAGGTCAAGTCTGTTGCCCTCCCAGTCCTCCTGTCCTGATGCGCAGAGGAGATAACAAGACCCCTTTGGCTAAAAAAAAAAAAAAAAAGGTCATTTCCGGACGCCATCCCTCTCCCCCACCCCACAATGTCCTCCACTAAGATAGACTTAATTATTTAGATTTAATTTGTTAGAGGTTTGACGTTTCATCTGAAAAGCCTGATGAATGATTAACACTTAATAAATAATAAAATTTAATATCTATTAACTTGGGTTTAAATATAAGTGGTTTAATTGCTTAATTCAAGGCCTATTTTTAAAACACAAAACAAACACTTCTCGGAGTGGTTCTCGCTGAAGCCGCGTGCCAGGTCTCTGCCCGTGGGAGCCGCCGGGAGGGGTGGGCTGGGTCCTCGGGCGGTGGCGGGAACAGAACGAAAGAGGAGGGGGCTGGGGCTGCCTCCTTGCCTCCCGGACCGGAGCGGGGGTCACCAGCTAATCCACCCTGGTGGCGGCTGTGGCGCCTGCCAGCGCACACCCTGCCTCTTCCACGCGTGCTGACGGGTGCTGACGGGCGCTGCCGTAACTGCCGCGTCTGGTCCCTCGCAGCTGGGTGCCCGGGAAGTTCCGATGGTTCTGAGGCCAGGTTCCTGAGAGCACCCCAGCTCTCCCCGAGGCTGCCGGGCGAGCACAGGGGCCCCCGTGGCCCCCCACATATAACAGATAGCCTGCCTCATCCCAGGTGGGGTCCAAGGGTGTGTGTTCCTGGAAGGGAACCATTAGTGGCTGGGGAAGCCCTGGAGACCCCCGGCGGGCCCCATCCTTTGGTCTGGGAATTCAAGGGGGAGCATCACCCCACCCCCTGTCCAGACTGGAGGAAGAGTGAGGCAGCCGGGCCACGGTGCCTGGAGTTTGGGTCAGGCAGGGTCCTGGCCCCGGGACTCTGCCATCTCTGGCCAGGGAGTGGGTTCACCAAGTCCCCCTACACCTCCAAACTGAAAACTCTGAGGGCATCTGCGTGGGCCCCACCCCAGCCCAAAGCGGACACCGCAGTGCTCCGCTGGGGAAGGAAGGAGGGGAGCGACCTGAAGCCCAGGAGCTTCCAGAAGGTTCCGGGGAGGGTGCTCTGTGCTCAGACCCTCTCACCAGCATCCACTCCCAGCCTCAGCCGCCGCGGACCCAGCTCCCCTTCCTCCACGGCACGGAGGGGCGGATGCAGCAGGGGAGGTGCCCAGGGCCCAGGGGTGCCGTGTGGTTCTGCCCCCACCCCCCGGGGGGGTCTCAGGAAGATGCCTCAGCGGCGACCCCTCCCCAGCCCCCTCCCCGCCGCGGCCGAGGGAAGGCAGCGGCGTTTCTGGTCCCGTGTTCCAGTATTCCAGCTGTGCCGTAATCTATTTACCACACAATTTGTGTCACTTTGATAAGCAGCTGCTTCCAGACCGCATTCATTAAAATCAAGTCTCTCCAGAACCGTAATAAATGTTTGAAATTAGTCATTACGCTGTTTGCCATGGTTCGCGTCCCATCCTGCGTGCCGGTGACAAATGATCCGATCTCGGACCCGTTCCTTCTGGGTGACGATGGGGCGGGAGCCCTCCAGGAATAGCCAGGTGCCCCGAGCCTGCAGCTCAGCTCCGTGAAATGTCCTGTTAGCCTAAGCCCCGTACATAAAGAGGAGAGAGACGGCCCCGGGAGAAACCGCTGCTCCTCCCCTCCCCTCTCCTCTCTGGACACCGAGGCTGTCCCTGCACCCCCACCCCCAGCAGAGCCTTGAGGGGGGGGACCAGTGTGTCATTCCCTTCGGGGTCTTCACAGCTGCGGAAATAACCTTAACCTCGGCCTCAAATGCGCCCCACGTTCAGGGACTGCAGGAAGGACAGGTGCGGGTCACTACGGCCACCAGGGGCCCATTTAGGGGACAGACACGGGCGCTGTGGGCCGTGCTCACCCCCCCGGCCTCAGGATCCGGTGTGAAAACCCTCGGCGATGAGACAGGCCAGGAACGTGGCCCAGGCAGCTGTGGCCTGGCAAAGGGGCGGGGTGAGGTGGGAAGACCAGGGCTCGGATTCTCTGAGCCACGGCGCGGTGGGGTGGGGTGGGGGGCTTTCCTTCTGAGCCCCCCGCCCCCAGCCGCTGGTCCTCTCCCTGGGTGCCCTGAGCACGAGAGACGTGGGGTCTGCCTGATGGCTGGGCTAGGGTCCCCCACAGAGCAGAAGCTGCAAGGGCAGGGAGTGGGGGTACGGGGACTCCTGTCTCAGGGTGGACAAGGCGCTGGGGCCGCTCTGAGTGGCAGGCGCCCGTCAGGTTCGCTGAATGCAAGCCTCCTCTTGGGACAGTGCCTTAGGGCCCATGTGTCTAGCGACCTCGCTGGGGTGTGGGGCAGACAGACGGACGGACAGGAGGAAGACCTTTCCCAGGGAGCCTGGCTTTAAAGGAAACGGATCCCCGCTGTAGAGACTTTTCCCGTGAAGGTCTGCGTGGCCTCCGGCCGCCCGGGCATCAGTGGGGCCTGGGCTCCCGTCCACGGCGGGACCTCCCCCTGCCCCGACTTCCTGCCATGGGGACCGCACTTCCAGCCGGGGTCTAATCCTTGGACTGAGGACGGAAGCCCTGGATGTGGCTGCTGGAGGGACCTGGGTGACAGGAGGGGACTGCCACTGCCTCCCTGCCCTGGAAAACCAGGCCTGCTCCTCGGAGGCCCAGGCTGCCTCGCTGGTGTCCTTGGGAAGGGAGATGGGAGACCCAGATGGAGTTCCTGGCTCCTGGCCCAGTTCTGGGGGAGTGAATCAGTGGATGGAAGATTTCTCTCTCTCTCTCTCTCTCTCTCTCTCTCTCTCTCTCTTATCTCTTATCTCTTATCTCTGTATCTCTCAAATAAAGAAAATAAATCTTTAAAAAGAAACCTTAAAAACATTTAGGGGGCTGGTGCCGCAGCTCAATAGGCTAATCCTCCGCCTGCGGCTCCGGCACACCAGGTTCTAGTCCCGGTTGGGGCACCGGATTCTGCCCCAGTTGCCCCTCTTCCAGGCCAGCTCTCTGCTGTGGCCCGGGAGTGCAGTGGAGGATGGCCCAGGTCCTTGGGCCCTGCACCCGCATGGGAGACCAGGAGAAGCACCTGGCTCCTGGCTTCCGATCAGTGTGATGTGCTGGTCGCAGCGCGCCGGCCATGGCGGCCATTGGAGGGTGAACCAATGGCAAAGGAAGACCTTTCTCTCTGTCTCTCTCTCTCTCTCTCACTGTCCACTCTGCCTGTCAAAAAATTAAAAAAAAAAAAATTTAGGGGCCGGTGCTGTAGTGTAGCAGGTCAAGCCACTGCTTGCGACACTGGCATCCTACTTGAGTGCCGGTTTGAGTCCTGGCTGCTCCACTTCCCATCCAGCTCCCTGCTAATGCACTTGGGAAAAGCAGCAGAAGATGGTCCAAGTCCTTGGGCCCCTGCACCCATGTGGGACACCTGGAAGAAGCTCCTGGCTCTTGGGTTCAGACTGGCCCAACTCCAGCTGTTGTGGCCATTTGAGGAGTGAACCAGCAGATGGAAGACCTCTTTGTCTTTCCCTCTGTCTGTAACTCTGCCTCTCAAATAAATAAATCTGTAAAAACAAAAATCCCCTAAAGAGCACTGTGTCACTTGCCCATCTAAAGAGGTCATGAGCACCACTGACCAGCCAGGACCTTGGACGTGAGCTGACCGCATTTTCTCTCTTTCTCTGTCTCTTTCTTTCTCTGTCTCTTTCTTTCTCTCTCTCTCTCTCTCTCTCTCTCTTTCTTTCTTTCTTTCTCTCTCTCTCTCTTTCTTTCTCTTTCTCTTTCTTTCTTTCCTTTTTTAAAAAAAGATTTATTTATTTGAAAGACAGAGTTATAGAGGGAGAGAGAGAGAGAGATTTTGCCTCTGCTGTTCACTCCCCAAATGGTCACAGCGGCTGAGACTGGGCCAGGCTGAAGCCAAGATCCAGGAGCTTCATCCGGGTCTCCCATGTGGGTGCAGGGGCCCAAACACCTAGGCCATCCTCCGCTGCCTTCCCAGGTGCATTAGCAGGGAGCTGGATTGGAAGTGGAGCAGCCGGGACTTGAAGTGGCGCCCATGTGGGATGCTGGTGCTGCAGGTGGCGGCCTCACCCGGGTGCCACAGTGCTGGCCCCCCAAGCACACACCTCCTAGCCCCAGTCTGTAGAGCCTCACCCCTCCTTAGGAGTCTGGGAATTAAGCGGCAGCTGCCTGCTCCTTGCTCTGCGCTTTGCAGTAAGCACCTGGTCTCTCGCATCACCCTGGTATCAGTGATTGTCTTTCTGTGTGTTGGGCAAGTGGACCGGGCTTGGGGGTCCTAGAGCGACCCCTCCAGCTAGTTCGGGGTGTTGTTTGGTAGCCTGTTTGCTCCGAGGACACATCTGATGCAGAACACCTGCAGGTTCCCGCCCACAACCGGGTCTTCAACTCCGTAGACGGCGCCTGGGTGGCCAGTGTCTCCGCTCAGTTCCAGCAAACTCTGGGGAGCGAGCTTTGGACACTGCAGGTCCACGGCTCCATCCAGAGAGACGTCCCCCCGCCACGGGGGCCAGTCCCAAGCACGGGGTGTCCAGGGTCCCACCTTCTGCCCAGTCTGGCTGGGAGTGGAGGGCTCCACGACCCACTCCTTGGGTTTGACAATTGGCCACCGCAGCTCGGGAAGACCACTTCCTTGCATTTTCTGACTTTCCTGAAAGGGTACAGCTCGGGATTAGCCAAACGGAAGATCTTCCTGGGGCACGGCAGGCGGGGCAGGCGGGAGGGGCAGGGGCTCCACAGCCTCCCCTGCACACGGGACCTGCCCAGCACGTCTGCGCGCTCTCCAGCCTGCGTGCCCCTTGAGCCCCATAGGTTAGGGTTCACCACCCAGGCTCCGTGGTTGGACCCTCGGCCATTGGTGGTTGACTCCACTTCCATCCCCTGTGCCTGGCCTGAGGCCAAGGCGGGGCTGTGAGTTCCAGTCCTGTGACCCCGAGTCAGTGTTTCTGAGGGCCAGCCCCCACCCTGAAGCCCCCCGGGGACCTAAGCATCTTGTGCGGAGAGCTGAGGTCTGAGACCACAGAACCACGAAACTCTCCCGTCACTGTCCCCCTGGGAAACCACCAGCTTGGGGAGCCCCGTGCCAGGGCTTTATTGCACACCGGGCCGCACCGTCTTCTGGGCAGGAAGCCGTCCAGGGTCTTCGGCTCACGCTCTGAGATGCGTCCTGTTTCAGGCACCAGTAGGGCTTTCCCTTCCCGCTGTGGAGTCGCCTTCCTGCGTGTGGCGCAGCCTTGTGGATCCACTCTCCGGATAACAGGTCTGCGCTGTCTTCAAAAAACTCGTGGAGGAGCTGGCGTCCGGCAGCGGATGTCCCCAGACCAGAGGCTGGTGCAAGTCCTGGCTGCTCCGCTTCCAATCCCACTTCCTGCTGATGCGCCTGGGAGGCAGTGGAAGACGGCCCAAGTGCTTGGGCCCCTGCGCCCACGTGGGAGACCCGGATGGAGTTCTTGGCTCCTGGCTTCAGCCTGGCCCAAACCTGGCTGCTGCATCCATTTGGCAGGAGACCAGCAGATGGAAGATCCTTCTCTCTCTCAGTGTCTCCCTCTCTGACGCTCTGCCTTCCAGATAAGTAAATAAATAGTTCTTTTAAAGTTCATGGAATCCATGTGCCTGGCTTTCAGAAGCTTTTGCACAAAATGAAATCCTTTTCATTTCATTTCCCTCACATTTACTGAGGCGCCCTTGTATTGGCACGCTGGTTCCGGGCTATGCTGAACAAAGCTCCCACCAGCATCCTCGCACAGGTGTGCAGGACACACCTCTTCCTTCCTCTTGGTCTGGAGCTCCTGGGCCCCGGGACAGACACTGCCAGACACTGCCACGGTTTTGCAGAGCAGCTCACACGTCGGCGTGCCAGGGGTGTGTGGTGCGGTGGGTTAAGCAGCCACTGGTGTCCCGGCTGCTCCACGTCAGATTCGGCTCCCTGCTCATGCATCTGGGAAGGCACTGGAAGATGGCCCAAGTGCCTGAGCCCCTGCCACCCGCGTGGGAGACCAGGATGGGACTCCTGGTTCCTGGCTTCAGCCTGGCGCAGCCTTGGCTGTTGCGGCCATCTGGGGAGTGAAGCAGTAGGTAGAAGCTCTCTCTCTCTCTGTCTCTCCCTCTCGCCGATGCTCTGCCTTGCAAACACATAAATGAATAAATCTTTAAAAGCGCATAGCGGCCTGCTCACATCCTGAGCCCCTCCACCCCGCACACTGCCTCTTGTTCCTAAGCCTCTGTCCAGCAAGCTGTGGTCCTGAGGGGCCCAGGCTGGACACTGACATTCTCAGCTCTCCCTCCACCAGGTTGCATTTAGGGGTGGGGGCTCCCCGGCTTCCTTCCATTGGGCGCCCCCTGCAAGGTCCTGGCCACCACACTTTTTGGTTTTTCCTCTGTTGGGTCTGCATGGCCTCTCCCCCTCCTCCTCCTCCTCCTCCCCCCCCACCCCGCTCTGAGTTGTCCCGCAGGCCTGGTGGTTACGCATGCAGATGCTGGCTCCCGTTTGCCTGAGAGTTTGACCTTGGGGAGAGCGGCAGCCTCAGGATGGATGTGCTGTGGCTGCGTTTAATCACCGGGCGCAGCCCAGGCCTTGAGAAGCTGCCGAGAGCCAATTCCCGTCCCCTGCCTGGGGATGGTAATGAGCTTCCCAGAGACAGCCAATCCATAAATCGAACAAATGGCTCCGCGGCCAGCCCTCCCCGTCAGGGCCTTAATTACAATTGCAGAGATAAACTGGGGGGTGGCGAGCTTGTCCCTTACCCCTGATTTCTTGGGTGATGGCGGAGGGGGAGGGGGCGGGAAAACCCCAGGAGGTGAGGGGCGGGCCCATCTGTGCGCTGTGTCTGCCACTCCCAGCTGGGCACCTACTAGCTTGGCGGCCGCCCCGTGACCTGTCTGGGAGGAGCTGCCCCCAGCACCCTGGTCGCAGCAGGGCGGCTGTGGGGCCTGCGCTGTAGGAGTGAGGGGCGGCGGGCGGGGGGGGAGGGCAGACCTGGCACAGCTCCTTCCACCCCCTCTGAGCCTCTGTTTCTGTGGCTGCAGCCCCTGGCTCCCAGGGCCGAGTGAAGGCAGCGACATACCGGGAGGGTCTCGGCCCGAGGAGCGGCCCCCTCCCTTCCCCTCTCGTGGCTGAGCCAAGCTGGGGATGCCCCTCGGGGGTCTTCAGAGATGGGCTGGGGTCAGGGCTGCCAGGGGCCTGCTGGGAGCTCGGGGGGCGTGGGCTCCTCCCTGGGCGCAGGCCCAGTTTCCTCTGCACAGCCTTCAGCCCTTACGCCCCTGACGTTCCTGCAGCCCGGGGGCGGGGGGAGCCCGCTGGGCCCTGGACAAGGCAGGGATCCAGCCTCCTCCCCATGACCCCCACCCACCCCCATCACCCCAGGTGCTGGGGCGTCGGGGGGAGGGGGCTGGCACTGTTCCAGCCTTTGAAAGCTGTGGCCATCACGGCAGCTGTGCCTCTGCCAGCCACGCCAGGCCTCCATGCCGCCCAGGCCTGCCATTTGCCTGGCCAAGAGAGGGCTGTCCTGGCGGCTTGGCCGGCCCGGGGACCCCCGGAGGCTGCTGGAGGGGCAAGGCGTGCCCTGGTCCTTCTAGCTCCCTTCCTCCCAGGAGCGCCGCCCACAAACAAACGTCTAATTTGTTAAAATAACAGATGACAGAAGAACTATTTGACTAATTAAAATTCAAATTCAGACAAGCAAAAAGAAGTGAGACGTAAGTCACTGTCACCATGACAACGCTCTGGTCTCAGGTTCTCAGGGCCTTGCCTGCTGCCAGCCGATGGTCATGGGAGGCAGATGGTGCATACATGTGTGTGCACATGTGGCTGAGCACACACGTGCATTATGCATGTGAGAGAAAAACAGGCGGCAGCGAAAAGCAAGACGCTGAGGTGCAGGGTGGAGGCTGGCGTTACCCGTGACAGTGAATAAATCCGATCGGCGGCGCACGGGGCGGACATGAGTGAGGGGCCGGTGTCAGCTCGGTGTTCACGGCACAGAGAATATTTACAGCTCCGTCTCCGCAGTGAGATGCGGCTCTCCCAGACCCCCTGAAGGTCACGGGAACGTGGGGAGATTAACGGGTGTTTCCGCGGGCACTGGTGCCCGTGAGCTCGGCGACAGGATTGGTACCTCTACATCCCGCATGGAGAGATCCCGAGTGGGGGGCTGGGGCAGCCCCATTCCATTCTGCAGGCGTGTGTTCTGCATGTCCGTGTGCACCGTGTGCACGCTGCCTGCTTGTTTCAGCCACCGTGTGCTCCGTGTGTCTGTGTGCACGTTGCGTGCTCATTTCTGCCTGCGTGTGTCTGCATGTGCACCCAGGGCACGGGGGACCCTGGGCAGGGCAGGGGCGCCGATGTGCAGCGGGAGAGCACTCCGGAGAATCCCGTGTCACAGTTCTGTCTCTGTTCTGCCGACCGGGTTGGTGATTCCTTGGTTTCACGTACAGGATCCGCGTTAGTGCCAGCCGGCAGAGTCGCCAGCAGCTCGCGGTTCTAGATCCCAGCATCCAAACGCGTCAAAGCCACCGTTGTCACCAAAGCCTGGGGCGCTGGGTTAATGAGCTGGCGTGTTTCCAGAATTTTCCATGATGTTTCTGGATGTCGCTTCCCGTGCATCGCAGGGAACGAGACCTGTGCCTCCCACGTGCCGTCCTCTGTGGCTGCCTCTGAGACCTTCCGCTCGCTTGCCTCACGGGCAGTGGTTGGATCCTCTTGAATTAAAAAAAAAAAAGATTTAATTTATTTACTTGAAAAGAGTTACAGAGAAAGAGGGAGGGAGAGAGAGAGAGAGAGATATTTCTTCCACCTGCTGGTTCACTCCCGAAGTGGCCACCATGCCCAGGGCTGGGCCAGGCTGAAACCAGGAGCCAGGAGCTTCCTCTGGGTCTCCCATGTGAGTGCAGGGGCCCAGGGACTCGGGCGTCTTCCACTGCTTTCCGAGGTGCATTAGCAGGGAGCTGGATTGGAAGTGGAGCAGCTGGGGCTCGAGTCAGCACCCAAGGGGGATGCCGGCCCTGCAGGCGGGGACTGAACCAGCTGTGCTACAATGTCGGCCCCAGGATCCTCTTGGATTTAAGCCTTGTGTCCAGTCATTCATTTGCCAGCCACACCCCTGCAGAGGGCATCTGACCTTAGGGTCTGTGACAGGGCTTGGAGGCCACAGAGAATCAGACGAAGCCCGCACCCGAGGCCAGTGGCGGAGACGCCCGCAGCACGGCCGGGCAGTGGCCGACAGCTCCGTCCCCGGGAGCTCCTCAGGCTGTGAGTGCCCGATCGCTGCCCTTGTGCCCGCCTGGCCCCTCTCAGCTCCCCCACTCCCCTTGCAGCCCGGCTGCGGGGTCTATAGAGGCAGGCAGCTGGAGGGCGCCACCTTGCTCCACCTGGGCTGCTTGGGGGCGGCCCCTCGGCCTGAGCCGTCTTCACTCTGTGGTGTGCAGAGGAACTGGACACTGCTGAACCCGGAAAATGCAGGCACAGGAACAGGAAGCAGGCAAAGCTTCCGTCTGCAGAAGCCGCAGAGGGGAAGAGGAGGGAGAACGGAGTGGACGCCAGCCCCGCAGGCAAAGGGCAGAGGGGGCGGTGCGTGGTGCGGCTGCTCCGTGTCCCCCAAAGGTGTGGACCCCCCGAAAAGTGTGGAAAGGGGCGGGGTCCTGCAGGAGAGGGGACCTAGTGGGAACTAAGGATTGAGGCGGGGGGGGGCAGGTTCTGGGAAAGCCCCTCCCTGGCCCCTGTGTCCTCTCTGGCCATGTGACCGCCCTCCCCCACGTGCCCACGCCATGGGATGCCACTGGCCATGGCGGGAGCCGACTAGCGCCATGCTCTTGGGCACCCAGGGCCGTGGCTCCAGCCTGGGGTCCTGTGACAGCAGCACAATCAGGACCAGCGACCCCTGCAGGTCACGTGTGGAACAGAAAGAAGAGCGGCTTCCATGTGGACATCACCTCCCCTGGCCACCCTGGCCAGGACGGGGCTGGGCAGACAGTGTCTGAGACGTGGCTTCCTAGAGGACATGACAGCCCTGAATCAGGGCTCACCTGAATTTAGTTCCCACCCGAATCTGATCTCGGAGAGGCAGCAGGAAAACCCCCGCTGCCAGACGTGTGCAAGCAGGTAAGCCCAGCACGGAGCTGCCCAGGGGCGAGCAGGTGAACCCGGTGAGCCCTGGGCCCCGACCCCAGAGAGCTGGTCTGGGTCTGGCAGTCCCGGGTCTTTCCACACAGTCTCCCAAGGCATCACCCCACGGGAACCCAGCGCTCACCCGGCCCCGACTCCGTTACCTGCCCCTTCCACCCGGCAAAGCGCCAGTACTCCTCCGCCTTCCTTCTCGATCTGTCAATCAGCCCACGGCCGTCTCCCCACACCAGCTTACAAACTTTCCGTCAACCCCTGGATCTGTCTCTCCAATACCGATCGCCTCTGTTCTTTCTCCCTCTGCTCGCTCGCTCTCTCTCTCTCTCCCTTTCTTTCCTTCTCCCCTTCCTTCCTTTTTTTTCTGCTTAGCTTCCAGGCCAACACCTTGAGGACTAGGAGGTGAGCAAGCTGCGTCTCTCCTCGCCTACAGCTTCCTGGGAGAAGTGGGGAAGCCGCCGTGGGGAGCAGGCGCCGGCTGAAGCGAAGCAGTGCAAAGCTGTGAAACAGTAAACCGCTCGGCTTGACAGCCCTGACAGCTATTTGTTCTGGAAAACAGCATTTATGATGTCAGCCCTATACGGGAGTGTGTTTGAATTAAAATAATTACGGCTGATAGCACAACAAAGAGTGCTCTAGTCAATCACCCTGCAGATGCCGCCCGGGCAGGACCTTCTGGGGCCAGAGGAGTCCCACAGCGGCAGGAGGCAGCCGAGCGCCTGCTGGGATTCGCTCCGGAAGCCGGCCGTGTCCTCCCGGGAGCCGGATCGCCTGACCTCTGCCCGGGGCCGCGGTGCCTGTAGGCTGAGTGGACGGGTGCTGGCACTGCGGGGTGCATCCCTCTGTCTCCACTGAACTTGCTTGGGTGGAGTGGGCAGGTGGGGCCGCTGGGAGGGCTTCGGGTCGCCGGGGCTGGCTCCTCGGGAGAGGGTTGATCCTGTGAGTGCCGGTCCTGCCTCACTGCTCGCCACGGTGCCATCACCCCTCTGCACCTGCCGTGAGCAGCCTCCACCGGGCCCGGACTGTGGGGCCGCCCGATCCCGAGCCGCAACCCCCACTGTGAGTTCTGCTGTCCGACGCGCTCCTCTCAGGGAGCAGATACTGCAAGTTCTGTCGGTCTCGGGGCTGGCCAGAGGATGGCCAAGGACCCCACGCCCCAGGCCCCACGGACACGCCCTCTCCAAGTTCCCCTGCTCCTCGGGACTTCCTTCCAGGGACCCATGCAGGCTGCAGGGCTGGGGAGGGGGAGGGGAAGGCCCTGAAGGGTGGGTGGGCTTGGCCCGGGGGAGAGGGGGAGCCTCCTCCCGTGCCCTCGCTCAGCTCTGCGCTGCTGGGCAGGGCGCAGCTTCCAGAAGCTACTGTGGATCAGTGCCTCCCCCTTGCCCCTGCCCCGCCCCCCAGGGCCACACGCAGGGCTCACGCCAGCCCCCGCGGTGTGAGGTCAGCCAGGCTGGTAGCTCCTCCGTGCCGCTGCTCTCCTGTGTCTCCGTCCTCATCCCCTCCCTTCCAGGTGGGCAATGTCCCCTGGGACCCAGGAGCAGGACCTGCTTGGAATAAGGACCGCTGAGTGAGGTTCTGAGCTGGCGTCGTCCTGGATGTGGGGCAGGCTCAAAACCCAAGGACCGGTGGTGGTTTTGGGTGGGGAACCTGGGGGCATCTGAGGCTCGGGGACGGGGGGCCATGGGGCGATGGGGTGCAGAGGGAGCTGTGGGACCCTGGGGACCGGGACCACCAGTTTACGCGACTCTCAGAGCCTCCGGGAAGGACCAGCCGGGCTCCATCTTGCCCGTCCAGCGCCAGAACGGCAGGACAGTGAGCGTGGGTGTTTGAAGTCACGCGGGCTGTGGGGGTTTGCTGTGGCAGCCCTGGGACGCTCCCTCCTGACTTGCACCTGAGGTCCCGGGACTTGGGGGCACGCCCTCTCCCACTCTGTGCCCGTCGGCTGGCAGCCTCTGGGTGGCGAGGTGTAGCCCCTGGCCGGCCTGTTCGTGCTGAATAAATGGTAGCGGCAGCCGCGTCACTCCAACCCCGCGCTGCTCACGCTTTCGCTGCTACGCACGGCGCTCCTGGCGTGCTCACGTCTCCTGGCGCCGGCTGCAGCCATGCTGTACTGCCACAGAGCCAGGGGCTCGCCCAGGGAGACCCCACAAAATAGAATAAAAACGAAAGCTCCTAAAAGGGCAATCCAGGAAAGATGGAAGACGGCGGTAACCATGCCGGCCACCGGAGCTGGAGACCACTCCCCAGGGAGGCGTCAGGACTTCGAGTACATGATGAGAGAAGGAAAAGCAACCAGGGGACCACGAAAACCCCCCTCTGCCTGTGGGGACAGTCCCGTTGGGGCCTGGGGAAGTGGTTTAGGGAACAGAGCCATGCCTGGGTCCTCAGCAGGTGCCGCCTTGCACGGCGGAGGAAGCCAGGTCACAGGTGCACACAGGGGCGGCACAGCCCGTTGTGGGAGGCACCCTGGGCTCAGAGCTGTCTGCATCGCCTGTCGCTGGGTGTCGGGACGCTGGGGCCACCCCAGTGAGGAACCTCAGAGAACGGGAGTTTACTGTCTCACAGTTCTGGGTCAGGAGTGGGCGGGGTCTGAGGCCGGGAGGGAGGCCCCGTCCTGCGCCTGTCTGCCAGCTCCCGGCTGGAGCTCCCTGGCTGGCAGCTGCCTGCGGCTCCTGCGTGTCTGCCCAGACAGCCCGAGGACCCCACCCGACTTGGCCATAGCTACAGAGACTATTTCCAGACTGGGCCCACCCTGAGGCCCCGGGGGCAGGGACTCGAGCACAGGTGTGTGGAGGACAGGATGCACTCTCACCGATGCTGGCGTCGCAGGCGGTGGTTAACAAGCCACGCTCTCAGTGTCGGCGGATCTCTTCCCTAGTTGACTGGGCTCGGTTTTCCACGGAAGGGAACTCGGTGGCAGGTGTCGCCGGTGGTCCCCCGGCTGTGGGCCACTCACCCGTCTACCCGGCTGCTTTTAAGAGCTCTCTTCAGTTTGGGTTTTCAGCGACCTGACTGGCGAGCCTCGGGTGGTTTTCAGTGTTTGTTTTGGGTTTCTTGAGATCTGGGGTTTACGGTCAGTTCTGCAGCACCGTCTGCTGCGTCTCCTGCCCGTCGTCTCCCCGTCGCCCCCATCACCGTGCCCCGGGCCGCGAGGGCCGTCTCACGAGGCAGACTTTGCCGAGTTTCCCGCCTCCCCCTGCTTGCAGCTCAGTGTGGGGAACTCCTGTGGCCGCCACGGGTACTGATTTTCTTCTTCAGGGTTTCTCCTGTTATTTTTAAGTCCATTCAGTGAATTTTTAAATTTCAAATCTTCTCACTTCTAAATTTCCATTAGGTAATTGTAAGTACGCATAGCTGCTATTTCCCTGTTGAGAATCCCATCTGTTCATTTACTGTGTGTGTACACGCGTAGCCACTTGCCGTGTGTGTGTGTGTGTGCATTTCCCTATATGCAGTGTGCGCCCATCCATGCTGCAAGACGCCTCCAAGCAGCTCATGGAAACATGTATCATGAAGAAACAGAATTCATTTCAACATTTTTATGCACAAAACAAACTTATCTTTTATTTCTTTTTTTAAAAAAGACATATTTATTTATTTGAAAGGCAGAGTTGCAGAGAGAGAGAGAGAGGGAGGGAGGGAGGGAGGGAGGGAGGGAGGGAGGTCTTTCATCCACTGGTCCACTCTGCAGATGACCGCAACGGCTGGAGCTGGGCTGATCCCAAGCCAGGAGCCAGGAGCTTCTTCTGGGTCTCCCACGTGGGTGCAGGGGCCTAAACACTTGGGCCATCTTCCAGTTTTCTCAGGCGCATTAGCAGGGAGCTGGATCAGAAGAGGAGCAGCCGGGACTTGAACCGGCGCCCATATGGGATGCTGGTACTACAGGCAGCAGCTTTACCCACTGCGCCACAGCACCGGCCTCTGAAACAAACATCTTTTAACTCCGTGTCCGTGAACTTTTTGAAGTCCCTGTGTTGCACACACGTGCGTGCATGCACAGCCTGCCTTTTTCCACTTAACATCCTTGAAACGCATTCGTAAACCTCGCCTGGCAGCCTTGCTCGCCAGTTTCCTGGTGGTTCCTGGTCTGCTTCCAGGACGCGCTCCCCTGGTGTGGCGCTGCCTCTCCTGCCTCACCTGAGCACGGGTGCTTGTGGACCGCCGCGCCACTTGGTCCTCGAGCAGCGGGTGCTGGGTTTTGCTCTGTGGGCGGTGAGTTTCCGGGCGGGCGGGACGGGCTCACAGCGGCCCTGCTTGGAGCTTTGCGAAGCTGAACCCAGACTGAGCCTGCCCGGGAGGAGAGCGCCTTCTTCCGAGGGGGAGGCCTTGCTGGGTTCTCAGCTCCACGCGTTTTGGAGTTGATTCTATTTCTACTTCCACACTTGCATTTCACAGTGACTTCCGGGGTGGGAGGGGGAAGGCAGTGTTGAGAACCGTGGGGGGCTGGGGTCCAGTTGGCCTGGAGGGGTGCAGAGCCCTCAGCTGGCAGCTGGGGTGTCCCCGCACAGGGAGAGGGTGCACGCACGCCGTGTGCCCTGAGGCTCCACCTTCCACAGCTCCACCACGCCGTCCGTGACCGTGGGGCGAGCAAGACACAGATATGGCCCTTCCTGCGTCCTGCTCCCCACCTCACCCCCCACCCCGGCTTCCAGTGCTACTGGGACCTCTTCCTGAAGGTCAGGTGCATCAGGGACATGGCCCCCTGGATGGGCCCAGAGCAGCTCTCCCCGGGATTGGTTCCCACAGGCCTGACGCCCTCCACAGCACGGGGGCTGGCAGGACGAGGAGGCTTGGTGTGACGTCGGCGCGCTGTCGACTCCTGCCGCCCGTGGTGACCCACAGGTGACGTAGCCGGGAGCACTCAGCTTGGTTTCTGTACCAGGGGATGGGAAAGTGAGTCCCTTGTTGGGCGTGGAGTCTCGGGAAGCCCCGCCCTGCACCTGTGTCCGTCCCGGGGCTGGGGTGGGGTCAGGTGGGGGGATTGCGCCTCGGAGACTCTGGGCTGCGTTGTGTCCCGAGTTCCCTGTCCACCCAGGACCCGTGCAGGTGATCTTGTTCGGGTCGAGGGCGTCTGCAGAGGTCATGGAGGGGAGACAAGGTCACTTTGGAGGAGGGCGGCTCCCACCCCGTGGCCGGGCCTTGGAGGGAGAGGACGATCGGACACAGAGACCTGCCCAGCAGTCTCCCCTCGGGCTAGAGCGTCCAGCTCTTCCCGCCCTTGGGCAGCACAGCTCCTGGGTCTCCACCGTCAGGCTGAATGCACCTGCCACCCCGGGCCTCCGTCCTGCCACGTCCCCCTGGGCCGAGAGCCAGTTCCCGCCATGAGTCCCCCAGACACGGAACGGCCGTGAGCACCCGATGCCTCGGATGCCTCATGACTGCTCGGGAGGCCCCGGCGCCTGGAACAGGAGACACAAACTAGAAATAAGAGGCGCATAAACAAGAAAGGACAGGACAAATCTGTCATTATTTGCAGAGTGGAACCTTCTGCCTGGACTGTCCAGTGGAGTCAGCCGATAGGTGATTAGCAGTAATAGGAGAATTCAGCAGGATGACCAGCTGGGAGTGCGACATCCAAACGTGGATTCCAGCAACAGCCAATTAGAACATGCGAATAAGTAAATGAGTGAGCGCAGAGATGTCCGGGCTGAATGCTCTCCAGCTCAGTGGTGCTCGGGCGACACCAGAAGCCCTCTGCCGTCTCGCTGGCTGGGTGTGGATTGCAGGGCCCCAGCCTGGTGTCCAGTTCAGCAGGTGCAGGTTGGTGCCTGGGAACCTGCATTTCCGGAGCCTCCAGGTACTTGGTGGAGCGAGGAGCTGGGGATGCTGCCCCTTCGACGCTGCGCCGAGCGGCGCCAGGAAACAAGGCCCTCTCAGAACCACTGCCGACGGGTTAAGTGGAAGCCTTGTTTTACGGTTTTAATTTGCATTTCTTTAATTATGAATGAGCTGAGCCTCTTCGCATATGCTTGGCCTTGCCCGTAATTTTCACGCCACCAGACGTCAAGGGAATGGCCATGGGTGGAGCGAGCACGCCTCGCCAGATGGCGGCGTCCCCTCCTCCAGCGAGGGGTGACCCCGCGTGGCAGGGAGGAGTGTCCATGCCTGCAGGCCAGCCCCTGCTCCAGGAAGGCTGCTCTGTCCAGCAGTCAGAGTCGTCTCCCTCATTGAGCTCTTTATGGTGGAAAGAGCAGAGGGCTTAGATGCAGGAAACCTAGGCTCTCGGGCCACAACACCTTCAGAGCGACGCCAGCCGAGGGCTTCGACACCCAGGGAGGAGTGCGAGGCGGGGGTCTCCGCTGTCTAGATCGTGCAGCCTTCGCGATGCATCCTGGCATTTTGTTAATAAAGACTCAGAGTGGAGGCGACGTGCCGGGTTTTTTGTCTCGGCCCATTGTCTAGCTCCGGAGAAATGTTATTGGAATCATATTGCATTTTCAGGTCTGATGAAGCTGCGGCAACAGAAGCATTTTATGCAAATGTGTGGTGGCGGAGAGAACAGCGTGTCGCGTGCCATAAATCCAAAGGGAACCAGGGAACCGAGCCCTTGTTGCTCCTCGCTTTTAACGCCCCCTGATAGCAGGCCATTACTCTGGACCAACAAGCAGCCTTTCAGGGAGACTTGTCTCTGCTTGAAGCCGGAGCCTGTTCACTGGCAGATTTATGGGCTGAGGTGACAGCCCACACGGTGGCCCTGAGCACAGCCCCAGGCTCCCCCGCTGTCCATGTATGGAAGCATTCATCCCTCCCTTCATCTGTCCACCCGCCCACCCACCCATCCATCATCCATCATCCACCCACCCACCTATCCGTGCATTTACCTACTCATCCACTCATCCATCCTCCCACCCACCCATCCACTCATTCATCTATCCACCCATCCACTCATTTATCCATCCACCCATCCTCCCACCCACCCATCCACTCATTCATCCATCCACCTGTCGCTCCCCCTCTTCGTGGAGGAACGACACTAAGCCCTGCCTAGGCTTCATATCCGAGTCACGGCACCATTATGTCGTTCCCCCTCTTCGTGGAGGAACGACACAGGACCCTGCGCTGTTCTTTCGTCTGCTCGGCCCTTCCCGGGTTTGCTGCTGGTTCTTCCCGGGTTGGCTACTATCCCTTCCACCTCCGTGGAAGGGCAGTTCCCCCTGGCCACATTCCCCACTTCCGCAGGGGAGCGGCACACCGCCGGCCGGCCGGTTCTCTCGGGGGCTGCACAGGTGTTCCCCTTAGATGTTCCCGGTGCATGCCGTCTCTCTCCTCCTTTATAGTCCTCCTCCGCCAATCCTAACTCGGCTGCCCACACGCCGAGTACGCTGCTCTCCTCCAATCAGGAGCAAGTCCTACAGTTTATTGGTTGAACCGGAGGCAGCTGTGCGGAAGCTGTTTACTTCTCTCCCAGCGCCATATTGTGGGAGAGCAGATGCATAGAATAAGTCTTAATTCCAGTAACTCAGTCCAGTCCGGGCTGCTCCCCACATCCACCCATCCACTCATTTATCCATCCACCCACCCACCCACCCACCCAACCACCCATCCACTCATTCATCCATCCATCATCCATCCATACATACATCCATTCCACCCACCTATCCATGCATTTACCTGCTCATCCACTAACCCATCCACCCATCCATCCATCATCCATCTGTCCATCATCCACCCATTATCCATCCATCCCTCCATCCATCATCCATCCACCATCCATCATCCATCATCCATCCATCCCACCCACCTATCCATGCATTTACCTACTGGTTCACTCATCCATCCATCCACCCATCTACACACCCACCCATCCGTCCATCATCCATCCATCATCCATCACCCATCCATCATCCACCCATTATCCATCATCCATCCATCCATCCACCATCCATCATCCATCATCCACCCACCCACCTATCCGTGCATTTACCTACTCCTCCACTCATCCATCCTCCCACCCACCCATCCACTCATTCATCCATCCACCCATTCACCCACCCACCCATCCACTCATTCATCCATCCACCCATCCACTCATTTATCCATCCACCCATCCACCCATCCACCCATCCACTCACCCACCCATCCACTCATTCACCCATCCACCCACGCACCCACCCAACCACCCATCCACTCATTCATCCATCCACCCATCCACTCACCCACCCATCCACTCATTCATCCATCCACCCATCAACCCACCCACCCAACCATCCATCCATCATCCATCCATCCATACATTCATTCCACCCACCTATCCATGCATTTACCTACTCATCCACTAATCCATCCACCCATCCATCCATCATCCATCCATCTGTCCATTATCCATCCATCCCACCCACCCATCCATGCATTTACCTACTCGTGCACTCATCCATCCATCCACCCATCTACACACCCACCCATCCGTCCATCATCCATCCATCCGTCCATCATCCATCCATCCATCCATCATCCATCCACCATCCATCATCCATCCATCCACCATCCATCAGGAAGGCAAGATCACATCATGAATAGAGGCTGAGCTCTGGGCCCACGCTCTAGGGGTGAAGCAGCTGAGAAATCTTGGGTCGGTCACCTCTCACCGAGTGACCTTGAGCAGGCGTCCTAACCTCTCTCAGTTTCTATTTTCTTGCTGGTATAACAGAGATGACAGTGGCTTGGGAGGACCAAGTGGGCCAATGCATGTGAAATCCTTGGCTCTGTGCCTGGCATGGGCTTGGTTGGGACACCAGCCTGGACCATGTGTTATCCATCATCAGCAGCAGTCATTCCGTGCCTGCTCCTTAGAAAGCCGGTGAGAAGAACCTACCATGTCAGAGGGGGAGCGAGCCTGGGGGGAGTGGTCGCTCGGTGGGCTCACGGGCTGTTCATGCTGTTGCAAAGAACCCACTGACGTGGACAATGGACAACGGCACGCTGTCCAGGTGCCCTGCAATCATCCTTCGCCCGAGGCCTGGGGCTCTTGGCAGGTGTGGAAGAAGTGAATCTACGTCCACGCTGTCTCCAGTGAGGACTGCCATGTGCCCCCCGATCCTACAGTGTCCCCAGCTGACCTGGCTCTGGGACACAGCGGGCTGCACCCCTGGCAGCTTTGCCTCATCTCCAGAGGCCCGTCGGCCACCTGGCGTGGACCGGACAGTGCCGGCAGTGGGCCGAGTCAGGAGCCAACAGGCCCATGGGGATGGCGGTGACGGCCCAGGCGGCCATGACCTCTCAGGAGTGTGCAGCGCGCCGGGGGCGGGGCTTCCAGTGGGGAACTTGGAGAGGCTTCCTGGACCATGAGTGGCCTTGAAAGGGGGGTCGGTTTTGCCTTCTGTACCCAAAGAGGAGCAGAGCTGCCCAGCGTTCCCTGGACACCACCACACCCTGACCCCTGTCCAGGTCCCCCTCTGCAGCACAGCCCACACCGAGGACCATGGATGGGCTGGGTTTCGGGAAGGTCGTCGTGGCTCCTCGTGCTGGGCCGCTTTCTCTCCTCCAGGTCTGCCCGCAGCTCCCTGTCCCGGCTCCCCGTCCTTCACGCCCGGCTGGTCCTCCGCTGGCTGACACCACGCACGCCGTGTATCCGTGCCTCACCGGGTGCTCGCCATCTTCCGGCTTCTCTGAATGGCGCCTTCGTTCCTTGACGTGGCGGCTGCTCTGTGGCACTGAGGGCTGGGGTGGGGAGGTGGGGATGGCCCAGCCCTGCTCATCAGTCCGTGCGCCCTCCCGCAGCCCCTGGGGACACCTGGACCAAGGGAAGCAGAGGCCGGAGGGGGCAGGGGTCTGTGGCTGTGCCCCCTCCCCTGCTCTGCCGGCTCATCACAGATTCTTGCTGAGTCAGCTTCACCCAGGTTCCCTCCGGGAGTCACGGAGGCTGAGGCTGGACTCCCGGGAGAGCGGCCACAGGCACGGGGAAGGATCTACGAATCTGCTGAAAGTGGGCACGCGGGGGGGGGGTGTCTGTGGGGGTCGTCGTCTCCGAGGCAAAAACGGTTGTAGCTGGGACCCAGGAGGGAGCCGAGCTCTGCTCTGTAGTTCTCGCTGATGCAGTATCTAAGTCTTACTGGCTGGTCTGAGAGGCAGAGAGACAGGGAGAACGACAGACTGGCAGGGAGAAACCTTCCGCTGCTGGTTCACTCCCCACATGCCCACAGCAGCCGAGGCTGGGCCAGGCCACAGCCGGGAGCCAGGGACTGCACCCAAGCCCCCCACCTGGGTGGCAGGGGCCCAAGAACTTGAGCCAACACCTGCTGCCTCCCAGAGTGCATCAGCAGGGAGTGGAATCGGGAGCAGAGACTCCGTCCCAGCCCTCCGATAAGGAGCGGGCATCCCCAGTGGCGTCTTAACTGCCACGCCCGACGCCTACTCGATGCAGTGGTTTTTTTAAAGATTTATTTATCTGTTTGAAAGTCAGAGTTACACAGAGAGACATAGAGGCAGAGAGAGAGAGAGAGAGAGAGAGGTCTTCCACCTGCTGGTTCACTCCCCAAATGGCCACAATGGCCGGAGCTGCCCCAATCCAAAGCCAGGAGCCAGGAGCTTCTTCCAGGTTTCCCACATGGGTGCAGGGGCCCAAGGACTTGGGTCATCCTCCACTGCTTTCCCAGGCCACAGCAGAGAGCTGGATCAGAAGTGGAGCAACTGGGACTTGAACCGGTGCCCATATGGGATGCCGGCGCTGCAGGCGGCGGCTTTACCAGCTACGCCACAGCACCAGCCCCTCCATGCAGTATTTTAAACCGATGCCCATCGCTAGAGAAGAGCCCGTCTTTTCCAGGTGGAGACGGCTGTGTCACCTGGGAGAGGCACGGGTGCCTGCGCATGCTCTGTGTCCATGGTTCACTCCCCATTTGTGGGCTCCGCTCTTGGTCCAGCAGGGGCCTCCCTCCATGCCCTGGGAGGGCACAGGGCGCCCTCTTCATCCCCCAAGAACCCTGCTGGACGAGCGTCTCCCCATGCTACAGACGAGGGAGCGAGGATCAGCGTGGAGCAGCATTATTAACCTTCCACACAGAGGCATCCAGATGGCTGCCAGCCTGGGGACTGCGGCCTGGGACAGCCCTGGCCTTGCTCGGGCCGCAACCGGCCGCTGGGACGGGCAGCTCGGGGTGGCCCCCTCCCTGGCAGGCTGCGGCTGTGCGAGGGGAGGGGCCTGTCCGTCACCCTCCTTGCCGTGCACTGTGCCAACTGCCGCACTGTGGCCTGTATAAATCACCCCGCCAGCGCCATTAGCTGCTTGTCCAGGCTAATTGTCAGCATTAGATCTTGCTCGGTCACAGTTTTAAGGCTAATTTAAAATCTCTATCTTTGTGAAAACCACACTTCCGCCCCCGCGGGGGGAAAACAGATTTCATGGGCTGAGTCTGCCTCTGTGCAGCAGCCAGGTGTCCCCGGGTGGCGGGCGCCCAGCTCACACCCGCTCTGCTCCCCTGGGGGAACCCGGGTTACTGATGGGGGACCCCGAGCCTCTGGGCACCCTCTCCCCATCACAGCACCTGTCCTGCGTGAAGGCGGACTTGGGGTGGGGCAGAATCTGGCCTCCCGGGTGAGCAGCACAGGCAGGGGGAAGTGGTTGGGAAAACCCCTCTGTGCCCTCTGAGAGCTGGGGGGCAGGGGGCGGGCGGGGGCACCTCCTCTCCTCTTGGGATAGAGTCCTGGACCCCAAGCGCGCACCTGGCTCCCCTGCACCTACCTGAGCCCCCTCAACAGGCACCCTCTCCCCCTGCAGCTGCTGCTGCACCTGCAGCTCCTCGGGGGGCAAGGAGGGGCTTGCAGCCCCTGGACAGACCCCTCCCCTTCCTCCCTCCTGAGCCCGGATCCCCTGAGAAGCCTGCAGGAGGTGCCCCTGGCGACAGAGCAGCAGTGGGACCGTGCACGTGCCCGGGGGTGCATGGAACAGCCGAGGGCGCTTCTTGGAGGGCCGCAGGTGCCAGCAGGCCCTGCACGGCCGCCCTGTCCACAGCCAGGCCTCCCCTGGCTTCCCAGCTTCTCACCGGGACGGGGGGCAGGGGACAATTCCTGGGCCTTTCTCTCTGCTGCTGCCGCTCCTGCTCCCAGGACCAGCGAGGCAGGCACCGAGCTGCTGTGTCCTCCCGCACCTGGCCCAGGTGCTCCATGGACACCGCCTGAGCCCTGAGCCAGGGGCAGGGGGCTGCTGTCTGGGGGCCAGCAGAGCGCGGCGTGCGGGCAGGGGGAAAGGCTGCCCCCGGGACACGAGCCCTTCAGATCACAGGCAGGGCCGCCTCGTCCATCTCCCCACAGCCTCGCGGGTGGGTGGGGGTGGGGCACAGAAGACGAGCACGGCCCCTGCCCCCACCGGAGCGCGCGGTGGCCGTGGCGGGTTTCTCATCGTCCCGCTCTGGAAATACCGGGTTGGGGGGGAATTAGAGGATGAGGAGAAGCACGTTGGAAAAACACGTGGGGCTGCAAGTTAAAGCCTTGGGAACCGGGGTGCCCGGGAGTGGGTGGCGTGGGCAGGGAGGAGGTGGGGACAGCAGAGGGAAGGGCCCTGATGGAGGGGGCACCTGCCTGGAGAGTGGAGGGCAGGGGAGAGCAAGCGGGGTGCCCTCCCCAATTCAGGCCTCCCCCACCCAGGCCCAAGCTCAGGGCCGCTCTTGCAGTCTGTGCTGGGCTCCCACTGGCCTGATGGACGCCTTCTCTGAGCTGGGCCTTTTCAGCCTGCAGGCCTCTCCTCTCCTCTCCACCCCCCACCCCACCCCAGGCGTTTGCCCCCAACACGTCCCTCCCTGGCAGCTTGCTCAGAGCGCGGGGCCCCTACGGACCCCCCCCCCCCGGCCCCAGCACGCTGCCTTGCCACTGCCGAGGCTGCCGGACCCTCAGCACCCCCCCCCCATTCTCAGCCCTGCTGCTGCCACTCTGGTCACGGGGAGCCGGGGGTTCCCGGTCAAGGCCGAGGCCCCTGGTAGGCAGAGCGGACACTTGAGGCTGGCCGGGTGTGATGGGAATTTGGAGCCTGGCTTCAGCGGGTGGAAGGGCTGTCCACAGGAGGCAGGCCTCTCAGTCACCTAGGGCGCCTCCTGGGTGCCGGCTCCCCTCCTGTCCCCAGGTGTGGCGAGAAGCCCAGCTGAGGGGAGGCCTCATCCATCTCCTGGTGGGGGGGTGGGGGGAGGGGCGGGCCCGGCTCTGGAAGCTTCCGTCCTTTCTCTGCCCGGGGCCCAGGGCTGTACACCTTCATCCTGGGAGTGTCCGTCCCTGGACAGCTCCTGAGAGCTTCCCTCCGGGGGCGGGGCCTCCACCCCTCCCCCAGGGACCTGTCACTAAGCCTGCCTGCTCCCGGTGGGGGTCTGCTTCCTGGAGGGACACTCGCGTTGCCCGAGGGCCACCTGACCTGGGGTGATGTTGTCTGTGGTCCTTGTCATGGTTGCATCTCCGGAGCACAGGGGAGCACCGTGAGCTTGGCTCGGTGGACCCACAGTGCCGGCAGGCCCTGGCATGGCCGCCCTGTTCCTGGCCAGGTCGCCCCTTGCCCTCCCAGCTCCCGGTTGGGACAGGGACAACTCCTGGGACCTTTCCCTGCCCCTGCCCCACCCGCACCCTCCCCTGCTGCAGCCCCTTCCAGAACCTTCCACCCTCCCCTCGTATTGAGAACAAATGGTTCGGAAGCTGCTCCGAGGCAGGTGATCAGGCCGGAGCCTCAGCGGAGAACAAAGGACGGTGAGCGAGGGGGAGGGGCGGGGGAGGAGAGGCGCCGCCTCTCTCCCTCCCCTTCGCTGGGAGGCCAGGATTTAATATGCCAAGGTGGAGAGGCGGCCGCTCCGCGCTGGCTGCCGTATTTCAAACAAAGAACACACAACAAAGCGCCGGAATCCAGCCGTGGGAGAGACATCTGAGCGAGCAGAGGAGCCGTGACCTTGGGCGCGCGTTAAAGTGAACAAAGGGGCACTCACGATTATCGCTATTATCGTTGTTTAATATAATGGACTTAAACTGCCGGGAGGGGAGGGGCTGGGGCCGAGGGGCTGCGAGCACGGGGAGGGAGGGAGGGCAGCAGCAAGGGGGCCACTGCCAGCATCAGTCTCTCCTTGGCAGGTTCAGCCCAGCCCCAGAGAGCTGTGGCCGCGAGGGAGGGGCTGCCTGGAGAGGGGTGGGGGCTGCAGAACGGGCTCCTGGGAGGAGGGGGTGCAGGGGAGCCCGCCCAGGAAAGGTGGTGTGCCCCGGGGGCAGTGAGGACACGGTGGGAGAGGCTGGTGGGCCGCCCTCCTGGTCTCCGCGGTTCCCTGCTCCGTGCAGGTATCAGACCCTGCGTGGCTGGCTGGGCCACCTGGCTGCCCACCAAGGCCAAGAGTGGGGTGGCCGGGAGGGGCCCGGCCCATGCAGGTGGCCCTGCCTCCCCATCGGTCTCAGAGGACAGCGAGGACAGCGCCAGCCAGGTGCTCGTCACTCCCCGTCCAACACACAGCCGGAAGCCAGCGGGCCCTGTTCCTGCTGGGAGGGCTTCACCCGCAGACCCAGGAAGAGAGGGGAGCAGGCTGGCGCTGCCTGTGGGAGCTCCAAGCCCGGGCCAGGAGCCGGGCGGGGCTCGCCGGCCTCGCTCGGGGGCTGGACTCGGGGAGCCGTCCCCACTCCAGGGGCTCAGCAGGAGGGGACTGCGTGGGTGCAGTGAGCCCGTTGGCTGGGTGCAGCTGTGGGTCACCTGGGGTCAGAGCTCCGGGAGAGCCGGACACAGGCGGGAGGACCCAGCAGGGCACGCACAAGTGGAGGTGCACAAGACAGTGAGCTCCTGTCCAGACGCCTGCGACGGCAAGGACTGGGCTGAACACCACCCAGGGCTCCCCGGGGTGGGGGCGGAGCCATCACTGCCTCCCAGTTAGCATTAGCAGGGAGCTGCAGTCAGGAGCCAGAGGTGGGACTCGAACCCAGGCACTTGGGTGTCCTAACCGGCGTCCCAAAGGCTGCACCACATGTGGATCCCACACCCGCAGCGTTTGGTGGGTGACAGCTGAGCCTGTACCGCCCCCTGGAGGCGTGGCCCCAGGCCCCAGTCTCCTGTTCTGTAAAATGGGCTAAGGACAGGCTCCTGCCCCAGGGTCACTGTGAGAACAGGGGACGTGGTGTGAGGGTCTGGCAGTGACGGGAGCTGCTGACGGGGCCCGTGCCCCCCAGGCAGCGTGTGAACGCGATCGGGGCTCTGTCTCCAGCACGGGTGCGAGAGCCCCCCTCTGAGAGTCTACAAGGACCCCTGCCCGGGCGTGGGCAGCTTCACCCCCAGGGAGCACCTGCCTCGTCTCAGGACCACAGCTGCTCCACCGCCCAGGCTCACAGCCGCAGGCGCTCCCAGGCCGCCCCTGGGGACAGCACTAGGCTCCACTGTCCCTGCCGCCCCACACAAGCCCCTGCCTCTGCCTGTGTCCCCATCCCCATCTCTGCCTCCGTCACCACCGCCAGCGTCCCTGGGGCCTGGGCACCTCCGTGCTCCTGCGTCTCGGAGCCGCTGCCCGGGGGCCTGGGGGCAGCGCTCAGCTGGGCCGTCCCTGCGCCCAGGCCGTCGTGGAGAGACGCTATGGGGCTCAGACCCTTAGACTCCTGGGAAATGCTGCATGACACTCCGCATACGGCTCGGTAACGAGTGGGCCCCGGCTTCCTCCGCCCTGGCATTCAGAGGGTGCGGGCGGCGCTCAGATTCCAGATAATTAAAGAGCGATCGCGTGCACACGCTGCCTGGGGAGCGCGGGCCGTCGGCAGCTCCGCCACCGAGCCCTCTCCATCCTCCACACCTCACTGCAAGCCGCGGCCTCGGGCTCCCTGCACGGGTGGACGAGCTGCCGAGGCCCCGCCCCACCCCCAGCCGCCCGCAGTGTAATGGAAGCGGCTGCATCTGCCGCCTGCTGCTTGCAGAATGTGCGTGTATGTGCGTGTGTGTGCACACGTGTGCCTGCACATGTGTGTGTGCATGTGTGTCAGGGTGGAATCCCACAATGGCCTCTCTGGAGCAGCCCTGCTCCATCCTAGAGACCTGGCCCCGGGGAACAGGTGCAGCTCGCCTGGCTGTCACGGTGAGTGCCCCTGTGCAGGGAGGGCACGAGGCACCACCCCAGCCCCAGGAGCCCCTGCACCCACGTGGGGGACCCGGAGGAAGCTCCTGGCTCCTGGCTTCAGCCTGGCCCAGTCCTGGGAATTGTGGCCAACTGGGGAGTGAACCAGCAGGTGGAAGACCTCTCTGTCTCTCCCTCTCTCTCTGTAACTCTGACTTTCCAATACATAAATACATATATTTTTTAAAAAGATAAACAAATCCAGAGAATCCTGGGTGGTTTTCTCCTCCGGGGAGAGCGCGGGGTGGGCAGCAGAGCCCAGGTCTTCCCTGGAGAGAATCAGGCACTAAGTGGGGCCAGGGAAGTGAAGGGGCCTCCAGCCCCCAGGCCACACCTGGGACAGCAGCCCCCCCGCCCCGTCCCAGGGCCTCTGTGCATGGCTCCACCCCACCCCCCGCATCCCTCACCCGGCTTTGTGGCTCCCAGAAGCCAACTGTGCTCACATCTGCGAAAGCCTGCTGAGGGGCTGGGTGAGAGGCAGGACGCAGACCGGGGAGGTGCTGGCACGGAGCGCACGAGCGGCAGCCAGGGGCCAGCACTGCGTGCGGGGGTGCAGGGGTGCAGGGGAGCCTGGGGGAGCCCTGGGCAGGGGAAGGCAGGGAGCGTGGGCCGGGGTGCGTGCAGCCACGTGGACTCTGCTGACCACCACCTTCTACCTGCTGTGTGTGGTCACTGCGTGTTGTGACTGTGTGTGTGTGTGACTGTGTGTGTATGCATGTGTGTGGTCACTGGGTGTGTGTGCTCACTGGGTGTGTGTGTGTGGTCACCGGGTGTGTGTGTGACTGCATGTGTGTGGTCACCGGGTGTGTGTGGCTGTGTGTGTGGTCACCGGGTGTGTGTGTATGTGGTCACCGGGTGTGTGTGTGTGGTCACTGGGTGTGTGTGTGGCTGTGTGTGTGGTCACCAGATGTGTGTGTGGTCACCGGGTATGTGTGTGGTCACTGTGTGTGTGGTCACC
The DNA here is from genome assembly GCF_051225735.1 of Oryctolagus cuniculus. NCBI lineage: Eukaryota > Metazoa > Chordata > Mammalia > Lagomorpha > Leporidae > Oryctolagus > Oryctolagus cuniculus. The sequence continues at coordinate 3,551,299 of NC_142883.1, read as the reverse complement.
GGGTGTGTGTGTGTGGTCACCAGTGTGTGTGTGGCTGTGTGTGTGGTCACCGTGTGTGTGTGTGTGGTCACCATGTGTGTGTGTGGTCACTGTGTGTGTGGTCACCGGGTGTGTGTGTGTGGTCACTGGGTGTGTGTGTGGTCACCGGGTGTGTGTGTGTGGTCACTGGGTGTGTGTGTGGCTGTGTGTGTGGTCACCGGATGTGTGTGTGTGGTCACTGGGTGTGTGTGTGGTCACCGGGTGTGTGTGTGTGGTCACTGGGTGTGTGTGTGGTCACTGGGTGTGTGTGTGGTCACCAGTGTGTGTGTGGCTGTGTGTGTGGTCACCGGATGTGTGTGTGTGGTCACCAGTGTGTGTGTGGCTGTGTGTGTGGTCACCGTGTGTGTGTGTGTGGTCACCGTGTGTGTGTGTGGTCACTGTGTGTGTGGTCACCGGGTGTGTGTGTGTGGTCACTGGGTGTGTGTGTGGCTGTGTGTGTGGTCACCGGATGTGTGTGTGTGGTCACTGGGTGTGTGTGTGGCTGTGTGTGTGGTCACTGTGTGTGTGTGTGGTCACCAGGTGTGTGTGTGGCTGTGTGTGGTCACCGGGTGTGTGTGTGGCTGTGTGTGTGTGGTCACTGTGTGTGTGGTCACCGGGTGTGTGTGTGTGGTCACTGGGTGTGTGTGTGTGGTTACCGTGTGTGTGTGTGGCTGTGTGTGTGGTCACCGGCTGTGTGTGTGGCTGTGTTTAGTTGCTAGGATCTCCAGTAAAACATCCTTGAGTGAGAGTGGCCGGAGTCTGTCCTTACCGTGCCCCTGTTCCCGGGGGAGCGCCGGCGCTTGCTGCAGGCTTCCTGCAGGGGGCGCTCGCGCGGCACAGGTTCTCTGCTCCGCACCGTGCCGCTGCCTTGCTTCCAGTGGGTGCTGGATCTTCTCAGACGTTTTCTTCACTCGGCGCAGAACTGTCTGTGTCTTGAGGGGGCTCTGCAGTGTGCTTCTCTTGAAGAGCCGGCACATCGCAGGCCAGGGTTCAGGTCAGTGCTGTGATGTGCGTGAGGTCTGTAGTGATGTCGCTTTTCACCCCTGCTGGTCGTGTGTGTGTCATTGTTCCTCAGCCAGCCCGGCTCTAGATTAACCAAAGGTTTGCTCTTTCCTAAGAGTCCACCTTTGCTTTCATTAATTCTCTCTCTCTTTCTTTCTTTTAAATATTTATTTATTTGAAAGGCAGAGTTACAGAGAGGCAGAGGCAGAGAGAGAGAGAGAGAGAGAGAGAGAGAGAGAGAGGTCTTCTGTCTGCTGGTTCACTCCCCAGATGGCCGCAATGGCTGGAGCAGCACCCATTCGAAGCCAGGAGCCAGGAGCTTCCTCCTGGTCTTCCCACGCAGGTGCAGGAGCCCAAGGACTTGGGCCATCTTCTACTGCTCTCCCAGGCTACAGCAGGGAGCTGGATGGGAAGTGGAGCAGCTGGGACTCGAACCGGTACACATATGGGATGCTGGCACTGCAGACAGAGGCTTTACCCACTACGCCACACACTGGTCCCTAAGTCCCAAGCCTTACAGCATCTTACACTTGAATAGGGCAGGATAGGGCAGGGACGGCCAAGTGCAGTGAGCGCCCAGCCCAGCCGAGGCAGCAGCCTGCTCCACGCAGAGCCGGACCTCACGTACCTCGGTGAGGTACATGCTGCTCAGGGCTGTGCCTGGCCCACGTGCCTGAACGTCTGACACTTTCCAGAACACCCTAAGCTCTCCTTTTCCTTGTCCATTTCCTGCTTCTCCTCACCCACCAGCCCCGACAGCCAGCACTGCGGCTCTGGCTAAGACCTTCGCTCCTCTGCTCCACGGTCATTTAGACCCGGGTCAGCAAGTCACGAGTTTCCTACACCCCTGTCCACCTCCCTGACCGTGGCAGACATGGCCAATCCATCACAGCACTGGACTCCTGATCATTCTCAGCACAGGATTCCAGGAAGCCTCTGCACTCACTCAGAAGTGGCACAGGATCAAAGTCCACCCCCTCCTTGACTTACTCTTTGCCTCTGGCCTGGCTGCTGTTGGTCCCGGGCCCCTGCAGCCTGTCCCTCATGCTGGACATTCATGATGGGGACATCCCTGCCGCAGGGAGACCGGATCACCCCTGGAGCTCACGGTCCCTGCCCCCTCCCACCCTGGCCCCTGGCCCCCTCTCAAGACAGTGCCACTGCCGAGGCCAGACCAGCTGCCAGGCCGAGTGTGTTAAGAGCCCAGCGGTCAGCCATGCGGGGTTTGTTGAGACAGAAGTCGGCAATGAGCCTTGATGTCTGAGACGCCCACGGACGCTTCTCGGGCCTGTCCTGAACGCCTGTTTGAAACTCCGCATGCCCCTCCCACGGCCAGTTCCCTCGCCTGCCCCGCGGGGCTCCGCAGCTTCCAAGGCCCTGGATGACCCTAAGCTCGCGTGTGCGGCGTCTTCCGTCTCTTCGCCAGCTCTGGGGTCCGCTTTGCTCGCGGACTTTCTCAACACCTGTGCACTTGGTGGGTCCGGGGTGCTCCGACGGCGCCCGGGCTAAGCCAGCGCTCCTGCCTTGGGCCTGGATGCTGCTCAGGAGTGGTGACTGGCAGGTGCATGTGTCTCCGATTAATGAGAGGCGGGAAACGCATTCACACTTGCTTCATACACTCCGTTTGGTTGGCAGCATCTTCCAAAATGCGGAGCCCACCGCCAAGGAGGGAGGAGGCTCACGACAAAGGACTCCCTCGCTGGGGACACGGGCTCCAGGGCAGGGGGCGGTCAGCCCTGGGTGGGGAGCTCAGCCAGCAGTCCCCCACTCACTAACCGTGGGCCCTTCCCCTCCTCGGCTCCTGGTATGTGGTAGGGCTGCCAGCACCCACGCTGAGAGTCACATGGAGGGGCTGTGAAGATTAAGGGGGTCCCTGAGCAGAAGGGGGCTTCCTGAAACCACAGGAGCACTGCCCAGAGCCTCCGGGAGCAGAGCGCAGGGGACACTCTGGGCCGCCGTGCCCTGGAAGGCGGAGTCTCCCGCTAGGAGCCGGGCAGCCCTGGACCGGCAGGGTGGACCGACACCATTGCAAACAGGGCCCCGCGACATCCTCCAAACCAGGTAACACGGCTCCCACCAGGGTCTCGCGTGTTCCCGCAGCACCACACAGGCCCCTGCAGCACCGCTGGACACCAACGTGGGTCCTGCGAGAAGCAAGCCCTTCCCTGGGGTCCCCAGCTGCAAACCCAGCACTGAGGGGGTCCCCTCTTCCCACAGCAGGGAACCCAAGAGCAGGGAGTGGGGTGGGGACTCCGGCCAAGCCAGACCTGAGTCCTGACACCACTGGGCCTGCGCCAGGGTTGCTGCCAGGCCTCAGGCAGGTGAACACTGGTCTCCCTCCTGCCCTCCCTCCCTCCCTCCCTCCTTCCCTCCCTCCCTGTCACCCTCCTTCCCTCTTTTCCTCCCTCCCTCCGGGACAGCAGTGGTGAGGACCAAGTGACAGATCCCCTGTCCGGGGCCAGGCCTCCACAGGGTGTTCCGGGACCCTGGTCTCCACCAGCCCCCTCCCCCTGCCCCCTGGGGCAGGCTCAGCGTCTCCAGCGTCTCCTGGGCTCCGTGCGCTGTTGCATTTTGCAAGAGCAGGATCGGGCCAGCCCCTGTCCCCGGGGGCGCCCGGCAGCAGCCGGCCAGGGGGACTTCATCTGGAAGTGACGCTGTCCCACCTTGTCAAACACCGTGGCCGCCGCTGCTGCTGTTGGCACGTACGGGCCGCGCCGTGGGCCGCTGGCCAAGAACACAGTGCCCTGGCGGGAGGCGCCTTTGTTCTCTCGTGTCCAGAGAGCCGGGCGGCAGCTGAGCAGCACAGTCAGGGGCACCGAGGAGCGGGCCCGTGTTTATCCACCCTCTGGCTCCCACTCCGCCCCTGCCAGCACCGCGCGGGTCGCCGGTGCACGGGCTGCTCCATGCTGTCCGTGTTGGGAAGCCCGGCCCTACAGGACCTGGTGCCCACGGTGCCCGGGGCGCCGGCTGCAGCCCAAGTCCTGACTCGCCCATGTCCTGAGCGGCCAGGCTGGCAAACCTGAGACTTAGGCCTCGTCCTGCGGTTGCCCCCAGGCCTGTGCTTGGGCTGCGACCCTGGCCCCCCCCCCCACGCAGAGCTCCTTCCTGCCTGCCACGCCCCTTCAGTGAGCAACACAAAGCCAGAGAGGGGTGCGCCCAAGCTCAGGGCCGCCCCAACAAGCAGGGGCGCAGGTCACAGGGCGACCGGGAAGAGGGGGCCTCCCGTCTGCCCTGCCGGAGAGAAGACCCTTACCCGGAGCTTCTGCGCCCTCCTGCCAGTTGGGGTCCTGCCATCCCTCAGCCCTGCCCATGACCCCACCACCCCAGAGCCAGAATGCAGGGTCCCAGTCCCGGGCCCAGGCCCTGATCCCCTCTCCCCCAGTGGGTCCTGTCTGGGCGCCCGCCATGCTTCTCTTCTCTGCCTTATTGGGAAAGAACAGAGAGAGACAGAGTGCAGTGGGGAGGGGAGGCCCCCAGTCCAGGGGTCCAGGCCCTGGCTGGCCAGGATGAGGACGGCTGGCCAGTGACCTGCGGTGGCAGCACAGGGACTCCACGGAGCCATTTTCTGCTCGGGGTCTTTGGGGCTGAGGAACCACCCCCCTGGGGCCTCGGCAGCCCAGCAGGTCCTGAGCGTGGCTCTCGCTGTGTCCTCACAGGCTGCACGGGGAGGGGTGGGACAGGCAGCCAGGTCCCAGCAGGGGTTCCACACGGGGCTCTGGCACCCACACCCCAAGTCCCGGCTGCTCGGCTTCCCATCTGGCTCCCTGCAAGTGCGCGTGGGAAAACAGCAGAAGACGACCAAGTACTCGGACCCCCGACATCCACGTGGGGGACCCGGATGGTGTTCCAGGCCCCTGGCGCAGCCTGGTCCAGACCCAGCTGTTGTGGGGGACCCGGATGGTGTTCCAGGCCCCTGGCGCAGCCTGGTCCAGACCCAGCTGTTGTGGGCATTTGAGGCGTGAACCAGAGGTGGAAGATCTTCCTCTGTCTCTGTCACTCTGCCTTTCAAGTAAATAAACCTTAAAAAGAAAACTTCATGGACAGAAGCTCAAATTTCTCCTTACATCCCTGGCACGTCCTCATCTTTCTGGAATGTTCTTTGCACGTCCAAAAACATCGCTGGATGCCAAGGGCCACGCATCGTGCTGAGGACCACGGATGGCATTGCAGGGGTGGCTGCTGCTGACCGGGGCTCTGTGGTCGGAGACCCGGGTGCTCAGGTGAGGGAGGGCAGTTCCTCTGGGGAGGGCTCCCCTGGCCGACACGAGCAAAGGAGAGCCGTGGGAAGGGAGGAGGAGCCCCAGACCTGGCCGGGGCGCAGTCCCTTTTGTTAAAGAAACACCGTAGCAGCAGGCACCATGGCTCACTAGGCTAATCCTCCACCTGAGGCGCCGGCACACCGGGTTCTAGTCCTGGTCGGGGCGCCGGATTCTGTCCCGGTTGCCCCTCTTCCAGGCCAGCTCTCTGCTGTGGCCCGGGAGTGCAGTGGAGGATGGCCCAGGTCCTTGGGTCCTGCACCCCATGGGAGACCAGGAGAAGCACCTGGCTCCTGGCTCCTGACTTTGGATTGGCGCAGCGTGCCAGCCATAGCGACCATTTTGGGGGTGAACCAATGGAAGGAAGACCTTTCTCTAAAAAAAGAAAGAAAGAAAGAAAGAAAGAAAGAAAGAAAGAAAGAAAGAAAGAAAGAAAGAAAGAAAGAAAGAAAGAAAGAAAGAACACCATAGCAACCAGGGCAGGAAGGCAGGGTCCCCTGGGCAGCCTGGGCCCCTGTGAACACTCAGTGAGCCCCAGAGGAGAGGTCGGTGTGGGGACACAGAGTGGAGGGGGAGCCCGGGGCTGGGGGCGGAGTCTCGGCAGCCTGGGCCCCAGCCACACCTGCAGACCCAGCGTTCTGCGATGGTGCTCCCTGTCAGGGCCCGCCCCTTCCCCGCCACGCAGTCTCGCCTGTGTGGAAAGGGAGGGCGTGAGCTGAGCGGGGCCTTTGCTGCCCGCGGAGCCCATCTGAGCTCATTTGCTGTGGCTTTGATCAGCTCTGAGGGAAGCCGTGAGGACCCGGGAAAGGCCGCGCGGACGCCTCCGCTCCGGTCGGTCCTCATTTCCGTCACGAGGCCTCAGGTCCGTCCCGGGGCAGCCGTGTTTCTTCTCCAGGATCCGGCTGCTCAGTGGCCTCCCGGCACGGCAGAAGCAGATGTCCAGGAGCCTGGAGCGGCGGTGGCCAAGACCCTGGGACCCGGGCTTTCCAGGCGGTCGTCCAGGACTTGTCCCCCGGGGGCTCAGCCGGTGTCTCCCGGTCGAGGGGCTTTGCCCTGCGCCGAGGGCTGCTGTGGGCTCCGTGCCCTGCACGCTCCCCCAGCCCCTAGCTGATTGCTGCTGCTCCAGATGAGGCTGGGCTGGGGGCGTGTGGGCCCTGTGTGCTGTCCCCAACCACCTCTGCCGTCGCGGCTGCTGCCACGGGGCCTCTGCATTCTCAGGGTGCTGCCCCTCCCACCCCCCGGGAGCCCCTTCCCCCTGCCGTGCCCGGGACCCTCCCCCAGCCTGGGCTCTGCCAGGGCCGCAGGCGGAGGTCTCAGCTGCACCCCAGCCTCCTCCCCTTCCCCAGCGATGGTGTGGGTCGGCCTGCGGTCTCCATAGCAACAGCTGCACAGGCCCAGGGGGAACAGGGGGCTCTGGGGAACTGGGGGAGCCTGATGAGGGGTTTTGACTTCCAGAAATTGAAACCGTGATTGCACGGCAGGCCTGGCACAGGGCGGCTGCCCCACCCCCACCCACCTCCCTCACCCAAGGGCCTGGCGCTACCTGCTGAGGGGCGGAGAGGCTGCTTCCTGCTGGGGGGGGTCGTGCCTGGCTTAGAGCAACAGCAAAAAGGGGGGGCAGAGGCTGGGAGGGGAGGGGAGTGCCCAGGCACTAGAAAAGTCCAGAACCACCTCCGTCTCCTGGTCAGTCTCCAGCCAGTCCCACCTTTTCTCCCTTGGCCATCTTGGCGGCTGGCGTCCAGGCTCCCTGTAACAGTGCGTTACATCACATCCTGGGCTGGGCCGCGGGGCCCAGAATCCAGACCCTCGGGGCTCTAATTGGTTCCATGTGTGCAGCCCGGAGGCGGGGCTTTTCCCTGCATTTACACACAGCAAATTCCACCCCGGCCCATCAAGGCAGCAGGGCGGGGGGTCCCGGCCTCGCAGGCCCTGGGTCTCTCCACGCTGCGCTTGAAACTCTCTCTCTGTTTTAGCCGTTCGAGGTGGACGAGGCCCTCCTTGCTGGATTGCGTCTCAAGGCAGTTTTGCCTGTAACTTCTCATCTCCAGGTCCCTGTCCCTGGGAGCGCGGGACAGGGCTCCTGTCACCCTCTGGCCCACAGGCCCTGCCACTATCGTGGTGACAGTGCGCTGGGGGGAGTGTGCTGACAAAAGCCGGACACGGAAGCCCCCGTGGGCCTGTCCCTGCTCCGATGCAGACACTGGGAGCTCAGAATGTCCTCGAGCATGTATGTACACACGTGCACAGACGTGCACACACAGGCCCATGCATGCACACACAGCCTGAGGGCCTGCGAGGGACACGAGTGCAAGGACAGGCCCTGTGGAGTGACAAGCTTCCTCCCCTACCCAAGGGGGGTCCTGAGAGGATCCCAGGTAAGATAGTGCCATGGGGCGGGGCCTTGTGGGGGCAGGCACAGTGGGCCAGTCGCCCCGGGGGTGCCTGGGTGCTGGGGGACGCCCGCTGGCCTAGTTTGGGGCAGAGAAGGCAAGCTTGGGCCTGTAGGCAGAAGCCGGCACCTCCAACTGCATTTGGAAATAAAGTTGTAGCAAACAGCCAGGCACGGGCTATACAACTATGCACACACACTCACACCTACAGAGACAGGTGAGCCTGTGCAAACCCTGCACACTCACACCTACAGAGACAGGTGAGCCTGTGCAAACCCTGCACACTCACACCTACAGAGACAGGTGCACCGTGTGTACCCTGCACACTCATACCTACAGAGACAGGTGCACCTGTGCGTACCCTGCACACTGCACACCTACAGAGACAGGTGCACCTGTGTGTACCCTGCACACTCACACCTACAGAAACAGGTGCACCTGTGTGTATCCTGCACACTCACACCTACAGAGACAGGTGCACCTGTGTGTACCCTGCACACTGCACACCTACAGAGACAGGTGCACCTGTGTGCACCCTGCACACTCACACTACAGAGACAGGTGCACCTGTGTGTACCCTGCACACTCACACCTACAGAGACAGGTGCACCTGTGTGCACCCTGCACACTGCACACCTACAGAGACAGGTGCACCTGTGTGTGCCATGCACACTCACACCTACAGAGACAGGTGCACCTGTGTGTGCCATGCACACTCACACCTACAGAGACAGGTGCACCTGTGTGTACCCTGCACACTGCACACCTACAGAGACAGGTGAGCCTGTGCAAACCCTGCACACTCACACCTACAGAGACAGGTGCACCGTGTGTACCCTGCACACTCATACCTACAGAGACAGGTGCACCTGTGCGTACCCTGCACACTGCACACCTACAGAGACAGGTGCACCTGTGTGTACCCTGCACACTCACACCTACAGAAACAGGTGCACCTGTGTGTATCCTGCACACTCACACCTACAGAGACAGGTGCACCTGTGTGTACCCTGCACACTGCACACCTACAGAGACAGGTGCACCTGTGTGCACCCTGCACACTCACACTACAGAGACAGGTGCACCTGTGTGTACCCTGCACACTCACACCTACAGAGACAGGTGCACCTGTGTGCACCCTGCACACTCATACCTACAGAGACAGGTGCACATGTGTGTACCCTGCACACTCACACCTACAGAGACAGGTGCACCTGTGTGTACCCTGCACACTGCACACCTACAGAGACAGGTGAGCCTGTGCAAACCCTGCACACTCACACCTACAGAGACAGGTGCACCGTGTGTACCCTGCACACTCATACCTACAGAGACAGGTGCACCTGTGCGTACCCTGCACACTGCACACCTACAGAGACAGGTGCACCTGTGTGTACCCTGCACACTCACACCTACAGAAACAGGTGCACCTGTGTGTATCCTGCACACTCACACCTACAGAGACAGGTGCACCTGTGTGTACCCTGCACACTGCACACCTACAGAGACAGGTGCACCTGTGTGCACCCTGCACACTCACACTACAGAGACAGGTGCACCTGTGTGTACCCTGCACACTCACACCTACAGAGACAGGTGCACCTGTGTGCACCCTGCACACTGCACACCTACAGAGACAGGTGCACCTGTGTGTGCCATGCACACTCACACCTACAGAGACAGGTGCACCTGTGTGTGCCATGCACACTCACACCTACAGAGACAGGTGCACCTGTGTGTACCCTGCACACTCACACCTACAGAGACAGGTGCACCTGTGCGTACCCTGCACACTGCACACCTACAGAGACAGGTGCACCTGTGTGTGCCATGCACACTCACACCTACAGAGACAGGTGCACCTGTGTGTACCCTGCACACTCACACCTACAGAGACAGGTGCACCTGTGTGTACCCTGCACACTGCACACCTACAGAGACAGGTGCACCTGTGTGTGCCATGCACACTCACACCTACAGAGACAGGTGCACCTGTGTGTACCCTGCACACTCACACCTACAGAGACAGGTGCACCTGTGTGCACCCTGCACACTGCACACCTACAGAGACAGGTGCACCTGTGTGTGCCATGCACACTCACACCTACAGAGACAGGTGCACCTGTGTGTGCCATGCACACTCACACCTACAGAGACAGGTGCACCTGTGTGTACCCTGCACACTCACACCTACAGAGACAGGTGCACCTGTGTGCACCCTGCACACTGCACACCTACAGAGACAGGTGCACCTGTGTGTGCCATGCACACTCACACCTACAGAGACAGGTGCACCTGTGTGTGCCATGCACACTCACACCTACAGAGACAGGTGCACCTGTGTGTACCCTGCACACTCACACCTACAGAGACAGGTGCACCTGTGTGCACCCTGCACACTGCACACCTACAGAGACAGGTGCACCTGTGTGTGCCATGCACACTCACACCTACAGAGACAGGTGCACCTGTGTGTACCCTGCACACTGCACACCTACAGAGACAGGTGCACCTGTGTGTACCCTGCACACTCACACTACAGAGACAGGTGCACCTGTGTGTACCCTGCACACTCACACTACAGAGACAGGTGCACCTGTGTGTACCCTGCACACTCACACCTACAGAGACAGGTGCACCTGTGTGTACACTGCACATTCACACTACAGAGACAGGTGCACCTGTGTGTACCCTGCACACTCACACTACAGAGACAGGTGCACCTGTGTGCACCCTGCACACTCACACCTACAGAGACAGGTGCACCTGTGTGTACCCTGCACACTCACACTACAGAGACAGGTGCACCTGTGTGTACCCTGCACACTCACACTACAGAGACAGGTGCACCTGTGTGTACCCTGCACATTCACACTACAGAGACAGGTGCACCTGTGTGTACACTGCACACTGCACACCTACAGAGACAGGTGCACCTGTGTGTACCCTGCACACTGCACACCTACAGAGACAGGTGAACCTGTGTGTACCCTGCACACTCACACCTACAGGTGCTAGTGACAGGTGCCCCGTGTTTTTTCATAAATAAATACAGGTAGCTCAGGAAGTTTCTCAGGAAACTGGACAAAAGGATAAGGTCACTTTGGTGCAAAAACCTAGGACAGCTACATCTTTTTCACAGTCTGCATTTCCCACGCTTGTTTTTACTCTGGCCTCCTGGGAGGGGTCCCCCTGCAGGGGGTGGGGTGAGGGGAGATGCTCGTCTGGGGGCCTGTCCTGTGGGGACGTCCGTCCTGTGCTGGCCCGGGTGCTGCTACCTCAGGGCTGTGGCTAGGCTGGCACTCCCGAGGAGGGAGGTCACTTTCGGTCATGGTTCTGGAGGTGGAGGCTGGCCGGGCCACGCCCACTGCCTGCAGTGTCCCCAGGTGGTACCTGAGACAGGGAGCACATGTGTGCACGGGCGTGTGCACGTTTGCACGGGTGCATGTGCGTGTGTGTGTGTGTCCCCACCTGGCCTCTCTCCTCCCTGCAAAAGCACTTGGATTCAGTCCCAGAGCCGCTCTCTGATCTGACCCTAACCACGCGCCCAAGACCCCGCCTCCCAACCCCACAACCAGGCCACGCTTCCTCCTCTCAGTGGGGTTGAAGGCCTGGGGCCACACTCAACCCATAACACGTCCCTAACAGAACCTGTGTGTGCATGTGTGTGTGCACACAGTCATGTACACACGCGTGCATGTGTGAGCTTTGCATGCATGTGTGCACACAGGTGCATGTGTGAGCCCTAAAGGCATGTGTGTGTGCGTATGTGTGCACACAGGTGCATGTGTGTGTGTGTGTATGTGTGCACACGGGTGCATGTGTGAGCCCTATATGCATGTGTGTGCATGCGTGTACGTGTGCGAGCATAAGCTACACGTGGTGTTGTTTTCACACCGCCTCGGCCGCGTGGCTCTGAGCCCAGAACATTTACTCCCTGGACCCTGCAGACAAAGCCGGCTGACCCCTGGCGTGGGGATTAACCTCAGGAATGTTGTCGGGGTCATCTGTCTTCATTCCCTTCCAGCGGGGTCGTGGGTCACAGCCGTGCCTGTCAGTCATCCCTCCCGGAGCGCTGTTTACTTAAGGCGTGTGTTCATCAAACACGGAGCCGCTCGGAGGCCCAGGGGAGGCTCGCAGGACAAGGGACTGTCACCACGCACCAGGCACAGCCGAGGAGGTGCAGGTGCGGTGCAGCGGGAAAGCCGGGAGGAGCTGGGGGCTGCGTCCTGAGTCTGGAAGAGCCACTGCCTGGGGGCAGAGGAGCGGCTGAAAGCCCAGGGCTGGGACAGGTGCGTGGGGGCGGGGAGGCACTGGTGGGGCCCAGGGGTCGGGGCCGGGGCCCTGCTGGGGATGCAGAGCTGGGTGGGTGGGGAGCGCCCTCTTGGTGGTAGCGGCCTTTGGCCAGCAGGGAGGAAGGACTTTCTCTTTGCAGTCCACGTGCCCGCCCTGGTGAGCAGTGGCGAGCGCGCGCCCGGCTGCGATGCAGGAACGGCTGATTCCTCTCCACCTCACGCAGCCAAGTGCGGAAATGCTGGACAGCAGAGAGCCACGGCCCGGCGCGCAGCAGCCTGCGGCTGCCCCCAGCTCCCAGCCTGGGCGGCTTCCTGGCCACCGCCCAGGACGGGGCATGGCAGGGCCCAGCCGTCCCGGGGGGGTTAAGGAGACCATGGCTGAGATTGATGGGGCGGGGTGTTCTGGAGCGGGCGGGGCCACGGAGAAGCCATCAGCTGCCATCTTTGCCCGCTGTGGGGGACAAGGCGCTCACGGCGGCTCCCCGGTCCAGGAGGGCCCTTTCCAAGGCCGGGAGCCGCCGATGGCACCGGACACGGCGTTATACACGCTTTCCTTGGCCTGTGCCGTGACAAAGCTTCGTTTATACGACAGGCAGAGTAAGAGACGGACAGCGGTAACCCGCTCCAGCTCTCGGCAACCTGGCCGCACGATTCTCCCCTCCCAAGTGGGGAGCTTCCACCTCACTTTTAAAAAAGACTTATTTATTTGAAAGGCAGAGTGACAAGGACAGAGAGGGAGAGAGAGGGTGACGGAGGGGAGAGAGAGAGCGAGAGCGAGAGCGAGAGAGAGAGAAGCTTCCACCCACTGGTTCACTCCCCACATGCTCACAGTGTCTGGGGCTGGGCTAGGTTGAAGCCAGGAGCCTGGAGCTCCATCCAGGTCTCCACCTTGGGCCTCCTCTGCTGCTGTCCCAGGTGCGTCAGCAGGGAGCTGGATCGGGAGCGGAGCAGCTGGGACTCGAACCAGCACTTGTGTGCAGTGCCGGTGTCACAGGCGGCTTCTCCCTTTAGAGGAAACCACTTCACAGTTCCTCCCGGGTGCGTTCTGACCACCAGCACTGACTCCACGGCTGTCAAGTGGAAGAAGCGTGACTTGAACGCGGCTCTGTGATACCACCCGGCCCACGGGACAGCTGCCACGGCTGCCGAGGACCGAGGAGTGGGGGTGCACGCAGCCTGGACGCACCGTCCCCAGGCAGGACACAGCAAGATGGTGCAGGACTTCCCCACCCGCTCACAGAGGGGCCCAACCAAAAGTGACAAATGGTTCATTTCTGGGGTTTCCCATTGAATGGGTCTGGACCGGAGATGACTGCGGGTCACCGACGCAGCCCCGGACACGGGGAGCGGCTGCCGCGTTGTGAGCCACCCTTGCAGGTTCTGCACACGAACCCCGTGCCGGCTGAGGCTGCCAACATTCCCTCCCAGCCTGCGGTCTGTCTGTCCCGCATCCCGACAGTGACAGGCAGGTTTTCCACTTTGACCAAGTCTGGTTCGTCGGCGTCTTCTCTGTTCGTGCTTCAGGTATCCCCTCAATGCCAAGGTCACGGAGACTCTCTTCCTATGTTTCCTTCTAGAATTTGTACAGTTCACAGCTGATTTTCATATGTGGCATACAGGCCTTTAAAAGTCTGTTTTTGGGGCCGGCGCTGTGGTGTAGCAGGTAAAGCCTCCGCCTGCAGTGCTGGCATCCCATATGGGCGCTGGTTCGAGTCCCGGCTGCTCTACTTCCCATCCAGCTCTCTGCTGTGGCCTGGGAAAGCAGTGGAAGATGGCCCAAGTGCTTGGGCCCCTGCACACATGTGGGAGACCTGAAAGAAGCTCCTGGCTCCTGGCTTCAGATTGGCACAGCTCTAGCCATTGCAGCCAGCTGATGGTAGACCTCTCTCTCTCTCTCTCTCTCTCTCTCTCTGCCTCTCCTCTCTCTGTGTAACTCTGACTTTCAAATAAATAATAAAAATAAATCTAAAAAAAAAGTCTTTTGTTGTAGCCAAAGTTGTGGCATGGTAGGTTAAGCCTCCACCTGCAGCACCAGCACTGCATATAGATGTGAGTTCGAGTCCTGGCTGCTCCACTTCCGATCCGGCTCTCAGTTGACGGCCTGGGAAAGCAGTGGAACGTGGCCTGAGTGCTTGGACCCTGCACCCACTTAGGAGACCTGGAAGAAGCTCCTGGCTTCGGATCGATGCAGCTCTGGCCATTGCAGCCAGTTGGGGAGTGAACCAGCGGATAGAAGACCCTCCATACTGCCTCTCCTCTCTGTGTAACTCTGACTTTCAAATAAGCAAATAAATAAATCTTTTTAAAAATGTGAATGGCCTAAACACCCAGGTAGAAAGCAGGGGAGGAGACGGAGAAACACTGTCATTCCCTGGGAACCAAAAAACCCACCGGGGCGGGGTGGGGCTTGGGGGCTGCGGGTGCCACCCCATGGGGCAGCCGCACCGGATCCAGTCTCAGAGCTCCTGGCAGCGGAGACATCGCAGACTCCACCACCCGCCTTCCTGCCGTGGCTTCCCTGGGAGGCGGGGACAGGACCCTCGAACTCGGATTCCCGATCGGCCGAGTAGGAAGAACGGCCCCTTTCTTGCTGACACGGCAGCTTCAAAGCTCAGGCTGCGACATGAATCCCGGGGCCCAGGGGCCCAGGGCCCAGCGGAGCAGAGCCAAGATTCAAAGAAAGGGTAGATGGATACAGATTTTTTTTAAAAAAGATTTATTTGTTTATTTGAAAGGCAGAGTTATAGAGAGGCAGAGAGAAAAAGAGAGAGAGAGAGAGAGCGCGAGTGAGAGGTCTTCCATCTGCTGGTTCACTCCCCAACTGGCCACAATGGCTGGAGCTGTGCTGATCCAAAGCCAGGAGCCAGGAGCTTCTTCTGGGTCTCCCACGCGGGTGCAGGGGCCCAGGGAGTTGGGCCATCTTCCACTGCTTTCCCAGGCCACAGCAGAGACCTGGATGGGAAGTGGAGCAGCCGGGACTTGAACCTGCTCCCATATGAGATGCCAGCACTGCAGGTGGCAGCTTTACCTGCTACACCACAAGCACTGGCCCCTGTTCACGCAGTTTCAGCAGAGGCACAGGACCAGTGGTTTCTGTGGTCCTGGAACAGCCCCTGGCCGTCCCCAGCCCCTGCAGCTCCCATCCGGCAGCTGGGATCTTCCCGGTGGAAGGGCCTGGTGAGAGCTGAGTGACAGGTGCAGGCCGGGGAGGGGCCAGGCAGTCTCCAAACAGCTGTCTCGGCCCTCATCCGCCACCCTCTCCAGGATGCGGCACGTGGCACTGCGCGGGACCCTTGGCATGCCTGCTCTCCCTGCGTGCCCATCCACCCCCGCCTCCTTCCCTCCCCATTAGCTCAGTGGCGGCGGCTTTGTTTCCTCGGCCAAGAACCAGAGCTGGCATCCCGGCCCGCGCCGGCCCATTGAGTTGTGACGAATGGGCCAGTCACGTGCCTGGCAGCCCCTGGCCGGGCAGCCGGGAGCCTCCCCCACACCCCTGAGAATCCCAGGTCCCCCGAGGGGCTGCCGGCCGCCTGCACGACGGGACAGTCGCTGGGCCCCGGATTTGCATGTGAGCTGAGCTGCGAGCTGCCCGCTCACTGGCAGGTTCTGGCTGCTTCCCAGGATGCGGCTGGAACATCTTCATCCGCGGAGGGCCTGGCCGTGAGCCCAGCCCGGGGAGGACGAGGCTCCCGGCCAGCTCGAGCCTCCGTCTTCCCCATCCTGCTCCCCCGGTCTCTGCTGGGCACGGTCACGCCCCTGCAGAGAGAAGCTGACCATCCTCCCAGCTTAACAGGGGCCCGCACCCCTCAACCTCACCGGCCCCCTCTGCCAGGGCCCACCCCCGGGCGACGGCCCCCCCTGCGGGCTAGGAGACAAGCAGAGCTCCAGCCCCAAGCCCAGCTTGGACCCCAAGACCTGGAGTGGAGCCCAGGAAGCCGCGTGTCCCACAGACTGCAGCGGGGTCCAGGGCTCGCCTCTCTGAGCTCCCTGTTCTGGGGTGGTCGGGCTGTGCCCTGAGGCCCAGGACAGCTGCACAGGAGCCAGAGCCTTCCCCTGGTAGCAGCCCAGAGTCTCCGAGGATTCCTGGGGAGGAATCTTCTGCCCTCAGCGTCTGGGAGGGGGCAGGGCGACGCTGAGCAGCCTCGCTCTTGCCCAGCTGCAGGGGAAGCCTGGGAGACCCCCCAGCACCCCAGAGGCCCCGCTCTAGGGCAGGTGCTCAGGGAGACACGGGGAGGGTCTTCCGGCCCTACAGGGGTACACCTGCCCTGCCATACCAGGCTGGCAGCCGATGTGGCCCCGAGAGCACGCCCCAGCCTGTGCCCACTGTCCCCACACTCTTCCTGTGTCCCCTGCTCCGACCCAGCTGAGGAGAGTGACCAGGAGGGAGAACCCGGCACAGGGAAGGCTCCCCAAGATTCGTGCAGGGAGGGGAGCGGGAGAGCGCAGGAGAGGGGGCGAGAGCTGGAGCATCTCCCTCAAGCTCGCTTCAGGGCCGGAAAGGACCCGGATCTGGGTTCCCTGTCCTCCAGAGCCGTGCACATCCGGGCCTCCCTGCCCTTGTCCACGGAGTGAGAGGTGAACCCTGGAGCCCCACGGTGGCACTGCTGTCCCGGGAGTCCCGCCCCCTCCGCGGCCCCTGTGTGTCCCAGCCCAGCTGGTTTTGGGCAGAGACCGGCACCGGTGCCAGAATTCTAGGGTCCCGGGGATGGAGGCAGCGCCCGCGTCCACCTGTCCCGGCCGGCTGAGAGCAAGGCACACACACCTGGTACCCTCGGAGCCCATGACCCCTGAGTCCTGCCCGGTGATGGCCGCCTGCTGGGCCCAGAGCTGAGGGCACAGGGCCCCGAAACATCCCTCGGTGGCTGGCATCGCCATTGGCCTGGAGGCGCCTGTGTTCCCCGGCTCCTGCCCGGCTCCCGGCTCCTGCAGACCCCGGAGGCGGCTGTGATGGCACCAGGACTGAGCCACCCCACCCACACGGGAACCCTGGATGCAGCTCCTGGCGGGGCCCCAGTCTTGTCCCAGGCCAGGCCAGCGTGGGACGTGACCCAGTGATAGGTGCGCGCTGTCTCTCTCTCTCCCTCCCTCCCTCCCTCCCTCCCTCCCACCCTCCCTCAGTGTAAAACAGTGTTTGTTGGTCACAGTTCCCCAGAGGAGGGGTCCAGGGCACTGTGCAGACCACACGGGGAGCACCACAGTGGGTCGAGTGGTGTCTGTGTCAGGTTAGGCAGCCCAGGGCCGGCCAGCGTGGGCCACCTCAGCGCTCTGGCTGCGGGGCTGTCCGTGGTGGTCTGGCCCCTGGTCCTGGGGAGGGTGGGGTTGGTGGTGCCCTGGATGGGGCGTGGCCCCGTGTGAAGAGGGTGCTCCCAGGCCTCACGCTGCCCCCGGACTCCTGGAGCCGTGGGGCAGAGGTGAGCGAGCGGCCCCGGCTCATCAGTAGAGCTGCCGCAGCTGCCATGTGGCTCTCTGTCCTCCCACGGAGCTGGGCAGGGACCCTGCCATGGGTGCCGCAGCTCCCTCCCGGGAACAGGGTGAAGGCTACGGTAGGAGCTGCCTGAGACTGGAGCCATGCCTGACCCATGGCTTGAGTCCACGCGGGCGTCAGAGACGTGACAGAGACCCCCCGGGGCCTGGCGCTGCCCGGGAGTGGGTGCCGGGGCTGAGCTGCAGGAACTGAACCCCTCAAAAGTCCCGTGGAAAGACCTCATGGGGTGGCGCCGGCAAGAGCCAGCCAAGCACCCACTCCCCGCCCCCCCCCCGGCCCCTCTGTCGGGAGCCTCCGGGTGCTCAAACCTGCTGCGGCCTGCACAGGGCTGGCCGAGGCCCCCTGGGCCTGCTCCCTCGTGGGTAACGTGCAGGGATCACACAAGACCTCATCCAAGGCGGCCTCGGGCCCCGAAGTCCACGATTTGGTGTCCACATCGGACCTCAAAGAGCGCTTTTCATCGTGTAAATGCAACGTCCTGGGGCCGGCTCTCTGGTGCACTGGGTTAAGTCACCACCCGCAGTGCCAGCATCCCCTAGGGACGCCAGTTCAAGTCCCACCTGCTCCACTACCCATCCAGCTCCCTGCTGATGTGCATGGGAGAGCAGTGGAAGATGGCCCAAGTGCTTGGGGCCCGGCACCCACATGGGAGACCCAGAAGAAGCTCCTGGCTCCTGGCTTCAGCCTGGCCCAGTGCTGGCCATTGTGGCCATCTGGGGAATGAACAAGCAAATGGAAGACCTCTCTCTCTGTCTCTGACTCTCTCTCTCTCTCTCTCTCTCTCCCTCTCTGTGTAACTCTGACTTTCAAATAAATTAATTAATTTTAAAAAGAGAAAGAAAAAAGAAAATACAATGTTCTTTGCTACTCCAGGCCTCCTCACTAGTAATAAAATTAAAAAGTTCTAGTTTAAGAAGAAATTTGTTTTCATAGAATATCAGCCCTGAATGGCAGGGGTTCCACCCTGCAACGGAGCTCCACGTTCCCCACGCAGGGGCCCGGGGCTCCGGCCGCTCACCATGAGGGCGCCCAGAGCAGCAGGCAAAGCCCCCAGGGAAGGGTTGTCACTGGGAAGCCCCTGTTCCGAGAGTCGAGATAACGGGGGGCTGAGTGGACAATGCCATGGGAGCCGCGGTGTCCACGGAGCCCGGCCCGATCGGGAAACGTGTGCAAAGTGTGCAGCCTGCGTCGGCCTCCGCTGAGTGCGGCAAACGAAACCTGGTGTCATTGGTCACACGCGCGTCAGCGGAAGCGTCCAATCCAGAGAGAGTCCCCGATTCCTTAGACCCTCCCCCAAGGCAGCACAGACCGCACCCTAAACAGAACCTGCGCGGCACCCTGTATGGGCACCCCGAGAGTGCCCGTGGTGGGTGGTCTCCCTCCATGCTCCCCTGCAACTGTGCCCTTAATGTCCTTGACCAGGGGCCGTCAGCAGGGCTGCTTGTCACCTGCTGTGGTCACACCTGGCTCCGCCCCGGACAGCTCAGGCAGTACTGGTCTACGCTGACAGCAAAGCCCACCCTGCTGCGCCGTGGTTGCCTTCCCTGTAAAACGGGACCGAGGCCTGGGCGAGCCGATCTGCTGCGGGGTGAACCGCGTCGTGGGAGTCTCCGTGTCTCCTACCAGCCCTGCCGCCTGATTGCCCTCGTCCTGGACGTGGGCGGCCCTAGGCGGCTCTGCTAACGCACAGAGGGGCAGGGTGCTGGAGCCCCTGCACACCCAGTGGTTGAAGGGCTGGTTCTCTTGGATCTCATGCACACTTCTTTTTTTTTTTCTTTTAAAGATTTATTTGAAAGGCAGAGTTAGAGAGAGAGAGAGATCCCCCACCCCCTGTTTCACTCCCCAATGGCTACAACCGCTGGGGCTGGGCCTGAAGCTTCCTCCAGGTCTCCCAGGCAGGTGCAGGGCCCAGCCACGTGGCCCATCCTCCGCCACCATTCCCGGAGCACCGGCAGGGAGCTGGATCAGAAGTGGAGCAACCGGGTCTCCAACTGCGCCCACGTGGGGTGTTGGCGTCAGAGACAGGGGCTTTGCCTGCTACGCCACGACGCCGGCCCCACTAAATCTTTTGCTAAAAACAGAAAAAAAGAAGCCGTCTTGGGCACTTGGCTGGAAGGGGTGGAAAACTTCAGCTGGAGCTGCAGCCAGCGCCCATCGCTATGGAAACCTCACAGCCCTGACAGCGGAAGTGCATCCTCCCCGGCCGGCCTGGGTCTTTTCACAGCCAGCCAGAGACGAAACGCGCCAGGCTGCCTCAGCGCGCTGCCCCTAGGACGGCCCCTCGTGTGTTCGCTAATTTCTCTCTGTCCCGCGTGCTCCTTCCTTCCTAAGAAATGTCTTTCTTCCGCCTGGCCAAAAGCTGCACCAAGTTCAAAACCCGGCAGATGCGCCCCCTGCCTGTGAGGCCTTGTCCTCTGTCTGCCGTCCCCGAGGGAGGGCCGGCCTCCTCGGCCTCCGTGTCCTCCCGCTTACTGCAGCCCAGCGCGGGGAGCAGAATCATGGAGCCGGAGTACAATCTCTCGGGGGCAGCAGCCCCTGCACAGCCGTCAAGTGTGCAGGGGACACGCGGCTGGCACCCGGTGTATCGGTGTATCGACGTGACAGGTGCATATGCATGGTGTGGGGGGGTGGATGGGAGATGCTGGCTGGCTGGGTAGAGGCTGGTTGGAGGGATGGATGGGTGAGCTGGGGAGTGGGTGGGTGGGAGGGTAGCCAGAGTTGCAGATGCATGAATGGATGGATGATGGACGGAAGGACAGAGTGCCGAGTGGATGATAGGTGACTGTATGTGTGGGTAAGTGAAGGCCCCCACCTTGGCAGCCAGGAATCAGCCGAGGAGAGTGGGCCGCTGCGGCCTGAGGGGCCCTGGGGACACTGGGGGACCTCTCCCCGGCAGCAGCTCTGTCCCCAGGCCGTGTTTTCCACTTGCGCCCTGGAGGCCGTGGAAATCGACTTGACAGCAGCCCAGAGGGTGGCCTCTCAGGCTGCAGCTTTCAAATCAGTCTCCCGCCACCACAGACGCTGGAACCACGAGCCTGGCAGCTCGGAGGATCAAAGGCAGTGAGGGGCACAATCAAATGACCCCGGAGGGCAGCAGGGCCTGGAAGAACCGGCTTGAGAAAATGCAAGCCAAGGGACGAGGGACGGAGCCTGCGCCCACCCCTCCCCGCCCCCGGCTGCTGCAGGCTCAGAGCAGGGGCTGCAGACCACCCAGGCAGGGATTCCACAGCCTCCATCTCATGGGGGGGGGGGGGGGAGTTTCCTACAGGAATTGGCTCCTGCAATATGGAGACCTCAGAGGGCCATGCCGTCTGCATACCGGAGAGCCAGGAGCGCCCAAGGCCAAGGGCAGGCTGGATGGCCCCCGCGAGGGCAGAGGCAGGGCCCGTCCCCTGGGCCTCAGCTGTCTGGCTCTGCTGTCCCACTCAGGGAGGGTGGGCCTTGGGGATCCCCGACTGCACGCTCCTCTCTCCAGGAGTCACCCCCACAGGCTCAGCTCTCTGGGCACCTGTCTCCCCGGCTGGCTGGGCTCCTTGCGGACTGAGACCTCTGCTTTGGGGAGACTGCCTGCTGGGAGGAGGGCGGCGCAGAGAGAAGGGGGTGCAGCTGCCACTCCTGTTCACACTAGGAGCGTGTGGGGCTGCGTGTGAATGCCGGGGCCGTGTTCCGGGCACGACTAATCCATGTTCACATCTAAATCCCGCAGGCTGGCGCTGTGGTGTAGCGGGTAAAGCTGCCGCACGCGGTGCCGGCATCCCATATGGGCATTGGTTCAAGTCCCAGCTGCTCCACTTCCGATCCAGCTCTCTGCTGTGGCCTGGGAAAGATGGCCCGTGTCCTTGGGCCCTGCACCTGTGTGGGAGACTGGGAAGAAGCTCCTGGCTCCTGGCTTTGGATCGGCGCAGCTCCGGTTTATGCGACCATCTGGGGAGTGAACCAGCAGATGGAAGACCTCTCTTCCTCCCTCCCTCTCTCTCTCTCTCTCTCCCTCTCTCTGTAACTCTGCCTTTCAAATAAATAAATAAATAAATAAATCCATCTTTACAAAAAATTTAAATCCTGAATCACTAATGCAGCTGTGTCTGTGCAGAGCTGGCCGTGGGGCTGCGCTCATCCCCGAGGGTTCTCAAGGACACGGGGTACAGTGGGATGCCCACCCCTCCACCCTCACAGTTCCGGGACCCCCACCCCTCCACCCTCACGCTGCCGGGACCCCAGGACTTCCAGGGAGTCTGGCCTGGGGGCGAGGACAGAGGACAGCTCGGCGGGGCTGAGTTTTGTCACTGGTGACACCCACCAGGCTGTCTCCCTTTCCCTCGCACCACGGAGCGCGTGTGGGAGCCTCGCTCTGCTCTGGGCGCGGTGCTTATTTTTAGAACACGGTCTGGCGTCGCCGGAAGCTGAGTCAGCTCAGGCGAACTCAAAGTGGAGCAGACGAGGGGCAACCGCGCTGGCCGCCTCTGGACGGCGTGGCTGGGACGGCGGCCACGGGGAGGGGCAGGGGAGCAGTGTGGAGACTCGGCGGGGTCCCTGCAGGTGCATGGGGAGGAGTCACCGCCCGCGCTACAGGGGACCCTCCCTGAGTGGCAGTGGTGTCCACACGGCCGTGTGGCTGGTGCCCAGCAGGCCTGGAGGCCACCAATGCTTCTCTCATTCTGCTGAGCTGCAAGCCAAAGAAATGGACACATCGGAGGGTCCCTCACTAAACAAAAACCCTTGTTTGAGGACAAGAGGGCCGCCTGGAGGCCATGGCAGACAAAACCACCAGGGATCCCCCAGCCACCTCCCCCAACAGGAGCAGGGCCGAGGCTGCCCAACGCCCCAGGCCCGCAGCACAGGACTCACCCCTCCCTTCCCCTCCCCCGCAGCACGGGACTCACCCCCCCCCTCCCCTCCTCCTCCACTTTCTGGGATTGCCACCTCCCGGCAGACCTGCACTCCTGGTGTGGCCAGGGTCTGTGGCAACAGGGACAGAGCAGGAGCCGGAGGAGGCGAGGGGCCCAGCAGGGCCACCAAGCTGGCCGATAACTGGGTGGTCATCTCCCAGCCCCCCCCCCCCCCCAGGCAGCGGCTGTCCCAGCCAGAGGGCTCTCAGGGCGGAAATGGCCCCTGAGCAGAGGTCCGGGAGGACCCCTCCTGCCTCCGGTGCAGACCCTGAAGGGCTAAGGGAAGCCCCTCGCGTCTTTAGGTGAGCCCAGGAGGGAGGGTCCCTGCGGCCCACCTGGCCCTGCTGCCCTGGCCCTGGAGCTGCCCCAGCTCACCAGCCTCGGGTAGCGGGATTCCCTGCCGTATGACCCTATTGAGCGCACCTCTCCACAGCCCAGCGGGAGCGGATGCAGCTCCAGCAAAGAATCTGACCTCAAACTGAGACGGTTACCCCCAGGAACAACGTCCCCGCCCAGTGCCTTCCCGACTCTCCTGGCCGCACCTGCGAGAGCCCGGGCTGTGCTAACGGGCCATTTGCAGGGACGGTGGGGCGGGGCCAGAGTCTGTGGTGCTGACTGGCGTCTCTTGCGCCCACTCCGGAGCAGGAAGCCGTGAGCAAGGCAGGGGCTGGGTCCTCGCTTCTCTGGAAGCTCCAGGCATGGAGCGTGCAGGACGTGAAGGGAGCCGCCTGCCGTCCTGGGGCCACTCCCTGTGGCGTGGTCCCGGCCCACAGTGCCGGCCTCCCGTGGCTGTGGACAGGAAGGCTTGATACCAAGGGGTCTCCCTAAGCCGCAGGAGCTGTGTGTGACCTTGTCCCTGCTTCCAACAGGCTGTGTGACCCTGGGTGAGTGACAGCCCCTCCCAGGCTTAAGGGTGTGTCTGCTAGATGGGGATAACCACAGCACCCACGGCCCCGCCCCCCTAACCACCATACGCACCTGCCAACGGCCTCAGCAGCAACCCAAACACATGGAACAGAACATTCTAGAAACAAGCAATGCATAAGTTTTACGTAACTTCTAGCTGTTCTATTTTAGTGTCAGCTGTTGCTGTCCACGTCACCGGGCCTGATCCAGGAATTACGTTTCATCATAGGTGTGTGTACAGAGAAATGCAGTGTGGAAAGGCTTCGGTGCCAGCCACGGCTTCGGGCGTCCATGGAGCGTGGAAGGTGGGGGTGGCTGCAGCAGCAGAGTGCGGGGAGAGGGCTCAGAGACCGCTACCGGGGGACCGGTGCTGCCCGCAGGCGCGGGCTGTGGGGCCGCTGCGAGCAGGCACCTGATCAGCTCCCTTGAGGCACGTCGCCGAGTGGCACATGCGGCTCTCGAAGAAGATTCCAGAACAAGTAAAACGAGTGTCCCGGTGCTGGCCAGTGTCCAAGCAAGAGGAGAGGGTCCTTTGCAAAGGACAGGAGGGGTTCACAGGGGCCCGGGGCCCAGCTGCCCACGGGGGGCACAGGGCTGGGGTGAGGGAGGGCGCAGGGGGGATACTCAGGCCCATGGCACTGTTTTTCTTTGCTCTAATAGGGTTTTTTATTTTCTCTTTTTTATTTGGAAGGCAGAAAGACGAGAGAGAGAGAAAGAGAGACAGAGAGATCTTCCATTTCCTGTTTCATTCTCCAAATGCCTGCAACAGCCAGGGGTGAGCCAGTCTGAAGCCAGGAGCCAGGAGCTCCAACTGGGTCTCCCACGTGGGTGCAGGGGCCCAAGGACTTGCGCCATCTTCCACTGCTTTCCAGGCCATAGCAGGGAGCTGTGCACCCCTATGCATCCCACACCCCACCCAAGGTGCCCTGGCCGTCCACAGCAGACCCCAGGTTTCCTGGCACGGGAAACATCACCCCCCACCCCGAGCCTGCAGGAGAGCTGCCGCCTGCCTCCGAGTGTCCAGCTGCAGCCAGGCCCCTCTCGGAGGGGGCCAGCAGGAGAGGCTCCCGGGATGTTGTCTGAAAGTGGGTGGGGCTACCGCACTGAGGGACGAGGAGCAGAAGGGGCGGGGCAGGCAGCACGCTGGGCTGGGGGGGGGGGGCTGCAGGCCCCTCCCAGCTGCGTGTCCGGGGTGCGCTCCTCAGCCTCCCCGAGCCTGGCTCTCCTCACTGCCAGGCCGCTGCTGTGGGGGCTTCTCTGGGCAGAGCCCGGCACACGCCCGTGCCCCTCGGCCGCTCCAGCGAGCTGGGGAGATGAGCCGGTGCCTGAGCAAGGGCAGCAAGGCCAAGGTCAGGGGGGCTTCTCCTGCCGGGACCCAGGGAGCCCAGGAAGACAGCTGGGCTGCAGGCAGGGCCTGGTCTCGGTGTGGCCGACGCAGAGCCCAGCCTCCTCCTCCCTGGGACGCACAGGAACGCTAGGGCCTCATCTGCAGCTCGGGATTCATGCAGGGTGCCCGGGGCGGGGTGACACGAGCTACCTCGAGGTGACCTGGGTCCTGGGTCTGGACCTGCAAGGTCCAGGCTCGGCTCTGCCCTTAACTCTGCCCCCATCTTGCTGGGTTCCCGCCACATCTCACTCCCTGCGCTGCATCCAGCTGCCCGTCCCAGGCCCGTCCACCCCCTGTCCCAGGCCATCCAGCCGCCTGTCCCAGGCCCGTCTAGCCCCCCATCCCAGGCCCGTCCAGCCCCCTGACCCAGGCCGTCCAGCCCCCCGTCCCAGGCCTGTCCAGCCCCCTGTCCCAGGCCTGTCCAGCCCCCCGTCCCAGGCCCGTCCAGCCCCCTGTCCCAGACATGTCCAGCCCCCTGTCCCAGGCCGTCCACCCCCCTGTCCCAGGCTGTCCACCACCCCGTCCCAGGCCCGTCTAGCCCCCCATCCCGGGCTGTCCATCCCCCTGTCCCAGGCCATCCAGCTCCCCATCCCAGGCCATCCAGCTCCCCATCCCAGGCCGTCCAGCCCCCTGTCCCAGGCCTGTCCACCCCCCTGTCCCAGGCCTGTCCAGCTCCCCGTCCCAGACCCGTCCAGCCCCCCGTCCCAGGCCGTCCAGGCCCCCGGGGCTATGGTGGCAGGGAGAGCGCAGTGTAGACGCTTGCGCTGCCCCTCACACCGGCTGCTGCATCCTTGCTTCGGGGAACACCGTGTCAGTGACGGATGAGGCTTTAATTACAGTAATGAGACGTTTATGACGGCGGTTATCTCCAAAAGTAGGCCTCCCGGCTGTTATTCCTGGGGGATGCTCCCCGGGGAGACAGCCCCCCTTTTCCAAATGGCCGTGGCGGGGGAGGGGCTTGTGCCCCTGGCAGGGATTTTTCCCAGCATCCTCTGGGCTGTCAGGGACCAGCAGCAGGGCTGGGGCGTCCCTGGAACTGCTGGAAGTGTCTCCCCAGAGGAGCAAGTGTTCCCCAGACCCCGGGCCACAGGCAGGGCGTGGACACTGCAGGACCTCAGGGACAGTGGCTGTGGGCTCAGGACCTGGACGGAGCCCTGGGTTCCACTCCTGCCTTTACAACAGTCCCTGGTTCTGGAACTTTGGGGTGAAAACTCCCTGTGCTAAGAGCGGGTGGAACAGGACTTCAGTACCCAGTGGGCACTTGGGCAGCAGAGCTGCGGCACATGGCCAAAGTGCATTTGGAGCTCCGCATTCCAGAACATTCCTAGTTAAACCCAGGGTGGCCAGGGCGCACCTGGCCTGCAGCAGCGTGGATGGGCTTCCACCTGGTTGATGGGTGGACTTGGCGCTCGGCTCTGCTCCTGCTGGGCCAGGTGTGACGTCAGCCGTCTCACTTAAGCCCTGGGGTGGATGGGTCCTCCCCAGAACGGGATGCTCAGGGTCACTGGCCAGCGGACAGCCGGGGGACGGCCGAGGATGGAGCGTGACTGCTCCGTGGGAACCGCACCATGAGCCCCACCATCCCATCATTTCACACCAGAAAATCTCGGGATAGCCGGGCTCCGGCACCGGCTGCCCCAGCCTCCACATTGGACAGTGGCTGGCTGGACAGCGCAGCTCTAAGGGCACACCGCAAAGGCAAAGCCTAAGCTCCTTTTTAAAGATTTATTTATTTGAGAGGCAGAGTTACAGAAAAAGGAGGAAAGACAGAGAGAGAGAGAGAGAATGAGGGCGGGGCTTCATCTGCTGGTTCACTCCCCAGATGGCAGCAACCACCAGGCTGGGCCAGGCTGCAGCCAGGAGCTTCTTCCAGGTCTCCCACGTGGGTGCAGGGGCCCAAGCACTTGGACCATCCTCTGCTGCTCTCCCGGGCCATTAGCAGGGAGCTGGATCCGAAGTGGAGCAGCCGGGACTTGAACCAGTATTCACAGGATGCTGGTGCGCAGGCGGTGGCCATATCTGCTATGCCACACCCGCCCCCAGACCAAAGCTCTCGTTTCTGATGCTTTCATACCCACCCAGACTATTCAGCTAGCACTGGTAGCTTTTTATTTTTTACATTTTTATTTATTTATTTGGGAGGCAGAGGCACAGAGAGAGAGGGAGGGAGAGAGGGAGAACCCACCTGCTGCCTCACTCCTCATACGTCCACAGCTGCCAGGGGCCAGAAGCCAGGGACCGGGAGCTCCGCCCAGGACCCCACGCGAGCGGCAGGGACTCAGCTTCCGGAGCCTCCCAGCGAGAGCGTCCCCAGGAAGATGCAGTCAGGAGCCAGAGCCCGGGGGCTCCAGCGTGGGACACGTGCCCCCAACCAGGGTCTTAACCACTGAGCCAAGTGCCCACCCCGTGCCAGGTCTTTCCCGTGCAGTGCCCCTCGGCTCCTCACTGTCACCTGGGAGGCTGCTGGGTCCTTCCCACTGAACAGGTGCAGAACCAGGCACAGAGAGGTTGAGAGATTTCTCAAAGCCACACAGCAAAGCCTGTATCCTGGCCCCGGCTCTCAGGGACGTGCTGCTGTCTTGGCCCCCATGCCTGGCTGGGTGGGGGAGCCATGTTCTCCACCTACCTCAGAGGGCCCCGACTTCTCTCCCAGAGGAGCTGCCCGAAGATGCACCTGTCAGCCAGACGCCGGGGAGTCAGATGACCGAGAGCAAGGCTGGCCCCAGAGTGGCCCCGGGTGTGGGGGCTGGGCCGGCAAATAGAGCCAAAGCTTTCCTGGTGGGTCTGCATGCCCCGTCCTGGGACTGCTGGGGCCCTGGGGTCTCGCCTGGGTGACGCGGGGCAGCCTTGACCCACAGCCGGACTCTGGCCCAGGACCTCCTGGGCTGGGGGCTGCTCCAAGGGGAGGGCTTCACAGCCAGGAAGCCACCTCGCCCCCCCATTGGGCCGGCAGAACGTTCAGGCCAGGGGACCCCTGGGAGTGCGTGGGGGTGGTCACCAAGGGTTTGCTCTGCTGTGAAGGGCACGAGGCAGGCGCCCCAGACCCCAACTGTTGTGGAGCACACAGCAGGAAACGGGTGCTCCAGAGCCGCCACCCCTGGGTGCCCCGGACACCCACAGTGGGGGCCCCGCCTGTGGCTCGGCTGAGCCCCAAAGAACAACAGCCCAGGACAGCGCTGGCCGCTGGAGACAGAGCCGCTGACCAGCGCTTCTCACAGTCCCAGGCCCCCCCCTCCGTGCTCAGCGTCCTTATCCTGTGATGTGACTGTCACCCCACAGGAGGGTGTCGGTGGCCTGGATGTCACAGAGGACCCAGGGCCTGGCCCGGCAGTTCTGTTCAGTTAGGTCCCTGCTGGGGGTGGCCCTGAGGACAAGCCCTCTCCTTCCATGTCTCTCCCTGGACTAGGACAGGGTTGGGGTGCTGAGCAGACCCAGCCTCCGCCCCCCCCAACTCTGCTCCCCTCCTTAGGAAGGCTGACCCCAGGGCTGGCGCTGTGGCGTAGCCGGTTAGGCCTGCACCTGCGATGCCGGCATCCCGTATGGGCACTGCTCCTCTCCTGATCCAGCTCTCTGCTGTGGCCTGGGAAAGCAGTGGAAGATGGCCAAGTCCTGGGGCCCTGCACCCACGTGGGAGACCCAGAAGAAGCTCCTGGCTCCTGGCTTCAGCCTGGCCCAGCCCTGCCGCTGTGATCATTTGGGGAGTGAACCAGCGGATGAAGATCTTCCTCTGACTCTCTCCCCCCTCTTCTGGCTGTATCTCTGCCTTTCAAATAAATAAATAAAAACATGAGAGAGAGAGAGAGAGAGAGAGAGAGAGAGAGAAGAAGGAAGGAAGAGAGGAAGAAAGAAAGGAAGGGAGGGAGGAAGGCTGACCCTGGAAAGTGGGTCCTGGCGGGGGAGAGAGCGGAGGTGTCCGAGAACCCCGGAGCCCACTCACCCACCGCACTCCCAGAGTAGCTCCCTCTGTGCCCAGGGCCCTGTGGCCAGGAGGGCAGGGGCCAGGCCCAGGCCTCAGGCTAGATGTCCACACCCCAAGCTGGTCCTGGCCCTGCTGCCTCTGAACCCGGATCCTTGGTCTCCCCCGACGCCCGCTGTCAGGATGCTCTGTGTGGGGTGTGTGGGGGGACACACAGGGCCTCCCAGAGTCTGCCGTGCGGTCAGTGCCCTCGCCCCCTTGCTGGCCTCCTCCCTTCCACCCACAGCACCCTCGTGGCACCTGCACCGTGGGCCCTACCGACCCCCACGCCCAAGGCTGCCCTCAGCACCCCCCCAGCCCCCTGCCTACCCTGGATGGGCACCAGCACGAACCAGCGCCTCTCTCTTTCAGTCAGCGTCAGTTCTGAGCTGCATGCGGGGAGCAGCTGTCAGAACTGCTGGGCGGCAGCTGGGGGAAGCTCTGAGGACGTCCAGCCCCGGGCTGTGCTGCAGGGGGCAGGCCGCACCTGCCATCCCTGGGGAAGGTGTTGTTAGGAGGGGGCCTTGGAGGAGAGTGCACAGTCACAGCACGGGGAGGGCAAGCCAAGGGGACCCCTGAGGTGGTGTCTGGGGAGGGGGGTTTCCAGGAGCCTGGGAAGGCCAGGCCTCAGGGACAAGGCCAGGGGGCAGCCCTTACAGGGACGAGGGCCTCGGCCAGCCGGAGGGGTGGGGCCCCTTTGCTTTTGTCGTGCTGCTCTGACAGGAGCTGAACAATTCCAGCACGTAGAGGCCGAGGACCAGCCCCAAGTGGGGGAGGGGGCGCCGGGGGCCCAGGCTAGTCCAGGTCCTGCAGCCTCGGCCTTGACCGTGGTGGTCCAGGGGCAACAGACAAGGCTGCCCAGCTGGAGGGCCAGCTGGATGCATGAAGACCCTGCAGCCGGTATGAAGGCAGGGGGTGGGGGCAGGGCCCTGGATGGATGCTGGTAACCATGGCAATGGGAGGGGCCCACGGTGGCAGCGGAGCCCCCATCAGGGCAGCGGGGCGGGGGGGGGGCGGGGAGGGGACCGCACAGCTTTCCCCTGCTCCCTCCGCTTCCCCCACCCAGAGGCCACTTCCTGGCCATCAGCGAGCAGCTGGACCCCGCCCCACCATGATCCAGCCCCTGGTGTTTGGTTTGAAGCCACAGAACCACAGAGATGCTGGCTCCTTTCGGCTGGCGTTTGCTCTGAGGCTGAGCAGGCAGAGAAGCACGGGCACCACCAGGAGCCGGCCCAGGGCAGTCAGGAGGGGCGGCCCTGGGGCCCTGCCGTGGGTCACCCCCAGCGTGAGCAGGGAGGAGTTAGGACCTGGAGGTTGACGACCGGACGGGCCGGGGAAAGGCAGCTGGTCCCACTGGGCGCCCGGCCCTGGGCCGGCTCTCCCCCGCTGCGACAGCCACCCTGCGAGGAAGAGCCCCTGTCCCCACTTCCCAGATGAGAAAACGACTTGGAAGCAGAAAGTGCGGGATTGGCAGGATTGGCAGAGCGAGACACCAGGGCCAGGGCTGGAATCTGCTTCCGCTCTCCCCCCACCGCCCATCTGGGCCCAGAACCGAGCATCTGTGACTCACGGGTGACCGGGGACGCAGCCCCACCCAGCACGCAGCGGCCCCGCTCCCGCCATGGCCTCCCGTGTCCACCGGCCTCTTCCACGGCCGAACGCATCGGGAGCCGAGCGAGAGGGCTGTGGTGCGGGTGGCGGGTGGCTGATATGCCGGCTCAGGAAACACATTTTGCTAATTGGATTACGCCGACAGTGTGAGATACGAGTGGATTTCCAACATGATGCTAATGAATTGTGGGAAGAACTTAATCACGTTAGCGTCCCCAAAGCTTGTAGGAGAAGAAATGAGACCATCAGGTCAAGCTGGCGTCCAGCTCCTGCAAGGTTCAGCCAGACTCCCGGGGCCGGGGACTGCTCCCCCTCGGGTCCCCGGAGCCGCTGCTGGGTGTCTCAGTAGGGGTGGGGCAGAGAGTGGACGCGGAGGGGAGGCTGTGGCGGGGATCAGCCACCGTACCCCTGCAGCAGCCCTGGCATCCACCTCCGTCAGCCACAGGTACCCCTGGACAGGTGGTTCCCTTAAAGGGCCCGCACTCGCGCTCTGCTCCTCCTCCCTGCAGAGCCATGCTCTTGTGGGGGCCTTTAAGGTGTCGCTCCCCCTCTTCGTGGAGGAACGACACAGGACCCTGCGCTGTTCTTTCGTCTGCTCGGCCCTCCCCGGGTTTGCTGCTGGTTCTTCCCGGGTTGGCTACCGTCCCTTCACCTCCGTGGAGGGGTGGTTCCCCCTGCCACTTTCCCCACTTCCGCGGGGGAGCGGCACACCGCCGGCCGGCTCTCTCGGGGGCTGCTCAGATGTTCCTTCAGATAGATGTTCCCGGTGCATGTTGTCTCTCTCCTCCTTTATAGTCCTCTTCCACCAGTCCCAACTCTGCTACCCACACGCCGAGTACGCTGCTCTCCTCCAATCAGGAGCAGGTCCTGCTGTTTATTGGTTGAACTGGAGGCAGCTGGGTAGAAACTGTTTCCTCCTCTCCCAGTGCCATATTGTGGGAGAGCAGATGCATAAAATAAGTCTTAATTCCAGTAACTTAGTCTAGTCCGGGTTGCTCCCCACATAAGGTGTGCCTTCTCCCCCTTGTGAGGGGAGCTCTGGGCTCCAGGCAGCCACGAAGTCACGGAAGCACTGGTGGTTTTGAAAGGGGACGGGGCAAGGGCCAGGCCAGGTGGCAGGGTCCCTCCCTGGGGCTGCAGCTGGGCATGGCTCCCCTTTCAGTTTCCAGTCTGGAAATGGGGTAGTTGGCGTGTAGACGTAGGGACAGCCTTGTCACATGAAGACAGGGGCTAAGAGCTCATTCGCTCTCCTGTCTGCATCACACGGCTCCCAGCTGTCCAGAGGAGGATGAGGGAGGAAGAAGGCCATCCCACCGAACACGACAGCCTCACAGCCCCAGGACAGCCACTGCCACAGTGTGCAAGGGCACACACACACCTGGAGCCAGCAGTGTGCGAGGTGCACACACCTGAAGCCAGCAGTGTGCAAGGCGCACACGTCCCCAGACAGGGCCATCTTCAGTGATCAGAAGTGCATTAGAGTAAGAAGGAGCTTCCTTGGCAGCTGCCCAGGTATTAATGCAAATGTTTTCCTAAGTCTCCAGGTTCAAGAGCAACAGCTTACACCATCTAATTAGCATAACAAAATCCTGCAAGGAAGAGGAAAGAGCCCCTCTTGTTGAGGCTTCCTGGCAATTAGCAAGAGCGGTTACTGCAGGCTGGAGATTCCAAGATGCCAGGGCCACTTCACCCGAGAAACCAGAGGGCCACGAGGAGGGAAGCTCGCCCTTGCGCCACGCGCGCTGTGCCCCCCCCCCAGCCCGCCCGCACTCTGACACACATCTACACACGTGTGCCTGTTTCCACACCCCTCACCCATGAAATCGCTCACCCAGCCACCCGTCCACTCACAGATGGCAGCAGGGCCACCGGGCCAGGTCTGCTGCAGGTGCACCGGGGGCCAAGGCAGGCCCCGCCCTCAGGTCCTGTTGAGTGTGCTCCGTGACAGCTTCACTGTGGCGTTCTGCGTGCCTGTGCCAAGCGAGGAAGATGCAAAGAGCGGAACAGTGTCCTGTCTTCCAGAAGGTTCCATCAAAGTTGACGCTGGGTGTGCACGGACGCTGAGGCCTGTGCCAGGCTCATCGACTTCTCAGGGACGGGAGCAGAATGACAGCTTGTCAGCCCTCGAGGCTCCCCAAGGCTATCTCCTCGGACCCCTGCTTGCCAGCACAGAGCCCCTTCCCCATTCCCTTGGAGCCACTCCTATCAGGGGGCCGAGCACGGGCCTGGACAGCTGAGGCTTGGGACAAAAACCCTCCTTTCCTCTGGACCCCAGCCTTATCGGGGAGGCCCCCCAGAGCCTGCCAGAGCACATCAGAGCCGGGTCTCTCGTCTCAGCAGCTCTGCAGGAGCTGGGGGCTGCGCCCTGCCCCCGGCCCCACCGGGGACCATGTTACCTGCAGGTGCCCACGCCTCCCCTACTCACCCCTTTCAGGCAGAGATCCTGCGAAACAGGGCCTCTGAAGCGCAGGCCACGAGCTGATCTGCCGGCTGTGGGGTAGGCGTGTGTGCCCAGGAAACGCGGGCCACGCTCGCCCCACGCGCCACCTTCCCGGTGGGAGCAACGCTGTCTGTGACACAGATGCCGCCTTCTTTCTTTCTTTTGAGATTTATTTATTTATTTGAAAGGCAGAGTTACAGAGGCAGAGAGAGAGAGAGAGAGAGAGAGAGAGAGAGGTCTTCCATCCGCTGGTTCACTGCCCAGATGGCCACAACGGCAGGAACTGAGCTGATCTGAAGCCAGGAGCCAGGAGCTTCCTCCAGGTCTCCCACATGGGAGCATCTTCCACTGCTTTCCCAGGCCTCAGCAGGGAGCTGGATCGGAAGTGGAGCAGCCGGGACTGGAACTGGTGCCCATATGGGATGTTGGCACTGCAGCGCCGGCCCTGAAGATGCCATTTTCAAAATGGTTTCCACCCCAGGGTGCCCAGCCGTTGATCATGGTGACTGCCGATTGGTGCTGCCTGGGAAATCCTGGAGCCCGTGGTGGGTGGTGGGCGGCTGCTGGTGGCTGCTGGCGGCTGCTGGTGGCTGTGTGTGTACTTTCACTCCCTTGGAGCGCAGCCCCAAGGCCTCCTGGGAGGACTCGGGGAGACAGCCCGCCTTCTCCACACGCTCGGCAGGTGTCTCTGTGTCCCCGGAGGCCAGAATATCTTTATTTCTTCTTAAGATTTATTTTATTTATTTGAAAGGCAGAGTTACAGAAAAAGAGGGGGAGACGGGGGAGGGATAACTTCCACCCGCTGTTCCCCTGCTTGGCTAGACCTGGGCCAGGCTGAAGCCAGGAGACCAGAGCTCCATCCGGGTCTCCCACGTGGGTGCAGGGGCCCATGCACATGGGCCGTCTTTCGCTGCTTTCCCAGGTGCGTTAGCAGGGAGCTGGATCAGCAGCCGAGCAGCCGGGACTCGAACAGGGACTCTGGTATGCAGATGCTGGTGCTGCAGGCGGAGGCTTAGCCCCCTGCACCACCACCCCAGCCCCAGAAATGGCTTTGCTGAGCCTCTGTGGAGGCCATTGCTTTAGCTGCCCGGCTCACTCCCGGCCGCAGCCCTGGGTGTCACCGGGGGCAGCGAGGCTGACTGAAGGGGCGGCGAGCGGTGATGGGGATACTCACTTCCTGCCTGCTGGCGCCTGCCCTGCCCAAGTTAGGAAGCCGCCAGCCCCACGGGGCTGTGACTGCGGAGCCCAGGAACTCATGGACACATTCTCAGCGGCTCCCAGGCCACGTGCAAGTGTAACCCAATTCCCAGCAGAAGCAGTGCAGGGGTGAGGGCATTGGAGAGCGAACGCGGAGGGCGAGGGAACCGGCGGCAGGCTGCTGACCCCTCCTGGGTTCACCCGCCTGGCAGACGACCCGCCCCCAAACAGCAGCCTCTCCCCCAGGAGCTGAGGGGTCACAGGCGCACCCAGGGCCCACTCCATGCCTGAGGGATCGAGCCCAACCTGAGGATTTGGAAGTGCACATGGAGAAGGCGGAGCCAGGCCCCAGCAGCAACCAGCGCACTATGCAGGCAGGCGCAGGTGCAGGAGACGGGCGGGGCAGCCGGGAGGAGCCTCGAATGCCCCTCCCGGGATGTGGTCTTTCTCCAGTGGGCAAGGGGGTGCCACGGCGGAGGCGTGCTCTGAGGCCAGCAGGTCAGGGTCGGACCCTCCCTAGACCCCCTGGCCTCCAGGGTATGACGGAAGATTAAACCACCACACAAAGTTTGGGACCAGAACTCAGATGTTGACATCAGCACTGGAAACGTGGCAGAGCTGGAAGAGATGTTTGGGAGACTGAGCGGCGTTGGAGGTGAGGTTATCCACAGCCCGACGGTGCACTCGGCCCACCCCTGCAGAGTGGAGCCGTGCGGTGTGACACAGCCACACAGCGAGACTCCAGCAGCCATGCAAAGAACAAAGTTCTGGGCCGGGGTTGTGACACAGCCGGTTAGGCTGCCTCCTGGGAGCTGGCGCCCCACGCGAGCTGCCCACTGAGACCCCCTGGTGTGAGCTCTGCGGGTGGCTCTGGCTGCGCCCCAGGGGCGGGGGAGGGGACGAGGGGCGGGAGCTGCCCCGGGGCTGAGGGCTCCTTCCAGGCTGATGGCAGCGTTCTGGAACCACGGAGGGGCGACGGTCGCTAATGAAGCCTCGCTCCGAAGTGGCTGAAACTGTATGTTTTATGTCCTGGGTATTTTATCACAGTAAAGAAATAAAAATGGCAGCACCACCGCCAGAAGAAGGGGAAGGCGGTATTGAGAACACACACAGTGACTGCCTGTAACGCTTCCTGGAGCAGCACAGTGCCCGCCCGGGGAGACCCACACCAGCCTTAATCAGCATGACAGCTGCGGGAATAAACCCCCTCGCGGGGGAGCGCCTGGCTGACGGAGAGTTACCTCTTGCTACAGTTGCAAACCGCAGCAGGGGTGAGAGTAAAGATGACCCCCTCGCTTGCCAGAGCCCCGTGTTTGCCAGGTGACCACAGCCTTTCTCGTTCCCGCCCCCCAGTGCACACGACTGGCCAGGGCGCGGCTCTCAAGTGCCAGTCAAGGTGGAACTTATCGTCCAAGCGGTGCCCCCTGGCCCGTGTGGTCCCCGAGTGAGCACGTGGGGCCAGCAGGCCGGAAAGTCGCCGGCAGCCGCCGGAACCTCAGTGTCACCTCTGCTCCAGGCTGCCGGCAGCCCCTGGCCAGGTGACACCCACTGCTGCGGGCCCTGGTGAGTCCCCTGGGCCCAGGGCACGGATGGGAGACAGAGGGCAGGACTCAGAGGCGAAAACCCTGAGAGGCTTTCCCAGGCCGGGAAAAGAATTTATTTCTGTGTTTCCAGCTGCTGCCGAAAGCTTAACCCCTACAGCAAAGACCGCAGCCCAGCAGCCTGGGAGCCGGAGCAGGCTCGACAGGAGGCCATTGCTGTGTTTTGTGTCTTAGGTTCCCCTGTGAGGCAATGGGGATTAAAGTGATCCTGTACTCTGGAGGTTACCCTGGAAACCAAGAGATAAGGGAGGCCCGAAACCGGTACCCATCCTGGCCGGAGGAGCCACCATGCTCCTTAAACCAGGGGGCTGTGCCCCTTCAGCCCACCCTCCCCAAGCCCCCGTTCACACACCCCCCACCTATAACCAGAACACTGGCAGTCGCATCCCAGACCCAGGGGAGCCGAGACCCAGGGGAGCCTGGGGGTAGAAGCTCCCTGAAGCAGGACCACCCTCGGCTGCCCCAGGGACGTCTCCCTCGGGATGACCTGGGACAGCCCTGGCTGGCGCTCCTCCTCCTCCCAAGGCCTCATGGGATAAACGGGAGCCTGCAGGGTGAAGAGAACGCAGCCCTGGCTCCAGCTCATTTTGGGCCACACATGCTCGCATGCACACACATGCACACACACACGCGCTCATGCACGTGTGCACGCGCAGGGCTGTCCATCTTTTTCTTGGTAAGCACCACCGGACAGCTCCCAGGCACACGTGGGGCTCGCTGCAGGCAGCTGGACAGCAGCATCTTGGGTACAGGGGGCGGAGTCTGCTGAGGGCTTGGGAGGTGGAGCATCGGGAGTGCACACACATTCTCACACGCTCACACACGCGCACACACGCACGCCCTACTCTCGGGGCACCTGCACTGACAGGCACCCCCAGCAGCGTCCGAGCGGCCAGCGCGGCCTCCCCCTTTTGTTTCCGGTCCCCGCTGTCCTTTCGCGGGCGCCCGTGCCCGCGCTGAGCCGCTCCCCCAGCCGTTCTACGGCACAATTCCTCTATCCGCAGAGGCATCGATTGAGCACAGAAGCGGGCAGGGATCGATATGCCGGGTCGTGGCGTGGGCTCAGCGGCCCTGCACGGCCGGGATTGGGGTCCCTTTCTCCGTGAACCTCCCCACCTGCAGCCCAGGCCCTGAGCTTCGACTCTCAGCTGGAGGGGTCTGTAGAACACGTTGTTGGGGCTCCCGAGCGACCCAAAAGCAACGCAGTCATCGGGGGCCCCACCCCGGCCCAGCTCCCACAGCCCCTGCTCTGGCGGGGCCCCCTCTCATCCGAGAAGCCAGCCTCCCTCCTTGGCAGCTTGCAGGCGCAGGGTGGGCACAGGGTGAGCCCCTCCAGCCCCTCCAGCTCCCCGCACCCCCCGCCCCTCCCTCCGGCTCTCCCAGATCCGCTGTAACTGACATTTTCCATCCTCCGTTGCCAGGGAAACAAGCAGAGAGGACGACAGCCAGGGAGCCGCTAGCTGCCTTTTGAAGGCGCCCTGGACACAAACAGCACTTTGCACACTGGGAGCCGGGCACAGGGGTTTAAACCTGAACAGTGCAGGAGAGGAAGGTGATGTGTGTGGAAAAGAGTGGGGGGGACCCCACCAAGTCAGCGGGAGAGTGGGGAAGAAGGTCCTGGCAAAGCTCACTCATCTTTGGCCAAAACCAGGCACCTTCCAGAAACGCTGACTCCCTCCTTGGTGTGCAAGACAGACACCCGGTCCTGCCCCTCCCAGCCGGCCCCCTGCCCTGTCTGCGCAACCAGAACCCTCTGGAGCGAGTTCAGCCCAGCTGCACGAGACTTTGTCCCCACGACGGTGCAGGGGGCTCTTAGACCACAATCCCCCCCAGGGCGCAAGACGCCACGGATGAGTCTACAGTGAGGGTGCCACGCAGGCCTGTTCTGAGAGCGGGGTCTTGCTTCTGGGGGACACTTGCTCCCTCGCAACCAGCAGTCCAGGTCCTGAGAGTAAGAGAAAATGTCGGAGGTGCCAGCTAGGAGAGGAAGGCACCCGCCACTCATCCGTGGACCTCCTCCAAGCTGTGTGCATGCATGTGTGTGCCGCATTGTGTGTACATGTGTAATTATGTGCGTGTGCCCATGTGCACACTTACGTGGGCGTGCATGCAGGTGCTACATTATGTGCACAGATACATGCGTGTGCACTTGTGTGCCTACTCACCGGGGCACACATGGGTGGCTCTGAGTGAGCCCAGCCCTCGGCAGCAGGGGGAAGCAGGCGCTGTTCAGCTGGGAGCCCCCGCAAGCCCCGCTCCTCGTGTTTCCCTTCCGCGCCTGTGTCCTCTCTGCTTTCACCTCCCCGCCAAGCCAGCGAGGACTGGCCTGCCTCTCTCTGCTGCCATCTCCCCCAAATCGTGCCCCTCTCCCCGCCTGGCTACTCCCTCAAGCTCCTAACGCTGCGACCAGCCCTGGCTCGCCCCACCGCCAGTCTCCGGTCTAGAAGTTCTGCCTTCTTATTCCCGCTTAGCCCAGCAAACGCCACCCTGAACACACCTGCACGGCAGGTGCACCTGGCCACACGCAGGACAATGTCCCTCTGTGAAGGAGCAAATTGGCTAGTTGAGAGGAAGAACTTATTTTTTTTTTTAACATTTGAAAGGGAGAGAGAGAGAGAGAGAGAGAGAGGCGTGCCTGCTGGTTCACTCCACAGACACCTGCAGGAGCCAGGAGCGACATCTGGGTCCCCTAGTACTTGAGCTGTTGCTGCCTCCCGGGTGCCTCAGCAGGAAGCTGGATCCGAAGCAGGGCAGCTGGGGGTCGCAGCCGGCACTCTGGTCGGGAGCGCGGGCACCCGAGCACCAGCTTAGCCCACTGCACCACAACAGCCACCCCAGAGCCTGTTGTACATATCCATTCAAGCATTTTAAAGGTAAAATACTAGGAAAAAAACCTAAAAGGATTAAAATGGGTCCAGGTTTGATAATGACACGCTGTTCACCATCCCACAGCCTGGTCTGCACTTTCTGGCACTGTTTCCTTAAGTGATACAGGCCGTGCCACGGCTCACTAGGCTAATCCTCCGCCTGCGGTGCCGGCACACCGGGTTCTAGTCCCGGTCGGGAAGCCGGATTCTGTCCCGGTTGTCCCTCTTCCAGGCCAGCTCTCTGCTGTGGCCAGGGAGTGCAGTGGAGGATGGCCCAGGTGCTTGGGCCCTGCACCCCATGGGAGACCAGGAGAAGCACCTGGCTCCTGCCTTCGGATCAGCGCGGTGTGCCGGCTGCAGCACGCTGGCCGCGGCGGCCATTAGAGGGTGAACCAACAGCAAAGGAAGACCTTTATCTCTGTCTCTCTCTCTCTCACTGTCCACTCTGCCTGTCAAAAAAAAAAAAAAAAAAAAAAAAAGAAAGAAAGAAAAAGAAAAGAAAAGAAAGAAAGAAAAGAAAAAGAAATGATACACACAGCCCATTCCCTAGCACCTGTGAGCAGCTACTGGTCTTGGATTCAAGGAAATGAGCGGAGATTGTTGGGGGGGGGAGGGTGGAGCTGGAGGCGAGAGGGAAAGTCACGGGGGTCCCGGCCAGGGGCAGGGGTGTCGGGGTGGCTGTCGCCCAGATGCGGGTGGGGAGGAGAAGGGTGGGAGAGGGGAGTGGTGTCGGTGCTCTGTCTGGGAGCCAGGGTGGTGACGTCTGAGATCTACCCAGGTCGCACCTGGCAGGGGATGGGTGTGGTGCAGGTAGGGGTGGGGCAGGGAGGGCTAAGGTAGAACAGGCTGTGGGAGGCCTGGGCTCACAAGTGAGTGACTCTGCCTCTTTCAAGGCCTCACTCAGACATCAAAGAGAAGAGCCCCCGGGGCGGCGACACAGAACCCTTGTGGGAAGCAGAGGGGCCTGGGTGGGAAGCAGGGGACAGCGTGGACACACAAGGGGGTGGAGGCCACGCGGTGGGGCCCTAGGAGGTGGGTGCCAGGAAGGGGAGCGGGAAGAAGCCAGGGCTCCACGCCGCCGGCCCCACGTCTCTCCAGCCCCCACTCATCTTTTCCCACTGGACCCTGGTGTGGATGGCGCGGGATGCAGGGGCCACGTCACAGGTCCCTGGTGGCCGCTCCTGCCCGGGCATGGTCGAGTAACAGAAGTGAATTTTGAGTGGGAGGCTTGTGGGTACAGCCCCCCGCCCTCCAGGGTGGTCCGCTGCGGGGGTCTGGCTTAAAGGGAGAGTGGGCGGGCTCTGGAGTCTGGTGCCTGTGCCATAGGGGGCGGGGCTTCAGGGCTGCCCTCCAGCCCCACAGGGACCCAGCACTGGGGAGGGTGGGGCAGGCTGACATAAGCCGAGGACATTCGGAGCGACCCCTCTGCCTGATTCCAGCCCCGGGAAAATGCCTGCCTCTCCTCTGAAAAGCAAAGGGAGCTGACGGATGACGGATGCCAAGTTCGTCCCCCGGGGCCCAGGCCCAGGAGCAAGCAGGTGGCCAAATCCCGGGGGAGGGGCGTTCTTTCACGCCTCATTTGCATCAAGCTTTTCGATTTGCCGAGTGTTCTCCTGTCTTCTTCCATTTTGTCCTTTCGCGCGCGTCTCTCCTTCCTCTCTGTGCACAACAGTATGAAATGCGTAGTCAGCGAGTACAGGGGGAAACCGGGCACAGACACAGAGAGCAGGCGTCCGAGGGGCCAGCGTCCGAGCAGGCTCAGAAAGGGAGGCTTCCGCCTCCCACACCCGGAGCCTCCTGGCCAGCACGGCGTCCTGACCGGTGGTGAGGCCACAGATGAGGATGGTGGTAGTGGCGGCTCGGGTCTCATTCCTGGTTTGTTTTTGTTTAGCTGTTTTTAAGATTGATTTATTTATTTGAAAGGCAGAGTTACAGAGAGGCAGAGGCAGAGAGAGAGGTCTTCTATCCGATGGTTCACTCCCCAAATGGCTGCAATGGCTGGAGCTGCGCCGATCTGAAGCCAGGAGCCAGGAGCTTCCTCTGGGTCTCCCACGCGGGTGCAGGGGCCCAAGCACTTGGGCATCTTCCACTGCTTTCCCAGGCCACAGCAGGGAGCTGTTGGAAGTGGAGCAGCCAGGACTAGAATGGGCTCCCCAACTCTGGCCCTGACATTGAGGCTGTGGAGGTGACCTTGTCTGGCTGAGCTGGGGGCTCTAAGGGCAGTCCCAGGCGTCTGCGTAGGAAAGAGGCCGAGGGAGCCTCGCAGACAGAAGAGGGGCGACCTCAAAGCCGAGGCGAGGTCACCACGCAGGAGCGTGGCAGCCAGCAGAAGCCGGAAGCCGCCAGGAAGTTTCCTCTGGGGGCCTCCAGCGCTGAGAGGGGCACCCTCTGCTGTTGGCGAATGCGTCCCCGCAGCCCCCCGCCGCTGACACGGGGAGAAGTGTGCAATGCTATGGGCACAGCTTCGGCTCGCTAGCGGGGCGGCCACCCTCACCTCCGTGCACTGGCGGGGAGCCAGCCTGTGGCCTGGCCCAAACTTACCCCAAGGTGACCATGGTGATGACCGTGAAGGCGAGACCAGAGCCCGGCTCAGCCCAGCCAGGGCAGGTGGGCCCTGGAACTGAGGACTCTGCCCCCACATCCGACCCCCCACCTATGCCGTGGGCAGACCCAGCTCAGAAGAAACCCCTGCCCCGTTCCAAGAGCCTACTTCAAAAATGTAAAATGGGTGTGGCGATTTGGCCTGACGGTTACGCCGCCCCCCCCATCCCAGGTTCCACACCGGCTCTGGCTCCTGACTCCAGCTGCCTGCCAGTGCACACCCACGCGGAGACCTGGGTGAAGTTCTGAGCTCTGGCCTCGGCCTGGGGTAGCCACCACCATGCGGGCGTTGTGGAGAGTGATCAGCGATGGGACCCCCCCCACACACACCTCTCAACAAAGCAAGAAAACGAGGGAGGGCCGGTGCTGTGGCTCAGCAGGGTAACGCCTTGGCCTGAAGCGCCAGCATCCCATATGGACGCTGGTTCGAGTCCTGGCTGCTCCTCTTCTGATCCAGCTCTCTGCTATGGCCTGGGAAAGCAGCAGAAGATGGCCCAAGTCCTTGGGCCCCTGCACCTGCTTGGGAGACCTGGAAGAAGGTCCTGGCTTCTGGCTTCAGATGGGCGTAGCTCCAGTCATTGTAGCCATTTGGGGAGTGAACCACTGGATGGAAGACCAACCTCTCTCTCTCTGCCTCTCCTCTCTCTCTGTAACTCTGACTTTCAAATAAAAATAAATAAAACTTTTTTAAAAAAAAGAAAAGAAAACAGGGATGGGGGGCCAGAAGCAAGGCCCAGCGTGCCTCTCCCTGGCTGCGCTGCTGTGCCACCCCGAGCTTAGCTCTGCCAAGCCATGCTTAGGACTGGCCACGTGGGGCTCAGAGAGCCTCCGATTCCTCCCCTTCGCAGCAACGCTCACGTTGCGTTACCGGAGAATGGCAGGGTTCTTGTCTTCGCGCAAGAAAGAATTCAGGCGTGAGACAGAGTAGTGGGAAGTAAAAGTAGCAAAGTTTATTAGGGTAGGGACATCCGTAAGGATGGATGGGCACCTCTCCAGACAGGACCTCGGAGAGAGTGCCCAGTTGCAAGGCTTGGGGTGGGGGGAGCAAGGTTACATGGTTGAGTGGAGAGATCACACCTGGGCAGACAGGCGGGCGGCTCAGCAGAGAGGCAGAGGGCTGAGCGCACAGTTCGGTTGGGGGGGGTGGTTAAGGAGATGGGTCTCTGTCTTCACACGTCTCCTCCTGAGACAAAGGATTTTATGGCTGTAAATACTAAGAAGCTCCTATCTGAGTTTTCCCCTGAAGGTATCAGACAGGAGGAAGCCCAGCTGGCGCCATCCTGGGTTCAGAGGAAGGGTGAGCAGGGCCCCCTGGAGAATGGGGATCCGGAGCAGGGTGTTTGAGATGCAGATACTGGCTGGCGCCGCGGCTCACTAGGCTAATCCTCCACCTGCGGCGCCGGCACACCGGGTTCTAGTCCCGGTCGGGGCGCCGGATTCTGTCATGGTTGCCCCTCTTCCAGGCCAGCTCTCTGCCGTGGCCAGGGAGTACAGTGGAGGATGGCCCAGGTGCTTGGGCCTGCACCCCATGGGAGACCAGGAGAAGCACCTGGCTCCTGCCATCGGATCAGCGCAGTGCGCCAGCGGCGGTGACCATTGGAGGGTGAACCAACAGCAAAGGAAGACCTTTCTCTCTGTCTCTCTCTCTCACTGTCCACTCTGCCTGTCAAAAAAAAAAAAAAAAAAAAAAAAAAGAAAGAAAGAAATGCAGATACTGGGCTGCACCTGGGAGATTGTGGAAGATTTGTCAGGCAGAAGGGGCGGGGCCCCCACCTGGCAGGTTATCGGGTAGGAGGGGGCAGGGCAGGATGCGGACACGGGGCTGCCCCTGAAACATTATCGGGATGACTCTGAGATGCAGATGCAGATGCTGGACACAGACGTCTTCTCTTTAGGCCTGTTACACATGCATAGCTCATATCTGACTTCCTACCTAACAGCTGGAGGTCAGACCCAGATCTCGCTGGTCCTCTGTTTACTCGTCTGCAAAATGGGGTCATTTTAGTGGCCACTTTCCAGGGCTGCCACGAAAGGTAAATACAATGAGATGATGTGTGCCACAGGGCCAGCAGTGCCTCGCACACGACAAGCTCTCCACGGGAGGGTGTGGTGGTGATGGTGGTGGTGATGGTGGTGATGGTGGTGATGGTGGTGATGGTGGTGATGGTGGTGGTGATGGTGGTGATGGTGGTGGTGGTAGTGGTGATGTTGGTGATGGTGGTGGTGGTGGTGGTGATGGTGGTGGTGGTGGTGATGTTGGTGGTGATGGTGATGGTGGTGATGGTGATGGTGGTGGTGATGATGGTGGTGGTGATGGTGGTGGTGGTGGTGATGGTGATGGTGGTGATGGTGGTGGTGATGTTGGTGATGGTGGTGGTGGTGATGATGATGGTGGTGGTGATGGTGATGATGGTGGTGGTGATGGTGGTGGTGGTGGTGGTGATGATGATGGTGGTGGTGATGGTGGTGGTGATGGTGGTGGTGATGTTGGTGATGGTGATGTTGGTGGTGGTGGTGGTGATGGTGGTGGTGATGATGGTGGTGGTGATGGTGGTGGTGGTGGTGGTGATGGTGATGGTGGTGGTGGTGGTGGTGATGATGGTGATGATGGTGGTGATGGTGGTGGTGGTGGTGGTGATGGTGATGGTGATGGTGGTGGTGGTGGTGGTGATGATGGTGATGATGGTGGTGATGGTGGTGGTGGTGGTGATGATGGTGGTGGTGATGGTGGTGGTGGTGGTGGTGATGATGGTGATGATGGTGGTGATGGTGGTGATGGTGGTGGTGGTGGTGGTGAAGAAGTGGACAGGACTGGAAGTGGGCGGTACTCCTAGGGGCCATGGAGCTTGTTTGGGGGCCTGGAGACCCAGCATAAAGGAGGCCATGCTCTCTGATCTTTCCAGCCTTGCTCTGACGAAGTCCAGGGCTTGGGAACCATGCCAGCTGCCCACGTGGGAGGGGCAGTTCTCTGCTGTCCAGAAAACACCCTGGGGGTCTCCAGCCCTGGGGCAGCATCAGCCTTGGTTTCTCTTTCTTTCCTGGATCAAATGATTGCCTTGTTATGTTAATTGGACCAGCACC
Organism: Oryctolagus cuniculus; assembly: GCF_051225735.1. Taxonomy (NCBI): domain Eukaryota; kingdom Metazoa; phylum Chordata; class Mammalia; order Lagomorpha; family Leporidae; genus Oryctolagus; species Oryctolagus cuniculus. The sequence continues at coordinate 3,507,321 of NC_142883.1, read as the reverse complement.
TCCCACTTCTCCCATTTCTTTGTCCTGCAGGAAGTTCCTGTGTGTTGCTAAAAATCCAAACACCGGGCCCTGGGCTTCCCAGTGGGTGAAGGAGCTGGGGCCGCCTGCCTCTCCTGCTGAGGTGCCCAGCCGTGGGGGGCAGAAGGGAGCAGACCCCAGGTGGGCCCAGGGCTCCGGTTGCCCACTGTGTGCTCGCCAGCTGTCTGTCAGCCTTTGTGTGGCTCCTTCCAGGGCCTCTCCCTCCACCCTTGGAGCACACGGGTCGGGGTCTTGGATCCTGTCTGGGGCTTTGAGAGTCTGCCTGGCCTTGGCTTCCTGGAGCCTCTGCTTCCTTAGCACACGCCCCTGGGGGGAGGGAAAGTTGGGGGGATGGAGCAGGCACCCCTCCAGCTGGGGCCCACACTTGGGTCTCCCCCTCCTCTTCCCCCGGGCACTGCAGCCTCTGGGTGGAGGTCTGTGAGAAGCCAGCACTACAGTCACCTCTCCCATCCTGCTGTCTCTGGGGGAGGTTGGCCGCCATATTGTGAGGACCTTCAGGATGGCTGTGGAGGGGCAGGCACGCGGCACAGCGGTGAAGTCGCAGCTTGGGACACTGGCGTCCCATCCCGGGTGCCCGGGTTCGAGTCCCAGCTGCCCCGCTTCCTCCCTACCTTCCTGCTGACACACACCCTGGGAGGCAGCAGAAAACGGCTCAAGTGGTCGGGTCCCTGCGCTTCTGTGGGAGACCTGGCTTGACTTCTGGGCTTCAGCCTGGCCAGCCCTGGGTGTTGGGAGCATTGGAGAGTGGTCAGAGGGTGAGAGTCCTCTCTCTCTCTCTCTCTGTCTCTCTCTCTCCCCCTGCCTTTCAGATACACTTTGACAATAAATTGTCATTTTTTAAAAGATGTCAGTGGGGAGGTCGACGTGGGGAGGGGCATGGAGGCCCCAGCCCCCAGCCAGTACTCACGGCATCCACATGAGCAAGCCACCTGGGAAACAGGCCCCCCACTTCCCCAGGCAGGCCCCCCACTGGCCCAGGCAGGCCCCCCCACTGGCCCAGGCAGGCCCCCCACTGCCCCAGGCAGGCCCCCCCACTGTCCCAGGCAGGTCCCCCCACTGCCCCAGGCAGGCCCCCCCACTGCCCCAGGCAGGCCCCAGGCCCCAGGCAGGCACCCCCACTGGCCCAGGCAGGCCCCCCCACTGTCCCAGGCAGGCCCCCCCACTGTCCCAGGCAGGCCCCCCACTGGCCCAGGCAGGCCCCCCCACTGCCCCAGGCAGGCCCCCCCACTGCCCCAGGCAGGCCCCAGGCCCCAGGCAGGCACCCCCACTGGCCCAGGCAGGCCCCCCCACTGTCCCAGGCAGGCCCCCCCACTGTCCCAGGCAGGCCCCCCACTGGCCCAGGCAGGCCCCCCCACTGTCCCAGGCAGGCCCCCCACTGGCCCAGGCAGGCCCCCCCACTGTCCCAGGCAGGCCCCCCACTGGCCCAGGCAGGCCCCCCCACTGCCCCAGGCAGGCCCCCCCACTGCCCCAGGCAGGCCCCAGGCCCCAGGCAGGCACCCCCACTGGCCCAGGCAGGCCCCCCCACTGTCCCAGGCAGGCCCCCCCACTGTCCCAGGCAGGCCCCCCACTGGCCCAGGCAGGCCCCCCCACTGTCCCAGGCAGGCCCCCCACTGGCCCAGGCAGGCCCCCCCACTGTCCCAGGCAGGCCCCCCACTGCCCCAGGCAGGCCCCCCCACTGTCCCAGGCAGGCCCCCCACTGCCCCAGGCAGGCCCCCCCACTGCCCCAGGCAGGCCCCAGGCCCCAGGCAGGCACCCCCACTGTCCCAGGCAGGCCCCCCACTGTCCCAGGCAGGCCCCCCCACTGCCCCAGGCAGGCCCCCCCACCAGCCCCAGGCAGGCCCCCCACACTGGCCCCAGGCAGGTCCCCCCACCAGCCCTAGGCAGGCCCCAGGCCCCAGGCAGGCCCCTCCACCAGCCCCAAGCAGGCCCCAGGCCCCAGGCAGGCACCCCCACCGGCCCCAGGCATGCCCCCTCACTAGCCCCAAGCAGACCCCCCCCCCCAGCTTGAGTCGCCTGGTGTCCTGACAGCTGCTTCCTGAGACAGCCCAGCTTGTGGAGTAGGCAGGCATACAGGTTAAAATCGCTGCTGTGTGATCTCACACCCTACCTGGCCACACCTGGGTGCCCACTGGCCAATCAGGTTAATTAAGCACGCCCCTTTGGAAGTGGGTTAAAAGCCTGGGACACAGTGTGTCTCCTTCTCTTCTTTGCCCTGGCCTCTTGCCAGGAGGGGGCTGGCTGCAGCCCTGCGCCTCGAGGGTGCATGGCCTTCGGGCTGCCCGCCCTAGGCTCCCTGGCTGAGATGCTCCTCCCCGTGGCTGGTTCCTGGTGCTCGTATGAACCCAGATCTACCTCTCTCCCTTAGATAAAGCTCTCACTCTCCCCTGCATCTTTCTCACTAAATAAAAGCCTGCAGTGTACCCTGCTGCCTCGTTTATCTGTGCTGGTATTTAGAATTCTTCTCTAATATTAGGCAAGAACCCTCTCGGGCTTGTTAATATCGGGGATTTAGTAATAAGCATGTGGCGATAGCATATGGCACCCCGAATTTTGAGAGCATATGTGGCACCCCAGGTGGTGCTTCTGGGGACTCGAAGGGGCCACATTTTGGTGTAGATTTTAGGGGGTCATCTCTGGCATGACCTGGATGCCGCCGGCCGCGGGAAACCAGGAGGTCCCGAGCGGCTCTTCCCGCTCCTGGGGCAGAAGCCACGGCAACAGGTACTGAATGCAAGCAGGCGACCCTTGAACTTTGACCTTTTCTTGACCCCTAGAAGCAGGTGCTTCCAGAACAACTGACCGTCTCTGCCCAGATACGAAATAAACCAAACCAAAGGCACCAAGGGAAAAGAGCTTGTGTGGGCTTTTCTGCCAATCGAAGTACGAGCTATTTATTTAGTTCCAGAATTTATTGTTTCAAAGATTTATGTATTTATTTGAGAGAGAGAGAGAGAGAGAGAGAGAGAGAGAGATTTTCCGTCTGCTGGGTCACTCCCCAAATGGCCTCAACAGCCCGGGCTGGGCCAGGCAGAAGCCAGGAGCCAGGAGCTCCCCGGGGTCGCCCACGTGGGTGCAGGACCTGGACCGTCCTCCGCTGCTTTCCCAGGCCGTTAGGAGAGGCTGAACAGGAAGTGGAGCGGCCAGGCTGCCGGCGTGGCCGGTGGCGGCTTTCGTGCTGCGCCACAGCGCGGGCGCCCTGGTCACGTAGTTTCAGGCGTGTCGTATTGTATCGTAAGTTCCCAACCGTATGTGCCGTGGAGCGGCCTCTTCCTCGGGGGCAGTGGGCAGCTCTCGCTCCCTCTGAGGACGGCACTTCTTCCTTTTGGATTCACTCACTCGTCCTGCGGGGGCAGATTCGCCACGTCCACAGGTGGCCACTGACCGTGCTGCTGCGTCGCGGCCTGGTGGTTCAAGTCCTGTGGACGACAGCGTGGTGGACATCTAACGGAGCAAGCGTTGTCTCAATCTCACCCGGCGTGAATGCATGCACGGTAAGTGTCCGCCAGTCGGGGTCTCCCTTAGTTACATCACACCCGTCCTCGGAGCGCTGCAGGCCCCTGGGGAGGAGTGGCGTGGGGTAGGCGTTGTGGTGCTGCAGGCTAAGCCTCCACTTGGGACACCCGCATCTCATATCCGAGTGCCAGGTTCAAGGCCCAGCTACTCCCGGTTCAATCCGGCTTCTGCTGAAAATGCACCTTGGAGACCGCGAATGACGCCCACGTCCTTGGGCTCCTGCCACCCATGTGGGAGACCAGGCTGGAATTCCAGGCTCCTGGCTTCTGCCTGGCCCAGCCCGGGCTGATGGGGGAGTGAACCAGTAGCTGAGAGTTCTCTCTCTCTCTCCCCCCATCTCTGTCTCTCAAATAAATAAATACATGCATTTTAAAAACAATGAAAAGAATGCAATATTCTTCAACAGGAAGCTAAAATGCAGAACTGGCTCAGCAGCCAGAGGGAGACCCCGAGCGTGCGAGCAGACCCCGTCACGCTCCATACTGGGGCCAAGTGAGCCCTTCGTTCTGCTCTGGGAGACCCAGCACCGCCCACCAGCCAGAAGACGCCCAGCTGTCAAGCAGGGGAGATGCGGGCGACCCTGGGGTCGTTCCTGGGGAGCGAGGTTTCCATGGGAAGCCTCCAACTCGCTCACGGGGACCAAACTTCAGGACACAGACACTCACCTAGGGTCCTGGAGCTGCATTAAAACCACCTCCTCTTTTTCTTTTAAATTTATTTGAAAGGCAGTCAGAGAGAGAGAGAGAGAGAGGGAGGGAGAGAGAGAGAGGGAGGGAGGGAAGGAGAGAGAGGGAGAGAGAGGGAGGGAGGGAGGGAGAGAGAGGGAGAGAGAGGGAGGGAGGGAGGGAGGGAGGGAGGATCTCCTCGCTGCTGACTCATTCCCCACCTGCTCGCAACAGCCAGGGCTGAGGCTGGTCCTAACGAGGAGCCTGAGCGCCATCCTGGCCTCTTCACGGTGGCAGGGGCCGTGTTCCTCTGCCTTCCCAGGAGGATCAGCAGGGGATGGACGGGAGGCGGAGCAGCAGCAGTTGACCTGGTGCTCCGCCCACTGGGATGCACTCTGCTGGGATGCTAGCATCATCGGCTCACCCGGCTGCGCCACAAAGCTGGCGCCCCACATTCTCTTAACGAGCCTGCACCCCCAGCAAGGATCCCAGCTATGCTACACGTAGCGTGCCCTAGATGACGCCGAGGTGGAAACACCTGCAGAACAAGTGCTGAAAACCAGCAAGGCGTCGGCGTGGCATGCAGCCAGCCAGTGCTCTCGCAGGGAGCAGGAGGCTGAGGACGTCATTGCCAAGTGCGAGGGCAGCACACAGCTGTCAGGGCAGCGGCACCTGCTCGGCCCCAACCCCCGAGGGAAGAGAGATTCTGCGAGGCCGTCGTGGCCTCCTGCACCCTCTGCTCTGAGGCCGCTGGTTGAGTCCTCAGTGGCTTGGATGGAGAGTCTGGGACGGCCGGCAGAAAGCAGCCGCGGCGGGGGGGGGGGGGGGAGAGGGAGCCCTGGTTCGAGTCTCGGCCGCTCCACTTCCAATCCAGCTCTCTGCTATGGCCTGGGAAAGCAATGGAGGATGCCCAAGTCCTTGGGCCCCTGTGCCCACGTGGGGGACCCAGGTGGAGTCCTGGCTGCTGGCTTCAGCCCGGTCCAGACTTGTAGTCATTTGGGGAGTGAACCATCGATGGAAGATCTCTCTCGCTTTCTTTCTCTCTCTCTTTCTCTCTCCCCCACCCCTACCATAACTCTGCTTTTCAAATAAGTGAATAAATCTCAGTAAAAAGCAAACGTGAGTAGACCTTACAGAAACACATGCATTTGTCCGTTAGGAGCTACGTTTAGAGCGTGCATAGAGACATTAGATACCTCTAACACCAGGCACTGGCCACGGCCCAGATGCCCATCAGCACTGGACGAGGGAGATGAATTACGGCGGTGTTTATGAAATGAACACTCTGCAGCCGTGGGAAGAGTGAACTACCCTGGACGACTTCACTGAGGGGGGCCGGCACAGACAGGCGAGTGTGTGCTGTGAGTCCGCTCAGCGACAGCTGGCATCAGCACGGTGTCCCGCTTCGGGGCGGCAGGGATGGGAAGAGGCACAGGGGCTGTGGGGGGCAGGGGAGCCTCGTGGCCAAGGTTCTTGCTGCTCCCCTAGGAGCACTGGCAAGTGTGCGGTCTTCCGCGTGCAAGTGAGACCTTAATGCGTGATGGACACGTGCTGGATGCCACCATGCACCTGTGCAGCACGGGTCCTCGAGCCAGAGGAAGTATTAGGGCCGAGTGCACCGTCTGTGGAGAACCTCAGACAGGCCTGCAGAGCCTGGCTCTCCCGGGCTCGCTCTCTTCACCAGCTCCTCGCCTCCAAGCACCAACACCTGTGTGTGTGTGTGTGTGTGTGTGTGTGTGTGTGTGTGTGTAACACCTGAATGCTTTCCTAATTGTCAGAAGGAACACAGAATTCTAAGGAATTTGGAAAAACACAGAAAAAGGAAAAGAATAAAAAATGCTAAAGTCCCCATCCCTGGGGCTGGTGCTGTGGTGTAGCGGGTGAAGCTGCTGCCTGCGGAGCTGGCATCCCATAGGGGCACCGGTTTGAGACTTGGCTGTTCCACTTCCGATCCAGCTCTCTGCTGTGGCCTGGGAAAGCTGTGGAAGATGGCCCAAGTGCTTGGGCCCCTGCACCCGTGTGGGAGACCCAGAGGAGGCTCCTGGTTCCTGGCTTCAGATCAGCTCAGCTCTGGCTGTTGCAGCCATCTGAGGAGTAAACCAGAGGATGGAAGACCTCTCTCTCTCTCTCTCTCTCTGCCTCTGCCTCTCTGTAACTCTGCCTTTCAAATAAATAAATAAATCTTAAAAAAAAGAATAGTAACAGTATAGCTAACAATCTAACAGTGAAGGAAGTAATAGTATATACTTGATTCATACAAGAGAAAGCAAGAAAAGAAACAAAAATGAGCATAGACTACAGGGAAAAATAGAAAACCCATAGTCAGACAGTAGATTTAAACCTAAATAAATTTAGTTATTAGAGTAAACGTAAATGGACTAAATATTGCAATTAAAAGACAACAACTATCGGGCTTGATTTTTGTGCAACAAAATCAAACTTCATGCTCCTCACAGGCATAAAGGAGAAGGAGAAAGCAGGCGGGTTCAGTCTGCCTCATGTAAGGAATGCTCGCGGGCTGGCTACCTCCAGGCCACGCCTCAGCACTGCCCTGCGCAGGCATCGTCTCACCCAGGACGTTCAGTGCTGCGAACATCACTCTGCAGGTTGCATTGCAGAAGAAAATCACATGGCCTCTCCTGCCACGAGGAAGCGAGAAGTGCAGCCGGGAATGCACTCACGACTGCAGGTGGCTGATCCAGGGAGGACCGGGCAGCACACAGAGGCCAGGCTGCTTCCTTCATGCAGGTACGGGCCATGTCTTGCTTTTTCCTGCAGTCCCAGGCCTCCCCTCAGTCCATCTCGGGCAGGCACAGAAGGGGACAGGAGGAACCCGTCCTGACTGCACTTTCTGTCAGCCGGGTCAGATTTTGTTCAGGGCACCAGCGAGGACTTGGAATGAGGATGGGAAGGCGATGGTCCCGGCTGGGGACACTTTTTTCTGCTGCACCTGCTGGAGGGCCTGTGGGCTTTAGGACCTTAGGAGCGCTGGCACCCAGCAGGCCGGAGGGTGTGCACGCAGGAACCCGAGGGAGGCACGGCCTGGGACCTACCACTGTGCAATAACCCCTGCCCCCCCATCTCAGTGCTGCACCTGCTGGGCCAAGAGTTTGCATGAAACCACGTGGTGGCTGTGTCTGCTCTGCGGTGTCTGGTGTCCAGCTGCAATGACTCAATGCATGGAAAGAGCACTGGTTCAGAGTCCGCAGGTGTGGGGCCCAATCCCCTCCTGTCACAGAGACACAGGGTCACCCCAGCACTATCAGGGGATGGGGTCACCTCAGTGCTGTCCCACCCCACACCAGGGGACAGGGTCACCTCAGTGCTGTCCCACCCCACACCAGGGGACAGGGTCACCTCAGTGCTGTCCCACCCCACACCAGGGGACAGGGTCACCTCAGTGCTGTCCCACCCCACACCAGGGGACAGGGTCACCTCAGTGCTGTCCCACCCCACACCAGGGGACAGGGTCACCCCAGCACTGTCCCACCCCACACCAGGGGACAGGGTCACCCCAGCACTGCCCCACCCCACACCAGGGGGACAGGGTCACCCCAGCACTGTCTCACCTCACACCAGGGGACAGGGTCACCCCAGCACTGTCCCACCTCACACCAGGGGACGGGGTCACCTCAGCGCTGTCCCACCCCACACCAGGAGACAGGGTCACCTCAGCACTGTCCCACCCCACACCAGGGGACGGGGTCACCCCAGCACTGCCCCACCCCACACCAGGGGACAGGGTCACCCCAGCACTGTCCCACCCCACACCAGGGGACGGGGTCACCCCAGCACTGCCCCACCCCACACCAGGGGACGGGGTCACCCCAGCACTGTCCCACCCCACACCAGGTGACAGGGTCACCCCAGCACTGTCCCACCCCACACCAGGGGACAGGGTCACCTCAGTGCTGTCCCACCCCACACCAGGGGACAGGGTCACCCCAGCACTGTCCCACCCCACACCAGGGGACGGGGTCACCCCAGCACTGTCCCACCCCACACCAGGTGACAGGGTCACCTCAGTGCTGTCCCACCCCACACCAGGGGACAGGGTCACCTCAGTGCTGTCCCACCCCACACCAGGGGACAGGGTCACCCCAGCACTGTCCCACCCCACACCAGGGGACAGGGTCACCCCAGCACTGCCCCACCCCACACCAGGGGGACAGGGTCACCCCAGCACTGTCTCACCTCACACCAGGGGACAGGGTCACCCCAGCACTGTCCCACCTCACACCAGGGGACGGGGTCACCTCAGCGCTGTCCCACCCCACACCAGGAGACAGGGTCACCTCAGCACTGTCCCACCCCACACCAGGGGACGGGGTCACCCCAGCACTGCCCCACCCCACACCAGGGGACAGGGTCACCCCAGCACTGTCCCACCCCACACCAGGGGACGGGGTCACCCCAGCACTGCCCCACCCCACACCAGGGGACGGGGTCACCCCAGCACTGTCCCACCCCACACCAGGTGACAGGGTCACCCCAGCACTGTCCCACCCCACACCAGGGGACAGGGTCACCTCAGTGCTGTCCCACCCCACACCAGGGGACAGGGTCACCCCAGCACTGTCCCACCCCACACCAGGGGACGGGGTCACCCCAGCACTGTCCCACCCCACACCAGGTGACAGGGTCACCTCAGTGCTGTCCCACCCCACACCAGGGGACAGGGTCACCCCAGCACTGTCCCACCCCACACCAGGGGACAGGGTCACCTCAGTGCTGTCCCACCCCACACCAGGGGACAGGGTCACCCCAGCACTGTCCCACCCCACACCAGGGGACGGGGTCACCCCAGCACTGCCCCACCCCACACCAGGGGACAGGGTCACCTCAGTGCTGTCCCACCCCACACCAGGGGACAGGGTCACCCCAGCACTGTCCCACCCCACACCAGGGGACGGGGTCACCCCAGCACTGTCCCACCCCACACCAGGTGACAGGGTCACCTCAGTGCTGTCCCACCCCACACCAGGGGACAGGGTCACCCCAGCATTGTCACACCCCACACCAGGAGACAGGGTCACCTCAGTGCTGTCCCACCCCACACCAAGGGACAGGGTCACCTCAGTGCTGTCCCACCCCACACCAGGGGACAGGGTCACCTCAGCACTGCCCCACCCCACACCAGGGGACGGGGTCACCCCAGCACTGCCCCACCCCACACCAGGGGACAGGGTCACCTCAGTGCTGTCCCACCCCACACCAGGGGACAGGGTCACCTCAGTGCTGTCCCACCCCACACCAGGGGACAGGGTCACCTCAGTGCTGTCCCACCCCACACCAGGGGACAGGGTCACCCCAGCACTGTCCCACCCCACACCAGGGGACAGGGTCACCTCAGTGCTGTCCCACCCCACACCAGGGGACAGGGTCACCCCAGCACTGTCCCACCCCACACCAGGGGACAGGGTCACCTCAGTGCTGTCCCACCCCACACCAGGGGACAGGGTCACCTCAGTGCTGTCCCACCCCACACCAGGGGACAGGGTCACCCCAGCACTGTCCCACCCCACACCAGGGGACAGGGTCACCTCAGTGCTGTCCCACCCCACACCAGGGGACAGGGTCACCTCAGTGCTGTCCCACCCCACACCAGGGGACAGGGTCACCTCAGCACTGCCCCACCCCACACCAGGGGATAGAGTCACCCCAGCGCTCTCCCACCCCACACCAGGGGACAGGGTCACCCCAGCACTGTCCCACCCCACACTAGTGGACAGGGTCACCCCAGTGCTGTCCCACCCCACACCAGGGGACAGGGTCACCTCAGTGCTGTCCCACCCCACACCAGGGGACAGGGTCACCTCAGTGCTGTCCCACCCCACACCAGGGGACAGGGTCACCCCAGCATTGTCCCACCCCACACCAGGGGACAGGGTCACCTCAGTGCTGTCCCACCCCACACCAGGGGACAGGGTCACCCCAGCACTGTCCCACCCCACACCAGGGGACAGGGTCACCCCAGCACTGCCCCACCCCACACCAGGGGACAGGGTCACTTCAGCACTGCCCCACCCCACACCAGGGGACAGGGTCACCCCAGCACTGTCCCACCCCACACCTGGGGACGGGGTCACCCCAGCACTGCCCCACCCACACCAGGGGACAGGGTCACCCCAGCACTGTCCCACCCCACACCAAGGGACAGGGTCACCCCAGCACTGCCCCACCCCACACCAGGGGACAGGGTCACCCCAGCACTGTCCCACCCACACAAGGGGACAGGGTCACCCCAGCACTGTCCCACCCCACACCAGGGGACAGGGTCACCCCAGCACTGTCCCACCCCACACCAGGGGACAGGGTCATCTCAGTGCTGTCCCACCCCACACCAGGGGACGGGGTCACCCCAGCACTGCCCCACCCCACACCAGGGGACGGGGTCACCCCAGCACTGCCCCACCCCACACCAGGGGACAGGGTCACCTCAGTGCTGTCCCACCCAACACCAGGGGACAGGGTCACCCCAGCACTGTCCCACCCCACACCAGGGGACAGGGTCACCTCAGTGCTGTCCCACCCCACACCAGGGGACAGGGTCACCTCAGTGCTGTCCCACCCCACACCAGGGGATACAGTCACCCCAGCGCTGTCCCACCCCACACCAGGGGACAGGGTCACCCCAGCACTGTCCCACCCCACACTAGGGGACAGGTTCACCCCAGTGCTGTCCCACCCCACACCAGGGGACAGGGTCACCTCAGTGCTGTCCCACCCCACACCAGGGGATAGAGTCACCCCAGCGCTCTCCCACCCCACACCAGGGGACAGGGTCACCCCAGCACTGTCCCACCCCACACTAGGGGACAGGGTCACCCCAGTGCTGTCCCACCCCACACTAGGGGACAGGGTCACCTCAGTGCTGTCCCACCCCACACCAGGGGACAGGGTCACCTCAGTGCTGTCCCACCCCACACCAGGGGACAGGGTCACCTCAGTGCTGTCCCACCCCACACCAGGGGACAGGGTCACCTCAGTGCTGTCCCACCCCACACCAGGGGACAGGGTCACCTCAGTGCTGTCCCACCCCACACCAGGGGACAGGGTCACCTCAGCACTGCCCCACCCCACACCAGGGGACAGGGTCACCCCAGCACTGTCCCACCCCACACCAGGGAACGGGGTCACCTCAGTGCTGTCCCACCCCACACCAGGGGATGGGGTCACCTCAGTGCTGTCCCACCCCACACCAGGGGACGGGGTCACCCCACTGCTGTCCCACCCCACACCAGGGGACAGGGTCACCTCAGTGCTGCCCCACCCCACACCAGGGGACAGGGTCACCTCAGTGCTGTCCCACCCCACACCAGGGGACAGGGTCACCCCAGTGCTGTCACGTAGCCCAGAGGGAAAATTTCCTGGGGGCTCTGGCTGGTCCCTTCTCTCTGAACGCACTCCTCAGGGAGCCCTTGGACACTGACCTGAGACACCCACAGCCCACCCGCCTCTCCCTAACCTACACCCCCACTCAGACACATGCAGCCCACATTCACAGTCACCTGTGCGTTCACAGTGACACACATATCCATACACACTCATAAATTCTCGCACACGCACTGATGTGCACTGACACACCCACACACTCACATACACTCACCCCCATGTACACTCACACATCGACACACCCACACACTCACACACTCATGTGCACTGACACACCCACACACTCACACGCACGCCCACACACTCATGTGCACTCACACTCACGTGTGCACACTCACACACTGACATGCACCTACAGTCTCTCACACACACTCACAGTCACACTCTTCCGGCTCCTTACACATGGGAGGTTTTTCCTGGTCTAAGGACAAGGCCGGGGCAGGGCTGGTCCCCCCTCACCCCTTCTCGCATGTGCTGGAGGCCGGGTTCTTACAGCGATGGTGAAACCCCCCAGGGAAGCTCACCCACTCCCCTGTTTGCAGAAGGAGGTCGGGGTGTGGTCAGGAGAGACCCAGGCTGCACCTGCCTGGTGTCCTGCGGCCTCCCGGGCTCCGTGCTGCCGGCGACATCACCATGGCAGCCTCCATTCTCCCATCTGAACAATGGGCCTCCGGCCGTCATCTGTCTTCCAAGGCCGTGTGCCCAGGAAAGTGTTTTGAGACGTGTTCAAGCACACGCAGTCGCTGAAAAGCCTGCGTTCTGTTATGGAGGGGCAGGGCGGCGGGTGCGGGGGCCTGGACGGGTTTCTGTGGGTCGGGGAGTAGGGAGAATCACCCCAGAGCCAGAGTGGGCTCTCGCCTGCCTCCCGCCACACGGTTTCCAGGAAAGGCACCGTTGCCATGGGAACCTTCCTCCAATTACGCTGCCTGGCCGAGGATCACGGATCCGCCAGCGTGGCTGCAACACGTCTCCACCTCTGGCATTTCTACCTCGCCCACGACGGAAGCTGGGTGGAGACGTGAGGAAGCAGGCCAGGCGCCAGGCCACGGGCCAGGCCACGGGGGTCAGGGGTGGCCGGGGGGCAGTTCTTTAACAAGCCACAGGCGGGCTCCCCGTGTTAGCAGGTTGATGGACAGGCAGGGACCTTCCAGAGGGGCCGAGGGCTGGCGCCTGGCGAAGCCCCCAGGCTGCTGCGGCCAGCTCGCCAGGCTCTGCTCCAGCCTGGGAACCCACAGATGCAGAGTCGAAGAGGGGCGGGGCTTGGGGAGCGCGTCGGCAGCCGCACGTGACAGGAGCTGGGGCAGAAAATGTTCAGTCACACAAAGCAGCCCCAGGGAGGAGCGGGAGCGCAGGACTCTGGGTTCTGACGGGCGAGGAGGAGCAGCCCAGAGCACGGAGCTGGGCAGGCCGGGACCCAAGCAGCCCTGCGAGCCGGCGGGCGGGGCGGGCCTGGGGTCCTGGCCCAGGCGTCACCAGCCCTGCTCCTTGGGCAGGGCTCGGAGACAGCGGGGAGGGCAGGCCTGGAGCGGAGGGGAAGCAGGTCCTGGAGCCTCAGGGAGGAAGCGGAGTGCGGTCAGGCGCTCTGGAGCCGGACGCCCGAGGTCAAACCCTGGAGCTGAGGCCGGGCACGCAGCGCAGTAGGTTGCGCCACCTCCAGCAGCCCCGGCATTCCATGTGTGCACGGGTTTGAGTCCTGGCGGCTCCACGTCCGACCCAGCTCCCTGATAATGCACCTGGGAAGGCAGCAGAGGACGGCCCAAGTGCTTGGGCCCTGCACCCACGTGGGAGACCAGGATGGACTTCCAGGTTCCTGCCTTCAGCCTGGCTCAGCCCTGGCTGCTGTAGCCATTTGGGGAGTGAACCAGCAGGTGGAAGCTACCTCTCACTCTCTCTCTATCTCTCTCTCTCTCCCCATCTAACTCTGCCTTACAAATAAATAATAAATAATTTTTTTGACAGGCAGAGTGGACAGTGAGAGAGAGAGACAGAGAGAAAGGTCTTCCTTTGCCGTTGGTTCACCCTCCAATGGCCGCCATGGCTGGCGCTCTGTGGCCGCCGCATTGCGCTGATCTGAAGCCAGGAGCCAGGTGCTTCTCCTGGTCTCCCATGGGGTGCAGGGCCCAAGCACTTGGGCCATCCTCCACTGCACTCCCTGGCCACAGCAGAGAGCTGGCCTGGAAGAGGGGCAACCAGGACAGAATCCGGCGCCCCGACCGGGACTAGAACCCGGTGTGCCGGCGGCGCCGCAAGGGGGAGGATTGGCCTAGTGAGCCGCGGTGCCGGCTAATAAATAAATTTTTAAAAAAATCCTGGCACCTTGGTCTTGGCCCGGTCTTGGCTGCGTGGCCTTGGGCAAACGGTGAACCTGCCTGGCCCTCAGCCTCCTCTCCTGCAGATTAAGGCCCCGAGGCCCGTGGGACAGGTGCACAGCCGTGAGCCCAGCGTCCTCCTGACTCGGGGGGTGGGGGAGGCCTCGCTGCAGGGCCCCCTCTGCCGGCCCTGGGGTGCCCTCGGGGCCGAGAACATCGGGCAGTGCTGGGCTCAGCACGGCTCAGGTGCATTCCCACGCAGCGGGCAGCCAAGGGCACTGTCACCAGGACCACAGCACAGGCTGGGCCGGCAGGGGGTGGCAGAGCTGGGACGTGGGGAGAGGGGGTCTGAGTCCCTGCCCACCTGACTCAGGACGGTCGCTTCACCGCATGGACCCCGCTGCCCTGGGCGGGGCCAGGGCCCCACGTCTTAGGGGACTTGGTTTTCCCTCAGGAGCCGGCAGACTCTGGCATGGTGAGGAACTCAGGGCTCACCTGCTCCCTCCCCACCGTTCGCAGCCCACGTGTCTGCTCTCTGTGTGCACGAAGGCCAAGAGCAGGAGGTGCCGGGAGCCAGGCAGGCAGGGAGGGCCCTTGGAAGTCAGGATTCGAACTCTGCTCAGCGGCCCCCATGCGCCCAGCACACCTGCCCTGCGCTCCTTGCTCCCTCCGAGGTCTTGTCTGAGCCCACCCCCCTGCAGGCCTCACCTTCAGGCCTCCACCATGTGGGTGGGGCGTGTGGATGGTGTGGGCGGGGCATGTGGATGGTGTGGGCGGGGCGTGTGGATGGTGTGGGGGGACGTGTGAGTGGAGTGGGCTTCCTGGGCCACGTGCTCGACCCTTCTGGGCTGCGGTGACTTCTTGGGGACAAGGCCGAGCTTCCCGTTGTCCCGCTCCGTCGACTCCGTGAGCGCAGGTGTGCGTCCCGCTGGCACCCGCGGGGGCCGCTGGTCTCCCAGTCCTCACCTTGTCTCGGAGAAGCTGGAAGAGAACCTTCCCCTGACACGGGACGCCCATCTGTAGGAGGCCTCTGTCCTCCCTGGGGGCGGCGTCCTCATGCCAGGGCCCAGGGCGGGCATTGCTGCCACCGAGGAACCCGGTGTGGAGGCCTGCCTGGGGCCTGACCCAGTCTTGGGGCTGTGTGTGCAGGTGGGGCCAGGCCAGGGGACACGGCGGCTACAGGGTTAGGGCACAACCTTGGACCCCAAAGCAGCGGAGGAAGGGCAGAGGCAGCCAGACTCTCCACCTGGGGTGACAGCCCTGGGTCACTTGTCCAGGACAAGGGCCGCTGAGTGCCATCGGGGACCACCCAGGGCACAAAGCCCCAGCCCAGCAGCCCAGGGCCTCCCCCTGCACCCAGGACCAGCCCCACCCCACCCCCGCCAGCTCCTAGGACTGTTTCCTGTTTGCCTCAGCTGGGGACATCCCCTTGCTTCCCGTCTGCAGGACCGCCAGGGCTCAGGCACCCCCACACCACCCGGCAGTCTTGAGAAGCCGTGGGGGGGGTCACTGCCCCCCCCGGCCCCAGGGCTCCCGGCAAGGAGACAGAGCTTCCGGCCATGTCCTCCACGCCGCCCTCGCCTCGCTCCGGGGACAGTGGCCGTCCCTGCTCTGCTGAGCACAGGAGTGTGGCTCTGCAAGGGGACGTTTGTGCCTGTGCTGGACACTCAGGGCCCGAAGGGTGCACCTGACGGCAGAAGAGTGAGAGGTCCAAGTCCTGCCCGCACCCTGCTAACGTGTCAGGGCGCCCAGCCCCCCCCAGACCCCGCTAACGTGTCAGGGCGCCCAGCCCCCCCCAGACCCCGCTAACGTGTCAGGGCACCCAGCCCCCCCCAGACCCCACTAACGTGTCAGGGCGCCCAGCCCCCCCCAGACCCCGCTAACGTGTCAGGGCGCCCAGCCCCCCCCAGACCCCGCTAACGTGTCAGGGCGCCCAGCCCCCCCCAGACCCCGCTAACGTGTCAGGGCGCCCAGCCCCCCCCAGACCCCGCTAACGTGTCAGGGCACCCAGCCCCCCCCCCCGACCCTGCTAACGTGATAGGGCGCCCAGCCCTCCCAGACTCTGCTAACGTAACAGGGCACCCAGCCTCCCCACCCCACTAATGTGACAGGGCGCCCAGCCTACCCCCCCACAGATCCCACTAACATGACAGGGCGCCCAGCCTACCCCCTTAGACCCTGCTAACGTAACAGGGCGCCCAGCCTACCCCACTCCACCCCACTAATGTGACAGGGTGCCCAGCCCCCCCCCCGACCCTCCTAACGTGTCAGGGCGCCCAGCCCCCCCAGACCCCGTTAACATGACAGGGCGCCCAGCTCCCCCCCAGACCCTCCTAACGTAACAGGGTGCCTAGCCTCCCCACCCCACCCCACTAATGTGACAGGGCGCCCAGCCTGCCCCCCCCCAGATCCCACTAACGTGACAGGGCGCCCAGCCCCCCCAGACCCCGCTAACATGACAGGGCACCCAGCCTCCCCCAGACCCCGCTAGCGTATCAGGGCCCCCAGCCCCCCCCCCAAGGGAAGCTCTGGGAGAGTCCTCTCTCCTCTGCACCACAGGGCCCCCCAGCCTGACAGCACCGGGCAGTGCGCCCCTCCCAGCCTTCCCTGAGGACGGCACCCTGGGGCATCGCTGCCGGCGCCAGGCGGGCTCCCCAGGCTGAGGGCACCAAGCAGTGGCACCTTGGGCGGAATGTCGCTCATTCACACTCAGCCACCTCTGTCCTGGAGGGGAGGGGGAGGTGGGGGAGGGGGAGGGGGAGGAGAAACAGAACCGGACCCCTTTCCCTTTCAAGCCCCAGTCTGAGCACAGACCCGCGCGCCCAGCCCTCAGCCTGCCTGGCCCCCAGGTGCATTTTCTCCATTAAACCACATGACCCTGCTGTCCCCAGGCTGAGTGAGTCCCGGATTCTGTCCCATCCTCTCCCCCTGCTGCCTCGCTGCCCACTCTTCTCTGTCTCACGTCTGAATTCTTTCTGTGTAAAGACAAGAACCTGTCTCCTCCTGGTGACAGCGCCAGGATCAGGACGGAGCCCAGCCTACGCCAGGTGCGGAGCAAGGCAGAGAGCGAGCGGACCCCGGCCACCAGGCCCCAGGCCGCCAGCACACAGAGGCCGACGGCCAGCAGGGGCCTCGACTCCGTGCAAATTACTCAGAAAAAAAAAAAAACTGAAATGGAAAACATGGCTCCTTTTGGTTTGCCTGCTCCTTAAAGCAGGACTCTGGCTCTGGGACCTCCGGATCAGAAGGCCGGAGGTTGGGAGGGGGTGGCCAGGACTAGGACCAGGCACCCCGATATGTGGTGCGGGCACCGCACATGGTGGCTCAACCGCTGGGCAGCACACCCCGGGGGTGGGGGGCGGCCCGTGATGGCTCAAAGCACCTGAGCCCGCCGCCCACGAGGGAGACCCGGATGCAGCCCCGGCCCCTGGCCTCAGCCCGGCCCATCCCTGGCTGCCGGCAGTGCTCGGGGGATGGACCAGCGGATGGAAGTTCTCTCTCTGTCTCTGTCTCTCTCTTGCTGCCTTTTAAATAAAATGAATATCGATCAAGTTCTTTTAAGGTGAGGGCTGTTCGTGGTGGCAGCGTCGTCTGGATTTCCGCTCCGTTCCTTTCAAAAACAAGGAGAGGGCGCTGATGCCGGGGACTGGTTACCGGCGATTTGGGGGGGGGGGGAGCCAGCTCAAAACACCCTCCTGAATATATTTGCATCTTGCTGAACCTTTGTCTCTCCCCATTCTCCCGCTTCTTTGCTGTAACTAATTACTTTAATTGGGCTCTTCCCCTAATGAAAACAAAGAACCAGGCTCAGGGGAGATTTGGCATGGAGGCCGCGGTGATGCCTCCTCTCCCTCCCGAGTCAGGCCCTGGGGCCCCCGAGCCTGGGCGGCTTCTGCCTCCTACAGTCAGCTCCAGGGTCAGCAGGACATGGCGGGGGGGGGGGGGGGGGGGGCTGCGCCTGTGTGCACCGTGTGTGCACACGCATGTACTTGGGTTTGTCACCCTGCACTGACCCCCACCTGTCCCAGAACACAGAGGCCTGTGGGAAAAACACACATCTGTGACTTGGCTGCCGCGACCAATCAGGAGAGGAGTCGTGGGCAAGCTGCCCCATGTGTCAGCCCTGCCCAGGTCACCCTTGGCCTCTCGGGCGCTCTCGGCACAGCCCGGCAGTGGTCCCCGACCCCTCCTCCGTGACGCCGTCTCGGCTGTGGCTGCCTGTGTTCAACGTGTCCTAGGAGGAGCCCGACCTGCATCCTCCTCCTCCCCGAGCCTCTTTCTAGAAGCTTCCACCGCACACAGAGGAGGCGGCTGGCGAGCCCCGCCCTTCATGTCAGGACCCTAATGAGGGCAGGGTGTGTCGCGAGCGCCACTTGTCACGCAGCTCGACAAGGCTAATACGACGTGTCGGAGCACGGGGAAGAATCACACAGAATCACGGTAGCCTTTTCAATACAATTCATTGTTCAATAATCAATACCACTCTATACATGTATTCAATGCACACATCTAAAGGTCAACACCACTCAGTGTCATTAGTCCACAGGTCATAACACACATCTAGGAGTAAGGCATCTTCCAGAAATAGCCGGCAGTGGTACCAAGCATGACACGACAAAGCATAAAGGCATAACCGGTCTAAACACTCACGGCTGAGGATGTAACGTGAGTGCTGGGCTCTCAAGGTTCCTGTCACGGCCACCGAAAGTCAAAGTCAAAGTCCAGAGTCTCCTTTACCACTTGGAGAGACGGATCTCAGAACGGCCGCTCACAGGCAGGCGTCGTGGGGTGGCTGGCACTCTGGGCAGTAGGCTCGGAGTTCCCAGACGGACGGCGAGGTGAAGGGTTGGAGAGGTCACCTGACGAGAGGTCCGGCCCGGCCCCGATGTCACCTGACGAGAGGTCCAGCCCGGCCCCGATGTCAGCTCCTGCAGCTGGGACGTCCGGGCGAGGTGGCTCCAGCAGGGTGGCAGGCAGAGCCCTGGCAGTGGAGACGCGGGCAGCTCCATTGGCACTGAGCCGCGGTCCCCCGGGGATGGAGAGCGCTTGCAAAGTCTGGCATTTTGTCCCTGCTCTGGGGTCGGCGGGCGGTGCCCTGGGGTGTCACCAATCACAAGCACATCTTTTGGGGTGTTAACCAGTGCTGTCTGGGTGTGACCAATGGTGTGCTGGGGTCTCCTGGGTGTGGCCAATCGTGGTGCAGTGGCGAGGGTGGAGGAACGTAGAAGCCGGCTGGTTGGCTTCTCTGGTAATGGAGTGGCCTCGCCACCCGTGTCTGTTCTGACAGACGGTCTGGGCAGGTCCTGGGCTTAGTGGTCTTAGCTTAAGTAACTCCACTTCGGCTTTGCTTTTTCTCTTTCCTTTTGGGTTAGCGGTGCTCTGTAACTCTTTGGGACTCCCGTGTGGTTCTCCCAAATCCCTGGGCCCCCGCCACCCATGTGGGAGACCTGGAAGAAGCTCCTGGCTCCTGGCTTTGGCCGACTCAGCTTGGTTGTTGTGGCCATCTGGGGGAGTGACCAAGCGGATGGAAGACCTCTCTCTCTCTCTGTAACTCTGCATTTCAAATAAAGAAAATATGTTTTTAAAAAAAGAAGAAAAAAGTATGCATGGATTCTCATTTTCTTTGCACTAAAATGGATCTTAATTCCATTTTCCAAGCTATTTCGTAAAAAAAAATATATATTTATTTATTTAATTTAAGGACAGAGCAGGAGAAAGGGTGAGCGGGAAGACAGCCTCCAGATGGCCGCAGGGAGCCGGGAGCCAGGCGCTCCGTCCGGTGGCCCAGCCCAGCCCGGCAGCAGGGGCCCAAGCACCAGCAGCGGTGTGCGCAGAGTTGCGGGATCTGCAGACAGCCGGTGCGGTGCCAGCGTCCAGCATCAGAGCGCCGGCTCCAGTCCTGGCTCCATGGGATCGAAGGCACCCGGGAAAGCAGTGAGGACGGCGCTAGTGCTTGGTTGGGAACTGCGGTCCGGCCGCAGGGTGGCCCTCGGGGGCAGCCGAGCAGCGGGCAGGGGCATGGGCTGGCCAGAAGGCCCCGCCCACCTCCTCCCGGAGGGGTGCGCTGCGCCAGGGAGGAAACTCCGCCCTGGGTTTTCATTGTTTTTGCAGAAAAGTGAGTTTCTGCCAAAGGGAAAGATGGAGTGGGGCCCGGGCCCGGGGGAGGCTCGGCCTGCACCCCGCCCCCAGGAGGCCCCGTGAGGGGCACAAGGCAGAGTCAGGGCTGGGGCCGCCCCCGCCACACCCACCCTGGGCCACTCCCGAGGTTGGCCCTGGCCCGACCACCCTCTCCCTGCGCCTCTTGGGTTCCCCCCAAACCCCGCCAAGCTGGGGGCGGAGCAGCTGGGGGGGTCACGTTCCCTTCCCGGCTCCTCTGAGTCACCACTGTGGGAGGGGAAACAGCTCTTGGGGGGGGGCTCCTCTCCCGCTGCTGCCTGGGAGGCCCTGGGGGTGACCAGCCCGGCACAGCCTTCTGTCTGCCGCCCCAAGCAGGCTTCCATCTCTGCCCCCGGGAAAGCCGGGTTGTGCACTGAGAGGAGAGGACAGGGGCATCACCCCCCCCCCCGCCAAGCGAGATCCCATGGAGGTCAGGACCAGGCCGGCATGGGGGGCGCCCCCACCCCCCAGCCCTTCAGCCTTAGCTTTTCTGAGCCCACAGCTGAGACCTCCCTCCCCAGCCCCTGTCCTTCCCCCAGCAGCACCAAGGCCTGGTGGCTGAGTGTCCCAGCCCCCTCGCTTGGGGGGGGGTGCGTTCCTGCTGCCCCCCAGGGCTCGCCACAGCACTGCCCACCAGCTGCCCTCGGGGGTTCCGGCCTTAAAGCCACACGTGGTGAGCTCTACTTTTTCTTTTTGCTCTGAAATTTCGCTTGTTTTAGTCTAGGAAATAAACTGGTAATGGAGAGATTTCGAAAGCATACGAATTTATTACCAGGCGGAAAACACAGGAGCCGGACACAGAGCAGGGACCCCAAGGAGGGCAGGATAGCTGGTGTTTGTGCACTGCACGCAGGAAGGGTGGGCTCCTGGACGGGGCAGCGGGCAGGCAGGAGGAGGCTGAGGCTGGCCGAATGCACCAGGCAGAGCTGTCACGGGTCAGGCGAGGTCCCTGGCACCGGTCAGTCCTCAGAGGCTGCCTCCGGGGACCTGGTGTGCCTGTGTCAGACACCTCTGCCTCCTCGTGCTGCAGGGACCCTTGCTGTGCACACGTGGAGGGCTTGCACCCTCGGGCACAACGCATGACCTCCCACAGAGCCACTCTCGTGCCGGCAGCCCTCTGAGTATGCACGGGGACAGCCACCACTGGTGACGGCCACCGCGTCTCCAGGCCCCATGATCCTCGGGCCTGCCGTCACGTAGGCGTCCGTCACCAGCCCAAGCTTCCCTGCCCCAGGCACGACTGGAAGTATCGGCCGTTTCTGCAGGAAACCCCAGTATTGCAGCGCCGTCTCCCCAAGGTGGAGGTGACAGCGCCCCTCTCCTCCGGCCTGGAGAGGGAAGGGAATGGCAAGTCCGGCTCCTTGGAACACGGTCCGGAGACACTCAGCAGGGACGGAAGACTGCCTCGGGGAATCCTGGGGGATGGGGCGGTGGGGGAGACAGACTCCTTTGAGGGGCCTCTCCAGGCGCGGCAGGAACTGTGGAGGCCGAGCGGTCGCGGTCAAGGCGCTGGCCCGGGGGTCTGGCGAGGCTGCTCCCTGCCTCCATGGCGGAAGGCGGAAGGGCAAGTCCTTCCACAAGGGCGCAGCGCCCACTCTGGAGGGCCCCCCCAAGGCTGCGGTGGGGTCCAGTCGCAGTGTGGATACAGCAGGGGACATAGCCCCCCCGCCACAGTAGGCGCCGGGTGACAGGCGGAGATGGACGCTTGCCTGCTCCCCAGATGAAGACCCCCAGGGGATGGCGGAGGCGGCTGGAAGGGCCTGAGCCCCCCGTCACTGGAGGCAGCCAGACGCTGGGAAGCCACGTGGGCCTGTTAGAGGGGCCTTGGGACAAGACTGAGACGCTGGGGCCACCCTCACACCATGGAGACACGAGGACCACCACCTCTGTCTGGTCTGACACTGCTGTCTGCGGCTCAGGTAGGAGGCACAGGCCCCGCGTCGGGGAGAGGGCAGGGAGGTGGGTGGGGAGCAGCCTCCCCACGGGCTGCAGAGCATGCCCGGGGCCCTTTCCCGTGGGGGCAGTGGGGTCCCCACATGCGGCACCGGGCACCCCGTCGTGCACGGCAGCTGCCCCTCCCTCCATGACAGCGCTGCCCCCTCCAGAGCCTTCAGCCCGGACACTCCAGCCCCCAGCCCTGGGGGAAGCCAGGACAGAAACCACACTGCTGCCTGATGCTTCTCCTCCCGTTTGCTCAAAGACCCATAGAGCAGCTGCCACCCCGATGTCCCACCCTGGCCTGTGGGGGGCAAGGATCTGTCCGCTCCCTGGGGTCTCGGCCGTGAGAGCCACCAGGATGCCCACTCGGGAAGAGGATGAAGGGCGGGCAGCTCCTGCAGCAAACTCAAAGTGAATTCAAGTTCTGGCGTCAACGTCGAGCTTCCCTGACGCGAGAGGGCGCTGACCCCCCGGGAGAAGTCCCCCGTGTCTCCTTTGTCACGTGTCTCCATGCCCCTCTAACTGCGCCTGACCCAGGGGCCAGCCCGCGGTGGCCATCTGCGGCCTCCAGGGCAGGCTCACAAGCCTTGCCCCAGCCAAGGCCAAGGGCTTGTACTGGGCTCCCTGAGGTCTTGGGCTTGGCGGACACCTCTCTGGACTGGGGTCTCCTGTGGCAGAGAAGCAGGTATGAGTGGCGGGGCCATCAGACCAGCTCCCCGGGAGTTTGACCCCAAACAGGAAGCCCCGTGGGAGCCTCGTTTGAAAGGGAAACTGCGCGTCTCTGAGCCCCACGGCTCACCGGGCAGGAACGCCCGGGACTTTTCACAGCCAAGCGGATAGTGCTGTGCCCCTGTGGCTGGCCATGCACAGACCTGTGAGCAGGTGGGATCCGTGTTATCCCGACAAGTGAGCAGGTGGGATTCACGCTATCCCGATGAGCTGCAGGAAGCCCAGGCAGCCTTGGCCAAGGTCGCCCTGGGAGCAGGGAGCTGGAGCGAGCCCAGACTCTGGGCTTCCGGGCCAGGGCTGCTCACACAGCCCCCCAAGTCTGCAGGTAGCAAGGGGGGACCTTACAGGAGAGCCCTGAGGGTCTCTTGGCCCATGTCCAGGTCTCCACGGCCTCTTGCAAAGTCACTGTCAAGTTACACTTACGGCAGCACGCTCCTGCTGTCTCACAGTCGGGGCCGGGAGTCCCCGTGCAGCTTAGCCGCCTGCGGGGGCAGTGCCTCCACGCTCACACGCTGCACCACATCCTGCTTGGGGCCTGCAGGGCCTCCGGCCTCCCTGAGCTGCTGGCTGCTGCCGAGAGGCCCCGTTCCACTGTGCGCACGGGCCTCACCAACGTGGCCACTTGCTCCTTCAAAGCCAGCCAGAGACAGCTCTGAGGAAGCGGACGCCACGTCTCAGTTTCCGTACTCACGGAGTGAGGTCCCGGGGCTGCCGCTGCGGTGGTTAAGCCACCAGGGTCCCACATCAGAGCGCGGGTTCGAGTCCCGGCTGCTCTGCTCCCGATCCGGCCCCCTGCCATGGCCTGGGAACACAGCAGGTGACGGCCCAAGTGCTTGGCTCCCTGCACCCACGTGGGAGACACAGAAGAAGCTCCTGGCTCCTGGCTTCAGATCAGCCCAGCTCCAGCCTTTGGAGCCACTGGGGGAGTGAACCAGCGGGTGGAAGACCTCTCTCTCTCTCTCGCTGTCACTTTCTCTGTAATTCCGCCTCTGAAATAAATAAATAAAATATATTTTTTTAATTCAACCTTTTAAAAAGAAGACCCGAGAGCCCCTCCCCGTGCGGGCTTCCGTGGCTCAGAAGCAAGTCACGGTGCCCCCACGTGTGAGCAGGAGGGAGCCACACACGGCCGAGAGCACCAGCAGGCGGGGCTGGCCAGGTCGGCCATCTCTATCCCGCCGTCTCCTTCCGGTCACTTCCGGGCCGGGTGGCTCCTTCCCACCCCCACAGCCACCACTGCCACTCTGATGTCATTCAAGTGGCTAGAAAGTCCTTCCTGGTGTCAAACCCAGAACCACCGCCCTGCGGCTCTCGCTCACCGCACCACCTCGGAAGACTTTGCTGGAAGTGGAGCTGCAGGGGCAGGGATCGGCCGGATCCCAGGGAGCAGGGGGTGGGGCTCCGAGCGACCGCACCGCGGCTGGACGGGTGCTGAGAGGGTGGAGAGTGCAGAGGCCCAGCAGGGGGCGGCCGGCAGAGAGGGCTCTGTGTGCTCTGGGGGACGGAGCGTGGCGCCTGCCTGAGGCCCCCAGGAACCCACACCTTCACACGCTCCACCCCAGCCCTGTCGCCGGGAGAGCTACGCCTGGCTCCAGCCACACGGCTGCTGAGTGACAGCGCCGCTCTCCAGAGCCAGGTCCCGTGGTCCTCTCTATCTTGCAGGGTTGGGACGTGAGCCAAGGACACCAAACGGGCCTGGGCCTGCACCCCGGGGGGTTGCCTCTCAAGACTATTTGCTCCACTTCCGGTTCCTGCCTTGACCTCTGGCCCGTCCAGCCCAATGTGGCGTCCTCACGTCAGAGGCAGGTGAGCAGGGGCCTCGCGGACCCCGAGCAGCATCCGTGGACCGGGCCTGCTTGCTATGACCTCAGGCCCCGGCTGCGCACCTGCTGTGCCCCTGCTGTGTCCCTGCTGTGCCCCTTCTGTGTCCCTGCTGTGCCTTCCCCAAGAAACGACCGCCCCCTGCCCCGACCCCACTGTGGCTCCCGCATCGGGGCCTCCCCAGCACTGAGAGCCCGGCCCAGCCTGGCCTCCAGGTGTCCAGCGGTCACGTCCATCTGAGCTGCAGCTTCTGGAGGGGGTGCCCGGTCCTCCAAGGGGGCGCCCACGCGGCCTCACGCCCTGAGCCGTGCCCCAAGCACTGAGGGAGTCTCGAGGACTCCGCCGGGAGTGCCCAAGTGGGGGTGCAGCTGCGGGGGTCACGTGAGAGGGGGAGGGTCCGAGGCTTTGGGGAGGGGCCTGTGCAGCCCTACACCCAGCCAGGGGCAGGCTGCACTTAAAGCCCTCTGGGAACGCGGACAGCACGGGGAGAGGAAGAGCCCAGGCTGTCTCTCTTCTTGGAAACTCACAGGTCGCCAGCTCCGTCCTGCCTCACGGGGCTCCACGCGGGGTGCCCAGCTGCGCGGCGCCGAGGGCAAGGCCGGGACAGTCTCCAGCAAACCAGGACGGCCGGCCACTCTCGCGTGGGGGAGGTGCCATTACACTCCCATTTCACAGACGAGGAAGCTGAGGCCTAAAGAGGTTGCAGACTGCAGAGGGCAGAGACCCCGAGGGCCCGGGCACGGGAGAGGCGTTCGGCATCCGGCTGTCGGGGGCCGGCAGACCTGGGCATGGTGATGGCCGCCTCACTCCCTCCACGAAGGCCTGGGTGAGGAACTGGGGCTTTTGCCATTGCCATGGAAATGTAAGAAGTTCCGGCTCCAGCAGAGCTGCTTGGTGACTCCCCTAAAAGCGTCCTCGTAAAATTTCCTCCTGACCCAGGATTCCACCCCCCCCCAGGAGTGTACCCCTGAGGATGAAACAGATAAACACCCACGTCCCCAGCAGGGCGGTGCACCCCAGCCAGGGAGCCTTCAGCCAAGGGGTGGACGACAGAGCCGGGCACACGCGGGCAGTGGGGTCGTGTTCGGCTCCGGCAGGAAGGAGGGCCCGCAGGGTGCCCCTGGAGGACCTGCGAGTGGCGGAAGCTCAGCTTTCCGGGGCCACCGGAGAGGCTGCTGGCTGGAGCTTGGCGCCCTGCAGGAGCCGTGTCCCCTCCTGGGCCGTGTTGGAGCATCTGGGTTTAGCGAAGGCCCCTGGGTGTCCCTGGGACTGGGAAGATCCAGAAGCTTCCATGGAGCCACAGGCAGGCAGTCTCTGGTGCTGGGCCAGGCCCCTACTCTCTGCGCCTCGGTGTCCCCGCCCCTGGCCCTGGCTGACTCCTCCCGGGACACCTTTCACCTATGTGGATGCACACAGCCTCCAGGGACAGCCCTGTCTGCACCGGCCCCCCACCCCGAGCCCCACGGAGTCTGGGGGTGCAGGGTGCTGAAGCAGAGCGGCACCTGTCACCTCCGGCTGCCACGCCCCCGCCAACCCTCACGACCTCCGCCCCCAGAGCCTGCACATCAGGCGTTCCCTTGGGACCTGGGTCTGGCAGGTTCTGCCTCGCTCCAGCCCCACCCTGGGCCTCCCACTGCCACTCAGGCCCTGCTGCTGTTTAGGGGAGAGAACAGAGTCGTCCCCAAGGGACAGGAAGCACATGGTGGGGGGCGCCAGGTGGGAAGTCTCAGAGTCAGAAGCATAGCCCCCCGTCCAGCCCCAGACCGGCCAGCCCTGGAGCCCCGTCAGCCAGCCTCGCCCACGTGGCCTTGCACCCACCCCCTCGCGGGTCCACGCAGGGCCCCTTCGTGGAAGCTGCGTCTCCGTGGGCAGGATGTGGAGGGTTGGCTCCCCCAAGGAGGAGCCCCCACCCTCACAGGAGAGGACCCACCAGTCACAAAGGCTGCACCCGCCCAGGGAAGGTGCCGGAGCCCCCTTTGGGCCGGAAGCTCTGGCCACTCCAAGCGCTGCCTCTGTGACCGAGTGTGGCCAGGCCGGGACGCAGCACTTGCCCCCGGCAGGGCCTCCCTCTGTTGCTCCCCAGCCCCCTCCCCAGGCCGGGCAGGCTCTTGGGGGAGGGTTGATGGGCCGGCCAGGCTGAGGATAGCCTGCAGGCGCACGCCACCGGGACCCCAGGGTGCAGGCAGCGTCGCTCAGCGAGGCAGGATGGGAGCTCCTACGTCCACCAGAAGCAGGGGAGATGGCTGCTGTCCCCTGGCGGAGCCCCCAGCTCCCGGCCGATGGCTGCCGGGGAGGCCCAGTCCTGGTGTGGCCTTGGCAGCAGCCCTGAGGGCATCCCTAGACAGCTGGTCTCCCGCCCAACTCCTCCTCCGACCCCGAGGGTTGGGGAACACGGTGCCCTCTGCAGCTGTTCCTGGCTGTGACATTCCTTGGCCAGGGACTGGAGAGGGCACGGCCTCTGTCCAAAGCCAAAGACGGTCCTGGGGGCCCTGTGCGGCCTCTGTGGACGCGCCTGCTCTCAAGGGAACTCTGTCACTGCAGTGCGACGGAGCCAGCAGGAGCAAGTGCAGCACCGCCCGCCCAGCGAGCACATCCTTGGGGTGACCCGGAAAAGCCTCTGCAGACAGCACGACCTTGGCTTCCAGCCTGAGGCTGACCTCGCCTCTCGACCTCACGGCAACGCGGCTGCCCGACACGGGCACTCCCCAGCCTCAGGCGCTCGCTGCCGTGCGCCGGGACTGCTCGGCCGTCCTGGCCGCTGTGGGGAAGTCCACCTGCTGGCCACTCCTCTGTGACTGGGCCCCTGTGCTGTGCTCAAGCCTGGGCCACCGCGGGGAGCAGTGTCCGGAGCGGCCGGTCTCGGCCACATCCCTCTGGGGCATGAG
This sequence comes from Oryctolagus cuniculus, assembly GCF_051225735.1. Lineage (NCBI taxonomy): Eukaryota > Metazoa > Chordata > Mammalia > Lagomorpha > Leporidae > Oryctolagus > Oryctolagus cuniculus. Next base: position 3,479,871 of record NC_142883.1, on the reverse strand, counting down.
TCTGGGAAGGGGCCACGGGTGTCAGGGAGACACATGCGGCCCCTGCAGGGGTGACCCGGCGTCTGAGGTGGCTCTGCCTCTCCCACCCCCACCGCCAACGCGGGGACGTCCCCAACTGCCACCCCCCCCCCCACACCGACTCATTCTCCTTGGCGCCACCATTTTCACTGCGATTTTAATTTGTGCTTCTGAGACAACCGATGAAGCTGAGTGTGGCGTGGCTCAGACGCGGAGGCGTGCACGGAGACACGGACGTGGACCGGGCTGCCAGCGTCCTCCTGGGTCCCCTCGAGATCTGTGCCTGCATTCTGACGAGGTCGTGAGAGAGGCTGGCAGAATTCCGTTGTGGAGCCGCGTCTCGCCTGCTGGAAGGAGCTCTGCGTGGCGCGAGGAAGCCAGCGTGGCGCGTGGCGAGTGCCGCGTGCCGCGTGCCGCGTGCCGCGTGCCGCTGGGTCTGACCTGCTCGGCTCGGCTCAGGACCCTGAACAGAGCCCGCCTGCCAGGCTGCTTTGTGGCCTGGCTGGGAAGTCTCGCCTTGCCTCTCTCTACCAGAGTGAGCGTGCGGCTGGCCTGACCACACGTGCCCACACGGCTCATGCTTGCAGGGCCCCGGGCCACGTCTGTGCCCCGTGCAGCCTGTCACTGGGTGCGATCGTGGAGGGAGGGGCTTGGAGTCCCCCGGGACAAATGCCCAGGGAGAAGGGGCTGCAGCCAGAGGCTCCACTCTGCCCATCTCTGCCCTCTCTCATCTTCTAGAATGTTCCACCACTGCCCACCTCACCCTCCTGTCTTCCTACCTTCCCTGGGCTCCCTCACGTCTTCTCTGTCTGTCTCCATAGCTCACTCTCTTGCTCTCTCGCTCTCCTGTTCTCTTTCTTGCCAGGACTATCCACAGGCCCCTCTCTCACACCGGGTGCTTGTGTATCTGTGTGTGCACACACACATGTGTCTGTGCACACGTGTGTGGTCAGCGGCAGTGCCCACTGCCGGGAGGTGCGGCTGTCGCACAACGCCGCCCAGTCATTTGCCATCTGTGGCCGGGACCCAGGCCTGCCCCGGTGGCAGCCACTGCCCCGCCCCCCCGCCCCTGCCCCCACGTGCCCCCCCCCCATCCTGGGTTTCCAGGCTCCGGCTCCCAGCAGCAGTGGCTGTGGGAGCAGCGTTTTCTTGAGCATCCTCGGGAGTGTGGACGGTTCGTGAGTGCAGGCGCATGTCCACCTGTGTGCAGCTGGGCTCCCGGTGCGGGAGGGCGTGGCCTATTCACAGAGTCTCAGCCAGCCAGGGCCACTGGGGAGGGGCACCTCCCCACGGTGCCCCCGAGGCCACAGCACCCCTCCCAAGGGAGGAGAGGAGGCACCCTGTGGCTGAAAACCAGGGAGCGTCCCCGGTCAGCAGATGCGCGATCCGAATTCCACTGCGTCCTTAGAGAAGCCAGAACGCAGCTCCCTTTTCTCCAGGTCGTGCCCCAGGGGCCGGGGTGGGCGGCCGCCCCCTTCCAGAGCTTGCAGCCCTTCTGTGCTGACCTTGGCGGACAGTGCTGACAATGGACGTCGTCCCCCATGGAGAGGGCCTCCCCTAAAGCTCTGGCCCCTGCCCACGAGTGAGACCAAGCCAGACTCGCAGTCCCGCACCTGCCACAGGGAAGCTGTCCCTCCCGCCTGGGCAAGGGGCTGGGCCTCTGTGGCCCACGAGCTCTCTGCAGCTGACTCGCGGATGCTCACGGGCCACTCCCTCCTCTCTTGTCTGCGGGCAGCTCCATTAACGGAGGCAGCCAGCCCGTGGGCACCTGTGGCCAGGGGTAGAGCCTCATAGAACCAAAAGAGACAGGAGAGTGGGCAGGTACAGGGTGCACCCCAGCACCCCGAAGGTGTCTGCTTTGTGTTGCCTCCAACAGGGTGGTGGTCAGGTTCAGCCCAAGAAGCAGAGAGGAGATTCAGGGGGCGTGGGCGGCCTCCAGAAACGTGAAGGCTGCTGGGAAGATTGAGGCGAGGTCTGGGGCTGGGGCTGGGGCTGGGGGCGGAGGCAGAGCTGCGAGGGCATCAGGCTGAGCCCATGGTGTTCTCGGTGGCCTAACCTCGCCACTCCTGCTCTCAAAGGACCTGAAGCTTGGTGCGGCTGGTGGGGCTCAGGCCGCCCCGGCCTGGGAGTGAGGAGTGGGGGCTCCGGCTCTGGGCCGTTCCTGGGAGATCCTGCTCTGAAGGCTCCCCCCGGCTCAGCTGCAAACTTCGCCTCTTGGGAGAAGCGGTGCCTCTGGCACAGTGCTCAAGGCCCAGTGCAGCGTGGGCGTGCTCAGAGCTGACTCTGACCTGCACGTCTGGCATCCCCAGGGCCCTAACCAGGGACAGCCCTCGGCCAGATCCAGGCCCCGGAAGTCCGCACAGAGTTAGCAGAGAGGTGAGCGCCCAAGACACTGCAGCAGGGCCGAGCTGGGCGGGGGTGGGTGGCTGGAGCCCCCCCCCCCACAAGCCACATGCTCACACTCATACACACACATATAATACACACAGTCACACTCATACACACACATCCACACACTCATACGCTCACATACTTACATATAACACATGCATACACACACTCACATACACACACTCACATACACACATAATACACTCTCACACTCACATACACTCACATACACACACTCACATACACACACTCACATACACACACTCACATACACACACATACACACACTCACATACACACTTAATACACTCACATACACACACACATACACTCATATACGTACACTACTCACACACTCATACACACATACATATAATACACACATAGTCACACACTCATACGCTCACATACTTACATATAACACATGCATACACACACTCACATACACACACTCACATACACACACTCACATACACACATAATACACTCTCACACTCACATACACTCACATACACACACTCACATACACACTTAATACACTCACATACACACACACATACACTCATATACGTACAATACTCACACACTCATACACACACATACATATAATACACACAGTCACACACTCATACGCTCACATACTTACATATAACACATGCATACACACATACACACACTCACATACACTCACATTCACACACACATACACACTCACACACTCATACACTCACATACATACATATAACACACATACACACACTCACATACACACATACATACATATAACACACTCATACACACACTCACACATATATACATGTAACACACTCATACACACACTCACATACACACATACACTCATGCACACATACACTCACATTCACACACACTCATACACACTCACACACATAATACACTCACACTCACATACACACAATACTCACACACATGCACATACAACACTCACACACATAATACACTCACACATACCCTCACATGCACACATACACTCATGCACACATACACTCAGATACACTCACATGATACAATACTCATACACACATACATACAATACACACAACACTCACACACATAATACAAACTCACATACATACAACACACACATACACATACATAAAATACTCTCACATACTCATACACTCACATACACACATACACTCACATACACACATACACTCACACCCACATAACACACTCACACTCACATGCAATACTCACACACATATACAATACTCATATACTCATAGACACACTCACACACTCACATTCACACACACTCACACTTAAACACTCACAATACTCACAGTCTTGCACATGCAACACATTCATACACACACAATACTCAGTCTTGCTCACACTCACAATAGGCACACTCACACAGTCTCACACACAATACTCACGGTCTTGCACACGCACACACTCATACTTGCTTGCACACATGCACACTCTCACACACACGTTTAGGGCAGCTGCAGACATGCGGGTGCTTTGCCGAGTGAGCCCCTCGCCTCCCCCACCCGCTGAGCACCTGTCCCTCTTCAGGCGGACGCGGGGCTTTCTCTCTTGCTCAGGGAGCCCCAGACAGGGACCCACAGCGGGAGGAGCGGCTCACTTCCCATCCATCCATCCAACCTCCCAATCTCCCACCCCTCACCCACCACCCACCCACCCACCCAGCCATCCACCCACTCACCTGTCCATCACTAACCGCCATCCCCCACCCCCACCCATCCCCCCTCCAACCACCAACCAAGGGGACCCCCAGGTCGCCAGCTCCGACAAAGCCACAGGTCTGAGTGCTTCCTCCACGGCGCTCACCTGCACCAGGAGAGACGGGCGTTCACCCGGACGGTGATGTGCAGTCGCCGACCCTGAGGACAGAGCCAGGAGCTGCGAGGGCAGCCCCGTGGGGCTGATGCAGAGGGGGCGGTGGGAAGGGTCTGGTGCCGGCCCTGCACCCAGCAGCAGCAAAGCTCATCCACTCCCATCAGCCTCTGCAAGGCCCAGAGCCAAGGTCCAGCTCACTGACAGCTTCCCGCAGCTCGCGCAGACCCCGGGGGCGGGGGGGACTGGTGACTGGGGCCCCTCGGGGGTCGCCTGTGCCTGATCCGTCTGTGCCACTGGGAGGCAGAGGGAGGAGGGGGCTACAGGAGAGGAAGAGGAGGGGGAGGGTGGGGGAGCTCTGCCTGCTGCTCCCAGAGGGGCCGGAAAGCGGGTGCCCACCCAGATCTCATGTCAGGAAGCGGTGATCCCCAAGGAGGGTCTACAAGGCCAGCCGGGTATCTGTGGGCCCTGTGGGGGCTGGTACTGCCACCGTCCCCTCCTCTGGGACTCGAGGTTGGAGTCAGGCAGAGACCCCCACCCCAGGGGAGGCCCAGGAGCTTGGTCCGTGAGCCCGGGGCAGGGTCAGTCACACTCCCCAGGACCCGCCCAGCCCCAGCACCTGCTCCGCACTGCCCCATCCTTCTTCCCCCAGCCACTGCCAGCTGCACTGTGCCCCCCACCCCCATCCCAGAACAGCCGGCGGGGCCCTCCCCCAACTCCATGCTGCCCCCCAGTTCTCAGCCCGGGGCCAGTAAAAAGCCCCTCCTGGTAGAGACCCCCTCTGAAGATGGCTATGGCTGGTTCCTGCCGAGCCCCTGCTGGGCCGGGCGGTGTCTGTGACATGGGCGTGAAGGGCATTGTGGTGCCCATGCATGGCCCCTGTGGTCTGCAGAGTGCGTGTGTCGGTCTCGACGCTCACTGTCCGGCCTGCGTCTGTGTGTGTGTGTGGGGGGGGGGGGGTGATCTGCTTATTGAATACAGAAGTGGAGAGGGAGGGACAGCTGGGGGCCCAGCCCTGGAGGCCTCAGGGTCCTGTGCAGAGAGCGAGAGCCACACCCCCAGCCCGAGCTGTGGCCTGGACCAGTCATGCCCGCACCGGGCTACCTCTCACCTGTGTGCACCTGCAGCCGTTCACAATCAAATGCAAATCGATTTTAATGCACGACTGTGAGTTTCCTCAGCCGATGAGCCCTAGAAAGAAAAGCCCGGGCACGTGGACGGAGCCTCAGAGGGTTCCACAGGGAAACGTGGCTTCCCATGTGGTTCCCAGGCCGCCCAGGGCGAGGCGAAGGGAAGGCCATGCCGAGCGCACACGGCTGGAGATGCCGGTAGCCCTGAGCCTGGCTTCAGCCCAGCGCAAGGCCCCTGTGCCCCTGCATCTCCAGGGGTGGCACGTCGCAGACGCTCAGCCGTCACCCCTGCTGTGCCCCCTGCAGCCCTGTGTGCTCTGGGCCCCGGGAGCTCCCCACTGGGAGCCGGTGGGCAACGCACGCATGAGCTCCACCCAGACCAACCCCTCGTGGGAGCTGGGAAGTAAACACCCCTCGTCTCCTCGGAGCCCGTGCCGGGCGCCCATAGCAACCGGTACTTTTCCTACCTGTGGTTTCCCCCTGCCTGGGCCCGGGCCCGGGCCCGCCTCCAAGAGCAACGTGGGAGCCCCGGGAGCCCGGGAGAGCTCACCTGGGAGCACCGGGCTGAGCTCAGGAGCCAATCAGGGGGTGGATGAAGAGGAGGAGGAAGGCGGGGGTGGGGTGCTCGGCCCAGGGTGCTTCCTGGAGTCGGGTGAGACTCCAGCAGGGCCAGGCAGCCGTCCAGGGCTCCAGTGTCCCCCACTCCCCACCCCCTGGCATCAGTGCTGACGGCCGGAGGAGGACCGGGGGCCAAAAACCAAAACCTCATTCCAGCTGCCAAAGCAAGCCACCTTCTGCCGGGGGGTGGAGAGCAGATGGAGGCGGGATGTGAGTGGTGACGGCACAGACAGGCCCCTCCCTGGGGAAGACCCGCAGACCCCGGCCCAGGCCCCGCCCCCAGCCCCCAGCTCCCAGCCCAGGGCCAGGGTTGGCGTCCAGGGCTGCCGGGTGCCCACTTGGGAGGGAGCTGGCATCCGCCTGCGGGCGCCTCCAGCCTGCATCTATTTATAGCCCGGGCTGCTGGGTTTATTTATTTGTTTTTTGGCGCCTGCGTCCCTACGCTTTGTTCTGGCAGAACGCGGCTCCTGCTACCGCCGCTGCCTCCAACCCCCACCCCCGAGCTGACAACAGAAAGCCCCTCCCCCACGCACACACACAGGCATGCAAGGGCACACACACACACACACACACGCACACACACGCACGCTGAGGTCCTGCCCGCCTGGAGCCCCACCCAGCCCCCACCCCTCCCCCGCCAGGTCGGCTTCCACATCTGGCTCCGACGCCCTCAGCCGTCCCACGGCTGACGCTCCAGGTCCTGCCCGGGGTAACCCCGAGGCAGCGAGTCCTGGGAGAAGTCCGAGCTCTCTGTGAGCAAAGCGCTGCCCCTGGGTGACCGCTGGGGCGTGCAGCAGGGAGGGGCGGCCGCCTGGTCACCGGCACTGCAGGGAAAGGCCCTGCCGGCGTGGGGAGGAAGCAGGCGGGCTCCACGCGCCCACCCCAGGGCTCTGTTCTGTGGCTTCGGAGCCGAGAGCCACGGGCGCCTGGAGCCGTCCTCCGTGTCTGCCCCGCGCCCCCTCCGCCGGCCCCAGCTGCAGGCTCTCCACCCTCGGGTGCCAGCTCCCCGGGCCGGGCCCCCCACCCAGCCTGCGGCTTCCAGGGCCGTCGGTGACGGGGGTAGAGGCCGACCCAGGCGGGAGGGGAGTTACGTAGCTGGGAACCAGGCTCGCGCTCCCCAAGACCCCGGCTCCAGACCCCGTTCTCCGTGCATGCGTGTGTGGGTACGTGGCTGTCTGTGGGAGTACGTGGATGTGTGTGAGGATGTGCATATGTGGGACTGAGTGTGCGTGTGTGTGCACGTACGGGGGACTTGTGTATGTGTGTCTGTGTGTGTGCGTGTGTGTGTGTATGCACGTATGGGGACTTGTGTATGTGTGTGCGTGTGTATTCACGTATGCATGTCTCTCTGTGTGTGCGTGTGTATACACGTATGCATATCTGCGTGTGCGTGTTTCGGGGGTGTTCTAAACTCCTTTTGGCCATTTCTGCACTCCCAGGAAGAGAAGAGAAACACCCAGCCGGGCGGCCACCCAGCCGGAGCTGCCACAAAACACACGGTGCCTTCCAGCTGGGCTCTGGACCCCGTCCCTGGGGGTCAAGGTGGCGCCAGCCCACACCCCTGCCCGTGCACTGTGCCAGCCCATCCCCCGACCCTGCAGAGGGGAGGGCAGGGCTGCAAGGGCCGGCTTCTCCCTTTCCCAGGTGCGAAGCTCAATGGGGCATCTTTGGGGACCAAGCAGCAGCGGCAGCTGGGTGTCGGTCTCTGCCTGCACCCCAGCCTCTGCAGGCCGCCCCCCGTCATCAAAAGGAGTAGCCTGGAGGTTAAAGGCCTGGGCTTTCACTCAGATGTGCCTGGGCGCGAATCCCCCTGCCTCTGTTGGCCTTTCGACTCTGGGCAAGTGGCTCGGTGGTGGCATCCTGGTCGGGGTACCGGGAGTCAGCGGGAAACCACGCATGAAGGGAGCAGCACAGTGCAGGGCTTGTTAGCCAGGAGGCCGTCCCCGCCACTCCTAGGTACCAAAGAGGGAACGTCTGAGCGCACCTACAGCCAGCCCGGACCAATGGGAGCGAGCGTGGGCTGCTGCCGGCTGCCGGCCCCCGCACTGAGCCGTGGCGCTGCCAGCCCTGGGGCGGGACCGAGGGCGCTCGGGGGCCCTGTACTGCAGCCTGGTCCCGCCCTCCTTCCTCCACCGTCCTGGGGGGGCCATGCACACACACCCCCGGGCTGCGCAGGCTCCTGCTTGGCCTCCACTGCGGCTCTCAGAGGCAGAACTCAGCATGGGAACGGGCGTGGGTTTGTGGTTTTGTTTTTTCTAAGTTTATTTATTTATTTATTTTGAAATTCAGAGTTCCAGAGAAAGAGAGAGACAAAGAGAATGACAGAGAGACCCTCCATCTGCTGGTTCACTCCCCAGATGGCTGCAATGGCCAACACTGGGTCAGGCCAAAGTTGGGAGCCAGGAGCTTCATCTGGGTCTCCCGTGTGGGTGCAGGGGCCCAAGCACGTGGGCCGTCCTCCACTGCCTCTCTCTGTCTCTGTCTCTGTCTGTGTCTGTGTCTGTGTCTGTGTCTGTGTCTCTATCTCTGTCTCTATCTCTGTGTCTGTGTCTCTATCTCTATCTCTGTGTCTGTGTCTCTATCTCTGTCTCTGTCTCTGTCTGTGTCTGTGTCTGTGTCTCTATCTCTGTCTCTGTCTCTATCTCTGTGTCTCTATCTCTATCTCTGTCTCTGTCTCTATCTCTGTGTCTCTATCTCTGTCTCTGTCTCTGTCTGTGTCTCTATCTCTCTCTCTATCTCTGTCTCTGTGTCTGTCTCTGTCTGTGTCTGTGTCTCTGGCTCTGGCTCTGTCATCACTCTCCCCTTCAAATGATATTAAAAACTGAAGAACTGAACCATCGTGTTTATATGAACTACCACATAAAGACAGAGAGGGAACTTAAAGCCTCTTACTAAGTGAAAGACAGCGTGCGAAGGCTGCATCGTGTACGGCTCCAACCACAGAACATTCTGGAAAAGGCAGAGCGATGGCCACAGCACGAAGAGCAGCGGCTGCCAGGGTTGAGGTGGTGAGAGGCTTCTGGGGCGTGGGCTCGGGACGTTAGGCATTCGTCAAAGCCCACAGACGGTCCCGCGGCAGGACGAATGCCAGCGCGGATGGCGGACTCTGCCGGGGTAGGCGACCGCACGGTCCCGGGTGGCAGCAGGCCAGGACGCCGCGTGTGGCTGTCGGGGGGGGGGGGGGGAATAACAGAAACTCCGCGTTGTGTGCTCAGTGTTTCTGCAGACCTAAAACTGCAGCCAAGGAGGCCTCTGCATTGGACACTAACAGCAGACGGCAGAGCACACGCGCACCTGGGGCCTCTGTTCCCTGCGCGTTCTGTCCTCTGACGAGCCGGAGAGACAGCCCCTCCACGGAGAGCGCGTTCCTAGTGGTGGCCAGCTGGCCTGCAAACACCCCTGCACCTGCCACCTCACCTCATGCCCACGCGCCCAGGCACCGTGGCACAGAGCCCACAGCCGCCGTTCCCGCCAGCCAGCTCGCGCCTGCCCCGCCCGTCTCCCGCGCCTTCCCTTGGGAGCCATGATGGAGGCTCTTCCCTTGCCGTTTCACCGTGCGCTGCCTCCCCCGTCTTACCCGTGCCGTCAGCTCCTGATCTCACCCGGATGGCCAAGAGGGCCAGCCCGGGGGCCAGGATGGGGGAGACCCTGCACAGCTCCCTGCCCCGGACACCAGCTAGGAAGAGGACCTGGGCTCGGGTTCCCGGAGCACCCCGGCCCCTCAGGAGCAGGGGCTTCGGCCCGTGGTGGCTCTGGGGTTCTGGGATTGTGGGCATAGGCGTGCACCTGGGCCCCCAGCTCTGACACGTGTGCACCGGCCTGGAGCCCAGCCCCTCACTGCAGAGGCCAAGGTGAGCTGATGCCCCCGGCAGAGCGGCCATGGGGGAGCTGAGGGCTGCTGACGGCCCGAGAGCAGGTGCCCAGCCCTCCGGAGCCTAAAGGAAGGGCACCAGCTGCCATGGTGACACAATGTATGAACTGGTGGCCTGGGATTGTGTGTGCATGTGTGTTATATACAGACATGTGTGTATGCATGTATGTTGTGTGTGCTCATTGCATTCACATAGACATGTTTGCACATGGGCTACGCTTTGTGTATGCAGATTGCATGTTGTATATGTGTGTTGTGAGTGTTGGACATACATGCGTGTATGCACTGTGTTGTGCATGTTACACACGTGTGTGCATGTATGTCTGCATGTACTATGCCTACGTGTGCATGTGTGCGTGTTCTTCACATGTGCATGGTGGACATACACATGTGTATGCACTGTGTTGTGCATGTTGCACACACATGTGTGCAGGCATGTCTGCATGTGCATGTGTGCGTGTTCTTCACGTGTGTGTGTGTGTGTGTGTGTGTGGTAGCACTGGGGCTCTCCCGAAGCATTGCTCTTGTCCAGATTCTGGTCAAGTTCTTGGTGCAGGAATCGTAACTACAGAACCACTTACGTGAACAGCAAGATCGGTAGGAACCAATTTTTGGGAGAAAGGGCCGGGGAAGGCCGGTGAGTGACAGACACGGCTAGTAAATCCCACGTCACTCTAAAGACCCTGCTCTCCAGGGCTGCCGGCCCATCACCGCGCCAGGGGCAGAGGCGGGGCACTCGCAGGGCTGCTCCGCGAGCGCAGCATGCGCAGGTGCCTCCCCCTCCCCGACAGACCCGTGTCCCGGGCCCACCCGAGCCCAGGTCAGCGTCCTCCCCGGGCAGAGACACCTGCAGGAATGAGCTTTGTCCCGGAGCCAGCGTCCCAGGCAGGAGCGAGGGAGGGGCTCTTGGTGGCAGCCCCTGAAGAGAGCCCCTCCTGCTGCCTCCCACACACAGCCCCGCTGCTTCAGGGCCCCCTGGCTGGGCACCGGGCGCCCTCCCCTGCCCAGGAGCCCCTGACCTCCGGGAACAGCTGTGTCCACTCCAGGTCCAGGTGACCGTGCAGAGCCTCCGAACACCGAGTGACAGCTCTGCAGAAGGAGGCGACCCCTGCCCCAGGGAAGCCAAAAATGCGGATCCCCAGGCCCAGCCAGGGCGAGGCGCCTGGGCAGGTTCAGGAACGCCAGAGGAGCCGGAGGAATGTGGTCTGGGACCACGGATGGCGAGGACGCCCCGCTCGCTGGCCCCTGCTCTGGCACTGAGCTGCCGCGTGGGCTCAGAGAGGCCGTTGACTTCTCCCTATAGAAAGGAATCCCAGTGTGGGCTCTGCCAGCCCTGCCAGGCTGTGGTGGACCTGGTGAGGGTCCGACTGGGTGGGCACACTCGGTAGCCCCACCACGCTGACCAGCAACCTGCTGCTGATGGACGTCACCTGCCACGCGTCTGCCACACCCGTGAGTGAGCCGGGGCTGCACGGCCTGAGCCTCCCGCCTCCTCCCGTGCGGACGCACAGTGGCTGGGAACCGGGGTCCTGAGAGCGGTTGACCACGCCTCAGAACGCACCACGCCCCACAGCCCCGCTTTTCAGATGCGGTTTACAGGAGATCAGAAGTTGGCCCGAGTGGGGGTGGGGGGCTCACCTGGGAGGCTGTGTCCCACCCTGGGGGCTGTCTGTCAGGAGCCGGCCGCGCCAGGACGCTCAGGCATCTGTGCTCCAGCTGCGCCGCCCACAAAGCCCCACTGAGGCCCCACAGGCCGCCCGGCACCACCTGGGGGACAGGGAGCACTGCGCAGACCCAAAAAGTCGCCGGGGCTGACCCTGCTCCCCGTCTCCCTGATGGCGTTTAATCCACTCACTTTTCAAAGTTACCTTTATTAAAAAAAAAGAAAAGCCCATGTTGCCATTAAAGATGAAAAACCACTCTTGGATTTTCTGTAAACATAAAGAATAAAAATTCAAGGTCGCGAAAGTCTACACTGTGGCACAGTGGGTTAAGCCATCGCCTGTGACACTGGCATCCCATATGGGTGCTGGCTCAACTCCCAGCTGCTCCGTTTCCGATCTGGCTTCCTGCTAATGTGCCTGGGAAAGCAGCAGAAGATGGCCAAGTGCTTGGTCCCTGCCACTCGTGTGGGAGATCTGGAGGAAGCTCCTGGCTCCTGGCTTCTGCCTGGATCAGTCCTGGCTGTTGTGGCCATTTGGGGAGTGAACCAGCGGACTGAACATTGTGTGTGTGTGTGTGTGTGTGTGTGTGTTTCCCACTCTTCTTCAAATAAATAAACCTTTAACAACAATGGTTTAACAATGGCTATTTCCATTCTTCAAAAAGTAAAACACAACTACCGTCACGGCCAGGAGTCCCACCCCTAGGGACGCAGCCAGAGGAAGCCCGAGCAGCTATCCAGACCAGTGTCACCCACAGATCTCAGCAGGAGCTCAGATCATGAGAGCTGGAAGGTGGGAGCAGCCCAATGCAGCCGGGGACGACAGCTGACCGCCGGGTCTCTCCAAACAGCAGGATGCTTTCAGAGGTAGAAAGGAACAAGGGGCTGATGGACGCTCCTGCCTGAGCGAGCCTCAGAGATACCGCGCTCACATCGGGCCACACTGCTCGGAAGGACCCACAGCAGGTGCGTCGTTGGGTTGCCAGGGCCTGGAGGGCAGGGGATGGCGGAGCTGATGCTAGGGAGCAGGGTCTCCTTCTGGGTGATGAGAACGTCTGACAGACGGCAAAGCTGGGAAGGCACCAGATGCCTTCAAAGTGCCCACTTTAGACTGGCGAGTGGTGAGCTTGCTAAGTGGATTTTATCTCCGTCATTTTTGAAAGGGAAATTTCCAAGATTAGCAAGGTATTAAAGACGGATCTTGGCCAAATGAGATTTTCTCGTTAACGGAACAAAAAAGGAATGAGAGAGGATTGCGCGGCGCCTTCTAATCCGCGCGGCGCTTTTGTCTCGTCGGCTCCTCGTCGTCACGACGACCTTGGGCTGCAGCGGCAAAGGCGCCGGTCTCTGTGATGGACGGCGGGGGCCGCCACAGCGAAGAGCCACCAGCCGGGCGGCACCAGCAGCAGACAAGGGCTGGGGCGGGCATCGTGGTGCAGCGGGTGAAGCCGCTGCTTGGGACGCCAGCATCCCACGTGGGAGTGCAGGGTTCAAGTCCTGGCTGCTGCGTCTCCCATCCAGCTCTGGGGAGGCCGCGGGAGATGGCGCAAGTGCTCGGGCCCCTGCACCCGTGGGGGGGCCCGGATGGAGCTCCAGCTCCTGGCCTTGACTTGATCCAGCGCTGGCTGATGCAGGCGTCTGGGGAGTGAACTAGAGGAAAGAGTTCTTCCTCTCTCTCTCTCTTTCTCTCTCTGCCTTTTCAAGTAGATAAAAATAAACAATTTTTAAAGGTCTGTTCGTGTGTTTGACAGGCAGACTGAGGGGGTGGGGAGGGAGAGGGAGAGACAGGAGAGCACGCTTCCATCCACTGCTTCTCTCCCCAGATGGCCGCACCGGAGGGGGCTGGGCAGGCAGAAGCCAGGAGCTTGGTGCTCCATCCAGGTCTCCCATGGGCATGGTAGGGGCCCGAGCACCTTGGCACCCTCCACTGCTGTCCCAGGTGCACTAGCAGGGAACCGGATGGGAAGCGAGATGCCGACACCACGGGCAGCAGCTCAACCCGCTGCACCACAGTGGCGGCCCCGACACTTTCTTTAAAGGAAATGGGTGCTCTCACGGTGTGGAAGTTAGAGACCCAAGGCCAAGGTGCCAGCAGGGCTGGTTCCTCCTGCGGCCTCGCTGTGTCCTGGCGGGGCCTCCTCCTGTGCACCCCCACCCTGCGTCTGCCTGGAGGCCAAGCAGACAGGGTTAGGCCCCCCGCGGGCCCCAGCTCCGAAGAGTCACATTCGAGGCCCCGGGATGAGGACTTCCACGTATGAATTTGGAGGGTGAGAGTCGGGAGGGGCACAAGCAGGGCGGCCAAGTCCGGGCTGGCTGCCGAGAGGCGGATATGACGTCCTGGAGCTGCTAGGACTGAGCCGCCAGGCGCTGTGAGCGCCTTCCAGATGCCAGCCTCTTTGTCCGCTGCACCCAGCGTGTGAGTGACCTCCGGGCCCCAGGGGCCTCTCGGGAGCCCTGGAGAGGCTCAGGGAGGCAAAGGCACGTGCACACACAGACACACACTGTTTCACACACACTGTTTCACACACACACACACACACACACACACTTGCTTCCACAGTGCAGCACTGCCTCGACCCCAGGCCCCTGGTCACAGCGAATCGCTGCTGTCCCCCTTCATCCTCTGACCACAGAGCATCAGGGAGCATCGGGCAGTGCGTGTGAGGAGCTGATTAGACCCCAGGGGTTCGTGTGTGCACGCCCGGGGGGAAGGGACACCCAGAGCCTGCACCCCTGAGCCGGGTGATTTGTTCTCCCGACCTGCACCTGCAGAGACTTCCGATCCACCGCGAGCTCTCGGCGTCCAGACCTGGGGCTTTGTCAACGCGCGTCCTGCTCCCCGGGCATCAGAGGGATTGGTGTCCATAAACAGACTTCAGGACAGCACTCAGCCCCAAAGCCTGACCCTGATTTCTCGGTGCCGGCTGAGGCTGCCCCAAGCCGCAGTCCCTCTGCAGGTGGAAGAGAGAGAGAGCTTCGATGGCGGAGGCCCCGAGGGGCTCACGGAGAGAGGCGGGCACGTGGGCCCTGCTCCTGCAACTGGCACAGGGACCAAGATGCAGCCGAGCCAGGCGCACACGCCAGCCCCTGCCCACGCCCAGAGCCTCAGTCACGGGGGAGCCCTGGTCCCTCCCTTCTGGGGAGGGTCTCCCTCGGCTCTGGGACCCTCTTCAATCAAGGCCTCTCTTTCCCTCCACAAACACACCCAGTTCAGAAGCTGGAGGCCTTGTCCAGGTCTCTGGACCCCTCGCCCCCAGCTGAGCCTGTGGAGTGGACCCCTTGGAAATCCCCGCTCCGTGTCCTCCTTAGGGTGGGGCACCTGCTGCCTGCACCCCACCCCCAGCAGCTCCTCCAGCCTCCACACGTGCCCCTCCTCCAGCCTCAGCCTCCTGGGACCCTCCCCGTCAGTGGGGGTTCCAGAGGATGGACGCTGTCTTGCTGGCCGTCCGTAACCCCAGCACCACAGAGAGCTGCATGAATGAATGAGTGCGTGAATGAATGAATGAATGAGAAGCCGAGGCTGATTAAAGCCGAGCCAAGGATCATGGGATTTACAAAGCATCGCCAGAGACCCAGAAAGCTCCGGGGCCACAGGGCTCAGTGAGCAGCCCCCCACCCTGCAGGGCCTCGCTCTGGGTCACATGACCTGGGGGGTGATGGAGGCTGCCGCCTGCTCTGTGCCTCGACGTGAGCCCGGCGTGGAGGCACCGCGCACACTGCAGGCTGTCGGGCTGCTGTTCCCAAAGGGCCCGCGGCTCCCAGGACCTGGGTCTCACTCTCTTCTGCTCCAACTCACCTGTCCATGCTGAGCGGGAGGCGGAGTCTCAGCCCCGGGGAAGCACTTGGCACAGGTCTCTGAGGGCCTCGGGGTGTCAGCAACCCAGGCCCCACCAGCCGAGCTAGGGAGCAGGCAGGAGCCAGCTGGGAAGAGACAACGCCCAGCCCACGCACAGAGGCTCCCGGCTTCCCCAGCACAGAGGCCGAGACCTCAGCAGGACAAGCGCTCGTCTTAGGGACACGGTGGCCAACAGGCACCTGCGGGAACAGGTGTGGGCCCTGGCTGATGTTCTCAGGAGTCAGGCACAACCTCTGTCCCTGGACAGAGAGCGGCCGCCAGCTGCCCTCTTCCCGTGGGCAGCACAGACCCCAGCTCTGTGGGCTGTGGGAGTCCCCGCGTCAGGCCAGCTCACAGAGTGGTCAGAGCAGGCCAGCAGCAGGCCGCAGAGGGGCGCAGGCCGTCTCTCTCCTGGCCAGGCCAAGGCTTCGGCACACACAGGCTCTGGGCCTCCAGTCCTTTCCGTGTGTTCTCTGTGCCGTCTGCTTTCCCTGGGGACTGTGAGCTCCTGACGGAGTGCATCCCTCGTGCCCAGCTCAGCGCCAGCTCCTGGGGCGCCACTACGCACCTGTTGAATGAATGAATGGGCGGTTTGTCCAGAAACGAAGCACCGGGAAGAAATGCCGGGACTGGGCACCCCACAAGGCACCGATCGGGGAGCACCGCAAGCAAGAAACCACCGGCACCTGCAGCCGAGGGAGGGCGGGGCTCAGCAGGTGCCTCTTCACGGCAGCCCAGCATCAGTGCGCTGGCCCTGCGGCGAGGGCAAGACAGGAGCCTGTGCAGAGAAGCTCGGGAGGCCCAGGACTCTCGTTTGGCCAAGGCTGAGTTTTAAGAATCCCCAGCACTGGGGCGGGTGTTTAGTGCGATGGCCGAGTCCCTGCCTGGGTCCCAGCCCTGCTTCCTCCGCTCTTCCTCTAATGCGCCCTGGGAGCAGGTGCCTGGGCGCCTGCCGCCGCAGGGGAGACCCGGAAGAAGCTCCTGGCATTGGCCTGGCCCAGTGCTGGCTGTTGTGGCCATTTGGCACATAAACCAGTGGATGGAAGGCCTCTCAATAGATAGATGGGTAGATAGATAGATAGATAGATGATAGATAGATAGATGATAGATAGATAGATAGATAGATAGATCTGCCTTTACTCAAATAACCTGTAAATCTGTAAATATCCAACTGCTCAGGGCCGGCGCTGTGGCACAGTGGGTAAAGACACCGCTTGCAATGCTGACATCCCATATGGACGCTGGTTCGAGTCCCGCTGCTCCGCTTCTGATCCAGCTCTCTGCTGTGGCCTGGGAAAGCAGTGGAAGATGGCCCAAGTGCTTGGGCCCCTGCACCCACGGGGGAGATCCGGAAGAAGCTCCTGGCTCCTGGCTTCGGATCGGCACAGCTCCGGCCATTGCGGCCAATTGGGGAGTGAATCAGTGGATGGAAGACCTCTCTCTCTCTCTCTCTCTGCCTCTCCTTCTCTCTGTGTGTAACTCTTTCAAATAAATAAATAAATCTTTAAAAAAATATATCCAACTGCTCTGGTTTCCTGGGGGTGTCTGCATGCTGCCCCCCCGCCCCAGGCAGGCCAAGTACCCAGCAAGAGTGAAGAACTCTGAGGCCCTCTCTGGTCCCCACAGAGGGTCTGGTGCTCCCTCCCTTGCCTGTGCCGTCACCATGTACGAGGCCACTTGAAGAGGTTCCTGGAAACTAGAATTAAAAGATAAATTTATTTTGATGCAAAAAATTTTTTTTGAAATCCATGTGTCAGTTTTTCCACAACACACATTTTCCAGGAACTTTCTGAAGACCCCTCGTGTACGGATCCGGAGCCCCGTCCCCTCCTTCCTTCTCCGGGCGGCGGCAAAGCCGTGTCCCGTTACTCGGCGAGGGGAGACCCAGCGTCCTGCCCGCCCAGCCCAGCCTCCCACATCAGCCTGCTGGGCCACAGGCAGCCCTGGAGGCCAGCAGCCCTGGGGGCTGGCCGGGGAGCAGCCTGACCGGGACGGAAGCCCAGGGCTTCCTCTGTGACCTTGGACAAGCTCGGACCCGCCCGGAGCCTGTTTCCTCTTAGGAAAACGTGGAGATGGCGGCGGCGCCTGCGAGGAGCAGCCGGGGTGCAGGAGCAAGGCCGCCTGGAAGAACCCCACGCAGCGCCAGCCACTGGCCCCGGCTCCTGTCCCCCCACCTCCCACGTGTCCCTCCGCCCTGGGCTGCAGAAACACCCAGGCTGGCTCCAGCGCGGCCGCCCCGACCACACACGCACGCTAATCCAGCCGGGAAGACCAGGCTGTGGTTAGGAGGAGCAGCCATTATGGTCTCCCGAAAATCCCTTCGGCAGACAGAAGCCAGGGCTCTCCAGCCTGCACCAGCGTGGTGTCCCAGTGAAGCCGAGCCGCCCCGTCTCTGGCCCGCTCCTCTCAGGAAGCCCAGCCTCTCAACCACGGCCGCCTCCCGTCGGTGTCCTAACCGACTCCCCCTGCTTCTTTTATTGTTATTATTATTTTTAAAAAGATTTATTTATTTATTGGAAAGACAGAGTTATAGAGAGGCAGATGCAGAGAGAGAGAGACAGAGAGAGAGAGAGAGAGAGAGAGAGAGAGAGGTGTCTTCCATCCTCTGGTTTACTCCCCAAATGGCCACAATGGCTGGAGCTGAGCTGAGCTGAAAGCCAGGAGCCAGGAGCTTCTTCTGGGTCTCCCACGTGGGTGCAGGGGCCCAAGCTCTTGGGCCATCCTCCACTGCTTTCCCAGGCCACAGCAAAGCTGGATCAGAAGTGGAGCAGCCGGGATTTGAACCGGCGCCATATGGGAAGCTGGCACTGCAGGCAGTGGCTTTACCTGCTACACCACAGCGCTGCCCCCACCCCCTCCTTTATTCCTGTTCATCCAGGAACCTCTGGGAGCCTGGTTTGGATCGTCAGTCTGGGGAGCCAAGACGGGGCCAGGCAGGCAGAGACGAGTGTTGGGAGAAGGCTGTGGGGGTCGCCTGCAGACAGCAGCTCTGGGCAAGATGGCTTGCACAGTCCTGGCTCCAGGCAGGACCACCAGGGAGGGAGCTGGGGGCTCCGGGGCAGGCACAGGGCAGGCCTGGGGCTTCTCTGCACAGCCAAGGCAGTGCGACGCCGGCCAGGGAGGAGGGCGGGTGCCGGGCAGCCCTGGGCATGGAGAGAACAGAGCCAGGGTGGAGCCAGGAGGAGGAAGGAGGAAGAGAAATCACCAAAGATGCCCGGGGGAGGAGGAGGAGGAGTCCGGAGAGGCTTCAGGAGCGGCGGCCGGCCAGGGCGCGTGGCCAGAGCTGCCCGCTGAGAGGGTGTCCACCTGGCCCCTCGGACGAGGTACTGAAGCCAAGGCCGCACCGCGGGAGTGGTTCTGGTCCTGCCCTGCAGGTAACACCCCCCACCCACAGGTAACACCCCCCACAGGCCACACCCCCCCACAGGCCACACCCCCCTCCCACAGGTAACACCCCCACAGGCCACACCCCCCTCCCACAGGAAACACCCCCCCACAGGTAACACCCCCCACAGGCCACACCCCCACCCACAGGTAACACCCCTCCCACAGGTAACACCCCTCCCACAGGTAACACCCTCCACAGGCCACACCCCCCCACAGGTAACACCCCCCTCCCACAGGTAACACCCCCCACAGGTAACACCCCCTCCCACAGGTAACACCCCCCCCACAGGTAACACCCCTCCCACAGGTAACACCCCTCCCACAGGTAACACCCTCCACAGGCCACACCCCCCCACAGGTAACACCCCCCTCCCACAGGTAACACCCCCTCCCACAGGTAACACCCCCCCCCATACTTTTGCAATGGGGCCACACCTCCAGCTCTCAGGGACAAACCACATCCAAACCACAGCACAGGCGTGGGAGCCCTATGAGGGAGGACTGGGAACAGGCCTGGGAGCCCTATGAGGGAGGACTGGGGACAGGCCTGGGAGCCCTATGAGGGAGGACTGGGAACAGGCGTGGCGTCCGTGTGCACAGGTGCATTTGTGCCACACAGAGGCCGGGCTTAGAAGCCCTCAGTGAAGGCTCCTGACCCAGGACAGGCCTAGGGACTGCGCACTGCCCCGCGCCCCTTACAGGTTCCTTCTCTGCCGGGCCTCAGACCACAAGCCCAGCAGGTGCGGCCCCGCAGAGCCCCAGCCGTCGGCTCGGCCAGAGCCTTGAACCATGCAACCTGGCAGCTTTGGCATGGCCTGGGGCCAGGCTTGGGGCTCGGGCCCCAGTCGCAGAGCTGCCTCCCAGACTCCGCATCCTGGGGCTCGGGACGCTGACCCTGCCGCTGGACAGAGATGAGAGGAGGACTTAACACTGCAGGGGCACAGGCCAAGGCCAGGGATTTCCCGGTTGTGACTGCTGTTCAGAGGAGGTTGGGGTCCAGCCCTAGCTGCGACCCACTGAAGTGTGCCGGCCGAGCATCCTGAACCCGAAACTCCCACGCCCGGAACTGTCCAGGCGCTGGCTCAGCCGGCGAAGTCCACGCAAAGACTCCAAATGTGGATGATTCGGGAGCCTCAGACGTCCTGGCCCCGAGCACCGCGGGTGAGGGGGCTGCACTCAGGACGCGTTCACGCGTTCACTCGCTCTCCTGCTCTCTCAATTTTGAATCTATTTATTTTTGGAATTTTTGCTGTTTTTTTAATATTTATTTGTTTATTTGAAAGTCATAGTTACAGAAAGAGATCGAGAGGGAGAGGGGGAAGGGGGAGAAAGAGAGAGGAGAGAGAGGGAGGGGGGAGAAAGAGAGAGAGAGAGGGAGGAGGGAGAGAGAGAGAGAGAGGGAGAGGGGGAAGGGAGAGAGGGAGAGTGAGAGAGAGAGAGGGAGGGAGGGAGAGGGAGGAAGAGAGAGAGTGAGGGAGAGAGAGGGAGGGAGGGAGAGGGAGGGAGGGAGAGAGAGAAGGAGAGAGGGAGGGAGAGGGAGAAGGAGAAAAGGAGGGAGGGAGGGAGAGGGAGGGAGGGAGGGAGAGAGAGAAGGAGAGAGGGAGAGAGGGAGGGAGGGAGGGAGAGAAGGAGAGAGGGAGAGAGGGAGGGAGGGAGGGAGAGAGAGTGAGGGAGAGAGAGGGAGGGAGGGAGGGAGAGGGAGGGGGGAGAGAGAGAGAGAGGGAGGGGAGAGAAAGAGAGAGAGTGAAGGAGGGAGGGAGAGAGAGAGTGAGGGAGAGAGAGAGAGAGGGAGAGAGAGGGAGGGAGAGAGGGAGGGAGGGAGAGAGAGAGATCTTCCAACCACGGGTTCACTCCCTAAACACCTTTAACATCCAGGGCTGGGCCAGGTCGAAGCCGGGAGCCTGGAGCTCCATCCAGGTCTCCCACGTGGGTGGCCAGGGTCCGAGAACTTGGGCCCTCACCTGCCCCTCCCGGGGTGTGCCTTAGCTTGAGTGCGGCTTCTGAAACCGGAGGCAGACCTGCTCCCAAGTGGCGGCTCAGCCGCGTGCCGCCGCACCCGTCCCGCCCTCAGCTTCGGTCCGCCTCTCCACGGACGTTTTGAAGCACAGTCACCCACAAAGGCTTCAGATCCCATCAGGCTCCGGCAGCAGGTTCTCCGACGGCCTGGCTGCACCCTGGGCCTCTCGGACGTGCAGGCAAAGTCGGGGACTTCATTTCTGGGACCCCGGATGAGAGCCATTCCCGAAGCCCCAGCCACAGGACCTGGTGCTCGCTCTGTCTCGTCCCATCTTCTGCCTCTAATATCTGTAGCTCAAATCAGTGCCACCTTTTGGGGTGGAAGAGAGAATCCCAGGGCTGCACCTGCTGATAGCGTGACATTCAGGAAAAGGCAGGGGCACCGTGCATCCGCTGGGCTGCAGGCGGCTTCCTGGGCTGGATCTAGGAGCAGCCCCGGGACAGAGAGGCAGAGCGGGAGGAGAGGAACTCCGGGAGAAGCAGACGCGGGCTCGGCCGGGGAAGGGTGCAATCTCAGGCCGGTGGCAGGCGGCTGCCGCGCTCGGGGCTTTGCGCGTGGTTTCCATGGCACCCGCGCCTGCAGAACCCTCTCCTTCAGCTCACCTTGTCACCAGGCTGCAGAAGGAACCAAATCAGCGTGACAGATACGCCGAGAGCGAGAGAGAGAGAGGAGGAAGAAGGGGGAGGCGAGCCCAAGTCTTCCTCCAGGACAAGCGGCCTGGGGCCAGCCTGGGCGCTGTGGGCGGCTCTGGGGGCCAGGCTCTGATTCAGTAACAGCCATGGGTGGAATACGGGCAGGGTTTGGCCAGGAATGTGGCCCAGGCTTCCGGCAGTGGATGGCCAGGTCTTACAGAGCTGGTCACTTGTGAGCCCTGAGCCCTAGACCGGAGGGACCAGGGCCCACTGCCCCCACCTAACATAGTCCTGCCTTGGTGCCCGGCTGGGATGCGAGCCGTGTGTGACACATCACACCCTGCGTCCTCATCTTGAAAAAGATGGTCGGCTGTTGCCCTACCGGTACCTGGGCGCTCAGTCCACACCTGAACGGTCCCGGCTCAGGACGCAGACAGAGAAGCCTGGGAAATGACAGCCTTGCCAGAGCTCCGTCTCCCCGAGGGGCCGGGGTGGGCACCTGCTGGTGGGTTCCACGGGAGTGGATCTGCCGTCTCCATCAAGGCACAGAGCATCCCCGTGACCCCCGAAACCTCCCTGACCCTCTGAGGTCAGCCCCACCCCATCCCAATCCTGGCCCCAGGCGGCCACTGACATCTGTGTGCTGCATCCGGGCCTCTCCCAGGCTGTGGACAGCTGCAAGCCCCTCGTGCGGGCCCCTCCCTCCATGCTGTGCAGGCCCCTCCCTCCATGCTGTGTGGGCCCCTCCCTCCATGCTGTGCGGGCCCCTCCCCCCATGCTGTGTGGGCCCCTCCCTCCATGCTGTGTGGGCCCCTCCCTCTACGCAGTGCGGGCCCCTCACTCCGTGCTGTGCGGGCCCCTCCCCCCATGCTGTGTGGGCCCCTCCCTCCATGCTGTGCGGGCCCCTCCCTCTAAGCCGTGCGTGTCCACGTCTTCTTTCTCACGGGATGTGAGCAGCAGCGTCCACGTATTTAACCACGTCTGGTTGTGTTTCAAGTCCAGCCCCAGCGCTGTCCCCCATGATCATCTCAGAAGCGTCACCACAGTGGGACCCTCTCGGCAGATTCCGGAACTTTCCTTGGTCTGACCGGGCAGGGAGTGGAGAGGCTCGCCCCCACCACGTGTGCTGCCTCCCGGGTGTCACCAAGCGGACCAGTGGCTGGGGTCACATCCCTCTCTAGAGGGCCGTGTCCACTGGATTCCCCAACTCTGCCCCATCTGTGCCAAGTCTGTGCTTTCTCCCTCAGCCTTCAAACCTCACTGAGCAGGAGGCGTGCGCGCTCCTAGGAGGGTCTGGGCACCCTCCAACCATTGACTTTTTTCTTTCATTCATCCAACAAAATAACATCGAGTGTTTGTGTGTGCCAGGCACTGACCAGGAGCTGGAGAGCGGGCAGGGGCAGCCCCAGGGCCACGGTGCCCGGCCAGACCCATCTCCCTCACCTCCTTCCCACCCTGGAGTCACCCAGCAGAAACCACGCCCCGCCGGCCCCCACCGTCTCCTGCGCAGCTCGGACCCTGAGCGGCCAGTTGCAGACGGTGTCCTGATGTCCCCTTGCCCTGTCACCCTTCTTCTCTCTCTCCCCTTTTTGGTCTTCCTTGTAGAAATGCTCTTCAGTAGGGGCCGACACTGTGGCGTAGCGGGTTAAGCCTCCACCTGTAGAGCCGGCATCCCAAATGGGTGCTGATTCAAGTCCCGGCTGCTCCACTTCTGATCCAGCTCCGTGCTAATGCACCTGGGAAAGCAGCGGAGCATGGCCCAAGTGCTTGAGCCCCTGCACCCACGTGGGAGACTTGGAAGAAGCTCCTGGCTTCTGCCTGGCCCCACCCTGGTTGTTGTGGCCACTTGGGGAGTGAACCAATGGATGGAAGGCCTCTCTCTCTTTCTCTCTCTCTATCTCTCTCTCCCTGCTCTCTGTAACTGCCTTTTAAATAGATAAATAAATCTTAAAAAAGAAATGCCGTTAGTAGTGGGCATGACAACGAGAGAACGTGAGGCTTGGAAGAGACGGACGGCTGGCAGCAGCTTGCTCCCCTGAGAGAGGCGGGCCCCCCCCAGCCTCCAGCCTGCAGCAGTGGGTGGGAGTGGCCAGGGCTGGGACAGGGGCCTCCCTGCTCCCCTTCTGGGCACTGAGGCAGGAGGTGCACCAAGGTAAGGGGGAGTGAGGTCAGGGCCATGGGAGACCGGGGTCAGCTGCCACCTTGAATCACGCCCGGGTACTTCCTACCCCACACCGAGAGCCGGAGCCTGGTGCTGGGGTTGGCACGGGGTCCCAGCAGGAAAGGTTCCGGTGCGGTCGCCCCAGGGCCTCAGCCCCGCCCCTCCGAGACTTCCGCTCAGCCACGGCTAGGCCGGCAGAGGAAAGATGGCGCCTGCACGGGGAGACAGACAGAGACCGGGCACCAGGCCAGGCCCCTCCAGGGGAGGGCAAGCAGTCAGGGGAGCACAGTGCCTGGGACAAATGTGTGAGCCATTGATGCGTGCACACGTGCACGGGTGTGCACACGCACCTTGAGCAAGTGTGTAGACGTGTTGCGTGTGTGTGCATGGGCAGGAGTGGGTGCAGTGAGTTGTGCAAGGAGGCAGGCATGCGAGTGTGTGCACCTGGGTGTGTGCAGTGTGGGTGTGTGTGAATGCACAAAGGTTCGAGTGTATGCGTGCGTGCACTGGTGTGTCAGAGTGCATGTGCACGCGAGTGTATGTGTGCAGCTGTGTGTGGGGGTGCAGTGTACGTGCGAGGAGCCTGGGGGGAGAGGGAGGGAGAGGCTGGCAGAGCAGAAAGAGGCCCACGGAGAGCCCGCGCCGCCCCAGACCTGTGAGCACGCACCTGGAGGCAGGAGTGGCCTCTGGCACAGCAGGTGCGCGGCGACTCTGGCTGCCTGCCCGGCGGATCCCGCAGGTCACAGCCTCGCCCAACTCCAGTGCATTCCCCGGCCAACCCTCTCCTCTGGCCGGCCCCTCCCCCAGCCTCTGTCAAGGCCAGCAGGCTCCACCCCTGCCGTGCACAAGCCAAGGGCCGCAGTGCTCAGTGGCAGTGTCCCTGTGGGCCGGGTTCTCATCACCCTGGCACGAGGGGATTTCCCGAGGCCGGTGACGTACACTGCTGTTCCAGTGTCTGGCCAAAGAATCTCCCAGGCCTCCATGTATCTGCACGCCGAGGCCGCGAGACACGCATGGCTGGCTTCCTCCCAGCGTCTTGGAACGGTCTGAAACAGTCCCTTTCGGCCAGCCGGGCTGGAAGAACCGGGCCCTGCTGAGGCTCCTCCCCCCGCCACATGGTCTCAGCTGCCACACCCAGTGCTGGAACTGGCCTGCCCGGGCAGGGACCCCACAGTGCAGCTGTGAGATGGCCTGGAGTGAGCCGCGACACTGACCCGGGGCTGGCCCCTGCTGGGCTGGAGGGAGACCTCACCCTGGGAAGGCCCTGGTGGGCGGGGTCTGCTCTGCTCCAGGGCAACCCAAGGGGTCCCCACACAGCCTCTGAGCACCCACTCTGGTTTTGCCCTTTGGGGAGGAAGTGCCTCCTGAGACAGGCAGGGGGGCCGAGCCCCTTACCCCACGCCAGAACACCCAGATTTGGTCCTGGAATGGCGGCGGGGTGGACCAGCTCAGGGGCCGAGTGGGGGTCCACCTCCTGCACCTGCCATGGCCACGGAGCCTCAGCTTCCTGGTCTGTGGGGGGGGGGGTGAGGACACCCACGCCAATGGCTTGTGAGGACCACATCCACTCTGTGACCCAGGGCAACCCGGCTTCCCATCCCACACTTTCCTCCCCACTCAGGCCTCCCTGCAGCTCTGTCTCCCACAGCCCCTCCCCCGGCCCGCCCCCTGGACACCTCTCCCGGGGGTGGGCATCGTTTCCGTCACAGCGGACTGGAGTTGCCGGATGATCTGCCTCCCTGCTGCCCTCCTGGGACCAGAATCCCCCCCCAGAGCAAGGCTGTGCTGCGCCCTGTGCCTGGCACACGGCATATACATGGGATGAACACGCTCTCCCAGCAGAGAGCAGCGCCCAGCCGCAGGGCCGGCGGTGGGCGGGGCCAGGACCAGGAGCACCTTCCTTCGGTGCCCCCGGGGAGAGCAGCTGGCCTCAGGCCTGGTCCTGTGCCCCGTCTGCCCACGCCCATCCCCCACCTCCAGCTCCTCTCCCCGCATCATCTGATGCAGGCTTCTCCGCTGTTGCCATGGAGACCAGCAGCCGTCAGTTCTGTGCCCTCCTGCTGTTGGGGCCGGGCACAGCAGAGGTGGCAGCCACAGAAGCGCAGAGAAAATCCGCCCAGCGGGAAGCCACGCGCAGCTCTGCACCCAGGCAGGCCAGGAGCCAGTCCCCGCCCACCCCGCTCTCTTCCCTACGCAGGGTGACCTTGGGCAAGTCCTGGCATCACCCCTCCCTGAGCCTCATGGGGAGGGGCAGCCTCGTCACAGGAGGGTTGAGATGGTCCCTGGCGTGGCCTGGGGCTGTGCTGGCCTCTGAGTCGCTTCCTGGGGGGCTGTTCTGAGGCTTCTGTCCCCTGATTCTTGCCTTCAAGTCCTCTGCTGGGGTTGGGGGAGGGAGAGGCGCCATCTGTGGCAGCCAAGGAGACTGCGTGGTGTGGGAAGCAACACAGCAGCCTACGGGGCTGTAACCGAGGTTTGAATGGGGTCTCACCCTGGGGGTCACGCGCTGGCCACGTGCAGTGATGAGCTTCTCCCCCGAGGGCGGGAGCCCGCTCATGGGGACTGAAGGTGGCCTCACTCCCAGGACAGCCTCTGGTCTCAGGGGAGGGGACGGTGCCGTCTCCTCACTGCTTAAGGGACATCTCTTTCCAGGGAGGGCTGAGTCCCGCCACGGAGGGCAGGGGTAAGAACAGGTCAAGAGGGTGCCACCAGCCCTGGGCGGGAAGAAAGCCAGCTGGCCAGTGCTCCAGGATCAGTGCCCATCCTGGCCCGGGGATGACCTGTGCAGCCGGCAGGCCTGGGTCCTCATACGAACACACACACAGCCCTCCTCCCAGCTTTGGGGAAGGGAGCAAAGCTGTCTCCCCGCAGGACGCCCTGTGGTGGGACCCCAAATCTCAATGACCTGAAGCAACAAAGATGAGCCTTTTTTCTCTTTATTCATGGGGTCAGGACAGCAGGGGCTTGGCTTCAGGTGCAACTCCCGGTCACCTGCGGCGTCAGTGGGGCAGGGGAAACTCTAGACCCACTCGACTGGGCTGGGGAGGGCCCTGCAAAGCCAGCTGGCCAAATGCAAATGTGAAATCCACCCCAAGGAGGGAGGGCAGCCCCGGAAACAAGTCCCATCAGCCACCAATGCCTGAAGTAGGTGTTTGGCTTGGGACACCCCAGCCCATACCCAAGCTCCTGAGTTCAAATCCCGCCTCCGCCTCCTTAAAAAAATATATTGACTTATTTGAAAGGCAGAGTTACAGAGAGAGAGAGAGAGAAAGACAGAGAAACGTTTTCCCAAGTGGCCACAACAGCAGGGCTGGGCCAGGCTGAAGCCAGGAGCCCGGAACTCCATCCAGGTCTCCCACATGGGTGGCAGGGGCCCCAGCACTTGGCCCATCTAATGCTGCTGTCTGGAGTGCATTAGCAGGGAGCTGGATGGGAAGTGGAGCAGCTGGGACTGGATCGATGACCACGTGGGATGCCAGTATCAACATGGGCAGTGGCTTAACCTGCTGTGCTGCAGCCTGGAAGGGTTGGGGAGACCCCCACTTCTGATTCCAGCCTGGGAGGGTTGGGGAGACCCCCCCCTTCTGATTCCAGCATCCTGCTGATGCGCATGCGCCCTGGGAGGCAGCAGGTGATGGCTGAGGTCTCTGCCACTGAGTGAGAGACGTGGATTGGTTCCTGGATCCTGGCTTGGACCTGGCCAGCCCTGGCTGTTGGCATAACAATGTGTTACCAGTTACCATTAAGAAATGTCCCCTCTGCTGTGATGACACAGTGGACATATAAGATCACATTCTTTTTTTTTTTTTTTTTAAGATTTATTTATTTGAAAGGCAGAGTTAGAGAGAGAGAATAAGACAGATAGAGAAAGAGAGAGAGATCTTCCATTCATTGGTTCACTCCCCAAGTGGCCACCACAACCAAGGTGGGGCCAGGCAGAAGCCAGGAGCCAGGAGCTTCTCCCAGGTCTCCCACGTGGGTGCAGGGGCTCAAGCACTTGGGCCATCCTCCGCTGCTTGCCCAGGTGCATTAGCAGAGAGCTGGATCAGAAGTGGAGCAGCCGGGACTCGAACCAGCACCCATATGGGATGCCAGCACTGCAGGTGCGGCTTAACCAGTAGGCTACAGAGCCAGCTCCTAGGGTCTCGTTCTTACAGGAGGGCACAGCGTGCCTGGCCCAGGACGCCCCTCACAGAGGGCCGGAAGCTGAGGCTTTGGCTCTTGCATAGTTTAACCCCTGAGCCTGGCTCCTGGAGGACCTGGGCGGGGAGGAGCGGGGCGGGCAGGGGGAACCGGCCTGCATTTCCTGAGGTGTCAGGACACAGAGAAGTGGGTGCTCCAGTCTCCATGGCTGCACACTCCTGGATTTCTGGTGCATGTGACAGACATTTCGGTCTGAAGCGTCTCCTACGGCTCACACACACGGCCTCCTGCACACTTGCACACCCTCCCCTGCCCCCCAGGGTGCAGGGATGGGGGCCCACCTCCCTCCGAGCTGCGAGTGTCAGGTGGGGAGCGCTGGGACAGTGTCTGCCCTGGGCCGGAACATGCCCGACCCGCGTGGGGTGTCGCTCGACCCCGCTCTGCTCTCGGGGAGAGGAGGAAGCTGCTGCCCCAAGTCCTGCGTGTTTTCCGAAGTTTGTGGTTTCCTCTCCGCACCCCCCAAGCCCCGCCTACCCGAGAGATTAATGCAAACACTGAAGATGACATTTTAATAGTCCTGGGGGCATTGATCGTTGTCGTGTGTCTGGAATCAGCCGAGTTACGGCGGGCGACAGTGCAGCCATGCGGGGCCGTGCAGGGCGAGTTTTGCTTTTATTTTCCAAGCGTCCTCTCGTCTCTCGTCTCACTGGGCAGGAGTTATCCTCCTGGTCACCATCAGCAGGAGACAGGGGCCAGGATGAGCCCGACCACTCCCAACCAGGTGCCAGGCCCTGCAGCATTGGCTCTGGCTCCCAGGAGACCCGCAGCTTCCCCCACCAGCTCTGCGAAACCTGCTGCCGCCTCCCTCCCCACACCGTGGTCTGGTCCCGTTCCTTCTTCCTTCCAAGTCTCCTGCCACTCTGCTGCACAGCTATCGTCCTGCCACTGTGCACAGGGAGGGGCTCATGCCCCAAGCCCCAAAGCTACCTGCTCTCCATGTGGTCCTCGGGACAGGTGGATGCCCCCCACCCCTACCCTGATGCCTGGGCTCCAGCTGCCCTGAGAGCAGAACCTGGGATCCGAGCCTGGGGACGGCTACAAAGCTAAGTGTCCTGGAAGATCACGCTCAAGTCCCAACCCCAGCACCAGTGACCCTGCCCTGACTTGGTTCCAGGGGCAGGTGCACTGCCTCCGGGGTGGCACTGGGTTCCAGGGGCAGGTGCACTGCCTCTGGGCGGCAGCTGGTCCAGGATGCACTCCCCTGGGGGCCGCAGCCAGGGGCCTGTGGATGGAGGGTCAGGACAGCTCGGAGGGCTCTCTGATTCCAGGTCTCTGCCTGCTCCCCCTCCAGCCTTCCGCCCTCTCTTCCTTCCCTGTAACCAACCATCCCGCAGGCTCGTCCGCCTCCTTGCAACCCCACAGAGAGAGAAGGCGAGGCCGTCCCTAAGAAATGAGTGCTCGAGGAGCTGGGTCCCGGGTAAGAGCTCCCCACCAGCTAGACACACGAACCCGTGCCAATTTCTTTTTCTTTTTTCTTTTTTTATTTGACAGGTAGAGTTATAGACAGTGAGAGAGAGAGAGAAAGAGAGAAAGGTCTTCCCTCTGTTGGTTCACTCCCCAAATGGCCACCACAGCCAGAGCTGCGCTGATCCGAAGCCAGGAACCAGGTGCCTCCTCCTGGTCTCCCACGCGGGTGCAGGGGCCCAAGCACCCGGGCCATCCTCCACTGCCTTCTCGGGCCACAGCAGAGAGCTGGAAGAGGAGCAGCCGGGACTAGAACCCGGCACCCATATGGGATGCTGGCACCACAGGCGGAGGATTAACCAAGTGAGCCATGGCGCCGGCCCCCCCTGCGGATTTCACAGCAAAGACCGGCTCTGATTCTAAGAGGCCTTCCGTGGAGGCTTCCCCGGGAGCCACTCACCTTGCCGTGTCTTCCATGTCCTCACGGCTCCTAACTAGGACCCTGCCCACAGCGCACAAGGCCACAGAAGCACCAGCCAGGGCAGGAATGGAATGGCCAGCCGAGAGACTGACACGCAGGGTCAGCATCCCGCCGCGGGGGGCACACCCGCCAGGCCCCGGGGGCAGCGGCTGTCAGAGGAAGAACTCCTCCCCTTCCTCTCCTCTCCAGTGCCCTGGCAGGGCAGCTCCAGGCTGGGGACCAGCCAGGAGTCTCCCAGTGGGGCCCCCGCCCACCGGCCTTGGGAGCTGCTTGCTTTGCGCTCTCCGGTGGAGCACCAGCTGGGCCCTGAGTACCGTTGAGCCACGCTTGGTCGCTCCTCACCGCAGCCAGCGGCTTGTCCAATACGGCACCTGGGCAGTCGGCTGCTGGTACACCTGCTGGCTCCCTGGCGTGTTCTGCATTGCACCCTTCTGTTTCCCAGCATGCAGTGCTGGTGACAGTGGCTGAGCCCCCAAGAAAACGTGCAGGTGAACGTGTGTCTCCCCCGCTCCTCCACCTTGTCGGACCTCAGAGGACCAAAGACTCAGGGGAGGGGAGGGGAGGAGGCCTGACAGGTGGAGACCCGCCCCCGCCCCCTCGGTGGAGCCCAGGAGAAGGGACCTGGGCACACAGCAGGTTTGGGGATGCAGCTCAGGGAGAACCTGAAGGGACATTATTATACGTGGCCCAAAGCAGCAAGCCAGCCCCGTGGCAGCCTGGGAAGTAACTGGGGTCAAGGCCGAAGGGCAGGGCAGGGGGAGGGGGCGCAGCGGGCACAGAGCTGGCTAGGACGGCGGGAGTCTTTTCCGGGCTGGGTGGAGTGAGCCACAGGGGTGGCCTCTCTACAGCTGTCAGAAAGGACACGGGGAGAACTGGGCAGGTGGGGTGCAAAGCGGGGAACCCCCACAGGGCCCTCACCCAGCACCGAGCTCCCAGGCCCTGCTGGGTCCTGCCCCAGAGTGGGCGGGGACAACAGAAGGCCCACCCAGGAGCAGGGGGAAGGCAGTGAGGCCTGAGGATGAACCTGGGGCCGGGTGACCCGGGAGGAGACGGCTCAGGCTGCTGCTCGTCTGGGTCCCCTCCCAAATGTCCCCTTCCGGCCACCGCGAGCCACACCTCTCCTGAACTGCAGGCAGTGACTCTGAGAGCCGGCAGTGGCCAGCGGGGTTCAAGCGCTCCGTGCGCAGGGACCTCCTCCTCTCCTGTTTGCCTCTCAGGCAGAGCGACGAGTGCAGAGCCAGAGGCGGCCGGTGACCCTGCCGGGACCAACAATGACCTCACCAAGCCCAGAAGTCTGGAGTCTCAGCCTTGCCGCCGGGAGGGGCACCCACGCCACAGCCCGGGGACCGCACGAGACGGCAGGCAGCGACTTGGCGACGAGCGACCAGCAGCCCTCGCTCCCTCCAGGGACTTGCTCCCATCCCAGAGAACAGGAAACCTGCTCAGACACCCCTGGGGGCTCCGACCACGTCTCCCACCCTGTGGACGAGCCCAGTGCAGCGGCAGGCCCGTCCTGCTCCCAGTCCTGGCCATCTCACCAGCTCCAGTGCAGGGTGGGCCCCCTGCCCCAGCAGCCTCTGCCTCTCCCCCTCCCTATCCCGAGACCCCACCCCAGCCCCTCCCGCCTCAGCCCTCCTCCTCCTCCTCCTCTTCCGGCCCCTTGGACAGCCTCCCTGCGCCCTGGGATTAACACACAGACCCCGACTCCCACCTTCCTTGGATACTGCAGCACAAAAACCCAATAACATAAAATGAATGTTTTCTCAGCAAAAATCCATTCGATGAGTTACTGCTGTAATTTAATAATGCAATGGAAGCTACAGCAAATTACTGAAGTATATAATTAAAGTCAGTCTGGTTCCAGGTCCTTTATTGCTTAGGCCTCTGCTGCCCATGGCCCCCTCTTCCTTCCTCTGAGCGAGGGGAGAGGGAGGGGCCCAGGAACTCAGCCGTGTGCCCGGCTTGCCGTGGCCCCAGGCCGGCCTCCCCTCAGTAAGGCAGGGAAGGACGCCTCCAGGGGGCCTTGGGGCACCGGATTTGTCTTCTCCCTAAACGCTGAGCCTACCCAGCAGGGAGGCATCAGCCCTAGAACAACCTTCCCCAGGGCCCCCAAGCCTCAGGTGTGCAAAGGATTTAGAACGGGGCTGTGGGTGAGGGGCAGCAGGAGGCCAGGGCTCGAGAGGCTGAGAACTTGCAGAGGGGCCGGCGCTGTGGCACAGTGGGTAGACACCACCTGCAGTGCTGGCATCCCATATCGGTGCCAGTTCAAGTCCCGGCTGCTCCACTTCCCATCCAGCTCCCTGCTATGGCCTGGGAAAGCAGTAGAAGATGACCCAAGTCCTTGGGCCCCTGCACCCACATGGGAGACCTGGAAGAAGCTCCTGGCTTCTGATTGGTGCAGCTCCAGCTGTTGGAGCCATTTGGGGAGTGAACCAGCAGATGGAAACCCTCCCTCCCCCCAGCCCCGCCTCTCCTTCTTTCTGTGTAACTCTTTCAAGTAAATAAATAAATCTACAAAAAAAAAAAAAAAAAAAAGATGGCCCAAGTCCTTGGGCCCCTGCACCCATGTGGGAGACCCAGAAGAAATTCCTGGCTCCTGGCTTCGGATTGGCTCAGTTCCAGCTGTTGCGGCCATTGGGGGAGTGAACCAGTAGATGGAAGACCTTTCTCTCTGTCTCTCCCTCTCTTTATCTGTAATTCTACCTCTCAGATAAATAAATAAAATCTTATATAAAAAAAAAAAGAAGAAGAACTGGCCAGGGCCACACAGCTGTGAGTGGCACCGCTGTGTTTGCCCTCAAGCCCTTGACCATGGAGCCCTTAAGTCCAGGAGCACTGTCTGCTGGACGCCAGGCCTTGGCTGTCCCGGGCAGGGTCAGTTAATCCCTCTCGTGGGGAGGGGAGCGGCTGTAAAACGCGTGGCTCCTGCTCCGTGGCTGTTCTCTGTCTCTGGAATTCAGTGTCGGGGGTGCAGAGAGCCCCGGACTCGGCACAAACCAAACCAGTGACTCTGCACACGTGCAATCTCTCCCTCAGGTAAACGGATACATTCTGCAGAAATCCCAGGAGACTCGCTGGTGCCCCAGTCCCTGGGCTTGGAGGGCCTGCCGTGGGGAGGGGGCTCCTGTGGCCCGGCTGCCAGGGGACAGGGCAGGGACAGCCCAGCCTGCAATGGCCCCGAGGGAGCTCCACGGAAGGATTTTTGTGGTTCCTTCGAGCCCAAGATGGTGCATTGTCCACCTTTCCAGGGCCCCGGGCCTACGTCAGCGGCCACTGTGCTACTGGTGTCCACGGAAAACCAAGTGACCCCAAGAGAAACAAAGCCACATGGCCAGTTAGCACAGCCAACACTCAACCCACTGCTGCGTCTTCCAGGGAGAGCTGGCCCTTGGGATCGGAGGCTGCACAGAGCTATCGCCCCCACCCCCGGCCCCGCCCCAGGCTGCGGTGCCGGCCTCCTCCTCACCCAGCACAGGGTCCGGCTTCTCCAACCCACCAGCTGGAGCGTGCAGGAGGGGCGCCTGGCTGTGACAGGCTGTGCATCATGCAAATGAGATGCAAAATGCATGCAAATCCAAGCTTCTCTTTGTGAATCTCCAGTTACCATTGGTAGCTGAGCTGCTGAATCCCCCACCCCCAGGCCCTCGAGGCCAGTGTCTCCTTCCAGCCTGGCATACATCAGGGACAGAGGGCTCTGGCCATGGGGCAGGTGGGCAGGGCTCTGCGGAGCCCTGGGGAGGCCGAAGCCGGATGCCGCCTTCCCGGAGCTCAGCGGCAGCCCCTCCCCCTCTGCAGCCCTCCGTCCCAGCCCCAAAGCCCCACGCGTCTCGTTAGCTGCACGGGGTGGCTGCCGAGCCTGGGTGATGACTGCAGATGGAATTCTGCACCAAGACTTCCGAGCCTGGAGCAGTCTCGGGCTGTTCCCTGCACAAGCGAGGAGCACCGAGTGCCTGGGACACCGCGCCTGCCCATCCGGGACTGTGCAGCTGATGCCACGCGGCTGGGCAGCTCGGCCAGGTCTGGGGCACCGAGGACCGGCTTTCACAGCGTCAACGCTGGGGGCTCTGGCCTG
The DNA here is from genome assembly GCF_051225735.1 of Oryctolagus cuniculus. Taxonomy (NCBI): domain Eukaryota; kingdom Metazoa; phylum Chordata; class Mammalia; order Lagomorpha; family Leporidae; genus Oryctolagus; species Oryctolagus cuniculus. The sequence continues at coordinate 3,446,146 of NC_142883.1, read as the reverse complement.
GAGAACAAGCTGGGCTTCCGCAGCCACGTCCACTCAGTGGGGAGAAAGGACTCAAAGAGGCCGGCCTCGGGGCGGTGAGGCCCCGGACAGGGAAGCAGAGGGACAGCAGGCAGTGGATGAAAACCCCACGCGGGGCCCCCAGCCAGCGCCCCACCCCCACCCTGACAGCACCCGCTCGCCAAGGAGAGCCCCGCTTCTCTGAAACGCTGAGACCATAGCCACCCCGGCTCAGCGGGGGTCCTCGAACCTGGTGGGGGACCCCAGCTTTTCCCTGCACCCCTTGCCCCTGCAGGACCTCCTCATCTGCGAAGAGAAGAGCAATGTCAGGAGTAGACGGAGCAGACAGGCCCATGTGGTCTCTCTCTCTGTGCCTCGGAGGCTCAGGCAAGGGCTCCCACCCCACAGGAGACTGTCGCTTGGTGCAGCCTGACCTATAACAGACCTGTCTTCTCCCAGACTCCTGGAGGGAGAGGAAGCTGTCTCAGCGGGTGTGGATGCTCCTTGTACCCACAAAGCCCTGTAGGAGGACAAGCCACGCTGATCCCAGCCACAGGCACGCCCTGAGATCCCGGGACACCCCAGACTGCAGCCCCAGGGCTCAGGGGCAGCCGGCAGGAAGGAGTCTAGGACACAGCCCATCTTCCCTTCCCACCAAAGCCCGTGCTGAATTAATTTCAAACACAGAGCTCTCCCTGCCATTCCAGCACGGGGTCACCTTCCATGGGGAAAGCCACCAGGGTGCAAGCAGAGCCCTAGGCAAGAGCAGGAAACTTATTAAAAGATGTATTTATTTATCTGCAGAGTTACAGAGAAAAGGAGAGAGAGAGAGAGAGAGAGAGAGATCAATCTTCCATCCACTGGTTCACTCCCCAAATGGCTGCAGTGGCCAGAGCTGGGCCAGGCCAAGGCCAGGAGCCTGAAAATCCACCCAGGTCTCCCACATGGGTGGCAGGGGCTCAAGACTTAGACCATCTTTGGCTGCTTTCCCAGGCGCACTAGCAGGGAGCTGGATCGGATGTGGAGCAGCCGGGACTGGAACCTGGCACTCACGTGGGGAGCCAGGCAGTGCCCTCCGGCTTAAGGGCAAAATTCAAATGATAAATTCTGAAATTAAGAGCAACCCAGCACACAGACACAGCAGGTGCAGGGAGCTAACCGCAGTATCCACCATATCTCCGAGGCTGCCGTGGGAAGCCGGCGCTGCAGGTAGTGGCCTAACCGGCTTGCACTACCACACTGGCCCCAAGAGCAGAGAAAGTGAGGAAAGCAGGGTGGAGGGCGAAGCTGACACCCCGATGCTGAAGTGCACCCCTCCCTCAGGGGTGGCCACATCTTGCTGGACATTAGCCAGCCTCCTTGGATAACTCTGGAGGCTGCAGAACGCTGTGGACCAAATTGTGTTTCCCCCAAATTTGCACGTTGACGCCTTAAGCCCCTAGGGTAGCTATATTTAGCAATATGGCCTTTAGGAGGGAGCTAAGATAGCTCTCTCCTGAAAGGTTTGAGAACTCCAGGGAGCGCCCTCTGGCTCTCGCACTCTCTCTCTCCTCTCTCTTGTTCTCTCTCTCTCTCTCTCTCTCTCTCTCCTCTCTCTTGCTCTCTCGCTCTCTCTCCTCTCTCTTGTTCTCTCTCTCTCGATCTCTCTCGCTCTCTCTTGCTCGCTCTCCTCTCTCTCTCTCTCTTGCTCTCTCGCTCTCTCTCACTCTCTCGCTCTCGCGCTCGCTCTCGCTCTCCTCTCTCTCTCTGCCGTGGGAGCACACAGCAAGGCAGAAGGGAGCCCTCACCAGAAGCTCCCCCGTGCTGGCTCCCTGGTCTGGGACTTCCGCTTCCAGGATGTAAGCAAATAGATCTCCAGTTAAAGCTGCCGCTTCTATGGGGTCTGTGGGAGCAGCTGGGTGGGTTATGACGCGGGCCCGAGCGTGCTTTCTAGAACTAATTAACACCACAAATACCCCGCTAGAAACAGAGCACAGAAGCAAGTCGGACGCCCCGGACACTGCCTCCAGCCCAAGCTGCCCCCGCCTCTCTCCCGCCTGCCCACAGCTGGGTTCTGGCTTGGCTGGGGCCTGCCTGGGCCAGCAGCTGCCGGGCAGCCCACTGGGTGCACTGCCCAAGATATGCGTCCTTGGCCCGTGTGTGGGGCTTTCCAGCTCTGGCCAGCGCTGAGCTGTGTGAGTCAGGCAAAAACCAACAAAGGAAGTGTGTGTGAACCACGCCGCGCCTGCCCCGAGCGCGCACCCCGCAGGGGCAGCTCCAGAAACCCCAGCAACCTTACTTGTCGGTTCAGGGAATGCCACTCAGCTGCCACCGTACACCAGCCAGGTGCAGAAGCCTGCTGGGGGGACACACAGCTATCAGGGTGCGGACAGGTTCTTAATGCAGTGGCATTGACCTTGAACCTCCCCCTGCACCTCTCCAAACTTCATTTCTCCAACTGCAAGAGAGGGGGCATCACTCTTCGCAGCTTTGCCACATATGTTACCGTGTCTTCGAACATTCTACGGACCAAGCACGTGGTTAAACACTCTCACATCCGATACATCATTCACTCACTCATTCATTCATTCCTGCAGGAAGGGGGAGAGAGTGTCCACCTCCACTTTGTGCACTGAGGAAGTCGGCTCCTGGCAGGTAGATAAGTTATCCATCCGACTCAGCTGAGAAGTGGCTGGGCTGGCCCCTGACCCTGGCCCCTGTACCCTCCCTCCCGGTCTGGCCTCGCTGTTACAGCACCAGGGACAGCAGGTGTGCAGGAGGCTGTGGCCGAGTAGTGGCTCCTGTCTGACTCCCATCCTTTTCCTTGCTGCATCAGCCGGGGGCGAGTGTTTGGCCCAGCAGTTACGACACTGGTTAAGAAGCCCACCTCCCACGCTGGAGTGCCTGGGTTCACCATCCAGCTCCAGCTCCCGACTCCAGCTTCCTGCTAGTGCAGACCCTGGGAGGCAGTGGTGATGGCTTGAATTCCTGGGCTCCTGCCACCTACATGGGTTCCTGGCCCCCGAAGCCGGGGACCATTGCAGGCATTTGGGGAGTGAGCCAGTGGACAGGCGCACTCTCTCCTCCTCTTCTTCTTCCTCCTCCTTGCAAATAAATAAATGAATAAATGTTCTAGTAAGTAAAATAAACCAGCCCATGCTCCCACACGGGTCCTTACACTGGTTCATGAGGTTTCTGACGAAAGGATGGGCTTCAACCTGATGCACGCAGTCTGCCTTCCTGTCTCTGTGGCCAAGGGTGCAGGCACCTCTGGTGGGTCCTCCAGCTCAGGCCTCATGGGGCTGCTGCCAGGGTGGGGGCTGGGCAGGGTTCTATTCCTGGTGGCTGGCGGACCGGGCGCCTCTGTCCCTTGCTGGCTGTCGGCAGGAGGGCACCCTCTGCTCCTCCGTGGATGACTCCCCACTTGGCCACTCACTCTGTCAAAGCCAGCAAAGCAGAGCTTCCGTCCCAGACAGCATTACCACCCGACAATCTTGTGCAGACGGAGAGTCCCCATGCACAGTGCACTCTGCCAAAAGCTTGCATGCCTGGGGCCAGGCTAAAGCCGGGAGCCAGGACCCAAGCCAGGTCACCCATGTCACAGGGACCCAAACACTTGAGCCATTGCTGCTTCTGTCTGCAGGTGGAGTTAGGAGCCAGAGGCAGGTATCAAACCCAGACAGTAAACAGGGGATGCAGGCATCTCTATTGTGTCTAAGCTACTCAGCCAGACGCCTGCCCCATCTGAGGGGAGGGGGCCCCAGAGAGACATGAATGCCGGGAGGTGGGGCTCCTGGAGGGACACTGGGAGTCCACTGGGCACAGGGTAGTGTGGCCGCCACAGCTGGTCATGCCCCCAGTTCACGGCTGTAAGAGGCAAGGAAGGGTAGGACAAGCCGTGGCCAGGCCAGCGTGGCGTCGTTGTCCACCATCCGGAGTTCCGGGCGTCACCTGGGCTGCTCAGCTGCGCGGAGGCCTCCACAGAGGGGGATGCTGCTATGCAGGCCCCGAGCAGGGGAGCGGGACCACAGACAGCCAAGGTAATTGGCGCGCATGGAGACAGCCAGCTCCGTCCCGAGCCTCGGGGCAGCGGGAGAGCAGGCTGTGCTCCCAGTGGCAGCACTGCATGGAACCATGCGGGTGCTTCACAAAGCACAAGGGGAGCTCACATTGAAAGATAACTTCAGGGGCCGGCTGGGCTGCTTCCCGGGACACCTGCGTCTCGCGTCAGATTTCCTGGCTGGATCCCGGCTGCGTTGTGCTGCCGGACCAGCTCCCGGCTAATGTGCTCGGGAAAGCAGTGGAAGACGCCCAAGTGCTTGAGTCCCTGCCAACTGCGTGGGAGACCTGGACGGAGCTCCTGGCTCCTGGCTTCAGCCTGGCCCAGCCCTAGCTGTTGTGGGTATTTGGCGAATGAGCCAGCAAAAGGAAGACACTCTGTCTGTCTCTATCTCTGTCTCTGTCTCTGTCTCTGTCTCTCTCTTTCTTTCAAGTAAATAAATCCAAAAACAGAGATCATTTTATTTTGGTGCAAACAAAAAAAGTTGAGATTCACATGTAGTTTCTTCGTAATACACATTTCCCGTGAAATTTTTGAGGATTTCTCACAAGCATGGATTTTTTTGTTTTTTTGGCACCAGGATTGACTTATCTTTGAATTCTATTTTCCATAAACTCTTCCAGCTCCCTCTCATTGGGTGGCTGTTGAGATTGGCATGTGCCCCACAGTTACTGGCATGGAGGGAGGAGGGGCGCGAGCAGGGGAGCCGTGGGGTTGGCAGCGGGGCCTCCTGTGGGCGGGGCTTGTGTCTCCTGATTCACAAACTGCTGTGTCAATCAACGAAGCACCACGCAAGGAGCCAGCAGAGGCTTCATCCACAGAAAGCGCGGGGTGTGGACAGCGGTGGGGGCCCCCGCCGTAGCCCTTCGCAGCTGGGGCAGGGAAAATGCTTTTGTCCCAAGAACCCTGTTGCAAGAAAGTGGCAGGCCCTCAGCAGGGCCCAGGGTGGCGCCACGTCCCTGAGCCCACGCGTGCTGGTGACAGCGTCTCATGAAGACGTTCGTGATAGGAGTGCAATTGTAAAAAAAGAAAAACGATTAAAAATTGGTTTCAGTGCCTTGCAGCCTGAGAGTTCATTTGTTTCCCCATTCAGGCACTAAACAAGCCCTAATTAATCTTGAACCCTGGAGAAAGGGACGAGAGTGCCCAAGGATGTCCCCCACGTCTGGGGACCCTGAAGAGGCTCTTGAGCCTGCGCCGTCAGCGGCGTTTGTCAGCGTCTTAGGGAGCCCTCATTAGGCCGCCGAGCCCGCTGATTGCAGTACTGCAGTGCTAAGCCTCACGGATTCAGGTTCATGGCTCTCCAATTCCCCCTCCGTCTGCCAGGCTGACACGTCGGAGACTGGAGCACGGGGGCCTCCAGGGGCTGGGAGGGGTGGGGCCTCCTCTTCATGACCTGCCTGCCCGTGACCTCGGGGGACAGAGCCAGGACCACACCCTTCTCTGCCCCAAACAGTGACACTGTTGCTCCCGCCAAGAAAGAAAACAAAAGGAGTGTGCATGCATGAGCATGCGTGTTCGTGCAGGGACAGATATGAACTGCGTGCACATGTGTGTTGACACTGAAATATGTGCACACACCTGAGTCATGCATGTGCTGACACAGGTATGTGTGTGCACGTATGAGTCCTGTGTGTTGACACAGGTGTATGTGCATACACATGGATCATAGATGTCCATGTGTGCATACACATGAATCTCCACATGTATGTGTATAGACAGACATGGCTGTATGTGTGATCAGATGTGAATACATGTGTGTGGACAGATAGGGTGGATGTACCTGCGTGTGTTTAGATGGACGCCAGTGTGGGCATGAGACTACGTCTTCATAGGGGTGTGTGTGTACATAGCTACGCACACGGTCGTCCCATCCACGGGGAGTCAGTTTCAGGATCCCCCGGGGAGCCCTGGACCCGCAGGAGCTCAAGCGCCTCCCACACCGTGGTGCAGCACACGCAGAGACCCCCCGCGTGTACTTTCAATCACCCTTGATTACTTCCACACCTAACGCGATGTAAACAGCTGCAGCACGGATGGCTTAGGTGAGAATCACCCAAAACTGTCCGGACAAGTTCGCTGCAGGCACCGTCTTTCTTTTGAATGTTTTCCAGCCGAGGTCGGATGAGCCCTCGATTGCAGAAGACGCAAGTAGGGAGGGCCGGCCGCACGTGTGTGTAAGCGTGCATACAGGTCTATTTGTGTCGTTAGATATGCGTGTGCATGTGATGAGTGGAGATAGGAATGTGTGTGCATTGTGTGCACATGTGTGTGTGTTGTGTACATGTGCCAGTGTGTGCATTGTGAGTGTGCGTGTGTCTGTGTACACATGCATGTACCGGGAATAACGATGCTTATATTTCACCTGGATTCTCCTCCTCTCTTTAAAGGAAATTTCGGGCCGGCACTGCGGCTCACTAGGCTAATCCTCCGCCTGTGGCGCCAGCACACCGGGTTCTAGTCCCGGTCAGGGCGCCGGATTCTGTCCCGGTTGCCCCTCTTCCAGGCCAGCTCTCTGCTGTGGCCAGGGAGTGCAGTGGAGGATGGCCCAAGTGCTTGGGCCCTGCACCCCATGGGAGACCAGGAGAAGCACCTGGCTCCTCACTTTGGATCAGTGGGGTGCGCTGGCCGCGGTGGCCATTGGAGGGTGAACCAACGGCAAAGGAAGACCTTTCTCTCTGTCTCTCTCTCTCTCACTGCCCACTCTGCCTGTCAAAAAAAAAAAAAAAAAAGGAAATTTCGATGGTGAGCTCACGCCCACACCATGCAGCTGGACAGAAAGGCGACGGCTGCTCTTCTCTCATGCAGTCCGCTCTCCAGCTTTGCCCGCAGTGGACGGGGGGAGAAGCGGATTCTACTGGGTTGTGAGTGTGGGAATTCATAGCTGGAAGAGTCCAGGTTGCAGCCAGGCCCATGGACGCGGGGGCTCAGCAGACGTCCCTGGACCCAAACACAGCCGCGGCCTCGGAGCAGGATCTCTGGGCCTCTGGCCCCGCCTATAAAACACAGCGACAAGGTGCACCTGCACCGGTGGAAGAGAAAACTCATAAAGCGACAAACCTCACCCGGCCTCCAGCTGCTTGCCCGGGCTCCGGCCTGAGGGTCCCATCTGCAGCTGGCACTGCACCCCCGAGGCGGGAGCCCCACAGCCTCAGCAGGCCCCGGCCAGCACAGAGCCCTGAGACCCGCCAGCCAGCACGGCTCAGGGATGGGACAGACGCAGTCCCGTCTTGCGGTCCCTCCCCCCAGGACCTCTGCCCACGTCCAGACAGGCGCTGCCCAGGGCTGGATCCCAGCTGAGCGGCCGAGCAGCTGCCTCCTCCTCCCTCTCCTTTCACCTCTCCCTCCTCTCACGCGAGGGTCTGGGGCCCCGCGGCCACTCCTCAGCTCCCTCCCTGTCCTAACCCCACTGCCCTCTAAGCCTGGAGCTCCCCCCAGCCACAGAGGAGTGAGACACAGCCCACAGGTGCAGCCTCCGCCATTCACCACTCACCTCCTACACTCGCCACCATCAACTCCACCTCCCACCCATCACCTCCCACCCACACATCACTGATCCCCACCCACCCGTCATTCACCTCCTACACTCACCCCCATCAACTCCACCTCCCATCCACCCCTCACTCACCTCCCACCCCTCACTCACCTCCAACCCTTCACCCACCTCCCATGTCCGCTGTCCCCCCACACACCCGTCACTCACCTCCCACCACCCACCTCCCGTGTCCGCTGTCCCCCCAGACACCCACCACCGTCCACACTTAGCACAGTCCTTTCTCACCCACCAAAGGCTCCCAGCTTATGGTTCTTGGCCACACGTGGACCACATGGGGGAAAGAGGAGCAGTCCGAGGCTTTTCCTGCCCCTTCCCCCAACCCCGGCCTCTCCAGCCCTGCCCCCTCCCTCTACCTCCTCTGTTGGCGCTCGTCTCAAGTAGATGCCAAGGTAGCCTAAGGACGCCGTGTGACACCTGTTCATCCCAGCAGTCCTCGCTCTGGCTTCTGTGACCACCTGATGAGCATCAGAAAGCTGCCAGTTCTTGGGCCTCGCCCCACCATGCCACTGGATGGAGGGAGGTATGAACTCCAGGGCCGGGCGTGGCTTACAGCGGGCCCCTCTGCTGGGACAGAGCAGCTGGCTTCCCTGGGGGCTGCCCTCCCCCGTCTCAGATTCAAAGCTACAGGCAGGGGTTCAAGCCATCTCTCTGAATCCCAGTGCTCCCCAGGCCAGCTCAGCATGCCGCCTTCGTGGGCAGCTGGGGACGTCCCCTGGAGCTCGCAGTGAGGATTCGGGGAGCCGGGAAGGCTAACGCTGCAGCTGCTCCTGCACGTGTGTGGCCTGTGTCGGCACCTCAGGGCGCCCTGCGGCCTCTCGTCTCCTCTTTCTGTGCCCGATGCCCCCAGGGTGTCGCTGCTAGCCCAGAGGAGGTGCCCGGAGAGCCTGTGTGGATGATGGAGCGGAGCCCTGAGCGCAGGTGTGCCTGCCCCTCTGAAGGCGTCCAGCCCCACACCAGGCCCAGCCCCGCCCTGGCTGGGTCCGCCTTAGCCCCTGGCACCTATCTGAACCGAATGCAGGACCTCTGACCCTGGGAAGCTAGGAAAGAAGGGGTGTCAGTCCACGCTGACCGAGGGGGTGTGGCTCATGGGGTGGTGTCCCAGTGTCCCCGTCTGGGAGATGAGAGGACAGCAGCACCTGGCTGGTGGGGTGCCGTGCGCAGTAAATGAGCTGTGCACGGAAAGCCGGGGGCGGGGCTGCCATCGTCCTGAGCCAGTTATTTTCATGGGTGCTCGGAAACAGGGGAAGGGACCACAGTTCTACACGGCCGGCGCTGTGGTCGCTCCGCGCCCCAGGAGAAGTCCCTGGGTGGCTCCCCAGCACCCTCAGGCGAAGTGCGTCAAGGTTTGGTCCCCGCGGACCTTGGCAAGTGCACCCCAGCCCCCACACCAATCAGCTTCACCGGGGAGGTGATCGGTCAGCACGGGGCTAGCCCTGCGGGGCCTCGCTCCAGAATCCGCCTGTCTGTCTGCACAACACCCAGTCAGCATCTGCCCCAGGAAGTGCCCTCCGGCTTAAGGGCAAAACGCAAATGATAAATTCTGAAATTAACAGCGACCCAGCCCAGACGCAGCAGGTGCAGGGAGCTGCCCGCGGTGTCCGCCGTGTCTCCCAGACTGCCCTTGGCTGCTGTGGCAGTGCCTTATCTCCCACGTTGTTATCTGTTAGAGGATAAGGTGGCCTTGTTGGTGCCCCTGGTGCTTCTGTTCCCTGACCTCTGGGTCCAGCACAAGTGGTAAAACCTTCTAAGGCTCGTGAAACGCAGCTGAATTAGGGGGCGGGGTCGAAATAAAACAACACACTGAGAGCTAAGGAGTAGATGCGATCCTGATTAAGTTCAGGGGAGGAATTCACACACACAGGTTTAAAACATCACCGGCTTCCGTTCTCCTTGCTGGTTGTGTTCCTGTGTGTCTCACCGTGCTGATGTGACACATTCTTGGTTTCTGGAGCGAGGACGGTCGTGAGGGTTTCGCTCGCAGGAATCAACCTGGGCAGTCCAGCCCCTGGCACGCGGGCAGAGCAGCCCTGGCCTTATTGATGACGGAGACGCCTCGTGACTTCTGTGGGCTGCAGATCAATAGCTCACAGAATCCTAAGGATTCTTTTAGAAACTCGATCAAGCGGAATATTTGTCACTGAACTCACCGTGCAGGGCCGTTGTCACTGCTGTGTGGTTCAGCTTTTTTAAGATTTATTTTATTTATTTGAAAGGCAGAGTTACAGAGAGAGAGGAAAAGACAGAGAGAAAGAGAGAGAGATCTTCCATCCACTGATTCACTCCCCCGATGGCCACAACGGCTGGGGCTGGCCCAGGCTGAAGCCAGGAGCCAGGAGCTTCTTTCGGGTCTCCCACATGGGTGCAGGGGCCAAGTGCTTGGGCTGTCTTCCACTGCTTTTCTCGGGTGCATTAGCAGGGAGCTGGATCAGAAGTGGAGCAGCGCCCACACAGGATGCTGGCGTCACCGCCAGCGGCTTTACCGGCTATGCCACATCGCCACCCACAGTTTAACATTTCATAAAGTTTCCCTTGCCGGGAAGAGGAGGTAGAGCCTTGTTTCCAAAAGTCCCGCAGCTGCCTCTGTCGGGGAGGAATTGGAGGGAGAGGAGAGATTTCTCTGGGAGAAGCAGAAGCCGGCGGGCGGCTTGGACCCCATGGCCTTACTAGAAGGCTTGTGGGGCGCTGGCCGCCTCGCCCGTTGCCTGCACAGGACCACCTGGCCAAAACCTGTCCGCGTGCCTCTGCTGGTCTGAACAGCGTGGAACTGAAGCTTCTTGGAAAGCTCAGGGCGAGGGCTGCACTTCCACGCTGAGAGCAGGAGGAAGCTCTGGAGGCGTGGACGTGAGCCACGGCCAGGCGGTGGCGGTCTGGGCCGCCGTGCTGCTGCACACGGCCCTGTCCCCCGAGCCTCCGGAGGCCCAGGGACACCGGGCTCAGGCCTGGGACAACAGCAGGGAGGCAGCCAAAGCCTGGAGCGTCAGCCGGCTGGGGCGTCCTCAGCTCACAGGAGCAGGCCAGGGAGGGGGCGGGGGTGAGGCGGTGCCCTGTGGAGGCAGCCGTAGCCCCCCAAGGCGGGGTCCCCAAGACGCCGCCCGTGGCTCCCTCTGCTCCCGTCTCCTCGCTGCTGCCTCCCAGATCTGCTGTGCTCTTGGGTGGCAGCCATTAGAAGGAAGGGAAACTTCCCCTCCCACTGCTGGCAGCTCCTCCAGCAGACGGGGTGACGTGGTGCAGAGGGAGGCCGGCAGCACGGCCGGCCAGCCCGAAAGCCTGCAGCTCCCGCTGGCCATGAGAGGAAGTGGCGAAGCCGCAGCTCCCCGCGGACGAGCCTGGTGCGGGCTCCCTTGGGCGTGTGCTCCGCCACCCTCTGCCTTCCTCGACATCCGTTTCGGGCCGGGCATCGCTTCCCTTCCCTCACCCATCTCCTGCTCTCCCATGCCTTCTTCCTGGGCCTCTCCCCCTCCCAGGCGCCCCACAGAGAGCTCCGGACGCCTCTGCTCTCTCCATCACCGCAGGCAGGATGCCCGGGCTTCGGGCGGTCTCGCTGCCAAGTGGTCCCGTTTCGTTTCCGTTGGTTTGGTTTCTCTCCCCCACCCTGAGCTGGAAAGGTGCTGAGTTGAAGCACAGAAGCTGGGGTGGAATCGGAAGCCCTGGTGCTTTTCTGCAGGGCTAAGAGATCCCGCAAGGGACATGGCTGGCACTGGGGCACAGCCAGTCAGGCCGTCACCTGCCAACCCCAGCATCCCCAGTTCGAGTCCTGGCTGCTCCACTTTCAATCCAGCTCCCTGTTAATGATCCTAGGAAAGCCACGGAAGAGGGCCCAGGAGCTTGGGTCCCCGAACCCACATGGAAGACCCGGATGGAGTTCCCGGCCCCCGGCTCCAGCCTGGCCCAGACCCAACACTGCAGACATTTGGCGAGTAACCCAGCAGCTGGGAGTTGGGACTCTCTCCCTCCCTCCCTCATCTCCCTTCCCCTCTCCCTCCCTCTCTCTCTCTCCCTCTCTCCCTTTCTCATTCTGCCTTTCAAATAGATGACTTTGGAAGATGTTTTTAAAAAGAAATGCGGTATCCAAGGCTCCCCATTGAGTCACTCAGAACTGCAGCTTGGACGCACAGAGGACATCGGAGTCCAGGGTTTGGGGACACTGAAGGCACAGCAGTGGCGGGAGGCAGGAGAATCCTCCGGGCGACCTCTTGGCTCCTCTCTTAGGGGGAAATTCTACTTCTTCGCTCTCAGAGAGGGACCCAACATCCGTCCCATAAATGCCCCGGGGACCACCACCCGCGGGCCACACTCTCCTCCGCCCATGACTCTAGAGGTGAACTCCCAGGCACTGGGCCTGATCTGCACCCTCACTGCTGACCCCCACCCCCAAGGCTAGAAGGGTCCCCTGCACATAGTAGGCCCTCAGGCAACCACGGCCCAGGCTGCATCTCTGCTGCTGCCACAGTGTGTGCACAAAGATTCTTCCTGAGAACGAATCAGAGTTCCTCCAGGGCTGAGTGAGGGACCAGGCCCGGCTTCCACAGCCCCCCCCACAGCCCATACCTGCCCTGAAACACAGAGCGGGGTCCCCGCAGCCCACACCTGCCCCGAAACACAGAGCGGGGTCCCCACAGCCCACACCTGCCCCGAAACACAGAGCGGGGTGCCCGCAGCCCACACCTGCCCTGAAACACGGGGTGGGGGAGATCCTCCGTCTTTCCTAGGAGCACCCCGCAACGTTCCCTCCCGTGGAAAGGAGATTTTGTGCACGTGATTCCGTTCAAGGTCTTGGGTTGGGGAGACTGCCCTGCGGTCCTAAGGAGAGGGGGGCAGAGGGGCCTGAGAGAAGAGGAGCAAAGCAGAGCCGCAGCAGAGGGCGTGGACGACGGAGGAACGTGGCAGCCTCCGCCAGCCGGGGAGTGGGCAAAGCATCCTCCCCCGGAGCCCGGGGAGGGAGCACCGGGCCCCAGCACCTTGGTTTGGGACGGGGAAAGCCCTGCTAAGACTGGTGGCCTGCAGCACCGTAAGACGCTGTGTTCACGTTGCCCCAAGACAGAGCTGTGGCCAGCGCAAGAGCAGCCACAGGACGCTAACAGAGCAATACGGCGTGCCTCGGCTTGTGATTTAAAACAGTAATTTTCATAGGTTGAATTTAAAAGAAAGTACTCATTTAAAAATATTCAAATGTAGTTAAATATATCATGTATGGGTAGAATTTGCACGAGCACTAACCAAGCATAAATCATTCCTGGATGTTCACTCTTGTTACAAAAAAAAAATCTATTTGAAAGGCAGAGCTGGGGGAGATTTCTGCCAGTTCACTCCCCAAATGGCTACAACTGCTGGGGTTGGGCCAGGCCAAAGCCACGAGCCTGGAGCTCCATCCAGATCTTCCACGTGGGTGCAGGGGCCCAAATGCAGGGGCCGTCCTCGGTTACTTTCCCAGGCGCATTAGCAGGGAGCTGGATGGGAAGTGGAGCAGCTGGGACTCGAACCGCTGCCACTGCACCAGAACACGGGCCCCTGGATGTTCACCAGATCAGCCACAGCGTCTCCCAGGATGCAGGGTTCGATTGAGCCCTTGTAACTACTGCACTGTCGTTTTTTCCAAAGATGTGTTTATTTATTTGTTTGTTTATTTATTTATTTGAAGGTCGGAGTTACAGAGAGAGAGGGAGAGACATAGAGAGAGGTCTTCCATCCACTGGTTCACTCCCCCAAATGGCCACAATGGCCGGGGCTGGGCCAGGCTGAAGCCAGGAGCCAGGAGCTTCATCCGGGTCCCCCACGTGGGTGCAAGGGCCCAAGCACCTGGGCCACCATCTGCTGCCTTCCCAGGCCATAGCAGAGAGCTGGATGGGAAGTGGAGCAGCCGGGACTCGAACCGGCACCCATATGGGATGCTGGCACTTGAGACAGTGGCTTGACCCGCTACACCACAGTGCCAGCCCCCAATAAATAGCTTTTTTAAAAATTTGGAAGTGTGCTTCTTTGAAGCTTACATGTATATTATGTTTTAGTAGACATCAACAGTAACAGACTTGTTTAGAATGTAAATAAGGGGAAAATGCTCAGGGACGCTGCCCAGGACTGCGGGTGCACCGTGCTCATGAGAACCAGGCCAGCTCCGGGCCGGCTCTCTTGTTTGTAGATTTGCTGTGTGCTGCCTGACGCGTGGCCTGCACGTGGCACACACAGCTCCGGCCACAGCCCTCTGCACCGCGATGATCCCCACTGCCCGGGAACCAGGACGGGCGTCCTCCCAGCTTACAAGCCAAGCCTCCCTCCGACCCCACCCTGCCGGGGCTGGAAGGAACATCCCAGGCAATGCTGGGCCAGGGGCATGAGGCTGAGTGAGCCCCTGGACAGAGGACCAGGAGAAGCCCTCCCTGAGTCCAGTAGAAGGCTCTCCTTGGTCCTAGAGCAGGGCATCAGCAGGAAGGGCCGGCTTGGGCTAAACCAGCCCCTGCTCCAAGTGCAGCCCGCTCTCTCCTGAAGCCCGCCCGCCCCATAGAGCCCGCCCACCCAGGGAGCCCTGCCCAGCCCTGGCCAGCCCCGGCACGCCCCACACTGGCCTTCCCTGAGGGTCGCGCCCTCAGCCAGTAACTCAGCCCCTCCCTGAGTCACCAGCCAGTGGCTCGCCATGGCCAGATGCCACTGCAGGTGCACGGCCTGAGAAGTGAGGGCGTCTGCGCATCTCCAGGCAGGTGGCAGTGCCACTCTGGGGGCAAGGGAAGTCACCAGGGAGCAGACAGGCAGTGGGAACACGAGCCCGAGAAAGCAGGCCCAGCACCGCCACCTCGGCCCCGCAGCCTGCTCCCTTGCCGCCCTGGACGAGGGACAGTGAGATCCCCCCGGGGACTCTGCAGTCCGGGGATCTGGATTCAAACCCTGCTTCTCTGGCCAGTTCGCCCTCGAGTGATGTTCCCTTCCTCAAGGGGTGCCAGCTGCCATTAGGAGCGGGGACGGGGCAGCCGGCCCACACCTCCCACTTTCCAAGGCACCATAGCCCTTTGTCCCGGGCTCCCCAAGGCCAGATCCCTGATGGCCAAGGGCTGCAGGGAAGCAGCTTTGACCTTCGACCCCAGGAGCCTTCTCAGCGGTGGTCGAGCGGAGGGGCGGGCAAACCGCTCACAGAGAGAACTGATCTGGCAGGATGGCCGGGCGGCAGACAGGACTCCCAGTGGGGGCCATTTGTCAAGTGAGCAGCGCAAGGGCTCCCCGGCCCTGGCCTCCTCTCCAGGTAGCTGAGCCAGAGCACAGGTGCCCAGACAAACAGGCGTCTCCCTGAGCGCTGCAGCCCCACAGGTGGAGCGGGGCCTGCATGCGGGCTGCCCGGCCGGGCCCATGCCAGAGGACCTGTGTCTCCCAGAAGGACCACGCGAAACCCCAACCCCTTTATTCCTTGGGTGCTCGGCGCCCCAGCTAATTGACAAGGACGCGTCCTGGAACGCTCTGCTAAGATTTTCCATGACGTCAGCAGCCTGCCACACCTGGGGTTCGCTCAGCAGAGAGGCTGTGTTCCAGCGGGGAGCTGCGTGATGTCTGGGCCCCACGGGCTCTTGGCAAACAGGTGGGAAGAGATGGCGAGATTGCCAGGAGCCCAGCCCACGCCATGCGCGCTTTCCTTATGGGGCTCCTTGTCTGGAGAGCACAGGCCTGAGGATGTCCCCAGGCCAGACCCAGATTCGTCAGTGGCAAGGCCGACATCTGGAGGGGGAAACCGGGTTGTCCTTCGTCACTCCTGGGGTGGCTCCCCCAGGCCCCGGGGCCTCAGGTCTCCACGGCTCCCCCCTTTCTCCCGAGCTGAGCCTGCCCCGTGGTGCAGGCCCCATAGCATCTGTAAGGCCTCCCCAGGACCACAGCACAGGGAGGAGTTACAGGCAGGTGGCTGGGGCCGGCGCTGTGGGTAGCGGGCTAAGCCCCTCCTGCAAAGCCGGCAGCCAGGATGGGCGATGGTTTGTATCCTGGCCGCTCCACTTCCAATCCAGTTCCCTGCCGATGAAAGCAGCAGAAGATGGCCCACGTGCTTGGGCCCCTGCACCTGAGTGGGAGACCAGGTGAGCCCACCTCCTGGGCTCTGGATTTGTATCCACTCTGCCCCCAGGACCCCTGGCCCCCTCCCTCCTCTCTCTGCCCCCCTCCCCACCATGTCTCTCTTGCTGCACATCCTGCGGCTGCGGCCCGGCTGTGTGTGTGTGGGGGGGGGGGGGTGTAATTACCGAGTTAGCCCAGCGGGCTGCAGAAGGCTGGGCTGGGCCGGGCACCGGGAGAGGAAGGCTCTATTAAGCGCAGATGTTTCTCAATCACGTCACTACTGGAGTGGCCCCGCGAGCACAGGCAGGCAGCGAGATGCACTTTGTCTGCAGCGCTTGTCGCACGTTCAGAGTGGCCCGTGCGGAACACAACCCGCGATGCTCCTGTCCCGTTCTCGGCACACGTGTGCGTGCACCGCATCTCGCCTGAGGTCACCTCCTTCCCGTCCCACACTCACGCGTAGCACCCTCTGCACACGCACCCTCCGTCCATTCTGTCTACCCTTTCACTGTCTCATACACACTCACATACGGTCACACAGTCACTCTCACATTCACACTCACACACACAGTGTCACACACTCTCACACACTCACACAGTGTCACATACTCTCATACACACTCTCACACTCACATATGGTCACACACACTCTCACACAGCCTCACACACAGTGTTGCATACTTACACACTCACATACGGTCACACACACTCACACTCTCACACTCTCGCACTCAATATTCTCACACTTGCACTCACACACTCACACACACTCTCTCACTCACACACACACACACTCTCACACACACACTGGAAGGGCCGGCCTCAGTGGCTGCTGGGTGGCTCACACTCACACTCACACTCACTCACACACACCCACACACACTCTCACACTCACACTCTCACACTCACACATACACTCACAGACACCCTCACTCACACATACTCACACTCTCATACACACACTCACACTCACTCTCACACACACTCACATACTCTCACACTCACACACACACTCACATACTCTCACACTCACACTCACACGTACACTCACAGACACCCTCACTCACACACACTCTCACACTCTCACACTCACACGTACACTCACAGACACCCTCACTCACACATACTCTCACACTCACTCTCACACACACACTAGAAGGGCCGGCCCCAGTGGCTGCTGGGTGGCTCACACACACAGCTGTGCAGGGCTCCACATTTTCGCCCTTGGGAAGGTCCCCAGAGGCCTTGGGTCTTCCTGCCCCGGAGGCTGCATGGCACCTGTGGCTCCTCAGGGGACACAGAGACCAGGAATCCCTGGGGGTGGGGGGCATGCGCTAAGCCACCCCCACCCCCACCTGGGGAGCCAGCGAGGACTCTGGGCTCCAGCACTGGCCCCTTCCTTCCCCCACACCCCCAGGAAAGCAGCAGTGGTGGCCCTGCCACCCACATGGGAGACCTGGATTGTCGTCTCTCTCCCCCCGATACGTATTGCTTACAATGGGGGGCACAGCTGCACCCCTGCTTTGGTCAGACTCCTCCCTTCTCCCTGGAAACGTCAGCCTCTTTCCTGAGTGGGCGCAGTCTCTCAGGTTCGGGGCAGTGGGCAGGAGGCGGATCAGGACCACCGGCAGCCGCCACCGCCTCCAGCCGCCCACACCCCATGCCTGGGCCCCGAGCACAGCTAAGCTTTCCCTCGGAAACTCGCTACCTCCCCCACTGTCCCTGGAGCCAAGCCAGGGAGGGAGGGAAACTGGGTGCAGCTCCCTGGCCAGGGTGGGGTTGGAGGGATCCCTGCTGACTTATTCCAGTGCGCCAGGCCAAAGCCCAGAGACAGGAACTCCATTTGGGCCTCCTGTGTGGGTGGCAGGGACCCAGCCACTGGCGCCATCACCCGCCTCCTCCCAGAGTGTGCATCAGCAGGAAGCTGGACGGGAGGCAGAACCCAGACTCAAGCCCAGGGACGCAGATGCGAGACGCAGGCAACTCAACCACTCACCAAATACCCGCCTGTCCGTTCTAGGCTCATTTTTAAAAAGGTTTGTTTGTTTGTTTGAAAGGCAGAGTTACAGAGAGGCAGAGGCAGAGAGAGAGGGGGAGGGAGAGAGAGAGAGAGGTCTTCCATCCGCTGGTTCACTCCCCAAATAGCCCCAACGGCCAGAGCTGTGCTGATCCAAAGCCAGGAGTCAGGTCTCTCATGTGGGTGCAGGGGTCCAAGGACTCGGGCCATCTTCCACTGCTTTCCCAGGCCACAGCAGAGAGCTAGATGGGAAGTGGAGCAGCCGGGACTCGAACCGGCGCCTATATGGGATGCCGGCACCGCAGGCTGGGGCTTTGATCGGCTGCACCACAGCGCCAGCCCCTGTTCTATTCTCTAACAGAATATTTTCAGCTGTCACCTGCCAGCGGGTCCCCGGCAGCGTCCTGCAGTTTCTCGGTGGCATCGGCCATCTCTCGCCAGCTCCAGGCAGCTGTGCTGTCTGCAGAGCCCAAGAGAATCCCCTGTCCAGCACGTGGCCTTCCGGCCTCGTCTCCTCTCACCTTCTTTGTGGCACCACGAGGCTTCCTCTGTCCAGCCCCTTTCTCGCAGCTCCCTTCCAGTTCTCCAGGCTGTCACACGTGCCGGCCTTGCTCACGAGCGTGACTTGGATCTGCAGCGCCTTGAGAGTGGGGCAGGAAATCCAGGCTTCGGCACGAAGCGCCCGGGTGCAGCTCAGCAGCCCACACTGGCGGTCAGCTCTGGTCGTGGCCAGCAGGGAGAGAACTCTCCATTCACGGGAGGCGTGGGCAGGAAAGAGAGCAGCCGGGCGTTTATTGAACATTTACTACAGGCCGGCACTCTCCTTGGAGTGTGAACAGACGTTATCTCCAACACTGCACTCAGGAGCTGTGTGAGTCCGGATCTCACGACCACCGTTCTGCCAGGAGACTCAGGGAAGGGGAGCTTTTACCCACGGCTCCTGGGCTAACCAGGGACGTGACAGCACCATGGAAAACCACACCTTGACGTGACGGTGGCAGACTCAAGTTCTTCTAGGGCATTGTGGTGCAGCAGCTCAGGCCCACACACACATCGGAGCACCAGTCGCAGACCCAGCTGCTCTGCTTCCGGTCCAGCTCCCTGCTAATGCCCCTGGGGAGGCACCAGATGATGACGCAAGTGCTTGGGCCCCTGCCGCCTGCGCAGCAGACCCAGATGGAGCTCTGGACTCCTGGCTTTGGCCTGACTCAGCCCTGGCTGCTCGCCAACATCTGGGAGTGAAGTTGGTGGTCTCTCTCTCTCTTTCTCTCTCTTTCTCTCTCTTTCTTTCTCTCTCTCTCTCTCTTTCTCTCTTTCTCTCTCTCTCTCTCTCTCTCTCTGCCTTTCAAATAAATAAGTAAACAAGTCGAGTTTTCCTTGCTGGGAGGTAGCTTTCCTGGGTGGAGGTGGTCAGGCCCGTGGGGACTGTTTTGCTAAATGAACGTGAACCAGTCTTTCTTAAAGGCTCCCAGGCACCCCTCCCAGCTGTAAAATTCCAAGCTAGAGCCCGCTGTTCTGCGCATATTGCAGAACCAAAAACAGAGGGACGAAATGAGAGGAAAGAGCGAGCCAGGGAGCAGCAAGACAGAGGAACAGCGAGACAAGAGCAGAGACGAGACATCCGGCCTCGCGACACGTCTTCTCTGCTTGCAAATGCACATTTTCAATGTCCCTGAGATTGAAGTGCATCTCACAACTGATGTGCAATGAAACCCGTCAGGGAATGGTGCATCCTCCACGCGAGGTGAACGGGAGAGAGACAAGCAGATGCAGCGGAAAGCCGTCCCTCCCACTCACAAGGTCATCCCTGCCCCTCCCCGGGGCCGTCTGAACTCCTGGAGCGGAGAGGGGCCCTGCTGACGGCCACCACACTTTCACCCACACTGACTCCTCAGGAAGGAAATGTTCGAGCCACAGTGCTGATCGTATTTGTATGATCTGATGTATCTGTTTTCAAATCAAATCAACGTTCCCAGCCCCCCCCCCCAAATTTGCAGCCGCAATTAACCTAAGAAGCCACCTTCCCCTGCTCTGCACGTGGGGGAACCAGTTCAGAGAGCGCCGGATAAACAGGGGCTTGGCAGTTCTGAGCCTCTGAGGGAAGGCAGCGGGGAACAACGGGGTTGTCTGGACCCGCGATCCGGTAATTAGAGAGAAGATGCCCGCAGGTACCTGCTGAGAAAGGTCCCTTAATTTGACCCCGTTTCACACAGCCCAGTTTTCAATCAGATGAGCCCCTTCAGCTCTGTCCCTCAGGAAATGGCCTCCGAGTCCGTAATCCTGAGACTTTTCCAGGCTCGCTCCGTCTGGAGGCGTCCGCTCTGATGTGCCTGCATCAAACCGCCGGCCCCGCCGTGCTTACCCAGGGACTCCCCGGCCGGGCCTCCGTCCCCTGTGGCAATACCAAGGCAGCCTTTATTCCTCCTCCGCTGGCAGCGCCCCATCATCATGTTTGATGATGCGCTTGAACTCCCTGCCCCTCCCGACTGTCAGTGGCTTTCCAAAGCAGCATTTGATGGTTTATTCATTATTGACTTATTTATTGCGTGCACGGCGCTTCTACTACAGAGGCAGAGACAGATGCCGGCTCCTCACCCGCCAGCCCTCCTCCCCTGCCCAGCTCCGCCGCACCTGCTGGCGGATCCCAAGCAGCCCACGTCTTCCCTCCCTAGCAGAGAAGGTTCTGGGTTTGGTTTTCCTTCCCAGATGCCCCCCCAACCGGTGTCTGATCCCCCCAGGCTGAGTTTGCCTGCCGTAGACCAGGACATCTCGCCGCCCGGCCCAGAAAGCCTCCGTTCAGCCTGCAGCGCTCACCGCCGCAGAGTCTGGGTGTTGAGCCCAGGTGCGGGTGCTCAGACAGACGCGGCCCGGGACAGGACAGCGCCCAGACGAGCCGGCAGCTGGAGTCCTGCGTGAAGAGGAACATGCCCTCTCCCTTCTCTCCCCTCCTCAAACCCAGACACCCAGATATGGGACGCGGGCATCCTCACGGCTATGCCCTACACCTACCCGCTTTGCCTGCCTTCACAAGTAACCTCACTGAGGCAGGAAGAGAACCCACAGGCATCCCAAAGTAGCCAAAATGTCCCCTCCTGAGCTTTGGGCGAGACAGAGAACCGGTCTGGGGGGAGTTTGTCTCACACTTACCAGCCTGCTCTTAGTCAATGTGTTTTTATTAATAAGATTGAATTCCTTCTTAATAAATGTTGTCCAATAAGAAAAAAAAAAAAACTGACCTCACAGTGCAGAGCCCGTGGAGTAAAAGACAGGAAAAGGCCTCTTTGGTAGTTAGTTTGGAAACTCTGTCTGCCCAGTCTCTTATCCTACGGAGCAGGACACAGAAGGGCCACGTGTCTGTTCCTGGAGGCCCCAACCCACAGTTTCAGGAGGTAGAGATCAGATGGAAGGGCCCCCTCCCCTCTCCCTCAGCCCGGGACCTCAGAGTCCTGGGGATCCCTGCCCTTGACCAGAGCTGGCTCCAGAGCAGGCACCCGCAGCTCGGCCCTGCCATCTCACACACCCCCAGCGCCCTGCATGGTCACCGCCCTGTGGGGTCTTCCTAACTGCCCATGCCCCTGCCCCACGACCCCCTGGCCAGCCCAGCTCGTCCCATCCCTGACCATAAAGCGTGCCTGGCCCCATGCTTGGGACTCAGCCCTGCTCTGCCTCCAGGGCACAGGTTCCTGTGCGCCTCTCCTGGCTCTGGGCCCCTCCATCCCCACGTGGTCGCCCCCCACTCCTCCAGCCTCTTCACAGCCACAGTTCTCCAGTGGCTGTCCTCGAGTGATCTCTGCACTCCTGCGGTTAACCCAGCGCTTCCAAGGGGTCACTCTCCGCAGACCAGGGCCCCTTAGACCCACGCCTGCACCCATGGCTGGAAGGGCTTTCTAGGGCCTGGGTTCCCCAGCTAGTGCTGTCTTAAGCCAGAATGAAGAATATACGCAAATACCATTTCAGCTACCATCTCCGAGACAGCACTGCACCGACCGCACATTTAACATCTGCTTTCAAAGTTGACACTTCACCAAGCAAAAGCCAGAAGCGGCCTATCAGACATGCTACAAAAGCAATGCTTGGTCATGTGGCACAAAAGAAATTATACAAGAAGAAAATAGCTGCAGGCCGGTGCTGCGGCTCACTAGGCTAATCCTCCACCTTGCGGCGCCGGCACACCGGGTTCTAGTCCCGGTCGGGGCGCCGGATTCTGTCCCGGTTGCCCTTCTTCCAGGCCAGCTCTCTGCTGTGGCCCGGGAGTACAGTGGAGGATGGCCCAAGTGCTTGGGCCCTGCACCCCATGGGAGACCAGGAGAAGCACCTGGCTCCTGCCATCGGATCAGCACGGTGCACAGGCCACAGCGGCCATTGGAGAGTGAACCAATGGCAAAGGAAGACCTTTCTCTCTGTCTCTCTCTCTCACTGTCCACTCTGCCTGTCAAAAAAAAAAAAAAATAGTTGCCAACAATTTCACACACACACACCCCCAAGACAGCAGTTGGTGGCATTGTGGGTGTTCCCCTCCCGTCTTTTGCTACATGGAAACCCTTGTGTGCTGCTGTGGTCATGTCCTCTAATGTCTGACGTCATCCACTTCTTCAGTGAACGCTCACTTTCCTCTCTGCACCTCTGCTCTTGTAAACACCTGACAGCTGCCTGGTGAAACACTGCGGTGATAGGCACTGATCTCCGTGCTCATTTAACAGTGGGCCGCCTTGAATGTGGACCGTGACCAAAACACAAGTTCAAATGGAGTTAAGATGTAGTTCTTCCTTTCTTCTGTTTTCCTTTCTTTCTTTCTTTCTTTCTTTCTTTCTTTCTTTCTTTCTTTCTTTCTTTCTTTCTTTCTTTTGAAAAGGCAAAACAGGGGCTGGTGCTGTGGCCTAGCGGGTAAAGCCGCCACCTGCAGTGCCAGTATCCCACATGGGCGTCAGTTCGAGTCCTGGCTGCTCCACCTCTGATCCAGCTCTCTGCTGTGGCCTGGGAAGGCAGTGGAAGATGCCCAAGTGCTTGGGCCCCTGCACCCACGTGGGAGACCCGGAAGAAGCTCCTGGCTCCTGGCTTCGGATTGGCCCAGCTTCAGCCATTACAGCCAACTGGGGAGTGAACCAGCAGATGGAAGACCTCTCTCTCTCTCTCCCTCCCTCTCTCTCTGTTTCTTCTTCTCTCTCTGTGTAACTCTGACTTTCAAATAAATAAATCTTAAAGGGGGGGGGCAACAGAGAGAGAGAAGTCGTGCATCCCCTGGTTCACTCCCCAAATGCCTACAACAGCTGGATTGGGCCAAGGGCGAGCACAGCTCTCCCACACAGGTGGCAGTGACACAGGGACTTGAACCATCACCTGCTGCCTGCCAGGGTGCGCCTTAAGAGGAAGCTGGAATCAGGAGCAGAGCCAGGACTTGAACCAGGCGCTCTGATATGGGAGGTGGACATCTCCCCAGCGTTTCAACTGCTGTGTCAAAAATGCCCGCCCCTAAGATGCACTTCTTTAAAAAATGGGTCATGGGGGCCTGCGTCGTGGTGCAGTAGATTCAACTGCCTCCGTCAGTGCTGGCATCCTGTACAGGCACTGGACTGAGTCCCGGCTGCTCCACTTCCAATCCAGCTCCAGTGCTGTGCCTGGGAAGGCAGTGGAAGATGGCCCAAGTTCTTGTGCCCCCACCACCCACGTGAGAGACCCGGATGGAGCTCCAGGCTCCTGGCTTTGGCTTGGCTCAGCCCTGGCCACTGTGGCCATTTTGGGGGAGTAAACCAGCATATAGAAGATCTCTCTCTCTCTCTCTCTCTCTCTCTCTCTCTCTCTCTCCAAAACCAACACAGCACTGCCCAAGGCACAGTCCCTGGCTCAGCCTTCCTCCCGTCCCTGCTCTCGATCAGTGGCTGGAAGTCAGGATGGAAAGCGAGGGGCTTCTGCACCCAGGGAACCCCCTGCTCCATGCAGCCCCCGTCACGCACAGCTGCGGGAGTCTCCCCTGCCTGCGCCCAGCGTCTGGCCCGGCACCTTCCTGCTTGCTGACTCACTGTCCCCCGTGTCACAGCCTTGCACGCTGCACCTCGCCACAGTCTGCTGCTGCACACTTGTGTGGGAGGGAGGCCTCATTGCTTCTCACTGCTCCTGTATCTGCAGCGAGCAGAGCCCCAGCTGGGGGCAGGGGGGCGGGCAAGGCCCTCAACTCAAGCTGATAAAGCCCTACTGGCTGCTCACTGCTGCCCTGTTGGACTCCCCACACCCGGTGGTCCCTGGCACTCCCAGAATCTCTGCGAGGGGACCCTGGTCTGCTGGGCGGTGGGAGATCGGGACCACAGATTACAGGGTCTCGGGTGACCAGCACAGGGCTCTCCGAAGAGAATACTACCGACGTGTCAGGCCCCGGCACTTGTTTTGGTGCCTGAAAACACGTGTCGTGGCCATGGCGCTGTGTTGTCTTCTGCGGACAGACACAGAGCCCCAGTGTTCACAGTGCCAATTACAAGGCACGTTTAACCCCGACATACAAAGGCCTGGTTGTATCCAAGCAGCCGAGGGAAGCGTCTCGGATCTTTGGACACCGGTCCTTGGATGGAGGAACCGGCCTGTCCTTTGTGGGGCTCTGGGGCCATTCTCTCAGGCTCGGCCAAGTGCCGTCCAGCAGCGAGCTGGGGCGGAGCAGGTTCGGTGCCCTGCCTGCGGGTTTTCGGGGGCTGCATCTCCCCACGGGCTGCGCAGTACCTGAGGCTTCGTGGCACCTTTTCCCTGCAGAGTTGGAGAAGGAAGTGGGTCAAGAAAATGGACCCATTTATTCTCCTGCATTAAAAATGAGATTTCCCCAAATAAACACAGCAGCTACCAGCACCTGCCCTTCAGGAGGAAGCATCTGCTGTCTGGTGGGTGGGGTGACGCCGGGGGAGATATTCGTTCTAAAACCTACTTGTGGCCAAACCCAGCGCTGCTCCCAGAAACAATGCCGTTTCGTCACCACATCACCAAGGGGCATCAAGGCTCCCAGTGGGGCAGGCGCACGGCACAGAGGTTACATCTCTGCTTGGGATGCCCTGTGCCATAGCAGAGAGTGGGGGTTTGAGTCCCAGCTCTGCTCCCAGTCCAGCTTCCTGCTGACGCACACCCTGGAGAGAGCAGGTGATACTCAAGTACTTGGGTCCCTGCCACCCCCGCGGGAGGTTCAGACTGAGCTCCAGGGACCTCACTCCATCTCTCTCTCTCTTCCTCTCTCTCTCTCTCTCTCTCTCTCTCTCTCTCAACCCATGACTTTCAGATACATGAACATTTTTAACAAACCAAACCCCGCCTCCATAGATACCATCAAGAGGAGGGCTTGGATCCAGCATCTTAGATCTGACATCTACTAGATTTGTTACATAAACCCTGGCAAATCCACGTCACCAAATGATAGGCCTGCTACGGCAATGCTTTTTACAGAGTTTCTTGCAACAGAATGTTTGTTACTCCCAGGACAAACGTGCCCCTCCTTTCCCCAGGGAGTAATCCACAACAACTCACGGAGCTACAGGACTTTTTTCAAAAAGGAGCTAAGATTTGAGCTCGGAAGGAAATGCTTTGGGATGCCCACAAGGGCCTCTCTAAGGGTTGGAACAATGTGATACTTTTCATTTTTCTGTATCTTCTACATTGTTTCATAAAGAGTATGTCTGATACTTTGTATCTGGGAGGACTAACATCAAGAAGCCAGCGGTTGTTCACCAGGGAGGGAATCTGGTTATCGAGCCTCGTCCTTGTTCCAGCGACACATGAGACCCTCATCTGACAACTGGCAGCCGGGAACCCTGCCCAGGCTACACGAGATGCACACCCGGGACCGTCTGGCCCATTCCAGATTACACCAGATGCCAAATTTAGAGGTTTGGCAAGCTCTGAATGTCACTGGGTTTGGGGTTGGTTTCTCCTGCACCCACTGCCAGCCACGGATGCACACACTGCCACGTGTCTTCGTGGGGTTCAACGTGGACGGCCCCTGAGAGGACCAGGCTCCCCAGGTCCTGGCACCGTCTTCTTGAAGGAAGACGGGCTGTTCAGGAGCTTCCGGAATCCCGATTCTGTTCTCCCAGGGACCCTGGGAGCCTCACTGGAGATGGGACAGATGTGGCTGACAGCCATTGCTGGCATCGGGATTTCCCAAATAAACGCTACAATCCAGAGGCGACGTTGGTCTCACAGCAGGGCTCCCCCCAGGAGACTGCATTACCTGGAACTGGCTCCAGGCCGGCCTTGCCCTTGGTGTATCACCTGCTTGACTCTGTGGCTCAGGCAGCTGCAATAAGCCAGTGAATTTTTGTCTCTGTGACTTTATTCTTCTGATTATTCAACCTGTTGATTGGAGCCAGAGTCACAGCAGAGTGTCTCCGGTCAGATGCGCTTCCATTCCCCAACTGCCCATGAAATACGTTGCTGTTCCTCAAACTGGCTTCCTCACCTCTCTCTCTCTCTTTCTCTATCTCTCTCTCTCTATCTCTCTCTATCTCTATCACACACACACACACACACACACACACACACAGACACGGAAGCCTGAGCCCGGGATGCTTGTCCCTGCTGTGACCCTGACATACACCTCTTCAGGCCCAGTGTCACCGTGATGAAGCCGTGCCCGACACCCGGTGGAAGGCAGCCAGGAAGCCAGGAATGCCCATAACAGAAAGCTATTCATGCACCCAGCGGGTATTCACGGGGTACCTGCTACGTGCCACACACTGGGGACACAGCCAAGAGCCACTTAGACACAGTTCTGTTCCTGTGGGATCCACTAGACATGTAGTAAAGCAGTTCAAAAGGAAACCCACTGGGGACCCGGCCCCACGGTGGGAACACAGCAAGCGGGAAGCTCAATGGCCCACTACAGGGGATGAGAAAGGAAACATTTAGGCTGCGTCTCGGCTCGTGTCGCCAGCACCAGTTCGAGTCCCAGCTGCTCTGCTTCTGACCCAGCTCCCTGCCAATGCTCCTGAGAAAGCAGTGGAAGGTGGCCCTAGTACTTGGGTCCCAGCCACCCATCGGGGAGGCCAGAGGGTCTAGGCCAGGCCAGGCTGCTGTGGCCATTTGGGGAGAGAACCTAGAGAATCTAGCAGATGGAAGATCTCTGTCTCCCCCTCTCTGTCGCTCGCCTTTCAAACAAACATCTGAATGTAAATGGACCCCACCCTGGGGCCACCATCTCCACTGCGCTAACAGTCAAGTCCCAGACTCTGAACGGCGCCCTTTTCGATCATGCACAACCTCCTCCATCGCCTGGGACCTCTGCCTGCGGGCAGAAGAGGGAGCCAGAGAGGAAGCAGAGCTGCTTCCCAGGGGCCTTGGCGTGCCCCAGGATCCCAAGGCCTCTGCTCAAGCTCCATTGTCCATGCCTCATCACGTGACCTGCCTGGATGCGGAGGGGCTTCTGGGAAACGTAGTCCCAGGCTGTGGACGGCCTACTGTCCACAGGGTAGCAGCGCAGGGCAGATTTTGGTGGAGCCATCTTTGCCACCGTCACCACCTACAGTCTCATGCAAACTCCTTACTTCTCCAAGCTGGTTCCTGCCTCCCCACAGGCACCTTCTACAGCCCCAGGCTCCAGCCCAGGCTCGAGATCTGGTCACCACCCTCCCATGTCACTGAGCATTTGATGGGACACATCCCAACCACCTGAACACGGGCAGGGGCGGGAGCTTTGTCTAGCGGTTGAGATGCTGCTTGGGAGGCCAGCAGCCCAGACTGCCTGGGTTCCAGTCCCAGCTCCACTCCCATCCAGCTTCCTGCTGGTGCAGACCCTGGAGGCCCCAGCTGACTGCTCAGGTGGTCGGGTTCCTGCCACCCACGTGGGAGACTTCGAGGAGTTTCCAGCTCACAGCTTCTGCCTGGCCCGGGCTAGGGCCTGGCAGGCATTTGGAGAGTGACCCAGAGGATGGGAGCTCCTTTGTCTGTTTGTCTCTCAAATACACTTTAAACATAGCTTTTTAAAATACTGTGGAGTTTTTCAGGGGCAAGCGCCGTTTCTGAAGGCTGCTTCCTTTTAGCAGCCATCGCTGACCGAGCCACTGAAAGCGTCTCGGAGTCCGAGCCGGATGCGGCTGGCCTGCGGCAGCAGGGAAGGGGAGTGACAGGCGTTTGCTGCAGCTGCTGAGGCAACGCTAGGGAAGCCGACATCCCGCATCAGCGTGCCTGCAGAGTTCCAGCTTCCTGCTGACGCACACTCTACGAGGCAGCAGGTGATGGCTCAAGTATTCGAGCCCTTGCCACCCCCGTGGGAGACCTGGTTGGCGTTCAAGGCTCTCAGCTTCAGCCCGGCTCAGGCCCTGACCCAGGTGTTGCAGGCATTTGAGAAATTAATCGGTGAATGAAAGCTCTTGTCTCTTTCTCGCTCTCGCTCTCTCTCTCGCTCTCAACTCTGCCTTTCAAATAAATAAATAAATCTTAACAAAGAAAAAGACAGACCGAGCCGGGCACCTCCTGGATTCCTGAGTCTCAGAAGCTGGGCAGTGCGCGCTCACGGCTCAGGCTGCTGGATGTTGGAATAACTCGCTTCCTGCAACAGATCAGGAAAACAGGGATTTTCATTGCCTGCCCACAATCGAGTATGCATTTTTGTTTACTCAGGGAGAGAGGAAAGTGGAAGTTATAGAATACATTCATTCTTTGCCGGCGCCGCGGCTCACTAGGCTAATCCTCCGCCTGCGGCACCAGCACCCCAGGTTCTAGTCCCAGTCGGGGCGCCGGGTTCTGTCCCGGTCGCCCCTCTTCCAGGCCAGCTCTCTGCTGTGGCCCGGTAGTGCAGTGGAGGATGGCCCAAGTGCTTGGGCCCTGCACCCCAGACCCAGGAGACCAGGAGGAAGCGCCTGGCTCCTGGCTTCGGATCAGCGCAGTGCCAGCCATGGCGGCCATTTGGGGGGTAAACCAACGGAAAGAAGACCTTTCTCTGTCTCTCTCTCTCTCACTGTCTAACTCTGCCTGTCAAAAAAAAAAAAAATACATTCATTCTTGTTTAATCTCAGCACTGCAAAGGCCTCAGGAAATACCCATTAGAAAAGCCCTGGTATTCTGTGTGCTGCTCTAAGTCCCCAAGGAATTGGTATATTACTAAGAACGGGGGGGGGGGGGGGGGGGCCTCTCCACCCCTGCAGGGCTGTCTGGAATGCCCCATTCCTTGAGGAGTTTTCTCTGGCCCACCCCTCACACCTAACCTCAGGATGTGGTTTTGGTTTCTCCTACAGGACCCTAACTTTATGACATTTGTCATAGTGCGTCTCAGTTCATTAATTCAACAAAGACACATTTACGAGTGCCCAGAGCCCACTCTGTCAAGGTGTTTGGGATGCACCTGTGAACCCAGCTCACCAAGAGCCTGCATGGGCGATGATGCACTCCAATGCAGCGCAAAGCCACCTCTATGTGGTGGGAGGTGATGACTGTCAGGGAAAAAGGGAAAAGAGCAGGGGGGTGAGGCATTTGTGCCTTTCTCGTGTCCTGGCTCAGACCATCAGCAGTTCAGGCAGGTGGCCGGCGGGGGAGGGGTGGCAGGTGGGCTTGCCCGTGCCAGGTGCTTGCAAGTATTTCCTTAGCAAACACAAGGATGACGCGGCTAGCCCGGGAACGAGGAGCTCACTCCAGTGCCAAATCCAAGAGCTGCTGACAGGAAGTCCTGTTCCCAGGGTACCAGCAGAATGGGTACCACAGAGAAGCCTGTCTGGGTGGAAGCCTGGGCTGATCCTCCCTTCTACCCGCAAGGAAGGGCTTTCGCCCCTCTCCCTGGTATACCAGATGGCCAGTTTGGCAGACCTGCATGGAATGAACCCCAGCATTCCTAGAGCTGTTTGCCTAGTGTCCCAGGGCCGAGTAAATGAGGCTGTTCTTGTACTTGAGACCCCCATGGAGACTCCACCAGCCATCAGTGTTCCATGCCCGGACTGCACCCCTGAGAACCTTAGGAACTGGCCCAAACCCTTGTCCTCCTGCCTCAGGTCCATGCATGTTTCACTAAGCAAGAATACCCTCCACCATTCTCCACATACACAGAACTTCATGAAGTTTGTGGAAAATGGAATTAAAAGATGAATGTACTTTGATGAAAACAATTACACTGAATTCCAGGCATCTGCAGGGTCTTTAAAAAGTCCCTGGAAAATGTGCATTATTACAAACAACTTGGGGCCGGCGCTGTGGCATAGCGGGTAAAGCCCCCGCCTGCAGTGCCAGCATCCTATATGGGTGCCGGTTCGAGTCCTGGCTGCTCCACTTCTGACCCAGCTCTCTTCTATGGCCTGGGAAAGCAGTGGAAGATGACCAAGTGCTTGGCCCCCCGCACCTGTGTGGGAGACCCAAAAGAAACTTCAAACTCCTGGCTTCGGGTCAGCTCAGCTCTGGCCGTTGTGGCCACCTGTGGAGTGAACCAGCAGATGGAAGACCTCTCTTTCTCATTCTCTCTGCCTCTGCCTCTCTATAACTCTGCCTTTCAAATAAATAAATAAATTTAAACACACACACACACACAAAACTCTACGAGTAGACGTTTGGCCTGGGGGTTAGGATGCCAGTTCTGATACCTGTATCCTACTTCAGAGTCTCTGGGTTCAAGTCCTGGCTCTGTTGTGGGGACTGAGAGCCCCAGGCCAGCTCAGAGAGACCCCTAGCTAGACTTGGTCCAGGTTCTTGTCTTCCCGCACGTCAGAATACAACTGGGACAGCCAGAGGTGAGCGGAGATGCAGTATTTGTTGCAAAGCATGCAACAGTGTACACTCAAGGCACAAGTGCAGAAAGAGCTGGCCCCACCCAGGCCGGCGTCATCCTTCTCAGAAGACAAGGGGTGGTGCTTGAGAAAGGTTTGATTGATTGTTCATAGGAGGCGGGGCTAGGGAGGGAGGCCAGGTTTGCCGCGGCGCTCGTGGCTGTGTCCGGTGATGTCACGGTGTCTGGCCGGTGGTGGAGAGCGAGGCTGAGCTGTGTGAGGAGTGGGTGCACCATCTTCAGCCCTGCTGGGTCGGCAGGGAGGCTGATGGGATGCGGGTGGTGCACAGGGCTGGGTACTGGCGGTCCCTAGCTCTCCGCCCTTGAGCTGACTCCCTGCCATTCCTGTATGGGAATGTATGTGTGCCTGCTTGTACCCGGGAGGCTAAATACTGAAGACAGCATCCTGCTCTGTCTCTTCCTCCCTGCCCGTCTCTCTGCTCCTTTGGCCGATGCTCCAAGGACAGGGGATTCCATCGACCACAACGGCCCTCCGCGTGTCTGTTTCTTTCTTCTACCCAGAACTGGCCGTGGCACTTGCTGTGGGATCTGACCAGCTCAGGGTACAGTCCATGGAACTTGGCGCTATTTTAATGCAGATCGTGTAGTTCTGAACAAACCATCATGTGTCCAGCCTTGCTGAGCACAGAGGCACCTAAAATGGGAATTCTTCCCATGAGCTCGAATGTAGTCTGGTCCTCCCCGTCTATCCATAGTTGACCCCTGGGACGAATGGAGTGGCACAGCAGGTTAAGCCGCTGCTTGGGACCGTGGATTCCCATATCAAAGAGACCAGCTGGAATCCCCACTGCTCCGCTTTAGATCCAGCTCCCTGCCAAAGCACCTAGAAAAGCAGCGGAAGATGGCCCTGGTGCCCCGCCACCCACATGAGAGACCAGAATGGAGCTCCAGGCTCTGGGCTTTGGCCTGGCTCTGCCCTGGCTGGTTCCGCCATCTGTGGAGTGAACCAGCAAAAGGAGGATCCCTCTCTCTGTCATTTTGCCTTTCTAGTAAACAAAAATTTTTTTAAAGTCACATGTAATATTCCAGGGGCTTCAGTGCGGTTTTGTTGGATTTGCCCGTGTTTGTGGATCATTTTGTTTGTTTGTTTGTTTTGTTTTGTTTTTGTTTTTATGCTAGGAAGTAGTGGTGGCCAGGCTGGTCAGAGCATCACAGACCCCAAATACGTACCTGATCCATTTTGCAACTTTGGCCTCCTTAGCGTACCTGATTCAGTCCAAGCTGCCACCAGCCAGGGACGCGGCCCGACCCGGCATGCTGCCGTCTCCAGTCTCAACCTTCCTGTACCAAGCCTGACTTTTAAATGCCTTCCGCCGTCACACGCCCGCGCGGGAAACCAGGAGTCTCCTTTGGCTTCGGAAAAACCCAGTCTTCAAGCGCTGCCCGTCCCGCAGGCGCACGGTCTTCGACAAGGGGCGGGCGAGGGGCGAGGAGCCAGATAGGGGGAGTCCGGAGATTGCAGCCACTGGGTCAGCATCAAGGACAAGGGCTAAATAGCGTAACCGAGGCTCTGTTTGCCAGCAAGCGAGGCTCAGCTCCTCACGATGACCGGTCTGGCACACACGCGGACTCTGCGTGCCCCGGCGACCTCCTACGCCGACGCGCGTCTTTCCAACGCGGGCTCCTGCGGCGCCTTGGCCGTGGGGGTCGTCGGTGCCTTGGAGGAACGCAGAAGGGGGCTGGTTCTCCGCAGCCGGGAATTGATGGCGATGCGGCGCTCGACAGCGGAGGCCCCGTCCGCCCTCGGAGCGCTCCCAGCCGCCCGCGTTCCCGGGGAGGGGGCGCACAGGACGCCCCAGCTCCGTGGAGACGCCCGGGCGCGGGGCGCTCGGAGCCCGGCAGGGAGAAGACGGAGCGCGCGCGGCTCCCAGGACCCGGCGCGCGTCCCGGTCACCCGCCACCGTTTGTTTCAAAGCACAGCGCTTGCGGTAATGAAACGCATAGCCCAAGTACCGGTGCCGCTTGCGGTGGGCGCCGCGGCCAGGCGTACCAGTCCCCGCGGCCCTTCTCGGAGACCGGGAAGCCTCCTCCGGGCTTGGGCGCGAAGCTGAAAGGAGCCTCCTGGGACAGCTCCTTGAGCCCGACCTCGCCTAGCGCTAAAGACCAGCGAGCGCCGCACGCAGCACCACGCGCCTCCGAGAGCCGGGAAGAGGTTTCGGGGAGTGCAGGGGCCAGAGCGCCCCCGGCTTCTGCCGAGACCGGGAGGGCTGCGCTCTGGGGAAAGGGACCTCTCCCCCCGGGGGGCCATTTCGCAGCGAGCCTTGTTTGTAGCGCGGCGGGGGCTCCCTGGGGCGGGATGCTCCGGGCCTGGCCGGCGCGTGTAGGAGTGCGCACCGCAGGGAGGTGCATCGCGCGTGCACGGCACGGGCCGGACGCGCGCCGGTGCCGACGCTGCACAGAGGGCCAGCGCCGCGGGGCGAAAACGCCACGCGAAGCCCGGGCCCGGACGCCTGGGCCCCTGGCCAGGAAGGCCGAGCGTCTGCGCAGACCCGCGTCGGCGCCCCTCCGGCCGGCGCGCTCACGAGCGGAGGCTGCCCCCGGAGGCGGGAGGGCAGGCGGCGAACGGGAAGGACCCCGGGCAGCGCCAGCTCCAGGAGGAGCGCGCGTCGGGGCCGGGAAGAGCGCGCAGCTCGCACCCCCGGGCGCTGCCCGCGCGGTCTGGAGGAGCGCAGCACGGGCGGGTATTAAGGGGGCAGGGGGAGGCGTGGCCTGACCAAGGCGAGCCAATGAGAGAGGAAGGGGCCCGTGGGGGCGGAGCTCTGGAGCGGAGCGCCGATTGGCCAGCTGGCGCTCCGGTATGCAGATACGGTGGGAGTCACGTGCCAGGGGCCAGGCCGACTTCCTGTTGGAGGCCGCTGCGGGGCGGGGCAGGGGCGCGAGCGCCCCGTCTGGCTGGAGCGGGGGGAGGGGGGTTCTTGTCAGTTAGAGCAACAAGATGGCCGCGCTGGCAGCTCCGCACCTCTGCGCGACGGCCCCGGGAGCCGCCGCCGCCGCCGCCGCCCGCCCTGCCGCGCAGCCCTGAGCGCCGCCGGCCCGCCCCGCCGCTTGCTGACAGGACCGGCCCCGCGCCCGCCGCGCGCCGCCGCCGCCGCCGCCGCGGGCCCTCCCGAGCCGGAGACGGAGGGAACGGAGCGGCCCCGCGCCCAGCTCGCCGCCGCCGCCGCCGCCTCGGACCCGGGCCGCGCCGGAGCCGCGTCCCGTCGGCGCGAGGAGCAGGGCGCGCCGCGGCCTCGCCGGGGCCGGCCCTGGACCCGCCGGGCCGCGCCGCCGCCGCCCGCCCGCCCGCGCCGGGACCCGAGCGGGCCCCCGCCGCCTGAGCGCCCGCGAGGCCCCCGGGCCGCCGCTGTGGGAGCCGCCGCCGCCGCCAGGCCCGCGCCGCCGGAGCCCCGCGGAGCCGCCGCCGCCGCCGGGGACGGAGCCCAGGTGAGCGCGGCCGCCGCGCCGCTCGGCCCTTTGTTCGGCGGAGCGGAGCCCGGGGCGGGAGGTGGCCCGAGCGCCCCGCGTGCGGCGCCCGCAGCCCCGCGGAGCGGTGCGGGAGGCGGGCGGTGCGGGCGTCCGGCCAGCCGCGCCTCGGGAACGAGCCGGCTCCTTTTTCTTTCTCCTTAACGAGCGCGGCGGGGGAGGACGGCTCCCGCCTGCCCCGCCGCCCGCACGCAGACTGTGCGTGGCTGGCGACGGGCACCGATCCAGGCTGTTTATTTTGCGGGCGCGGAGCGCGGTGCGTTGTCTCGGAACGCCGGGCGCGCGCGGGGTGACAGGAGCCGGCCTGGGCCGTGCGGGGCCCCAGCGGCGCCGCGGGCTGCGGGGAACGCGGGCGAGCCCCGCGCCGCCTCGCCTCGCCCGCCTCTGCGGGGCGAGCGCACCGCGGCGCCCCGGCGCCCCCCGCCGCCCCGCTCCCCGCGGTGCCTGGTCCGCAGCTTTACCTTGCGGGCGAGAAGGAATCCGTCGACGGATGGCGTTGGAAGGGGCACGTGTGGCTGCGGGCGTCGCCGCCGGCGCGCGCGTTCCCCGCGGCCCCGGGAGGCGGCTCGGGACGACCGAACCTCCGTGCGCACGGTCTGCTCGGTTATCCCTGGGCGTGAACTGCGGGTCTGTGCGTGTGTAGACCTCCACCTCGGCCCCGCATCTTAAGGAGCCGCCCGCCTGGCGGGCTCCATTGTGCAGCCGGGGCGCGCGGGCCGGGGCAGGCGGTCAGTGGCGGCGATGCTGGGCGAGGCGTGTGCGTCTCTGACCCTCGCGGGGCGCTTGGCCTGCGCGTTGCCGCCTGCCTTTGGAATTGAGCGGTTTCGGAGGTCAGCGGGGGCCGGTGTGCAGGGTGCGGGGCTGCTGCACTGATTCGTGGGTCGCAGACTCCCCTCGGCCCTGCGTGGAGGGATAAACGATGGGCACCTTCGGGGCGTCCGCGTTACTCCAGAGCGGCGGCGGCGGCGGTGGCGCTGGCCTTGAACCCCTCAGCCTTGGTGGGGAAAGTGAGATTTAAATGACAGTTGCGTTATCTGAATTCATCTTCTTGTTAATGTTTGCAGACCGAGCGAGGGTCTGGACAGCTGTGACTCTACCCTGAAAGGGTTTGCAGATGTCTATATGGACATTTTTAATATTTGTGTTTGCATAGCTGAAAATTCTTAGTCTGGTCTGTTTTTCTTTCGCATGTTGGATCGTGAGAAATGTATGCAGCTCAGCGGTTATGCGTAAGACGTGGATACGTCTGTCTGTACACACAGACTGAATCTCTGTCATAGGGATCTATTCTGACGTCCTGGCCCTAGCCGTTCACTCCCACCCCAGTCTGACGTTGCCGGAGAGGTGCAGGATTCAGTTAGCTGGATGCTGAGGCTGTGGTAGGCTCGATCCCAGCATCTCCGCTGTTTTCTGGCGGTAGCAGGCGGAGGTGCATGCAAGTGTTGGTTTTCCTTTTCACAGTGTTTATTTTTTTCAAGTAGCATACAGTTGAACACTTTAGCAAAGATTATTTTGTAACAGTCTTAGACTTCCTTGGCTGAGGAATTTGGAGTACATAGTCACTGAGAGTGGGGGTTATGAGCAAAAACTGTTTGATTTTATGTTTCGTGATTAAATAAAAGCAAGCAGTGGCGCAGGGAGCCTTGGGGCTGTGAGTGCCCCTGCTGCTCACCACCGTCTTTTTGTCGGGCCCAGCTTTCCTGAGACAAGCCGGGGGCCTTCCCGGTGCTGGCTCGGGTGTGTTGCCGCCGGCCGGAGGGGGCCAGCTTTCCTCAGGGGAGGGCACTTGGAACTGGGAGGAAGCGGAATAGAACTCCCGCGGCGTGGCTGAGCGGGGCCCTGCGTGCACACCTGGCCCTTGCTCGCGTGATGTTTTAAGAAGCTGACTGGTGGAAGCTCCCTTATCTGTCCACTGTCTGACCTGGCGCGTGGTGTCGGTGACGTTTCTCCCACCAACGTTTGGAGGTTCAGGAGTCATTTGCAAGACTTGGTGGGTCCCTCTCGCCCCTCCGTGCAGGAACTGGAGCCGGTAGGTTGCAGGCTCAGGTTGGAGGACCACTTACCTCTGGGTCAGGGCTTGCTGTACAATCTGAGAATATTTTATAAGAGGGAAGAGCCTGCTTGCGAAGTCTGAGACTGTCCACTTATCATTTACAGTGTGTGAGACAAATAAGACTTGAGGTTGCAGCAAGCAAAGATTACTTGCCAGGCAACTGAATCCCAAAGGGACGCGTGAGGAAAGGGGGGAGGAGACGCGGACCATCGACCGTGGGAGACGTCCTGGGACCCGGGGTGGTGGAGGGAGCAGCGGGCAGGCAGGGAGGAGCCCAGCCACTTGGTTTTCCTTGACTGAAATCCTCTGACTTCTTCCGTGTGACTTTGAGACTCCCCAGGGTTCTTAACCGTGCACTCAAGTGACGCCGGCACAGCACCGGCCGGAGCCTCTCCCGGGTGGCCCCCCTTCCCCCGGGAAGGCCGTATCGTTTGAGATATCTGACATCTGATTTTGTTTGAAGACGTCGTTAATTTGAGTACAGAGAGCAGAATCTCAACTGAGAACTGGCCAGTATTTTTTTCTGATGGATTTTCCAAGTTTTCTTGCTTTCAGCTCATCTATGAATATCTAAATTTTTACAGATTAACATTTAAATAGTTGTACAGACACAGGGATAACATTCTGTATAAAATAATATACAAAAAGCTTTCTATAAATAGGCTTTAGTACAATAAAGATATTCCCATTTATACATTTCCAGCTGTGCACAGCTTTTCAGGACTATGTAGGTTATTTGTGAGAAATAACTAATATTGAGTAGAATTGTGCCTGCATGCATGTGCTAACCATGCTGAAACTGAGAAATAGAGTTCTTTTTTAAAAAAGTTTATTATCTGAGAGGCAGAGTTAGAGAGAGAGAGAGAGGAAGAAACGGAGAGAGAGGTCTTCCATCCATTGGTTCACTCCCCAAATGACTGCAACAGCCAGAGCTGCGCTGATCCAAAGCCAGGAGCTTCTTCTGGGTCTCCCATGTGGGTGCAGGGGCCCAAGCACTTGGGCCATCTTCCACTGCTTTCCCAGGCCACAGCAGAGAGCTGGATCAGAAGTAGAGCATCCAGGACTCAAACCAGCACCCGTTTGGGATGCCGGCACTGCAGGCAGAGGTTTAGCCTACTATGCCACAGCACTGGCCCCGAGAAATACATAATTCTTGCCCAGAGAACATGTTTGAAGAACTCAGAATAATTGTAGAAGTTTGTGTGTATAGATCATGCATTCAAACCGTAAGCTTGTTAAACGATAATAGAGTGTGTATTTTTTAGTTCTGCAATACTAGAAATGGATTCTTGACCTCAGGTGTTTTCAGAGAATTACGAAGGTATTTCAGGGTGGAGAACCGTTTGCTAGGACTGCGTTCTCCCCCTGAGCCCTGGGAAGACCACAGGGCTGTGCACAGAGCTGTGGCGTCGGGGCCTGCCGCCTGAGATGTGCGCCACCGTGAGACACACACCGCCGTGAGACACACCGCCGCTGCGGCGCAGCTGGTTGTCGCGCCCTCCTCTGCTCGCTGTGCGGCCACGGCAGAGGCCAGGGCTTTGGAGAGTTCCAGCTGTGTGCAGGGCCCTCGGTTTCTAGGATGTGATGATGGTTCAGAATGGGCAAAATGTAGCCTCCTAACTGTGTGCCTCTCGTGGGCCGGCAGATCTTAATGTTTGCTCCAGGAAAGAGAATGGACGTGTGCATCCCATACTCTCCCTCCTTACTGGCCCCTTGTTGCCCCGGGAGGCGGCCTCCCTGAGGATGCATCTATGGCCCTGGGCCCAGGGAGTCTGGAGTTCTGTCTCCCAGAGCTGCAGGTGCTTGGTCTCCACTGGCCTCCCATGAGTTGTCCTGATACAACAGACTGTGAACACTTTCCTCACCAGTGAGAGTCAGCGTGTGGGGACCCAGCAGCGTGGCAGGGAGCACACAGCGGTTTCCGTGGTCCACGTCAGTCCGGACGCTCCCTCGGGCCTTCAGAATGCAGACCCTGAGCAGCACTGTGCTCTGTTTTTTAAAGATTTATTTATTTATTTATTTGAAAGATAGAGTTATAGAGAGGCAGAGAGAGGGATCCTCCATCTGCTGGCCCCAATGGCCAGAACTGCGCCAACCCGAAATCAAGAACTCCTTCTGGGTCTCCCATGCAGGTGCTTTCCCAGGCCCTAGCAGGGAGCTGGATCAGAAGTGGAGCAGCCGGGTCTCAAAGTGGCACCCACTCGGGATGCGGCTCTGCAGGTGGCGGCTCTACCCACGTTGCCCCGGCCCCGGCCCCGGCCCCGGCCCCTACTCTTGATCTGGAGGCTCTGCTGGACTCTGAGGTAGTTTGAGGACAGCAGGCACCGAGTCGGCTCACTGCCAGCTGCCCTTTGCCACGAGCCTCCGCCAGAGGGGCTGTTGGGGGCGTGTGCTTTGTTTGATCATTGTGTGTGTCTGGTCTGGCTTGTTTACAATATGATCTCTCAGAACTGAAGTCGCTTGCCGGATTTGAGCTTGGCAAAGGTACTGTTTACTTTTTATTCCCAAGGATAATGTCTTTTTAATTACTCTTGTAATAAGCTAGGGAAACCTAAGTTAAATGGTGACTGGGAGTTCAGCTAGGACCCGAGCTGGGAATGGCGGTGAGGCGCATTGGGTCTCCTTCCGGGAAAGGCGTCCGCCGCGGAGGGGCTCGGAGATGCTCCGGGGAAGGCGTCCGCCGCCGAGTGGGTCGTGACTCCGGGAAGGGCGTGCAGCGTTGCTCGCTGGGTCGTGGTATGTTTTCTCACACTGCGCGTGTAACCTGAAATGCTGAGGGTCGCAGGAGTGTGGAGGGAGGGTGTTGTTTGCGAGGCTATGGGCTGGCACTTTAAAGGAGGCTTTTCTAGTAGGGAAGCGCGGTGGGGAAGAAGGTGATGGCCATGTGGGCGCAAGTACCCCGGAGTCACTGAGGGCCGTCGTGAGGTGGCGCTCGGGGCGCATCCTCCCAGGTAACCAGAGCTCTGCTGGAGACGCTCTCCCAGAGGCACAGCCGTGCTGGAGCGACTGCTGCGAGATGCCGCCAGGGTGTGAGCTCCCACCTGCTAGTCCTCACGGCGCTCCGCCAAGTGGCTGCTTTTATTGTTCCCATTTTACAGATGAGCAGACAGAGGCACAGAGACACGGAATTTCACAAGACGCTAGCTCGTGGAAGTGGGTTACTTGGGTTACTTGAATAGCTTCTTGGTCAGCCTCTTCCCTGCTGGCTGCTGCACGGAGCCAGCCGCGAGGGCTCACCGGTGCTTTCTAGGACGGCTGTGTATCAGCTCACCCCTCCCTCAGCAGCACCTTATACGGCAGGTGCTGTTGCTGGGTCCATCTTAGAGACAGGGACGCTGCAGCTGGCGAAGGCGAGTACTCTCCCCGGTCAGAGCCTTGGGAGACGTGCCGGGGCCTCTGCTGCCCGAGCTCCTGGTCAGCGCCAGGGCTCACCGTCTGCCCACCCCTCAGAGACTGCCTTCTCTGTGCGGCGCCCTGGCAGAAAAGACGTGCTCCCCTGCCCTGCCAGTGACAGTGAGACACGGGCGCCGCGCGAGGTTTTTAAAGAGAGAGCAGTTAAATGTTGTGAAGGAAACACGGACGCAAATAAGAAGTGAACACAAATTCGAGGTGCAGGGTCACTGTGCAGCCACAAACCGTGTATCCCCTTTAAGGATTCCTGTCAGGCCGTCGGGTGCTCGGAGAAGTCCAGCACAAGAAACACGTGTCCCCTTATTGGCCCAGGAGCTCCAAACTGACGTGGCCACCAAGCATCATTTTCCCGTCACACTGCCTTTCAGTTCAGTGAGACGGGCTGGGAAGCAGGTTTGGGGAGAGTGCCCAGGCGTTCAGAAGAGGGGCAGGGCCTGTGTTGTCCAGACTTCATCTGAGACGGGTCCTGAGAGTTGGTAGAGTTTGCTTGGGTGGAAGGAGACATTCTTGGAGAACATTCTGGACAGGGCCTGCACAGTGGCTGGGACTGGTAGGGCTCAGGATATGGAATAGATGAGTGCGGAGGCCTCACTGTGGTGGGAGCCTGGCTGCTTGTGTTGACGCTAACGCTTAGAGGTGGAACCGGGATTCTTTGGCTGGTTGGAAGCTGTTGATGATTGATGACGTGAACTTGACTTCTGGGCTTCTAGTCTAGAAGCTGCGGCGAGCAGAGACACGGTGTGAAAACCACGGCTGTTGTAGCCATGTGTGTGCGGTGACCCAAGCTTGGACAAGCGTAATGGCAGGACGGGAGACCTGAAAAGGTGTGAGGAAGGGCAGGAAGACAGAATAACAGAAGTGGTTGACGTGGGTTGAAGGAGAGGCTGGAAGACTTCCTGCTCCTCCCAGAAGGCGCTTCGGATCCCGGGAGGGCCAGCATCCCGTCCCCCAGCTGCGCTGCTTCCAGTTCAGACCCCTGCCGCTGCGCCTGGGAAGGCAGCAGAAGATGGCCCAAGAGCTGGGTCCCTGCCACCGTGTGAGGCGTGCACAGAGCTCCAGACTCCCGGCTTCAGCCATCTGGGGAGTAAACTAGTGGATGGAAATTTGATTTCTCTCTCTTCAGTCTTTCCTTCAAAGAAATAAATCTCTAAAATAAAAACCAAAGTCGTGTAAAAGCTAATGTTGGGGCCGGCGCTGTAGCACAGCAGGTTAAAGCCCGGACCGTGGCGCCGGCATCCCACACGGGTGCCAGTTCAAGTCCCGGCTGCTCCACTTCCCATCCAGCTCTCTGCTGTGGCCTGGGAAAGCAGGAGAAGATGGCCCAAGTCCCTGGGCCCCTGAACCCATGTGGGAGACCCGGAAGAAGCTCCTGGCTCCTGGCTTCAGATCAGCTCAGCTGCGGCCATTGCGGCCAATTGGGGAGTGAACCAGCGGGTAGAAGACCTCTCTCTCTCTCTCTCTCTCTCTCTCTCTCTCTGGCTCTGCCTCTCTCTAACTCTTTCAGATAAATAAAATGAATCTTAAGCGTGTCTGCTTCAGCTGCTGCTCCTGGAAAGATGGCGACATACAGGCAGCAGTTCCAGCGGAGTCCACCCTGTGCCGTGGTGCTCTGGGGCAGACTTGACGCAGCCGAAATCCAAACGTGTGGTCAGAGGGTTGGCTGTTAGTTATGGTGAACGCTCTGAGTGAAATCGTTTCTCAGTACAACCGCCCGTAACAGAATTCTTAACTCAGACTTGGGAGAACAGCCCTAAATATGTTGTAAACTCTATGGGTATAAGATACTGACAGAAAAGAAAACAAAAATCCTTGAGTATTCCAAAGACACATGAGACCAGATTGTAATATAAAAATAATATAAATAGTGTAGCAACTTAGTTATGTTGAAGAGACTAGAGCTTTTTAAAGGTTAAGTGAATTTAATAGCTACCTTAGTAGTAGATTCTTTTTAGAGAAAAAGAATGAAATAACAATCTTTTTTCTCCAAAGAAGGGAGCAGAGAAGTTTTAAAACAGATAAAAATATTTGTTTGTCCCCAGTCGGGATGAGTAAGAATCTTGCCACCTGTTGTCTTTGTGTGACTTGTGCGTTGGTACTCTGTAGACTGAGCATTACTTACCATCACCATTCATCTCACACACCAGCATAGTCCATTACAGATTAATTCTTTGCAGAAAACATTGATTCTAGGGGCAGACATAGTGGTGCAGCAGGCTAAGCCACTGCTTGGGACTCCTTCATCACACATCGGAGGGCTGGGTACAGTCCCGGTTCCTCTGCTTCTGGTCTGGCTTCCTGCCAATGTGCCTGGGCAGGCAGGAGATTGTGGTTCAAGTCCTTGTGTCCCT
Source organism: Oryctolagus cuniculus (assembly GCF_051225735.1). Lineage (NCBI taxonomy): Eukaryota > Metazoa > Chordata > Mammalia > Lagomorpha > Leporidae > Oryctolagus > Oryctolagus cuniculus. The sequence goes on along the minus strand of NC_142883.1, from coordinate 3,404,511 downwards.
GTACCCACACGGGAGACCCGGATGGAGTTCTCGGCTTCAACCTGGCAGACGTTGGGGGAGTGAAGCAGCAGATAGAGGATCTCTCCCTCTCCCTCTCTCTCTCTCTGTTTCCACCCCCTCTGTCACTCTGTCTTTCAGGTAGATAGATAGCTACATAGAGAGAGAGATCTGTTTTTAAAAAAATTACTTACTCCTTAGATGTGAGTTACTTGTTAGTAGGGATAAAAATGCAATCCCTACAGCATCTGTGGTATCTTGTCTTTTTTTTTTTTTAATTTGCAAACCAGACTTATTGCTCACAGTTCCGGAGGCCGAGAATTCAAGGTCGAGGCACACCCAGAGGTGGTGTCTGGAGCGCACTGCTTGGTCACAGCTGCAGGTGTTGAGGTCAAAATCAGCAGTTCTACTTCGGATCATGTGTTTCTTTAGAAGGCTGCTTCCACAGATGACCCTGGCGGGGGGCGGGGTGGGGGCTGGGAACTGAACACAGAATCTAGGGTAATGACCAGGGGCTCCGAGGGCCCAGCATTTGAGATGAGTCCACCCTCGCCTTGTCCTCGGGCTCCTGGCTCCACGGTTCTGTGGCTCTCCACAGGAATGATCGGCTGTTTTCCCTGGAGGCCCCTCGGCACTATTTGTCGTTGTCACCAACTGCATCATGAAGAATTCAAGTCTGGTATTTCTTTAAAAAAAAAAAAAAAAAAAAAAAAAAAAGATTTATTTATTTGAAAGAGTTACAGGGACCGGCGCTGTGGCACAGAGGGTTAATGCCCTGGCCTGAAGCCGGGTTCAAGACCCAGCTGCTCCTCTTCCGATCCAGCTCCCTGCTATGGCCTGGGAAGGCAGTGGAAGATGACCCAAGTCCTTGGGCCCCTGCACCCATGTGGGAGACCTGGAAGAAGCTCCTGGCTCCTGGCTTCGGATTGGCACAGCCATTGCGGCTATCTGGGGAATGAACCAACGGATGGAAGACCTCTCTCCCTCTCCCTCTTCTTCTCCCTCTTCCTCTCCCTCCCCCCTCCCTCTGTGTAACTCTGACTTTCAAATAAGTAAATAAATCTTAAAAAAAAAAAAGTTACAGAGAGGCAGAGAGAGAGAGAGAGGTCTTCCATCCACTGGTTCACTCCCCAATTGGCTGCAATGGCTGGAGCTGCACCGATCTGAAGCCAGGAGCTTCTCTGGGTCTCCCACGCGGGTGCAGGGACCCAAGGACTTGGGCCATCTTCTACTGCTTTCCCAGGTCATAGCAGAGAACTGGATCGGAAGTGGAGCAGCACCGGCCCCCATCTGGTATTTCTTACAGGTGTTTTTAAGTGTGGTAGGTAAATTACAAAATAATTCCTGATTTTTCAGTCACAGCTTTGATGATGATCTTTAGATACTAGCCCTTTGGATACTGCCCATAGTGTTGTGACTAATGGGGTCATTGTGGTCAGGCAAGAGCACCTGGTGAGCATATATTAGCCTAGTATTCTATTCTCCTTGAGGGAGGACTCTATGGAAATTTTAAGGATTCATTTATTTACTTGAAAGGGGGTGAGGGCCATCTTCCATCTGCTTGTTCACTCCTCAGATGCCGGCAACAGTCAGGTCTGAGCCAGGCCTAAGCCAGGAGCCACCTGGGTGGCCAGAGTCCATCTTTCTCTGCCTTCCACGCTCATTGGCAGGAAGCTGACTTGGAGGCAAAGCAGCGGGACTGTAACTGGTGCTCTGATACCAGTGGCATCATGGTGACTTAACCCACTGTGCCACAATGCTAGTCCCCTAAATGACCACGTTTGGGTTAAGGAGAGCCTATCAAAATGTTTGTTGTCTAACTTGTGCTTTTTCAACTGAGTTTTGAATTAGTGAACATTGATTTCAGAGTTCAGCTTTAGAAGCAGTCAGTTGGTGTTTATTTGTTCACTCCCACAACCTCCCACCACACGCATCTTTTTCTTCACTCCCCTGAAGCTGCGTGAGGCCGTAGGGTACACGGCCTGCTCTCGTTCATCCTGGGGATTGCGTTGCCGAGCCTGTGGCCCTGAGGTGTCTGTCCACACTTCACAATAGCAGTGGTCTGTGCATTTAACTGAAAGGTGGAGACAGGCAGTGAGAGAGCTTCCATCTGCTGGTTCCCTTCCTAATGCACAACAGCTGGAGCCGGGTCAGGCCAAAGCCAGGTCCCCCGCGTGGGTGGCAGGGACCCACTGCTGAACCACTGGGTGCGCATTAGCAGGAAGCCTGCAGTGGGACAGAGCTGGGACCTGGACGTAGGTCCTGTGCTGTGGGGTGCTGGTACCCCACGCAGTGGCTTAGCCGCTGCACTGAACAGCTACTCCTTGTGTTTTGTCCACTCCTTGCTCACCTTGGAAAACCCGATGCATGGTTTATTTTTTCTCTCATTTTTGACTCTGGCATCAAGAATGCAGCTTCGGCAGCAGTGTCTGCGAGACAGACAGATTTCATAGATTACTTCTTTTCTGCCAAAACAGTTTTTCTTTTGCATTATTTGAAGTTAATGTTACCAAAAATTAAGCCCATTTAGAGGAATTATGGTTTTAATCCAAATGATAGAAAGTGGGAAGCTATTTCTATGGAAAATAAAAATCTGTGTCACTTGGAACTAGGTTGCGTTAGTTAACGTGGGGGGGGGTGGCAATAAGCCTCGCTGGGTGGTGGGAGCAGAGTGGGAGTGGGAGATAACTGTCTCCGGAGCCAGTTCAGCCACTTCCTGTTCTCCGCAAACCTTGGCTGGGAAGCAGTCTCCCTCCCTTGGCCCCTCTGTGCACTGTGTCTTTCTTAGGGCTCTTCAGCGTGTGGCGGGACAGAGTGTTGTGAGCCCCTGAACATGCACCTGCTCTGTGATTAGCATATGCGGAACCTCAGAGAGTTTGTGGAAAAAATGATTGAAAGATATTTATTTGATACAAAAAACTTTTTAAGTACTCTTATATATGTTTTATTTCATTATTTGGTTAGAAGAGTAATATATTTTCTTCTTTGTGTGTGTGTATAAGATGTATTCATTTATTTGAAAGGCAGGGAAAGACAGGGAGAGAGAATCCACTGGTTCTCTCCAGATGCCCACAGCTGGGTCAGGCCAAAGCCAGGGAGCTGGGAGCTCCATCCGGGTCTCCCACATGGCGGCAGGAGCCCAAGTACTTGGGCCTCATTGTCTCCTTGGCACATTAGCTGAAGTTGGGTTGGAAACATGGAGTAGCTGGGACTTGAACTGGGCCATCTGATATGGGACACGGGCTCCCAACTGTTGCTGCAATGCCTGCCTCACTTCTTGGCTTTTGTGTTGTAATTTACAGAAGAGATATGTTAAATAACTGAGATTAGTAGAGAGGTATATAGATAAGGGAAAAAATAGGTGGGGAGAGTAGAACTCTTGTTTTAGTAACATAAGCAGTTTAATTAATGTTAGGAAGCCAGCACCCTGGGGTGGCGGGTCAAGCAGCTGCCTGAGCTGCCAGCATTCCATATGGGCGCTGGTTCATATCCCAGTTGCTCTCCACTTCTGAGCCGGCTCCCTGCTAATGGCCTGGAAAAGCAGCGGAAGATGGTCCCAGTGCTTGGGCCCCTGTCACCCATGTGGGAGACCCAAATGAAGCTCCTGGCCTCTGGCTTTGACCTGGCCCAATTCTGGTCATTGAAGTCACTTGAAGAGTGACCCAGTGGATGGGAGACCTCTCTCTGTCTTTCCTTCTTTTTCTGTACCTCTTTTAAATAACAAAATAAATATTTTTAAGAAAGTTATAACTTTAGTGAACATATGTTACCTAACTTTAATGTATCCATAGTGAAAATGTCTATCCAAAAACTGCCTCTTGAATTTATCCCCTAAGTTAATCTATTTTTTTTGAAAGTTTTATTTATTTTCACTACATTTGAAAGATAGAGAACTCCCATCTGCTGTTTCCCTCCCCCAAGGGCTGGGGCCGGGCCAAGCCAGAGCTGGGAACCTGGAGCTCATTCCGGATCTCCCACGTGGTGTCAGGGACCCTGCGGCGTGAGCGTGCTGCCTCCTCCCAGAATGTGCATCAGCAGGAGGCTGGATCAGAAAGAGAGGAGCCAGGACTGCAACATCAGAAAGAGAGGAGCCAGGACTCCAACGAGGCACCCGGATGTGGGGCACAAGCATCCCAGGCAGCATGCTAACGGAGTTTATTACTGCATTCACTAGTCCTAGGCATGGCCCGCTGCTGCGTGACGTTTGTGTCACACCTGGGCTTACAGATCTTGGGTAGGTTTCTAGCCTTGCCAGGGTGAATTCTTAGTTTCCTGAAGTACCTGACATCAAACCAGCCTCCTTCCTAACTTCCCTTGTGTAAACTTCTCTGGTCTGTGGACTCCTTTGGTGACCTCACACAGTCCCGTGACTTTTAATGCCACCAGGGACAGTTATTGTGTCACAGCTATGGAACTCTGCCTGGGGTGCCAGCATCCCACACCCCAGTGCCTGATCTGGCTTCCTGCTAAGGTGCACCCTGGGAGTCGGCAGCTGATGGCTCAAGTATTTGGGTCTCTGACAACCCACGTTGGGATACCCATATGGGGTCCCTGGCTCCTTGGTTCCGCCTAGCCCAGACCCTGCTGTTGCAGGCATTTGGGGAGTGAGCCAGTTTTCTCTCTCTCCCTCCCTCACTTGCCCCGACCCTGCATGCACACGCACTCTGCTTTCAAACAAATAAAAATTATTTAAAATGCCGTATACATATACTGAAACTCTTGAGTTTTTTTTTTTTTTATTTTATTTTTTTATTTTTTTGACAGGCAGAGTGGACAGTGAGAGAGAGAGACAGAGAGAAAGGTCTTCCTTTGCCGTTGGTTCACCCTCCAATGGCCGCCGCGGCCGGCGCGCTGCGGCCGGCGCACCGCGCTGATCCGATGGCAGGAGCCAGGAGTCAGGTGCTTTTCCTGGTCTCCCATGGGGTGCAGGGCCCAAGCACCTGGGCCATCCTCCACTGCACTCCCTGGCCACAGCAGAGGGCTGGCCTGGAAGAGGGGCAACCAGGACAGAATCCGGCGCCCCGACCGGGACTAGAACCCGGTGTGCCGGCGCCGCTAGGCGGAGGATTAGCCTAGTGAGCCGCGGCGCCGGCCTTGAGTTTTTATAATCAACCTGGACCGCTCCCTAGACTCAGCATCGCGTGGCCAGTTCCTGTTCCGCATTTTAGGGGGCTGTTCAGTGGCATTTCCACTCTGTCCGTGCCCCACATCTGAGCTTGCACCGCTCTCTACCAAAGCGCAGCCATCCTTACGGTTGTTACAGTCAAGATCTTGGTCTCACTTGATGTTCATATTTCTCTACATGTACAGTCCATCAGGAATTAAAGAAGGGATTCCTGAGTAACCCACAGGTCAAAGAAGGACTCACAGGGAAAATTAGAAAATGACTTGAATGGAATTAGAAAAGAGAGCATATCAAAATTCATGTGATGTAGCTGAACTGGACTAGAGGAGGGAAGTGTAGCACTGTTAGAAAAGGAGAAAGATCTTGGGGCTGGCGCTGTGTAGTGGGTTAAGCGTCTGCCTGTGGCGTCAGCATCTGGTATGGGTGCCAGTTCTAGTCCCGGCTGCTCCACTTTGATCCAGCTCCCTGCTGATGGCCTGGGAGAGCAGTGGAAGATGGCCCAAGTGTTTGGGCCCCTGCAACCAAGTGGGAAACCTGGAAGAAGCGCCTGGCTCCTGGCTTTGGATCGGCACATCTCTGGCTGTTGAGGCATTTGAGGGGTGAACCAGTGGACGGAATACCAACCTCTCTTATCTCTCCCTCTTTATGTCTGTGACTTTGCCTCACAAATAAATAAATAAATCTTTTAAAAAAGAAAAAGAAAAGGAGAAAGATCTCAAATCATTCACTTAAGCTGCTGTTTTATGAATCCAAAAATGGAAGAACTAAACTATATCAAGGAAAGAAAGGAAATGAAGGTGAAGGTGGAAATCAATGAAAGAAATATAAAAACAGGCCGGCGCCGCAGCTCACTAGGCTAATCCTCTGCCTGCGGCGCCGGCACCCTAGGTTCTAGTCCCAGTTGGGGTGCCGGTTCTGTCTTCTTCCAGGCCAGCTCTCTGCTGTGGCCTGGGAGGGCAGTGGAGGATGGCCCAAGTGCTTGGGCCCAGCACCCACATGGGAGACCAGGAGGAAGCCCCTGACTCCTGGCTTCGGATCGGTGCAGCATGCCAGCTGTAGCGGCCATTTGGGGGTGAACCAACGGAAAAGGAAGACCTTTCTATTTCTCTCTCTCTCTCTCTCTCTGTCTCTCTCTAACTCTGCCTGTCCAAAAATAAATAAATAAAAAGTTTAAAAAATATAAAAACAGCTGATCAATCAAACCAAAAGCTGGTGAATTGCTCGACTGACCAAGACAGAAGTCGCAAACCCCAAATCAAGACTGGAAGAGGTCCCGCCATGCTGTTCTGGCTGGAGGTCTTTGGTTCTTTAAAAAAAAAAAAAAAAAAAAAAAAAAGACTGAAAGAGAACCTGACTGCTGATTTTTTTTTTTTTTTTTGACAGGCGGAGTGGACAGTAAGAGAGACAGAGAGAAAGGTCTTCCTTTGCCGTTGGTTCACCCTCCAATGGCCGCTGCAGCCAGTGCACCGCGCTGATCTGAAGCCAGGAGCCAGGTGCTTCTCCTGGTCTCCCATGAGGTGCAGGGCCCAAGCCGCGGCGCCGGTCCTGACTGCTGATCTTAAAGAAACTAAAGTAGAGCCGGCGCCGTGGCTCAATAGGCTAATCCTCCACCTTGCGGCGCTGGCACAACGGGTTCTAGTCCCGGTTGGGGCGCCGGATTCTGTCCCGGTTGCCCCTCTTCCAGGCCAGCTCTCTGCTATGGCCAGGGAGTGCAGTGGAGGATGGCCCAGGTGCTTGGGCCCTGCACTCCATGGGAGACCAGGAAAAGCACCTGGATCCTGGCTCCTGCCATCGGATCAGCGCGGTGCGCCGGCTGCAGCGGCGGCCATTGGAGGGTGAACCAACGGCAAAGGAAGACCTTTCTCTCTCTGTCTCTCTCTCTCACTGTCCACTCTGCCTGTCAAAAAAAAAAAAAAAAAAAAAAAAAAAGAAACTAAAGTAGATACTATAAACATTATGCCAACAAATTAGATAATTTAGGTTGAATTACAGATTCTTAGATAAATTACCGAAACTGACCCTAGAAAAATAGAAAATTTTTGTGGGAATTGGATGAGTAACTTAAAGTCTTCCCACAGAGAGAAGCTCAGGGCATCTGTCTTCATTGGTGAATCCTGTCAACCATTCAAAGACCATCACAGACAGTTCTGGAAATACAGGAGGTGGGAACACATCGTATCTGATTGTATGAGGCCTGTTACCAGGGCGCCAAAGCCAAAGCCATCCCAAGTCCATAACCTGTAGTCCAGTATCCCTTCAGAATACAGAAGCAAACATGTTCAATAAAATAATAGGGAGCCAAGTCCAGCATCATAGAAAAAGGATTCTATAGCTTGACCAGGTGGGATTTATCCCGGAACTGGAAGATTGGATTAACATCTTAAAATCTTAATGTAACAAAATCTAGTGTGGTGGCACAGCGGGTTAAACTGCCGCTCTCAACATCACCCTCCCATATCAGAGCTCTGGTTTGCGTTCCAGCCGCTCTGTTTCTGATCCAGCTCTGGCTAATGTGGGGGGGGGGGCAGGGAATGGAGGCCCAGGTGGTCAGAGCCCTGCCATCCTCGTGGGAGACCCAGCTAGATCGCTGACTCTTGACTTTAGCCCGGACCAGACCCAGCCGTTGCAGCCACTAGAGGAGTAAACCAGCAGAAGGAAGATCCCCCCCCCAAATAAAAAAATCTTTAAAAAAAGAAAGATATAAAATCTGTTCATTTAGTTTGCTATAGTAATAAAGCACACAGCCACGTGATCATCAGCTCAGTAGACGCAAAAGAAGCAAACTCAGCATAGCAGATGCACTTGTGGGAGGGAGTGTCTTCCACTGATAGGGATATAGATGGAAACATGCAGAACACATAGGCTAGTTTCATTTATAAAAAATTTATTTATTTGAAAGGCAGAGTTGCAGAGAGGCAGAGGTAAAAAGAAAGAGGTCTTCCATCCTCTGGTTCACTCCCCAACTGACCACAACGACCGGAGCTGCGCTGATCTGAAGCCAGGAGCCAGGAGCTTCTTCCGGGTCTCCCACGTGGGTGCAGGGGCCCAAGGACATGGGCCATCTTCCACTGCTTCCCCAGGCCACAGCAGAGAGCTGAATCTGAAATGGAGCAGCCATGACTGGATCCAGTGCCCATATGGGACGCCAGCACTGCAGACAGCGGCTTTACCTGATATGCCACAGCCAGCCCCAAGTAGGTTAATTTCATACTTAAGGATGAACCACTCAATACCTCCTCTTAAAATTGAGAATAAGGAAAGAAAGTAAGTTACCTTCGATTCAACATTGTACTGGAATTGAAGGCCTGTGCAATCTGCTAAGAAAAATAATTTTAGAAAAGTATCTATGGGGCCAGTGCTGTGGTACAGTAGGTTAATCCTCCGCCTATGGCGCCAGCATCCCATGTGGGTGCCAGTTCTAGTCCCAGCTGCTCCTCTTCCAGTCCAGCTCTCTGCTGTGGCCTGGGAAAGCAGCAGAAGATGCCCAAGTGCTTGGGCCCCTGCACCCACATGGGAAACCCAGAAGAAGCTCCTGGCTCCTGGCTCCTGGCTTCAGATCGGCTCGCTCGCTCTCTCTCTCTCTTTCTCTCTCTCTCTACCTACCTATAACTCTACCTCTCAAATAAACAAATAAAATATGTTTTTAAAATAGTATCTAGCTATCTAGAGTAGGAACAAGTAAACTATCATTATCATAGATGACATGTCCAAGATGTAGAAAACCCTAAGAAACACACACACACACAAAATACTAGAACTGCTAAACAAGTTCAGTGAGGTTGCAGGTACAAGCCCAATATTCAGATATTATCTGCGGGGTGGTACTGTGGTGCAGCAGGACGCCCTCATCCGACACCAGGATGCCTGGGTTGAGTCCCAGCTACCCCGCACTTCCAATCCATCTTTCTGCTAATGGACCCGGGAGGCAGTAGATGATGGCCCAAGTACTTGGATTCCTGCCACCCACATGGGAGTTCCTGGATGGAGTTCCTGGCTCAAGGCTTCAGCCTGGCCTCACCCTAGCTGTTGGGGAGTGAACCAGTAGGTGAAAGATCTCTTGAGTATGGGGTTGGCACCACGGTGCAGGGAGTTAAAGCCCTGGCCTGCAGTGCCGGCATCCCATATGGGTGCAGGTTCAAATCCCGGCTGTTCCACTTCTGATCCAGCTCCCTGCTAATGCACATGAGGGAGTACAAGCTGGCCCACATGCTTGGGCCCCTGCACCCACATGGAAAACCTGGAAGAGGCTCCTGGCTCCTGGCACCTGGCTTCGGATCAGCTCCGCTCCGCTGTTGAGGCAGCCATCTGGGGAGTGAACCAGTGAATGGAAGACCTCTCTCTGTCTCTTCCTCCCTCTGTCTGTAACACTGCCTCTCAAATAAATAAAGTTTTTTTCAAAAAAAAAAAATAAAAGATTGTATGGGAGTGTGGGGAGCAACTGGGAGCAACTCGGACTAGACTAAGCTACTGGAATTAAGACTTATTCTATGCATCTGCTTTCCCACAATATGGCGCTGAGAAGGGAAACAGCTTCTACACAGCTGCCTCCAGTTCAACCAATAAACTGTGGGACCTGCTCCTGATTGGAGGAGAGCAGTGTACTCGGCGTGTGGGCAGCCGAGTTAGGATTGGTGGAGGAGGACTATAAAGGAGGAGAGAGACGGCATGCACCAGGAACATCTATGGGGAACATCTAAGGGGAACATCTATCTGAAGGAACACCTGTGCAGCCCCCGAGAGAGCCGGCCGGCGGTGTGCCGCTCCCCTGCGGAAGTGGGGAATGTGGCCAGGGGGAACTGCCCTTCCACGGAGGTGGAAGGGATAGTAGCCAACCCGGGAAGAACCAGCAGCAAACCCGGGGAGGGCCGAGCAGACGAAAGAACAGCGCAGGGTCCTGTGTCGTTCCTCCGCGAAGAGGGGGAGCGACATAATGGTGCCGTGACTCGGATATGAAGCCTAGGCAGGGCTTAGTGTCGTTCCTCCGTGAAGAGGGGGAGCGACATGGGAGTATGTATCTTTTTTCTGTCACTTTGTCTTTCAAGTAATTATTTCCAAAAAATCATGTACATTTCCATTTATTTGCGGAAAATGATTTGAAAATGAAATTAAGAAAACTGGCTCATTCACTGTAGCAGCAAAAGGAACTAAATATTTGTTTCTGAATTTAACAGAAGTGAAGCATGTTTGCACTGAAAACTGCAACCCAGAGCTGGGGTAGAAAAGACGCAGGCCATGCCGTGGGGAGGCGTAGCCGCTTCCCCCAGACGACCTGTAGTCAGTGGGCTGTCAGAATCCCTTACGGCTTTCCCCCAGAAATTGGTAAGCTGATTCTAAAGTTTGTATAGGTATTCAAAAGACTTAAAATAACCAAAACAATTTGACAAATAAGAAAGTTAAAAGAGGGGCCGGCGCTGTGGCGAAGTAGGTTAATCCTCCGCCTGCGGTGCCAGCATCCCATGTGGGCACCAGTTCTAGTCCCAGCTGCTCCTCTTTCCATCCAGCTCTCTACAGTGGCCTGGGAAAGCAATGGAAGATGGCTCAAGTCCCTGGGCCCCTGCACGCATGTGGGAGACCAGAGGAGGCTCCTGGCTTCTGGCTTTGGATCGGTGCAGCTCCAGCTGTTGGGGCCATTTAGGGAGTGAACCAAAGGATGGAAGACCTCTCTCTGTCTCTCCTTCTCACTGTGATTCTCTCAAATAAATAAAATCTTAAAAAAAAAAAAAAGTTAAAAGAAGGACTTGAAATTCCCATTTAAGAACATGTTATAAAACTGAAATAATGAAGACATTGTAGTACTGCTTAAGGAGACAAACAGGTCAGAATTGAGTGTTCCAGACCAAACCTTTATGTTGGTGGTGAATCGGTTTTTGAAAAAGTTGCCAGGGCCGGTACTGTAGCGCAGCGGGTTAATGCCCTGTCCGGAAGCACTGGCATCACATATGGGTGCTGGTTCAAGACCCAGCTGCTCCTCTTCCGATCCAGCTCTCTGCGGTGGCCTGGGAAAGCAGTGGAAGATGACCCAAGTGCTTGGGAACCTGCACCCACGTGGGAGACCCCGAGGAAGCTCCTGACTCCTGGCTTCAGATCAGCACAGCTCCGGCTATTGCAGCCATCTGGGGAGTGAACCAGCAGATGGAAGACCTATCTCTCTCTCTCTCTCTCTCTCTCTCTCTCTCTCTGTGTGTGTGTGTGTGTGTGTGTGTGTGTGTGTAACTCTGACTTTCAAATAAAATCTTTAAAAAAAAAAAAAGAAAAAGTTGCCAAGGCAGACTGGCGGGGAAAGTATAATCTTTCCAATAAATGGTGCTAGGACAATTGGACTTCTGCATGCAAGTGTGTTCCCAAGAATGAATCTTATCTAAAATTCATAACGATTTAAAATTCACAGTTCTGTAGAGTTCCCAGAAAAGAGATGGGTTGTGATTTACTGAAATCAGACCATCGTGGGCCTTAGAGAAAACCAGGACTGTGCTTTCCAGCGTAGGAAATGGGGAAAGGAGAGACAACTTGTAAAACAGATTAGTAGGCCAGCGCCGCGGCTCACTAGGCTAATCCTCCGCCTAGCGGCGCCGGCACACCGGGTTCTAGTCCCGGTCGGGGCGCCGGATTCTGTCCCCGTTGCCCCTCTTCCAGGCCAGCTCTCTGCTGTGGCCAGGGAGTGCAGTGGAGGATGGCCCAGGTGCTTGGGCCCTGCACCCCATGGGAGACCAGGAGAAGCACCTGGCTCCTGCCATCGGATCAGCGCGGTGCACCGGCCGTGGCGGCCATTGGAGGGTGAACCAACAGCAAAGGAAGACCTTTCTCTCTGTCTCTCTCTCTCACTGTCCACTCTGCCTGTCAAAAAATAAAAAAAAAAAATAAAAATAAAAAAAAAAAACAGATTAGTAGACGTGTTTATAAAATTCATGTTGCCAGAGAAAGGCAAATTCTAGAAACCAGCTTAAAAAAAAAAAAAAAAAAAAAAAAAAAAAAACCAGAACACTTGACTTGGCGAAACTGAAACGATGCTAAGGAGGCCCAGAAAATCCGTCTCCTGATCTGTTGCTGATGGCGTGAAAGTGGGCACAGAGATGGGAACGAGGCTTGTCAGAAGACCTAGTTACTTTGGAATCCTGGTGAGATGCGTTTTGGCATCTGTGTCCGTAAGCTGCACATGCTAAGGCACGCCACTCAGCAGACGTTGGTGTGTATGGGCTGTGGCGCCACTGCAGCAGCAGGGGAGTGAGCGCGCCCGGGCTTAATTCTGAAGCGCGCTTTATTGAGGGAGGGTGAGGCAGTGCAGTAGAAGGGGAAAGAGGTAGCATTTTTAAAGTGGGGCACCGCAGAGATGGTGGTGGAGAGAAGGGGGTTCTTCCCTGGTACTTTTCCTGGAAAGACCATTACATTTAACAACTTCTAAAATATTTGTCATTCTAGTAGGAAGACAGTCACCTCTTAAATACTGTTCAATCATTTGTCACCACAGTTAGGATGTTGGTTGGGATCCCTGCATCCCAAATCGGAGCGCCTGAGTTCTAATCCCGGCTGCACTCCGGGTTCCTGGTTCCAGCGTCCTGCTCATGAGCGCCTTGGGACGCAGCAGGGCGGCCAGATAGCTGGGTCTCTGCCACCCCCTGGGGATTGGCGGTCAGGAGACTTCTCCGTCTCGCCATCTTTCAAGTAAACGTTTAAAAAATATGTTTTATTTGTTTGAAAGACATAGTGACATGAGAGTTCTTCCACCTGCTGATTCATTTCACAAGTGCCTTCAACAGCCAGGGCTGTGCCAGGCCAAAGCCTGGAGCCCAGATTGCATCCGGGTCTCCCACACTGGGGCAGGGACCCAGGTGCTTGCGCCATCACCTGCGTCCTCCCAGGTGTGCACCAGTAGGAGGCTGGATCAGAAGCAGAGGTGGGCGCTCTCATGGAATGCAGGCGTCCCACACAGCATCTCAGCACTGTGCAGCAACGCCGCCCTCGAAATGTTTTAAAAATTAATTCAGAATTAATATTACTTAAGCTTTTCCCTCTTTTGAGTAAAGTTGGTACATTTGAAAAAATACAGGAAAGCATTGGGGTTATGAAACTTACAGACTTTATAGGCAAGTTTCAGCAACAAAAATGGGAACCAACACATGATTTCTGTCTTTATTTTTTAAAAAAGATTTATTTATTTGAAAGGCAGAGTGACAGAGAAAAGGAGGGAGGGTGGGAGGCAGGGAGAGAAACCGTGAAACCTTCCATCCGCTGGTTTACTCCCCAGTGGCTGCAGCGGCCAGGCTGGGCCAAGAAGCCAAGAGTCAAGAACTCCACCTGGATCTCCCACGTGCGTTGGTGGGGCCCAGGCGCTTGGGCCATCTTCCATTGCTCTCCCAGGCTGGAACAAAAGCTGAGCAGTCGGGACACACAGCGATGTTCTGATAGCGGGATTGCGGGCAGCATCCTAACCCTGCATCACAGCCCCACCCCCCACCCCATTGCCATCTTTTAATCTTGACAAGACGACATTTCGGTGAAAACCACCACCATCTACTTGTATCATTCCTTTAAAGAGCATTCTCACACAAAGTGGAAGATAAAATGAGTAAATTTAACTGAAAAAATGTACTTTTATCATCCTTACATTAAAAAAAAAAGATTTATTTGAAAGGCAGAGTTACAGAGAAGCAGAGAGAGAGAGAGAGAGAGAGAGAGGTCTTCCATCCACTGGTTCACTCCCCAGTTGGCCTCATCAGCCGGAGCTGCACTGATCAGAAGCCAGGAGCTTCTTCCAGGTCTCCCACGTGGGTGCAGGGGCCCAAGCATGTGGGCCATCTTCTACTGCTTTCCCAGGCCACAGCAGAGAGCTGGATTGGAAGTGGAGCAGCTGGGGCGTGAACCGGTGCCCACAGGGGATGCCCGCACTGCAGGCGGCGCCCTTACCTGCTACACCACAGAGCTGGCCCCATCATCTTTACTTTCCTCATGACATCACTGGTAGCCAGGCTGTGAGGACCGCTGCTGTAAGTGTAGTCCTGGAAGCTCTCAGAGTCGGGGTAGGTGTCTTGGATTCGCCACCCCTTCTCTGAGTTTTGCTCAGCTCCCACAGGCTTCCTGTAAGGACAAAATGAGAGACTGGATAAGCTGTTCACTTCTCAGACACGCGCTGTCTTCCTTATACTCAGCAAATGTGCAGCCTGCTCCTCACTGTCACACGCTTGCTCGGTAATTAACTGTATTACCGTGTTGCTCGTCACTGTGATTTCAGAGGAGTGACTCCAGTCTAGAGAGTGCCGTTGCTTTCTGTCGTAGATAGAATGGTAATTGCTTCGGTGTGATTGTAAGGTGGGGGAAGCAGGTCGTTTTATCCTGAAAACAGCCATAAATGCTGCTATATTAAATTGTTGCTTGAACAAAAGGTGTGGGACGGCAGTTGCTTTTGTATTCTTTGTAAAGAGAAGCAGGATTTGTTCTTTGATGACCAGATTGTCCCTCTGATTTCTGAATTTCCCTGAGAAGCCTCAGCCAGAGTTCCAGCACTGCTTACAAACCTCTCTGTGACATGGGGCTGCAGCCTTGTCATCGCTGCAGGCAGTCACTCAGGTAAAGCTTGTACCTGGCGAGATCGGATACCTATGAAATATAGTTACTTAGTCACTTTGTAAAGTTCCCCCTCCCTCCATTTTAAAGATATGTTAAAAAGAAAAAAGAATAGAATGCTTACAGGTTTCTGCTTGACATACAAATTGTGTGAATGATTGTAGGACAGGTATCCCGGGTAGGATCTAATGGTACTTAGATTTTTCTACCCTTTGTAATGATTCTGTGTACATTTTCTTTCTAGTACTAGGTTACAGACTCCTTGAGAACAAGATTCATGTTGAATTTATCTTTTATGAAACTTGGTTTATTGATTTATACATGGAGAACACTCAGCCCATAGTGCTTGGTTGATTGAAAACTAATCTTCATGTACATTAGATTTCTATGCTGATTTCTGCTGACATCAGTTCTCCAAAGTTTGGTGAGAATGGGATGATGAAGAAAATACAGTGAACACGGGCGGTGCCGCGGCTCAATAGGCTAATCCTCCGCTTACGGCGCCGGCACCCCAGGTTCTAGTCCCGGTCGGGGCGCCAGATTCTGTCCTGGTTGCCCTTCTTCCAGTCTAGCTCTCTGCTGTGGCCCAGGAAGGCAGTGGAGGATGGCCCAAGTGCTTGGGCCCTGTACCCCATGGGAGACCAGGATAAACACCTGGCTCCTGGCTTCGGATCAGCGCAGTGCGCTGGCTGCAGCAGCCATTGGAGGGTGAACCAACGGCAAAGGCAGACCTTTCTCTCTGTCTCTCTCTCTCTCACTGTCCACTCTGCCTGTCAAAAAAAAAAAAATACAGTGAACAATAATATCCCATTTTCAGTTCCATTAATAGTTTTCCCAGACTTCCAGAGCCTAATTTTATTTATTTATTTATTTATTTGTTTATGTGTGTGTGTTTGAAAGACAGAGGTAGAGAGAAAGAGAGAGATATCTTCTGTTTGCTGGTTCACTCCAGCTGGGCCAGGCTGAAACCAGGAGCTAGGAGCTTCTTCAGGGTCTCCACATGGGTGCAGGGGCCCAAGCACTTGGGTCATCTGCTGCTGTTTTCCCAGTAGCATTAGCAGGGAGCTGGACTAGAAGTGGAGCAGCCAGGACTGAAACTGGTGCCAACACTGCAGGCCGAGGCTTAACCTTCTACGCCACAGTGCTGGCCCCTAATTTTATTTCTGAACAGATTTTTTTTTTTTTTTTTTTGAAAGCATAGTTTCAGAGAGATTGATCTTTCATCCACCAGTTCACCAATTCACTCCCCAAATAGCCAAAAGATCTGGGCCTGGCATGGCCAAAGCCAGGGGCCCAAGCACTTGGGCCATCTTCTGCTGCTTTCTAGCAAGGAGATGGATTGGAAGCAGAGCAGCCACGACTGGGCCCAGGACTCCAGTATGCGAGCGGGAGGTGGCGTACCCCACTGTGCCACGATGCCGGCCCCTAGTGTCTAATTTTAAAATCAGGGGTAATGAAAAGCAGTTCCTTGTCTCAGAGACAGTAGATATTTATTATGATACAGTACAAAGCAGAAAGCCCAACTTGTTAGGTTAAAGGAAGCCAACATTTATTGGCCCCGACTTTGTGTTAGGACGGTGTCTTTGAAGGAGTCGCAGGTTCCTTTGAGAACCCAGAAAGCCTGAGCATAATAAGAAGACATCTTGGTTATATAAAATTTACCTGCAAATAACTTCTCCTTTTCAAATGTTTATACCTTTTATATTGTGTAAATTGCCTTAGAACTTAAACAAGAGGGATAGCTATACAATTTTTTATGAAGCTAGCACAATTATGAAACCAAAAACATGAAAGTGACAGGGAGAAAGCCAGCTTTAGGTTTTTGTCAGATAATGTGAGCGTCTTGGATGATCTGTCAGAAAGTGTGACTCATTGGTACTGATATTTATGAAGTTTATTTCTAAAGAGAGCTGGAGACGAGTGCAGCAGCATATTAAAGCGATAGAGTCTAGACCCAGTGAGTTCATGCTGTTAACGTCCAACACTGTAGTAGACGGAGAAAGAGGATTCCTGAGATTACCCCAGTTGCTATCTGGAAAGTCATCCAGTCAAATTTAGTATTTTTGGACTCCTGCTTCTGGCCAAGCCAGACTGCTGACCAACGCTGTCACCAAGAACTAAAAATTTTAGGAAGATGATAAAAAAAAAAAAAAAGGCAACATTTGAAGACGTTGGATGCCAGCAGGGCTTTAAGGATTTTGAGGGGCCCAGTTCCTGGAGAGAAGGGAGGCTGAAGAGATGGGATCAGCGCTGGTGCACGGGAGCCAGCCGGGGCGTTGCAGCCCAGGCGCTGTGCCGAGGGCTGAGCAGAGAGAGTGGGGCTCTCAGCGGAGTTGGAGAGTTCAGGGGTAACAAGGGGGCAATGACCCCGGTGGGAACGCCCCTCCCCAAGAGGAAGAAACACGACTTTTTGCCCTAGACACATGGTGAACCTAAAGATGATTCTGAAATCCAGCCCTCACAGAAATAGACTTCGTTTTGAATCAGCCGATGCAAATTAAAGCTGGGGGAGGCGTTTGGCACAGGGGTGACTGCTGCCTGGGAATCCTGCCCCCAGATTGGACTGCTGGCTCCTCCTCCAATTCCAGCTTCCCTCTACTGCACCCTCTGAGGCAGCCAGGGATGGCCCCACCCCTTGGGCCCCTGCCACCCACGTGAGAGACCCAGATTGAGTTCCTGGCTCCTGGCTTTGGCCTGGCCCAGCCCCGGCAGTTACAGGCATTTTGGCAAGTGAACCAGCAGAGGGGGGAGTCAGGCACTGTGAGCGTCTCTCTCGTGAGCAGCTGGCTTCGCCGGAGGGCTCGTCAGGCACAGGCACAGGCACAGGCGACTCCTCCCTGTCTCAGTGCGTCCACAGGTGACGCAGGGGAGCTCTGTGACACTCTCACTCTCTGTAACTCTGCCTTTCAAATACATGAGTCAGTCTTTAAAAACAAGTCAGTGAAGGCACAGCGGCGAGGTCCAGCCTGCTGTTCAAGACGCCCGTGTCTGGTACCTGAGTGCCTGCTAGCATGACCCGCAGAAGCAGTGGTAGTGGCTCAAGTGGTTCGGACCCCGCCATGCACGTGGGACACCTGGGCTGAGGCCCCCTCTGTGCTTCAGCCCAGTCCTGCATGTTGTACTGTGGAGGACGGGTCACTCTACGACTGTGTGTCTGTCTCTCTGTCTCTCTCTCTCTCCACACCTCTCAAGTTAAAAAAATAAAAAAATAACCACCTTTGCTGGCTAACAAATCTGTGTTCAGATGACTGCTGTGGTTTCTAATTCTTGACTACTACGATTGCTAAGACTCCTCCTAACAACAATATTTATCTACTTAAATATTACCCTCTAGGTCCAGGCCAACTGAATAAGACAGATGTGTGGGTTTTCCATTTGCTGTATGACGGGTCACCACAACCTTGGAGATTCAAAAAGCAGATAATGTTAGTCCACAGTCTGCAGGCCGGAGGCTGGTGTGGGGTGACTGGGTGTCTGTCTGTGACGCTGAACAGCCGGGGTCAAGGTGTGAGCAGGCTCTGTGGAAGAATCAGCTTCCCAGCTTGTTTGCAGACCCCAGCTCTTGGCCGGCTGCCGGTGGAGCGGCTCTCAGCGCCTTGACGCAGCTGCGCTCCGTGCTTCCTGCTCGTCGTCTCCAAACCAGCAGCTGTGTGCCCACGCTTTCTTAGGCTTCAGCTTTCGAGACCATCTCTCTCCGACCTCTAAGCTGAGATTTAAGGTCACCAAGCCTACCTGGATGGTGTATCTGACTTGGGATTTGAGTTACATATTTTAAAATACCTTCAAAACAGTACCTGAATTTGTTTGATTGAATATGCGGGAGAGGGTATGTTGACTGTGGACTTGGACTCTTGGAGGGGTCTTAGAATTGTGCCTGCTGGGGCCTGGCGCTGTGATGTCGCGGGTAAAGCTGCTGCCTGGGACTCTGCTGCCCCACGTGGGGTGTTCCTGCTGCTCCAGTTCCAATCCGTCTCCCTGATAATGGCCTGGGAAGCAATGGAAGATGGCCCATGTATTGGGACCTGTGCACCCACATGGGAAACGCAGATAAAACTCCTGGCTCCTGACTTCAGCTTGGCCCTGAGCTGGCCATTGTGGCCATCTGGGGAGTAAACCAGCAAATGGAAGATTCTCTCTCTCTCTCTGTAACTCTGACTTTCAAAATAAATGAATAAATCTTAAAGGGGGGGGGGGCAGCACTGTAGCGCAGTGGGTGAACACCCTGGCCTGAAGTACTGGTATCCCACATGGGTGCTGTTCGAGACCTGGCTGCTCTACTTCTGATCCAGCTCCCTGCTGTGGCCTGGGAAAGCAGAAGATGGCTCAAGTCCTCAGGCCCCTGCACCCACGTGGGAGACCCAGATGGAGCTCCTGGCTCCTGCCTCTAGCCTGGTCCAGCCCTGGCTGTTGGGTGCATGTGGGGAGCGAACCAGCAGATGGAAGATCTTTCTCTGTTTCTCTTCCTCTCTGTCACTCTTTCAAGTAAATAAATAGATAAATCTTTTAAAAATTAATTTGTAGGTTTAAAACAATTATAATTTTTAAAAACATTTTTTCTTTTAGAACAAATAATGACTCATTTCATCCAGAAGGGTGAGGACAATCGGGAGAAAACTTTTGAGGTGATGAAAGGAAACTGGTGGTGGCAGAATTCTGAGACTTCAATGCTTGAAGCTTCTTCCAGGTCTCCCACGTGGGTGCAGGGGCCCAAGGACTTGGGCCATCCTCCACTGCTTTCCCAGGCCATAGCAGAGAGCTGGATTGGAAGAGGAGCAGCCGGACTCCACTGGTGCCCATATAGGATGCCGGTGCTGCAGGGGGAAGATTAGCCCATGACACCATAGCGCCAGCCCTGAATATTAAATTTTATAAAAATAATTATTTCAGGGGCCGGTGCCATGGCTCACTTGGTTAATCCTCCACCTGCGGTGCTGGCATCCCATATGGGTGCCGGATTCTAATCTAGGCTGCTCCTCTTCCAGTCCAGCTCTCTGCTGTGGCCTGAAACACATTTCGCACGTTTTACATCTCCAGAATTGCTGTTTGCCTTACATCCAGTGGGATGCGTATAGCAGGGCGTGATCGGCAGCATTTCTTTCTTAGTGATGCACAGAAGCACTGTGCGTCGTCTGTCTGAGGCGTCTTAGGTTGGGTAGAATGCAGTGCTTTGTAGCAGGTCCACCTGGAAGGGCCGCTGTGTAGCTGTGCCGCGCCGTCGTCCTGCAGGAATGGAGGTCCTTCTGCGGCTGCGTAGGCAGTTGGTGCCGCCTTCTCCTTTGAGAAGCCCTACCCAAGTGCTTCTGGTCATGCTCCGTGGAGTCCAAGCTTATGTATCATTCGGTCACCTAACACACAAGCTCAGATGTGTGTGTATACGCATCGCTTTGTTTCAGAAGAGTCACCCTGTATTGGGGACGTCTGCAGAAGCGGGCCGGTGCCCCGGCCCAGAGTCGCCATTAGCCCCAGAACGCATCCTCATCTTCCTGCGGGAAGAAGCTTCACTGAGTGCATCTGGAGCCCTCTCCCAGCCTCCCTGTGTGGGGCCGTGGGTGTGAGGGAGACCCTGCAGACCTCCCAGATCCCTGTGTGGGGCCGTGGGTGTGAGGGAGACCCTGCAGACCTCCCAGCCTCCCTGTGTGGGGCCGTGGGTGTGAGGGAGACCCTGCAGACCTCCCAGCCTCCCTGTGTGGGGCCGTGGGTGTGAGGGAGACCCTGCAGACCTCCCAGCCTCCCTGTGTGGGGCCGTGGGTGTGAGGGAGACCCTGCAGACCTCCCAGCCTCCCTGTGTGGGGCCGTGGGTGTGAGGGAAGACCCTGCAGACCTCCCAGCCTCCCTGTGTGGGGCCGTGGGTGTGAGGGAGACCCTGCAGACCTCCCAGCCTCCCTGTGTGGGGCCGTGGGTGTGAGGGAGACCCTGCAGACCTCCCAGCCTCCCTGTGTGGGGCCGTGGGTGTGAGGGAGACCCTGCAGACCTCCCAGCCTCCCTGTGTGGGGCCGTGGGTGTGAGGGAGACCCTGCAGACCTCCCAGCCTCCCTGTGTGGGGCCGTGGGTGTGAGGGAGACCCTGCAGACCTCCCAGCCTCCCTGTGTGGGGCCGTGGGTGTGAGGGAGACCCTGCAGACCTCCCAGCCTCCCTGTGTGGGGCCGTGGGTGTGAGGGAAGACCCTGCAGACCTCCCAGCCTCCCTGTGTGGGGCCGTGGGTGTGAGGGAGACCCTGCAGACCTCCCAGCCTCCCTGTGTGGGGCCGTGGGTGTGAGGGAGACCCTGCAGACCTCCCAGCCTCCCTGTGTGGGGCCGTGGGTGTGAGGGAGACCCTGCAGACCTCCCAGCCTCCCTGTGTGGGGCCGTGGGTGTGAGGGAGACCCTGCAGACCTCCCAGCCTCCCTGTGTGGGGCCGTGGGTGTGAGGGAGACCCTGCAGACCTCCCAGCCTCCCTGTGTGGGGCCGTGGGTGTGAGGGAGACCCTGCAGACCTCCCAGCCTCCCTGTGTGGGGCCGTGGGTGAGGGAAGACCCTGCAGACCTTCCAGCCGTGGACTGGAGAGGCGGGAGGGCGGCCGGCGGGAGGGCGCTTAAGCCACCAGCTGAGATGTACTCGTTCCATCCGAGTGTCTGGACTCGAGCCCCAGCTCTGCCCCGCTTCTGTCTTGCTGCTGACGCACACCCTTCGAGGAGCAGATGACGGCTCAGGTCGTTGGGTTCCTGCCACTCATGTGAGAGACCTGGAATGAGTGTTAGATGCCCAGCTCCAGCCCAGCCCTGGCCCTTACAGGCATTCGGGGAGGGAGCCAGCAGGTAGGAGCACTCTTGTATCTGTCTGTCTCCCCCCATCCTACTCCCTCCCTCCCTCCCTCCCTTTCAAATAAATAAAAGTAAAATGTAAAAGAAATTTAAAGGCTTTTTAAAATATGTATTTGTTTATTTGAGAAGCAGAGTTACAGAGGGAGAGACAGAGAGGTCTTCCATCCGCTGGTTCACTCCCCAAATGGCTGCAACAACTGGAGCTGGGCCAATGCAAAGCCAGGAGCCAGGAGCTCCTTCCCGGTCTCCCACGCAGGTACAGGGTCCAAGCACTTGGGCCATCTTCTGCTCTTCCAAGCCACTAGGGAGCTGGATTGAAGGTGGAGCAGCCATATGGGATGCTGGTGCCACAGCCCCGGCCCCAAGAGCATGCACTCTTTGGGGGTGCTGTGCAGTATGGCGGATGCGGTGAGTGACATTTGACTGACAGTTCAGTCACTGTGTGAGCACATGTGGCCTTGAAGGCTCAGGTGGTGTCCATTCCAACAAGGTTGCTTTGAGGAGTGACTGAGATCATGGATCTCAATGATCTGCACAGCCCAGTGCCTAGTAAGTTACAGTTCTTGCTGCCCTTGGGTTTTCCAGAGACTGCATAACTCGATGCTGGCTGCTTGCTTGTATGTGTTTCCACTGGAACTTGGTATTTATGGAGGATTCTTTGATTGTCTAAGTTTTGTCTTTGGATTAAGCAAGACCATCAGAAACCTTCACACTTGGACTGTCTCTGGCTGTCCAGAGAACTGCTGAGTTTTCCCATCGGGCTTTTTGACTCGCAGGAGGCTGCGAGAGCGCGTCTAGTAAAGCCGCCACTGCAGATTTGAGGGCCTCAGCGTCGCTGTCTGGGCAAGAGCGCGTCGCCTGTGCATCCGCCGCTCTGAGGACGGAGGCTGTCGTGAGGGTGATCTGGTAAACTGCTAGTTGCTTCCCCGATAGGGCAGATTGTAAGTCAGTGCCCTACACGTATGAACCCGTTACTAGACCTGATTCTGCTCAAGTCTTGGGAGAGGTAAACTCTAGGTGTAATATTGTAAGAAATCAGGGTAGGCATTGTGGCGTAGTGGCTAAGCTGCTGCTTGGAGAGCCTGGGTCAAGCCCCGGCTCCTCTCGTTCCCACCCGGCTCCCGGCTGATGCGCCCTGGGAGGCAGCAGTGAGGGCGCAAGCACTTGGGCCCCTGCACCCACGTGGCAGACACAGATGGGGTTCATGGCTGCTGGCTTCAGCCTGGCCCAGCCCTGCTGTTGCCACCATCGGAGGAGTAAGCCAGAGATGGAAAGTCGATCAACTGATCTCTCTCTCTCTCTCTCTCTCTCTCTCTCTCTCTGCCTTTAAATAAAATGAAAACAAATAAAAATTTAGAAAACAAATCAATCAAAATGATGGCAGTTAGCAGGATGTACTTTATGACAGTCTTAGGAAACATTTGCTTTTTGAAATTGGTGCCTGGACATGGGGCATGCAGTACATACAGCCTACACACTGTGAGTATTACAGTTGTTCAAAGGGGCCGGTGCTGTGGCGTAGCGGGTAAAGCCGCCGCCTGCAGTGCCAGCATCCCATATGGTGCCGGTTCGAGTCCCGGCTGCTCCACTTCCCATCCAGCTCTCTGCTGTGGCCTGGGAAAGCAGTGGAAGATGGTGCAAGTTCTTGGGCCCCTGCACCTGCGTGGGAGACCCGGAAGAAGCTCCTGGCTTTGGATCAGCGCAGCTCCAGCCATTGTGGCCAACTGGGGAGTGAACCAGTGAATTGGAAGACCCCTCTGTCTCTCTCTCTGTCTCTGTCTCTCTCTCTCTGCCTCTTCTCTCTCTGTGTAACTCTGACTTTAAAATAAATAAATAATTTTTTTTAAAAAAACAAGTTGTTAAAAGGCGGGAAGTAGCTTAAAAAGTAGAAAGGGCAGTTTGTGACTCTAAAGGGGCGGGATGGGGGGGGGGGGTTCCGCGGCCCAGCGGTTGGTGTACTGTTCCTGATTGCTGAGGGAGGGGCTAGCTCCTGAGCCTAATTGTGTCATAACAGTGCAGCCCATAACAGCATAACAGGACACTTTTCTCTAATCAAGTAGTTCCTCCAGGATTTCTGTCGGGACTTTTTTTTTCTTTTTTTGCAATCTAAACTTGGTATAGGTTTGAAAATAAAATTTTTCTATAATTTGTATTTTTCAGATAAGTTTTCTTCCTCAATGCTGAAATAAGAGTTTTCATATTTCACATTTTTATGAGACATATCAACAAACCTCTTAGTATCTGTGTGTTTTTCCTGCAACAATATAATTTGTCAAATTTTTTTCTATTTAGGTCAACATTTGAGTGCTTTATCAGCTTATTACTCTAATATGTACATTTTTTTAAAAAGATTGATTTATTTATTTGAAAGGCAAGGTGATAGGCAAAGAGTCAACCATCTGCTGGTTCACTCCCCAAACACCCACAACAGCCAGGGCTGGCAAGCCAGAGCCAGGAGCTCCACCTGGATCTCCCCTGGGTGGCAGGAACCCAACTACTTGGGCAGTTGTCTGCACTCCCAGTTGCATTAGCATAAAACTGAATGGAAGGTGGAGGTAGGGCTCAAACCCAGGCACTCTGATGTGGAATGCAGGCATCCCAGATCACTACACACCCCGGCACCTCAGCACGAACCCTTGAAGCGGCCTCTCCCCTTATCCTTGCGTGAAACCCCGGGCTTCACAGATGTCTTGGGGCCAAGGGGCGAGTGGATGATGGTGTCAGGAGGCTCTGCCCAGCCCTGGCACACATGCCTGTTCTACATTAGATCGCAGCTTTGGGCACGCGTTAGCGTAGTGGCTCCTGGAGCTGAGCCCACTCCGCTGACCGTGCTTCCAGCTCGCAGAATCACAGAGACTGAAGGAAGCGTGAGAGACCCTCTGCAGCCCAGCTCTCACCCTGCTGGGCCCCAGGCCCTTCCCTCACCTCAGGGGCTAGTCACTGCTCAGCGTGCATGCTGCTGGCACGCAGTCCTTTTTCCTTCATGACCGTCTCTCGAGTTGCCCCAGTACTCTAAAGCTGGTGGAATGTAAAGCTGTCGTGAAGGTAAAAGAAAGTACTGTTGGGCCGGCACTGTGGTGCAGCAGGCAGAGCTGCCGCCTGCAGCGTCGGCATCCCACGTGGGTGGTTCAAGTCCCAGCTGCTCCACTTCCGATCCAGCTCCCTGCTATGGCCTGGGAAAGCAATAGAGGATGGTCCAAGTTCTTGGGCCCCTGCACCCACGTGGGAGACCTGGAGGAGGCTGCTGGCTCCTGGCTTTGGATTGGCTCAGCTCTAGCCATTGTGGCCATTTGGGGAGTGAACCAGCAGATGGAAGACCTATCTCATTCCCTACCTCTCTCTGTAACTGTCTTTCAAATAAAAAAAAAAATCTTAAAAAAAAAAAAAAAAACAAACATCATTTGTGGGCCATACAAAATCACCAGTTTGAAGACTGGCCTGTGAGAGATTTGTTGAATTCTGAGTCCCACCTGCAGCTGCCGTGGCAGGGCCAGGCCAGGTGATTAGCGGGCCGTGTGTAGCTGTGACGTTCCCCGCCCCTCAAGCACATCTATGAATTGTATTTATGCTTGTGTGACAGTATTAAGCAGTCTCCATTTTACTGGCAGATTTGAAAGAGGCTCTAATGTTAGTGTCCTCACGCAGGAGAGCGAGCCTGTGCAGTAGTGAGAATGGGGAGAGTTTGCTACGAAGAATCCCTGGAGTGGGCATTTGGCACAGCCATTAAGAGGCCGCTTGGGATGCCTGCATCCCCAACACAGTGCCTAGGTTCAAGCTTTGTCGTCTTCTTTTTTTTTTTTTTTTTAATTAATTAATTTATTTGAAAGAGTTACAAAGAGAGAGAGAGAGATCTTCCATCTCCCCAATTGGCCACTCCGCAATTGGCCACAACGGCTAGAGCTGAGCCATTCTTGAAGCCAGGAGCCGGGAGCTTCTTCCAGGTCTCCCACGTGGGTGCAGGGGCCCAAGCACTTGGGTCATCTTCCACTGCTTTCCCAGGCCACAGCAGAGATCTGGATTGGAAGTGGAGTAGCCGGGTCTCGAACCTGCGCCCATATGGGATGCCGGCGCTTCAGGCCAGGGCTTTGACCCACTGCACCACAGCGCCAGCCCCAGAACTTCTGCTTCTAATCCAGCTTCCTGCTGCAGCACAACCTGGGAGGCGCAGGCAATGCTCAATTGCCTGGGTCCCTGCCGCCCACATGGGAGACCAGCCTGAGCCCCAGCTCCTGGCTTTGGCCTGGCCCGGCCCTGGCTGTTGACCGGCATTTGAGGAGTGAACCAGTGGGTGGGGGATCTCTGACTCTGTCTCTGTCCATCTGACTCTCTCCATGTCTGTCCCTCGCCCTGATGAATCAAACAATAAATGCGTAAATGATTGTTTTAATTATTAACTGTAACAAGGACTTAGAGTAATAAGGGACTGGTTAGTGAGAAGCAAAGGAAACAGGAGATTATAGCAATAGCAGAAATAAGGTGCATTCCTGCCCAGGCCCAGAGGGAGCACCCAAAGACAGCCTCCAAGGCTAAGGCCCGGGCCGCACGGGAGCCGCCACAGCCGTGGCTCAGGGGGCGGCAGGGAAGCTGCTGTGGTGCTGTGTAGACAGAGCTCGCTGGGAACCCTTCAGCTGTAGTGGAAGTGTCCAGCCAGGTGCCACCTGCCCAGGCCTGCCTGGCCCAAAAACCCTTCTCCTGCATGCCTCTCCAGTGCCCTCTGCTGAGAGAGCAGTGTGCTGGCAAGCAAAAATTGTTAAAGGTCTTAGGTGGATTTTACAGAACTGGTAAACCGTGAAGTCTGGCGCCAAGAGGCAGTAAATCAATAAGCAGCGCCCCTCCGCCACCTCCAGCTTCATCAGTTGTTGCAAGTGGACACTGAGGGGGAAACAGTGCACTGCCTGCTTTCACATTCTGTAGCGAAGAATGGAATCTTCGTCACTGTCAACCACTCGGCGTGTCCACTAGGACAGCCGTGTCTGTGCCATGGAGTGTCCACAAGGATAACTGTGTCTGTGCCACAGCATGTCCACGAGAACAGCTGTGTCTGTGCCACGGTGTGTGCACAAGGACAATGTGTCTGTGCCATGATGTGTCCGCTAGGACAGCTGTGTCTGTGCCACGGCGTGTCCGCTAGGACAGCTGTGTCTGTGCCACGGCGTGTCCCCGCTAGGACAGCTGTGTCTGTGCTACAGCGTGTCCCCACTAGGACAGCTGTGTCTGTGCCACAGCGTGTCCACTAGGACAGCTGTGTCTGTGCCACGGCGTGTCCCCGCTAGGACAGCTGTGTCTGTGCCACAGCGTGTCCCCGCTAGGGCAGCTGGGTCTGTGTCACGGAGTGTCCACTAGGACAGCTGTGTCTGTGCCACGGCTTGTCCACTAGGACAGCTGTGTCTGTGCCATGACGTGTCCGCTAGGACAGCTGTGTCTGTGCCACAGCGTGTCCCCACTAGGACAGCTGTGTCTGTGCCACAGCGTGTCCCCGCTAGGACAGCTGTGTCTGTGCCACAGCGTGTCCACTAGGACAGCTGTGTCTGTGCCACGGCGTGTCCACTAGGACAGCTGTGTCTGTGCCACAGCGTGTCCCCGCTAGGACAGCTGTGTCTGTGCCACGGCGTGTCCCCGCTAGGACAGCTGTGTCTGTGCCACGGCGTGTCCCCGCTAGGACAGCTGTGTCTGTGCCACGGCATGTCCCCACTAGGACAGCTGGGTCTGTGCCACAGCGTGTCCCCACTAGGACAGCTGGGTCTGTGTCATGGCGTGTCCACTAGGACAGCTGTGTCTGTGCCACGGCTTATCCACTAGGACAGCTGTGTCTGTGCCATGACGTGTCCGCTAGGACAGCTGTGTCTGTGCCACAGTGTGTCCCCGCTAGGACAGCTGTGTCTGTGCCACGGCGTGTCCGCTAGGACAACTGTATCTGTGCCACGGCATGTCCGCTAGGACAGCTGTGTTGTGTGCCACAGCGTGTCTGCTAGGACAACTGTGTCTGTGCCACAGTGTGTCCCCACTAGGACAGCTGTGTCTGTGCCACGGCGTGTCCATTAGGACAGCTGTGTCTGTGCCACGGCGTGTCCCCACTAGGACAGCTGTGTCTGTGCCATGACATGTCCGCTAGGACAGCTGTGTCTGTGCCACAGCGTGTCCCCACTAGGACAGCCGGGTCTGTGCCATGGCATGTCCGCTAGGACAGCCGGGTCTGTGCCACGGCGTGTCCGCTAGGACAGCCGGGTCTGTGCCACGGCGTGTCCGCTAGGACAGCCGTGTCTGTGCCACGGCGTGTCCTCTAGGACAGCTGTGTCTGTGCCACGGCGTGTCCGCTAGGACAGCTGTGCCTGAGAGCCAGCTGGAAATTTTCTTCTGCTCTGTGAAGCATTTTCACAGAATGTGTATTCACATGCGATTATATAATTGACTGTGGAAATGGAGTGTTATTAAAGTTCTGCTGTTGGGGCAGCTATTAGGTAAAGCAGTTAAGATGCTGCCTGAAACACCCACATTCCCTAGCAGAGTGCCTGGTTCTAGTCTGGCTCTGGTTCTAGTCGCAGCCTCCTGGTAGTGCACACCCAGGGAGTCAGAGTGATGGCTCAAGTAGTTAAGTCCCTGCCATCCACAGGGGAGGCCCAAATGGAGTGATTGGTCCTGGCTTTGGCCTGGCCCAGCCCCTGCTGTTGTGGGCATTTGGGGAGAGAACCGGCAGATGGAAGATCTGTCTGTCTCTGTATGTATATCTCTCTCCACTTTTCAGATGAAAAGGAAAAGAAATAATTCTAAATCAAAGAACTACACTTGTGAGGCCGGCGCTGTGGCACATTAGGTTAATCCTCCGCCTGCAGTGCTAGCATCCCATATGGGTGCCGGTTCGAGTCCTGGCTGCCCCTCTTCCAATCCAGCTCTCTGCTATGGCCTGGGAAAGCAATAGAACTTGGCCCAAGTCCTTGGGCCCCTGCATCCATGTAAGAGACCTGGAAGAAGCTCCTGGCCCCTGGCCTTGGATCAGCACAGCTCCGGCTATTGCAGCCATCTAGGGAATGAACCAGTGGACTGAAGACCTCTCTGTCTCTCCCTCTTTAAAAAAAGAACTATACTTGTAATGAACATGCTAATAGTTATGCTAAAGTAATTTTATAGTGATAAGATATTTATTCAACCCAATTAGTTTTTTTTTAATTTTATTATTATTATTATTTTTTTTTTTGACAGGCAGAGTGGACAGTGAGAGAGAGAGACAGAGAGAAAGGTCTTCCTTTTGCCGTTGGTTCACCCTCCAATGGCCGCCGCGGCCAGCGCGCTGCGGCCGGCGCACCGCGCTGATCCGATAGCAGGAGCCAGGAGCCAGGTGCTTTTCCTGGTCTCCCATGGGGTGCAGGGCCCAAGCACCTGGGCCATCCTCCACTGCACTCCCTGGCCACAGTAGAGAGCTGGCCTGGAAGAGGGGCAACCGGGACAGAATCCGGCGCCCCAACCAGGACTAGAACCCTGTGTGCTGGCGCCGCTAGGCAGAGGATTAGCCTAGTGAGCCGCGGCACCGGCCACAACCCAATTAGTTTTAAGACAAGTTGTAATTAAGTAGTTCTGCAGCAGTCAGTACTAACCTTCCCTGAGTAAGCCTGGGTAGATTGTTGATAAGCTGTATTTGTCAGGATTCTTTGGTTACAGGCAGTGAGAGGAGCTGTATGGTTTCGGGGTGTGGGGTTGTAAGTGATGTAAGGGGGCTGACAGAGCTGGAGGAGACACTGAAGACCAGAACAGGGACCTACGGCGTCCTGCAGCCTAGGCAGCAAGCGCTGCTGGCGGGTGTGCAGGCGGACAGTCAGTGCCACAGACGTGCTGCAGCTGCTGCCACTCCAGGGCAGGGCTCGGGTTCCAGGGCGCTGGGGCTGGCCTGGCGTGAACCATGCTCAGCCCTGGCCCAGAGAGGGCAAGGGGTCGCGGTATCAGGCTGCAGAAATGACCCTTCTGCACTCGAAGATCATGGAGTCGTAGTCCTTGTCTCCTTTTCTTAGCTTCTGTTTCTTGGTGGCTTCATTTTCAGACTCTCTCTGGTCGAGAGATGGCCACGGCAATGCCCAGCGCTCTGGTTCTGTGGAGTTCACGGCCGGTGTCGTCTGGCACTTGGGGCTCTTCAGTGAGCCGCGTGATGCATCCCTGGTGCTGCTGCCTCTGGAAGCCCTGGGCTGCGAGGGCGGGAGGTGGCACCCGACAGGATGGGTGGAGGAGGCCGGGCGGCACAGGGGGTCTTAGCAACCTGCGCCAGCACTAAGAGGAAAACGTGACAGGGCGCCTCCTCAGACCTCTGCGTCCTTCAGCACCCTTCCCAAAGGAAGATCCCTGTTAGGTTCAGAGCACAAGTCGGCCTCGCCTTCTGCAGGCAAGGGTTCCAGCGTCAGTGGCCCGCGTGTGCACTGCTAGGGAGTTGGTATGAGAGCTGGGGCAGGGGCGGGGAGGGCTGAGGTCGTAGTTGAGTTCTCAGAGCCCCAGCTCTGCTCTGTGGGGCCTTGACCCAGGCATGCAGAACTCAGAGAGGACCCCTCAGTGGTGGAGGCTCGTGCCTAGGATTGCCGGTCTCCTTGGGGTCTCCGCATGCTGCCTAGCTCACAGGAGCCTCTGGGGAGAACAGTGGACCCTCGCTCGGCTTTTCCTGCCTGTGCCACCACGTCACGCCTCGCCCCAGCCCAGCACAGCTCTGGCTGCAGCCCCACCCGCTGGCCAAAGCTTCAAGAAAAAGGGAAGACTGGGGAAATTCATTCTCGTCCGAAGTTTGCTCTCCCCAGTCTGCCTACTTGTGTTTATTTTTTATTTATGTTTTTCGAATTTATATTGTACTTTGTCCAATTTTGGGGTTGAGGCAAATCAGTGGGAGAGAGTGGCTGTAGGGGGCTCACCCCACCATGGCCAGCACCCAGAGTCCCAAGTGATGACCTGTGTCAACCTTCCATCCTGCATACCATAGATAGTATGTCACGGTATCTGCGTCAGGAGGCTGAGCTTAGCTGGGTCCCCTTCAAGGCCTGCACCTGTGGGACAGGGCAGCATCCAGGCTGCCCCGGGCCAGTGGCCAAGCTTAGTTCTTTGCAGTTGGATTGACAGCTGATGTCTTCAAAGCCACGGCCAAGAAGGAGGCTATAAAGCAGCCTGCCAGAAGGGAGTCTTTAAAAGGGAAAAAAAAAAAAGTGTGTTTATTTATTTTGAAAGGTTTAGAGACAGAGAGGGATCTTCCATCCACTGGTTCACTCCCCAGTGGCTGCAGCAGCCGGTCCAACACTTGGGCCATTTTCCCACTGCTTTTCCCAGGCCGTTAGCAGAACTGGATTGGAAGTGGAGCAGCCGAGACACAAACCAGCACCCGTGTGGGGTGCCAGCGGGGGTTTTGCCCCTGCAGCACAGCGCCAGCCCCTGGGAAGGGGTCCTAAGGGAGTGGCATTCATCTTGGCCATCTCGCAATGGTTAGAAGCAGAGCACCCAAGGTGTGTGAGCATCAGAGGACCTTGGAGTCCATCAGCCATCTCACCTCTGGTCCTCAACCCCAGACTCCACGTGGCGGGTGGGAAATAATCACTGGACCGGCCCTGCCTCCTGGGAATCTGGACTCGGGAGCCAGGACAGGGTCAGCGCCAGGCACCGCTAGATGAGCCCTGGGCGTCCTGCTTTGCCTCTGCACTGCCTGGCCAAATGGCTGCCTGCACTGAGCGCTCTCCAAGGTGGATGTGTGTGGTCTCACAGAGACCCCTGAGAATGCCCCAGGAGGCTGTTGGCTTGTTCATCTGAGGAGAGACTGTGGGTGGTGGAGAAGGAGGGACCTGACTTTTCTTTGTGGCCTTTTGTACGTATTTTTCTTCATGTATTTTTTTGTACATGTATTTAATTTTACAAAGTAAAAATAGGACTAGATGTTGATTTTTAAATTTTATTGGCGAACAATAGAAAACCTGTGCATTAGGAGTTAGAAGTAAAAAGATTACTGCTAGCCAGGAGAAGACTGGATAAAGCCGTATCAAAGGGCAGATGTCGGAAGTACGCTTTGTCGCGTCAGCCTGAGCAGAGGCGGGGAAGTGTCGGTTCTCGTGGCGGCAAGAACTCTGCTCCCAGCACCGACCGCGCCATTACAGCAAAATCTTAACGCCGCTGAGGGAGTCGCAGCTCTGATTCATTTAATTTGCTGATTAAAGAGAATTAAAACATTTTTATTCTTATTGAGTACCTTTTTAAATTTACTATCTGAAGGCAGTGGGATGGCCTCGTTGTGCTGTGGGTTGAGGAAGTGCAGTGGCACTGTGAACTGGCTTCCCCTGGCGTGTGGCAGAACTGTCACTCACACGGGCTCCTGCGCCTGTGGCCTGCCCTCTGCACCTGTAACCTGAGAACATTCCCGAAAGCTCCATGTGTCTTCTCAGGTAAAGCGCAGTCTCTTTCCCGCTTGACAGTTCTCGTCGGCCTTGGCTGAACACTGGAGTCTGGAAGCCTGAGTCCCACTCCCAGGGCGCGCACTGGAGTGGGTTGCGACCACGGTGGAAACTTCTCCAGTGACGTTGATGGGTACCAAAGCTGAACCACGGTTTCAGGGCTTGGCTGGTCTGTTTTAGACAGCAGGAAACAGAGCTCCTATCTGTTTGTTCCCTCCGCAAACACCTGCAGTGGGTGGGGTGAGGCCGAGCCGGAGCCGGGAGCCAGGAACTCCATCCAGGTCTCCACCAGCCGTCACCTGCTGCCTCCTGGTGTGTGCATTAGCAGGAAGCTGGAATGCGAGTAGAACCAGGAATCGAACCCAAGCACTGCCTATGGGATGTGGGCACCTTTACCACTTGGCCAAAAACACGCCCGAACCACTGTTTTAAAGGGAGAAGACTCACAAAGACACCTCCTCATCCTGTGGATTTATGTTTTCATTATAATTGAATTACTTGACTAATATTATTATATTTGTACAAACTGACACTAGGTTGAAAATTCCTTGTGCATGTAGCTGAATATAAAAAATTTACAAATTAAAAACAGACTGAAAAGTTAATAAATTCAAGACAATATTAATAGATGGATGTCAGGTTTATTTTATTTATTTGAAAGAGTTAAAGAGAGAGGCAGAGGCAGAGAGAGAGGTCTTCCATCTCCCCAAATGGCTGCAACGGCTGGAGCTGAGCTGAGCTGAAGCCAGGAGCCTGGAGCCTGGAGCTTCCTCTGGGTCTCCCATGTGGGTACAGGGGCCCAAGGACTTGAACCATCTTCTCTGCTTTCCAAGGTGCATTAGTTGGGAGCTGAATCAGAAGTGGAGCAGCCGGGACCTGAATGGGCACCCACACAGGGTGCTGGCAGCCCAGGCCGGGGCTTGAACCCGTGTGCCACAGCGCCAGCCCCGGATGACAGAATTTTGCTGAGGTTTTGGGCTTGCTGTTCCTCTACTAACTCCGTTACAGTGACCTTCCCTCTGTATCAGTCTGGTCCACTTGGGAGATAGGAGCCACACAGATAAAGTTTAACTCCAGAAATAATTAAACTGTGATAAAGGGTATTAACTCCAGAAATGATAGGGCTCCCGAGCTGAGGGTGAGAACCCAAGGAAGGACTCACGTGGAAGAGGCCCCCAAGGCTGAAGTTTGAGGAGGGTATAGCTGCACACTGATGGCCAAGCTCACAGACACGCGGTGGAAGTGGGGTGTCTGCGGTGTCCCAGTCAGGAGGGCTGTGTTACTGAAAGTACCACAGGGCACAGATCTGGGGCTCACAGGGTCTGTGCTGGGGGGTCGTGAGAAGGTGCCCCAGACCGTGTCTGAGCTGCAAGGTGGCTGAGAAACCACCCATGCTGGACCCATGGCTGGGGCCATCGCTAGGTGGTCTCACACCCGAAAGTGGCCCCGCCGTGCAGCAGCCAGAAGCAGGAGGCCCCCTCCAGTGTCCTGCAGGTGCCCTGTACTGAGAAAGCTCCATGCTGTGCCCACTCTGTCGTTATCACAGAGCCCGTGTTGAAGGGCGAATTTGGAGCTGATGGCAGTGAGTGGAGAGCCAGGCTGCATTGTGACATTTCAGCCCTGAGTCGCAGGCGGCTGGGACCACTTCCACGCTGAGCTGCCCTGTGCTGACTCAGCACCCTACACCACTGACCATGCCTTGTGGGGATGTTTGCAGACAACAGGCTTATCAAGCATCACCTCTCCAGGCTGTGACTCGGCTGACAGACGTCCACATTTTGGAGATACCTTGAATGACTGATGATGACCCTGAGACAACGGTGAGGAATGCGGGTCTGGCCTGGCCGCCGTTGTACCCTTTCCCCCGCGCGATGCCCAGCACGTGCAGGCTGAACACAGCGGCCAGCGGAGGCAGCCAGGACATGAGGGCGCTTGGTGCAGTAGTGTGGGGTCCATGTCCATTTCCCACCTGCACTCGGAATGTCCTCCTGAATCCCATGCACACACGCCGTCCATGGCTCAAAACTTTCTGCAGCTAATGTTCCTCGTGCTTGATCTGAGACAGGTGGGGCTGGCAGTGACAGAGCGGTCTCTAGGATGCACAGGTCTCTAAGACTCACAGGTCTCTAGGACGCACAGGTCTCTAGGACACACAGGTCTCTAGGATGCACAGGTCTCTAAGACTCACAGGTCTCTAGGACGCACAGGTCTCTAGGACACACAGGTCTCTAGGACGCACAGGTCTCTAAGACTCACAGGTCTCTAGGACGCACAGGTCTCTAAGACTCACAGGTCTCTAGGATGCACAGGTCTCTAGGATGCACAGGTCTCTAAGACTCACAGGTCTCTAGGACGCACAGGTCTCTAGGACACACAGGTCTCTAGGACGCACAGGTCTCTAGGACGCACAGGTCTCTAGGACTCACAGGTCTCTAGGACGCACAGGTCTCTAGGATGCACAGGTCTCTAGGATGCACAGGTCTCTAGGACGCACAGGTCTCTAAGACTCACAGGTCTCTAGGATGCACAGGTCTCTAGGATGCACAGGTCTCTAAGACTCACAGGTCTCTAGGACGCACAGGTCTCTAGGACACACAGGTCTCTAGGACGCACAGGTCTCTAGGATGCACAGGTCTCTAGGACTCACAGGTCTCTAGGACGCACAGGTCTCTAGGACTCACAGGTCTCTAGGACGCACAGGTCTCTAGGATGCACAGGTCTCTAAGACTCACAGGTCTCTAGGACACACAGGTCTCTAAGACTCACAGGTCTCTAGGGTGCACAGGTCTCTAGGACGCACAGGTCTCTAGGACGCACAGGTCTCTAGGATGCACAGGTCTCTAGGGTGCACAGGTCTCTAGGACACAGGTCTCTAGGACATACAGGTCTCTAGGACGCACAGGTCTCTAGGGCGCACAGGTCTCTAGGACGCACAGGTCTCTAGGGCGCACAGGTCTCTAGGACGCACAGGTCTCTAGGGTGCACAGGTCTCTAGGGCGCACAGGTCTCTAGGGCGCACAGGTCTTAAGACTCACAGGTCGCTAGGATGCACAGGTCTCTAGGGCGCACAGGTCTCTAGGACGCACAGGTCTCTAGGATGCACAGGTCTTAAGACTCACAGGTCGCTAGGATGCACAGGTCTCTAGGGCGCACAGGTCTCTAGGACACACAGGTCTCTAGGGCGCACAGGTCTCTAGGACGCACAGGTCTCTAGGACGCACAGGTCTCTAGGATGCACAGGTCTCTAGGGCGCACAGGTCTCTAGGACACACAGGTCTCTAGGGTGCACAGGTCTCTAGGATGCACAGGTCTCTAGGGTGCACAGGTCTCTAGGGTGCACAGGTCTCTAGGACGCACAGGTCTCTAGGGTGCACAGGTCTCTAGGGCGCACAGGTCTCTAGGGCGCACAGGTCTCTAGGATGCACAGGTCTCTAGGGTGCACAGGTCTCTAGGACACACAGGTCTCTAGGACGCACAGGTCTCTAAGACTCGCAGGTCTCTAGGATGCACTCAGAACGCCCACATCGCTCATCAGCGGGTTGGCGTCCCAGCTCCGTTCCTGGGAGCAGCAGGTGATGGCAAGCTGGGCCCCTGCACCATGCGGGAGACGTGGAGGGGGCTCCAGGCTCCTGGCTTTGGCCTGGCCCAGCCCCGGTGCTGTGGGCCTCTGGCGAGGGAACCAGCGGATGGAAAACGTCTGTCTCTCTGCCTTCCAAACAAAAACGAAAAAATAAACAAGCTAAACAATAAAGAAAAAAAGTAGGTGCCATACAAATACCGAACTTCTCTTTGTATTTAATAGGGAGAGAGAACAAGAACCCCAAGAAGAGGAGCGTTTGATGGAAGAAAAGAAAAAGAAAAAGCAGGAAGAAAAGAAGAAGAAAGAAAGTGCTCAGAAAAAGGTCTGCTGCCCCACTGCGCGCTCACCCTGCCCCACTGTGCAGCGCTCACCCTGCCCCACTGTGTGCTCACCCTGCCCCACTGTGCACTCACCCTGCCCCACTGTGCTCACCCTGCCCCACTGTGTACTCACCCTGCCCCACTGTGCGCTCACCCTGCCCCACTGTGCACTCACCCTGCCCCACTGTGCTCACCCTGCCCCACTGTGCACTCACCCTGCCCCACTGTGTACTCACCCTGCCCCACTGTGCGCTCACCCTGCCCCACTGTGTGCTCACCCTGCCCCACTGTGCACTCACCCTGCCCCACTGTGCTCACCCTGCCCCACTGTGTACTCACCCTGCCCCACTGTGCGCTCACCCTGCCCCACTGTGCACTCACCCTGCCCCACTGTGCTCACCCTGCCCCACTGTGCACTCACCCTGCCCCACTGTGTACTCACCCTGCCCCACTGTGTACTCACCCTGCCCCACTGTGCTCACCCTGCCCCACTGTGCACTCACCCTGCCCCACTGTGTACTCACCCTGCCCCACTGTGCACTCACCCTGCCCCACTGTGCTCACCCTGCCCCACTGTGTACTCACCCTGCCCCACTGTGCGCTCACCCTGCCCCACTGTGCACTCACCCTGCCCCACTGTGCTCACCCTGCCCCACTGTGCACTCACCCTGCCCCACTGTGCTCACCCTGCCCCACTGTGCACTCACCCTGCCCCACTGTGCGCTCACCCTGCCCCACTGTGCACTCACCCTGCCCCACTGTGCTCACCCTGCCCCACTGTGCACTCACCCTGCCCCACTGTGCTCACCCTGCCCCACTGTGTGCTCACCCTGCCTCACTGTGCTCACCCTGCCCCACTGCGCACTCACCCTGCCCCACTGTGCTCACCCTGCCCCACTGTGCACTCACCCTGCCCCACTGTGCTCACCCTGCCCCACTGTGCGCTCACCCTGCCTCACTGTGCTCACCCTGCCCTTGCTCGC
The DNA here is from genome assembly GCF_051225735.1 of Oryctolagus cuniculus. Lineage (NCBI taxonomy): Eukaryota > Metazoa > Chordata > Mammalia > Lagomorpha > Leporidae > Oryctolagus > Oryctolagus cuniculus. The sequence continues at coordinate 3,367,752 of NC_142883.1, read as the reverse complement.
TGCACGGCGGAATCGCTCACCCTGCCCCACTACGCGCTCACCTTGCCCCACTGTGCACTCACCCTGCCCCACTGCGCTCACCCTGCCCCACTACGCGCTCACCCTGCCCCACTGTGCGCTCACCCTGCCTCAGTGCGTGCTCACCCTGCCCTTGCTCGCTGCACGGCGGAATCGCTGTTCTGTCGCTTCTTAACATCCGTGTGCTGAACCTGCGACCAGTAAATACGGGCTTTGTGCTGTGGAGTAAATGAGGGGAGCAGGCACCAGGCGCCTCCTTAGAGCCAGAGTGTTGGACTGTGTGTTGGGGACGGCGGTGCAGAGTGTCTGTGCCGTTGCACTCCCGGGGAACCTTGGGGACAGCAGCGAGAGGCCCAGGAGAGGCGTTACACCGGCCTCACTGGGGCTGCAGGTGTTGTGTTTCTGCAGCGGGGACGAAGTCCTTTACGCACTCTGCTGGTAAAGAGGAGGAGTCCTGGGAGGCTCGCAGGCGTCTGACACGCAGCACGTGGTGCGCTCTGTGCGCCTCCTGGACGGCACTGGCAGAGCAAGCTCCCAGGGAGTCTGCAGTTAGGTTCCTATTGCATGGACTCAACAGTGTGTAGGCAATTATACATTTTTCTCAATAATAAATCTGGCAAAAATTTCTTTTTAAAATGTCCAATATTAAAAGACTGCTTGTAGACTTTTATATATGCATATGTTCTACACACTATTATTCCTAAAGAGTATGTGATTTTTTTTTCAGGCTGCTGATCAAAAAACCAAAGGTAAGTTTGTTTGGATCTGGGGGGAGGGAGGTACATGGGATGGCGGTGTTGTGCCTTTAATGACAGTGTGGCTGTGTTTTTTAATTGATGGTTAAAAGCAACGAACTTAAGCTTGTGTTTGCGTCTACTTTTTATTATTCATCGTGAAATTTTTCATTTACCACTGGTTTTACATCTGCATCTCATTGGCATTTGTTAATCCAAAAACCCCTAAAGAATGCTGTGTTAGCTTTCTTAACAAAGCTTTTTAATTTTCTTTTGGTTTGATTTCCACCAAACACGTTTGAACTGATGACAAGTTGGTTCATTTGAATAAGAACAACCAAAAGACAGTGCAGTTTTTTAAGCTTCCAGTTTCTCGTGCCAGCCACTCTTTACAGCAAAAAGAGGTTTACTCCTTCTGGTCTCCCGCTTTGCTTGGTTTGTGTAAAAGGTTTCCTTCGTCCCCCAAGCCCCAAGCTGGCTGACTGCCTTAGTGGGTGCTGTACTTCCTTCTCCGTAAGGAGCTGGATTCCCAGGAGCCAAGTGGAAGCCGCCCTCCCAGCCTCTTCACTGCCCTCCTGGTGCCCTCGGGGCCTTGGCGGTGGGAAGGAGCTCACACTGGGACGTGCTGCTGCCTCCCTGAGAGAGTGTGGACGGCTCCTGCCTCACACAGCTGTCGTCAGGCCCGAGTGGACGCTGTTCCTGTTTGTCAAGTAAAAGCCAAATTAGAAGAGGAAAAGGAGACTGCATGAGCTCGTGTGGGAGGAGGCTCAGCGGCAGTGCAGAGCTGTGGTGATTGTCATATTCGGCAGTCCTTGCTCCATGACACCGGTCACGCAGACACACGCCCTGCGAGGGCCGTGCCCTGTGCCATCCCTGCAGCAGGGCCACCACCAGCGCTCCACGTGTCAGAGTGGAGGATGTGTCTGTCGCCTGGTAACTGTGCGGTGGCGTGGGGCGGGCACCATTTGCAGAGGCTCCAGCGTGAGGGAAGTGGCTGTGCCGTGGTTTGGTGAGATGGGACCCGAGGGAGCCCTGGGCGCGTGGGCCACGCTCAGAGTCATGTTAGAGCCTGCCACGCTCAGAGTCACGTTAGACAGAGCCCGCCACGCTTGGAGTCACGTTAGAGACAGAGGCCGCCACGCTCGGAGTCACGTTAGAGACAGAGCCCACCACGCTCGGAGTCACGTTAGAGACAGAGCCCGCCACGCTCGGAGTCACGTTAGAGACAGAGCCCGCGGCCCGGGTGAAGTGCTAGCAGGCAGCGTGGAGAGGGCGCCTCCTCTCTGACTCGCAGGACTCGTGTTGGAAGGGTTAGGGGGTGTGTGATCGACTGTTGGAACTGACGATTGTAAGTAAGGAACAGTGGTTACTTACAGTTGTCACAAAGAATATAGGATTTGTGTTCTGAATTGTCAATTTCCTTTTTATTTTTTTTTATTTTTTTATTTTTTGACAGGCAGAGTGGACAGTGAAAGAGAGAGACAGAGAGAAAGGTCTTCCTTTGCCGTTGGTTCACCCTCCAATGGCTGCCGCGGCCGGCGCACCGCGCTGATCCGATGGCAGGAGCCAGGAGCCAGGTGCTTTTCCTGGTCTCCCATGGGCTGCAGGGCCCAAGCACCTGGGCCATCCTCCACTGCACTCCCTGGCCACAGCAGAGAGCTGGCCTGGAAGAGGGGCAACCGGGACAGAATCCGGCACCCCGACCGGGACTAAAACCCGGTGTGCCGGCGCCACTAGGCGGAGGATTAGCCTAGTGAGCCGTGGCGCCGGCCAGTCAATTTCCTTTTTAAAAAACATTTTGAAAAGTTTGAGCTTTTACAATTTGATTCATTAACAGCTGTATTCTGTTGTCATTGTGATTATTTTTCATCAAATGAAAAAGTGCTTACTGTGTAGTGATCAGGAGTTACATTATCCTGCCTCTCTGTAGAGTTTTGGTTTTTTTAAGCTTCCTTTAGTATGGTTAACTTTAATTTTTTCCCCAGAAACCTTTTATTTAAGGAATACAAACTTCATACATTTCATAAATACAACTTTAAGAATATAGTTACTCTTCCCATCACACCCACACCCACACCCCCACCCCTCTTCCTCCTCCCTCTCCTGTTCCCATTCTTATTTTTTACTAAGATCTATTTTCGTTAACATTATACACATATGATTAACTCTGTACTAAGTAAAGAATTCAACAAATTGTTTAAAAAAAAACTGTTAGCAGTCAAGACAAGGGCTGTGCAAAGTCAGTGCATCTCGAAGTGTCGACTTCACTTCTATAGATTACCTTTTAGGTGCTCTAGTAGTTACCACAGATCAGGGAGAACATGTGGTGTTTGTCCTTTTGGGACTGGCTTGTTTCACCAAGCATGATGTTTTCCAGTTACAACCGTTTTGTTGCAAACAGCAGGATTTCATTTTTTTAACCACTGTGTAGTATTACATAGTGTACATATCCCATAATTTCTTTATCCAGTCTTCAGTTGATTGGCATGTGGGTTGAGTCCATATCTTAGCTATTGTGAATTGAGCTGCAGTAAACATGAGGGTACAGATAACTCTTTCATATGCTGATTTAATTTTCCTTGGGATGACTGGGTCATACGATAGGTCTATATTCAGATTTCTTAGGTGTCTCTGTACTGTCTTCCAACAGTAGATTAGGGGGCCTTTTTCCCCACATCCTCACCAGCATTTGTTGTTTGTTGACTTATGTATGAAAGTCATTCTAACTGGGGTGAAGTGAAACCTCATTGTGGTTTTGATTTGCATTTCCCTGACAGCTAGTGATCCTGAACATTTTTTCATGTGTCTGTGGCCATTTGGACTTCCCCTTGCAAAATGCCTGCTTAAGTCCTTTATTTCTTAACTGGGTTGCTTGTTTTGTTGTTGTGGAGTTTCTTGATCTCTTTATATATTCTGGTGTTAATCCTTTGTCAGTTGCAGAGTTTGCAGTATTTTCTCCTGTTCTGTCAGTTGCCTCTTCACTTTGCTGAGTGTTTCTTTTGCAGTGCAGAAGCTTCTCAGTTTGGTGTGATCTCATTTGTCAATTTTGGCTTTGATTGCTTGTGCCTCTGGGGTCTTTTCCAAAAACTCTCTGCCTGTGTCGATGTCTAGCAGGGTTTCCCCAACGTTCTCTAGTAATTTGATGGTATCAGATCCTAGATTTAGGTCTTTAATCCATTTTGAGTGGATTTTTGTGTAAGGTGTGAGGTAGGGGTCTTGCTTCTTACTTCTGCATGTGGAGATCCAGCTTTCCCAGTACCATTTGTTGAAGACAAATGCTCCAGGGATTGATTTTAGCTCCTTTGTCAAAGGTAACTTGGTTGTAGATATGTGGGTTGATTTCTGGCATTTCCATTCTGTTCTGTTGGTCTGTCCACCTGTTTTGTACCAGTACCAGGTTGTTTTGATTATAATTGCCCTGTAGTGTGTCTTGAAATCTGGTATTGTGATGCCTGCTGCTTTGTTTTTGTTGTGTAAGATTGCTTTAGCTGTTCGGGGTCTCCTGCATTCCCATGTGAATTTCAACATCATTTTTTTCTATATCTGAGAAGACTGTCCTTGGTATTTTGCTTGGTATCACATAGAATCAGTAAATTGCTTTGGATAGTGTGGACATTTTGATGATATTGATTCTTCCAATCCATGAACATGGAAGATTTTTCCTTTGTGTGTGTGTGTGTGTGTGTGTGTATCTTATATTTCTTTAATGTATTATAATTCTCGTCATAGAGATCTTTGACATCCTTGGTTAAATTTATTCAAGGTTTTTTGTTTTTTGTTTTTTGTTTTTTGTTTTTTTTTTTGTTGTTTTTTTTTGGTAGCTATTGTGAATGGGATTGATCTTAGAAGTTCTTCCTCAGCCATGGCATTGTCTATATACAAAGGCTATTGATTTTTGTTATATCCTGCACTTTATCAAACTCCTCTATGAGTTCCAAAAGTCTCTCTCTCTCTTTTTTTTTTTTTACAGGCAGAGTGGACAGTGAGAGAGAGAGACAGAGAGAAAGGTCTTCCTTTGCCGTTGGTTCACCCTCCAATGGCCGCCGTGGCCGGCGCGCTGTGGCCGGCGCACCGCGCTGATCTGATGGCAGGAGCCAGGATCCAGGTGCTTTTCCTGGTCTCCCATGGGGTGCAGGGCCCAAGCACCTGGGCCATCCTCCACTGCACTCCCTGGCCACAGCAGAGAGCTGGCCTGGAAGAGGGGCAACCGGGACAGAATCCGGCACCCCGACCGGGACTAGAACCTGGTGTGCCGGCGCCGCTAGGCGGAGGATTAGCCTAGTGAGCCGTGGCGCCGGCCCCAAAAGTCTCTTACTAGAGTCATTTGGGTCGCCTATATATAGAATCATGTCATCTGCAAATAGGGATAGTTTGACTTCCTCCTTCCCAATCTGATTTCTTTTTTCTTGGCTAATGACTCTGGCTAAAACTTCCAGGACTACACTGAATAGCTGTGGTGAGAGTGGGCATCCTTGTCTGGTTCCAGATTTCAGTGGTAATGCTTCCAACCTTTTCCCATTCAGTAGGACACTGGCCCTGGCCACACTGGCCACTGGTCATGGATGTAGTAAGTTGTTGAGGAATGTTCTTTTTTTTTTTTTTTTTTTTTTTTTTGACAGGCAGAGTGGACAGTGAGAGAGAGAGACAGAGAGAAAGGTCTTCCTTTGCCGTTGGTTCACCCTCCAATGGCCGCCGCGGCCGGCGCACCGCGCTGATCCGATGGCAGGAGCCAGGAGCCAGGTGCTTTTCCTGGTCTCCCATGGGCTGCAGGGCCCAAGCACCTGGGCCATCCTCCACTGCACTCCCTGGCCACAGCAGAGAGCTGGCCTGGAAGAGGGGCAACCGGGACAGAATCCGGCGCCCCGACTGGGACTAGAACCCGGTGTGCCGGTGCCGCAAGGCGGAGGATTGGCCTAGTGAGCCGCGGCGCCGGCCCGAGGAATGTTCTTTCTATACCCAATTTGCTTACAGTTTTCATCATGAAATGGTGTTGTATTTTATCAAATGCTTTCTCTGCATCTATTGAGATAATCTTATAGCTTTTGTTCTTCAAGTTGTTGATGTGATTTATCACCCTGAGTGATCTGTGAATGTTGAACCATCCCTGCATACCTGGGATAAATCCCACTCGGTCTGGGTGAATGATCTTTCTGATGTGTTGTTGGATTCTATTGGCTAGAATTTTATTGAGGATTTTTACGTCTTATGTTCATGAGGGAAATTGGCCTGTAGTTCTCTTTGTTGTGTCTTTTTCAGGTTTGGGAATTAAGATGATGCTGGCTTCTTAGAAGGAGTTCGGGAGGATTCCCTCCCTTTCAGTTTATTTGAGTAGCTTGAGAAGAATTGGAGTCAGTTCTTCTTTAAATGTCTGATAGAATTCAGCAGTGAAGCCATCCAGCCCTGGGCTTTCCTTTCTTGGGAGGGTCTTTATTACCGATTCATTTTCCATCTTGGTTATTGGTCTGTTTAGGTTTTCTGTGTCTTCATGGCTCCATTTTGGTCGGTTGTATGTGTCCAGGAATCTATCCATTTCCTTTGGGGTTCCTGATCTGTTGGCATACAGCTCTTTGTAGTAATTTCTGATGATTCTTTTTATTTCTGTGGTGTCTGTTGTTACATTTCCTTTTTCATCTCTAATTTTATTGAATCGTGTCTTCCTCTTTTTTTGGTTAGGTGGGCCAATGGTGTGACAATTTTGTTTTTTCAAAAAAGCCAGCTTTTCATTTCGTTTCTTTTGTATCAGTTTTTTGTTTGTTTGTTTCAATTTTATTGATTCTTCTCTAATTTTAATTATTTCTTTTCTCCTACTAGTTTTGGCCTTGGTTTGCTGTTGTTTTTCTAAGTTCATGACTTAGACCGTGTGGTATCTGTACATGAGAGCAGTTCCATGCTTTATCACGCAGAAACCCAGGTTCTTCGGCTCCGGGTAGAAAAACAACCCAAGCTCAGTTTCCCATTCTCTGTGCACACAGCAGCAGTCACTTCTTGACCCCAGAATGTGTGGTGGCTTCTCCCCGTCGGCAGGCAGGCAGCAGTTCTGCAGCGGGCCCGAGCTGGACAGCGTCAGATCTAATTCAGTCCTGATGCGCTGCCCCACCTGGGGGTACATCGCATCCCAAGTCCAGGCCTCCAGAACTTGTGAATAGCCAGCCGCCAGTGGCCTCCCGGGCCTTCTTTAGGCTGCATTAATTCGCTAGAGCAGCTCACAGAACTCAGAGAAACAATTGCATTTACCTTTTTATAGTAAAAGTTTTTTTTATTAAGATTTATTTAATTTTGTGAAGGCAGTGTGACAAAGGAAGAGACTTAAAAGGAGCTCTTCCATCTGTTGGTCCACTCCCCAGCTGGTCTAGGCCAGGCGGACGCAGAACTGCACCCAGATGTCCACTGGGTGGCAGGCACAGGCACCCAGCCCCGTCTGGCTCCCAGGTTCCAGCAGGGAGCTGGGCCGGAGCAGAGCTACCAGGATTGAAACCAGCGCTCCCACGTGGGGCTGCGCCGCGAACAGCTCAACCCGCTGTGCCACAACAGCGACCCCTCAAAGCCTTTTCTTTTTTAAGATTTATTTGTTATTTATTTGAGAGGGAGAGAGAGAGAGAGAGGTCTTCCATCTGCTGGTTCACTCCCCAGATGGCTGCAGCAGCCAGAGCTGAGCTGATCCAAAGCCAGGAGCCAGGAGCTTCTTCCAGATCTCCCACAAGGGTGCAGGGGCCCAACCTCTTGGGCCATCTTCCGCTGCTTTTCCAGGCACATTGGGAGGGAGCTGGATTGGAAGTGGAGCAGCCGGGACTCCAACCAGCACCCATGTGGGATGCTGGCATCACAGGCAGCAGCTTTACCCGCTGCCCCCCAGTGCCAGCCCCTAAAAGCTAACTTCAGATACACCTCTCTCCTCCATGTGTGCCTGCTGTCAGTGGACTTCAGCTTAAAAGCAGGAGCCCAGGAGGTTCTGGCTGAGGCTGTGTAAATTTCCTGAGTGAAAACTGCTGTTGTGAGAGAAGAGCCGTTCCTGTCTGGCGTCGGCTCCCACCACAGACGCCTGGCCCGGAGCTTCTCTCTGACCCTGGAGGCCCCAGGCCCCTCCAGGCCTCTGCACGCTGTCCGTCTCCTCTCCAGGGCTCTCCCAGGCACTGTCCCCGAGATGGGAGTGGCCTCCCAGGCACTAGCACACACTGGGCCCGCTGACACCGTCGCGTTGGTTTAAGCCTTGCTTCCTGGAAGGAGCCACTCAGTCTCTCAATGGCGTTCTTCGATCCCACGGTGAATTTCTGTTGTTGCCATGATTGGTGACTGTGTGTCTGGGATATTAGAGGTAGTACCACTTCCTGTATCCAAGCTGTACGGACAGAAATCATATCTGCTATTTCCTCAGTATTCCCAGTGCCTGCCACAAAATACACCCTTACTAAATAATTCCTGAATAAGCAAGCAAGGGGGCCGGCAGCATAGCATGGTCGGCTCATATCCCACATGGGTGCCAGTTTGAATCCTGGCTGCTCCTCTTCCGACCCAGCTCTCTGCTGTGGCCTGGGAAGGCAGTGGAAGATGCCCAAGTGCTTGGGCCCTGCCCCCACGTGGGAGGACACCGGGAAGAAGCTCCTGGCTCCTGGCTTCGGCCTGGCCCAGCCCTGGCTGTTGCAACCATTTGGAGAGTAAACCAGCAAATGGAAGACTTGTCTCTCCTCTCTCTGTAACTCTGACTTTCAAACAAATAAATAAATCTTAAAAAAAGAAAGAAAGAGAAGAAACAACAACAAAAAGAAGAGTCTGGGAGACGAGGTCAACAAGCAGGAAGCGCGGAGGTGGAGGAGTCTGAGGCGTGCCGAGAGGCGTGCGGCCGCCTGTCCCTGCCGACGCCGCGAGTGCCTCAGGAGGGCGCTGGGAGTGACCTGCAGACTGTCCGGCCAGCCCAGTGTGACTATGCCACTTGAAAATTTTAGCTGAAAGCAGAAAATTCTTTAAAGCAGAAAATTGTTTTGAAAGACTTGCTCTCTACTAGAGAGAGTGAGCCTCCACTTTTCACCAGCAGATGTCGCCCTTATTTTTTTTTTAAATGCTTATTAGACAACAAGGAAGGAAGGTGCCAGTTTGCTGAAAGTTTCGTGTCATTAGCTGTGGCGTCCCTGAGTGGTTGCTCTTACTTTTTCTGATTAAAACACGTGATTGGCTGATGCTCCGTAAACAGAATCGGGTTGAGGTCCCATTGCCCCTCCGTCTTCTGTGCTATGTGGGCCCTGCTACCAGCAGGGCGGGATCCTGTGGGCACCCGTCCCTGCCGTTTGGCCGGAAGGAGGCTGGCAGGATGGCGGGATGTCCTGGTGCTTTGAAATTTGGATCTGAAGAAAGAATGTGGCTAATCAAGAACTGCCCACTGGACTAACCTGAATGCAAGGACAATGCGAGTTTTGAGGCCTTCCCGTTGCCATTTGAGGTTGTATTAGGTGGCTGCTAGTTTCCAAGATCCTGACAGTAGTGGCCTAAACCAGAGAAGGTTGATCACTGCCTCCTGCGGAGGAGCCCAGAGGGGACTCTGGCAGCTCTGGCAGCTCCGACTTCCTGTCCCTCCTGTCCCATCGCTTCACTGAGTGAGGTCTCGGCCTTTCTCTCTGTCCAGAGTGACCACAGAAGAGCGGCTACCGTGTCAGCACCCAGTGGCGGGCGTGGGCCAGCTGAATGCACTGTGTGGTGTGAGACCCCAGGGGCCCCTGGTCTCTGTCCAACAAGTACTCGATGACATTTTCCTGTGTGCAAGACAGTACACTGGAGCTTCTCTGGATAATACAGGCATATATATATATATATATATATATATATATATATATTTAAAAGAGTTCCAAAAAGGAAGAGACAGAGAAAGAGAGATCTTCTGTCCACTGGTTCACTCCCCAAATGGCCACAGTGACCAGGGCTGGGCCAGGCCAAGACAGGAGCCAAGAGCCTCTTCTGGGTCTCCCACGTGGGTGCAGGGCCCAAGCACCTGGGCCATCCTCTGCTGCTTTCTCGTCATTAGCAGGGAGCGGGATCAGAAGTGCAGCAGCCGGGTGTCTGACTGGTACCGGTAGGGGCATCGCAGGCGGTGGCCTTCCCTGCTGGGCCGCCACACGAGTCCCGGAACGCAGGCTTTTAAAGGAAAGACTCTCACCCGCAAAAGCTTGTGATCTGTCACGCTTTCTGGTTTTCCAATCCCTGCTTCACCTTTAACCTTTATAGAAAGATAATTATTTAAATGTAATGCATTTCTGAGAAACCAGCTTCAACTTTATCTCTTTCAAGAAGACAGTTGCCAGGGCCGGCGCTGTGGCACACACAGGGGTTAAAGCCTGGCCTGCAGCATCGGCATCCCACATGGGTGCAAGTTCGAGTCCCGGCTGCTCCACCTCCAATCCAGCTCCCTGCTGATGCACTTGGGTTAAGCAGCGGAGGGCAGCCCAAGTCCTTGTGCCCCTGTGCCCACGTGGGAGACCCACAGGAAGCTCCTGGCTCCTGGCTTCAGATCAGTTCAGCTCTGGCCATTGTGGCCATTTGGAGAGTGAACCAGTGGATAGAAGACCTCTCTGTCTCTACCTCTCTCTGTAACTTTCAAATAAATAAAATAAATCTTTTTTTTTAAAAAAAAAAAAAAGGTATTTGCCATTTCTAGACCAGCACCATCCAATAGAAATATAATGCAAGTCACAAACATGAGGTGCATTAAGTCTGTTTTAAAATAATCTAATAATGGGGGCCGGCGCTGTGGCATGGCGGGTAAAGCTGTTGCCTGCAGCGCCTGCAACCGATATGGGTGCCAGTTCAAGTTCCAGTTCTACTTCCCATCCAGCTCCCTTCAGTGCTAAGGCAGTGGAGGATGGCCCAAGTCTTTGGGCCCTGCACCCACGTGGGAGACCCAGATGAAGTTCCTGGCTCCTGGCTTTGGCTTGGCCCAGCCCTGACCATTGCAGCCGTTTGGGGAGTGAACCAGCAAATGGAAGATAATCTGTGTGTGTGTGTGTGTGTGTGTACACCTGCCTCTGCCTCTCCTTCTCTGTAACTCTTTCAAATAAATCAATCTTAAAAAAAAAAAAAAAAAAAAACAAAACAGGAGGGGTGGGCTTTGGCATGCAGTTAAAATGCTGCTTGGGACCCCACATCCTGCATCCGAGTGTCTACTTTGAGTCCCAGCTCCACTCCCAATTCCAGCTTCCTGCTCAAGTGTTCTCTGGGAGGCGGCAGGGATTAGCTGCAGTACTTGGGTCCTGCCACCGTGTGGCAACCTGGACTGAAATCCAAGCTTTGGACTTCAGCCTGGCCCAGCCTCAGCTGCTGTGGGCATTTGAGGAGTAAACCAGTGGGTGAGAGCCATCGCTGTCTGTCGCTTTGTGTGTGTGTGTGCCTTTCAAGTACTTTTTAAAATGACAGGTGGAATTAGTTTCAGTAGTGTGTTTTAAACTTGGTATATCCAAAATATTACCATTTCAATATGAATTCAATATAAAAATTACTAGTGAGATGCACCTCCCTCCTCCCTCCCTCTCTCACTGAGGCCCAGCACCCAGCAGGCACTGTCTACCACAGCACATCCCAGTGTGCACAGCAGGCGCTCAGTCGCCACGTGTGGCGTGTGGTGTGGTTGGTGTGGTTAGTGCTGCCGCTGGGGGCTGCGTGTGCTCATCTGCCCACTCTAAACTTCTCTGAGACTTCCAGTCAGCTCCACGTTCTTTAATTACTCGATGTGTTTTCCAAGTTTATCAGTTCAGTTAGTGAGAAGCTGTTTTCCACTTCCGTGCCTTCCTGCTGCAGCCAGCAGACCCTGGGCTTCCCCCGGATCCTTGTGTGACTTCTGGGCCTCCCCCGGATCCTTGTGTGACTTCTGGGCCTCCCCCTGATCCTTGTGTGACTTCTGGTTGTGTCCGGTTTGAAGGGGAACAGCTTCAAGAGGCGTGACAAGCAGGCCGCTTCAGGTCAAAGCTGGCCTCTGAGCTGGAGGCCACCCTGGGGCTGTGTGGGCTTCAGCAGCGCAGGGACACTGCTGAGAATAGAGTCCTCCAGGGAGCCGCGGACTGAGCAGGCCCCTCGGCCAGGCCCAGCAGTGCTGTGACACACTAAGCCCTCAGCTTCCTGTCTTCCCAGCTTAATGACATCATCTTAAGATGATGAGGATCGGCTGAGAGCTGCTTATTTATAACTACTTTTACTTCTTTATGAAAAGAAAACAATGAGACTTTGAGATACATTACTGGGATTCCCAGAAAAGCTATCCATCTTGACGCTCTAATACGGCGAGTAGCTTGCAGACTCCCTGTAGTAAGTACTGCGGACTTTGTTCGCCAACTTCAGTCCCTGTCGGATTTGCTTCCTTGGTTTTTTCCTCCATCCTTTGAAAGCGTCAGGAGCCCTTGAACCTGCTCAGACCCTCCAGAGATACCAGCAGTCCGAGGCAGGGGTGCCGAGGGCACAGCAGCTGCCTCCAGGGAGAGAAACAGACACACGGGCAGGGCCTTGAGGACTCTGGCCACGGAGGGGTCCCCTGGAGAGACCGAGGAGGAAGCGGCCTCACGGATACCTGGCTTTGACGGCGTGTGCGCCACGGTGCTGTCTACACAAAAGCAGGTGTCGCTCGAAGGCCAAAGGCATTTACAAGTTAAGTGGAAAGGAAACACCAAAAAATGTTCAAATAAGATAAAAGGAACCTTCTGGATGATGACGGGGCGCCAGCAGGGGCAGCTTTACCTCCACAGAGTGTGGGCTTCAATAAGCCCTCAAGCGACTCTTCCTGTTTATTTAAGTTTATTATGTCAGAGACAGGCACAAACAGGCCTTCAGTGGCTGGGACTGGGGCAGGCTGGAGCCCAGAGCCAGGAACTCAATGCACGTCTCCCACGTTGAGTGCCAGGGACCCAAGTATTTGAGCTGTCACCTGCTGCCTCCGAGGGTGGACACTGGCAGGACACTGGAGTTGAGAGCAGAACCGAGGCTCGAACCCGGCACTCCGACATGGCACACTGGTGTCTTACCCACTGTGCCAAATCCCCGTCCCCACCCCTTCTACCAGTGATTTTATGCAACCAAGGGTGAAAAGTGCTCTGACTGCAGCGGAGGCACTGACAGGTAAGAGCAGCTGTGGGCCACCTCTAGGGCGGTGCACCGGGGAAGCCGGCGCTCACACTGGACCTGTAGCCTTGCCTGGGTCTGCTTCTGGAGCGCTGTGGTGGCGTTTCCGTGTCTGTTTTGTTTGCCGTGATTTGGATTCGCTTTTAAGGAAGTGGTGACTCAAGTTTTGGGTTCTTTTTCCTTTTGTTCCTTTTAGTGCCAGAACCTACTAAGACCTGTTCAAGCCAGCCCCAACCTGCCGGTACCAGCACCAGTACTTCCACCAGCACTGTCTCCAGCAGCAACAATGGCAAACGTGCGTGTGCCAGCGGCCAGCAGCCAGCTGCATCCCGCTACCTGCCTCGTGAGGTGCCTCCACGCTTCCGCCAGCAAGAACAGAAGCAGCTGTTAAAGAGGGGCCAGCCATTACCCACAGGGACTCTGACCAGCGCGAGCCCAGCCCAGGCTGCTGGACCTGCAGGGGCAAGCCCACCTCCCCTCCCTGGAGCCAGTGCTCAGCCGCCTCCCAGTAAGCTCCCAGCAGGTAAAGCCACACGGAGTGGGGCACCCGGGATCCGGCCGGGGTGCTGGCTTCAGCTCTGCTGTTGTGTACATTTAATGGGGGTTATGAAGTTTACTTGTGCTGTCCTCTGTGTATTTACGTCATTGCTTACACAGGGGGCTTCAAAACGTCCGTGGCAATGCGTGTCAGGGAAGATGCTCAGGTTCCAGGGTTTTGCACCCTGTCAGCACCTGGCTGATGCTTTATAACCCTCAGTAACGGGAAACTTCTCGATAAACCCCCCTTGCCTTTCCTGTGTCTCCCAGTGCTCACACATTCTTTCTTTGCCAAAAGTAATAGGACTTTAAGGTGAGTGTCCCCGAGTGGCGCAGGCACGTCCTGAGCCTGAGCTGCCGAGAGCTCCCCGTCCAGGCCCTGCGGGGCTGGGGCCCTGCTCCGCTTCCTGCAGCCCTGGGACTGCGGTAGGGCTCCCTCTCCTCCGTCCGCTCCCGCCCCCGTCCCCTGGCTTTGCGCATCTGCACCTCTGAGAACTGGCTTGCCATTGTTGTATGCAGTTTGAGGGGGAGGCAGAGAGTTTGTGCTCAGCTGCGTGGCTCTGTTTTTCATTAAGTCTTTGTGTCTCAAGTAAGGTAGTAACTGGTACTGGCTCTGGAATGGAAGCCACACTTCCTGAAGGTTGTGAAAATCAGATCTGTAAGTAAGTAAGTGGGGGAGCTTCAGAGATTGGAGCCGGAAGGAAACGTGTCCCAAGTCATGTGAGTGAGTTGTCACGTGTCTTCAAACTCTTGACTTCCATCTGCTGAACACTTGGTAGAGGACATGTGGATCAGCAACTGTCACCAAAAAGCCAGGGTGGTGTGGCGCAGCGGTTAAGCCACCAGCAGCCCATGTCAGAGCGCCGGCTCCAGTCCCGGCTGATCTGCACCTGGGAAAGCAGTGGAAGATGGCCAAGGACGGGGTCCCTGACGCTTGTGCCAGAGACCTGGATGGAGTCCTGGCCCCTAACTTCAGCCTGGCCAAGCACTGGCTGCTGCAGCCATTGAGGGAGTAAACCAGGGAGTGGCAGATAGTTTATGTTTTATCTCTGTCACTCTGCCTTCCAAACAGGCGAACCTTGAAAGAAAAAAAGCAGAAAAGATAAAATCCATTGGTTGACCAAGAATGTAATCCAGTCTGATTAGTGGCAAGCTGTTTTTGATCAAGCATGCTAGTTAGTTCTGCAGGCAACACGGTCCTCGGGACCCGCTTCGGAGGAAGTCTGCACTCAGGCCTGACGGCTTGGTGTGTAAATTTAAAACGTTCACTTTGAAGAGCGAGCGCTGCAGCGACCCTGCTGCTGTGGGCACTGTGCCGGGCTGCAGTCGGCTGGCCAGCTGCTGTCAGTGCAGGGCGTCAGCTGCCGTCCGATACAGAGAAGATAACCAAGGAGTTAACTTAGCAAAGTCAGGGTTGGAAGGAACACTCTTTACGAAGATGCTTGTCTCTTTAAATGTAGCCTTCCTAAGGAACCATTCCCCGCCCGTAGTCCTTTCAGAATCCGCGTGTGCTGAGCGGGGCTCCACCTTGCGCACAAGAGCATCCGAGCCCGCCCGTCCCCGCCAGAGCCTCACCCGCAGCGCCACAGCCTCTGCCGCGGCCAGGGCGGCCCTCACTCCCCTTCGCCCTCGTTGCCCAGGGTCCGCCTGCGGTGCAGGTCCTGCACGGCCTGCTGGCATGCTCATGGAGCCCACGTGCCTACTGCTCGGGTGTGCCGCGCGCACTGCCACGTCTTTCCCTGGACATGCCCTTCCCGTTTCTCTTCATGCGTTCACTCCCTCCCAGAGAGCCCCTCCAAGTGTCTCCGTGTGCACTGCGCCCAGCCACACTGCCCAAAGACGTGGTGCTTACTGAGTGCTGTGTACCAGGGGGTCCTGTAGCCAGCAAGGCAGAGAAAACCCACCGGAAAGAGGCGGGCATGTGAACTTGAGCATCCTGAAGGTGATCCTGTGGTCAGGGGGAAGATCCCCTTCCCAGCTGTCACTGTCTGGACGTCAGAGTCGTGATGATGCCCGCTGGCCTAACAACCCCCACGCTCTGGACGGATCCCGACGCCGCCTACCGCCCTCCTGTTGACTCGGCGCCGTCTCAGGCCGCTGTGGGAAAGGGCAGCTCTCGCTTCTGTTGCTGGGATGTGAACCGGCGCAGCCTCCACTCAGGGCCATCGGGCAGGACCTGTGCAGGTGGTCAGCGCAGCCTCCACTCAGGGCCGTCGGGCAGGACCTGTGCAGGTGGTCGGCAGGCGTGGGACTGGAAGGCCAGCTGTGCTCTCTGGTCGCTCACTGGCCCCTGCCAAGACCATTCTTAAAAGCGTGAAGACATTTGGCTGTTTTAAGTGCAGAAGCACTTCATAAAGGTCTAGGAATTGGAACATAGGATGAGGGGTGCAGCGTGGTGGCGCAGCCGGTCCAGCTGCTGGGAAGGCCACCTCCCGGGTCGAAGAGCCTGGTTCAAGTCTTGCCGCTTTGCACTTCTTGTCCAGCTTCCTGCCAGTGCCTCTGGGAGGCGGTGGAACGAGGCCCAAGTGCTTGGACCCTGCCACTCAGGTAGAAGACCCAGATGGAACTCCTCGCCCGGCCCTGGCTGCTGGGGCATCTGGGAGTGGACTAGCGGATGGAAGATTCTCTCTCTCTCTCTCTCTCTCTCTTTGCCACTCTGCCTTTCAAATAAATAAATCTTAAACAAAAAAAGCTCAGATGATCTTAGCTCTTGGCCTGGTTGCCCCAGGTACCTGTGGGACCACACCCAGCAGACACCTAAGGATCCCTCTCCACTGCCCACCAGATGCTTGGTGGTGGTTCTCTGCCCTGTGGTGTGAATGGTGATGGTTGAGACGGGTGAAGGGGCGGGTTGTAGCATAGCAGGTGATGCGCCACTGGCATCCTGTGTGGACGCTGGTTTGAGCCCCGGCTGCTCCACTTCCAATCCGGCTCCCTGCTAATGCACCTGAGCAAAAGCAACAGAACACAGCCCAAGTGTTTGGGGGCCTGCCACCCGTGTGGGAGACTGGGTGAAGCTTCTGGCTCCCGGCTTCAGCGTGGCCCAGCCCTGGCCAATGTGGTCATCTAGGGGACGAACAAGAGGATGGAAGATCTCTCCTGCCTCTCTCTAGCTGTTCTTTTCAAGTAAATAAACACAGTCTTAACAACAACGACAGGAGGCAGTGGGGCAGACGTGGAGTGGACCTTTGCCTGTGGGAGCAGCCACCGGTGCACACGCATTAACCTTCCTGTCCCGCGTCTGCTTCACGTGCGGGGGGAGGGCAGCCTGTGTTAGACGCAGCAGTGCAGAGGGTGCTCACTCCCTGTGCACACGCTCCGTCCCTGTTTGTGAGGGCTCAGTGTGGCTCCCGTCCCCTGAGGAGCCACAGCTGTCGTGGGAGGGCTTCCTTGGTTTTGTGGCATTACTGAAGGAGACCCTGCCTCGTTTTCTTTTCTTCTTTTAAAGATGTATTTAATTATACGAGAGGTCTTCCATCCGCTGATTCACTCCCCGGATGGCCTCAAGGGCCTGAGCTGAGCCGATCCGAAGCCAAGAGCCAGGAGCTTCTTCCGGGTCTCCCACGCAGGTGCAGCGGCCCAGGGACTTGGGCATCCTCCACTGCTTCCCCAGCCTGCCTCATTTTCTTAGATAACCAAAACTGTTAGTACCTCAAATAGATCCTGAAGACTTTTAACGTCTAATATGCTGCTGTTGAAGTGAAACTCAATCAAATTTAAGGCAAAAACACTTTTCATAATGGGCCAGCGATTCCGAGTAAGGACGTTTCCGGCATCCAGCTGATTGCTCCATTACAGCTGGCGCTGTGACTGTGCTGCTGATGTGCCGAGAGCAGGCAGAGGTGAAGGGCTGGACACGTCCCTGCAGGAAGAGGGGAGCCGGGGGAGGAGCCCGAGGCCGCTGCGGCCTGGGAGCCCTCAGCTACGGGGCAGAGGTGGAGGGAGGGCCGTGGGCAGGGCGCAGCCAGTGCGGTGCTGCGTCTCCCTACGCAAAGCGTGAAAGGACCCAGGGGAAGGGAGCTGTTTACTAGGTCAGTGCTGGCTCGGGGGGAGCTGGCGCAGCCGGAGGGCGGGCAGTCTGGCCAGGTCAGTCTTGGTGAGTGTTGATGTACACGTGCTGTTTCACACTGCTGAGTCCCCAGACAGTTCACCTCACTGTTCTGTTCTTTTCAGGCTGTGTTTTTTGCAAATCTGCAGGATAACCCCAACTTGAAACCCTTGAGAGCTTTATCTTAAAAAAAAAAAAAAAAAAGGAAGAAGAATAAAAAACCTTTCTCCTCTGCCCTCAGGAGAACCGTGCATTGTTGTGCGCTGCTTTGTGCACTTCTATCAGAGGCGTTGATTAACGTGGGCAGTGTTTGCTGCCTAGATCTTTCTTAGATAGAGGCAGGGAAGTAATTAACTAGTTGGACACTTGCCAGTTTACATGCCAGGCTCATTTAGAACATTCCGGCGAGTGTTGGTCTGCCAAATGTCGAGGGGCTGTTGAGGCAGGGAGGGGGAGCAGCAGCTGAGGCAGGGGCCAGGCGGCCAGCGCCGCTATTTGGGCTGATTTTCGAGACACCAAAGAAGTGGCTGCGGCGCGGACTGTGGTTGAGTCCTGGAGTGAAAATGTCTGTGACAGTCGAGAGTTTAGGCCGGAGGGAAGATCGGTTTAGTGTCAGCTGCAATTAGATAATCAAAGCTTGAGACTCCCTCTGTGGACGCCGCCACCTCTGCCCAAAGCAGGTGAATCAGACGCCGCCTGGACTGGAAGGCATCGCCGGTCCTGCCCGGCGCCCACGGCACAGGCTGGGCACAGAGGCAGCGGCTCCTCCTGCAGGTACCCCCGCCCCTCGTGGGGCAGGAGCAGCGGGAGCTGCTTCTCGTGGGTCGGCTGTGAGACTCCTGGCCGCAGGCCAGCTGGGATAAGATGGCGTCTTGCAGCCAGCTGCCTGCCCAGGAGCGGCCAGCGGGCGGGGGCGGGGCCAGCCCTGCGCTGCCCTCTGCGCTCTGTCGGCGTAGCCCCGGCCCCACCACACTGACGCCAGTCTCCTCCTCGTTCCCCTCGGGGCCTGACCTTGAGGAAACAGCCTCGCCTGTGGCTCTCCCGGAGGAAACCCCAGGTTACTGCTCGCAGGAGGCCCCCGTCCACTCTGCCCGCCCCGCAGTCCCTCACACGTGGGGCTGTGGGCAGGGCCGTGGGCAGCGCCGTGGGCAGGGCATTCTCCCTGACTTCCACGCACAGTCAAGGCGTAGACGGGCGCAGTCCTGCCCTGAAAGCCAGGCGGCGGGTGCAGGGCTGCAGGGGCGCTGCTCGGAGAGCAGTGCGGTCACCTCTGGCCACGCGGTTCCGGTTCTGTGGTTCTGTGGTTGCCGCTCGTGGGCTGTGTGTCGGCGTCGGCGTCAGCGTCGGCGCCCGTTGCGCACTTGGCGCACTTCCAGTGAGTCTGTCCACACTGCCCCGTCTGATTAACCTGACACCTGATCACGGTGTCCCTGGCTGCTGCTCCTGGAACCTCTTTGTTAAGGACTCTGCCTCGCGTTCTGTCCTTAGAGGGTTAAATTTTGAAATTGAAAAACCAAAAAAAGTATAAGCTTTCCTCTTTAGACCACGCTATTGTATGATCCTGTTAAGGCAATCACTTAAGACACTTGTTAGATTTTTTTTGAGACGTCTATTTATAGAATGTGCCAAGCATTTAAACAGCAGAAGAGAATCTAGTGCTACACCCAAGGCCACTTGGGAGAAACCGGGCTCCGTGCCCCCCACAGGGCATGAACTTCATTTTTTTTTCATGTTAAGGCTTTTTTTAGGGGAAATTATTTTGATGATAAAATAGCATAGTGAAAGAGCACTAAAATTATAGGCTTCAGAATAAATGACAGAAATAAAAATGAAGGAGAATGTAGGTTTCAGTCCAGTCCTTAAGCCCAGCAGGTACAGCCCTTGACCTCTGACCCGCTCCTCCGTCTGAGGTGAACACAATGTGTGCCCAGGCGCCTGGGGGTCCCATGGGGATGATACGGTCTCTGGGGTGCTGCACATGGGGGGCGGGGGTCTCTGGGGTGCTGCACATGGGGAGTCTAGGGTGCTGTACGTGGAGGGATCTGGGTGCTGCACATGGGGTCTCTGGGGTACTGCATGTGGGGGGGGTCTCAGGTGCTGCACATGGGGTCTCGGGTGCTGCACATGGGGTCTCTGGGGTACTGCATGTGGGGGGGGTCTCAGGTGCTGCACATGGGGTCTCTTGGTTGCTGCATGTTGGGGGTCTCAGGTGCTGTACATGGGGTCTCTGGGGTGCTGCACGTGGGGAGTCTGGGGTGTTGTATGTGGGGGGATCTCGGGTGCTGCACATGGGGTCTCTGGGGTACTGTACGTGGGGGGGTCTCGGGTGCTGCACATGGGGGTGGGGGTCTCTGGGGTGCTGCACATGGGGTCTCTGGGGTGCTGCACATGGGGTCTCTGGGGTGCTGTACGTGGGGGTCTCTGGGGTGCTGCACATGGGGTCTCTGGGGTGCTGCACATGGGGTCTCTGGGGTGCTGTACGTGGGGGTCTCTGGGGTGCTGCACATGGGGTCTCTGGGGTGCTGCACATGGGGTCTCTGGGGTGCTGTACGTGGGGGTCTGGGTGCTGCACATGGGGTCTCTGGGGTGCTGTACGTGGGGTCTCTGGGGTGCTACACATGGGGTCTCTGGGGTGCTGTACGTGGGGGGGTCTCGGGTGCTGCACATGGGGTCTCTGGGGTACTGCACGTGGGGGGGTCTCAGGTACTGCACATCGGAGGGCGGCCTTTGTGAGCTCCTGGTTTCTAGCTCTAGACTGCAGAATCCAGGCTTGTTTCATTTCAGGATTTTCATTCTTTTAATTACTTAATTACATTCTGTTTGAAAGGCAGAGAGAAAGAAACAGACGGAGTTCACTTGTCTGCTGTTGTTCCTAAACGCTGACATTAGCCGGGGCCAGGCCAGGCCAACGCCAGGAGACTTGAACTCCATGGGTGGCAGGGACCCGAGCACTCGGGCCACCACTTGCCCCTCCCAGGGTGTGCGTGAGCAGGAAGCTGGAATTGGAGTGGATGGACTTACTCGGGCGCGGGATGCGGGTGTCCCAGGCAGTGACTTAACTGTGTACCAAGTTCATGTTTAAATGTTGCTCCTGAAGTCAGCCCTGTCGTAGTGTTTTACGTACTTCAGTCTTTTAAACCAGGATGTGTGGATTGATAATACAGTCAACAGACTTTGATTTTGAAAACAACTTATTCAAATGTTTCTGTGGCATAGATGAATGGCATGCTTTAAGCATAAAGGAAATGGTAGCCTTTTTGCATTTTCACTTGGGAGCGGTTCTCAGTGTTCTGGTTGACGTACGTGTGGCTCTGACGGTAGTGAGGAGGAGGAAGAGGGGTTGAGAGACCCCACAGGCTCCTAGCGCTCAGGAGGACCGGGAGGGGGATGAGGGCACAAAGCCCGTCTCCCCAGGGCCTGGGCTGGCTCCTTCGTGTGTTGGGGAAGGGTTTTGCTGTTTGTTTTGTCGCTTGTTTTTGGTGGTGACCAGTGCACTAAGAAGGTGGTGGTGACCAGCGCACTAGGAAGGTGGTGGTGACCAGCGCACTAGGAAGGTGGTGGTGACCAGCGCACTAGGAAGGTGGTGGTGACCAGCGCACTAGGAAGGTGGTGGTGCCCAGCGCACTAGGAAGGTGGTGGTGACCAGCGCACTAGGAAGGTGGTGGTGCCCAGCGCACTAGGAAGGTGGTGGTGACCAGCGCACTAGGAAGGTGGTGGTGACCAGCGCACTAGGAAGGTGGTGGTGCCCAGCGCACTAGGAAGGTGGTGGTGACCAGCGCACTAGGAAGGTGGTGGTGCCCAGCGCACTAGGAAGGTGGTGGTGACCAGCGCACTAGGAAGGTGGTGGTGAATGGTATTTTCTAGTCAGTTTGAGTCTTTGTTTGGAAGCCAGAAATGTCGCATTCAAATCATGACTTTTTGCTGTCTAGTTTTCAAGACCTTCCCATTTTTTAAATAATTCTTCATGTTTTAAACTGTGATTACTTTAACTACAGGGGTCAGTTCTGTGGCATAGGTAAAGCCGCCACCTGCAGTACCCTATGGGCACTGGTTCGAGTCCCAGCTGCTCCTCTTCAGATCCAGGTCTCTGCTGTGGCCTGGGAAAGCAGGGAGGATGGCTCAACTGCTTGGGCCCCTGCACCCACGTGGGAGACCCGGAAGAAGCTCCTGGCTCCTGGCTTCAGATTGGCCCAGCTCAGGCTGTTGTGGTCATCTGGGGGGTGAACCAGCAGATGGAAGACCTCTCTCTGCCTCTCTGTAACTCTACCTTTCAAATAATTAAATAAATCTTTTTGAAAAAAAAAGAAGAAGAAGTAGAGCAGTCTGGACTCAAACCAGTGCCCAAATGGGGTGCAGCACCCAGCACGCCACAGCACCAGCCCCTATTTTTTAATTTTTAAAATTATTTTATATTTGAAGGGCAGAGAGGAAGAGAACTCCAATTCGCTGGTTCACAGCCATATCGGCCCAGACTGGGCAGGGCTGAGCCAGGGCTGGACCAGGGTCACACCAGGTCTGATGGGGGTTAACAGCCCGGTACCGGGACCACAGCCCAGGCCTCTCTGTGGCAGGAACCCAGTTACTTAAGCCACCACCTCTGTCTCCCACCTCTCTCTGCTGTGCTAGCAGGAAGCCAGAGTCAAGACCCAGAGCCAGGCCTCGGCTGTGGGACACGGACATCTCAGCTGATGGGCTGCGCCCACTCCAGTGGTGCCGCTTCACGTCCATTTGTCGATTCACGTTCACCGTGAGCAGTGCTTTTCCTGGGAGGACGCTCATGGTTTTGGGCTCCTGAGGTTCATCACGAGGAAAACGATCGTCATCCCTTGACTTTGGTCTGATCCAGTGTTCTCATTAGGACCCTTCTGCGCCCGCAGTCTGTGCCTCTGGTGGCTTGCCCGCGTGTGGCAAGCGTTACGGTGTGAAGCTGAGATCACTACCCAAGTCCTCAGGGAGCATGCCCTGAACGTCTCCCTGCCTGTGGCTTGTTTTTTTGGTTTCCATTATATGTATCTTTTTTCATATAAATGTAAAAGAGTCAAACTTTTCAAAAATTGCTTTAATTATTGAAAGGCAGAGTGACGGGGAGACAGAGAAATCTTCCATCCTCTGGTCCACTTGCCAGTTGGCCACAACATCTGGGGCTGGTCTGGGCTGAAGCCAGGAGCCTAGAACTCCATCCTATGTAGGTGGCAGGGGCCCCAGCACCTGGGCCATCCTCGGCTGCTTTCCCTGACCCACAAGCAGGAAGCTGCATCGGAAGTGGAGCAGCTGGGACTGGAACTGGCGCTGATCCGGGCTGCACAGTGGCATCTTGACCACTGTGCCACAGCATGGGGCCCCGCAGCACTTCATAGTTAGCCTGCCTTTCTCCACCGGCCTGTGCCACGGTGTGTTTTAGCCGTCCTGTAGCTGCGTGTGGGGCATCAGAGGGGCTGAGCGCTCACACCTCCTCACGGTGTGATGTCACAACGGGGACCACAGCACTCTGTGAGGAGGGCAGCCCGCGCGTGGCGAGGAAGGCGCTGGCGAGCCCGGCTGTGCGCCTCCTGCTGGTGCCTGTTGGCTGGGGAGGAGCGAGGGCCCCCAGGGGATGAGCTGTGGCGGGATTTGCTGGCGGCAGTCCGCCGTTCTGCTGACTTAGTCTTGTTTTTGTGTGTGAAATGCTGAACAGCTCATTTATCCCTTTAAATTAGTTACTATGAAGCCAGATTTCCAGGAGTGTAAAACCAACAGAGGAGACTGTCGTAAACCAGGGTGCGAGTCAGCCTCTGTCCTTTGGTAGTAAACAGCCCGAGTATCTCACGGTGGTGTGCACACTTAGAGTGTGCTGCTGCCCGTTCTCTGTGGCTCCCTGACAGTTTTCCCCCGGAATGACTTACCTGCTTTGGAGTCACCTAAACGCATCGCACTCCTTTTAGGCTGATGCTGGCTTTGGCACGCTCCCGTGTTTCCTTTAAAGGAGAGTTGTAACTGCCCTGAATAAGGTTTTCTTGGTAAAATAAACTTGAAGAGAACATAGTGATTAAAAGATTTTAAAAGAAAAATTTTATTGCAGTTTATCTGTATATCATCCAAGAAACTCCATCAAGGGTTCGATCTGTAATTCTCTCTGTAAACGTGGCTTTTACTTTGGTTTTGAGTGTAGCGTACTCTGGAGTCCACTAGAATGCCTGCAGTGTTAGAAGTAGTTAAATAATTAGGAAATCACAGAAGATAAAATACAGGGGCTGGCACTGTGGCACAGCGGGTTAACGTCCTGGCCTGAAGCGCCAGCATCCCTTATGGGCGCCGGTTCGAGACCCAGCTGCTCCATTTCTGATCCAGCTCTCTGCCGTGACCTGGGAAAGCAGTGGAAGATGGCCCAAGTCCTTGGGTCCCTGCACCTGTGTGGAAGACCGGGAAGAAGCTCCTGGCTCCTGGCTTCAGATCGGTGCAGCTCTGGCCATTGTGGCCATCCGGGGAGTGAACCAGCAGATGGAAGACCTCTCTCTCTCTCTCTCTCTCTTCCTCTCTCTCTCCCTCTCCCATTCCCTCTCCCTCTCTCCCTCCCTCTCCCCCCCCACCCCGTGTAACTGTGACTTTCAGATAAATAAAGAAATCTTTTTTAAATGGGAAAAAAAGAAGATAAAATGCAGATACCAAATAGTGCAATCTTGAAAAGGATCCCAAGAATGAAACGATGTCAATACTATAGGGAAGGGGCCAGCGCTGTGGTGTAGCAGGTAAAGCCGCCGCCTGCAGCACCGGCATCCCGTATGGTTCAAGACCTGGCTGCTCCTCTTCCAATCCAGCTCCCTGCTGTGGCCTGGGAAGGCAGTGGAAGATGGCCCAAGTGCTTGGACCCCTGCACCCATGTGGGAGACCCGGAGGAAGCTCCAGGCTCCTGGCTTTGGATCAGCACAGCTCTGGCCATCGCAGTTGTTTGGGGAGTGAACCAGCGGATGGAAGACCTCTTTCTTTCTACCTCTGCCTGTCTGTAACTCTGCCTTTCACATAAATGAATAAATATTAAGAAAAAAAAAACTATTGGAAGATAGTGTGTACAGTTATCCTTGGGCTCTCTAAAGAAAAGTCTGCAGTATGGGAAAGTAGAACACAAGTGTAGAAGACATCCTTAGTGAGCCAAGAAGACTCAGCTGGGGGGCTGAGAAAGTGTTTTGTTAACACCTGAGACGCGAACCCAGCCGGCAGGTGAGATCCGACGGAGCGGCGTGGGGAGCGTGAGCCCTGCTAGCCTGCAGCACCTCGGCAGCGCGGGGCAGGCCGCGCTGGGACTGCGTCTCCCCCGGGCCTGCCTGCACCCAGAAACCCCGCTCTGTGTAAGCTCTGGGGCGGGCTCCGTGCTGGCCCTGCAGCGCTGTGCTCAGGGGTAGTGGGGGAACCCGCGGTGCACTCAGAAGTCCCGTGAGCCCCGTGCCATCGCCCACGTTTCCCAGAGCGTGTGTTGTGGGAGCTGCTGCTGTTGGGTTAAGCGGCTTCCTCTACGTATGTGTGTCGCGATCTCCTCTGGAGGGCTGAGACATGCGTAGTGGTAAGGATTAATATAATTTAGAAACATCGACTCTTGAAACCAAGAGCCATTAAGAAGACAAGTAGCTTTTTCCTTTGCCGCCATTCCAGAAAGAAACTTGAAATAAAGAGCTTCCCCAGAGACCAGGTAGCAGCTGATGCACTGACAGACGGGGGAATCTAATCCTCAATTTTGTTTCCTCTCTTCTAGACCTCGGTCACAGTGGACTGGCGGATCACTATGAGAGCTCCCGCTGCGGACAGCAGCCCACTTACCGGAGCGAAGCCGGCTGCGGCTGGGATAAAGTGAGCCTGGACAGGCCCGACAAGGAGGCGTGGGAGCCGGAGTCTGCGTCAGAATGCCCTGCGGACGCTGACCCTGCCTGCAGCTGCGCCCCAGAGAACAGTAGCATGGCCACAGGCAGCGCCCCGGGCAGCTTCCCTGCACACACCAAGAAGACGAACGGCAGTAACGGCACCAGTGGCGCACTCGGGCAAAGCCCTTCTAGCCAGAGTGCCCTGGGAGCAGGGGGAGCCAACGGCGATGGCGGCGCGGCCAGAGTGTGGGGCGTAGCCACGGGCTCCAGCTCTGGCCTCGCTCACTGCTCTGTCGGTGGTGGGGATGGGAAGATGGACAGTATGATTGGAGATGGGAGAAGCCAGAATTGCTGGAGTGCTGCCAGCGCCAGCGCTGGCATCAGTCTCAACCTTAATCCTAACGCCAACCCCGCTGCCTGGCCCGTGCTCGGACACGAAGGAACTGTGGCCACAGGCAGCCCTTCCAGTGTTTGCAGCCCAGTCAGTGCCATAGGTCAAACCCTGGGCAGCCAGAACGGGAACCCACCAGGCACTTTAGGTGCTTGGGGAAACTTGCTGCCGCAAGAGAGCACAGAGCCACAGCCGCCCACGTCTCAGAACGTGTCCTTGAGCGCACAACCTCAGAACCTTAACACTGATGGACCAAATAACACTAACCCCACGAACTCCTCACCAAGCCCTGTCAATGCAATGCAGACGAACGGACTGCCAAACTGGGGTGTGGCTGTTGGCCTGGGGGCCATCATCCCGCCCCCCCTGCAAGGCCTTCCTGGTGCTAATGGGGCCTCAGTCTCTCAAGTCGGCGGAGGTGGAGGTGAGGGAGTGAGCAGTGCTGTGTGGGGGCTGTCCCCAGGAAACCCTGCCACAGGGAGTAGCAGCTCTGGGTTCAGTCAGGGCAATGGAGACACTGTGAACTCGGCGCTAAGCGCTAAGCAAAACGGATCCAGCAGTGCTGTGCAGAAGGAAGGAAGTGGGGGGAACGCCTGGGATTCGGGACCCCCCGCTGGTCCTGGACTGCTTGCCTGGGGAAGGGGCAGTGGCAACAGTGGCGTTGGCAATATCCATTCAGGAGCTTGGGGCCACCCCAGTCGAAACGCCTCGAATGGCGTGAGTGGGGAGTGGGGAAAGACCCCAACCCAGCACGCCGGCAGTGACGTCAGTGGGAAGGGCTCCGCGGGGTGGGAGAGCCCCATGCAGCCTGGCGGTGAACACGTGAGCTCTTGGGCCAAAGCCGCGTCTTCAGGAACCACGGCAAGTGACGGCAGCAGCGAGGGTTCCGGCGGTCACAGCGAGGGAGGCCCCGGGAGGGAAGGAGCGGAGGGCCGCAGGCGAGACAAGGCGGTCCTGGACCAGGGCCACGTCCAGCTGCCACGGAGCGACCTTGACCCGAGAGTTCTGTCCAACACTGGCTGGGGACAGACTCCGGTAAAGCAGAACACTGCCTGGGAGTTTGCCGAGTCCCCCAGGTGTGAGAGAAAGAGCGACACTGGCACAGAGGCCTGGGGCTGCGCGGCGGCTCGGCCCCCAGACACGGGGGGCAAGAGCGAGGGGCCCAGCGCGGACAGCACGAGTACCTCTGCAGTGTCGGGCTGGGTCAGCTCCCCGCCTGCTGCTGTGCCGGCAACCACGGGCTGGGCGGAGAGCGGCAGCAAGGCGCCGAGCGCCCCGGGGGTCTGGGCAGACGCCGCAGGCTCTGCTGCTGTCAGTAGTGCTGCTGCCGCCAAGAGCGGCCACGCTTGGAGTGGGACCGTGAGTCAGGAGGACAAGTCGCCCACCTGGGCTGAGCCTCCCAAACCCAGATCCCAAGGCTGGGGAGACGGGCAGAGAGCGAGTCCAGCCTGGAGCGCAGGGGCGGGAGACTGGGCAGACTCCGCCTCCGCCCTCGGACACGTGGCAGAGGGCAAGAAAAGTGGGTCTGGATGGGATGCTGACAGTAGCAGAGCCGGGGCCGGTTGGGGCGACACCGCGAGGCCCGGGGCCGGTGGCTGGGGCGGTGGCACAAACGCGAAGGGGACTCCCGGCACGAGCTGGGGAGAGTGTCTCAAACCTCCCCAGCAGAGCTGGGCCACCAAACCCCAGGACAGCGGCGTGAGCGGCTGGGGAGGGGCTGCTTCTGCGAAACAGACGGTGACGGGGTGGACGAGGCCGAAGGACAGCAGCGAGGCGACCGGCTGGGAGGAGCCCTCGCCACCGTCCATTCGACGCAAGATGGAAATCGATGATGGCACCTCCGCTTGGGGGGACCCGAGCAGCTACAACAACAGAACTGTCAGCATGTGGGACAGGAACAACCCGGCCGTCCAGAGCAGCGCCACGGCCGCGGCCGGCAGCACCGCCGCGGCCACCACGAGCAGCGCCACGCACAGGGGCGACACGCCACCGCCGCACCAGGCCGGCTCGCAGCTGAACCGATCGCCGCTGCTGGGGCCAGGTACGGAAGGTGGTTTGTGCTGCTTTGCAGCAGAGCGGGAGTCCCGTCCGGTGCTCAGGTGCCCTGAATGTTTTTATGGCAGACAGCGTTAAAGTCCTCTGGGTGCCCTTTGCCCTGAGGATGCGGCAAGGTCACGTAGCCTCTGTCCCCGCTCCGCTCTCAGAGGGGACGTTTTCCAACCTGTCGGTCCCGTCTGTGGTTCAGGCCAGGCGATCAGAGCTGATCTGGAATGGCGCTGGTGAGGGGATGTGCAGACGTTTTTAAACTGGGAAACAGTTCCCCCCGACCCGTCCCCTTGTCCACTTCCTCCGCTCTGGATTGTTTAGTGTTCACAGAAACAATTTTGAATTGTTCTCGGTGATACTTCACAGACATCATTTTAGAGGTCAGGTAATGTTCAGTGGCACGCGTGTCCCGTGCCCTTGCGCAGTAACTGAGAAGGAAACCAGCTGATGATGGTGCCCGTCCCATCTGGCGTTCGCCTGCCCCTGTCCCATGCAGAGTCCCAGATCTACCCCGTGCCACACACCCGGCTCCGGGTGGCGGTGCCCCCACCTCTCCCCGCCCTCTCGCTAGCGATCATGAAACACGTGAAGAAATACATCCTCTTTAGGAACGTTTGGGGACCCTTTGTTAGTTTGGGTTCATTTACACACTCCATCATTTCCTCAGGTAAGCCAGCGGCCCTCAGTAGAATGTGTGTGCAGTGGGAGGGGGCGGAGTGTCAGTCCTCGCAGTTCTAAGTTCACTGAGCAGGAGTGAGGGCCCCGAGCTGCAGGCGTAAAGTTCCACAGGCGTTTCTGATGTGTGGTTGACTGGAATAAAATAATCTCTGTGAAATGTGAATGGCATTATGCAAGTCCTGCTTTGATTTCCATCAAAAGAAAAATCCTAAGACAGATAATCATGGTTTGAGTTATCTGGTGGAAAGAAGACGATGAGGCCATTCACACCAGAGCCTGCCTGTGGGGAGCTTGAACTGTCACAGGGAAGGGACAGCACTGACCAAGAGAGATCAGACAGAATCGAGTGGAGAACAGTAGCCTGTGTTTCTAAGCCGGGGGGTCTCCAGGCGCCAGGCACAGAGCTCCCGAGGAATGCCGGGGACCAGAATATGATCTAGCCACAGGCAGAGCTGCATTCCAGAACCTTCTCCCACGCACCTGCCAGGGGACACCCGTTTTTCCTCCTGTACCACAGAGCCTCAGACAGTTTGAATGCAGTCCCATCCGCCCACCCCTAGGGAGGGGTCCTAGCTCCATGTAGCCGTTCTTCATGGTCACAGCGTCCGGTCCTTAGTGTTGCCATCGGTAAAAGCTGTGGCCCGGAGGGCCCTCACTGTGAGTGCCGCGTCACCGTCACCGGCACGGTCAGCTGAGACTGCCCCCTTGCCCTGCAGTCGCACTCACAGCAGCAGACTCGGAGTTCTCTCTAGCCTTTTTGAGCCACGTCACCTGTTTTTGTTTTTGTTTTTTCCCCAAATTGAGCCTAAAGTGTGGAGTCTTCCTGCTCTACACGGCCATCGTCCCTGTCTCCGCGCTGCTCTCGCGAAGTTTGTGTTGCGTGGTCCCACTGTGGCACCGTGTCCCTGGCAGCTTCTCGGAGGCCTCTGGCATGCTGAGATCTGCTTGAACCCTGATTTTGCAGTGAGCGTCTACTTACTCCTTTCGTCTTTGTGCCATCCCTAAATTTTATGAACATGCCATGAGACAGGACTGAGGCGAGAGCCCCTTCTCCATGGCCACCCGCTTCGCCGTCTCCCTTGGGCAGCCCGGCCAGCCCCGGTGGAGCCAGCCGCAGGGAGTCTGGGAAGGCGTTTCTCATCTCTCAGCCTGGGTCAGACCTGCAGGCTCATGGAAGGCAGTCGGATTTTACGGTGCTGACTGGCTCACGTGTGCACGTTGAGTGAGCACAGAGGAGTTTCGGGGACTTGGAGCTGGTGATGGCGGGAAGGCCTTACAGAGAGAAGCAGCCAGAAAGAGGGACCAGGGCAAGTTGGGAGAGGTCTTTTGGGCCCAGTGGGCCATTGTGGAGTTCTGGGGACCCAGTGAAGAGCTGGTGAACAGCAGCGTCTCATAAGGACCTGGGCCATGGAGAGCCAGGATGGAGAAGAGATGGGGTGGAGGCAGCCTGGGGTGGACAGGGGCAGCGGTGACCTGAGTGACCGTTCGGGTTAAGAGTCAGGATCGGGGTCGAGATGACAGCTCGCTGGCTGACCACAGGAGCTGTGCAGAAGACACAGGTGTTGGATGTGGAGGCCAGGATTCAGCTGCTGGACAGTGGAGAGACAGAGGAGGGCAGCCCTGAGCACGCGTGAATGTGTGAAAGCCGACATAGGTGGAGAGCGGGCATGGGGGCAGCCTGCACACAGGAAGTCCAGGCTGTCAGGGCCAGAGGGTCGGGACACCTCCTGGGAGTCTGCAGACACCAGCCTGGAGTGGAGGGAGGTGGAGGGGGGGACAGCAGAGAATGGAATGGGGCTGACCAGGTCCCCAAGGGGTGGCAGACCACACGTGAGCTAGGAGTGCACACTGCTTGTCAGACCACACGTGAGCTAGGAGTGCACACAGCGGGTCAGACCACACGTGAGCTAGGAGTACACAGCGTGTCAGACCACACGTGAGCTAGGAGTGCACACAGTGTGTCAGACCACACGTGAGCTAGAGTGCACACTGCTTGTCAGACCACATGTGAGCTAGGAGTGCACACTGCTTGTCAGACCACACGTGAGCTAGGAGTGCACACACTGTATCAGACCACACGTGAGCTAGAGTGCACACTGCTTGTCAGACCACACGTGAGCTAGGAGTGCACACTGCGTGTCAGACCACACGTGAGCTAGAGTGCACACAGCGTGTCAGACCACACGTGAGCTAGGAGTGCACACGGCGTGTCAGACCACACGTGAGCTAGGAGTGCACATAGCATGTCAGACCACACGTGAGCTAGAAGTGCACACATGTCAGACCACACGTGAGCTAGAAGTGCACACAGCGTGTCAGACCACATGTGAGGTAGGAGTGCACTCTGTGTCAGACCACACATGACTAGGAGTGCACACTGTGTCAGACCACACGTGATCTAGGAGTGCACACAGCGTGTCAGACCACACGTGAGCTAGCAGTGCACACAGCATGTCAGACCACACGTGACCTAAGAGTACGCACAGCGTGTCAGACCACACGTGACCTAAGAGTGCACACATCATGTCAGACCACATGTGAGCTAGGAGTGCACACAGCGTGTCAGACCACACATGAGCTAGAAGTGCACACAGCGTGTCAGACCACATGTGAGCTAGATAGACGTGCACATAGCATGTCAGACCACATGTGAGCTAGGAGTGCACACATGTCAGACCACATGTGAGCTAGAAGTGCACACAGCGTGTCAGACCACACGTGAGCTAGGAGTGCACACTGTATGTCAGACCACACGTGAGCTAGGAGTGCACACACTGTGTCAGACCACACGTGAGGTAGGAGTGCACAGCGTGTCAGACCACACGTGAGGTAGGAGTGCACAGCGTGTCAGACCACACGTGAGGTAGGAGTGTGCACAGCGTGTCTGACCACACGTGAGGTAGGAGTGTGTACAGCGTGTCAGACCACACGTGAGGTAGGAGTGTGTACAGTGTGTCAGACCACGCGTGAGCTAGAAGTACACAGCGTGCAGACCACACATGAGCCTGAGGTGTGCACAGCGTGTCACACCACACATGAACAAGGGCATTGCAGCTATAGCATGGCATAATATGGCGTGAGACATGGCAGCTAGGGCACGGCACAGTGTGGTGAGAGACACGGCAGCTCTGGCATGGCACAGTGTGGTGAGAGACACAGCAGCTCTGGCATGGCACAGTGTGGTGAGCGAGGCCAGTGATGGCCCCTGGCGTCCAGCTGGATCACTGTTATGGGGGGGTACAGGAAGAGTCAGCATGCACACTCACAGTGGGCAGTCCCGGCTCACGGGGGGAGCATCCTCCTGCCACGGGAACTGCAGCTCCAGGGCCCCCGTGCCAGGCCCTGGTGTCCTGTGCCCATGGGTGGGCCACCTCGTCTCGCGGATGAGGCAGGAGGGGAAGGCGTGCGCCTCGGCTGCACGTTCTGGGCAGCGGCTGAAGTCTCAGGTAGTGTGTGCAGTCCAGAGCGCTTGATGGACGCCTTGGAAGCCTCGCTCTGGGACAAGGCACTCACGTCTGGGTGAAGACCACGGCCCGGCGGTTCCCGGGCTGTGACTGCAGGGCTGCCCTCCGGCACCAGACTGCTGTGCTCACCGTGGCCCCTGGCCGAGGTGAGCGGCGTGGCTCCTGCCTGGCCACAAGACTTAGCATGGGCTTCTGGAGTGGACCGAGTTCAAGAAAGGAGCGGGACTGAGAGCCTGTGTCCTTGGGGTGAGATGTCGGGGAAGCGCTCAGAGAAGCAGAGAGGAGAGAACCGCGCCCACCCTGCCTGGTGCTGCCCAGTCACAGCGAGCAAGCCCCTGGCCGCCAGCCATGTCTCCTCCCTGCCACACGCAGCCGTGCTGTGCCGTGCTGCCCTCTTCCCCCGTCCCATTCCCCAGAAGTCCCCAGCAAGCGCTCCGGCCCGGCGCCCGGGTGGATGTAGTTGGTCGTGGCCACCTGAGCCCTCGGTACCTGGCCGGCCCGTGGGGACCTTGCCCTGTGTGTGTCCCCGGAAGCCACTTTGAACTGATTTTTCATAGACAAGAGTGTGCGCCCTTCCCTGGTGAGGGCGTCTGGCGCAGCCAGCAGTGCCGGGATCGCTCTCGTCCCGGGACAACAAGTCACAACGCCCTGGCCGCTGTTCCTGGGCCTCCCCCTGCCCGCAGGGGCCGCCTCAGTGGTGGGCACCTGTGGACTGGCCCTGCAGTTTCTCCACACCGCTCGCCGGGGCTGCTTGTTAACTTTCGTCATTCGGGACGGTGATCTCTGTCAGCAGCATGAGCACACAGCCTCGGGGGTGTCCCCGCCCTCTGTGCCCGTGACGTCCAGCGGGGGTCACGGAAGCCCCTGCTTGGCAAGCGTGTTGGCCGTGTGTGTGTGTGTGTGTGAGTGTGTGTGCAGCCTCCTCGGGGGGTGGTCAGAGCACCTACCACCCCATGTGTCAGCTCCACACAAGCGCCCCCTGGTGGCTGCCTGGAGCTGGCGTCCTGGGGCCGTCCACAGTTGCACTGACTTGCTGACCTCCCACTCTCCACTTCTGTCAGAATCTGGGGAAGCTGGTTTGGTTTGGTTTGGTTTGGTTTGGTTTGGTTTGGTTTGGCTCTGTTCTGTTCTGTTCTGTTCTGTTTTGTTTTGTTTTAATTGTCAGATATTACCACCTCAGAGTATTGGTCTGTCTTATAAAATATGGTCTTGCAATTACATATTTTTGATTTTTCATGTGTCCAGTTTTATTGAAGTAAATGTCAAAAAGACAACTTTCCCCGTTCTTATTTTTCAACACTTTATTTCAGAGTAGTTTTAAATACTGTGAGGTAGTTACACAGACCGTTCCCACATGCCGTTCTGGTGGTGGTAACAGAATTGGTGTCCGTGAGCCTGGGGGAACGGGTGTTAGGAAGTACAGTGCAGCTCCGTGCAGCGGGCTCTCTGGGCCGGTCCAGACCCACGCCACCCGCAGAACAACAGTGACAACCTGGAGAAGCACCCCAAGGCTCGGCTGGGGACACCTGCGCCCCAGCCTACGCCTGAGCCCAGCTGATGTGCACCTGACAGGCAGCGGGTGATGGCTCAAAGACAGAAGTGGCCCCGGTGCAGCTCCTGGCTCCTGGCTTTGGGCTAGCACAGCCCCAGCTGTTGCAGGCACTCGGGGAACGAAGCAGCACATGGCTGATCTCTCTCTTCCTCCCACCCCCACGCCCATTGTTGGGTAGTGCTGAGCCCGAGCAGGGTGTGTGGGGCCGTGCTGGCAAAGGGGGGTGCCCTGCACACACTGCCATGCACGGCGCCACCTCCCATGACGTGGTGGGAGCCAGCCCTGCAGAGCCTGCTGGTCTGGGTCCTGCCGCTCTAAGAAGCCGCCGCTCTAAGAAGCCAGCAGGAAGTAGTTGGTCACAGTGACAGCTGGCAGAGACGTGGCCGAGAGTGGGGATGGTGCCAGCACAGCATTTACGTAGACCCCAGGAACCTTAGCAGCCCGAGTATCCTGTACGCCTAGAGATGCGTGCCCTAAGGCTCTTAAAACTGCACTTGCAGGGCCAGCTGGTGGTGTGGGTCACGGTCACGGTCTGTCCTCCCCTCGGGACTGACCCAGTGCTGTCACGTGACGCCGTACTGTGTGGGCAGAGGTGGGAGCCGCTGCTCACAGCTCCCTCTCCCTGAACTGCAGCCTGGAAGCAGTGGGGTGGAAGCCTCCGCCTGGACACGTGACACAAGAACCGTGGTTTGGGGTAGAGATGGCACCAGAAGTGTGCCGGCGGTGTTTCCTCTGCAGAGCAGAAGCTGCACTCGGGGCGGGGGGGGGCTGTGCTGGGCCGTTTCGCTCCCCCGTGCTTGGGGCTTTAAGAAGCAGAACTAGACTGGAAAGAAGGGCAGAGAACCAGACGTCTTGGCACAGCAGCAGCGAGACACGGCTGTCGGTGCTGGACCAGGGGCCGCTAAACCACATGGCCTGGGGCACCGGCATCCCATACAGAGCGCGGGCTGGGTCCCAGCGGCTCCACTTCCAGTGCGGCTTCCTGCTAATGTCCCTGGGAAGGCAGTGGATGCTCGCCAACTGCTTGGGCTCCTGCACCCACACTGGACGCCCAGCTGGAGTTCCTGGCTCCTGGCTTCAGCCTGGCCCAACCCTGGCTATGGTCGCCATTTTGGGGAGTGAGCCAGCAGAGGGAAGATCTCTCTCTCTCTCTCTCTCTCTGGCTCTGCCTTTCAAATCTAAAACAAGACAGGCCCAATGCATGGACCTTGGAGGCCCACACACAGAGCTTGCATGAAGACAGCTGGGAATGTAGCGTGGCCTGCAGGAAGCCAGGGAGAAGGAGCAAGTGTGCTTCAGATCTGTGCAACGCACCGAGACAGAAGCTAAACAAGATGTCGCTCTGTTTCTAATACCTGCTCTGTGCACTGTGTAGCCAGAGCCCATGGCCAGTTCCAGGGGAGCCCTCTCTGTAACCTCAAATAGAGCCCCTA
Organism: Oryctolagus cuniculus; assembly: GCF_051225735.1. Lineage (NCBI taxonomy): Eukaryota > Metazoa > Chordata > Mammalia > Lagomorpha > Leporidae > Oryctolagus > Oryctolagus cuniculus. The sequence goes on along the minus strand of NC_142883.1, from coordinate 3,332,935 downwards.
CCTCTGGATGGAAGTGCCAGGCGCCCACAAGGCACGGCATTTGGCAAAGTGGGAAGAGTAGATGTTGCCGGCTGTCTTAGCGAATTCTACTGGAGGTCTCACCAAACACCAGCAGCCCCTCCCCCCGCTGTGGGTTCTGGCCGTCCCGGACACAGCCCCTCCCCTGCCGTGGGTTCTGGCTTCTGTTCTGTGTCCATTTCGCCCTCCAGCACCTGCTGACTGGTGACAGAGGACAGAGCGTTGCATCATTGGTCCTTTGTCATTCCCCGCTCAGTGTGGTTCTGAAGAATCTGAAAGGAGATGGTGTTTCCAGAACCCTACAGGACAGAAATGTTTTGCCAAAAAATGGTAGCGGCTGGAGAATCATTTCTGACACTGTAATATCTGAGTCTGAAATGTTAGACAAGAACTCGTCCCGCCTCGTCGAGCCCAACCTGGAAGACTTCCGCGAGTTGCTAGCAAGGAATCCACAGCACTCCAGCGGAAGCAGGGGCAGCGAGTTGTGAGGCCACCTGTGTCCCGAGAACGCGGACTCTGGGGTGTCGTGGCCGGCAAGGAGCACAGCCTGGCGTCCACAGGAACGGGAGTCTCGCCTGAGATCAGCTTAAATGGAAACGGTCGTTCCGTGCGTGTTGAGTGGACAAATGTCCTCCACTTCCGTGGGTGTTGAGTGAACAAATGTCCTTCACTTCTGGGATTCTGAAAGATGATGCTTAAAAATCTCTGCCTTCGGGGCAGTGTGTCACATAGCAGATAAAGCTTCAGCCCGCAGCGCCGGCATCCCACATGGGCGCCAGTTCAAGTCCTGGCTGCCCCACTTCCAATCCAGCTCCCTGCTGTAGCCTGGGAAAGCAGTAGAAGATGGCCCAAGTCCTGCACCCATGTGGGAGACCCGGAAGAAGCCCCTGGCTCCTGGCTTCGGATCAGCTCAGCTCTGGCCATTGTGGCCATTTGGGAGTGAGCCAGCAGATGGAAGATCTCTCTCTCTCTCTACCTCTCCTCTCTCTCGCTCTCTCTCTGTAACTCTACCTCTCAAATAAATAAATAAATCTTTAAAAAAAGAAGGAAAATTCTTTGCATTCTACACAGAAGTACCCCATAGAATTTCTGCTGCTTTTGAAAAAATTCTTTGTAAACATTGATCACCTATAATTACCATAGTCTTAATACTTATTTGTGCTTTTGACCTAAACGATTTGTGACGTCGATGTTCGGCACTGCAGGGGTCGGCTGGCGAATGCAGTCTAGGTGAATGTGATGGCCCAGTGGTCTTCAGCGTCACCGAAACCATCGCAGCTCCTCAGAAGTCGGTGACTGCGTCAGCCATGTCCGTGTCCTGACGCAGCTTTGCCCTGGTCTGCGCAGCTCCGGCTCCGGTCTGAGTGGTCGTGGACGGAGCTGCCGTTGGCGGTCGCAGGCTGCAGGCTGTGCTCAGCGTGGCTCGTGGCTCACGTGCCCCTTTGTCGTTAATAATGCGTTCTGCCAAAATAGAGTAGCCAGGGAAGCAATTCTGTGCCATTTTTAAGACAGAAAATTCATCTTGTGTTGCGATGATCACATCCGCGCAGAGGCCAGGTGATTTCAAACCACCAGTTGGCTTGCTCTGTTCGCACCGCGAGCCTCCCTCCGCGTGCAGTGTGAGCCTCCGTTCTCTGTCCCTCCTGTCTGCATGTCCTGGAAAATTACCGTGGGTCCAAGGGGTGCGTGCAGCTGGCCCTCGGCAGAATCAAAGTGATCAGCATTTGAGCCAGTTTGGCACTGGAGGGACACACGGTGGGGGAGGCAGTGCGGGGAGGGGCGGGGAAGGAGGGGACAGTGCAGGGAGGGGCGGGGGGCAGGCATCGGGTCTAGCGGTTAAGATGGCGTGTGGGACACGTGTGTTCCATGCTGGAGAGCCTGGATTCCGCTTCCCGCTCTGGCTGCTGCCTGCAGGCTCCCGCTGGTGAACACCCTGAGAATCTGGGTTAAGTTCTGGCTCCCGACTTGAGTGCACAGCACCCCACCTCCCCAGCCCCATCAAGCAGTTACAGGCAGCTGGGGAGTGAACCAGGGGATGGAGCTGTCTCCCTGTCTCCATCTGTCTGCCTTAATTAAATGTCTAAAACTAAGCAGATCTGATTAAATGAATGCTTTTGTCTCCAGCAGCCATTCTTTTTTTTTTTTTTTTTTTTTTTTTTTTTTTTGGACAGATAGAGTTAGGCAGTGAGAGAGAGAGACAGAGAGAAAGGTCTTCCTTCCGTTGGTTCACCCCCCAAATGGCTGCCACGGCTGGAGCTACGCCGATCCGAAGCCAGGAGCCAGGTGCTTCCTCCTGGTCTCCCATGGGGTGCAGGGCCCAAGCACTTGGGCCATCCTCCACTGTCCTCCCGGGCCACAGCAGAGAGCTGGACTGGAAGAGGAGCAACCGGGACTAGAACCCAGCGCCCATAAGGGATGCCAGTGCCGCAGGCAGAGGATTAACCAAGTGAGCCACGGCGCCGGCCCCTCCAGCAGCCATTCTAACATGGATGATGGGGAAGTTGGAGACAAGTAACTGTTGGCATCTTCGTCTCTTTTTCTCTCCCTTGTGCCCCTCAGTTTCGTCGGGCTGGGGCGAGATGCCCAGCGTCCACTCCAAGGCTGAAAGCTCCTGGGGAGAGCCGCCCTCCCCCTCCACCCTGGTGGACAACGGCACCGCTGCGTGGGGGAAGCCCCCAGGGAGCGGCAGCGGGTGGGGGGACCATGCTGCTGAGCCCGCTGTGACGTTCGGAAGAGCCGGCGCCCCCGCTGCCGCCCCAGCCCTGTGCAAACCAGGTGAGCCCGGGTCGGGTGGTGTAGACACAGTTCCCAGTAGTTACTTTCAGAGGGACACTTGTTGAATTTAAAAGGTGAAATTTCAGGACAGTTTTCCTCCCTGCGTTTATACGCTAGGACTCACTTTGCACCAAGTCTGTAATAAACGCTTGCCGTGCCTGGTGCGTCAGCACCGAAGAGCTGTTGGCAAGCCCCCACCTCCTTGTTAAACAGCGTGCACGGGCCACGCCGCCGGGCGGAGGCGCTCCGTGTTGTCACAAGCTGAGCATCCTAATCCGAAACCCGAAATCTGGAACTCTGAGTACCCGCGCGGCACCACAAGTGGGAACTTCCACTCCTGACCTCAAGGGGGGGCCCCAGTGAAAACGCAAGCGCACCACGAGTAGTGCAGTCACCTTCGCAGACAGACCTCTCGTGTAGGAGGGTTCACGAAGGGGCCGGCGCTGTGGCGTGTGCGGTAAAGCCGCCGCCTGCAGTGCCGGTGTCCCATGGGGGCGCCGGTCAGGTGCTGGCTACTCCATTGCCATCCAGCTCCCTGCTGTGGCCTGGGAAAGCAGTGGAAGATGGCCCAGTGCTTGGGCCCCTGCACCCACTGGGAGTCCTGGAAGAAGCTCCTGGCTTTGGATCAGCCCATATCTTGCTGTTGCGGCCATTTGGGGAGTGAACCCAGCACCACAGCACCTGCCCCTTAAAATTTTTTAAACAAAAAAAGATAAGGTTTTTTTTTTTTTGGTGCAAAAAAACATTTTGAAATCCATGCATAATTTTTTCATAGTTAAGTTTTCCGTGAACTTGTTAAAGACCTCTTATATACACAAACATTCCAAAATTCAAAATCTGAAACACCTGTGGTCTGAGGCGTTTCGGAAGAGGACTACGCAGACGGCGTTAGTGTTCAGTCTTCACGAGTGAGTATCGTGCCTGTCGCTCGAAAGAACTTAAATTTACTTTGCATGAGCCGGTAAAGCGCATCATTGTTTCCTCTTGACAAACCCGTGTCCACAGGGCCCCCCACAGCTCTCCTCCCCTGCTCCCGTGTCCACGTGGCCCCCCACGGCTCTCCTCCCTCCCTCCCTCCCATGTCCACAGGGCCCCCCACGGCTCTCCTCCCTCCCTCCCTCCCATGTCCACAGGGCCCCCCACGGCTCTCCTCCCTCCCTCCTGTGTCCATGTGGCCCCCACGGCTCTCCTCCCTCCCTCCTGTGTCCATGTGGCCCCCACGGCTCTCCTCCCTCCCTCCCTCCCGTGTCCACAGGGCCCTCACGGCTCTCCTCCCTCCCTCCTGTGTCCACGTGGCCCCCACGGCTCTCCTCCCTCCCTCCTGTGTCCATGTGGCCCCCACGGCTCTCCTCCCTCCCTCCCTCCCGTGTCCACAGGGCCCCCACGGCTCTCCTCCCTCCCTCCTGTGTCCATGTGGCCCCCACGGCTCTCCTCCCTCCCTCCTGTGTCCATGTGGCCCCCACGGCTCTCCTCCCTCCCTCCCGTGTCCACGTGGCCCCCACGGCTCTCCTCCCTCCCTCCCGTGTCCACGTGGCCCTCACGGCTCTCCTCCCTCCCTCCCGTGTCCACGTGGCCCCCACGGCTCTCCTCCCTCCCTCCCGTGTCCATCTGCACCTTGCAGTGGTCTCACACTCCCGACCTCCCTTTCATCTTGTAAACAAAACTCCGCTCTGGGAACTCCACGTTCGTGCCTGTGTTTTCCTCTCATTTTCTGAAAGTTCAGTGAGCTAGCACCCATTTTTACAAATAAACAACTAGGTTATAGGGTCAGGCATCTGGTCTAAAGGTTAAGACACCTGCATCCCACATCTGAGTACTGGGTTCAGGTCCTGGCTTCAGCTTCCCGCTCACGCAGGCCTGGGAGGCAGCAGGTGCCGGCCCTGGTAACCGAGGCCCTGCTGCCCGTGTGGGAGACCTGGGCTGCGTTCCTCATGTGGCCCCAGCCCCGCCTGGCCGTGGCGTCTGGGGAGAGAGCCAGCACGTGGGAACTCAGCTTTTGCTCGTTCTCTCTCTTCCTCACAAATAAATTTTAAAAACACTAACGTCCCAGCTGCGTTGCGGGGCAGCTCCCTGTGGGGTGGGTGCTTCGCAGTGCGGTGCTGGGACGCTGGTGTGGAGCAGGGCGGCGGCAGCATCTGCTGTGTAGGCCTCTTGCTCCCTGGAGCGTCGTTGGCTATCCTGGATCTCAACGTGCAACTTTGCTGGTTTGTGTCTCGTCATTTTGCTGACACGGGACAACGTGCTCCACGCGTCACTGCTGGTATTGGTGGCATTCATAATTCTTTTAAAGATTGTATTTATTTATCTGACAGGTAGAATTACAGACAGTGAGAGGGAGAGCCAAAGAGAAAGGTCTTCCTTCTGTTGGTTCACCCCCAAATGGCCGCCACGGCCAGCGCAGCGCTGATCCGAAGGCAGGAGCCAGGTGCTTCTCCTGGTCTCCCATGGGGTGCAGGGCCCAAGTACTTGGGCCATCCTCCACTGCACTCCCAGGCCACAGCAGAGAGCTGGACAGGAAGAGGAGCAACCAGGACTAGAACTGGTGCCCATATGAGATGCCGGCACCGCAGGCAGAGGATTAACCTAGTGCACCATGGCACCGGCCTCCATAATTCTTTTTACTGCACGACTGACAGGCCAGGAAGCTTGTGGGCGCTGAGGGCCGCACGCCCTGTGGAGCAGAGATGCTGGTCGGCTCTGCCCGCGCCTGTGCGCCGGGAAGCCTCTTTGCACCACCTTGAGGAAGTTCTGTGCGAGTCGGTGGCCTTCTTCAAGTTCTCCCAAGAAGCGAACATTTGGAGCAGCTTTGAAAAACACTGTATTTTAAGAAAGGAGAAAAAATATCCTGAACTCAAAATGCAGCCGTGAGGTCGTAGCTCTGTTTGCCCAGGCCTGCTTCCTGCCAGTGTGTGCGTGTCACCTGGAGCTTGTCAGAGAAGCAGACGGCTGGGCCAGCCCTTGGCCTGCTGCTTGTCCTGTGGGCCCGTTGGAGTAGCACCTGCCCGAGTGACGGAGTGCACACTGGGCTGAGAGCCACACACAGGACAGGTGCATCTCCTGGGCACTGCCGTGTAGACAGGACAGGTGCGGCTCCCGGGCACTGCCGTGCAGACAGGACAGGTGCATCTCCCGGGCTCTGCCGTGTAGACAGGACAGGTGCAGCTCCCGGGCTCTGCCGTGTACACAGGACAGGTGCGGCTCCCGGGCACTGCCGTGTAGACAGGACAGGTGCGGCTCCTGGGCACTGCCGTGTAGACAGGACAGGTGCGGCTCCCGGGCTCTGCCGTGTAGACAGGACAGGTGCGGCTCCTGGGCACTGCCGTGTACACAGGACAGGTGCGGCTCCCGGGCTCTGCCGTGTACACAGGACAGGTGCGGCTCCCGGGCACTGCCGTGTAGACAGGACAGGTGCGGCTCCCGGGCTCTGCCGTGTAGACAGGACAGGTGCGGCTCCCGGGCTCTGCCGTGTAGACAGGACAGGTGCATCTCCCGGGCTCTGCCGTGTAGACAGGACAGGTGCAGCTCCCGGGCTCTGCCGTGTACACAGGACAGGTGCATCTCCCGGGCTCTGCCGTGTACACAGGACAGGTGCATCTCCCGGGCTCTGCCGTGTAGACAGGACAGGTGCAGCTCCCGGGCTCTGCCGTGTACACAGGACAGGTGCATCTCCCGGGCTCTGCCGTGTAGACAGGACAGGTGCAGCTCCCGGGCTCTGCCGTGTACACAGGACAGGTGCATCTCCCGGGCACTGCCGTGTACACAGGACAGGTGCATCTCCTGGGCTCTACCGTGTACACAGGACAGGTGCATCTCCCGGGCACTGCCGTGTACACAGGACAGGTGCGGCTCCCGGGCACTGCCGTGTAGACAGGACAGGTGCGGCTCCCGGGCTTTGCCGTGTACACAGGACAGGTGCGGCTCCCGGGCACTGCCGTGTACACAGGACAGGTGCGGCTCCCGGGCACTGCCGTGTAGACAGGACAGGTGCGGCTCCCGGGTGCTGCCGTGTACACAGGACAGGTGCGGCTCCCGGGCTCTGCCGTGTAGACAGGACAGGTGCATCTCCCGGGCACTGCCGTGTAGACAGGACAGGTGCGGCTCCCGGGCACTGCCGTGTACACAGGACAGGTGCGGCTCCCGGGCGCTGCCGTGTAGACAGGACAGGTGCGGCTCCTAGGCACTGCCGTGTAGACAGGACAGGTGCGGCTCCCGGGCTCTGCCGTGTAGACAGGACAGGTGCAGCTCCCGGGCTCTGCCGTGTAGACAGGACAGGTGCAGCTCCCGGGCTCTGCCGTGTAGACAGGACAGGTGCAGCTCCCGGGCTCTGCCGTGTACACAGGACAGGTGCGGCTCCCGGGCTCTGCCGTGTAGACAGGACAGGTGCAGCTCCCGGGCTCTGCCGTGTACACAGGACAGGTGCAGCTCCCGGGCTCTGCCGTGTACACAGGACAGGTGCATCTCCTGGGCTCTACCGTGTACACAGGACAGGTGCATCTCCCGGGCACTGCCGTGTACACAGGACAGGTGCGGCTCCCGGGCTCTGCCGTGTAGACAGGACAGGTGCGGCTCCCGGGCTCTGCCGTGTAGACAGGACAGGTGCAGCTCCCAGGCTCTGCCGTGTACACAGGACAGGTGCATCTCCCGGGCACTGCCGTGTACACAGGACAGGTGCGGCTCCCGGGCTCTGCCGTGTAGACAGGACAGGTGCGGCTCCCGGGCACTGCCGTGTACACAGGACAGGTGCATCTCCCGGGCTCTGCCGTGTAGACAGGACAGGTGCATCTCCCGGGCTCTGCCGTGTACACAGGACAGGTGCATCTCCCGGGCACTGCCGTGTAGACAGGACAGGTGCATCTCCCGGGCACTGCCGTGTAGACAGGACAGGTGCATCTCCCGGGCACTGCCGTGTAGACAGGACAGGTGCGGCTCCCGGGCACTGCCGTGTACACAGGACAGGTGCATCTCCCGGGCTCTGCCGTGTACACAGGACAGGTGCAGCTCCCGGGCTCTGCCGTGTACACAGGACAGGTGCATCTCCCGGGCACTGCCGTGTACACAGGACAGGTGCGGCTCCCGGGCTCTGCCGTGTAGACAGGACAGGTGCGGCTCCCGGGCACTGCCGTGTACACAGGACAGGTGCATCTCCCGGGCTCTGCCGTGTACACAGGACAGGTGCATCTCCCGGGCTCTGCCGTGTACACAGGACAGGTGCATCTCCCGGGCACTGCCGTGTAGACAGGACAGGTGCATCTCCCGGGCACTGCCGTGTAGACAGGACAGGTGCATCTCCCGGGCACTGCCGTGTAGACAGGACAGGTGCGGCTCCCGGGCTCTGCCGTGTAGACAGGTGCATCTCCCGGACTCTGCCATGTGAAGGGTCCCACCTTCTTCTGTAGTCCCCTGGCATTTTATTGCTACAATGCCTGTATTTTTTTTAACAGGCAGAGTGGACAGTAAGAGAGACAGAGAGAAAGAGAGAAAGGTCTTCCTTTGCCGTTGGTTTACCCTCCAATGGCCACTGCGGCCGGCACACCGTGCTGATCCGATGGCAGAAGCCAGGTGCTTCTCCTGGTCTCCCATGGGGTGCAGGGCCCAAGCACCTGGGCCATCCTCCACTGCACTCCCTGGCCACAGCAGAGAGCTGGCCTGGAAGAGGGGCAACCGGGACAGAATCCGGCGCCCCGACTGGGACTAGAACCCGGTGTGCCGGCGCCGCAAGGCAGAGGATTAGCCTATTGAGCCGCGGCGCTGGCCCTGTATTTTTTTTTTTTTTTAAGATTGATTTTATTCATTTGAAAGGCAGAGTTAGAGAGAGGGAAAGATAGAGAAATCTTCCATCCACTGATTACTCCCCAAATAGCCACAACAGCTAGGGCTGAGCCAGGCTGAAGCCAGGAGCCAGGAGCTTCCTCTGGGTCTCCCACACGGGTGCAGGGGCCTGAGAGCTTGGGCCATCCTCTGCTGCTTCCCAAGCATGTTAGCATGGAGCTGAATCGAAAGTGATGGCTGGCGCCGCGGCTCACTAGGCTAATCCCCCACCTAGCGGCGCCAGCACGCCGGGTTCTAGTCCCAGTCGGGGCGCCGGATTCTGTCCCGGTTGCCCCTCTTCCAGTCCAGCTCTCTGCTGTAGCCCGGGAGTGCAGTGGAGGATGGCCCAAGTGCTTGGGCCCTGCACCCGCATGGGAGACCAGGGGAAGCACCTGGCTCCTGGCTTCGGATCAGCACAATGCGCCGGCCGCAGCGCGCCGGCCATGGCGGCCTTTGGAGAGTGAACCAACGGCAAAGGAAGACCTTTCTCTCTGTCTCTCTCTCTCTCTCACTGTCCACTCTGCCTGTCAAAAAAAAAGAAAAAGAAAGTGATACAGCCAAGACTTGAACCAGAGCACGGATAGGCTGCCAGCATTGCAGGGGGTGACTTAACCCGCTACCCCAGAATGGTGGCCCCGACTGACTTTATTTCAAAATGGTCTGTGGTTGGTTATAGAAGTTTGGAGCGTCACTGAGTAGAAATGCCTGGAGTTTGAAGGAAAAAATATAACAGACGTTAACCCAGCCACAGGTGCGACTCAGCACATGGGCTGCAGAAGTAGATTACTCCTGACCCCCCCACCTCACAGTGCAGCACCTGTACCCTCAGGCGGGGCCTCATTTCTCCTGCCCCCTGCACCCCCGGGCGGGGCCTCATCTCCTGTCCACTATGCCCCCTGCACCCTCAGGTGGGTTTGGCCTCATCTCTCCTGTCCACTGTCCTTCCAGCTTCCAAATCTATGCAAGAATGCTGGGGCAGTGGGGGGGACGACGTCAGCGCCGGTGCCAGCCAGTGGGAGGACGAAGAGGGCGACGTGTGGAACAACGCTGCTTCCCAGGACAGCGTCTCCTCCAGCAGCTCCTGGGGCAGTGCCTCCAAGAAAGGACTTCAGAAGGTACGCAGCGTGGGCCCCCCACGGAGGGCTGGAGGTAGCCCCAGGACCCCTGAGACCCTCTGCCTTCCCCGCCGCTCCGCAGGCCTGTGTTGGAAAGCAGTGTTCATTGTGGCCCCATCTCACCTCCTCTCAGAAGCTAAGCAGGGTTGGGCCTGGTTAGTACTTGGATGGGAAAAAAAGTGCTCATTTAAAAATGTTCTTGGTGTTAACATGTGAAAGGTAATCATTTTGAATGTTCTGTGTCTTAACCTGCAGGGCAGAAAATATTGATAGACAGCTCTTAGACCACAAGTTCCCCAGGGCCCTCCCTGTTTGAGTCTGGGCTGCTGAGACCAGAAAGTCCAAGAACCCCCGAGGTAGACAGTGAAGGAGCTTGGACAGAGGCGGCCCGGAAGGCCTGGGGCCCACAGCTGCCGTACCCCAAGATGAATTCCAGGAGGACCCCAGATCTAAACGGGGACGATGAAGTGGGCGTGGGAGAGGCCAGAACATGAAGCAGTTCTGGGTGCAGTAGATGAACACAGACGCAGGTCATGTGACTTAACCACCGTGAATCAGGGCGCCCTGCTGGAGGGTGTGCCTGCAAACCCGCTCTCTTCTAGGCCATGAAGACCTCTGCCAAGCAGGACGAGGCCTGGGTCGTGAGCCGGCTGATCAAACAGCTCACCGACATGGGCTTCCCGGTGAGTGCGCCTGGCCCGGCCCGTCTGCCGCGCTCGCACGCTCAAACCCCCTCACCCCCGCGGTTTGCTTCAGGGGCGGAGAGCCCGCGATGGCCGTCAGGGCAGCTGTGAGAGCCTCCTAGGATGAGACAGCGTGTCGTCTTTACTTCTCATCTATAATTAATTTGTTGAGCTGTAGCTTGACCAAGATCGCCCAGGAGAGCGAAGGTTTTACATGCAGGTAGAGCGTCCTGGCCGGACGTCCGAGTCCCTCAGCCTCCTTCCAGGCGCAGGGAGAACTGAGCACTCGGGGCCAGGTGCTCGCTGGCCAGTCAGAGGGCGGAGGTCAAGCTCGTACTCGTGTGGGATGCCGCCGTGTTTCCAGAGTCCCTCACGTGCCCGGTCCTGGCCACATGAAAACTGATCTGTCAGTCAGAGAATGAGGCCGCAGAGGGGACGGAGGCCCTCGGCGGGGCCAGCTCACACCAGCGTGGTCAGCATGGGGCCCCTGCTGGCTCTGACCCTGCCCTGAGAGCAGTCTCTTCCCATCAGAGGGATAAGTTTCAGATGAGTCCGCTTGTGTTTTCCTCATAGAGCCCAGAGCTGACAGAGTAGACCGCGAAGCTCTGTGCTGAGAGTGACTCATGGCAGCTGCACTGAGAGACACACGCGGGGCGCGACGTGGGGCGGAGTCTGCCCAGTCCTTTCAGGCGTGTCTGTGTCTGGGGCCCTGCAGCCCTGGCCTCGGGGGCGTGCGTCCCAAACACTGCTGCCCAGTGCGGCCCAGAGCACGGTGGCTGCAGGACTTGCTCAAGCCCCGCCTCCTGCTGACCAGAAGCGCCAGCCCGGCCTTTGATCGCGAGTGGTTTTACCTGAACGTCACCGATGCCGCGCCGCAGCAGGGAGGAGGGCGTCTCCGGTCCGGACCCTGACCACAGTCCCGTTCCTGACCTGACGGTGACCGCACGTCCGTTTGTTAACGCCCTCTAACGAGAGCTCTTTCCCTACCCAGAGAGAGCCAGCTGAAGAGGCCTTGAGGAGTAACAACATGAACCTCGACCAGGCCATGAGTGAGTAGGCTGAAGTGCACCCGCCTGTTCCCGGGGGTTTTGCTGGGGTCGCCGGGGAGGGCGGGGCCCGGGGCTGAGGGGCCAACGCCGGCTTTGAGCCATGTTTGCTTTGCGTTTTGTTTTTTTGGTTTTTGTTTTGTTTTCATTTTTTTTTTATTAAACAGAGAGAGACAGGAGAAAGGTCTTCCTTCCGTTGGTTCACTCCCCTAATGGCCGCTATGGCTGGCACTGCACTGATCCAGAGCCAGGATCCAGGTGCTTCTCCTAGTCTCCCATGGGGTGCAGGGCCCAAGCACCTGGGCCATCCTCCACTGCACTCCCGGGCCACAGCAGAGAGCTGGCCTGGAAGAGGGGCAACCGGGACAGAATCCGGCGCCCCGACCGGGACTAGAACCCGGTGTGCCGGCGCCACAGGTGGAGGATTAGCCTAGTGAGCCGCGGCGCCGGCCCTGTTTTCATTTTTATACAGTCCTTTTTTAAAAAAAAGACTTGTTTATTTGAAAAGCAGAAATACAGAGTGAAGGAGAAAGAGAAAGAGCTGCTTTCTGCTGGTTCACTCCCCAAATACCGCAACGGCCGGGGCTGGGCCTGGCCAGGGCCAGGAGCCAGGGGCTTCCTCTGGGTCTCCTACATGGGCACAGGGGCCCAAGGACTTACACCGTCCTCTGCTGCTTTCCCAGGTGCATTAGCAGGGAGCTGGATCGGAAGAGGAGCAGCTGGGACTCAAATCGGTGCCCATATGGGACATTGGTGCTGCAGGCAGAGGCTTAACCTTCTACGCCACAGCACTGGGACCTGTCCAGTACTTTAATAAGTGGATGAATTCTCCGCTATTTGGGGAGGAACCCGGGGCCTCTTGCAGACAGAAGGCAGGACCAGAGCCAGACTTGGGCTCCCCCAGCCCAGTGCCTCACCCCAGGGGCGCTCACTTAGAGCCACAGGAGCATTGCTGGGCTGGCGCAGCTCTGGCTGCTGTTTGTTTAGTTGATTGTTTTAAAGATTTGTTTTATTTATTTGAAAGGCAGAGTTAGAAAGGAGGCAGGAGAGGTCCCCAGATGGCTGCAGGCCAAAGCCAGGAGCCAGGAGCTTCGTCCTGGTCTCCCACGTGGGTGCAGGGGCCCAAGTACTAGGCCATCTTCCACTGCTTTCCCAGGAGCATTAACAGGGAGTTGGGTCAGAAGTAGAGCAGGGGGCGACGCTGTGGCTTAGTGGGTTAAGCCACTGCCTGCAGTGCCAGCATCCCATGTGGGCGCCAGTTCAAGTCCCAGCTGCTCCACTTCCAATCCAGCTCCCTGCTGTGGCCTGGGAAAGCAGAGGAAGATGCCCAAGTGCTTGGGCCCCTGCACCACGTGGGAGACCAGGAAGAAGCTCCTGGCTCCTGGCTTCGGATCGGCGCAGCTCCAGCCATAGCAGCCATTTGGGGGGTGAACCAACGGAAGGAAGACCCTTCTGTCTCTCTCTCTTACTGTCTAACTCTGTCAAATAAATTAAAAAAAAAAAAAAAGTGCGCCCCCAGTGCTTACGCAGTGAACTGGGGAACAATTCTGAACACCACAGTCACCGGCAGACAGCATCGATGTGTGGAAACAGGCGTCGGGTGCGCCGAGGGAGCCTCGCACACGGGCTCCGCCCCGAAGGCGGCTGCACGGGTCCTCGACAGCACACAAGTGCTGCAGGCGTCGGTCGTGCAGCTTGAGTCCTTGTAGTGAGTCAGCAAGTTCCTAGGTAGTGAGGGTGGGGCTGGTGTCGGAGCACAGTGTGCTAAGCCGGCATCCTGCACCACAGAGCCTCGTGCGAGTCCCGGCCGCTCTGCGCTTCCGGTGCCGCTCTGCTGCTGGCCTGGGAGGCAGCAGGTGACCGCCAAGTGCTGAAGCCCCTGCCGTCCACGTGGGAGACCTGGTCCACCCCTGTCACCCGGGCAGTGAACCAACAGAGGAGGATCTCTCTGTCCCTCCCTGTCACTCTGCCTTTCAAATAAATAAGTCTTACAAATGAGTGAGGATAGAGCGTCTAGTAACATCCAAGGGCCAAAGCGTGGGCTACGGGGCTGCCCCGGGTTCGGCGGAGCAGCTGACATCCGTGCCCCTCGTCAGGATCCTTGAGTTCAGTGCCAGCCCTGCCTCCCGGCGATGCAGACCCTGGAGGCCGCGGCGATGGCTCCAGGGCTTGGGTTCCTGCCCCCGCAAGAGGAGCCTGGATGGATGTCCCAGCTCCCAGCTTCAGCCAGGCCTGGCCCTGTCCATTTTGGACTTTTGGAGAATGAACAGATGAGCGCTCTCTCTCCCTCTCGCTGTCTCAAGTAAATTAGTGATTTTTTGCAATGTATGCTACAGACTGCAAGGGTAGGAAAAGCCCATGTGAACTAGAGAGAGCGACTTCTAGCTCCTTAAAGTGTGAGGTGATGTGAGCTGACGCAGGCGCAGCTGGCACCGTCAGCAGGCCGCAAGCTGCAGCACAGGCCCTGCCCTGCTTTGCGAGGTGGCGCTCCTGCCGGGGGCGCAAGAGGAGGCTGGGCAGTCGGGAGGGCCCCCTTGAGACAGGCGCGTGGAGCCTGCCTGAGGGGAGAAGCAAGCCCCGAGGGACCAGCAGGCGCCGTGTGTGGAGTGCAGAGGACAAGCAGAGCCAGGCAAGCCGGCGGGGCCCGTCCAGGTCTGTGCCCAGCGCCCCTTGGGGGGGCTGTTGCCCTGCCCCAGGCTTCAGCCGGCACCCGTGCAGGTCTGTGCCCAGGGCCCCTTGGGGGGCTGTTGCCCTGCCCCAGGCTTCAGCCGGCACCCATCCAGGTCTGTGCCCAGAGCCCCTTGGGGGGCTGTTGCCCTGCCCCAGGCTTCAGCCGGCACCCGTCCAGTTCTGTGCCCAGAGCCCCTTGCTCTTGTTCCCCAGGCGCTCTACTGGAAAAGAAGGTGGACGTGGACAAGCGTGGCCTGGGAGTGACTGACTACAATGGGATGGTCCCAAAAGCCCTCGGCTGCCGCCCACCCATCTCCAAAGAGTCTTCCGTGGACCGTGCCACCTTTCTGGACAAGGTGTGCCTTTAGGGAGTTCTTGGTCTGGTTGCCTTGTAGCATTTGCACTGTGTCCTCGGTGCGAGTCGGGTTGACACTTGCTGAGCTGTCGTGGTTCGGTGACTTGTACCCGTCAACTCAGGAGGGGTGCGCTCCCAGGCAGGCAACGCTGAAACAGGCCCGGCCTCACCGTGCGAGCGCGCTGGTCACCTGCTGCCTGTGCGACAGGAAGAGGTCATCAGGTTTCTGTTCGGTCTCAATTTCAAGATGGCAGTTGTGTCATTTGGGAATGATGGCACGCGCTTAATCTTGGGAGAAGGGATTAGAGGCGGCGGGGCTTGGCCCCGGCTGGCTGGCCTGTGCCCGTCGGTCCGCAGTGCCCCTGCGGAGCTGGAAATCCCAGGCCCTTCAGTGTTGTCGGTGTGACCGCAGGAGGGTGGAGCGTCGCCTTCCAGTCGGGTTCTAGAAGCCTCAAGGAGAGCTGAGTGAAAGCACAGGTTAGAGGCGAGAACAGGCCCACAGCAGAGGCGGTGTCTCCGCGGCTTCCGCCGCACGCCGGGCTCGCGAAGGCTGCGTCTGTGGCGTGGCGCAGGAATGGACGCGAACCAGAGTAACTGGCCCTTGGTCTGGGGTTCCGGTCTAACTCAACTCCCCGCAACCCTGGCACGGCGCCCTGGCTGAGTTGCTCACCTTAGAGTGTGGAGCAGACGCAGGCGGGCCGCGGTGCCAGATGAGACAGATTTGCAAAGGGCCTGGCACGCAGCGTGACCTCAGTAAATGCAAAGCGATCAGCAGGGTTGGTCTGAGAACAGGGCCCTCACGGGGCTGAGCCCGTGGAGTTGCTGTGGGTGCGCGTGTGCGCATGTGTGCGTGTGCGCAGCCTCGCAGCGGCTCCTCCAAGCACACGCGCCCGTGGGCACTGGGGCAGCTCCTGAGTGAGGCTTTGGCCACGCCTCTGTGCTTCCCCTGACTCCCTGAAGCCGGGAGACTGGGGCTTAGTGTGTGTGTGTGTGTGTGTGTGTGTGTGTGTGTGTGTCTGAGTGTCTGAAATGGAGTTTTAGTGAAAACAGCGTCCTAACCCTGTTTCTCTTTTTCTTTTTCCCTCTTCCTTTTGCCCATGTCCTCCATTCCCTCACCCACACGTTCTGATCTTTCGATTCTTTGTCCATCCATTCCCCTCTCCCTGTCTTCCTGGGACACTGTTTGCCGCTGTGTCTGCTGCCCACTGCACGCAGCTCACCCTCTCTTTCTCCAATCAGGATGGCGGCCTCGTGGAAGAGCCCACGACTTCACCGTTTTTGCCTTCCCCAAGCCTGAAGCTCCCCCTGGCAAACAGTGCACTCCCCGGTCAGGCCCTGGGTGGGGTTGCCTCAGGGCTGGGCATGCAAAACTTGAATTCTTCTAGACAGGTAAGGCTGTTGGGAGAGCAGGGCGCTCTGTGTACCTGCCGTCTAACGCGTGTGTTGGAAACCTGAACTTCTTAGTTCACCCGATACTCCTGTCGCTGCGGAGTCAGGTTCACACAGGCGGCCGAGACGCTGTAGGGCCTCCCTATGGGCGCCGGCACTGCCAGGATTAGACCTGAGCAGCAGGGAGCTGGTGTGGTGGCCGGCAGGCCTGCAGGCGCCAGGTCCACTACGGCACCCGTGGTGCCCGGCCTCTCCCGGCAGCGCCCCCGCGGTGGCCTCGCCCTCGGCATACGCTGCCTTCCGCCTGTGCCCAGACTTGAGGGCACATGCCCTGCGAGGTGTCACTCCCGCCTCGCCCCTCCTGGGGAAGGAGGAAGCTGACCGCTGGGTTCTCCGGTGCGAAGTGAGACACGCACAGGCCGTGCAGCGGCCCTCACTTGGTCCCTCCTGGACTTGGGCCTCTGAGCGTCTCTGGGCGTGGACACTGCGGTGTCCCCTGTGTGGTGTGGTCCCAGTGCCGTTAACCACTCGCAGCCGCTTCCAGCGGCACGAGCCTGGGCTCCTCCAAGCCCCGCCCGGGGGCTTTAGCAGGGTGGGGCTGGCGGTGGACGCCGGCTCCAGCCGGATTCCCTGCTCTCCTGGTTGGCCATAATGCGGCCCAGACGCCACTGGGTGAAGCACTTAGTGTTCTGCCATGGCCAGCCTGTGACAGCTTTGGGGACAGTGTGACACTGACTCCATGTGGCTCCTGTGCGCGTCCTGGGCCGGTTTCCCATCGCTGTGACTGCGGAACGGGTTGACAGTGTAGGAGGCAGAAGCAGGTCTGTGTTTGTACTTAGGACAAAGCGTTTCCCAGCCCCTGCAGACGGCGCTCCTCTAACCCCTGCCTGTGTGCATGCGCTCCGCCCCTGCAGATACCGAGCGGCAATCTGGGTGTGTTTGGCAACAGCGGAACAGCACAAGCCAGGACCGTGCAGCAGCCGCCACAGCCACCAGTGCAGCCTCTGAACCCCTCCCAGCCCAGTCTCCGTGCTCAAGTGCCTCAGTTTCTATCCCCTCAGGTCAGCCCCTCACACGAGCGCACGCGTGGCCAAGCGGAGAGACGGGGGCGTCTGGTGGGGTCTCGGGCCGAGTCAGTCACTGCTCTGAAGGGAGGGCCAGGTGGTGCGCCGGGAGGAGGGCTGGCGCGTTGAGCTTTCGTGCGCCCGAGAGTCCTGGGCAGCCGCTCAGCCGCCCTGCTGCCGGCACACCTCCAGCCGCCCGAGCCGGGTGCGAGTGGCGCTGGCCCACTGTGTGGAGTGCGCTTGGTCGTGGTCGTGTTGCAGAGAGCAGCTCCGGGGAGCGTCGGGCTCAGAGCAGTCCAGGGTGGCGGCCTTCCGTGGAGCTGCGTGACCCAGGGCTGCAGGCCTGTGGCAAGCACTGTTAGTTCACGCCTGCCCCAAGAGACTTGATTCTATCAAGGAAAGGGGCGTGGTGGTTGTGCGTGGGCTACGGCCGCCTGGTGGTGGTCTTGACTTCTGGAATGTTCCGTCACTGCTCTTGCTCCTTACCTTGCCCAGCCACTGTGGCCGCTCATGCTGCCGACAGAGCTCTCTGCACCTTGGCGGGCCGGGGCGCTGTGCTGCTGCCCTGGGGCAGACCCCGCGTGGCCACCACATTCTAGCGTGACCTAGCAGAGAGAAAAACGGCTTTCTTCCCTACAAGACCTCTGGTACTGGGAAGAGAGCTGACGTTTCTGAGGGGCCTGATTTTCAGCCCGGTGCAAGAGAGAGCGTGCTAATGTCTCAGTGTGGTGGCTCGTAGACTTGAGTTAGACTTCGTCTTAGCTGACTAGAAAGTCACGTCCTAGTGCACTGGGCTGCACCACAGCCAGCAGGGAGCCGCGGGCCGGTGAGCCCTGCTGCCCACGCGGGCTCCCCGCACAGCCTGCCCCACAGACGACCTGATGTCTCCCACCTCCCAGTGCCTCCAAGGGGGACCCAGCCCTCAGCACTGGGACTGGGTGCTGGGTGCTGGGCGCACACTTGCCCAGCAGGACAGCATGGCACAGGGAGGAGAGCGCCGTGTAGCAGGGAATTCACTAGGACTCCGGCCTCTGTAACTGCGCCAGGTGAGAGGGCTGGGGGCTGGGAGGAGGCAGTGACGCAGATGAGTCAGGACACACGGTGAGCTGCGGTTAGCACGAAGATGCCCAAAGGGCAGGCGGGCAAGGCGAACGTGCCTCTCTCGGGGGCTTCTGGGACAGCCTCGCCTTCCACCAACCACAGCGAGCAAGGCAGGGGAGGGCGGGGGCTTGAGCAGGCGGCCTGGCGGCTGCACAGGCCCCAGTGGTTGGGAGGCAGTGACAGGAATGGCAGGCCCCCTCCCCGGCACGCCTGACTGTCCCGCACGTCGGCCATTGCAGGGTGGTTTCTCGGGAAATCGACTTACCTTCCTGATTTGAGTGAATATATTCGGGCTGGGCCTTTGGCCTACCCGTTAGGACCGGAGTCGCCCACGTCCTGTGATGGACAGCTCTGTCCTGGTTCCAGCTCCCTGGGAACGCAGGCCTCGGGCACAGCAGTGCCGCCCACGTGAGAGACCTGGCGGCAGCTCCCAGCTCCTAGCTCCTGCCTGCAGCCTGGCCCAGCCCTGGCTGTCACAGGCACTGGGAAATGAACCAGGGCGTGGGAGTCAATCCTTTCTCTCTCTGCCTTTCAAATAAACAAAATAATTTTGAATATTGAAAATGTGTTTTTACAGAAACTCTACATGTCTGCCATAAACAAGAGAGTCGCCATGGCCAGTACCGGCTCCTGTTGGTTCAGAGTGGGGAGGTCTCTGAGCGGGTCAGGGTCAGGTCTGCGAGACCCGCAGGGGTGTGGGGTCAGGTCTGCAGAGACCCGCAGGGGTGCGGGGTCAGGTCTGCCAAGCCCGCAGGGGTGCGGGGTCAGGTCTGCCGAGCCCTGTAGGGGTGCGGGGTCAGGTCTGCAGAGAACCGCAGGGGTGCGGGGTCAGGTCTGCCGAGCCTGCAGGGGTGCGGGGTCAGGTCTGCCGAGCCTGCAGGGGTGCGGGGTCAGGTCTGCGGAGACCCGCAGGATCTGCTGCCAGGCTGAGGTCGACACCTCCCCAGCAGGCGCTGACAGGCCTGCGATCAGCAGTGCGCCCCTGCCCCATTTGGGTGGGGCTCAAGCCAGGGTCAGCGTCTTGCTGGGGTCTCCCTTGCTGTCCCCGGGTGAGGAACGCCGCCTCTGGGAGGAAAGGCCCGGATCAGGACGTTACTCGTGACGGAAAGGCTTGGAGGCCGGAACCCCGGGCCTTCCCTGCTCCCTGCCTGGCCTCCCTCCCCTCGCTCGCTCCTCTCTTCCTCACGTCAGCTACTCCTGCTAAAACGTGCGTGAAAAGTGACTGTCCGTCAGAGTGCACCCTTGAGGCCAGTGCCGTCTAAGTGTCCTTATGAGTGACTTCCAGAGAAGGGCGTGCGCAGGCCTACCTCCGCAGACGCGTGGCTAATGGCGTGTTTTCCATTGCGCAGGTTCAAGCACAGCTTTTGCAGTTTGCAGCAAAAACCATTGGTCTCAACCCTGCACTACTAACCTCGCCAGTTAGCCCTCAGCACATGACGATGCTGAGCCAGCTCTATCAGCTGCAGCTGGTGAGTGGGCAGACGCCGGGCGCCGGGCGGCACGGCGCTCCTGGCGAGAGCAGGACGAGGGGCTGCTAACGCGCGCGAACCAGGAGCCGTCAGGAGGGCGGGCGTCGGCCTCCGTGTGCGGGCCTGTGCTCCCGCGGGTGCTCTCGGCCGGCGTCAGGGCACAGGGACCTCAGTCCTCACACGGTGCTGGCACGCACAGTGCGGTCCTGGGGCGGGGCAGGGAAGTCGCCCGTTAGAGTGGACGCTCTGGGGCCACAGAAGCCCAGGAACACAGCTGATGGGACCTAATCCTGGGAGTTTCATCACTTAACATAGCTTTAGTTTTTAATTTTCCGACATCCATGCCGCTGTGTTGCTGGTTGTAGACTGAGCTTGTGGGCGTTGAAGGGCCAAGTGCGTAGTCCTGTCTCTAACATGTGGAGGCCTCATCTGAGAACTCACCGCCTGGGAAACGGCCAGGCGCCGTGAAGGAAGCCGAAAACAGGGCACGTCCCTGACGGACTCAGGCTTTGATGGGAGGCCCGGGGCCCACGGTCTCCCGCCCCGCTGCCCGGCTCACAACGTGGGCGTCCGGCTTCCCAGGGGAGGCGGAAGGAAGGCCGGTGCTGGAGACCTCGCGGTCCTGCCAGGCACAGCCCCAGGCACGGCCAGGCCATGTCAGCCAGCAGGCTTCTGTCCTGGCCACAGCCCCACACCACACAGAGCCCACGGACTGAGGCCAAGAATCTCCCGGTTACACAGCTTGCAGTGACCTCTGTGGTGTGAGAATCAGAGAAAATGTAGGGTTACGTTTGTACTCTGGTTTAAAGCAATACATTCTGTCCTTTTCTTTTAAAGATTTATTTATTATTTATTTGAAAGTCAGAGGTACACAGGAGAGGCAGAGAGACAGAGAGAGAGAGGCCTTCCATCTGCTGGGTCACTCCCCAATTGGCCGCAACGGCTGGAGCTGCGCTGATCCGAAGCCAGGAGCCAGGAGCTTCTTCTGGGTCTCCCATGCAGGTGCAGGGCCCAAGGACTTGGGTCATCCTCCACTGCTTTCCCAGGGCACAGCAGGGAGCTGGGTCAGAAGTGGAGACTCAGGCCGGCGCCACGGCTCACTAGGCTAATCCTCCGCCTTGTGGCGCCAGCACACCAGGTTCTAGTCCCGGTCGGGGCGCCGGATTCTGCCCCGGTTGCCCCTCTTCCACTGCCCGGGAGTGCAGTGGGGGATGGCCCAGGTGCTTGGGCCCTGCACCCCATGGGAGACCAGGAGAAGCACCTGGCTCCTGCCTTCGGATCACCGCGGTGCGCCGGCCGCAGCGCACCAGCCATGGCGGCCATTGGAGGGTGAACCAACGGCAAAGGAAGACCTTTCTCTCTGTCTCTCTCTCTCTCACTATCCACTCTGCCTGTCAAAAAAAAAAGAAGAAGTGGAGACTCAAACCAGCACACAGAGGAGGCTGGCGCTGTGGGGAGCAGTCTAACCCGCTACGCCACAGCGCCAGCCCCTCCAGCTGTGCCGTAGGACCCACGAGAATTCACTTACATGAAGCGTTTCATGCCTGCATCAGCAGTAGGTTAGTGAGGCGTTTCTAATAATACAATGTCTGCCTTTATTTGAATTCTGTTTTAATAAGGCTTCATGCCAGAAATGCCCCCAAAAATCAGTGTTGTAAGAAAAATGTGAACATTCAG
This sequence comes from Oryctolagus cuniculus, assembly GCF_051225735.1. Taxonomy (NCBI): domain Eukaryota; kingdom Metazoa; phylum Chordata; class Mammalia; order Lagomorpha; family Leporidae; genus Oryctolagus; species Oryctolagus cuniculus. Next base: position 3,311,765 of record NC_142883.1, on the reverse strand, counting down.
CCAGCATTCTGGCAGGAGCAGGACGGTGCACGGCACTCGTCGGGTCTGTGCCGGCCACAGGTGCTCCAGAGCCTGCAGGCTGTGTGCCGGGTACTGCTCACCGCCGCCTCTCCCACACCGTCCAGGCCGCCGGGACTCAGCGTCAGATTAAGCTGTCGTCTTTGAGTTTTTAGTTGCATGAATCACGCAGAGTGTAGCTCTCCTCGCTGACTGACGGCCTCACTACCAGCTCTAAAGAGGGTATTGTCGGAGTTACTTTGGAGAAATCTGGACACTGGAAAAGCTTTGCCAACACATTTAGCCTTTAACAAATGCGCGGTGCCTCCGCAGTGCGCTGAAGCGGCGGAGCAGTTAGGACCGGCGGTGCCGGCCACTGTCTCTTGCCTGCTGCCTGATGTCCACAGGTGGAGCCACTTGTGGACCTGCCTGTGACCCGTCCACTCTTCCTTTGTGTCCACAGGCATACCAACGTTTACAGATCCAGCAGCAGATGCTACAAGCCCAGCGCAATGTTTCCGGACCCATGCGACAGCAGGAGCAGCAAGTAGGTCCCCCCAGGTGGGCCTGTCCTTAGCTGTGGCACTCCATCATCGGGGAGCCGCTAGAGTGTCGCCGGGCTTCCCCTGTGCTCGCTGGGTAGGGCACAAGGCAGCCCGGGCGTGCAGCAGTGGGGCGTGAGCCGGGTGTGTGGCTGGGCGTGCAGCAGTGGGGCGTAAGCCGGGTGTGCAGCCAGGTGTGCAGCAGTGGGGTGTGCAGCCAGGAGTGCAGCAGTGGGGCGTGAGCCGGGTGCAGCCGGGTGTGCAGCAGTGGGGCGTGAGCTGGGCGTGAGCCGGGTGTGAGCCAGGCGTGCAGCAGTGGGGCGTGAGCCGGGTGTGCAGCCGGGTGTGCAGCAGTGGGGCGTGAGCTGGGTGTGCAGCCAGGTGTGCAGCAGTGGGGCGTGAGCCGGGTGTGCAGCCAGGTGTGCAGCAGTGGGGCGTGAGCCGGGTGTGCAGCAGTGGGGCGTGAGCCGGGTGTGGCCGCGCGTGCCGCCCTGCCTGCCTGAGGGCCGTGTGTCTCCACCTGCCAGGTTGCGCGCACAATCACTAATCTGCAGCAGCAGATCCAGCAGCACCAGCGCCAGCTGGCCCAGGCCCTGCTCATGAAGCAGCCGCCAGCACCGCCGCCGCCCCTGTCTCTGCACCCCTCTGCAGGCAAGCCGGCCATGGACAGCTTCCCCCCCCACCCCCAGGCTCCCGGCCTACCCGACCTGCAGACCAAAGAGCAGCAGTCTTCGCCCAACACCTTCGCTTCTTACCCTCTCGGTGAGTCCCCTGGGCTCCGTGCTGGCACCAGGGAGCGCCCCGTGACGCCCAGGACCGCGCGGCTGTGGTCGCAGCGGCTGACCAGCGCACCGGGAACACAGCCTTCATCAGGGGGTAGCTCCAGCCACCGTCTGCGGAGCAGGACTTTGGCCACCGCCACAAACGCTTTCTGTAAACTGAAGGCAGGGCCGTGGGCGCCCCGCAGCTGCCGCACTCCCGCCTCAGCTCTGCAGCTCGTCCCTCTGATTCTCTTCCCTCAGGACGCAGAGGGCCGCTCCCAGCGGCGCTGCCGGCACAGGGCTCATGTTCACAGGAGCCAGGCACTTCTCTGGAACAAACAACATTTGAAAGGCAGAGTGACACAGAGAGAGAGCTTCCATCCCCTGGCTCACTGCACAAGTGCTCGCAACAACAGGGCTGGGCCAGGCCAAAGCCAGGAGGCAGGAGCTCCACCTGGGTCTCTCACGCGGGTGCAGGGCCCAAGACACTGAGCCGCCTTCAGCTGCTTTCCCAGGTGCACTAGCAGGGAGCTGGATGGGAAGCAGAGCAGGCAGTGACTTAACCCACGGAGCCCCTCAGTCAGGCACTTACCCACGGAGCCACGGCCTGCCCCTCAGTCAGGCACTTACCCACGGAGCCACGTGCCTGCCCCTCAGTCGGGCACTTACCCACGGAGCCACGTGCCTGCCCCTCAGTCAGGCACTTACCCACGGAGCCACGGGCCTGCCCCTCAGGCACTTACCCACGGAGCCACGGCCTGCCCCTCAGTCAGGCACTTATCCACGGAGCCACGGGCTGCCCCTCAGTCAGGCACTTACCCACGGAGCCACGGCCTGCCCCTCAGTCAGGCACTTACCCACGGAGCCACGTGCCTGCCCCTCAGTCGGGCACTTTTTTTTTTTTTTTTTTTGAGGGCCTTCATTGCGAACTCTCCCTGCCAGTCAGCTTGTCCTGTGCAGCATTCCTGAGGGAGACGCATCACTGGCGAGCGACAACACTTGGAAACAGCGGGTGTTTCAGTAGCTGGGCTCACCCTCCGGGTGTATAACACAGAGTTCTGTTAATGCGGCGTGGGGCCCTGACTTAGCCTTCCCGTTAAATCCCACCTAGTTTTATTTAAATTTCATAAGTACAAGTTTAGGAATGTAGTGAGTCTTCCCACCATGCCCGCCCTCCCACCCCGAGGCACTCCTTGAGAAGCAGGGAGGCTCAGGGGCTGGAGTTGTGGTGTAGCGGGTAACGCTGCTGCCTGCAGCACGGCCTCCTGTGTGCCACCAGTTTGAGGCCCGGCTGCTCCACTTCTGATCCAGCTCACTGCTGTGGCCTGGGGAAGCAGCAGAAGATGGACCAAGAGCTTGGACCCCTGCACCCACGTGGGAGACCCCATGGAGCTCCTGGCTCCTGGCTTTGGCCTGGCTCACTCTTGGCCATCGTGGCCATCTGGGGAGTGAACCAGCAGACGGAAGATGTTCTATCCCCTCCCCCCTTCTCTCTAACTCTGACTTTTAAATAAATTAAAAAAGAAAAGCACCATTTACTCATGCAACTCCTACAGTAGAGAATGTGAGTTGTATCATCTGCCACATCAGCACCTGTCCATCGCTGGCCTTCCTAGAGGGCACACACCTGGCACGCAAGCCCACAGGTGCCCCCCAGGCCAGGTGGGCTGGCAGGAGAGACTCAGCAAAGGGGAGTGACCCCAGGAGCTGTGCCCAGACTGTCAGAGTGCAGAAGCTAGCGATGGCACTCCGGCTGCTGGTGGTGGCGGTTAGAGTTGGCAGACACACAGCAGAGGGAGCTGGCAGCTTCAGACGTGGCCGAGTGCTGGCGCCCGGGACACCTGCACCCTGTGCCTGGGGCCTGGGTTCAAGTCCCAGCTCTGCCCCACCCAGCCTCCTGCTCCTGTGACCCTAAGTAGCTGGGTCCCTGCCACCCACTGAGAGACCAGATTGAGGTGGCCTTTTGTTTTTGTTTTGTTTTGTTTTGTTTTCTCTTTTTGGGGTTTTTAAAAATGATTTATTTGAAAGGCAGAGTTACAGAGCGAGAAAGAGGTCTTTCATCTGCTATTTCACTCCCCAAGTGGCCCAACAGCCAGGACTGGGCCAGGACAAAGCCGGGAGATTCGTGTGGATCCAAAGTGGAGCAGCCGGGATTTGAACCTGCGCTCACATGGATGCTGGTGGCACAGGGGCAGCTTAACCCTTTGTGCCGCGGTGCCACCCCCCAGATTGATTTCTTGGCTCCTGGCTGTGGCCTGGCCCAGCCCTGGCCGTGGTGGAGGTGTCTGTGGAGTGAGCGTCAGATGGGAGATCCCTGTCTCTCTCAAAAAAAAAATGAACATTAAAAAGAAGTTTCAGTCAAAGTCTTTGGCCACGAGTGCAGAGGGAGCTGCAGAGACCGCAGAGGGGCGAGGCTGTCCTAATCACTGCGTCTCCGCCTGCAGCTGCACTGGCCCCGAACATGAGCATGGGCAGCATGGACGTGGCCAGCGGCTTGTCGGTGAAGGACCCGTCCCAGTCGCAGTCACGCCTCCCTCAGTGGACACACCCCAGCTCCATGGAGAACTTGACGGGTGCCGCTTCTCCTCTGGATCAGAACCCGAGCAAACACGGTACGCCCCGGCCCGCGGGCGCGCTCCCGGCCACCTCGGCCGCCGCGGGAATTCAGGGAGGAAAGCGGAGTGGAGAAGCGTGCGAGTCCCTTAGAGCCAGGTCTCGGCCAGGCAGGGCCCGAGCTTGCGGAACCAGGCGCCCGGTCTCAGCTGCAAACTGAGACATCATTGCAAACGCCCCAGAAGGGGACCGCGCCGTCCCGTCAGCAAGCAGAGGGGAATCCGAGCCCTCGGGAATGGCAGAACACAAGTTAAACCCAGGCGCTTAGGAGGAGCAGAGCCGCCCAGCACCGTCGGCGCGGAGCTTCCCGGAGCATACACAGCAGGAAGTGAGCCCGAGCCAGGATTCTCTGCTTCCTGTGGGGGACCCGGCGCACGGCGCCTGCTCGGCTGCCCATGGCGGGAGCGGGGAGCAGCCTCCTCCGGGGCCATCGGTGTCGTCTCCGTCACTTCGACGCCCAGCGTAGAGGCCGGGAGGTGTGCAGGGCCCACAGCAAGCTTGGTCACTAGCCAGAGACCCGCGGGGGCCAGACCAGCTGCACAGTGGCTCCCGGAGAGCCCTGGCCAAGTCTGGCAAATGAGGCCCTGGTGTCCGGAGCGAGGGGGCTCACTGGGTCCCTCTTTCCTGCTGTCCCACAGGTGCTATCCCTGGAGGTCTAAGCATTGGGCCTCCGGGTAAGTCCTCCATTGACGACTCTTACGGCCGGTACGATTTAATCCCAAACAGTGAGTCGCCAGCCAGCCCGCCTGTAGCTGTTCCCCACAGCTGGTCGCGCGCCAAATCCGATAGTGATAAAATTTCCAACGGCTCCAGCGTCAGCTGGCCCCCAGGTAAGGCCGTGCGACACCTCTGTGGTGCCAGGCTTGCACTGTCCAGGCGTGGGAGAGCCTTGGCATCCAGCACCCCTCCACCCCTTATTCTCAACAGTGGGGCTACAGAGCCTCGGTGACGCCAGCCACGGCGGAAGGCCCGGGGCCGTGGGCTGCAGGCTCCCACAGCCCTCCTCCAGGCCGCGGGAGCTGTGGTGCCGGCTCCAGCCTGATCGGAGAACACGCTCATGCACTGAGAGGCAGCGGGAAGTGTGCCTAGGCCGGCAGATGACCAGTCTGCAGACGGGAAGAAAAACACGTACAGCGTGGTGGAGCACGGCGGGCGTGCTGACGCTTGCCGCTTGTCTTGGTTTCTGCCGCAGAGTTCCACCCCGGCGTGCCCTGGAAGGGGCTTCAGAACATCGACCCCGAGAGCGACCCCGACGTCACCCCCGGCAGCGTGCCCAGCGGGCCGAGCATCAACACCACCATCCAGGACGTCAACCGCTACCTCCTCAAGAGTGGAGGTGGGCGCGGCGGGGAGGGGCGGGCGGGGCCTCACACACGTCAGCCTCCCTCCCGGAAATGCTTGGACCCGGAGCGTGCCCACAGGGTGCCCAAAAAGTTCGGGATTTCAGCGCGATTCGGATTTTGGGTTTTCCTGTGAGGGATGCTCACCCGGTACATCATGTTTTACGGTTTTACAAAATCACGTTAGCCATTAAGATTTTTTTAAAGATTTATTTATTTGAAAGTCAGAGTTACACAGAGAAGGAGAGGCAGAGAGAGAGAGAGAGAGAGAGAGAGAGAGAGAAAGGTCCCCTAGCCGCTGGTTCACTCCCCAGATGGCTGCAACAGCCGGAGCTGCACCGATCCGAAGCCAGGAGCCTGGAGCTTCTTCAGGTCTCCCACGAGGGTGTGGGGTCCCAAGGACTTGGGCCATCTTCCGCTGCTTTCCCAGAACATAGCAGAGAGCTGGATTGGAAGTGGAGAAGCTGAGACTCGAACCGGCGCCCATATAGGATGCTGGTGCTGCAGATGGCGGCTTTACCTGCTAAGCCATAGCACCAGCCCCAGAATGCTTTATTTTTAAAACTCCACAATAGAGGTGAACTGGCCCTTTAGACTTGCGCGTCCAGGCTGCGCTTCCTTCCCAGGACGTGGCTGAGGCCTGTCCCCAGGGCTGTTCTTCCTGCTGCTGATTCTGCTCCCCCACGGGACTCCAGGGTGCAGCGGGGAACGGGGTTGGCTGAGCCAGGAGGGGTTCACCGTGTGGGAAGGAGAGGGCGGCCAGCGGTAAGCCCCCGGCATAGCCCTGGGAAGGTTTCCGGGCTCCGGCGCCAGTGTTGGGGCCCTGTGCTTGCGTGTCCGGGTGGGAAGACCACGCAGACACAGCCCCTCTTTCCTGCTGGGGCTGTGAGGCGGCAGGGGAGGGCTGAGGCACAGCCGTCCTGCTGTCCTGCAGCAGGGCTGTGGCGGCAGGGCAGGAGCCAGTGTGTTCTGAGGGTCCTGGAGACACCCAGCCAGGTGCCGGACAGGTTGGGAAGAAGGGAGGCGACCTGTGGGCGGGGCCAGAGGGAGGAGCCGGCTGACCCTGGTTCTGGGTGGCAGCAGAGGTGTCGCAGGCGGCTCCCCCACCTGCCCAAGGGTGCTGCAGCTTGGAGAAAGTGTGCGTGCTGAACAGGTGAGCAGCTGTCTTGGTTCCATCGGCTGAGAAAGGAGAGACTTCAGGGCAAACGAAAATCCAGGGAAGGCATCGGCCCCGAGAAGAGAGGAGAAAGTGGGGTCCCCGGCTCTGGGAGCAGAGAACCCGGCCGGCGCAGCCGGGTCGCCGTCCGGGGCGTGGCGGGGGTCCGGGCCCCGCTGCGTGTCTGGGGATGAGCTTCTTCGTCGCTGACTGCCTTGGGTCGAGTTCTGACTTCAGTGAGCGCTTCCACAGCCCGGTGTCGTGGGGCGCGCGGGTCACGGCGCCGCCCCGGAAGGGGACAAGGGGACCCTGAGCACCCGTTCACTTCACTGCGTGTGGTGCCAGCACTGACTGACAGCTGAGCTCGTGAGACGGGTTTTGCTGTTGACACTAAACATCCTAGACGAGGCCCCATTGGATCCGCATGTCCTGTCGCTAAGCATAAAGGGGACCTCATAGGGAACGTCTGTGCTGGAAGGTGACGGGGGGGGGGTCACTCAGGGCACCATGGAGCTGCCGCCTCAGGTCTGCGAGCTTCTCAACTCTGGTGCCTCGTGGTAAGGCAGCCACCACCAGCTGTGCCGGTTGGACAGGGCCCAGGTGCCGGGCACCCTGGCTCTGGGGAGGGTGTGGGGGAAGGAGAGGGTCCAGCCCGTGCCCGTGCCTCTCCCGGCCCATGCCTGTGTCCATCCTGGGTCGTACCGAGCTTTCCATGGGAGAAGCAAGACAGTCCCAGGGCAGGGACCAGACGCCGGCACGAGGACACGCGTCCCCCCGGCTCCTGGATGGCCAGGCACTTGGGGACTGCGAGGTCACACAAGCGGCTCCTGTGTTCCCAGCGAATCTGTGAGGGCTGAGTTTTGTTGCTGGGTTTTGCTTTTCTCTGACTCCTGGCCGCTGTCTGCTGTGTGGCCATCGCGCGAGCGTGGAAGGACGAGCGAGATCGTCCCTCGTGACCGGAAGCCCGTGTCCAGGAGGGGCGCAGCGCCTGTCCTGGGCCCCGGGGCCCCCCCACGGGCTTCTGCCAGGAAGGGCAGCTTAGGAAGAGAGCCCTCCGCCTGCATGCCGCCCGTGGCTCAGTGCCGCGTCTCTTCTGCAGGGTCCTCCCCGCCATCAGCGCAGAACGCCAGGCTGCCCCTCGAGTGCCTGGCCGCTCAGAGCCGGCTCCGGCCGCCGGGGCTCTGTCGGCAGCTCTGCACCGCCCCCTAGTGTTGCCGGTGCGCAGCGGCCTCTCGCCTCGCGGGTGGCATTTTCTCCCCACCCCACCCCCTCCCCACGGAACTTGGCAGGCCCAGCTCTTCCCTAGCGAGCGGGGAGGCTGCGACAGGCCGTGGGCAGGGCCACGTGTGTGGCTCCTCTGAGGGCCCCGGAGAAGCAGGTGACGGTGCCTCGTGCGGAGCACAGGCCAGGACACGGCGCGGTGGCCTCTGGCCAGCTGGCTTCCTTCTCTGCTCCTCCCACCTCCCTCCTCAGGGCGGCAGGACGAGGGGCGCGCGAGGGTTTACAGGCAGGCCCTGTGTGGGACGTGCTGCTGCCACAGGCCCGGGGAGACCCCAGCAGGCCCCCTTGCTAACTCCCAGCACCCAGGCGTGGTCAAGCCGCTGCCGGGAGGTGGTGTCTGCCGGTTCCGTGTCGGCATAGCTGTGCGCATTCTTCAGAGAGGGGACCCGAGAATCGTGCATCATAGGAACTCGGGGGGCATGGGCTGGAGGAGTGTGGTGCAGTGGCCGAGACGCCGCTCAGTGCTCCCACAGCACCGACTGTGGTGGTGGCACGAGGGAGAGTCCCTGCCACCCCGGGGAGACCTGGATGAAGTCCTGGCTCCCAGATTGGGCCCAGCCCGGCCCCTAAGCATTGCAGCCATCTGGGGAGTGACCGGGGCCTGGGAGCGTCTCCTCTTCCTCCTCTTCCCTCTCCCCCCATCCCCCTCCTTTGTCACTTAAGAGAAATCCGAATCTGGAGTTAGGACTTCGTGTCCGCATGGGCAGGTTTGGGGAGCGAGAGCCCAGGTAGGCAGGGCCGTTTGTCCAGCTTCGTAATACCGCACGAGGGAAAGTCGGTCTTGTAGTTCAGCTCTTAATTTAAACCAAAACAAGAGGAGAGCTTCTGGATTATTCTTAATCCTGCTGATGTCCAGAGGTCCAGCATTTTGATCACGATCATTTAGGTCTAGAGAAAGGACACCAGCACCGCAGCTCACTAGGCTAATCCTCCACCTGCGGCACTGGCACCCCGGGTTCTAGTCCCGGTCGGGGAGCCGGATTCTGTCCCGGTTGCCCCTCTTCCAGGCCAGCTCTCTGCTGTGGCCAGGGAGTGCAGTGGAGGATGGCCCAAGTGCTTGGGCCCTGCACCCCATGGGAGACCAGGAGAAGCACCTGGCTCCTGCCTTCGGATCAGCGCAGTGTGCCAGCCACAGCGGCCATTGGGGGGTGAACCAACGGCAAAGGAAGACCTTTCTCTCTGTCTCTCTCTCTCATTGTCCACTCTGCCTGTCAAAAAAAAAAAAAAAAGAAAGAAAGAAAAAGGAAAAGAAAAGGACAAATAAACCATCTGCCCCGGGCCGGCGGGCACAGCTGGTGCAGCCGCCGCTCCCCAGAGCACTGGCTCAAGTCCCTGTGTCTGTGCCTGCTGAGGCACTGGGAGGAACAGTGATGGCCCAAGCCCCCAGGTGTCCGCCACCCACGGGGGCACCTGGACGGAGCTCCTGGCTCCTGGCCACGAGCATCTGGGGAATGGCTGTCGGATGGAAGATCCTCTGTCTCTCCCTACCTCTCTGTCACTCTGCCTTGCAAATAAGCAAGTGTTTTTAAAAAAAAAAATCACCTTCCCTACGTGTAAGACAATTTTTAATGGTAGTTTTTTAATTTATTTATTTGAAAGTCAGAGTTACAGAGAGAGAGAGAGAGAGAGGTCTTCCATCCGCTGGTTCACTCCCCAAGTGGCCACAACGGCCAGAGCTGGGCTGACCCGAAGCCAGGAGCCAGGAGCTTCTCCTGGATCTCCCATGTGAGTGCAGGGCCCAAGGACTTGGGTCATCCTCCAGTGCTTTCCCAGGCCATAGCAGAGGGCTGGATCAGAGAGGAGCAGCCAGGACTTGAACCGGCGCCCAGAGGGGATGCCGGCACTGCAGGCTGGGGCTTCACCCGCTGCACCACAGCGCCGGCCCCCGTGGTGTTTGCTTCCCTCATCAGCAGCATCTTTTCCGAGGTGAGCATCTGTCCAGTACAAGGTCACGGTCACCTCCAGGGGCCAGGCGTGGAGAACCTCACGTGGCACCGTGGGCCGTAGGGGCGCGTGGATGGTGCGGCTCTGCTGCCCAGCCTCCTGCCCCTGTGCCGAGCGCTGAGGCCGCCGGAAGCTGACGGCCTCCTCTCCTTGCTGCGGGGGAGGCGGGGCTGCCGGGCTCACCAGCTCCGCTTCTCCTCCCAGTGTGCCAGAACCCCGCGCCATCCCACGGCAGTGCGCAGCACACAGAGCCTGGCTGGCCGCGTCCCAGGGGACGTGGGGGCCGGGGGGCGTCTGGCCTAGGTGGACGTGTGGCCTTGTGAGCTGTGTCCAGTGAGACAGGGAGTCGGCCTTGATGTTGGGCTTTGAAAATGCTGCCTCCTTGCTGTCAGATTGTGTCTGGTACGTTTAGCCAACTGGTGGAGTATCAGGAGGCGCAGCGGTCGGGCTGCCACAGTGGTGTCTGACGGCACGCGTGCCGCAGGCCCTGTCCCCGCTGCGCCCCCCGCACTCGGCCCGCGCAGCTCTCCCGTGTCTAAGGATGCGTGCCCCATTTCCCGGCCTCTCCAGGTAAACTGTCGGACATCAAATCGACGTGGTCCTCCGGCCCGGCCTCCCACGCGCAAGCCTCCCTGTCCCACGAGCTGTGGAAGGTGCCCAGGAACACCGCGGCACCCACGAGGCCGCCTCCTGGCTTAGCCAATCCCAAGCCTTCCTCCACCTGGGGCGCCAGCCCCCTGGGCTGGACGAGCTCCTACTCGGGTAAGCTGCGCCAGAGTCGGCTCCGCACCCTGCTGACCCCGCGGAAGGCTTGGCGCTTGGTCCTCTGGAGCCTGACAGGGCTGCGTAGGGAGCCAAGTCACCAGAGGCTTCCAGGGGGTTCTGCCCGGCCCTGGGTGCGCCGGGGCCAGGGGAGCCCAGCCCCACCCCCGGAGCTCACACTCAGCTCTTCTAGGAGTCTTCCCCCATCAGCCAGCATGAGGGCCTTGGGTCCTGCTGGTTCTGTTTGGGTGCTCAAGGCCAAGAGCCACCCAGACACCCCCACCCCCTCCCAGACCTGGAACCCACAGCCCTGCAGCCCTGCAGGCTTCCAGCAGGGCCACAGCCAAACTCAGGACGCGTGCACTGGGCGCCTGTGAGACCGAGTGCTGGGGGCATCTCCAGCCTCAGGGTGGCCCTCATGGGCCAGTGCCTCGAGGCTGAAGGGGCCGGGAGGCAGAGGCAGAGCCTGGGACGCCCTCGCAACCCACACCGCAGCGCTGGGCCCCGCAGCGTGGCCGCCGAGGCCGCGTCAGCTGAGCCTCTCCCGCTCCTTGCACAGGTTCCGCGTGGAGCACCGATGCCTCCGGAAGAGCAAGCAGCTGGCTCGTCCTGCGCAACCTCACACCCCAGGTAGGGCCCAGCGCCAGGAGCGCGGCCCGGGGCCGGCGCAGGCCATGAGCAGGCAGGTGCCGGTCCCCTCGCTGCTTCCCCCCCGAGAACGGCTGCACCAACTCGGGCTGCCTGGCCGCCGTTGGCCTCCCCGGGCCCTGGAGCCCTGGCACCCCAGGGCCTTGTGCACCGGTGAGAGAGGGCAGAGCCCGTGCGGGCTTCTCCTGCTTCCCGCTTGGCGTTGCTGCCTGAAACAGCCCTGGAAAGCTGCTCCCGGATTTCAGCTGCAGACTTGGCCAGAGGCATCAGTCAGCACCGCGAAGGCTGGCGCTCAGCCCTCTGGGGGAAGGGCGTGGCCCATGTGGCGTCGCAGCCGCGCTGACGCCCACTGCCTCCCTCCCCCAGATCGACGGCTCCACTCTGCGGACGCTGTGCCTGCAGCACGGGCCTCTCGTCACCTTCCACTTGAACCTGACCCAGGGCAACGCTGTGGTCCGCTACAGCTCCAAGGAGGAAGCCGCCAAGGCCCAGAAGTCTCTGCACATGTACGTTCCCCTCCGCGCCGCAGGGCCGGGGTCCTCGCATGGCCGCCCTCAGCTCTGCCGCCGCTTCAGAGACCCCGGCTCAGGTCCTGGGCTAGGGCTTCAACGTGGGAGTCTGGGGGCAGCCAGGCTGTGCCCTCCCCCAGCGGCCCTTGGAGCCAGCCTCTGGCCAGCCCCCGAGCCCTGACATCCATCAGGGGTGGCACCTAGGAATCAGTCACTCCTGTTTGCAGAATGTGTACGGATGCTGGACGGTCCCCAGGTGTAGCGGTGCATCCGTGCCCTGGACGATGGCCCCTGGGGGTTGGGACGCCCACATCCGGATCACAGGGCCGGGTTCGAGTCCCAGCTCTGCGTCAAGTAGCAGCTCCCTGCTCCCGTGCACCCCGGGAGGCAGCAGAGGGCGGCTCAGTACTCGGGCCCCTGCCGCCCACCTGCCAGGCCCAGGTTGACTTCCAGGCGTCTGGCCCCGGCCATCCCTTGCTGTTGTGGCCACCTGGAGGGTGGGCCAGTGAGAGATCTCTGTCCCTCTCCCCCTCCCTCCCCCTCTCTCCCCCCTTCATTTCCCCCCTCATCTCCACCCTCCCCCTCTCTCCCCCCTCCATTTCCACCCTCCCCCTCTCTCCCCCTCTCCATCTCCACCCTCCCCCTCTCTCCCCCTCTCCATCTCCACCCTCCCCATCCCCCCTCCTCCCTCTCTCTCCCCCCTCCTTGTACCCTCCTTCCCCCCTGTTCCCCTCCCCCCTCTTCCCCTCTCCCTCCCCCCCCCCATGTACTCTGCACCAATGCAGTGTAGGTGCTAGGAATCCAGAGTGCGAGTCCTGGGTTTGCAAACAGCGAGGGCCTCACTGCCACCCCCCAGCCCGGGCCCAGGGCTGAGAGATCAGAGATCGCGGGCCGTGGCCGACTCCTCGTCTCACTGTCCTAGGTGTGTCCTGGGAAACACGACCATCTTGGCGGAGTTCGCGGGCGAAGACGAAGTGAACCGGTTCCTAGCCCAGGGCCAGGCTCTGCCGCCCACCTCCGGCTGGCAACCCAGCGGCGGGGGAGGCCAGGCGCGCCTGGGCACCGCCCCCTGGAGCGCCCCGTGCCTGGGCGCCAAGGGGAGCAGCGAGCTGCTCTGGGGCGGCCTGTGGGGCCCGCCCAGCGCCGACGATGCCAGGGTGGTCGGCAGCCCCACCCCGCTGAACACGCTGCTGCCCGGGGACCTGCTCAGCGGGGAGTCGATGTAGGCGCCGCGGCCGGCGGCCCTCTGAGTACCTCTGTCCAGTACTGAGACGACCCTGCGCGCAGCCCTCGGACTGTCCCCGGGCCGCCGCGGGCTGCACCTGCTCCCGACAGGACGCTCCTCATAGCTTTGGTTTGGTGTCGTCTTGCGTTTGTATGGTGTGTTGTCATTTGGTTTTTAAGTATAAAGCTGCTTAGAATAGTTGTATCATGAAGGGCACTTTCCAGACCGCGGGCCGGGGGCCGGGCCGGGGCGGGGGCCGCGCACCCAGAGGAGCCTGCGGGCTCCGGCACCTGGCGGCGCCGCCCGCCCCGCCCGCCCCGCCCGCCTATGCACATTACCCTCCTCTCATTACTTTTTCATGGCATTTTTTTTTAATCCCAAAAAAATATTTTTTAAAAGTTAAAAAAAAAAGACATATCAAACATGCAAATACTTGAATCCAGCAGGCCAATAAGGAAATGTGAACTTTGTAAGTCTGGTCCTAGCTCCCAGGTCGACATCAGTACAAACAGGCTCTAGGAAAACTCCTGCGTTCATAGCCTCCGTGTGCGTGCGAGGCCGCGTGTGCGTGCGAGTGCGTGTGTGTGTGTGTGCGCGTGTGCGAGGGTGGACCGCCTCCCCGTGTTCAGTATCTGCTTTGTGTCGGCATCGGTCGATCGGCTCTGGCTTTGCACTGAGTGTCCCCGCCCGCGCAGCGGTCCGGACAGGGCCGGCGACCAGTCACGTGTACATGTTTACTCAAGGACTGTGTTCGCGGTGCGCCCGGCGCGTCCCGCCTGGAGCAGCCTCCGTGCGTGCGTGCGTGCGTGCGGACTGATGCGGGAGTGGCCGCCGGCACCTCACCGACTCCTCTGAGTGACGTCGGAGACCCGGCGCTGGCGGTAGCCCCCGGGCCCCGCCTGTTTACAGACCTTTTTTTTCCTCCTCAGACTTTAAAATTTAAAAATTTTTAAAAGGAATTTAACAAAAAAAAAAAAAAAAAGAAAGAAAGAAAAGAAAAAGAAAAAAAAAAAGACTTCGGTCACAAAGACCCGTTCCGGGAGCGCGGCGCCGGACTCCGGGTGGACAGCGCTGTCCCCGCGCCGCGGACTCCGGGCGCCGCCCCGCGCGGCCTTGCACACGGCGCAGGTGCTCTCAGGAAAGCCAGGGCTCCGGGCAGCCGCGCCGCCTCACGGATTTCTACACCGACTCCTAGCACTGAAGATATTATTTAAAAAAACAAAAAAGAAAAAAAAAACACACAAAGAAGAAAAATACCTAATCTCTAATGTGTAGCAGTTACATATTTACCAAATAATGGACTCGAGAGAAATAGATGTTTGAAGAGTGCTTTATATTAAAATCGCTTTATGTTTTACATGACCAATGTCCTGATTGTTTTGCAAGGACCGAGGAGTGACACGAACGCTGGGCCCTCCTGCTTGAGCGGGGAACTCGTGCGTTACGTTTTTCCTAATTAGCTTTTTAATGGTTTTATCAAAACAAAACAAAAAAGGAAAAAAAAAAAAAAACCAACTGCAAGGTTGCAGATCCACAAAAGCTGGTGTCACAGAGGATCCCAAACTACGCACAAGCCGGGCTCAGGACGCCGCGGAGCCGCCGCCGCGCCGTGCGCGTGACGCGCGTGCCCCTGCCCGTGGGTCAGGAGCGCGTGCGCACCGTGTGTGATGCGCGTACACCCGCACACGTGGGGCAGGTAGGCGCGCGCCGTGCGCGCGATGCACGCACTCCGCCTATGTGGGTCAGGTGCGCGCGCGCACTGTGTGTGACGCGCGCACTCCCGCATGTGTGGGTCCTGCGCGCGCCCAGACGCACGGCTAGCGCTGCCACTCGGCTCCGAGCTATGGAAAACTCTGGATGTTTTGTTCCCGGGGCTGGTCGTGAGGACTGTGCGTCTCTCGGTTTTGTTTTTTTGTGTTTGTTTTGGGACCTTTTGTTTTGAACTGAAGATGTCGGTAACTCCGTGGCCCCGAATGTCCCCGTCACAGAGCGCGCGAAGGCCCCCGGCCGCAGCGGGCGCGCGGCCGGGTCTTAATAAATTGGTTTTTTCTTGGCTGTTCACGGATGTGCGTCCCTCTGCTGCGTCCCGGCGCCGGGAGGTACGTCGATTGCGATGCACGCGGGGAGCCCCGCACCGACTCACGCCCAGCTGCGTCTCCGCCGGCTGTGTGGTCCTCGCCCAGCAAAACCGAATTTCAGCCGTTCGGACTCCAGGCCAGGCCGGCGCGTGCCCGGGCTTCGGCGGCGGCTCCCGCAGCTTCCGCCGGCCTGGAGCCTGCTGGCCTGTGTGTGCGCGGCCCCGCACCGGCACCGCCACCGCGTGGACCCAGATGGAAGACCCCCTGCGGGGGCCGGCCACCGCACCCCGCAGCACCGCCTCGGCCCTGGCCCACATTAGAATTCCCTGAAGATGCTGAAAATCCCCACGCAGAGCCACCCAAACCAGATCCACCGACCCCGGGGTGCGCCGCCGCGTTCCTTGCCTCGACCCCTGGGTGCGCCGCCGCGTTCCTTGCCTAAGAAACAGAATTTGACGCAGGGGCAGAGGCCGTCCATCCGCTGGCGCCCCGCCCAGCCGCTCACTACAGCCAGGGCCGGGCCAGCAGCTTCATCCGGGTCTCCCACGTGGCGGCAGAGGCCCGAGTACATGGACGGCCACCTCCTGCCTCCCGGCTGCTCAAACCCACACTCCGATGCGGGGTGCGGCCTGTGGCACCGCAGTGCCCGCCCCGTGGCTCTCACCCTCTGCGCCAGGTGGGGCAGCAGGCACGGTGGCGTCCTGTCCACCGCCAGCCTCCCGTCCATTAGGGCTGCCCGTCACGCCTGGCAGTGCGAGCCACCACCTCAGGCGTGCCGGGCCTGGCGCTCCCGGGGGCCCCGTCCCGCGCAGCAGCCAGGAGGGGCTGCCCGACTGCCCGGTCCTCTCAGCACCACGGGCCGTCGTGCAGGGCCACGCGGCGCACCCAGCACCAGCTGCTGGGCGCCTGCCGAGGCTGGCCGCCGGGGACACGGCAGCAGTGGAGAACCCCTCCTCCTGGAAACCTGAGGTTTGCTCTGAAGACCTTCACCGGACTGGGCGAGGCCCACGCACACCGCCACGCGCTAGCTCCAGGGAGGTCGTGGCTGGGTGCTGGCCACGCCCACGGAGGTTGCGGGGACCCAGCTGGCCCGGTTGACAGCCCAGTGGCACACACGGTAACTGCTGACTTCCCTGCAGCGTGAGAGCCTACTGTGCACCCCACGAGTGGCTGAGAGGCCGCTGGGGTGACCCTGTGGGCCTGGCCCCCTGAGCAGCCCACCCGCGGAGCTCAGCCTAGACGTGCAGCCACAGTTAGCACCGAGGATGGGCGCCGGCTCTCACCAGCTCCCGGAGCGGTGCTGGCTTGGGTGGGCCAGAGAAAGGCTGGGGAGCGCCACCTGCTGGGCACTGTGGGGCCAAGCAGAGGGCAGGCTGGCCCCAGGGAGGGACAGGAGCGAGTGTGGCCCAGCTGGTCCACACCCTCCGCACTCCAACCCACTCAGGGTCCCATTCGTTTGTGTGATGGCGCCCATCCCCTCCCCATCTCCCCACAACCCACCAGCTCCTCCACCTGTCACTCAAGTGGCACCCCTGGCTGGCCCCGCTGGGCACCCCGCTCTCTGCTCGCCAGACTGTGCCCAAGCCAGCCCCCTCCAGGCTGGTCGAGGGCCAGTGTGGGCCTTCTGAGGCTCTGCCAACAGAAGGCGCCCCTGCCGTGCGCCGGAGCCCTCCTGCCTGCCGGCTGTGGTTCCCACGGCTTCAGCCTGGGAGGAGAGATGTGGGCAGGCCAAGTCAGAAGCACAAACTCCCAAGAGCCAAGGTCACTGCGAAACCCATTTAAGGAGAATAAATAGAGGCCCAGGGGCAGAGTCCAGCCCGGCGCAGCTTGCAGGAGACGCCACTGTGCCACGCCGGCGGTCTGGGCAGAGGGCAGCTGGGGGTGAAGCAGCCTGGGAGGCCCTAGCTGTCCCACCAGGCAGTGTCCCGTCCATCTGTGAGCAGGGCCGGGGGTGTCGCAGGCTCCTCGGCTCCAGCAGCCCTGCCAGACAGGGAAGCCAGCGTTGGCTCGGCACCCACCAGCATCCAGCCCTGCCGGGCACCCTGGAGTGCGCCAGAAGTGCCCCCCAAGACCGCCAGGCCCCACCCAGCCGCACCTGCTCGCAGGCTGCGAGTGGGGGGCCTGCCGCACGCACCCTCACCCCGTTGTAGCAACGGCAGCCGCAAGAGCAGTGCCGCGTGCGGGCATCCCACCCAGGGACACGGGCTGACCCTGATCCGCAGAGGCCAGCTCGCACAAACACCTGCTCCGGCACACTGGGCGTCAGCCTTGTCTCACTGGCAGGAGCCCGCCAGCAGGAGGAGCCAGGCCCCTGCCCCGCCCCTGTCAGGGGGTCTCAGCCTCGGGGACCCCAAGGGATGGGCCCCATTCCAGGGAGGCTGTGTCTCCATCTGTCATCTCAGGAGCCCCAGGGCTACTGGGTCTCGCCTAAAGGAACTAGGGCGCCAGCCCCCCGGGGAGAAGGCCCCACCAGGACTTGGCACGGCACAGGCGGCGAGGGCAAGCAGCACTCGGACATTCACGCCACCCTCGGCCCCCGGGCGCCCACGCACCCGCATGGCACCTACGCCCCTCCTGGCCGGGCCTCACCTGCGCTCCCGGCTCTCGTAGACGGAGTGGAGCCTGTTGATCAAGAAGACTTTGTCTTCCCCCTCCTGCAAGGGCGAGAGAGAAGACTCCGTACCCATGGCATCCACAGCCCCACGCAGGCTCCCCCAGGGCGCCCTCCGCCCGAGAGGAAGCCGGACAGAGCCAGGAAGCAGGCGTGAGTGGACCGCCAAGCTGCAGAGGGAACCATGCTGAGCCGCACGGAGGGCCCGGAACCAGCCCGACCACGTGCCACCCACACGGAGTGCCCGAAACCAGCCACCGACCCCATCCTGCTCCGCACAGCCGGCCCGGCCCTGCCTCCACCTCAACCCCGCACGTCACAGGCCCTACTGGGGACGTGAGCACCCTTGGGGCCACTGCCTGGCTGACCCAGCACACACCAGCATGGAGAGGATGTGGGAGCCCACGGCCAGAACAGGACAGCAGCGGCAGGAGCCGGGCTCAGCCCAGGAGTCCCATGGGAACAGGGCAGGGCCAGTGCTGTGGTGCTGGGGGTTGGGCCGCCACCTGCAACCCAGTGCCCCACAGCAAAGCCCTCGTTCAAGTCCCGGCTGCTCACTTCTGCTCCAGTGCCCTGCTCATGGCCTGGGAAAGCAGCGGAGGACGGCCCAAGTGCTTGGGCCCCTGCCCCCACGTGGGAGACCCAGGTGAAGCTCCTGGCTTCAGCCTGGTCCAGCCCTGACCATGTTGACCATTTGAGGAATAAAACAGCGAATGGTCTCGCTTTCCCTCTAATTCTGCCTTTCAAATAAATAATCTTTAAAACAAGACCACAGGGGAGGCCGGCGCCGCGGCTCAATAAGCTAATCCTCCACCTACGGCGCCGGCACCCCGGGTTCTAGTCCTGGTTGGGGTGCCAGATTCTTTCCAGGTTGCCCCTCTTCTAGTCCAGCTCTCTGCTGTGGCCCGGGAGTGCAGTGGAGGATGGCCCAGGTGCTTGGGCCCTGCACCCCATGGGAGGCCAGGAGAAGCTGGCTCCTGGCTTCGGATCAGCGCAGCACCAGCCGCGGCGGCCATTGGAGGGTGAACCAACGGCAAAGGAAGACCTTTTCCTCTGTCTCTCTCTCTCTGTCCACTCTGCCTGTCAAAAAAAAAAAAAAAAAAAAGGCCACAGGGGCAGCACTGTGGTGTAGCGGGTAAAGCCGCCACCTGCAGTGCCGCCATCCCATGTGGGCGCCATTTTGAGTCCTGGCTGCTCCACTTCCCATCCAGCTCTCTGCTGTGGCCCGGGAGGGCAGTGGAGGATGGCCCAAGTGCTTGGGCCCTGCACCCATGGGAGACCAGGAGGAAACTCCCGGCTCCCGGCTCCGGGTCAGCGCAGCTCAGGCTGTTGTGGCCATCCAGGGAGTGAACCAGCGCGTGGAAGACCTCCCCCTCCCCCTCCCCTCCCCCCCTCTCTCCGCCTTTCTAAAATGCTTTCAAATAAATGAATCTTAAAAAAAGAAAGAAAAAGAAGACCACACACAGGGTGGGAAGGACCGTCTGGAGAGGCAGCACCTGGCGTGATGGGGGGGGGCAGCCACCCTCAGACCCCCAGCAGCAGGGGTGTGGCTCTGAGCGGACGCTGGGCAGCCGGGCTCCGGCCGGAGGTTGGCCCTTCGGAACCCAGAAGTGGAAGGCAGGGCTGGGGCTCTCCTCCCTGCCAGCCCCACCTGGCACCCAAGGGCTCTGGCAGCTGCACAGTGGTGAGGGGGGGGACCCACAGGGCCGGCCCCCCCCCCAGCCCCTGAGAGCGCCTCCTGCTGAGCGCCAGCTGCGGAGCCCTCGCCCCCGGCCCCTGCCAGCCGCAGCAGGGTCAAGGTCCTCGCCGGGACCGCTGGGACCACTGGGACAGCCGACTGCGAAGATGGGGCGGGGCGGGGCGGGGGGGGGCGGGCAGGCGGACGGGGGCCTGCCCTGTGCCGGCCGCTCCCACGCGTGGAAAGAGCCAGGGTTCCCGAGGGCCAGGGAGGTCGCTGCTCCCCTCCTGCCACCCACTCTGGCGACAAAGCTCAGGTGCCCCGTGAAAAGGCCTCCTGTCCTCACCGTCTCTCGGCCCCGCCCGCCCCCCATGAGCGTCCCTGTGGCAGAGGAGTGGTCAGCACCCCGCCCTGCCCGCAAGTGTCACCGTGGCAGGGAGTGGTCAGCAGCCTGGCCCCGCCCCCCCAAGCGTCCCCGGGGCAGGGGAGTAGTCAGCGGCCCCGCCCCCAAGCATCCCCGTGGCAGGGAGTGGTCAGCGGCCCCGCCCCCCAAGCGTCCCAGGGGCAGGGGAGTGGTCAGCGGCCGGGCCCCGCCCCCGAGCGTCCCTGTGGCAGGGAGTGGTCAGCGGCCCCGCCCCCGAGCGTCCCTGTGGCAGGGAGTGGTCAGCGGCCCCGCCCCCGAGCGTCCCGGGGCAGGGCGTGGTCAGCGGCCCCGCCCCCCAAGCGGCCCCGTGGCAGGGAGTGGTCAGCGGCCCCGCCCGCCCACTCACATTGCGGATCTGCTCCTTGAGCAGGCAGATGACCTCTCGCTGGCCCTTCACCACCTGGATGTTGAGGTAGATGACAGCCCTGCGGAGACGGGAGACGGCGGCTGGGGCGGGGCGGGGCGGGGCCGGGGATGGGTGAGCGCCCCCCCCGCCGGCCCCCGCGCTCACAGCAGCAGCGCCGACGCCAGGAAGAGGAAGAAGGTGTTCTCCACCAGGTAGCGGTGCGCCCAGGGCAGCCAGGACGCGCCGGGGCCCGCGCGCTCCAGGCGGCGCACCCACACCGTGCCCGCCTCGTACATGGTGTCCAGGGTCCGGAACGGGCCGCAGGCGCCCGAGGGCTTCACCCTGCGGAGGAGAGCGGCCGGGAGCCCCGCGCCCAGGCAGGGCCCGCCCCGGGGGCCGCCCGCGCCTGCGCCCACTCACTGCCAGACGGCGTAGCAGAGGAAGACGGCGGCGCCCAGGAAGGACGGGAAGCAGAGCAGCGAGCAGAAGACGGTGCGCATGCGCGAGGCCAGCCAGGGCCTGCGGGGGGCCTGGCAGTTGGCCAGCAGGCTGGTCTGGGGACAAAGGCCAAGCTGTGCCACCAGCCCTGCACCCCGCGGAGGAGGGGCGGGGTCGCGCCAGCCTCGCGCGTGGAAAGCAGCCGGGTGGGCCCCGCGCCTGCTTGGCAGGGGAACAGGTATCCCCACCGCCCAGCCGGGCACCGCCTGCGCTCGGGGCGCGTCCCCGGGCCGCCGGAGGGACCCCTCCCGCCCGCGCACCCCCGGACGCCCCACCTTCTTCAGGTAGAACAGCAGCAACAGCTTGAGGACCTGCACGGCGGGGAGGAGGGGCGAGAAGAGGACCCCCAGCCTGGGCAGGCGGGGGCTGCGTCAGCGGCAGGGGTGGGGCCGCCCAGGGCACAGCCCTCCCCCAGGGCCAGGTAGCAAGAGGCCAACGGGGCCCTCACCAGGTCAGAGTCTGCCCGTAGATCAGGTCCAGAACATTCCGCGCGATGTCAAACTCGGGCTTCCGGCGCCTCCCGAGCTGCCTCTCGGAGATGAGCCTGGGGCAGAGGAGGGGGCGGGAGGGGGCGGCCGGGTCGGAGCCGCGGGCTGCAGCTCCAGGGGTCCCTGGCCCAGCCCTGGCTCTTCCCAGCCCTTGTGTAAGTGGCCGGTTCTCTAGGCACACCCTGATGGAACAGTCAGCGGCAAACATTCTCCCGTTTCCCAAACGCCTGGTTCCTATTCCCTTGCCGGAAACACAGAGCCCCGGCAGGCCGCCTGGGGTCCTTGCTTTTGAGAGGCAGAGAGAAAGGCGCAGCTGTCAGCCGGCTCGGACCCAAAAGCCCGCGACGGCTGGGGCTGGGCCGGGACGGAGGCCAGGGGCTGGCTGCCCGGCCCCCGTCTCCCCCGCGGGTGGCAGGGACCCGGGTACGGAGCCATCGCTCCTGCCTCGTGGGGAGCTGCAGTCAGCCGCGAACGCCGGGACCCCGGCGCGACCCCAACACCTGGAAACCCTCCTGCCCTCCCCCAGCTCGCGTCTCCCCCAATTCTTTCGGGATGAAGCCTGGGGTGGGCGCTTGGCGTGGTGGTCAAGGCCGCCCGGGAGCCCGCAGCCCATTTCAGAGCCCTGGGGTTCAAGTCCAGCTCCACTTGCCTTCCCAGCACACCCTGGGAGGCAGGCGACGGCTCAGGTACTTGGGTCCCTGCCACCCACGGGGGAGACCCGGCTGTGGCCCGGCCCGGCCCCGGCCGCTGCCACCCCTCGGCTCCTTTCTAAAGCCCCAACGCCTCGTTTTGAAACCTGCTTTCCCTTCGATCTAAAACCGCGTCACACCTGTGCCTCCACCCAAGCACCCTTTAGCAAAGAGCTGGCGCCAAGGCCCTCACCTCCACGCCAGCTCCCCGAGCAGCGAGTCGAGCAGCGTGAAGGCCAAGTCCACCACCGTGAAGCGGTAGAGCTCCTGGCCCACGAAGGTCTCCCAGCAGCGGCCCTGCAGGGTGGGCGCCCTGCGGCCCAGCCAGTGGTAGCACAGGACGCCCAGCACGGCCATCTTGAAGATGAGGATCCTGGGCAGACGAAGGGCGTGGGGGCGGGGTCGGGGGCTGGGGGAGGGGTGGCCGCGCCCCAGGGAGCCCCGCCCGCCCAGCCCCGCACCTGCAGATGGCAACGTAGGCCTCCAGCACCGGGTAGTCGAGCCGCTCCAGGGCGGCCAGGCTGCGGAACAGGTAGGAGGCCCCCAGGCCGAGGCCGCCCACCACCAGGGGCAGCGCCAGCAGCTGCCCCTCCTGCTCCGTGGCCACGAGGGTCTGCAGGGGTAGGGCAAGGGGGGCTCGTCAGGGGACGAGGGCATGGGGGGGGCGGTAGGGGCAGGCAGCGGCTCCCTCCCCATCCCCCCAGACAGCCCACACCAGGCCTCAAGTTCAAGCCACAACAGGAAGTGGGGGGGCCCAGGTGCTGGGGAGAAGAGGAAGCAGACAGCACAGGCAGGCAAGCAGAGCGAGGGGCGGCGGCCGGCTGACCTCGGAGAAGGTGAGGACGGCCAGGCAGCAGCCCAGCGTGGCGCCCAGGCACAGCAGCCACACGAGCCCCAGCACGGCCGCGCACCGCAGTCTCCACCACGGGCCCCGCGGCCTCTGCCGCAGCTGCCACTCGGCCAGCAGCTCCTGCGGGGACAGCGAGGGTCCCGGTCACTCGGGCAGGGGCCAGGGGTCCCGGGGCCCTCCCCCCCGAGCCCGGGGCTGGAGCCGGGCGCTCGCCTTGAGCCGGGTGCGCAGGGCGTCACGCTGCAGGCGGGAGGCCCTCCTCTGAGTCACTTTGTGGTCCCAGGAGCAGAAGACGGTGAGGGCGTGGACGCCCAAGGTGCTGTCCACCCGGTAGCTCTCCCCGAAGGAGCGGGACATGCTGAGAGGCAGAGCTGGCGAATGAGGCCCTGGCCGCCGACAGCACAGGCCCTCCAGCCACGCAGGCCAGGAAGGGGCCCGGGGAGAGGCAGGGCTGGCCCTGGCGCCTCCTCTCTCCTGCCCGCTCCTCGTAAAGCCCCCAGGGGACCGGCCTGACACCCCCAGTGCCCCCCAGCAGCCGGGTCAACACCTCCAGGGCTCGGCCCCAAACTGCCCTCCCAGGACAGCTCTGGGGTGGGCACCGCACGTGTGTTCCAGCCCTGAGCATGCCCAGGGGGTGGGGGGATGGGCAGACAGGTGGACGGGGACAGACGGGTGGACGGGGACAGACGGGAGGGTGGGTAGGTGGATGGATGGCCAGGTGGACATGCGGATATGTGGATGGACAGGTGGATGAATGAGTGACGGATGGATGGGCGGACAGACAAGTAGATGGACAGGTGAGTGGACAGCTGGACAGGTAGATGGGCGAGCAGGTACGCAGGTGAATTCCTGGATGGGTGAGCAGACGGGTGGACAGGTGGCGATGGACAGTCCAGTGGGCGCGGAAGCGGATGGACAGACGGGCAGACAGCGAGTGGGCAGATGTGGAGGAGCGGGCTGAGCTGGGGCGTTACCTGTATACCAGCGTGATGCAGGTGAGGAAGAAAGCCACGCCCACAGTGCAGAGGTAGGCCAGGGGCATGTGGTAGGGCAGGCCGCCCGCGCCGAGGGCACACCGGCCGCCCGGCCCGCGGGGCGCACAGGGCGGGCCGAGGCTGCCGTTGCTGTAGTGGCCGTAGTACATGACGCTGTCCGTGAAGCAGCCCTGGGGAGGCGGCGCGTCAGGACCCTGCCCACCACGGGGGGCCCAGCCCTGAAGAGCCCCGGGGGGAGGTGGGGAGGGCAGCCCCCCGCCCCCGGCCGGCCGGCCCGTGCCCTCACCGCGCCCGTGAGCAGCTCCAGCCCCGTGAAGGCGCGGGCGGCGCCGGGCTCCGGGGGCGGCGGGAAGGCGGCCTGCACGCCCACCAGGAAGGCCAGCAGCGGCAGCAGCAGCAGCCCGTTCAGGGCCAGCAGGCTCTTGAGGAAGAGGAAGTAGGAGAGGACGCTGGAGCCGAACTGGCCGCCGATCCGCTTGAGGGCGTAGCGCCACGGCGTCAGGGCCTGCAGGCCGGCCAGCAGCGCCAGCCCCACGCCGTGCCAGGCCTGCGGACAGACGGACGGCAGCAGTCAGCCCTGAGGCCAGGGCCGGGACACCCTCCCCCCCAGCCAGGCTGGCAGCACGGGGTCCCGCCCGTCACGTGCTGGCTCTCACCAGGCTGCAGGTGTCCCCCAGCTGGCCGCAGCAGGACAAGACCCCAGCCCAGCCGCGCTGGCCCCTCGGCGGCCGGCTCTTCTCCCTGCAGACAAGGGGCAGCCATGGGTGCCCCGCACCGTCGTGGGGGCGGCCCAGCCCCGGGCTCCAGAGCCTCGCCCCAGCCCCGCTCCCCGCCGGCACGCACCGCAGGCCGCGCTTCTCGGCCAGGCTCAGCGGCAGGGCCCGCAGCAGGTGGTCCCGCTGGGCCCCCGCCAGGGCCTGCAGCTCCTTCACCAGCAGGCTCCGCTTCTCTGCGAGGGTGGGGGACGGCCAGTCAGACCCCCTGCCCAGCCCCGCCTCGCCAGCCTGGGCGCGCACCCCACACCCAGGCCGTGAGACCAGCGGCAGCCAGGACCCGGGGAGCGGGCAGCAGGGGTGGCCAGGCCGCCACCACCCTGCCAAGGGCAGACACTGCTCGTAGGCCATGCGACCAGTAAGGACGGGCGCTCTGGGGCGTGCAGGCAGAGCCACCGCCGGCATCCCGTAAGGGCACCGGGTTGTCCCAGCTGCTCCGTCTCCAATCCGGCTCCCTGCGCCTGGGAAAGCCGCGGAGGACGGCCCAAGGCCTTGGACCCGCCGCACCCACATGGGAGCGCCAGAGGACGCTCCTGGCCCGGCCTGGCCCGGCCTGGCCCCTGCAGCCATCTGGGGAGGGAACCAGCGGGTGGAAGATATATCGCTCCCCACTTCTCTGACTCTGCCTCTCCTAAGTCTTAATAAACATGAGCAAACAAAAAGGCGGCAAAAAGCAGTGACTGACAGCTGACCCCTGGCCCAGGTGGCAGAGAACACGGTGACACCAGAGCCCACCTGGCCCAGGGCCCAGGGCCCACGCCTTCCCCTGCTGCGTCACTCACCAGCGGGGGCCTTGAGGGGAGCAGAGGAAGTGGGGCAGCGCCCCCAGAGCACCCCTAGAGCCTGGGAAGGCGGAGCCCAGCGCACCTGCTCTGACAGCGGCCTGCGAGACCGCACCCTGCCTCGCTCTACCACCGCCTCCCCGCTGCCCACAGAGCTGTTCAAGTGTCACTTCCTCCAGGAAGCCTCCCTGGTTCTCTGCCACCATCTTCTCTCAGCTCACTTAGATCAGCCTTATCCACCTATCCGGCCCGTGCCCTTGTCACCGGGCAGGTGCCAAGCTGCAGGACAGCTGGGCCACCACCATGTCCCCGAGGCCTCCAGAGACCTGTTGGCCGTGGAGTGCCCCCTTGGCAGTCCCCAGACCTCACAGCCAAGGAGCCCCGGGGCCGTGCAGGAGCCCCCCCCCCCGCCCCGCCCTCTACCACTCACTCACCCTCCTCTTCCTGCGCCGTGGGGTCCAGCTCCAGGTCACGCTGGCGGAGGCTGGGCCGGGCTGAGCGCACCATGTCCCCCAGCAGGGGCCGGCTGCTCCTGCGCCGCAGCCGCACCGTGCGGTTGTAGTACTGGGAGATGATGGCACCACGGCTGCGGCCTAGGACGGCAGCTGGGCAGGGCTGGGCCAGGCCGGGCCGCCCCAGCCCCCAGGAGAATCCTCGCCCAGAGACCTGCGCTCACCCCCGTGCTGTGGCGACGACCCCGGGCAGCGGGCGGCTGCGCCTGGCCCAGCCCTGCCCAGCCCAGCCCGGGGCCGGCGTCCCCGAGGGCAGAGTCCCACTCACCGATCGTCCGGCTGGGCATGCTGGCCAAGATGCGCAGCGTGGCCGTGCTGTGCACCACGGTCCCCCCGGGCCCCAGGACAGCGTGGTGGTCACTACCTGCAGGCAGAACAGAAGGCCGGCCGGGGCTCCCGGGGGCTGCTGACCGCCTCACCCCAGGCTCCGGCCTGCTCGGGCCCCGCTCCCCCAGGCCCCCGCCTCCTCAGCACCCAGGCCCCGCTCCCCCAGGCCCCCGCCTCCTCGCACCCAGGCCTGCTCACCCAGGCCCTGCTCCCCCAGGCCCCCGCCTCCTCAGCACCCAGGCCCTGCTCCCCCAGGCCCCCGCTTCCTCAGCACCCAGGCCCTGCTCCCCCAGGCCCCCGCCTCCTCGCACCCAGGCCTGCTCCCCCAGGCCCCCGCCTCCTCAGCACCCAGGCCCTGCTCCCCCAGGCCCCCGCCTCCTCAGCACCCAGGCCCTGCTCCCCCAGGCCCCCGCCTCCTCAGCACCCAGGCCCTGCTCCCCCAGGCCCCCGCTTCCTCAGCACCCAGGCCCTGCTCCCCCAGGCCCCCGCCTCCTCGCACCCAGGCCTGCTCCCCCAGGCCCCCGCCTCCTCAGCACCCAGGCCCTGCTCCCCCAGGCCCCCGCCTCCTCAGCACCCAGGCCTGCTCCCCCAGGCCCTGCTCCCCCAGGCCCCCGCCTCCTCAGCACCCAGGCCCTGCTCCCCCAGGCCCCCGCCTCCTCAGCACCCAGGCCCTGCTCCCCCAGGCCCCCGCCTCCTCAGCACCCAGGCCCTGCTCACCCAGGCCCTGCTCACCCAGGCCCCCGCCTCCTCGGCACCCAGGCCCTGCTCCCCCAGGCCCCCGCCTCCTCGGCACCCAGGCCCTGCTCCCCCAGGCCCCCGCCTCCTCGCACCCAGGCCCTGCTCCCCCAGGCCCCCGCCTCCTCAGCACCCAGGCCCTGCTCCCCCAGGCCCCCGCCTCCTCGCACCCAGGCCTGCTCCCCCAGGCCCCCGCCTCCTCAGCACCCAGGCCCTGCTCCCCCAGGCCCCCGCCTCCTCAGCACCCAGGCCCTGCTCCCCCAGGCCCCCGCCTCCTCGGCACCCAGGCCTGCTCCCCCAGGCCCTGCTCCCCCAGGCCCCCGCCTCCTCAGCACCCAGGCCCTGC
Source organism: Oryctolagus cuniculus (assembly GCF_051225735.1). NCBI lineage: Eukaryota > Metazoa > Chordata > Mammalia > Lagomorpha > Leporidae > Oryctolagus > Oryctolagus cuniculus. The sequence goes on along the minus strand of NC_142883.1, from coordinate 3,284,855 downwards.
TCACCCAGGCCCTGCTCCCCCAGGCCCCTGCCTCCTCGCACCCAGGCCCCGCTCCCCCAGGCCCCCGCCTCCTCAGCACCCAGGCCCTGCTCCCCCAGGCCCCGCTCCCCCAGGCCCCCGCCTCCTCACACCCAGGCCCTGCTCCCCCAGGCCCTGCTCCCCCAGGCCCCCGCCTCCTCGCACCCAGGCCCTGCTCACCCAGGCCCCCACCTCCTCGGCACCCAGGCCCTGCTCCCCCAGGCCCCCGCCTCCTCGCACCCAGGCCCTGCTCACCCGCGGGCCCCGCCGCCCTGTCCTGAAGCTCCAGCCCCTCCCGGGCCACCTGCTCCTGGATGAGCTGATGGAAGGAGTCGTGCACTTCCCTCTCGTCGTAGGGGCTGGGCTCCTGGCTGCTGGGAGAGGCAGGGGTGAGGGCTGAGGGCGCACCGAGGGACACAGCCCCTCCCCCCTACCCTCCCCCGCGCAGACCCTCCCCAGCACTTACTCCTCGTCCCCTGGAGCCTCGGACACGTCGAGGACGAACGGCAGTGGCTGGGCCATGTCTGCAGCCCACGCGCAGCCCCCCTGTGCACCTAGGGCTGTTCAGAGCCTGGACGAGGCCTCCCCAGCCTCCTGCCGCCCATCTGACCGGGGACAGGGGTCAGTGAGCCCAGCGCCTGGCCGCATCCCGACTGCCCACTGCCCACTCAAGCTGTGGCACAGGGGTGGGCCCTGAGTAAGCCCCCCCGCCAGAGCAGAGCAGAGGGGCAGGGAGGAGAGGAGGAAGGGAGGGGCCTGCAGATCCAGGAAGGGGTGCTGTGCTGTGGCCGTCACCCCCTCAGGCAGGCCATTCCCAGGGTGCAGTGCCAGGGACGCTGCTCCCCTGAGAAAGGCCACGGCCACGCCTGTCACCCCACTGCACTTCCTCCCGCAGGAAGTCCCAGAGCAGCCCCCTCCCCTGCGCCCCACCCAGGTACACACAGGGTCACTGCGGGCCGGCCGGGCCCCCTCCGCTCCGGGAGACTGACTCCCACGTGCCCTGACCCAGCGGCCGCGGGAGGGCCAGCCCACACAGGCCCCTTTGTCAGGCTCTGCCCTCCGCAGCTCAGCCTCTGGTCTGTCCCCCTGCGGGGCGGGGCGGGGACAGCGGCTCCAGCGGGCAGCTGACCCAGGCGGTGCCCAGCCCTCACCCAGGAACCCAGGGCTGGGCCGAGGGGGCTTCCTGCAGAGCCAGCCCCGGACCCAGCGCTCAGCACGCCCAGTCCCTGCGCCCAGCCCCGACGGCCACCGCCGCGCCCCTCCCGGCCCGCAGCGGGGGCGCCGCGGGCAGGCAGCCTGGGGCCGTCCCAGCCCGGCCCCGCGCAGGCGCCCGCCGGAAGGCGACCCCCACCCAGCCCACCGCCTCCCGGACACACGCACCGCTCCAGCCGCAGCCTGCGGGCCGCCCAGGGCACCTGCCCCCGCCCCCAGCCGGGCGGCCCGCGGAGTTTCCGGAGCGCACCATTCCGAAGCCGGCCCGGGTGGGGAAGGGCCGGGGGAGGCCGTCTCCAGGGACCCCCGCCGCGGCCGGCAGCGTGCCCCCCGGGAGCAATGCCACCCAGGCACCGTCCAACCCGGCTTGGGGGCCCCGGGACATCAGGAACTCCGGGACCTCGCGCCCCGCCCAGCCAGCGCCGCGCGCGCCCCCCGCGCCCGGTGGTTCCGGCCTCCCCGCCCCTCCCCGCCCCTTCCCGCCTGCGCCCCGGGACAGGGGCCGCCGTCCGTGCGCGCGGCTCCGGCTGCCCCGCCCCGGCCCCGCCCCGGCCCCGGTCTAAGCCGGGCCCGCCGGGAGACCGGGAAGAGCCTGCCCAGCGGAATTCGGCGGGACTGGAGCCACCGGCCACAGGGGACCATGGGCGGGCGGGCAGGGCCAGGGCACCGCGCGGGACCCCGGGGATCCCCGACATCACCTGGCGAGCGGCTCACCTGTCCCCGCAGGGGCCGCCGGGAACTGTGGTCTGAGTGAGAGGCCCTGGGGTCAGCGGGGGACAGCGGCAAAGGTCCCGGGGGGCCCTGACTCCGCGCGGCCCGGCCCCTCCCCGCCGACCTCCGAGCCCCCCCCCCCCGTGGCGCCCCCGAGCTCTGCGCGGGGTCGAGGAGGACGGGGGTCCGCAGCCACGTCAGTGAAGCCCCCGGACTCAGTTTCCCCAAGTTCCAAAAAGCGAAGGCACCCCACTGCACTTCCCGAGCCACCCCCTTCCCAGGCCGGGGGCTGTGCCAGTGAGATAAAGCCGTCCGCAGCTCCGCGAAAATCGGGGAACCCTCACCCCCACCCCGAGGCAAGGCCCCGAGTTATCGTCCCTCCCCGTGTCCGCCGGGCGGGGTCGCCGCGGGTTATCTGGCGACAGCCCCGGGCACTTCTCGGCCAGGCGAGGAGCAGGGGTCCCCGCGGCGAGCCCCTCCCCCGGGGCCGCGCCCCCACAAGCCGACGCCCGGACTTCCCAGATGAGAATACTGGGGCCCCGGGCCCGCACCCCGCAAGCCCGGGGGTGGGGAGAGGCGCCCCCGGCCGCGAGGGGGGAGTCTGGGCCGCTGCCTGGGAGACGCGACAGCGAACTCGTGAACTTGGCACGGGGTGGCGCCCGGGGCCGTGGCGGGAAGTTCAGAAATAGCGCCGAGGGTTTCTGCAAAGCCGGAGCCCGCGGCCCCGGCCTAGGCCGTGTGCCCCGCGCCCTCGGGGGCGACCTGCGGCGGGCAGATAAGGGGGCGCCCGGGGGCCGCCCCAGCGCGGAGAGCGGGGGACGAGCGGGCCCCCCGGGCTGCGGCAGCGCGGGCGCCGAGGCAGACGCGCGCCCCGCGCAGTCGGGGCCCCCCACCTGCGCGCTGCGCCCCCGGCCGCAGGAGGCGGCGCCCGGGCCTCGGAGGGGAGCAGAGGAAACTGCGGGCGGGGGCAGGAAGGAGGGAGGGAGCGAGCCGGCGGCGCGGGGAGCGGGGTTCCTGTCTGCTGACCCCTCCCCCTCAGCTCCCGCGCTGCGCGGCCGGAGCCGGTGCCCCCAGGACCCGTCCTCAGGTGAAGGGGATGCGGAGGGGGCAGGAGGCGAGGGTGAGGGGCGCGGGGGGGTGTGCCTGGTCCTGTACCCACGCCTGGCCTGGGCTCAGCCTCATCTGCACCGAAGCCGGGAGGGGTCCCGGGGTTCCCGCAGCCAGAGCGCCGCAGGGGGCAGGATCTGGGGGCCCCCGGTGTCCAGCGGGCCAGTGGCCAGGGGAGGGGGGAGCAAAGAAGGGAGAGTCCCTGCGGGGGCCTTGGAAGGCTGGGGGCGCAGGGAGCGGGTGGGGGTGCAGCAGACCTCGGCTTGGGGGCAGACCCAGCTTGCCGGGCCGGGGGCCTCGCACCCCACGTGGCAGGTGGGGGACTGAGCCCCCGACCCCTGAGCGGTGCAGCGGGACCGAGCCCAGACCCGGGTGCCAGCAGGCTGCCTTCTTTTTCCGTTTCTGGGTCGCCACAGCCAGGACCTCGATCGAAGCCGGCTCCCCCCGGCCGCCGGGATGTCGTGGTCGGGGCCGGAGCCGGGGCCGGAGCCCGCGGCCGAGGCGCTGTGGGAGCAGGAGCTGGCCCGGCTCTGCGCCTCCCGCGTGCCCCTGCGGGCGCTGCCCTACGCCATGGTGGACAAGCGGCTGATCCGGTGGGTGCCGGCCCCGCCAGGGCGGGAGGGCCGGGCCGGGCCGGGCCGGGGGCGGGAGGGCCGGACTCAGGCGGCCGTCACCACCCCCGTGCAGGCGGCTGCGGGAGCCCCAAGGCGTGAAGACCTCGAGGTGGCGGCAGTGGCAGCGCCGGCGGCGGAGGGCTGCGCGGCGCCTGGGGGAGGCGGCCCGGCGGCTGTCCCGCGGCTTCGGGCTCTGGGAGGGGGCGCTCTACGAGATCGGGGGTAGGTCCCGCGCGACCCCAGCTCCCCGCCCCTGGCCTCCGCGGCGCGAGGGGAAACAGAGGAGGGCACCCCCTTAGGACCTCGCTGGATCCTCCCCGCCCCCGACCCCCAACAGGTGCAAGCCTGGGCGGAAGGCAGCACCCCGCGGCCGTCCGCGGTACTGCGCGGCAGCTCGGGGCCAGGCCCCGCCCCACGGCCCCTGGACCCTCACTCCTGGGCCCCCCCAGGGCTCTTTGGCACCGGTGTCCAGGCCTACTTCACCTTCCTCCGCTTCCTGCTCCTACTCAACCTGCTGACCCTGCTGGTGACCGCCAGCTTTGTGCTGCTGCCCCTGGCCTGGCTCCACCCCCCTGACCCAGGCCCTGCCCTGAACCTGAGTGAGTACCCCCAGCCTCCCCGATCCGCCCAGGGCGCCCTGGCCAGGCTCCCCAGGGTGGGGGCCGCGCAGGGAAGCACAGAGCCTCACGCGGGCCTTGGTGCCCCCTCCCCCCGCAGCCCTGCAGTGCCCCAGCGGCCACCAGCACCACACCGGCCTTCCGAGGTTCCACAATCAGTTTTGGAACGTGTTGAGTGGCAGGGTGAGTGGGCTGCGTCCTGGCCGTGCTCCGGGCTCCTGGCAGGCCCAGGGGACGCCACCCTGAAAGCGCCCCCGCCCCTGCACGCACCTGTCGGCTTTAGGGGGTGACCTGACCTAGGCTGATTGGGCCAGCGATGGGTCAGAGGCCGAGGCCCCCATGCCTGGCACACCGGGCTCACAACAGGGCCTGTGGCAAAGGGACGGAAAAAGTGCCCCAGCCTCCCGGGTTCGAGTCCTGCTCTGTGCCTCGCCTCCCTGGTCGCCTGTGGGGTGGGGGGGGGGATCCTCCCTTGGCTGGTGGCGTTGCTGAGGGCTGGTCCGTACGCCGCCGGGAGCCTGCTCGGTTGTCTCCGTCTCCGTCCCAGGCCTTCAACAACACCTATCTCTTCTACGGTGCGTACCGGGCCGGCCCCGAGCGGCACTCGGCCTACAGCATCCGCCTGGCCTACCTGCTCAGCCCGCTGGCCTGCCTGCTCCTGTGCTTCTGCGGGACTCTGCAGCGGTGAGCGCCTCCCCCACCCCCCCCTCCTGGGCAGCGCCCCCCCCCCCCCCCGCTCACCGAGGGCCCCTCCCCAGCGCCCGCTCCCTGCCCCCAGGATGGTGAAGGGGCTGCCCCAGAGGCCGGTCCTGACCCGGAACTACAGGGCGCCCCTCAGCGCCAAGGTCTTCTCCTCCTGGGACTTCTGCATCCGCGTGTGGGAGGCCGCCGCCATCAAGAAGCATGAGATCAGCAACGAGTTCAAGGTGCGGGCGGGCGTGGGAACGCCGGGCGCCGGGCTGTGTGCCGGGAGGGAGGCGTGCGCGTCTTCCCCGCCCCCACGCCCTGCCTCTGCCCCGCAGGTGGAGCTGGAGGAGGGCCACAGCTTCCTGCTGGCGCAGCAGCAGTCGCGGGCACAGAGGGCCGTCCGCCTGCTCACCCACGTGCGCGTCAACCTCCTCTTTGGGCTCCTGGTGGTCGGGGCCATCAGCACCATCTTCTGGGCCACCAAGTACTCGCAGGACAACAAGGAGGTGCCGGGCCATTGGGTGCTCTTCATCCGGGCCAGAGTGGGAGCAGGGCCGGGAAACCGAGGCAGAGGCAGGGGAGCGGTCCAGACCAGCCCAGGCCGGCTCTGGCTGCGGCCGAGCCCGCTGGGGCCTCACTCCTGAACCGCCCATCGGGGGGCACTGGGGAGCCCGCAGCCCACGGCCGCCCGCCACCTGCCTCTTCCCACAGGAACCCCTGTTTGTGCTGCTCCAGTACCTGCCCCCCGGAGTCATGGCCCTGGTCAACTTCCTGGGGCCACAGCTGTTTGTGTCCCTGGCCCAGCTGGAGAACTTCCCTCCCAACACGGAGGTCAACCTCACCCTCATCTGGTGCGCATGCCCTGGGGGGCCGGGGCCCCAGCCGGGAGGCTCCGTGGTCAGGGGTCACTTCTGCACCAAAGGGGCGCCCCCGGACGCACGGTCCCAGGTTTCCCACCGCCCTCCTCCTACCTCCAAAGGGAGCCATCACACTGGACCACGTCCTGGCCCCTCAGTGACGTTTCTCCCGTGGGGTGCCGGAACGGAGCTCTGCACACTTAGGGGAGCTAGGAACTTGGGGGCGCACACAGCTGCCCCCGGCCCTGAGGGCCTCACACCCCCACCTGGACCATCCCCAGCCAGGGTCAGGCTGCACAGGCCCGGCCACATCCTGCCCCACCCCGGCCCCAGGGCCCAGCCGCCTCCAACACCCACTGTGTTTGGTGTGCTTTGAAACGTTTGTAACACGTGCCCCTGGGGGAGAAATTCAAAGTGCTCAAAAAGATGAAAGATTAAAACCCCGAGGACCGGTGCTGCCGGCCACGCAGGGGCGTGGGGGACGCCCACCTCGGGCGAGCAGGCCCTCGGAGCGCGGTGGCTGGTTAGGTGCGATGCTTCCCAGACTGGTGGAAGAACAGGACAGGCCGCGGTCCGGGGAGCCCGCTTTGGGAAACAGAGCCACAGAGGCAGCACCTGCAGCCCCCTGCGCCTGGGCCCCGCCCCCTGACCCGGCCCCGCCCCCCAGGTGCGTGGTGCTGAAGCTGGCCAGCCTGGGCATGTTCTCCTTCTCCCTGGGTCAGACCGTGCTGTGCGTCGGCGGAAACCGGACCGGCTGCGCGGCTCGCGGCTACAACGCCTGCGACTACCAGGTGGCGGGGCCTGCCCCTCCCGACCCGCCCGAAGCCCCGCCTCCAGCCACGCAGAACCCGCCCCCCTCCCCCCACCTGTGGGAGAACCTGCGCGCAGCGCTGCTGCCAGCAGCCGCTCACCACCAGGGGGCGCCCCGCACCAGTCTGCGTGGCGCGGCCTCCTGCTGCGCGGGGGTGGGGCCTGCTCATCCCCAGCTGCCGCTAAGCCCCAGGACCCCGCCGACGGGTGGGTGAGGGAAGGGGAGACGGGGGGCACGAATGGTGACGGGCCCCGCCCTGCCCCCAGTGCTGGGAGAACTCGGTGGGCGAGGAGCTGTACAAGCTGCTGCTCTTCAACTTCCTGCTCACCGCGGCCTTCGCCTTCCTGGTCAGCCTGCCCCGCAGGTGAGCGCGCGGCCCCGGGACGGTGCGGGCGCGCCCGCGGCCCCGACCCACGGCCCCACTCCTCCCCAGGCTGCTGGTGGAGCGCCTCTCCGGCCGCTTCTGGGCCTGGCTGGGCCGGGAGGAGTTCCTGGTGCCCAAGAACGTGCTGGACATCGTGGCCGGGCAGACGGTCACCTGGATGGGCCTCTTCTACTGCCCGCTGCTGCCTCTGCTCAACAGCGTCTTCATCTTCCTCACCTTCTACATCAAGAAGGTGCGGGGGCGGGGTGGGGGGCGGCGGGGCCCGCCCCTGACCCCCCATACACGCTGACCCCGCCCCCGTACACGCTGACCCCGCCCCTGCCCCGTAATGCTGACCCCGCCCCCTGGTACACGCTGACCCCACCCCTGCCCCCCAGTACACGCTGACCCCGCCCCCTGACCCGCCCCGCCCTCCAGTACACGCTGACCCCACCCCTGCCCCTGTACACGCTGACCCCGCCCCCTGCCCCCCGTACACGCTGACCCCGCCCCCTGCCCCCCAGTACACGCTGCTGAGGAACTCCAGGGCCCCGCGACGGCTGTTCCGCGCCTCCAGCACCACCTTCTTCTTCCAGCTGGTGCTGCTCCTGGGCCTGCTGCTGGCCGCCGCGCCGCTGGGCTACGTGGTCAGCAGGTGGGCGGGGCTACGTGGTCAGCAGGTGGGGGTGGGGCGGGGCTGCGGGGGCGGGGCTACATGGTCAGCAGGTGGGGGTGGGGCGGGGCTGCGGGGGCGGGGCTACATGGTCAGCAGGTGGGGCGGGGGCGCCCCGCACCACGGGGCCCTGACGCCAGCCCCGCCCGCCGCCCCTCTCCAGCGTCCACTCCTCCTGGGACTGCGGCCTCTTCACCAACTACTCGGCCCCCTGGCAGGTGGTCCCCGAGCTGGTGGCCCTGCGGCTGCCGCCCCTCGGCCAGCGCGCCCTCGGCTACCTCAGCTCCCACGCCTTCGGCTTCCCCCTCCTTATCCTGCTCAGGTGCCTGGGGGGGGGTCCTGCCCTCCACGGGGGTGGTGTGGTCCTGGGCGCCCCAATCCAGGAGACCCCAGGGAAGGAGGGGCCCCGCATGGCCACCGAAGACAGGTGACCTGGGGGTCTCGGGGGCAGGGGCTCTGGGCCCCCCCTCAGGAATCCGGGGGGGTGCCGGAGCCACAGGGAGGGGGGGAGGGCCCCCCCAGCACCGCCGCCTTGACCAGCCCCGCGGCGCCGTCCTCCCGCAGCATCGCCCTCACCGTGTGCGTGTCCCAGGCCCGGGCCAACGCGAGGGCCATCCACACGCTCCGGAAGCAGCTGGTGCGGGTGAGTGCGGGCCGGGACTCCACGGGCGGCCGCGGGCTGGGGGCGTGCGGACCCCGCTAAGAAGCCGGCTTCGGGTGCGAGGGCCGGGGCGGTGAGGGGGCGTGGCCTCGGCTGCGTGGGGGCGGGGCTCCCGGTCCAGCCGGCCGCTGCCTCTACCGCCACCTGGTGGAAGCAGGCGACACTCGACACCGCCGCTCGCTTCCCCGCAGCAGGTGCAGGAGAAATGGCACCTGGTGGAGGACCTGTCGCGACTGCTGCCGGAGCCAAGCCCGAACGAGGCTCCGGGCCCCGAGTCCCCTCTCTCCAGAGCTTCGCGCCCACGGTCCTTCCGCCCAGGATTTCCGTGCCCAGGCTCCCCCGGTCCCAGCCCCCCTGGACCTGAGCCGGTCCATAGATTCCGCTTCCCCAGCAGCAGGGAGCTGTGGCACCGACCCTCGCCCCCACCCCAGGGCCCCGTTTAGCCTCCTTCGCCCGCGCTGCGGGCCCCTGCTGACCACGGCGCTGCCCCGGGACAGCAAGAAGCACATGTGGCCGCCTGTCTCATTCCTCCAGCGTCTGTGTTTGGGCGTTGTCTCAGCTACCTAACACCTCAGTCTAGTGACCCATGAAGGTGGCTTCTAAATGTCCACCTGCAGGGGGTGCTGGGAAATTGTCCGTTTGCAGACCTCTCCTGGTTGCGGGGGCTGGCCCCCAGGACAGCAAAGCTGAGGCCTCACTCTGTGCTATGACTGCCTGTCGCCCCCCAATCCTCTCTCGGGCCAGCAGTTGCACCCACGAGCAGGAAGGCAAGGGGTGAGCAAGGCGCCAAGCTGGGGCCTGAACCCGGGCGGGGACTCTGGAGCCACCGTGCACAGTGAGCCCCGAGGGCCATCCCTGCCCCGGGCAGGGGTCGGGTCAGGATCTCTCAGCACCCCGTAGGCTCCCCCGCAGCCCCCTGGCCCCAGCTGAGCTGACCATGAGAGTCAGAGCCTTGGTCACTGCGTGGGCTGTGCAGGGAGCGACACAGCCGTCCAGGACACAGGCAGGGCCGGGGTCCCACCAGGCCCCCACCCCAGCTGTCGCAGCCCCTGCCTGGTTCACCTCTCAGGAGCTGGCCCCACCCCAACGGCTCTGATGTCATCTGGGCTCCTGAAGGCTCCCGGGTGACACAGGTGGCCGGGGCTGAGAACCCTGAGGAAGGAGGAGCCCAGGAAACCCCGGGGCGTGCGTCAGAACCCCAGCTCCGGGCGTCCCATCACGGGGCTCCGCGCCTCCCATCACGGGGCTCTGGGCCTCTTCGCATGATCCCTAAGGCCTCGGCCAGTTCGGCCCCTCCGGGCTCTGTCCTCACCCTGCTTCCCCTCCCCCCGCCGCCCATTAGCAAACACGCTGGGTGCTGCTGAATGCCGGGGCTTGTTCTGCGGCTGCCAGGAAACAGACGGGGCTCTGTGTGCATTCTGGGGAGGGTGACAGGCGTGGCCCGGATGAAGGGGAGGCGCATGCGTGTTGCTGATTAGCGGCTGGAGGCCGGAATCTGGCCCCTGGAACCAGTAGGGTCAGAATCACCCAGGAGCAGGCTACGAATGCAGGTTGGCAGGCCTGTGAGTGAGGCCTCCGCCTGCGATGCCTGCGCATTCCAGTCCCGGCTGCTCCACTTCCGATCCAGCTCCCTGCTAACGCGCCTGGGGAAGCAGCGGACGATGCCCAAGCACTGCACCCACGTGGGAGACCCAGAGGAAGCTCCTGGCTTGGGCCTGTCCCAGCTCCAGCTATTGTAACTTTGGGGGACATCTCTCTGTGTCAATCTTCCTTTGAAATAAATGTATTTTTTAAAAAAAAATAAGCAACATGGGCCTCACTCCCTTGAATCAGAAGCATTGAGTTTGGAGCCCAGCCACTGCGTCAGTGAGCCCGGGGAGGTGAGCGTCTGCCCAGCCACTGCGTCAGTGAGCCCGGGGAGGTGAGGGTCTGCCCAGCCACTGTGTCAGTGAGCCTGGGGAGGTGAGGGTCTGCCCAGCCACTGCGTCAGTGAGCCCGGGGAGGTGAGGGTCTGCCCAGCCACTGCGTCAGTGAGCCCGGGGAGGTGAGGGTCTCCTGCCCAGCCACTGCGTCAGTGAGCCCGTGAGGTGAGGGTCTGCCCGGCCACTGCGTCAGTGAGCCCGGGGAGGTGAGGGTCTGCCCGGCCACTGCGTCAGTGAGCCCGGGGAGGTGAGGGTCTGCCCGGCCACTGCGTCAGTGAGCCCGGGAGGTGAGGGTCTGCCCGGCCACTGCGTCAGTGAGCCCGGGGAGGTGAGGGTCTGCCCGGCCACTGCGTCAGTGAGCCCGGGGAGGTGAGGGTCTCCTGCCCAGCCACTGCGTCAGTGAGCCCGGGGAGGTGAGGGTCTCCTGCCCAGCCACTGCGTCAGTGAGCCCGGGGAGGTGAGGGTCTGCCCAGCCACTGTGTCAGTGAGCCTGGGGAGGTGAGGGTCTCCTGCCCAGCCACTGCGTCAGTGAGCCCGTGAGGTGAGGGTCTGCTCAGCCACTGCGTCAGTGAGCCCGGGAGGTGAGGGTCTCCTGCCCAGCCACTGCGTCAGTGAGCCCGGGGAGGTGAGGGTCTCCTGCCCAGCCACTGTGTCAGTGAGCCCGGGGAGGTGAGGGTCTGCCCAGAGGCATCCGGGCCCTTTCCTCACCCCCTCCTCAGCAAACCTTCGCTGCATCCCACTGGGGGACCCCCTGCTCCTCCCGGCGGTTGTGCGGGTGACAAGCAGTCACTCAGCAACCACTCTGCGTCTCCTAACCACCTGGGCACGCAGCCCGGGGTCCCACCACCCTGTGGTCACTCCACCAGGGACTGATGGGAGAGGGAGGAAGTGAGCCCGACCCCGGCACCCATGAGCAGGACTGCAAGGAAGACAACCTGGGGGTGGGGGATGGGCCCCTTGTCCCAGGAGGAGGTGACACCGGGGCCTTGGAGAAAGGGGGGTTGGCTGGGGGGTCCTGAGTGGGGCAGGCTGAGGGGAGGAGCCGGAGGCCTCTGGAGGTGGCACCTGCAGGGACCGTGAGGGCAGAGCCAGCGCTGGGTGTGTGCCCGGGGCTGGGCTCTGGCGAGGGTCCCAGGTCACACCAGAGTGAGGGGAGGCATTCTGGGGCCACTCCAGGCCGGGAAGGACCTGTCTCAGCAGGTGTAGAGGCCACGACAGGCGCACAGGGCGCGGGATGGCCACTGTCCAGCCCCGAGAGGCCTCCCCCCGTCTCTGGCCTCCCCAGCTGCAGCCCAGTGCAGGCCCCTGCCCCGGGGAGCCCAGCCAGCAGCGTGAGTGGGGAAAGCGAGGAGCTGCCCAGGGCGAAAGGCACAGCACACCGGGCAGCAGGGCCTGGGGAGCTTGGGGCACCCAGACGCCACTGCAGGGGGCCTGGGCTCCGCGCTAGTCCCCGGTCCGGAGGAGGCCCTAGTGGACACGGGGGCAGGGCAGCCCCTCCAAATGCACCCGGTCAGAGGGGCGTGGCCAGCCTCTGGGGGGCAGGAGAGATGCGGGGGTCTCACCAGGGCCTGGGGAGATGTCCTATGTGTCCACCCACACTGCCTTCCCAGGAGCGGGGGCGGGGCAGGAGCTGCCCACACACGGCCCGGAGCCTCCCATGGGGCCAGAGTGCCACTGCCAGCCCCCGGGATGCCACCCCTCTTCCCACCCCCTTCTCTCTCCCCAGCTCCCCACCCCTCCCCCACCAGTCGCCACCCCTTTGTCTCCCTCCTCTCCCCCCATCTCCCTACCCTACTCCCCACCCCAGTTCCTCTCCCTCCAATCCCACTCCGGTAGGGAATTCTGGGAAAGGGAGAAGCTGCTCCTGCCCCCAGGCGGGAGAAGGAAGCAGAGCTGGGGGGGGGGCAGGACAGAGGAGGACACAGAGGCGTCCACATCTGCGTGGCGACCACAGAACAGCTCAGGGACCCCAAGGCCGACACCAGTCTCGGGCCCCCCGGCGCCCACTCCCCCAGTTTCCCAGGGCACCCAGCAGGAGGCCCGGGCCAGGGCTGTAAGTGGCCGCCCCAGGGCCAGGCGTGCCTTCCTGGATGAGCAGCAGTGCCCAGGGCAGGCGGGCAGGAAACAGCCCTGCTCGGGAGGCAGATGGTTCCCTGGGGGCCAGGGCCAGCCAGCATCCCTGCGGAACGCAGCTGGTGCTGCAGGCCGGGGCCGTCTTGCTGCAGGACCAGCAGGTGCCCTGTCCACCCCCCCAACCTGCTCCCTGGACTCTCCCTGGACTCTCCCCAGGCCCCAGCTGGCAGGTGCCCTGTCCCCCCCCCACACACCTCCTTGAGCTCTCCCTGGGCTCTATCCAGGAGGGGCCCAGGCCGGGCTTAGCCTTCGAGCCCAGGGAGCTCGCTCCTGCCCAGCCACAAATCCTGCTGGCTCTGCTGCAGGCTGCTGATGCGGCCACGCCCACCGCCGTCTGGGACGTGGCCTGGTCGCTTTTGGGACCAGGCGAGCACTGGGCCCAGGCCTCCCTACTGCACAGAGAGGGCGTGAGGAGGGCCCTGCTCGGGCCCAGCACTGCACTCCAGGGTGACCGGGGCCTCAGACTGGCTGATGTTTAGTCTAGGAGCTGGGCGCAGCTTTGCCGCCTGGCAGATGCCCGGCTGGTGGTCAAGAGATGGACCCCTCCTCTCGACCAAGGGTTCCCACCAGTGCCCCCGCACCAGGCCCACCTGGATGACCCAGGTCAGCCCCCTCAAGCCCAGCAGGGCAGCGGCCCGGATTGCCTCTTGCCGTGTGACATGGAACTAACATAACCCGTCCGGGTCCCAGGGTTGGGACTCCAGCCCAGGGTCCTGGCTCAGCGGGCGTTCGGTCCCCAGAACCGGATCTACTTCCTGGGGGTGGGGAGACTCCGTCTGTGTCTGCTGACCTCTCCGGGCTGCTCAGTTATCTCCCAGCTGCAGACACCCCCCAGCAGGCACCCAGGGGCCCCAGGGCGGAGGGGCCGGGACCTAGAAAGATCTGAGGAGCTGGGCAGAGGCCCACACCCGCACAGACATGGGGTCCCTTCGGCTTCTCTGCCTGGCCATGCTGGGTGAGCCCATGGGGCGCCAGGGAGGGGCTGCTGCCTGCCTCAGAGGGGTGGGCGCAGGGCCCGGGGGAGCCGGGAGGTGCGGAGCAGAGAGGGTGAGGGGTCAGCCCAGCCCCGTGCTTGCTGCAGGGGCGGCCCGATGTCGCTCCACCATCCGGGCCCGCTGCGCCCCGCTCGGCCAAACAGACCCTCCAAGTGGGGCCCCGTCCATCTTGATACCACCCCTGACCGCCTCTCGTCTCTTACAGCCGCCAGCGGCTCCCCCACGGTGCAGGAAGGAGGTGAGTAGCCCCCATGCTGGCGGGAGAGGGGTGCCGGGCTGGGGACCCTGGTGTCAGAGCCCTCACCCGCGGGGCTGCTGACTGCAGACGCCTGCGTGCAGCTGGAACATTCTGGAAGCCGGCCCGCAGCCCGGGAGGGCTCTGGGGGAGGGGAGGGGAGCAGGCCAGTGGGGGCCTTCGGAAGGGACGCAGGGCAGGGAGAGCAGCCCTCCAGGTGGGCTGTTTGGGGGTCCCTGGGCAAGTGTGTGCCAATCCTGGCCCACTGGGAGGGCGTGTCCCAGAGAGGACTGGGAGTTTGGGAATTCTGGGGGGCACCGTGGCCCGGCAGGCGAGGGACCTGCAGGCCCACCGGAGGCTCCGTGAGGGCCCTCTCAGAGGCGGCCGGAGAGTTGGGGCCTCCCTCTCCACACCTGCAGCCCGCCCGCAGGGGCCCAGCCGCCCCTGGCCGGCTCTGGCCACCAGACTGCCTGCACCCTTCTGCTGGGTGGTCCCCTCTCCCCTGCCCCGTCTCCGTAGCGGCCGCCTGCCCGTCTGCTGGGAAGCGACCCCTTTCCGGTGCGGCTGGGCCCCAGTGGGGCGTCCCCGGCTTCCACGGAAGGCTCACTTGAGTGGGGCTGGGGTTGAGCCGCCATTTCCTCATTTGCTGTAAAAACAAGTACGCCGTTGGGGCACCACTAAAAAAAGGGCGGGCAGCTGGGGTGGGGAAGTCCTTGGAGGGGCCGCCCCCCCCCCCTCAGTCTGGGCCTCTGATCCTTGCTACACTGCTGGGTGGCCGCCCGGCAAACCACGCATTCGTTGGCGAAACACTCGCTGAACACCTGTTGGGTTGCAGGAACTGTTCCAGGCACAGGGGGCCCTGGGGGGCACAGAGGCAAAGCCCCCGGATCTCACCCTCCAGTGGAGTGGGGGTGGGGAGATGCAGGGGAGCCAGCAGGGGTGCAGGAGACGGGGTGCAGGGACACGGGGGTGCACAGGATGAAGTGAGTGGGGGCAGCACTGAGCAGGGGACACGCGGCAGGGACGGTAGATAGCGAGGAGCAGGGCGGGCCTGGAGCAGGGCTCCACGCAGCCGGAGCACAGGAAGCAGGGCCAGCCAGGTCTCCTTGGCCCGTGGAGGAGTCACTTTGGTCACTGAGTTGGGACGGGAGAGCCGCGAGGCTGTGACCTGGGAAGCGAGGGGGAGGGAGGGGAATGCTGGGCTGGGGGGGGGGGGTCCTGCCCTGAGGCAGCTGGGGGTGGGGGGATGCGGGCACCAGGTTCAGAAGTAGTGGACTGAGCGCCAGCACTTGGAAAGGTGGCCTGGTGCAAGTGGGGACCCCCACACCCCTGGTCGGCGCGCAGGAGACTCCAGGGACGGTGGCTAAGGTGGACTAGCTCGGAAGCCGTGGACTCGTGTCCAGGGGCTGGTGAGCGAGAGTGGTGGGGAAATGCCAGGAGGATGTTGACCCCCCTCCCGATCCCGTCCAGCCCAGGGCCGGGAAGGCAGTGGGGGCCCAGCACCCCAGACAGCGCGGGAAGCCGGGGGCCGGGGCGGAGCGGGTTTGGTTTCCGTGAGTGTAGAGAGCGTGTTGGAAACACTGAGTCCAGCGGCCCCCGCTGGCCCTGCTGTCACTTTGAAAAAGAATTTATGTATTTATTTCCTTTTAAAAAGTGTTTATGTGACAGGTGTGGGGAGAGAGAGAGAGAGAGCGAGCAAGCTTGCAGGAAGTGACCCGATGAGGCTGGTGTCCCCGGTGATGGCAGACCCTCCCGCCCCTCCCCACCAGCCATCAGGAGAGCGAGGAGCAAGCAGGACAGCCGGGGCCCCAAGGAGGACTGTAAGAACCATAATCCGAGGTGTGAGTTTGCTTCCCATGGTCCAACAGGTTTCCCCAGCCGGGTAATCTGCATTTCTGGGCGGAGCTAAGACAGGAGAGAGGGTGTTCCCACTTGCTGGCTCACTCTTCAGATGCAGGCCAGGGCCTGGGGCCAGAGCCGGGAGCTGGAACCCCATCCAGGGGCCGAGTCCTGGAAGCAGGACCGCGGGCTCCCAGGGTGTGTGTGGGCTCCCAGGGTGTGTGCAGGGCTCCCAGGGTGTGTGTGGGCTCCCGGGGTGTGTGCAGGGCTCCCAGGGTGTGTGCAGGGCTCCCAGGGTGTGTGTGGGCTCCCAGAGTGTGTGTGGGCTCCCAGAGTGTTCAGGGCTCCCAGGGTGTGTGCAGGGCTCCCGGGGTGTGTGCAGGGCTCCCAGGGTGTGTGCAGGGCTCCCAGGGTGTGTGTGGGCTCCCAGGGTGTGCAGGGCTCCCAGGGTGTGCAGGGCTCCCAGGGTGTGTGCAGGGCTCCCAGGGTGTGTGTGGGCTCCCAGAGTGTGTGTGGGCTCCCAGAGTGTTCAGGGCTCCCAGGGTGTGTGCAGGGCTCCCGGGGTGTGTGCAGGGCTCCCAGAGTGTGCAGGGCTCCCGGGGTGTGTGCAGGGCTCCCAGGGTGTGTGCAGGGCTCCCAGAGTGTTCAGGGCTCCCAGGGTGTGTGCAGGGCTCCCAGAGTGTTCAGGGCTCCCAGGGTGTGTGCAGGGCTCCCGGGGTGTGTGCAGGGCTCCCAGAGTGTGCAGGGCTCCCGGGGTGTGTGCAGGGCTCCCAGGGTGTGTGCATGGGCTCCCAGGGTGTGTGCAGGGCTCCCGGGGTGTGTGCAGGGCTCCTGGGGTGTGCAGGGCTCCCGGGGTGTGTGCAGGGCTCCCAGGGTGTGTGCAGGGCTCCTGGGGTGTGCAGGGCTCCCGGGGTGTGTGCAGGGCTCCTGGGGTGTGCAGGGCTCCCGGGGTGTGTGCAGGGCTCCTGGGGTGTGCAGGGCTCCCGGGGTGTGTGCAGGGCTCCCGGGGTGTGTGCAGGGCTCCCGGGGTGTGCAGGGCTCCCAGGGTGTGTGCAGGGCTCCCGGGGTGTGCAGGGCTCCCGGGGTGTGTGCAGGGCTCCCGGGGTGTGTGCAGGGCTCCCGGGCTGTGTGTGGGCTCCCGGGGTGTGTGCAGGGCTCCCAGAGTGTCAGGGCTCCCGGGGTGTGCACTAGCAGGAAGCTGGAGTTGGAAAGGAGCCCAGGTGCCTCCTCACCTGCAGCCGGAGGCCGCTCCCTGAACACGGCTTGGGGGAACCCGGTTCAGCCCTTGACAAATCGGGCAGCTTGCTCAAAGTCCGGTCCCTGGGCCCTCGCTCGCTCCCCAGGGTTGGAAGCCCTGAGCCTCCACTGTCACAGAGACAAGTCTGAGGGGGCAGGGCCCGTCCTGAAGCCACACAGGCCAGTGTCCGGCGCGGGGCCTTGGCTTGACAGCATCGTCGGTCTCCAGCACCACGGGCCCTCGCCCACAGGAGGCTCGGAGCAGCCTCCCCCAGCCCAGGTCCCGGGGGTGTGGCCTTTCGATCCTGGGCGTGGCAGCCTGTCACTCAAGCGTCCTCACCAGCCCGTGAACTTTAGATGGAATGGCAGATGTCCTGATATCACAGGGCTGGGTTCATGAATGGACTGATCAGAAGGAAACCCACGGGGCCAGCGCTGTGGTGCAGCGGGTTAAAGCCCCGGCCTGCAGCGCCGGCATCCCATATGGGCACCGGTTTAAGTCCCGGCTGCTCCACTTCCGATCCAGTTCTCCGCTAGGGCCTGGGAAAGCAGCAGAAGATGGCCCAGGTCCTTGGGCCCCTGCACCCGTGTGGGAGACCTGGAGGAAGCTCCTGGTTCTTGGCTTCAGATTGGCACAGCTCAGACTGTTGGGGCCATCTGGGGAGTGGACCGGCAGATAGAAGACCTCTCTCTCTCTCTCTCTCTCTCTCTCTCTCTCTCTCTCTGCCTTTCAAATAAATAAATCTTTAAAAACAAAAAAGGAAACCCACAAGTCTGTTGGAGTGAACGGTGGGTCTCTCTGAGAACTTATGCAAATCCAGCTTCTATTCACAGTGAGGGGCGGAAACGCAGGAGGCAGCGAGCAAAACCTGGGGTGAGGGGCGGTGATGGCGCCCTCAGACCCCCGCCGCCCCACGTGAGCGGGGACCCTGGTCCTCGATGTGTTTGGACCACGAGGAGGAAGCCACTGGTCACCCCACCCCCCGAGGAAGGGCTGCAAGAAGGCTGCCCCAGGGAGGGAACCGAACTCAGCTGATGAGAGAACACGTGCCGGTCGGCAGCTGGGCAGTGAAGATGTGGGCATGGGACCCCCGCACCCACATCCTTGTGCTGCTCCAACTCCAGCCTCCTGCTGATGTCCGCCCTGGGAGGCAGCAGGCCCCGGCCGCAATGGCTGGGTCCCCACGACCCCCTGGGAGACCAGGATGGGGCTCCTGGGCCCTGGCTTTGGCCTGGTGTAACCCCAGCTGTGGCAGGCGTCTGGGCAGTGAACCAGCGGAGGGAAGGTCTCTGTGTCTGTCTCTCTCCCTCTGTCTCTCTGCCTTTTGAATACTTTTAAATAAAACCTATATTCTATTTTTTTTTTAAGATTTATTTTATTTGGGGCCGGCGCTGTGGCACAGCGGGTTAACTCCCTGGCCTGATGCGCCAGCATCCCATATGGGCGCTGGTTCGAGTCCCGGCTGCTCCTCTTCCAATCCAGCTCCCTGCTGTGGCCTGGGAAAGCAGTGGAAGATGGCCCAAGTGCTTGGGCCCCTGCACCCACGTGGGAGACCCAGAAGAAGCTCCTGGCTCCTGGCTTTGGATCAGCACAGCTCCAGCTGTCACGGCCAACTGGGGTGTGAACCAGTGGATGGAAGACCTCTCTCTCTCTCTCTGCCTCTCCTCTCTCTGTGTAACTCTGTGACTTTCAAATAAATAAAAAAGATTTATTTTATTTATTTGAAAGGCAGAGTTAGAGTTACAGGGTGCAGAGGTAGAGACAAAGAGAGACAGAGACAGAGCGAGATCTTCCAACTGTTGGTTCACTCCCTGGATGGTCGCAACAGCTGCTGCCTGTTTCGCCGGCATCCCCTGTGAACATCGGTTCACACTCTGGCTGCTCTGTTTGCAACCCGGCTCCCTGCTAATGCGCCTGGGAAGGCAGTGGAGCACGGCTCAAGCGCTTGGACCCCTGCACCCACGTGGGAACCTGAATGGAGTTCCAGGCTCCTGGCTTCAGCCTGGTCCAGCTCCAGCTGCTGTGGCCATTTGGAGATGAACCAGAGGATGGAAAACATCTGTCGCTCCCTCTCCCTGTAATTCTGTCTTTCACATAAATAGATAAATCTTTAAAAATATAAACAGAGCCAGCTCTGGGCATAGTGGGTTAAGCCGCTGTCTGCAGTGCCAGCATCCCATATGGGTGCCTGGGAAAGCAGCTGAAGATGGCCCGCATCCCTGGGCCCTGCCCCTAAGTGCAGGAGACCAGAGAAGCTGCCGGCTCCTGGCTTTGGATCGGCCCTGTCCTAGCTGTTCAGCCATTTGGAGAGTGAACCAGTGGATGGATGCTCGCTCTCTCTCTCTCTGTCTCTCTCTCTCTGTAACTCTGCCTTTCAAATAAATAAGTAAATCTAAAAGTATAAATCAAGCGACAGCGCAGTGGCCCCGCGTATGTCCCAGCAGTGCGCACCCGTCACCTCTCTCTCGTTCCAAAGCCCCAGAGGAATGGCCACACCCACCAAGCTGCCCCTCCCCGGCCCTGGGCAGGCAGCCCGCGCCCCGGCTCTGCCGTTTCACACACAGCAGCTGCCTCCTGTGCCCCACTCCTCTTTCTGAAGGCCGCACTCGGCCTGATCTTCAGCTGCGCAGTCCGGCAACACCTCGCTCCGTTCCCTTCTGCTTCATCCACTGCACAGAGGCACCGAGGCGTCCCCCTGTGCCACTCGCCGTCTGCGCTCCGTGGTGTTAAGGCCAGTGTGGCGCCACGTGTCTGTGTCCCGCTCCTTTTTAAAGCCGAGTAATATTCCTTTTTCTAAGATGCGCTTGTTTATTGGAAAGACAGCGTTGGGGAGAGAGAGAGAGAGAGAGAGAGAGAGAGAGAAATGGGGTGGGGAGCTTCCACCCGCTGGGTCACTCCGCAAATGGCTCAACGGCCGGGGCTGGGCCAGGCTGAAGCCGGCAGCCTGGAACCCGCCCGGGTCTCCCACATGGTGGCAGGGGCCCAAGGACTTGAGCCATCATCTTCCTCACCAGGACGACAACCAGGCGCTCTGATACAGGACGCGGGCGTCCCAACCAGAGGCTTAACCCGCTGCGCCGCCACGCCCGCCCCAGCCCACCACGTCTGCTAATGGCCGCGACGGTGCTGCCGTGACACGCGTGTGCACGTGGGTCGTTCCCGACATCACTCTGCTCAGCCTGTCAGCTGCCACCAAGCCACGTCTTTGTCTCATACTTGATTAATGCGGTTTTTTTTTTTTTCCTTCCTCCTCCGACCACTTCTGCCAGAAATGGCCCCGGAGACCTCCATTGCCTACAAAGTCCTGGAAGTTTACCCCAGAAGGCGCCTGGTCGTCATCACCTGCCACTCACCGCAGGCGCCCCTGCCCGTCACCTACTCCCTCTGGGGGAGCCAGGACACCCTGGTGACCAAGAAGGTGGTGAGGACCCCCGCGCCGGCCTCCTTCACCATCAACGTCACACTCAAGTCCAGCCCGGACCTGCTCACCTACTCCTGCCAGGCGGCCTCCAGCTCGGGCGCCCACGCGGCCAGCGCCAGATTACACATGTACTGGGAGCTGTGGGCCAGTGAGTGAGGGCCCCGCGGGGCGGGGCGGGGCGGGGCGGGGGAGCTCCCGGGCGGGGATTGCGGGTTCTGAGGGCTGGGCCAGGAGGCTGCCACCTGCAGCCACTCTCAGTGTCCTGGGGGCTGGTCCCAGGTCAGGCCCCACCCCGGCTGGAGATCCCCTGGGCAGGAGCCCGAGGACGCAGCACGAAGGAGCTCAGGGTGGGAGTGACCAAGGCCCAGGCCCTGACAGGTGCAGCTCCGAGCTGTCCCGGCGGCGCTGAGGGTGGCTCCAGGCTCTGGTCCAAGCGTAGCCCCAGATGTTCACGGGGGAGTGGAATTAAAAGACAAACTTCTTATGGTGCAAAACAGCTTGAGGTTCATGAAATAAGAGGTCTTTAGGATGCTCATCAAAAATCCATGTTGCAGAAAACACGGATTTCAAAAAATGGGGGGCCAAAAGACTCGCATTCTTATTTATTTTATTTGAAAGACAGAGAGAGAGAGAGAGAGAGAGAGAGAGAGAGAGAGAGAAGTCTTCCATTGGCTGGTTCATTCCCCAGATGGCTGCAACGGCCGGATCTGATCTGATCCGAAGCCAGGAGCCTCTTCCCAGTCTCCCACGCGGGTGCAGAGGCCAAGCGCTTGGGCCTCCTCCACTGCTTTCCCAGGACACAGCAGAGAGCTGGATCGGACATGGAGCAGCCGGGACTCGAACTGGCGCCCACATGGGATGCCCGCACTGCAGGCGGCAGCCTTACCCGCTACGCCATAGTGCCGGCCCCCATACCCGCATTTTTATTTGCTGAGTCTGGCAACCCAAAATAAACTACACATGAATGGAACTGACTTGCGGGGCTGGTGCTGGGGTGCAGTGGGGTGAGCGGCCTCCCCGGAAGCCTGCTCCCGTCTCAGTGCCTGGGGTTGCCTCCCACCTCCGCGCCGGCCCAGCTCCCTGCTAGCACATCTGGAGGCCCCGCCCCAGGGGATGCTGGGGCCCTGGCTCCCAGGTGAGAGACCTGGAAGGGCTTGCTGGCTCCTGCTGCCTCCTGGCACGGCCCTGGCTGCTACGGGCATTTAGGCAGTGAAGCCGCAGAGGAAAGCGCGCCCGCCCGCTCGCTCTCTGCCTTCACATAAAAATACATTTAAAAATACATTTAAAAAGCCTCAAAAGTAGTAGGCTGATACCGGGCGGAGGCGGCACTCCAGCGGGCTGCCTGGAGGAGGCAGCGAGCACAACCAAGCCTCATTAGGTGATTTTTTTTGTCTTTTTGTTTTCTTTCTTGCCCTTATTTTAAAATTTTTTTGTTTTTTAAAAGATCTTTATTTATTGGAAAGGTAGAGTCACAGACCCAGAGGGAGACAGAGACAAAAAGAGAGAGAGAGAGAGAGAGGTCTTCCATCCACTGGTTCATTCCCCAAATGGCTGCAACGGCTGGAGCTGGGCCGGGCTGAAGCCAGGAGCCAGGAGCTTCCTCCTGGTCTCCCATGGGGTGCAGGGCCCAAGCACCTGGGCCATCCTCCACTGCACTCCCAGGCCACAGCAGAGAGCTGGACTGGAAGTGGAGCAGCTGAGACACGAATCAGGATTCTGGCACTGAAGGCGGCGGCTTTTACCGGCTCGCCAGGGCGCCGGTCCCCGCCTTGTTTTGATGAGGGAGGGGTCTAACATCTTCCACCACGCCTTTGCCCCCTCCTTCCAGAGCCAGTGTCGCAGCTGCAGGCCTCCTTCATCCTGCAGGACCAGGGGTCAGGCCCTGAGGTGCAGGTGTCCTGCCAGGCGTCCTCAGGCAGCCCTCCCATCTCCTACAGCCTGGTAGGGAGGGACGGGCACGTCCGCTTGCGGCAGACGCCACTCCCCGGGCGGCCTGCCAACTTCTCCATCCCGCTGTCCCGGACGCCAGGCTGGCTCCAGTGCCGGGCCGAGAACGAGGTCGGAGCCCAGAGCAGTTCCTTCACGCTGCTGCCACCAGGTGAGGGGCCCGGTGGCTCGCGGGGGCCACTGGTCCCCCGGGACCGGGAGGGCCAGAGGGCGGAGGGTGGAGGAAGTGGGACAGCTCCAGCCGGCCGCTGCCACCTCCCTCGCAGGGGAGCTGCCCGAGGGACCCGCCTTGGTGCTGGCCGGCAGCCTCACGGTCATTTCAGCTATCACCTCTGGGATGCTGGGCTGGAACATGCGGACCAGGTAGGAGACGGGTGCCGCAGACGGGGAGGAGGGGCTGCCGGTGGCCTGGGGCACCCACAGGGGCAGCAGGGGCACGGGGCGGACTGCTGAGGAGTGGTGGACAGTGAGGACAACCACCTTCACGGTGCACCTGCCCCGGGCCACCCTGGGATGGATTCGGCTGGCTCTGCGTGCCCAGGAGATTCCGTCCTCAAGGGGCGAGAGGAGCCAGGGGCTGGGCTCCCCACTCCGAGGTCACGGCCCCACTGTCAAGTGTCCAGGCCTTTGGTCACCCAGCCCTGGCACACGGCCTTGGTGGGGGCCACCCCTGCTCCCTCGTGGACACTGCCGTGTCCTGGTGAGGGGCTCTACCCTTTCAAGAGGCCAGACTCGGGGTGACCCTGCCACCTGAGCCCCTGTTCTCCGCTCTACGAAGTGGGCACAGGGACCTGGCTCCCACTGGCCCGTGACCCGGGCCAGCCTCCTCCCATCCTCCTGCCCGGCCTCCCTTGGCTGACCCGGGCCTCCACGCCTTCGTCATCAGGCTGTGATCCGGGACGTGGCTTGGCTCCGAGTTTTCTTGGCTGCCCTAGAGAGAGACCCGCGGCGGAATGAAGACAGACGAAGGTCGTGGCGGTGGGGGGGTGGGGGAGTGGGCCATGCAGGTCAGGGGACAGGAAGTAGTGGACGTGTCAGAGGAGCAGGCCCCACTGGAAAGGACGCGCGGGACACTGGTGATGGAACCGACCTGCACGTGGGACTGTTAGCTGCTCTGACGCAAGAATGCGGCAGCTATGAGAGCCCTGCACCTGCTCTCGCTGTCTCTGTGTACCCCTAACACTCACAATAAAATCCATCTAAAAAAGGGGGTGAGTGTTGGGGTGCAGCGGGTTAAACCAGCATCCCTCATGAGCACCGGTTCGAGTCCAGCTGCTCCACTTCCGATGCAGCTCCCTGCTAATGCACCTGGCAAGACAGCAGGGGACGGCCCGAGTGCTTGGGCCCTGCACCCAGGTGGGAGACCCGGATGACGTTTTGAGTTCCTGGCCACGGCCTGGACCAGCCCTGGTCTTTGCAGCCATTTGGGGGGGGGGGGGGTGAGCCAGTGGATGGACCATCTCCTCTCTCTCTGTCTCCCCTCACACACACTCTGTCTTTTAAATAAATCTTTAAAAAAAAAAAGGCCAGTCCAGGCCGCCAGCTGCAGCTCTCTAAGCGCCAAGGGCCTTTGGCAAACACTTGCGACGCTGGCTTGAGAATCCAGCAGCTGATGGAAGGCTCCCGCCCTCCTCTCACCTGCTGTCACCCGCTGTCACCCGCAGCTGCTCCCTGGCGGCTGGACGCGGACTGCTGCTGGCCCAGTCCTGCGACTCAGCTCTCCCTCTGACCAGCTCACTGCCGGGGGTACGCAGGGACCCGCCCACCCCGCGCGCGCGTGGGAATCCTCACCTGAGGCCAGCCAGGTCGGGGGTCCGATGGCCGCTCCCGCCCCCCAGCCCAGCCCCAGCCGGCTGTGCTGGGGTGGGGGTGGGGCTGTAACTGGCGTCCACCCTGGCCCCTGGCCCTCACCCTGGGACCCTGCGGTCGGGGCGTGCAGCGTCACGGGACCTCCCAGTGCGACCACCCGGTCCCGGAAGAATCAAGGGGTGGGGGAGGCCTCGAAGGGAGGGGGCGCCAGGCTGCGGCCCGGGGTGTGGAGTGCGGCGCCGGGGACGCGGCGTCTGCCGGGTTCGCTGACCCTTCCGGGGGCCCGGAGCGGGGACACGCAGCGCCCGCGGCGCCGCCGCCCCGCCCCTCCCCGTCCCCACTGCGGCCGCCCCGCACTTTTGCCCCTCCCCGCCCCGCCGCACCCCCACTCTGGCCCCGCCCCGCCGCGCCCCCACTCTGGCCCCGCCCCCGGAGGCGGGGCGCGCGGAGCGGCCGGGCTGGTTCCTCGGCGATCGGCGGCGGCGGCGGCGGCGGCGGCGGCGACATGGAGAGTGGGGCCTACGGCGCGGCCAAGGCGGGCGGCTCCTTCGACCTGCGGCGCTTCCTGGCGCAGCCGCAGGTGCTGGCGCGCGCCGTGTGCATGGTGAGCCGGGGGGCGCGCGCGGGCGGCCGCGGGGACCTCACGGCGCCGCGGGCGCGACAGGTGGCGGCGGCCGAGCGTCCCGGGCCTGGCGGCGCGCACGGGGCCGGCGTCCGGCGGCCCGGGCCCCGCCTTTTGCCCTCCTCGTCCCCGGCCCCCCCGTCCCGCCTGCCCCCGGGTCCTGGGCCCCCGCGCCGTCGGTCCCTGGCGCGGGGTGTCCCCGAGGCGCGTCGGGGAGCGGGCCTGTCGCCCTGCTGGCAGGGGAGGAGCCTGGGGCGGCTCCAGGGCAGGTGGCTTTCACGCTGCGGCCCCAAGCGCGGGGAACCACCGGGTGGGGGCTTCTCGAGGCCACGTGCAGGGGCGGGGAGTCCGGGGAGCCCCCCTGGAAGCTGGCCGGGGGTCTGCTTCCCCACGCGAGACCCCGCGTGCCTGTGGAGCGAGCCCTGCAGCCCTGGGTTCCTGGCGCGGAGGGGTGTCCCGCCCTTGGACCACAAAGGCCGCCAAGGCCTTGGCAGTGGGCAGGCAGGGCGGTGGGCCGGTCCTGCTCACACCAGCCATGCCTGCAGGGACCCCCACATCCGCTCCCAGCCTGACTGGGGTGAAGGCACCATCGGGGGCCGTGTGTGCCTGTGGGCAGGACAGCAGTGCCAGGAGTCCCATGGGGCAGTGAGCCCAGCATCCCGGAGTTCCGGCTTCATCCCAGCGCGGGGGTGGAGCCTGTGGAGTAGGCAGGGCAGAGCCAGGCGTGGAGCCTGAGGGGAGGCACCCAGGTGCCCACAGACCTGTCCCACGTCTGGAGGCCGAGGGTGGGCTTGGGCAGCGGCCTTGAAGTTCGGGGAGGAGGCAAGGAGGACATGGGCTATCCCCAGGGGGCTGGTGGATTCCCCGCCACCCCCCACCCTGACCACCTGGAGTGTGTGCCTGGGCACAGATGGGCTGTGGGGAGAGGACGGCCCTGCAGGGAGCAAGCTGGCCAGCCTGGGCCAGGGCAGGGCCGGGGGCTCTCCCAGGCTGGAGCCAGTCACAGCCTGGCACGTGGAAGTGACCTGCGGAAGACAGTGGGCTGGAGGGTGGCTGAGACACGGGTCTGGGCTCTGTGGCTGTGTGGCCCGTCTCGTCTGAAACCCAAAGTGGGTGTGGGGCCGTTGGGCCAGGGCCGCCCCTCCCAGGAGATCCCCTCCATTCCCCGTCCCTCCCCGGGCCGGGAATCCCCAGGGCCGTCGCGGGCGGGGGTGGGTGGCCTGCGAGCCCGGAGGGGCGGCGGCGCTGTGGGTGCGCCGTGCCCCGACCCGGCCGCAACGCCGCCTCTCCCGGCAGGTTTTCGCCTTGATCGTTTTCTCCTGCATCTTCGGCGAGGGCTACAGCAACACCCCGGAATCGTCGCAGCTGTACTGCGTGTTCAACCGCAACGAGGACGCCTGTCGCTACGGCTGTGCCATCGGGGTGCTGGCCTTCCTGGCCTCCGCCTTCTTCTTCGTGGTCGACGCCTATTTCCCCCAGATCAGCAGCGCCACCGACCGCAAGTACCTGGTCGTGGGAGACCTGCTCTTCTCAGGTACCTGCCGGGGCCGGCTCCTCCGCCCGCTCTCGGGAGCCGAATGTGAGCAGGACGTGTGGGTTCTGGGGTCCCGCGGTGGAGCGGCGCGGGGGCCCCAGCGCCCCGCTGTGTCCCTTTGCACCCAGGGCCGGCAGTGAGGGGCCTGGAGGTCCCAGGCCCCTGGGCCGGACCCCTGCCGGGCCTCCCGCTGTGTCCTTACCTCCAGCCACTGCCCCAGCCCCCCTGGAGGCTCCCCGGAGCCCCCGCCTTGGGGCCTTCCTGATGCTGACCCCTCCCCTCCCCAGCTCTCTGGACCTTCCTGTGGTTCGTCGGCTTCTGCTTCCTGACCAACCAGTGGGCGGCCACCCAGCCGGGAAGCGTGCTGGTGGGGGCCGACTCCGCCCGGGCAGCCATCGCCTTCAGCTTCTTCTCCATCTTCTCCTGGGTAGGGGCCGGGCGGTGGGGGGTGGCCGCCTCTCCCACGCGCGCCCTGTGCCCTCCCTCAGCCCGAGCCTCGGGTCTCCCCGCAGGGCCTGCTGGCCTCCCTGGCCTACAAGCGCTACAAGGCCGGAGTGGACGACTTCATCCAGAACTATGTGGACCCCACCCCGGACCCGAGCACAGCCTACGCCTCCTACCCCGGCGCCACCGTGGACAACTACCAGCAGCCTCCCTTCACCCAGAACGCCCAGACCACCGAGGGCTACCAGCCGCCCCCTGTCTACTGAGCGGCGGCCGGGGGCAGGGTGGCTGGGGTCCCCTGCACCCTGAGCTCCCCCCTCGGAGTCCACCTCCTGGGGCTCCTGCCTCGTGCCTGCCCCAGTTAGCACAGCCCGAGAGCGCACCCAAGTGCCTGTGCCCTCGGGGGCTCCGCAGCCACCCACTCACTCCTCCAAGGCCTTTTGTACTAGAGGGTTTTTAGCTATCCGCGCGTTTTCTCGTCGCTTTGAGTGGCTCCCGGCCACGGAGAGAACCACTGCTGTTCCGACAAGCGCCACGGCTCCTCCCCAGCCCCAGGGAGCCGGCCTGGGGCTAAGGCTATGGCCGCTCCGGTTGTTTGATTCTCTGCCAAAGCCGAGGCTGGGGGTCCCAGCACCTGTCTGTGGCCCCGGCCCCTCACTCAGGTTATGGACTCACCCCCGCCCGCAGCGTGGGCTGGGGTCCTCACCCTCTGCCCGGTGTTGCTGACAGCCGTGGGGTCCGTGGGGCGGGGCTGGTGCCCACCCCAGCGGCCTGGAAGACACTTCCTCCTTGCCGCCCGCCTGTAACACCCAGCTTTATGTAAATACCCCGCCACTGCTGTGAGGGGGCGGGCCCGGGCTGTGGGTCCCGCAGCCCCCAGACCCAGGGACGGACTCAGCCCGAGTTGCCCCGTGCCCTTGGGCTCTGTTAGCCTGGTTTGCAGATGGAATAAATGTTTTTCTCATTCTGTCTCCCACACTGGCCTCGGTCGGGCCCCAGGCTGGGGGCGGGCAGGCAGGGCCTCCCGCGGGCCTGGGCCCTGCTGGGGTCTCATTCCTCACGCTGCCTTCCATCAGTCTCTTAAAATAACCACTGCGCTCAGCTGGTAAACACGCCGGGCTTTCCTGCTCCCTTCCCAGGGCTGGGACGCCGGGAGTCGCTGCTCCGAACCAGCCTGCCCGGCCCCTGGACGCCTCCCCCGGGAGCAGCGGCAGGGCTCGGCCTGGCCGCAGCAGGAACTCCTCCTGGCTTCCTCTTTCGAGCTGTGACAGCCATCGACTGCGGGCGGGCCAGTTTCAAAATCCCGAGCACACACGTGGACAGGGTGGGGTGAGCGCCAGCCCCTGCTGTGGCTGCCCCCTGGGGGCCCACGCCCGCACAGGGCCTGGGGGAGCCAGCTAGGTGTCCGGTGGCCCTCACACCTGGGCCTGCGCCCAGCCCGGCCCCTTCCTGCCCGGGCGAGCTCCCGGCAGCCCATTTTCCGAGGCACCGCTGAGTGGCATCTTCTTGGCTCCTGGACGACCCGAGTGTCTGTTTCACAAACAACACCTGACCACCGGCCTGGCGGGCGGCCTGAGACGCCTCGGCTGCCGGACCTGGGCTCCGGGCTCCCACTCACTCCTCTCGTTGAATGTTCATTTGTTCTTTTATTCGGAAGGCAGAGACAGAAATCTCCTGGCTGCTGGCTCCCTCCCCCCACCAGTCAGGGCTGGGCCCGGCTAAATAAAGCCTGGAGCTTGACTCCACGTGGGTCCCCTGTGTGGGTGGCAGGGGCCCAGGCACTCCCATGTGGGGTGCGGGTCCCCCAAGCAGCGTCCAAAACCCACTCGGAAAGGCAGGCGAGGGCTGGTGCCGCAGGAACACTGTCAGTTACGAGAGGAGTGTCACTCCGACGAGGACTGGGTCGGGATCCCCACGTGAATCGCGTGGGTGCTGTCTACGTGAGACCTGGGAGGCCCCACTCACAGAAGTGCTCTCACACCAGCTGGCAAATTCTAATATTAGTTATAATTAATTTCATACACTATGGCAAAAGGGTAGACCCTGCCTCCCCCCAGGCCCAGCCCGGTGCAGCCCCCTGGCGTCCGCCCCAGCCGGGCTGGTGCCACCAACGGAAGAGGCCGATTCCGGGGAAACCCGCTGCCCCGCTGGGAGGGGCTTTCAGCCGCGAGGGCGGCCAGAGGGGTCAAGTCTCAAGGTGCAGGCCAGAGACTTCACAGGAAGAACAGAAACTCGGCAGTGAAAGCCACAAAGGGGGAAGAAGCCAGCGGTTAACGTCACGGCCACGTGGGGCTCTGCCCCTCTCCCTGGAGTGGGGGTGTCTGCGGCGGCCAGGCAGGGCCACCCCCGGCTGGGCGGGCCTACACAGCAGCCAGAAAGGGAACCAAAAGTGCCAGGGACGGAGACGGAACCCGCTTTCCTCCCGGCTTCCTCTTGTGCAGAGCCACAGGGTGTGGGGCGTGGGCTCCCGCCAGGGGGCAGCAGCAGGGGCTCTGGGCTCTCAGTTGGCGGCGAGGCTACACTGCAGGACCTGCTGGGGGGCGAAGAGCTTCCTGGCGGCCGTGGCCTCGGCCGGCTTGGCCAGCGCCGGGCAGTTCTCCTTGTCCGGCCCTGCAGGCGGGCCCGTGGACTTCTTGAAGTAGCACAGGCGGCACACGGAGTGGTACTTGTCCGCCCCACCGATCACCTCCACCTGAGAGCGGTGACACAGCGGGCTGAGTGCGGGGACGCGCCCCGGCCCGCCCGGCCCGGGAGAACCGGCGGGAGCTACCTCTTTCTCGGAGCCCAGCCTCTTGGTGTAGGCGGCTTCCCGGAAGCACTCCATGCACACGGCTGTCAGCTTCACCACGCTCTCGGCCAGGGGCACCAGGTTCAGGATGGAGCCGAAAGCCTACATCGGCGCGGAGAGACGGCAGGGCCCTGGGTCACCTCCATGAAGTGCAAGCAAGGAAGCCAGGACCTCGATTCCCCCGCCCTGCTCTGTGTCCTGGGGCCAGTCTGGACAGACCAGGCGGTGCTTGGACTCGGGCACACCTGGGCCGAGCAGCCCGGAGTTGCACTGAGACGGGGGGAAGGGGGAGCTCGGTGCCGCACCGAGGCCCTGCCCCTGCCCCGGGTGCCACCCCGACACCCAGATCAGGCGCCTTACCTTCCTCTGGAAGGTTCCATCCAGGGCAGCCACAATCACCGTCTTCCCGGAGTTGGCCATGGCCTCGCAGAACTCCACGATGTCGGGGAACTGGGGGCGGGGAGAGGACAGTGAGCTCCCGCCCTGAGCCGTGGCTTCCAGATCCAGCGACCGGGACCCACTGGGAGCGTGAGCCATAGACAGCGCTGCCCTCCGAGGCCCCCTAGGCCCGGGGCACAGCCTGCTTCCCGCCTCCGGGCCCAGGACGTAGGATCAGGTGGCTGCCCGGCACGGGCCCGGGCTCGGCTGCCACTCGCGGTCGGAGCTGGTAGCTGTATGACCTTGGCGGCGGCGGCACGTGTCCGGCCTTCGTTGTTGGCTGAAGGTCTAAAGGGGCTTAGCTGTGATCCACCCTACGTGCTGCCTGGACACCAGGTGGCCCTTGGGAAGCAGGGACCGTCCACGTCTCCCGGAGCAGGGAGACAAGGCTCGGCCTTAAATACAGAGCCTGCGGAAGCACGCGCACGTGGGCAGTCAGGGGCCAGCCCACGTGGCCCAGGCAGAGGCTGCCGCTTGAACACGAGAAACGTCGAATTTTCATCGGGCAAGCAAATCCACTTCGGATGATCACGTTTAGGGTACTTCAAAAAGCTGAGGAAATGGAATTACAGGTAAATTTGGGGCAGGTGCTGAGCCCAGAGGCCAAGGTGCCTGGGTGTCCCCATGAGCTAACGCAGAGCCTGGCAGGAAGCTAGCTCGAGCGCCTGCCCCCTCCATGGGAGACCTGGACTGAGACCGGCTCCTGGTGTCGTGGGCGCTTGGGGACGAACCACAGGGTGAGTGCTCGCTCCGTGCCCTCACTTAAACGGAAAGCTTACAAGTAAATTTATCTTTCCAAGAATTTTGGTTTATATTTATATGGAAGGCAGAGACAGAGAGAGCGAGAGAGCGAGAGATCTCACAGTGGCTGGCTTACACCCCAAATGCCCACAACGGCCAAGCCTGGCTGACGGAAGCCAGGAGCAGAGGCCCAGGGGCTTGGGCCGTTGCCACGGTCTCCCAGGACGCAGCTGGCGGGAAGCTGGCGTGCGTGTGGAGCTGGGCCTGGAACGCAGACGGGGGGCTGGGAACCTGTGTCCCGGGCGGCACCCAGCACCCGACAGCCATCCTCACTGCCATCGGTCTGCTAGGTTACGTGCCCCCTCCCCCACCCTCACCCCCAACACCTCAGGGTGTCGCTTTACAGGCAGGGGTGACCAGGTCAAAGTGCAGTCAGAGGTCAGAGGTCGGGCTCCAACCCAGTGACAGATGTCATTATAAAGAGATCCAGGCTGGTGGCTGAGATGCCGGTTAGAGAAGGGAAGGGCAGGCGGAGGCTGGAAAAGGCAGCTCACGGCGGCGAAACAGATGCAAGGGGAAGGGGCCAGCCACGCGGGTGAGACGTGGGAGACGCAGGCTCCCCCCCTCGCCCGGCAGCCCGGCCAAGGCCCCTGCTGCCCACCATAACCTCACAGCCAGGGCGGTCACCCCGGTGACTTCCGGGGTCTCTGCCCGAGGTCCCCCCACCTTCCCCAGCGCCTGCCACGGCCCCGTCACAGCCCTGGTATTTCCGCTATAGCCTCGCTGCTACTCCGAGGTCGCGTGGCGCGCTGGGGGTCCCCACGGCTCCCTCCACGGCCCACGGAGCACCGTCCTCACCGGGTCCCTCCCTCTAACGCACAGCACACCTGCCACTCGAGGCTCAGGGCCCGGCCCGTGGTTTGCGTCTCCCACACCCAGACACTGCTGCCACGTGGCACTAAGAATGAACGGGACCGGCCCTTGGACCTGGCCACTCAGCTGTAGACCCCCCGACGCCCGGCAGATGCCTTCCACGTCACACACAGGGCTCAGGGAAACACGGTGCACTCCTCAGGATGGGTGTTTGCTGACCGGGACTGACCTGGCACCATGGTTAAGCCACGGCGCGCAGACTCCTGGGGTCACCAACATCAGACAAGGACACCCTGCGACTGATGAATCAAGACAAAAACATTGAGGCGTAGCGGATGAAGCCACCGCCTGTGACACCAGCATCCCAAATGGGCGCAGGTTCGAGCCCTGGCTGCTCCACTCCTGACCCAGCTCCCTGCTGTGGCCTGGAAAAGCAGCGGAAGACGCCCAAGTCCTTGGGCCCCTGCACCCGCGTGGGAGACCGGGAGGAAGCTCCTGGCTCCTGGCTTCAGTCTGGCCCAGCCGTGGCAGTTGCAGCCATCTGGGGAGTGGACCAGCAGATGGAAGACCTGTCTACAGTCTCTCCCTCTTTGTAACTCTGCCTTTCAAATAAATCTTAGGGCCGGCGCCGCGGCTCACTAGGCTAATCCTCCGCCTAGTGGCGCCGGCACACCGGGTTCTAGTCCCGGTCGGGGCGCCGGATTCTGTCCCGGTTGTCCCTCTTCCAAGCCAGCCCTCTGCTGTGGCCAGGGAGTGCAGTGGAGGATGGCCCAGGTGCTTGGGCCCTGCACCCCATGGGAGACCAGGAAAAGCACCTGGCTCCTGGCTCCTGCCATCGGATCAGCGCGGTGCGCCGGCCGCGGCGGCCATTGGAGGGTGAACCAACGGCAAAGGAAGACCTTTCTCTCTGTCTCTCTCTCTCACTGTCCACTCTGCCTGTCAAAAATAAAAAAAAAAAAATAAATAAAAAAAACAAATAAATCTTAAAAAAAAAAAAAAAAAAAAGACAAGAACAAGGCCCTCCCTAACCACGACTGGGTACAGACAAAACAGGGGCCTTGTCCAAGCCAATCCTGGCCAACGGCAGTGCTGATGGCCTTACCATCCTTCCTTCTCTATTGGCCCCAGGGAAGACCCCACTGGGCCTCTACCCCGGGCCCCAGGAGGACCCAACAGGAGCCCAGGTCCCTTCTAACCCCTCTGGCTGAGACGGCCCACGGTTCTGCGGGCCTGTGTCCTCCTGGTGCCCGGGAATGAACCCACGTTGCTCGGCTCCAGGGCTGCGCCTTCCTAGGGAGCTCATCTCAAAGACTGCTGAGAGCAAATTACGGGCTGTTTTCTTGGTGGACGCCTAACGCCCGGGGTACACCAGCGAGCAGTCAGAAATCACCCCCTGCAGGGGCAGGCGCTGTGGCACAGCGGGTTCAAGCCCTGGCCTGAAGTGCCAGCATCCCATATGGGCACCGGTTCTAGTCCCCGCTGCTCCTCTTCAGATCCAGCTCCCTGCTATGGCCTGGGAAAGCAGCAGAAGATGGCGCAAGTGCTTGGGCCCCTGCACCCGTGTGGGAGACCTGGAGGAAGCTCCTGGCTCCTGGCTTCAGATCGGCCCAGCTCCAGCCGTTGTGGCCATCTGGGGAGTGAACCAGCAGATGGAAGACTTCTCTCTGTCCCTACCTCTCTCTGCAACTTCTGTAACTGTCTTTCAAATAAATGAAATCTTAAAAAAAAAATCACCCTCGCCTACTGCCATCAGCCCTGAGGCCCGCGGCCCCGGCCATGGAGCTGGTTACTGCACTCCGGGGCGGCCCAGGCGCTGGGGTTCCCACCCAGAGGATTTCCCCAAATGCCAACGATCTCTGTGAAGCACCCCAGGCACCGCTGTGCCTTGGCCAGAGTCACAGATTAGCAGGGAAGCTGAGCTTGAGGGAGGCACAGCCGCTCCTGCGTGAGAAGGGGGACCGGGGGCTGGAGGCCCTGCCCCCACCGTGCACAGGAGGCCCGAGCTCCCGGAGAACAAAGGCCCCAGCGGCGAGGGAGCAGCGTGGAAGTCGGGGATGTTTTCACAGTGAGTAAGACAAACACCCCTGCTCGCGGGAGGAAGCAGCCTCACGAGGCGGCCCCTCCCACGGGTCGGCACAGGCAGCTGGCGTGCGGCTCCCTGGCCAGGGCATGCAGATGGCAAACAAGGAAGAGGGGCAGGAGTGGCCTGTCCCGGGCAGAGTGTGCGCCCCCACCCCAGGAGCCCAGCTCTGAGGGTCAGGGATGGAACCCAGGGGGGCACCGGCAGCCGACAGTCCAGCCCCCCAGGGGAGACGCCCCCAACAGCCTCACCCTGGGAGTGCAGCGGGTGGCTGGGACTTGTTCAGGGCGGAGGGCGGAGGCAGAGCCCGGCCCGGGCTGACAGCTGACTGCACCGAGAGGTGGGGCAGGCTGACGGGCAGCTGCTCCCCGAAGCCCAAGTTGGCTCTCCCTGCCGAGTGCAGGCAGAGGACCGTGTGCCACCGGCTCGGGCCGACCACGGTGAGCCTGGTGGGCAGGAGCGGCCACGCTGTCACTCGGGTTGGAGCCACGGAGGAGCGTGGGGGAGAAGTTTCCACTGTGGCGCCTGCCTTGGGACTATCACACCTTGACCTGACCATCTGTTGTTTTAAAATGTCCCTCACACTAAGCGACGAGAACTTGGGGTACATTTGTTAGAGCAGCACTCACGATGCCCCTGATACATTGGAGGCAAACCGAAAACTGCCCGAAGGGTGGGGCCGGTGCCACCTGCAGAGCCGGCACCCCACCTGGGCACAGTCCATGTCCCGGCTGCTCCACTTCCAATCCAGCTCTCTGCTGTGGCCTGGGAAAGCAGCAGAAGATGGCCCAGGTCCTTGGGCCCCTGCACCCTCGTGGGAGACCTGGAAGAAGCTCCTGGCTCCTGGCTCTGGCCTGGCCCAGCTCTGGCTGTTGCAGCCATTTGGGGGGTGGGCCTGCAGATGGAAGATCTGTCTCTGTCTCCCCCTCTCTGTTAACTCTTTCAAATAAACCTTAAAAAACAAAAAGGAACCTGCTGAGGGGTTACAGAGAGAGAGGTCTTCCATCCACTGGTTCACTCCCCAAATGGCCACAACTGTTGGAGCTGGGCCTGATCCGAAGCCAGTAGCTTCCTCCAGGTCTCCCACGCGGTGCAGGGGCCCAAGCACTTGGGCCATCTTCTACTGCTTTCCCAGGCCATAGCAGAGAGCTGGATTGGAAGAGGAGCAGGGGCTGGCGCTGTGGTATAGCGGGTGAAGCCGCCGCCTGCAGTGCCAGCATCCCATACTGGTACCGGTTCAAGTCCTGGCTGCTCCACTTGCGATCCAGCCCTCTGCTGTGGCCTGGGAAAGCAGTGGAAGATGCCCAAGTGCTTGGGCCCTGCACCCACATGGGAGACCCGGAAGAAGCCCCTGGCTTCAGATCGGCTCAGCTCCAGCCCTTGCACTAATTGGGGAGTAAACCAGAGGAGGGAGGACCTCTCTCTCTCTCTCTGACTTTCAAATAAATAAATAAATCTTAAGAAAAGGAGGGGGAGAAAAGAGAAGAGGTGAAACCATTTTCTGGCTGTCTCGCTTTGGAGCAGAAGAGTGGGATATTGAATCTTGGGGGGCATCTCAGCCCACAGGTGCTGGGGTTTACAGCCTACAACACAGAACGCACCAGCTGGCACGCACGAGCCACAGCTGCGCACCTCACCGGCCAGCTCGGTAAATCAGAACGCGGGCCCCGGGAGCACCTCTGGGCGCCGAGTCTCCCTGGCGCTCCTGTGAACGTGCGGGGAGACAGGAAGCGGGAGGGTGTCCCGGGCAGGACATCGCTGGGAAGGGTGGGATTCCCGTAACAGCGCGAGGACTTTCCACGCTCCTGCTGCTTCGTCGCCTCTTAGGAAGAGCTGCCTGGGCCGGAAAGTCCCTGGCATCGCTTGGCGTGCCGGGAACCGTGCACAAGCCCAAGCCGGCTCTCGACCGCAGCAAAGCCTCAGCTAGGAACAAGCACTTGGATGCCCACAAAAAAGTATCAGGATACAGGGAACAGAACCTCCCCCGGACGCTGGCCAGAGAGACCGCACGTCACCTGCCCAGGAAGTAGCCCTACGTGACCACAGCCGTCTCCCTGGCAACAAGGCAGCGAGCGTGGCCACTGCTGAAGGCCGCAGATCACCCTCATTCGCTGCCCCGCTTACACGGAAAGACACTTCCAGAAAAAGCCGGGACAGCTGCCCCCACACACCGTGGCTGGGGAGCTCCCAGAAGGGGCCGGTGCTGCCGCCTGAGACGCCAGTGCCCCACGCTGGAGCACCGGCCCGTGTTCCAGCAGCCACACTTCCGAGCCAGCGTCCCGCCACTGTGCCAGCAGTGGAGGGAGGCCCAGGCGCCTGGGGCCCTGCCACTCACGGGGAGACCTGGATGGAGAGTCGGCCTGGTCCGGCTCTGGCTGTTGCAGGTATTTGGGGACTGTCTCGCCCAGGGCCACATAAGGCCCACGAAATCCTGTGGTCCGGCCCTGTCAAGGCAACCGCAGGCAGGAGCGGGAAGTCACTAAATCTGTGGCAGGCTGATTTTTAAGCTGGTGATTGGTATGGCCCACGAGTGTGCTCATCAATACCCAAGTGGCCCTTGGCAGAAAAAAGGGCCTCCACCCCTGCAGGGGTGGAAGATCTCTCTGTCCCTCCCTGTCACTCTGCTTTCAAATAAATAAATGAATTCTTAAAAAAAAAGAAGAAAAGCAAAACAATAAGGAGCAAGCAGGAAGCAACAATGAGCCAAACAAAACACTCCCATCAACCAGTGCGGGGAGAGCTTAATTTGTTCACGAGGAAAATTGTTTTTTTTTTTTTTTTAAAGATTTGATTTATTTACTTGAGAGGTAGAGTTAGAGAGAGAGAGACAGAGAAGTCTTACATCTGGGCTGGTTCACTCCCCAAAAGACCACAACGGCTGGAGCTGCTCCTATCAGAAGCCAGGAGCCAGGAGCTTCTTCTGGGTCTCCCATGTGGGTGCAGGGGCCCAAGCACTTGGCCATCTTCTGCTTTCCCAGGCCACAGCAGAGAGCTGGATCGTAAGTGGAACAGCTGGGACTTCAACATATTTTCGCCGGTCCCAAAAATATGTGCTTATTAAAAACAGGAAAATATGGGGGCCGGCACTGTAGTGTAGTGGGTTGAGACTCCACCTGGGGCGCCGGCATCCCACATGGGTGCTGGTTCATGTCCCGGCTGCTCCTCTTCCAATCCAGCTCTGCTGTGGCCTGGGAGGGCAGTAGAAGATGGGCCAAGTGCTTGGGCCCCCGCACCCGTGTAGGAGACCTGGAAGAAGCTCCTGGCTTTGCATCGGCCCAGCTCCAGCCTTTGTGGCCATTTGGGGAATGAACCAGCAGTTGGAAGATCTCTGTCTCTCCGTCTGTCAGTAACTCTACCTCTCAAATAAATAATAATAATAATAATAAAGAGTTATCCTTGTTACACACTACACATCCTTAGTCTATGCTCTCAAATCCAAGGCCTCTCGGGGAATCTTGGATTTTTGGACTGGGGGTGCCGGAGCGGTGAGGTCTAAGCAAGCATTCCAGAACCCCCGCAAACCCCGCGTCTGAAACACTTCCGGTCCAAGCATTTCCGGTAGGAACACTCAACCTGCGGTTCACCGGAGGACCAGGCAGAGTGACGCCCACGGGCAGGGAGAGAGGCAGAGGGGGCACGGAGGGAGGGAGGGGTCAGCCGCAGCCAACTTACAAACTGCCCTTCATCGATGCCTATGACGGCCACGGCCAGGGCCTCCTGAGCCACGTCCCGCAGCAGGCAGGCCGGCAGCGCGTCCATGGTGTTCCTGGGAAGACAAGGTTGGCGGGGGAGCAAGGTGAGGGGGGGACCAGAACGCCGGGGCCAGGGAACAGCCACTGTCGCTGCCGCCCTCCACCTGCCGCGCTGCCCAGATGGCTGATGGGAAGGAAACCAGGGCAAACCAAGGGTCTCGCATCTTCCCCTGGACTGGGCACCTCTCAGTCCCGGCTGCTCCACCCCGATGCAGCTCCCTGCTAATGCGCCTGGGAAGCTCTGGCTAATGGCTCGGTCCTGGCCCAGCCGTAACCATTGCAGCCATCTGGGGAGTGAACCAGTGCCTGGAAGATCTCTGCTCTACCTTTCAATATACAAATATTTTTAAAGTGACCGTGGTGTAGTGGGTTAAGCTGCCTTCTGATGCCAGCATCCCACGTGGGCACGGGTTTGGATCCCGGCTGCTCCACTTTCGATCCAGCTCTCTGCTAAGGCTCCTGGGAAAGCAGCAGAAGATGGCCCAAGTGCTTGGGCCCCTGCACCCATGTGAGACCCGGATGAGGCCCCTGGTTGCAGCCTGGCGCGGCCCAGCCACTGTGGCCATTGAAGGAGTGAACCAGAGTATGGAAGCTCCCTCTGTAACTCTGCCTTTCAAATAAATCAACGTATCTTTGCTTCCAACCCAGCTCTCTGCTAATGGCCTGGGACGGCTCCGGAGGATGGCCCGAATCCTTGGGCCCCTGCACCTTGTGGGAAACCCAGAAGTAGCTCCTGGCTTTGGCCTGACCCAGCTCCAGCCATCGCGGCCATTTGGGGAGGGAACCAGCCAATGGAGGATCTCTTTGTAACTCTGCCTTTCAAATCAATCAATCAATCTTCAAAAAATAAATAAATAAAGCTATTAAGTGCAAGCCATCTCACTTGATGCTTTGGACTTTAAGTTAGCAATGTCTAGTATGAGGGAGTCTTTGAAAAGTTCACGGAAAATACATATTCTGAAACACGGATTTCAGAAACTTTTTGCACCAAAAGAAATGTATCTTTTCATTCAACTTTTCCACGAGCTTTCTGAAATGCCCTCGTGTGAAGCTGGCGCAGACCCCAGAGCGCCCCCGCCCCACCCCACGCAGCAGGCGGAGGAAGCCAAGGCCGTCGCGGGGCAGTGCCAGGCTCACAGCACCTAAGCCCGGTCTGCAAATCTCCGCGGTCATAAAATACAACGTGAAGGAGGCGCCCAGAGCGGGAGACTGGACCGAGCCTGAGAATCCAGGAGCCCCGCCCGGCGGGGACCCCAAGAGCGGAGAGCTTCCTCCATGTGGCAGCCGCTGCAGGGGGTCAAAGGGCTTCGCGGAGGTCAGACGAGAGGGGCCAGCGTGGGCCAGCGCGGACCTGCTGTCGCCGCAGTCTGGAGCCGCGAGGTGTGCGGGGAGGTTCTAGCGACTGACACCGGGGAGCCCGCCCCTTCCAGGGCCTTACTTATCTGAAGGGGGACACCGCGGTCCCCACCCTTGCCTGCTGCTCTGAGCCGGCCTGCAGCGGGACAGGCAGCTTCCGGAAGGTTCCGCAGCCCCCAGCTGCCTATGAAAAGATGCCACACTGGGCCGATCCTGCTCCGTTTCCGTCGGCCATCACCCCCGCCTGGGTCAGGACTCGAACGTTTCTCTGCCAGGCAGGCGGCCGAGACGCGGCTCAGGGGCCTGGGTTCGAGTCCCAGCTCCCCACTGATGGCTCAAGGACTTGAGTGGCAACCGCTGAGGTGTCGGGAGAGGCTCTCTCCGCCTTTCAAATAAGTCAATAAAACGAAAGGAAAACCTCTTCCCAAACGCAGGGAACCGAGGGCGGGCAGCGCCCGAAGCTGTCAGTGATCTGACCCCGACCCAGCACAGCCAGCCAGAACTGCACCTGCAGGCTACCCAGAGCTGGTGCCACTGGGCCGGCACGCTGGGCGTTCGGGGTCGCTGACCCCCCTCCCCCCGACAAGTACAGGCGCCTGCAGCCGTTGTCACGTGGATTCCAAGGGCTGGAGCCGCCCCACGCCCACCGTGCGCGGCTGGGTCCCCTCGCGGGCATCGGCTCTGTCACCCTAAGGGGTTTCCGCAGGACGGCCCGAGCGGGCAGCGACTGACCGGTCATGCGTGCAGAAGCTGTGGCTGTAGCGGACGTCCTTGGCGTACTTGATGACCAGGCACTTGTACTGAGCGATCTGGAAGCGGCGGACCCGTCTCATGAGCTCGGTACTGCGAGAGCAGAGAAGGCCGGCTGAGCCAGCACACAGGCCTGCCCGGCCCCCAGGCTGCCCTTGGCCCCCTGCCCCCTGTCCCCGGCCCACGGCCCCCGGCCCCGGCCCCCACCCCGGCCCCCTGCCCCCTGTCCCCGCCCCGGCCCACGGCCCACGGCCCACGCCCCCGGCCCCCACCCCGACCCCCGCCCCAGCCCCGGCCCCGGCCCCGGCCCACGGCCCACGCCCCGGCCCCCGGCGCCCTCTGCTGGTGCAGCCAGCCCGAGCACCGCCCAGGGGTCAAGGCGGGTGCAGAGAGAACCGGGGCGCCTGCCTGCGGGCCGCACCCCTCCGGAGGGCGGGAGGCGAGGAGCACCTGCCCAGGGCGGGGAGGGCGAGCGCGTTCCCAAGGAACCTGCTCCCGGGGTCGCGGGCTGCAGGGGTGCCCGGGGGTCCCAGGGGAACCTGGGCGGGCGGGGGAGCTGGGGAGGGGCTACAGTTCATCAGGCGGGGCCCAGCTCCAGGAGCTTGACAGGAGGGTCCCGGCGGGGGGCCGCGGCCCGGGCAGTCAGGCCGGAGAGGGTCTCCGGGGAGGAGGGGCTCACCGCGCCCCGGGGCCATTACCTTTTCCCTGAGAACATGGGCCCGAGGATCACCTAGGAGAGAAAGCGAGGTCACTCGGCGGGCCCCGGCCGCCGCCCCGGCCGCCGCCCCGGCCCCCGCAGGCCCGCGCTCCGCACCTGGATCTGTCCCCGGGTCTTGCTGGGGGAGCTGGGCAGCACGGTGGGCAAGTTGATGCAGCTCATGGCGCGGCCTGGAAGCTCGCAGCACCGAGACCCTTCTCAGCTGTACCCGGCAAGTTCCCGCCAGACCCGCGCCTCCCGCCTTTATTGGCGGCACTCTGGCCAATCGGGAGCCGGCGCCGTCGCCCCGCAGCCAATCAGCGTCCAGCACGAGCGGCGGGAGATTCGACCGCGGCCCGCCCCCTCGCGGCGGTGATCCAGGCCGCGCCCTGGGACGCCACCCGGTGGTGGGCGCGGCTTCTTCGGGGGCGTGGCTGGGCGGAGCTTCCCGCCCCGCCCACCACCGGGCATAAAAGGGCGCGCACGCCCCGGGCCGGCGTTGCGCTCGTCATGGACGTACCGGGGGCCGGGAGCGGGCGCGAGGCCGCGTGGAAGACGATGTCCCCCGAGGTAGGCGGGACTGGGAGCCCGGGGCCCGCGTAGACCAG
This sequence comes from Oryctolagus cuniculus, assembly GCF_051225735.1. NCBI lineage: Eukaryota > Metazoa > Chordata > Mammalia > Lagomorpha > Leporidae > Oryctolagus > Oryctolagus cuniculus. Next base: position 3,244,302 of record NC_142883.1, on the reverse strand, counting down.
GCTGATCCGCTTTTCTGTTTCCAGGCTCAGAGGTCGCGGAGGCCGGGAGCCGAGGGTGCGGGCCTCTGGGGAGTTTGTGCAACGCCTTAGGCGGAGGGGCGGGGCCCCGCCGGGTGCTGGGTTGGAAAGGCGCCCGGCGTCCCAGTCCTAGCTGGCCTCCTGGGGAGCTGATGGACGCGCTGGACCCCGCCCCGCCCCGCCCACCACGCGTGCACCTGCTGTGTTAGCGCGCAGGAGCCCTGAGCAACAGCGGGAAGGGGGCGTCCCGCAGGTGAGCGCCTCCCGGGTACACTCGGTTCTGGTGTGCGCCTGGTCCGGAGCCCGGCGCAACGAGAGAAGGAAGCAGCCCTGTGAGGTTGGCTGTGACACAGTGCCAGGGAGGACGGAGACGGTCACCCGGAAGCCTGCAGAATTGGGACTGGTGCCGGGGTGTACGACTGGGTTCAGCTGTGCCGGTTCGAGTCCCGGCTGCTCCACTTCCAATCCAGCTCCTGCTATGGCCTGGGAGAGCAGCGGAAGATGACCAGGTCCCTGCACCCACATGGGAGACCCGGAAGAAGCTCCTGGTTCTTGGCTTCCGCCTGGCCCAACCCTGGCCGTTGCGGCCATCTGGGGAGTGAACCAGGGGATGGAAGAGTCTCTCCCCACCCTGTAACTCTGCCTTTCTTTCCTTTTTTTTTTTCTCTAAGATTTATTTATTTGAAAGACAGAGTTGCAGAGAGACAGAGGGGAAGAGAATCTTCCATCCCCTGGTTCACTCCCCAGATGGCCGCAATGGCCAGGGCTGGGCCAGGCGGGAGCCAGGAGCTCCATCCACGTAGTCTCCCACGTGGGTGCAGGGCCCCAAGCACTCTGCCGTCTTCTGCTGCTTTCCCAGGCCATTAGCTGGGAGCTGGATCGGAAGTGCAGCAGCCGGGGCTGGAGCCCAGCTCCTTTGGGATGCCGGCTATGCCACAGCGCCGGCCCCACCCCACCCCTCTCTGGGCCGCAGCGTCCAGGTTTCCCATAATGGTGGCCCTGAGCCCTTCTCCAAAACCTGACTCTGCCTGATGCCGCCTGAGACCCGCAGCCTCCCAGCCCTCACCACCTTCCCAGGCAGCCCCTGCAGACGGAGCCGGGTGGGTTCCTCCTCGCCCCGGCCTCTGCCTCGGGCTGCGCCGTGCCCCTGCAGGTGGAATTAGCCATCTCCAGGGAGACCAGCTCCATGACACTGGCTCCGGGCCCAAGTACAGGGGAGCCTGGGCTCTGGGGGAGGGGCTCTCGGGCCAGCGATGGGGGTGCGCTCCGGGTTGGGGGCGGAGTCTTAGGCAGTCCACGTCTCTCCTGTAGGAGCTGGAGGACCAGTACTCACCCAGCAGATGGGTCGTCCGCCAGGGACCACAGGAGGCCTTGAGGACCTACGCACAGACAGGACTCCAGGGTACCACTGGGACCTCTGTGGCTGCCTCGTGTGGCCTTCGGCATGTGCTGCTGGTTCAGAATGCTGGGGGCGGGGAGGAGGGGCCCTCAGCCGAGCCCCCAGGGTGCCGATCCCCAAACATCTGGCTCCAGGTGCCCAAGACCCCCACAGCGGGCAGGCTGACAGAGGGGCTGTGCTGTAGGACTGGGATTCTGGAAAAGATGCCGCGGTCCCACCAGGTCCCACCTAGGCCACCCACTGGGCGCTGCCGGGGGTCCTGAGCTTTTGAGAACAGGTGACCCGTCTTCCTGCCGTGTGGTGGGTGCCATGCAGCCTGATTTTAGGCCTGACGTTGATCTGCATGGCCCCGAGGAAGGCGGCAGCAGGTGCCCAGGGCCCCCTCGGCAGGTACTGGTGAGGGTCATGGCTAGCTCCAGTGCACTGGGCCTGCCCTCCCACATGCCCAGGGCCGGCGCTGTGGCGTGGTGGCTAAGCCTTCACCTGCAGCGCCAGCATCCCATATGGGCTCCGGTTTGAGTCCTGGCTGCTCCACTTCTGATCCAGCTCCCTGCTGTGGCCTGGGAAAGCAGTGGAAGATGGCCCAAGTGCTTGGGCCCCTGCACCTGTGTGGGAGACCCGGAAGAAGCTCCTGGCTCCTGGCTTTGGATCAGCACAGCTCCGGCCATTAAGGCCATTTTGGGAGTGGGCCAGTGGATGGAAGACACTTCTCTCTCTCTCTCTCTCTTTATACACACACACACACACACACACACACACACACGTAACTGCCTCTCAAGTAAATAAATTTTTTTAAAGATTTATTATTTATTTATTTGAAAGCCAGAGTTACACAGAGAGAGGAGAAGCAGAGAGAGGTCTTCCATCCGCTGGTTCACTCCCCAATTGGCCGCAACAGCTGGAGCTGCACCGATCCAAAGCCAGGAGCCAGAGGCTTCTTCCAGGTCTCCCACGCGGATGCAGTGCCCCAAGCACTTGGGCCATCTTCCACTGCTTTCCCAGGGAGCATTAGCAAGGAGCTGGACCAGAAGTGGAGCAACGGGGACTAGAACCAGCGCCCACATGGGATGCCGGTGCTTCAGGCTGGGGCGTTACCTGCTGCACCACAGCACTGGCCCTGTAAATCTTTAACTTAAAGCAAATAAAAGGCCAGAGAGAGGCGTGAGAACAGGCAGCCTCTCTGTCTCGCAGGAGTGGGGGCCGCGGCTGTGGGTGGGGAGCAGGGACGCCTCCTTCTCTTTCGGGAGATCAGGGCTTGGGAGCCCGAGTGGCTTCAGGTCATCAACGTCGGTCCGCGGCCTGGCGGGCCCCTGTGCTGGGCTGGGGCAGCCACCCCCAGGATGTGGCCCCAGGCAAGCAGCAAGGCTGGGGCTGCGCCTCTGGGTTTCAGCAGGCAGCCTGCAGCCTTCCAGAGCTGTCTGAGCAGTGGCTCTCTAACCTGAGATCTGTTCTGGATCTAACCTGGATCTAACCTGGATCTAACCTGGATCTGTTCTGGATCTAACCTGGATCTAACCTGGATCTGTTCTGGATCTAACCTGGATCTAACCTGGATCTGTTCTGGATCTAACCTGGATCTAACCTGAGATCTGTCCTGGATCTAACCTGGATCTAACCTGAGATCCAGGGGCGTGGGGAGCCGTGTCCTCGGCTCTTCAGGTCCCTTCTGTGCCGGCTTTGCGCTGGTTGACTCTTTGTTTGCCCAGTAAATATTTGAGTATGTTGTAAAACACATGAGCTTGAAGGAAACCTGTGTTCTTAGATTTAAAAAGCTTTGTTGACATTTATTTTAATTTTATTTGAAAGATCTTTTGCCCACTGGTTCCCTCCCCACATGCCCGCAGTAGCCAGGGCTGGTCCAGGCCAAAGCCAAGAGCCTGGAACTTATCCAGTTCTCCCATGTGGATGGCAAGGACTCAAACCCACTGCTGTGGACTTTCTCAGCACTAGTTTGATTTCAATTTTTATTTATTTATTTGAGAGGTAGAGTTACAGACAGAGGGAGAGACAGAGAGAGAGGGATTCCATCCACCTGTTCATTTCCCAAATGGACGCAACAGCCAGAGCTGGGCCACCGCTGAGCCAGACCACCAAAGCCAGGAGCCAGGAGCTTCCTCCAGGTCTCCCATGCAGGTGCAGGGCCCAAGGACCTGGGCATCTTCTGCTGCTTTCCCAGGCCACAGCAGAGAGCTGGGTTGGAGAAGGAGCTTCTGGGACTTGAGGCCAGAGCCCAGATGCGATGCTGGCACTGCAGGCGGCGGCTTCACCCGCTACGCCACAGCGCTGGCCCCTGAACCAGCATCTTAACTCCAGGTCAAACGCCCACCCCTGAAAATATTTTTTTAATATTACATCTTTTTTTTGTTTTAAAATATGTTTGTATTTTATTTGAAAGGCAGAGTTAGAGAGAGGAAGAAACAGAGACAGAGAGATCTTCCATCCACTAGCTCGCTCCCCAAATGGCCACAGTGGTCAGGGCAGGGCCAGGCGAAATCCAGGAGTCAGGAGCCTCATTCATGTCCCCCATGTGGGTGCAGGGGCCCAAGCACTTGGGCCATGATCTGGGAGCTGGGTCAGAAATGGAGCAGCCAGGGCTGGCACTGTGGTGTAGTGGAAAAAGCTGCCACCTACAGTGCCGGCATCCCATATGGGTGCTGATTTGAGTCCCGGCTGCTCCACTTGCGATCCAGCTCTCTGCTGTGGCCTGGGAAAGCAGTGGAAGATGCCCAAGTCCTTGGGCCCTGCACCCTCATGGGAGACCTGGAAGAAGCTCCTGGCTCTTGGCTTCCGATCAGCCCAACTCCAGCTGTTGCAGCCATTTGGGGAGTCAACCGGCAGATGGAAGACCCACCCCCACCCCGTAACTCTGCCTCTCAAGTAAATAAATAAATCTCAAAAAGAAAAGAAACGGGTACTTAGCTCGCAGGGGAGATACCACAATCATGAAAAGAAATGGAGCAGCCGGGACTTGAACCTGCGCCCATATGGGATGTGAGCGTTGCAGAGGCTTTACCTGCTACGCCATAGCGCTGGCCTCTCAAATAAATTTTAAAAAGTTATATGTGGGGCCGGCACCGCGGCTCCACCTGGGGTGAGACACCATCCCAGACCACGCGGGGTCCCCTTCCCGCGATGCTCACAGCCAGAGGCCGCTCGCCCACCCAAGGGCGCTTTCAGGAAGCCGTGTCCACCTGGGCTGGCTAGGAGTAGCCGCCTGAGCCCATGCTGACCGGGACCCGTCTGCTTCCGAGACAGCCACCACGAGGGCCCGGGCCACCAGGAGGTGCCAGCTGCACGTCCCCTACGGAGACGGCGACGGGGAGAAGATGGACGTCTACTTTCCTGATGAGCAGTCTAAAGGTAAGCCGACGCGGGCGAGGGCCGGCCGCCAAGCCCTGCGGGAGCCCGGCCGGAGCCCGGCCCCGCTCACCGCCCCGCCTGTCCTCCAGCCTTGCCCTTCTTCCTGTTCTTCCACGGCGGGTACTGGCAGAGCGGCAGGTACGTGGGGGGGCAGGGGGCGGCTCCTCCTTCCCCAGTGTGTGGGTCCCCCCGCGGCTGCTGCAGCAATGGACCTCGGCTTGGCGCCCTGAACACCGGAAGTGCGTTCTGGCCCGGTGCTGCCATGGTCAGGTAGCAGGGCTGGGAGGAGCCTTTCCTGTGTGTCAGCTCCTGGCGGCCGCAGGCACTGCTCGGCCGGGGCCCCATCGCCGCAGCCCCCGCCTCTGTCTTAGGATGACCCCGGCCGCTGCCCTCAGGAGCCGTTCTCATCCAGGCGGAGCGCCCCTCACCCTGCTTCCAGCTGCAAAGACCCCGTTCCCAGCCAAGGCCACAGTCGTGGGGCCTGGGGGTCAGGATGTGGACGTGGTGTTTTGGGGAACGCCATCCAGGGCCAAGCCAGAGTGGCCGACTGTCCTGGTTTGTCACAACTGCGGGGATTCCCAGGACGTGAGATTTCAGCACGAAATTAAAAAATAAATAAATAAAAGGCAGGGAGGTGGGGATGGAAGCAGAGTCCAGACGAGAGCTGGGGACCCTGTGTTTGAGAAGTAGAGTTGCGGGGAGAGAGAGAGACAGAGACAGAGAGAGACAGAGAGAGAGAGAGAGGTCAGTCTTCCAGCCGCTGGTCACTCCCCAGTTGGCCTCAACAGCCGGAGCTGTGCTGATCTGAAGCCAGGAGCCAGGAGCTTCTTCCAGGTCTCCCACGTGGGTGCAGGGGCCCAAGGACTTGGGTCATCTACTGCTCTCCCAGGCCACAGCAGAGAGCTGGATCACAAGTGGAGCAGCCGGGACTCAAACCCGCGCTCATATGGGATGCCAGCGCTGCAGACTGTAGCTTAACCTGCTGCGCCGCGGGCCCCCCCCCCCGCCCCCATCCCTGTTTTACAAGTTCCCACGCCGGCCTGTGATGCGGTGAGGACAGAGCTGCCCTTGGCCCTGTGCCACGTCCTGCTCTGCCTGGACAGGACACGGGGAAAGCAGCCTAGTGGCCACCAGTGGTCACGTCTCTGTCCATGTCTCTCTGCAGTAAAGATGAGTCGGCCTTCATGGCTAGCGCGCTGACGGCAAAGGGAGTGGCCGTGGCAGTAGTGGCTTATGACATTGCTCCCAAAGGTACCGTGTCCCTGCTGCAGGGTTGGGGCCAGGGGGCCTTGGAGGGGCCGAGCACCCCGGGGACCCTGGCCTTGGAGGGGCCGAGCACCCGGGGACACTGGCCTTTCTGAAGGGGGCAGAGCATCCCGGGGACCCTGGCCTTGGGGGGGTCGAGCACCCCGGGGACCCTGGCCTTGGAGGGGCCGAGCACCCAGGGGACACTGACCCAGCTGGTGCTCTCTGCAGGAAACCTGGACCAGATGGTCGGCCAAGTGGCCCGCAGCGTCGTGTTTGTCCAGAAGCAGTATCCTTGCAACCAGTGGGTGTCACTGCAGGGGTTCTGGGGACGGGGCTGGGCGGGAGGGCGGGAGGGCAGTGGCCCGGGTCGGCCCCGTGGAGGCGGCCAGTGCAGCAGCAGGCAGAGCTGGGGCCTCTTGATCCTGGCCTGAGGCTTTGAGGAGACCGAATGCAGACCCGGCTCTCTGCTCTGACCCGTCTCAGGGGCCTGTACCTGTGTGGACACTCTGCTGGGGCCCATCTGGCCGCCATGATGCTCCTGACCGACTGGGCCCAGCTCGGAGCGGCGCCCAACCTCAGAGGTGCCGTGGGGACCGGCCTGGCTGGCAGGGGCTGAGAGTGGCCTGACCTGGAGGGCCCCAGCCCCGTGAGCAGGCCCCTCCTTGCCTCCTCCCTGCACCCCCGGCCCACAGCCCTGGCCCTGCCCTTCTGGGCTGGAGGGTAGGCGGGGCCTGTCTTCTTCTCTCTGGCGCTGGCCCTGTGACTGCTCCTCCTTCCACAGGCTTTTTCCTCCTGAGTGGGGTCTACGACCTGGAGCCCCTTGTGCACACCTCGCAGAACGCCCCTCTCCTCATGACCCCGTGAGTCGCTCACCCCCCAGGTCTCCCCCACCACCTGTATCCAGACTCTTGTCTGTGCTGACCTGTCCCCTGCCAGGCCTCCCCCACCACCTGCAGCCTGGCTCCTCTGTCCTGACCAATCCTCCCCCAGGTCTCCCCCACCACCTGCAGCCTGGCTCCTCTGTCCTGACCAATCCTCCCCCAGGTCTCCCCCACCACCTGCAACCTGGCTCCTCTCTGCCCTGCCCTGTCCTACCCCCCCAGTCTCCCCCACCACCTGCAGCCTGGATCCTCTCTGTCCTGACCTGTCCCCCCCCCAGGTCTCCCCTACCGCGTGCAGCCTGGCTCCTCTCTGTGCTGACCTGTCCCCCCCAGGTCTCCCCTACCGCGTGCAGCCTGGCTCCTCTCTGTGCTGACCTGTCCCCCCCAGGTCTCCCCTACCGCGTGCAGCCTGGCTCCTCTCTGCCCTGCCCTGTCCCCCTCCCAGATCTGCCCCGCCCACCCCCAGATGCCCCCAGCCAGCCTGCAAGCTTGCGCCAGGCTCCTCTCTGCTGACCCCGCCGCCCCCCCCCCCCCCCCCCCGCCCAGGGAGGATGTGCAGAGGAACAGCCCGCAGCGGCAGCTGGAGGCGGCCCGGGCACAGCCTGCAGACCCAGCCTGCCCCGTGCTGGTGATCGTGGGCCAGCATGACTCCCCCGAATTCCACCGGCAGTCCAGGGAGTTTTATCAGGTACTCCCGGGACCCACCCGGTCCGTGGGCAGGAGCCGTGTGATCTTCTCGTTAGCTTCTCTCTGTCACCCACCTGGACCCCACACCAGTTCCCCAACAAATTCTCAGCAAGCACCCGACAGGCGCAGGTGCTGTGGAGGGCACCCGGCCCTCCTGCGGCCACACGCGCCCTCTGCCCTCTCCCCGCCCAGACGCTGCGCCGGGGAGGGTGGACAGCCTCGCTGGAGGAGCTCCGTGACGTGGACCACTTTGAAATCGTGGAGAATCTGACCCAGGAGGAGGACGCACTCACCCAGGTGGGGTCTCGCCCTCCTGCTGCCCTGCAGCCCCTTGGCAGTGGGCGGTGGGGGTCCTCGGGGACATGGAGAGGAGATGGGCGGGTTGCAGAAAGGGGTCTTGAGAATGAAGCAACATGGGGTTGTTCCTTGGTGCCAGAGCGAGGGGGAGGGAGGGAGAGGGAGAGAGGGAGGGAGAGGGAAGGAGGGAGGGAGAGGGAGGGAGAGGGAGGGAGGGGGAGGGAGGGAGGGAGAGAGAAAGAGAGGGAGGGAGGGAGGGAGGGAGGAAAAGAGAGAGCGAGAGAGAGAGAGAGAGAGCAAGCGCCATACCAGGCCTTCTCTTCCGGCTGCAGATTATTTTGAAGACAATATTCCGACACTGAACCCGGCCCACGTGCACCCTGACTGCTGAAGCCCTTCCGGGCCCCCCACGGCCTGGGCTCGTGTGCCTGCCCCCACGAGGGCCACTCTTGTCCCCGCCGTGGACCCTGGCGAATCTCGCTCTGCCTTTCGCCAGCCTGGACGGAGCTCCAGGGAAGGTCAGCTCGGTCAGTGCTGTGAGGGGCCCAGAGCTGCCTCTGGGCCGGGCCGGGCCTCTCTACTTGCTGATGGGGCCGACAGGCAGGCTCCCCCCACCCCGCCCCGGCCCTGCTGCTTTGGTGTGCCCGCTGAGAGTCACGAGTTCAGTGGGGTCCCTTGGGCCAGCGCCCAGGAGAACAGAACCAGGAGGTCATGAGGGAGCCTCCTGCACACGTGCCTACCGTGAGAACGGCACGGAGACGTTGGTGAGTTTTTTAAAAATTTAAATTAAGGGCCAGCGCCATGGCACAGAAGGGTAAACTCGGCTTGCGAGGCTTGCCCCCGTATCAGTGCTGGTTCAAGGCCCGGTGCTGGGCTCTGACCCGGCTCCCTGCTGACGCGCCTGGGAAAGCCGCAGACGACGGCCCAAGTGCTTTGGCCACTGGCACTCGCGTGGGAGACCCGGATGAAGCTCCTGGCTCCTGGCCTCAGCCTGACCCAGCCCCAGCCGTTGTGACATTTGGAGAGTGAACCAGCAGATGGAAGATCTCTCTCTCTCTCTCTCTCTCTCTCTCTCTGCCATTAAAAAACTAAATCTTTTCAAAGTAAAAATTTAAGAAAAATAGAATAAAGGGCTGTGCCAGGGAACTCATGAGGACGGCAGTGATGTGGGACAAGCTGTGCGCTCGGGGACACCTGCCGGCCACGCGGTCTCCACCACCGACCAGACGCCAGCACCCGCCACGGCCCTGTCTCCAGCAGACCACCGCCTGCCGGCGCCCGTGGGGTCCACCCTCGCCCGAGGTCCCAGCGGCTGCCCCGGCCGCCCTGAGTGGACGGCCCGAGGAGAGTCGGTCAGTGTGCCGGTGCTTGTAGCTGAGACCACATCACGTTTTTATTTGAAGTTTTTAAGTTAACAGTTAACCCACAAGGTGAAGCTGCAAGCAATTCTAACTTACACCGATATAAACTAGAATTGAGTTTTAATAAAATTCTGATGGGCCGAGGTTGATGACTCTAAACGTGTTTCTCAATACTGAGGATCATGGTTATGTAAGAGTTGGGGGCCGAGTGTCATCTTACCTTCAACTTACAAACGGTCTAAAACCCATGTCCAAGGGGCCGGGCCGTAGCTCACTGGGTTAATCCTCCGCCTGTGGCACCGGCATCCCATATGGGCACCGGGTTCTAGTCTCAGTTCCCCCTCTTCCAGTCCAGCTCTCTGCTGTGGCCCGGGAGGGCAGTGGAGGGTGGCCCAAGTGCTTCGGCCCTGCACCTGCCTGGGAGACCAGGAGGAAGCACCTGGCTCCTGGCTTCAGATTGGCACAGCGCCGGCCGTGGTGGCCATTTTGGGGGGTGGACCAATGGAAGGAAGACCTTTCTGTCTCTCTCACTGTCTATAGCTCTACCTGTCAAATAAAAAAAGAATAATTAAAATCCCATGTCCACACATGCGTGTGCATGGTGTCTGTGCATATGTGTGCGTGTGTGTAGAGAATGAGGAACCAAAAACCCGGGTGAAGGCTGTGTGGGCTCTCCCTGGACTGCTCTTGACACTTTGAAGTGACATCACAAAGGACGGCATCGGCAGGCCCCTCGTCCCCAGCCGCTGAGGTCACGTCTGTCCATGCCGCCTCCACCGCTCAGCCTGGCACGCGCCCTCGGGACACCCTGCTCCGACACGGGCGCCCCTGGAGTCCTTTCAGACGAGACTCCTGTCAGTGGGCGGCAGGACTTGGCGCGGCTGGGAGAGGAGGAGCCGGCCCGGCCTTTCCCAGCTCTCCTGTGCCCTCCGACGGCAGCCCAGCCCCCAGCTCCCGTCCCAAAGGGTGGCCCTGAAACACCAGCACGCGGCCCCCGACTCCTGTCGGGGTTCCCTTTCTGCAGGTGCTGTCCCACGGGAGTCTCGGTTTTGCTGGCGAAGCCTGGGCAGCCTCTGGCCTCTCTGGTGCCGTGGGGACCGGCCTGGCTGGCAGGGGCTGAGAGTGGCCTGACCTGGAGGGCCCCAGCCCCGTGAGCAGGCCCCTCCTTGCCTCCTCCCTGCACCCCCGGCCCACAATCCGAAGCTGCCCGCGGATTTGTCCCTGGTTCTGTGCCTGGGCTCTGTGTACCTTCCAGATCTGCACCTGTGTCTCTGGGTCCCACTTACTCATCAGGGGACGGGGTGGGGGCAGACGGAGCAATGAACAGAACCTTGGGCCGTGGGCCTGGCCCCACCACATAGGGGAAGGCAGGGTTGCAAACCTGCTGTGCGAAGCTGGTTACTGAATAAACCCGAGGGGAGGGCCGGCGCCGGGCCAGGCCTGGGCAAACACCCGTCTGACCCCCCCGCATGCGCCTTCCCGCAACCTGGAGGGACCAAGACGTCAACACAGAGGCCAAACCCAGGAGAAATCAGAAGTCATCAGTGGAGGTCTTTGATAAATCCTGGAGCAGAAACTGTTTAAGATGGACAAAAGCAAACCAAACCCAGTAGTAATAGGAAACAGACATCAAAGACATAAAAAAAAAAAAGATAATGATGCAGGTGTGGCGCTTGGGACTAAGCCACCACTGGTGACGCCCGCACCCTGTGCCGGGTGCCTCTTCCTTTCCTGGCCACTGTGTGATTTTTTTTTTTTTTTTTTTGACAGGCAGAATGGACTGAGAGAGAGACAGAGAGAGGTCTTTCTCTTCCGTTGGTTCACACCCCAGTGGCCGCTGTGGCCGGCGCTATGCCGATCTGAAACCAGGAGCCAGGTGCCTCTCCTGGTCTCCCATGGGGTGCAGGGCCCAAGCACTAGGGCCATCCTCCACTGCACTCCCAGGCCACAGCAGAGAGCTGGCCTGGAAGAGGAGCGACCGGGACAGAATCCGGCGCCCCAACCGGGACTAGAACCTGGTGTGCCGGCGCTGCAGGTGGAGGATTAGCCTAGTGAGCCGTGGCGCCAGCCCACTGTGTGATTCTGATCCGGCCCCCTGCTAAGGTGCCTGCGAGGGAGCAGATGACGGCCACCGCTGCAGGAGACCCACATGAAGCTCCTGGACCCTGGCTCAGCCTGGCCCAGCCCTGGTTGTTGTGGGCATTTGGGGAGTGAACCAGCGGATGGGAGATTCTCTCTTTCTCCCTCTCGCTGTTACTCTGCCTTTTAAATAAGTATATAAATATATAAAAGTGATAAATAAGTATATAAATATATAAAAGTGATACATATGGCTGCAAACATTTTTTAAACTTTTGCAAGAAAAAAACCTAGAGCCAGAGTGGAAAGACGGAGCCCAGGGGGCGGGGACGGGAGTGGCTCTTGGTCCCTGACTTGTGCACAGCAGTGCTTGCCAGCGACCCCAGGGCAGGGGGCAAAGGGCGCCAGGAAGAGGCAGCTCCATGGGCCAGTGACCTCGGCCAGGGCCCCGCCCCCTGGGAATTGAGAGTGGGCAGCGGCACCTGCTGTCTCGGGGCAAAGGTCACAACAGGTGCCGTCGCACAGCATGCTGGGAAAGCGCCCTGGACCTTTTCGGGGGGCCAGGGGGCACTTTCGGCCCCGAGACCTCCACGGCCTCACCCCCACCCCGCCGGCTGGGTCTCTTCTCGCTCCTCTCTCCTTTTCTCTCACAACTCTCGCAAAACAACTCAGAGTTCTCTCGTGTTAAATTAAGCTGAGAAACAGATGCGGGTGGCCAGCGACCTATCCTGCTGGTGAGGAAACTGGCAGAAAGGAACAAGCCCCCCTTCCTGCCTCGCCTATCAGGTTTAGATGTTAGGAAGCTGGCATGTGCCCCCCACCCCCCGAGGGCCAGGCATTTGGATCAGCGGTTACACCCACGTCCCACACGCGAGAGCCTGGCTGGAGTCCACCTGGGGGCAGCAGGTGACGGCTCAGATACCCTGCCTTCCACGTGGGACACCCAGACGGACGTCCTGGCTCCTGGCGTCGGCCTGGCCCAGACAAAAGGGGGTTCAGGCTGGGCCTGAGTTGCTTTCCTACTGTTGGGGAAGCAGGAAGTGAACCCCTGTGGTACCACGGCCCCAGGTCAGCACCAGAGACGCCGGCCAGAGGAGGGATCTCAGCTCGGACCCAAGGCCTTGGTGGCCCCAGTCACACAGGGACCGCCGCTGGGTGTTTTCTCATCAGCTGGTAAACAGCACTGCTCCAGGCCACCGCCGAAGCCCCCAGCCCGGCTGCCTGGCCCTCGTCCCCCCCCAGCCCAGCTGCCTGGCCCTCGTCCCGGAGCCCTGCACCTCCCTTGACCCGCGAGGCGGGCCTGCCCCATCCCAGGGGACCATGGCCCAGGCCGAAGCCACGACACTTTGTGAGGCCGTCCAGGACCATGCCTGGGGCCGGCCACCGTTTGCTCGGCCTGCTGCTCCCAGGGTGGCGCCGTCGCAGACAGGCTGCCGCCCCCCGGGAGCCGTGACCGGGCCTGCCCACTGGCGTCCCTGTGCTGTCCGCGTGCCCCACTCCAGCCCTCCTTGAATGACACCCAGGCTGTGCCGGTCCCAGGTCGGCAGGCGCAGCAGGGTGTGGTCTCGGGGATCCCATCCAAGTCCCCGACCACACTTCTGCCTTCCCTCCGTGGTCGTCACCCCACGGGAAAACCCTACTGTGCGGGGGCGGGGCGCTGCTTCACGGGTCTGAGTGATTCAGGTCCCGAGACTCGGACACCGATGGGAGACCAGGCCTCAGAGGGGCCCAGAGCTCCCGCTGGTGTTGGGTGGGGAACTCACACCCCGCCCGCCACGCCGGGATCCGGGCGTCACCTGTACACAAGCCTCGTTTATTTATTTATTTATTTTTTTTGACAGGCAGAGTGGAGAGTGAGAGAGTGAGAGAGTGAGAGAGAGAGAGAGAAAGAGAAAGGTGTTCCTTTTGCTGTTGGTTCACCCTCCAATGGCCGGCACACCGCGCTGATCCGATGGCAGGAGCCAGGAGCCAGGTGCTTCTCCTGGTCTCCCATGGGGTGCAGGGCCCAAGCACCTGGGCCATCCTCCACTGCACTCCCTGGCCACAGCAGAGAGCTGGCCTGGAAGAGGGGCAACCGGGACAGAATCCGGCGCCCCGACCGGGACTAGAACCCGGTGTGCCGGCGCCGCAAGGCAGAGGATTAGCCTAGTGAGCCGCGGCGCCGGCCACAAGCCTCATTTTAAAAATGATTTGTTTGAAAGGCAGAGTTACAGAGAGAGCAGGAGACAGCGAGGGATCGTCCATCCGCGGGTTCACTCCCAGGTGGCCAGGCCAGGCCAGAGCCAGGAGCACAGCTCCCCCGAGCGCCCCCCAGGACCGGGCACCCGGGCCGGGCCAGGCCAGAGCCAGGAGCGCAGGTGCCCCGAGCGCCCCCCAGGACTGGGCACCGGGGCCGGGCCAGGCCAGAGCCAGGAGCGCAGGTGCCCCGAGCGCCCCCCAGGACCGGGCACCGGGGCCGGGCCACGCCTCGGAGACCCACGCTGGGTGCTCGGACCGACCCCCTCCCAGGGGGCCACGACGGCGGAGGGAGCGGCTGTCCGAGTCCCGCGCGCCCTGTGCCTCGGGCCGGCCGCGGACGCAGGGAATCCAAGTCCTGGCGGGAACCGTCGGGGTCTGCGTTTCCCGGCAGCTTCCGACGCCGCTCCCCGGAGCAGGGCCCGGGACCTGCACCTGCACGGCGGCCCCAGGGAAACAAGCAGCGGGCCCTCGGCGAGGCCTGCACACACACGCGCCGGGCCGGCAACCTGCCCGCGGGCAGCCGTCGCCAGCCGAGCGCCCGGCCGCGGCTCCCAGCATGCCGCGCGCCGCCCCGTCCCGGAAGACTCGCGTTCCCAGAAGGCCCCGCGGGGGGGCGGGGCGCCCCGTCGTGCCCCGCGCGGCGCGCTCGGAGCTCCGGATTTGAATCTCGGGACCCGTCCGCGGCGGCGGCGGCGGCGATGGACGCCCGGTCGTTGCCCCGGGCTTGGCAGCTCTATCTCAAGGACCACCGCGTCTCGACGTTCAAGAACTGGCCCTTCCTGGAGGGCTGCGCCTGCACCCCGGAGCGGGTGAGCTCGCCGGGAGCCCGCCCGGTCCTCTGAGGCCCTCGCTGTCTGCGCGCTGGCCCCGGCTGGGCGCCCGGACCCCCGCCGACCCCTCTCGAGAGGCCGCCGGCCCGGGGCTCTGGGCCGCCTTGAGCGCACGCGGCCGGCGGCCCTGCCCAGGCGCGCGCGGACCCTCCGCGGGCTCTGCGGGCCCCCCGGGGCTGGGGGCGGCCGGCCCCGCACTGTCCCTGGGCTCCCGGCCCCGGCCCCGCTCTCGAGCTGCGCCGCCCTTCCTTGCAGATGGCCGAGGCCGGCTTCATCCACTGCCCCTCTGAGAACGAGCCCGACCTGGCCCAGTGTTTCTTCTGCTTCAAGGAGCTCGAGGGCTGGGAGCCGGACGACGAGCCCCTGTGAGTAGCCGCCCTGCGGGCCGGGGGCTCGGTGGGGAGGCCTCGGCCCGAGTTCCCAGGGCGCCCGCAGCCTGGTTTCGGGCAGGACCCGGTCCGGCCCGGCCCCGGAAGGGCTCCTTGCGCGCTGGGTGCCTTTCCTGGTGGGATTCTGTTTGTTTCTTAGTAACTGTTGCGGTTTCGTCCACGTGCTGCGCTGTCAGCGCCCCGGCCGCTCCAGTTCGCGGCCGCCCCAGGGCGCTCCTGGCTCTGCCTGGCCCAGCGCTGGCCGTCTGGGGAGTGACCAGCAGGCGGAGGACCAGCCGACCTGGCTCCCGCTTTGCTCTGCCTTTCAAATAAGTAAATTATAGGGGCGACGCTGTGGTGCAGCAGGGAAAACAGTGCTGGCACCGCCCGTGGCGCGGGTTCGGGCCCCTGCTGAGCCGGCTCCCTGCTGTGGCCTGGGGAAGCAGCGGAACATGGCCCAGGGGCTCGGGCCCTGCACCTGCGTGGGAGACCTGGATGGAGCTCCTGGCTGCCGGCTCCTGCCTGGCCGCTGTGGCCAACTGGGGAGTGAACCAGCCGATGGAAGACCTCTCCTCTCTCTGCCTCTCCTTCTCTGAAACTCTGGATTTTCAAATAAATTCTTTTCTAGGATTTTATTTTATTTATTTGAAAGAGTTACAGAGAGAGCTAGAGCCAGAGCCAGAGAGAGAGGTCTTCCATCCGCTGGTTCACTCCCCAATTGGCCGCAACAGCTGGAGCTGAGCCGATCCGAAGCCAGGAGCCAGGAGCTTCTTCCAGGTCTCCCACGTGGGTGCAGGGGCCCAAGCACCTGGGCATCTTCCACTGCCCTCCCAGGCCACATTAGAGAGCTGGTTTGCAAGTGGAGCAGCCGGGACTCGAACCCGGCGCCCATGTGGGATGCCAGCACATCCCGTCAGCAGGAGACTGTAGCGGGGTTCCCGGGGTGCCGTGAGCAGAAGTCGGGGCGCACTGGTGCAGGATCCGGGCACCCCAGGTGGCGCCTCGGCTGCACCCTGCGCGGTGGGCGGTGGGCGGGGCGGCGTGGGTCCCGCGTCTGCTGACGTGCGCTTGGCTTCCAGGGAGGAGCACAGGAAGCACTCGCCCGCGTGCGCGTTCCTGTCTGTCAAGAAGCAGCTGGAAGAACTGACGCTCAGCGAGTTTCTGAAGCTGGACAAAGAGCGAGCCAAGAACAAGATCGTACGTAGCCACGAGGAGGGACGTCTGGAGCGTCGGGCCTCCCTCGTCCGGAAGTCCGAGACGCCCCCCACGGCCCCACGCATGGACGGTGCCACCCCTGGCCCCTTGCTGGGCTGAGGGCACACGCAGACACAGTGTCCTGCAGTGTCACCTTCAGCCTGGGTGTGGAAGTCATACAGGACTCGGGGCGTGTCCCCAGGATGGCTCACTATGTACAAACAGGTCTCCCAAACCTGAATGCAGGGGGAGGGAGGGAGGGAGGGAGAGAGAGAGAGAGAGAGAGAGAGAGTCTTCCATCCTCTGTTCACTCCCTAGACGGCTGCAATGGCCGGAGCTGTGCCGATCAGGAGCCAGGAGCTTCTTCCCTGTCTCTCCCATGTGGGTGCAGGGTCCCAAGGACTTGGGCCATCTTCTACTGCTTTCCCAGGCCACAGCAGAGAGCTGGATGGGAAGTGGAGCAGCTGGGACTCAAAACAGCACCCGGATGGGATGCTGGCCCTGCAGGCGGCGGCTTTACCCTCTACGCCACAGCGCCAGGCCCCATCCCAACCATGTTGAATAAGGGTTTCCCGATCTGTACTAAACTACCCAGTCCCTTAGGAACACTAGAGGGACCCTGTTTTCCCCAGGAAGCGTTTAAAGTTCTTTTCTATTGATTATTTTCATTTCACTTGAAAGGCAGAGGCGAAGATTTGCTGCCTGGTGGCTCAGACCTCCATCCGGGGCTCCCGTGTGGGTGCAGGGGCGCCCTGCTGCCTGTAGGGGTCATATTACCAGGGGCCGGAATCAGAAACAGAACGTAACCCCGGCACTCTGATACGGGGTGTGAGATCTTAGCTGGTGCCCCGAGTCCTTCCCTCCAGCACCTGAGGAAGCTTTCTTATTGTTTGAAAAGCAGAGTGACAGGGAGATGGCAGGAGAGAGAGACAGAGAGTGCTGTTCATTCCTGAGTGACCGCCCCGCCTGGGCTGGGCCGAGCCAGGGCCAGGAGCCAGGAGCTCATCCAGGTCTCCCGGGTGGGTGGCAGGGACCCACACGGGAACCATCGCCTGCTGCGTCAGAGGCAGGGAGTGGAGCAGCACGGCTCAGGTTGGCGCTCCGATAGGGGTTAAGGTCGGCTGAACCCACGGCAACACAGCACCCACCCAAGGAAGCATTTTGAAGACCCCCTCGCGTGCGTGTGCGTGTGTGTGTGCGTGTGTGTGGGAGACAGAGGACAGAGAAGCATCTGCCCCGTCCACAGCGGTGTTCCTGTGAGTGATGTTGGGATCGTGCAGTCAGACAGCTGTGTCCCCTTAGCGCGTGTTCTGGGGTCCTTGGTTGTGGGGGACAGTGACAGTTAGGATTGTCTGCCTTCAGGGCCGCGCCGTATGCTCGCATGTGAGAGGGCAAGGACCCGGGGCATAGGGCGTGTGAGAGGGCGGGACCTGGAGCCCAGGGCATGTGAGAGGGCGGGACCTGGAGACCAGGGTGTATGAGAGGGCGGGGCCTGGAGCCCAGGGCGTGTCAGGGAGGAGGAGACAGGTGACCGCCCTGCAGGTGAGTGGTTTTTTTTTTAAGCTTATTTATTTGAAAGGCAGAGTTACATAGAGAAAAAGAGATCTTCATCTGTTGGCTCACTAGGGGCTGGGCCAGGCCTAAGCCAGGAACCAGGGCTCGGCTTCATCTGAGTCTCCCACGTGGGCGCAGGGTCCTTGCATTCAGGCCGTCGTCTGCTGTCCCAGGCACATTAGCAAGGAGCGGGATTGGAAGTGGAGCGGCCGGGGCTGGGCCCGGTGTGTGTATGGGATGCGGTGCTGCAGGTGGTGGCTTGGTCTGCCCCGCCACAGCGCTGACCCCAGAGGTAAGCTTTGTCCGGCCGCACAGGCCGCCGGGAGGGCAGAAGGTGACCCAGCCGTGAGTCCGCAGAGGCGGCTCCCAGGCAGCCTGGATGTGCAGAATTAAGGGCCAGAGATGAGGGCTCCCAGTGAAAGACGAACTTCACAAAACAAGGGATAACTGTCGTGTGGGCATGGACTTCATTTGAAGTTCAAGCCGAACGGGCATCCCCGCCTTATTTGCTAATTCCGGCAGCCCAGGATAAACATTGGCGGGTTTAGTATCGTGCAGACAGCACTGGGGGCGTCGGGGTGGCCTAGCCCCGTCCGCCAGGCACTGTGCGAGCTCCGGCTGACCCTGGCTCCCTTTCCGGGCGGCCCAGCCCTCGTGGTGGCCGAGGTCCTTTTCAGAGACCGGCGTGAAGGGATCCTGTCACGGCAGCATCCGAGTGCCGAGGGCCAGGGCTTTCTCGGGAAGGGAGGAACCCGTGGCCAGTAACGCGCCTTCACGGAGGTCTGGATGGCGGGCTGGGAGAGCCGTCCAGGTCAGGGGCTGCCAGGCCGACTCTGTCAGGTGCCCACACGGTCTCTGATTGAAAAGTATGAAAACCATTCCTGGCCCAGGGGCTGTACTTGGTGGACTGGCCCGCACCCTGGCTGGCTTAGGCCCCAGGAGCGGCCGTGGGGAATGGGCCCGGGCAGGGGCGGGCGTGGTGTGGAAGGCGGGCGGTGGAGCCTTTGCAGGACCGGTGAGCTTGCAGCCGAGGGAGGGGCCGGCGCCCGACAGCCCGCTTCCGAAATGCCCGCTCTTGGGCACCCTAGGACCGTGCAGCCGGGCTGTGGGGAGAGACGTGGGAAGGCCAGGGAGCCAGCTTTCAGGCGCTCTGTCCACCCAGCAGAGCCCCGCACTTCCCAATCAGCGTCGGGGGCCAGAACCAGACTGGAGGAGGCGTAGACACCCAGCCGGGGCGAAGGGGGCAGATTTGAAGAAACGCTTGGCTTCCATGTTGTAACTTCTGAACTGGAAGATCAGTGCAGATTCTCAGGACAAGGAGGGAAGCCCAGAGTGCTCGTCTGCTGGACCCCGATGCCTGCGGTGCCCGAGCTGAACGGGGCCAGAGCCCACTTGGGAACTCGAGCCAGGGCTTCCGCATGGCTGTCAGGAACCAAGTACTTGGGCTGGATCCCGGGCGGTCCAGTGTGGGACGTGGGCCTCCCGCACGGCGGCCCACCCGCCGTACCACACACCCATGCCTGAATGTAGGTGTCCGAGAGGACCAGGTGCCAAGGTGTTTGTTGTTGAACCCTCCACAGCAGTGTTGGCGTGAGCCGGGCACCACTGTGTGGAGCTTATTTATTTGAAAAGCAGAGTTATAAGGAGAGACAGATCAATGTTCCATCTGCTGGTTTGCTCTCCACAAGGTTGCAACAGCCAGGGCTGGGCCAGGCTGAAGTCAGGAGCCAGGAGCCTCCTCTGGGTCTTGCCTGTGGGTGCAGGGGCCCAAGGATTGGGCCATCTTCCACTGCTCTCCCAGGCCAGAGCAGAGAGCTGGATCGGAAGTGGAGCAGCCGGGACTTGACCTGGCGCCCGTAGGCACTGCAGGCGGTGGCTTCACCGGCCACGGCCACGGCGCCGGCCCCTTTCTCTGCTGCTTATTCAGCTGCTGCATCAACACCTCTGGCCTTTGAAACCACAAAATGAATGAGAACCAACCTGGCTTAGTCAGTGCGGGGTTAACAAGATATGAGAGTGAGAAACTCAGTTCCTGGTGAGAAGGAAGTGTGGTTCTGGAAAGAACGCAGTCGGAGCCCGGGGGCGGGCACGTCCGTGAGTTCATTTGGCTGTCAGGAGGGGCTTCTTCGCCTCTGCCTTTATTGGAAAATGTATTAAATGAAACTTTTGGGAGCTGCTGGGAGGCGAGCTTCATGACGGGTGACTCGAAGCAGACTGGGAAGGCGGGATCTCCAGCGAGGCCGCTCGCCCGAAGCAGCCGGCCAGCGCTTTGCTTTGAAAGATCTATTTTTATATCTGAAAGGCAGAGGACGGCGGCTGAGGGAGGGAGATCGTCCTGCTGATTCACTCCCGAGGTGGCTGCAGCAGCCAGGACTGGGCCAGGCAAAGCCAGCAGCCAGGAGCGCCAGCCGGGCTCGCACGGCTGGCAGGGCCCCAGGACTGGTTTCCCAGGCGCGTTAGCAGGAAGCTGACAGCCAGGGACTCGCACCTGTGCTCCCGTGGGGGACCGCGGCATTGCAGGCTTGGCGTGACCTGCTGTAGTGTTGCCAGGCCCTGCCAGAGCCCATCGCCCGGCTTGGGGGTGTCTGCAGGAGGACGTGGTCAGCCACGGGCGGGTGTGCAGGAGAGCGGCCGGTGCTGTGGCGCAGTGGGTTAAAGCCCCAGCCTGCAGTGCCGCATCCCCTCCCTATGGGCGCTGGTTTGAGACCCAGCTGCTGCACTTCTGATCCAGCTCTCTGCGGTGGCCTGGGAAAGCAGTGGAAGATGCCCAAGTCCTTGGGCCCCTGCACCCGCGTGGGAGACCTGGAGGAGGCTCCTGGCTTCAGATTGGCGCAGCTCTGGCCGTTGGCGGCCATCTGGGGAGTGAACCAGTGGGTGGAAGATCTCTGTCTCTCCTTTCTCTGTAACTCTGCCTTTCAAATAACATAAATAAATCTTTATTTAAAAAGAAAGAAGATGCAGGAGAATGTGTGTTGGGGGACAACTACGCCAGGCCCTTGTCTGATACAAGGACGAGATGCAGGCAGCGGGGGGGGGGGGGGGGGCGGGGGGGGGCGGAGAGGCAGGCTCAGGCCTCTCCAATGGGATCCTGGACCAAGGTGGAGTCTGGGAGGAGCCCAGGTGCAGTCTGGGAGCTCAGGTGCAGGCCTCTCCTGTGTGGTCCTAGGCCCAGGTGCAGTCTGGGAGGAGCCCACTGCCTTTTCCAGGTGGGTGAAGTTTGAGGCGGCCTTGTCCTTGCCCTTTCTGGAAGTCTCGGAAGTCATGGCATCAGGTCCGTGATGGGAGTGGGGTGTCAGCCATGGTGATTTTATTACAGTGACCTTACAATTAGCTAAAGGTCGCTGTGGGGCTGTGACAGGCAGCTGTACGGGATATTTTTAGCCAAGGCAGATGCAGGCTGGGAAGGGGCGGGCGGGCGGTGGGCTTGGGCAGCACAGTCGGGGCTGCCGGGAGCTGCCGGGGACCTCGGCTCCCGCGCTGGCCGCCCCCCTGCCGACGTCCCTGGGCCAGGAAGGCCAGCCCACACCGGTTTCCTGCAGCTGTAGCTCCTCTGTGGCCCCCGAACCTGGGTGCCTTGTGGCCAGCTCTCCTGGAGCGGCCTGCACACGGCTGGGGAGCCGACTGACCGCCCACGCCCACGCCCTGCGTTCCTGCTGTTCCCACCCTGTCGAGCAGCGCTGCGATGGACTGGAGGCAGTTGTTTGAGAGGAAAGAAGTCCAGTAGGACTTATTCGTGGTCATCTGGGGCTGTGGCGCTGTCCTGTAGAGGGCACTGTTGCCAGTGTTTCCTCTTGTCGGTTATTTAAATGTTTAAGAATTATGATATGACAGAATTTAAGGTGCATAAACTATATATATTGAAAATAAACCCGGTCGGGGCGCCGGATTTTGTCCTGGTTGCTCCTCTTCCAGGCCAGCTCTCTGCTGTGGCCCGGGAGTGCAGTGGAGGATGGCCCAAGTGCTTGGGCCCTGCACCCCATGGGAGACCAGGAGGGAGCACCTGGCTCCTGCCTTCGGATTGGTGCAGCGCCGGCCGTAGTGGCCATTCGGGGGGTGAACCAACAGAAGGAAGACCTTTCTCTCTCTCTCTCTCTCACTTTCTAACTCTGCCTGTCAAAAAAAAGAGAGAGAAATTTTTTGAAACAGCCTTTGGGGCTGGTGTTGTGGCACAGTGGGTAAAGCTGCCGCCTGTAACATTGGCATCCCATATGGTAGTCAGAGTCCCAGTTGCTCCACTTCTGGATGTGGCCTGGGAAAAGGAGCAGAAGATGCCCAAGTCCTTGGGCTCCTGCACCCACGAGGGAGACCTGGAAGACGCTCCTGGCTTCAGTCCGGCCCAGCCCCGGCCGTTGCAGCCTTTTGGGGAGTGAACCAAGGGGTGGAAGATGTCTCTGTGCCTTCCCCGCCCCTGTAATTGTGTCTTTCAGATAAATAACAATTTTTAAAAAGATTTATTTATTTATTTGAAAGTCAGAGTTACACACAGAAGGAGAGGCAGAGAGAGAGAGAGAGGTCTTCCATCCGCTGGTTCACTCCCCAGATGGCCGCAATGGCCAGAGCTGCACTGATCCAAAGCCAGGAGCTTCTTCCGGTCTCCCCCGTGGGTGCAGGGGCCCAAGCACCTGAGCCATCTTCCACTGCTTTCCCAGGCCACAGCAGAGCTGGATTAAAGTCTTTAAAATAAAAAGTGAGCCTCTCTGGGTTTTCATATCAGAAAACAACGAATGCAGTAGTGGTCTTCCGTTTGTTTTTTAATGTGGGAGACCTGGACGAAGCACCTGGCTCCTGGCTTCAGACTGAAGAAGAGAGTGAGATGGATGAGGGTTGGGCGGGGAGGCGGTCCCTGGTTTGCTAGTGACCGCCCTTTGCCCCTGTGGAGAGAACGTGGGGAGGAGGTCGGGGCGTGGGCACTTACTGGCCGGGGGCGGGATGTGGCCGTGAGCCCCACCCGAGTGGTCCTGACCCGAGCCGGCCTGGGGGCGGGCGTGCGACCCGCCAGTTCTGTGTCGGCCGGGTCCCAGCTGCGGCAGACACTGGCAGTGGGTGAGGGAGCGGGAGCTTTGTCTGCCAAATCAGTAACAAATTCTGTTAAAAATGGAAAGACTGGAAGCGAGACTCAGACCGGAAGCGAAAGCAGGTTTCCATTTGAGGTGGAAGCCGGTTCTGACGAGGTCTAACTGGACGAGAGGACGTCTCGGACTTGGCCTGCAGGGGGTGCGCGCTGGGCAGACTGGCGGGAACGCGCCCGGCCTCGCTGCCCGCGGCTGTGGGGGGGGACGTGGGCACACCCAGGGAGGCAGCACTGATAGAAGATTCTCTGTAACTCTGCTTTTCTAACGCATTGTTTCTTAAAGTAGTTGAGGCGCAGACCAGCAGCGGGAAGCTCTTTCTGCTCCCTTTCAAATGGATTAAGGAAAACAATTCCAGGGAAACTTGAGTCAGTGCTAGCCCGCCTGCGGGGGCGGGGGGGGGGGGTGTCTCCCAGCAGTGCCCGCCCCACCCTCTGCCGGGACTCAGCCGTCTGCTTATTCCAGGCCAAGGAGACCAGCAGTAAGCAGAAGGAGTTCGAGGAGACCGCGAAGAAGGTGCGCTCCGCCATCGAGCAGCTGGCCGCGCTGCAGTGAGGCCGGCCCGGCCCCGCGGGGTCAGCTTTCCCGGAAGTGGCGCCCGGGCCCTGTGCCGCGGCTGGTGCCGCCCACGCAGTGACTGCCGCTCTTCCTTCGCCGGTGTGAGCCCCGGGGCCGGGGCCAGGGACGAGGAGAGGGGAGGAGGGCCAGGGCCTGGGGCGGGGCCCGGGGGGGGGGGAGCCGCGGTGCCGCCCACCCTGCAGTGCTCCCAGTGAGCGTCCCTGCCCGTAACTCCCTTCTCACGCGGGCACTGAATAAACTCATCGAAAAAACGGCCTGGAAAACCCTCGTGGAAAAGGTTTTGTTTGTGTCGCGGTTTCTACGATCACAAGCCCAGCGTCTTGGCACAGGGCTGGGGGCCCGCGGCTGGGGCGGGGGGCTCGCAGGGGTCTCTCCGTC
The DNA here is from genome assembly GCF_051225735.1 of Oryctolagus cuniculus. NCBI lineage: Eukaryota > Metazoa > Chordata > Mammalia > Lagomorpha > Leporidae > Oryctolagus > Oryctolagus cuniculus. The sequence continues at coordinate 3,220,762 of NC_142883.1, read as the reverse complement.
TCCCCGGCTGCTCCGCCACCTGCTTGGTTTGTGTTTGCCTTTTTGGTAGATTCATGATTCTGGGTGACGACGAGGGGGACGGGGGCAAAGAGTCCCCAGTCTTGCACAGGGTGGGTTTCTCTGAATTATCTCACAGCACAGCAGGGCTGCACCTACACACGCGCGTGAGGCCGTTCTGACCGCTGCAGGCGGCCTCGGGAGCCGAACCTTGCCTGTGGGTCGCCACGCCAGGAGCCAGCCGGGGGGCAGGCACGCTGCTCCCGGGAGCAGCAGGGGCCCCGGGCCATCCGGGGTGGCCGTCCTGATTCGCCGCGCGGCCTTGTGGGCAGAGGGCGCCGTGGTACCTCCGAGCCGGCCAGAGTGCGTCCCTTCACACGCAGCTGCCCGCCCTGCGCGGTGTCTTGGGGGCGGGCATCCGGCCCCAGGCTCCCCGCCGTGGCTGCTGGAGTGGCCGTGAGGGGCAGCGCAGCTCGGTGGGCCGAGGCGTGGGTGCTGCACTGCCTCCGGGCCCAGTGTTCTTGGTGTCTGAGCCAGTCCAGAACTCAGCTCTGCAGAGAAGCTGAGAAAAACTGCGTGCACGCTGGCAAACAACGCAGATCGCGCCTCTGTCAGTCCGTGCCCCCGGCCGGGCTGAGCGGAGCCGGCCCCGCGGTCTGTCCGTCTCGGCACACGTGGTCCTCGGCCGGGGGCCGTCTCCTGCAGGCCGGAGTTAGCCCCAGCCCCAGCCCCAGCGCCTCAAAGCCTCGCAGGCGGGCTTGCTGAGTGAGCGCGTGTCTGCGGGCAGCTGCCTCCCCTTGCACGTCCTCAGCCAGCGCTGGCTGTCGGGCTGGGGGTGGGGGGTCCTACAGGCCCGGCCAGCATCTCCGCCGTGTGCTCACAGGACGGCTGTGGTGACGGCACCTGCGTTGTTCGGCGCAGGAACACAGCATAAAGGCGAGTTCCGGGCTCCTGGCTCGGGGCCGGCCCAGCCCTGGCTGCTGCAGGGTGTGGGGAGTGAACCAGCGATGTAGTCACCCTGTCCCTGCCACTCTGCTCTGGCCGAATTCCTTTTGAAATACTGCTTCAATAGCTTTGCTAGGGTTGCTTTTACTTCTTCTTCTTCTTCTTCTTCTTTTTTTTTTTTTTTGACAGGCAGAGTTAGAGACAGAGAGAAAGGTCTTCCTTCCGTTGGTTCACCCCCCAAATGGCTGCTACGGCCGGCGCACCGCGCTGATCCGAAGGCAGGAGCCAGGTGCTTCTCCTGGTCTCCCATGGGGTGCAAGGCCCAAGCACTTGGGCCTCCTCCACTGCCCTCCCGGGCCACAGCAGAGAGCTGGCCTGGAAGAGGAGTGACTGGGACTGGAACCCGGGGTGCCAGCACCACAGATGGAGAATTAGCCAAGTGAGCCGCGGTGCCGGCCTGCTTTTACTTCTTGACTAAATTCCTCCAACCAATAGGGTCTTACAGAGAAGCTGTGCCCGAGAGGCCGGCCTGGCCACCTTTGGGGTGCAGCAGGTCAAGCCACTGCTGTGACGCTGGCATCCCACACGAGCGCTGGTCCTTGTCCCGGCTGCCCGACCCCGATCCAGCTCCCTGCTGTGGCCTGGGAAGGCAGTGGAAGATGGCCCAGGCCCCTGCACCCGCGTGGAGACCTGGAGGAAGCTCCTGGCTCCTGGGTTTGGATCGGCCCAGCTCTGGCTGTTGTGGTCATTTGGAGAGTGAACCAGCGGGTGGAAGACCTCTCTCTCTCTCTCTCTCAGTGTCACTTTGCCTTTCAAATATTTTTGTGAAGAAGAAAAGTTGACAGGAAACAGCGAGCTCTCCCAGACGAGGGCCCTGGGTGGCCTGGAAGGCAGGGAGCTGCCTCCTAGAAGGGCACCGGGGGCTGCGGCCCGGCCTTGTCCGCCCTGAACCCCAGCACACAACCACTGTCCAGGCCGGGTGCAGCTGCGCGCCCATCCCCCAATCAGTCACTGTCGGGGCGCAGGGAGCTGGCATCCTGGGGGCTGCTCTCCCCGCCCCCTCCCCAGCACCTGGAGAAACTCCTCTACAGCACAGCCTTGCCCGGGCCCACTTGGGCCCTGCGCCCACCCACTCCTCCTCGGGACTGCAGACCCGGAGCCCAGGGCCAGCCTGCGGCCAGCGGGCACCCCCCTCACCCCGCCTCACCTGCGGCCCGGGGTGGGGGGTGGGATTCGTCCTTCCTTCCCGCCCGGAGCGGCTTGGAGACCCCATCAGTTTCCCAGCGAACCTGAGGGTATACGCTGCCCCGTTCCCCCGACCCTCAACCCCCTCCTCGCTCCCGCCCCGGGGCGGGGCCCTTCCTCGCTGCTCTCCGTGCACCCCCCACGGCACCCCTCCCCCACCCGGAGCCCCGCCCCCGTCCTCAGGCTCCGCCCCCAACTCCCGCCGGGTCCTTGAAGCCAGCTCTCTCCGCCCCGCGCGCGCAGCCTCGGCCCGCGCGGATCCTCGGGGCTCCCGCTGCCCGCCGCCTGCGCCCCGCGACCCCTCGGCCGCATGGCCCCGCCGGGCGCGCTGCTCCTGGCCGCCGGCCTGGGTGCGCTGCTCGGCTTCGCGCTGCTGGCCGCGGCGCTGGCCAGCGACCACTGGTACGTCCTGGAGGTGGCGGACGGCGGCGAGCGGCTCTCGTCGCACTCGGGGCTGTGGCGCGTCTGCGAAGGTAACGGCTGCCGCCCCAGGACCCCCGCACGGCCCCGGGACTCGCTCGGGGCCGGGCTGCCGAGGGGCTGGGGGCGCCGGCCCCGCGTGGCTCCCCGGGGCCCTCCGGAGCCCGGCCGTGCCGAGTGGGGGCCCTGTCCCTGCTCCCCCCAGGCCTGGACCCAAAGGGAGACGAGGGCGCTGGACGCCCGCCCCGGGGGGAGCGGGGGCGGCTGTGAGCGCTGGGTCCTGGGGTTCATGTATGGTGCACATACATGGAACACACTACACACATACGCACAGCATATATGTACCACACATGCACACACACCGTATATACCATACATGGAACACACGTAGTGCACACACACACACTGTATATACACACACAGCATATACACATCAGACACACACATATATACCATGTACACCATACATACTACACACACATCTACCACACAGCACACACAACACACAGCACACACCTTATACAGCATACATACCCCCACAGACACACACACCACACACAGACACACCACACACAGACACACAGACACACACACACACACACACGGTGCTGCCGGCCTGGGAACCAGAGCCAGTGCCGGGGCAGAGGCTGCCAGGCCCAAGGCTGGGTGCTGGGCAGGGGCTTCCAGAGCCCCCCGGCAGCCCCCTCAGCTCCCAGCAGAGCCCAGGGAAGTGCGTGTGCGTGAGCGTGAGCAGGTGTGAACCCAGTGTGAGCAGGTGTGAACAAAGCGTGAGGTGTGAACCCAGCGTGAGCAGGTGTGAACGAAGCGTGTGTGTGACGCTGGCTTCCGGGTGCAGCAGGGGAGGCCACGCTGTTTGTCCGTCCTCCTGACAGTGCCCAAAGCTCCCGGCACCTGGCGTGTGCACACGTGTGCGCGCATTCATGTGTGTGAGAGTGACACCCAGCTGAGGGGCCCCCGCCTGGGGCGTGTCTGGGGTGGGTGCCTCCATGAACACAGAGGCAGAGGCCTGGCCCCGGGCCCTGGGCGGGGAGGGCCTGAGGGGGCTGCGGGGGCCCCCGGTGCCCTGCGCCCTCTGCTCCCCAGGACAGAGCGGCTGCACCCCCCTGATGGACCCCTTCGCCAGCGAGGGCCTGGGCGTCCCCTCCTCCGTGCAGCAGCTCCTGGGTGAGTCCTCACGTCTGTGGCGGGGGGACCCGAGCCTTCCCCCCCATCTGCCCCGTGCCCTGCTGCGGGCTCTCGACCCGACTCCCAGCCTGCCCCTCGGCTGCCCGCCCGCTCCAAGCCGGCTGGACCTCCCGCGTGCCCATAGACTCCTGGCTCCAGACTCCCAGCCTGCCCCTCGGCTGCCCACCCGCTCCAAGCCAGCCAGACCTCCTGCGTGCCCCATAGACTCCTGGCTCCAGACTCCCAGCCTGCCCCTTGGCTGCCCGCCCACTCCAAGCCGGCTGGACCTCCCACGTGCCCCATGGACTCCTGGCTCCAGACTCCCAGCCTGCCCCTCGGCTGCCCCCCAACTCCAAGCCGGCCAGACCTCCCGCATGCCCCATAGACTCCTGGCTCCAGACTCCCAGCCTGCCCCTCGGCTGCCCGCCCGCTCCAAGCCGGCTGGACCTCCCACGTGCCCCATAGACTCCCAGCTCCCCCTTTGGACTCTTCTTGCTGCCCCAGAGAGGCCCGGGGCTGGGCATGAGGAGGGTCTGGTGGTTACCATGGAGACGGACATCCGCTGGCCCCTGGGCTGAGCTGGTGGAGCGGTTGGTGTCCAGGCAGGTTCTCCCTGGGGGGCAGGTCCCAGCCCGGCTGGCACCTGCTCCCCCCCACCCCCGCAGCGCTGCACCGGCTGTCATGGTGATGCTGCCACTGAGCCTGATCCTCGCCGTGTGTGGCTGGGTGTGCGGCCTGCTCAGCTCCCTGGCCCGGAGCCTCCCCCTGCTGCTCCTCACCGGCTGCTACTTCTTGCTGGGAAGTGAGTCTGGGGTCCCTGGGGGGCTTCGCTCTGGGCTGCAGGTCCTGGGAGTGGGGTGCTGGCCCTCCTGCTCCTCTCGGGGTTGGCACCGGACCTGCGCCCTGTGGGGCCCTCTCGGGGCAGGGGCGTCTGTGGGGAGTGCCGGGGCCAAGCTTCTCAGAGCCGTGATCTCCAGGGTGACCCCCGACCTTCCCTGCTGGGGGTGGGGGGCCGGCTCCCCACCTGCTCCCTCATTTGCAGACTGCCCTGCAGGGAGGGGGTGGGCGGGCAGGGCTCCGGCTCAGCACGAGGAGGGTGGCGGAGTCCTGCGCACCCCGGCTGCACCTGTGCTGGCTGGTTCCACTGCTGTGTTGGTGCAGCAGCTGGCCTGCACCCGGCGCTGGGCCCAGTACCGCACAGGCGCCCCCTGGTGGCACTCGGAGGCCCGGAGAGGCCTGAGGATCTGCCCGGGTCAGGGAGGACCTTGCCCCGGGGCCCGCATCATCCAGGGCCCCCGGCTGCCCGAGGCTGGCAGCCAGCAGAGGTGGACAGGTAGCTTGCGGGGTCACCCCTTGGTCATCTGGGGCCAGGCCCGAGACGCTCTGGCTGCTCCCTCCCTCCTTGCCGGGGATGCTGGGTTCCTGGGGAGACCTTGCCCGCAGGGAGGAGCCGGGCGTGGGGAGGCAGCCACGGGAGACTATCGCTCCCCCTCTTCGTGGAGGAACGACACAGGACCCTGCGCTGTTCTTTCGTCTGCTCGGCCCTCCCCGGGTTTGCTGCTGGTTCTTCCCGGGTTGGCTACTATCCCTTCCACCTCCGTGGAAGGGCAGTTCCCCCTGGCCACATTCCCCACTTCCGCAGGGGAGCGGCACACCGCCGGCCGGCTCTCTCGGGGGCTGCACAGGTGTTCCTTCAGCTAGATGTTCCCCTTAGATGTTCCTGGTGCATGCCGTCTCTCTCCTCCTTTATAGTCCTCTTCCACCAATCCCAACTCGGCTGCCCACACGCCGAGCACGCTGCCCTCCTCCAATCAGTAGCAAGTCCTACAGTTTATTGGTTGAACTGGAGGCAGCTGTTTACTTCTCTCCCAGCGCCATACTGTGGGAGAGCAGATGCACAGAATAAGTCTTAATTCCAGTAACTCAGTCTAGTCCGGTTTGCTCCCCACAGAGACCAACGCCCAAGTCCAGGTGTCCGGAGAGTGAAGCCACGAGCAATCCAAGTGTCAGACGTGACCCCGGGCCCTAAAACCCAGCTCCAAGGCCCCTGGGAAGCCTCCTCGGGGGACGACTGGGTTGGGTCTGTAAGCGGAGGTCTCAGGGAGGGGTGATGGGGAATGATGGCGCCCGCCCTGCCCCAGCAGGTGCCTGGCCCCAGGGCTGGGGGGACAAGAGGGACAGGGGCCTGCAGTGGGCCTGGTTTGATGAACGTCCCACCAGCCGGCCTTGGGCAGGGTCCCACCAGACACCAGTCGAAGGTGGAGGGAAGCAGAGGGGCCCGGGCGCCCTTCCCTGGGGAGCCCGCCAAGGTGGGGGCCTGATGAGGTGCACCGCAGGGGCAGGGCGGGAGAGACGCCTTCAGGAGCCCGCCCGAGGTGCCTGAGCCCGGGAGAGCCCATGGGGGCCCCTGCTCTGGCAGAGCGGCCGCCTCTGCTGTCTTGGAGAGGGGGAGCCCAGGGCGGGGGTCAGGAGCTCGGCTGGCAGCCTGGCCCCCAGCTGAGCGACCTCCTCCTGGAAGCCCGGTGGGGTGGCCAGCGCCCACCAGCCCCCATCCCCGTGTCTCCATCTCTCATCCTCCCCAAGACTGGACACAGGGCTTCTGCTGCCCCTGCCCAGCCTCACAAGGGTGACAGCTGGGCAGTATGGACCCTGGGGACCCAGGGAGAGCCCGACGTGGCCCTGGGGGTAGCCTGGCTCAGCGCCCTGGCCCGCTCCTGGGAGGTGCCCCTGGCATTCCCCACAGTTGCCTCCGTGGGCAGGTGTTGTTAGCCTGCGGCCGTGGGACGGGGCGGTCCTCCGGGCTGGCCGTCCTGAGCCCCCGGCAGGAGGCGACCCTGCAGCCCCAGACCACGGGTCACCACCCTCTGTGCAAGGCCAGCCATCCTTCCTGCATTTAGAAACATTGTATTTATTGTTTTATTTACTGGCCAGGCAGAGAGAAAGAGACAGAGAGAGAACCCAGTGGCTGGGTTCACCCCCAAACGCCCACAACAGCCAGGGCTGGAAGTCAGCCCCGGCCCCCCATGTGGGTGGCGGGGCCCCAAGGACTGGGCCGGCGCCTGCTGGAAGCTGGCACCAGAAGCAGAGGCAGCAGTTGCAGCCAGGCCCCCCGGGGTGGGGTGCGGGCGTCACAGGGCGTCTTGTCTCAACCTCTGCGCCAGCGTCTGCCCTGAGACATCCTTTGAGGACAGCTCTGATCATGCGAAGACGGAGGGGCAGGGGGCGCGGGGCCGAGAGCTTAGATGTGGGGGGCTCGCAGGGGGCCGAGAGCTTAGATGTGGGGGCTCACAGGGGGCCGAGAGCTTAGACGTGGGGGCTCACAGGGGGCCAAGAGCTTAGACGTGGGGGCTCACGGGGGGCCGAGAGCTTAGATGTGGGGGGCTCGCAGGGGGCGCGGGGCTGAGAGCTTAGACAGGGTAGGGGGCCTTGCTAGGTATCCCAGAAAGGCGGGAGGGCAAGGCACTGGCTCAAGTGCCTGGCCAGAGGGTGCCATGTCGGGGGAGAGGAGCCCGTGGGCTGGGGGCACAGGCGGAGCCAAGTTGCAAGGGGGCTTCGTGGGCCACGGTCTATGGGACTTGGGAACTGGATTGAAGCCCCCTAAACCGCAGCGTTACCCACCACTGGTGTGGGTTCCCCCCCGGGGGGCGAGGTGGTGCCTGGGAGGGGGTCCCGGCAGAGCGGTGGGCAGGCCCCCCACACCACATCTGCAAGACCCCCCCCGGCCCCCTCTCTCCGCAGGTGCCCTGACCCTGGCAGGGCTCAGCACCTACGTCCACTACTCACACCTGGCGCTGGTGGAGACGGCGCGCCAGTACGGCCCACAGCACGTGCAGGCCGTGCGCATCAGCTTCGGCTGGTCCCTGGGCCTGGCCTGGGGCTCCTGCGCCTCGGAGATGCTGAGCGGCGCCCTCCTGCTGGCGGCCGCCCCGGCCGTCCACCTGAGCCGGCTGCTGGCTGCGCCCCACGCCGTGGTCATCTGAGTCCCAGGCAGAGGGTGCTGGGGGGGGCGGGGCTCGGTGTTTCCCAGGAGGCCCCATCATCCATGAGTCCTGGTGGGAAGGCCCCAGGGGTGAGGAGGAGCTGGGGGCAGGGCCAAGAGTCCAGGCCCTTGCTCACCCCCCCCACCCCAGGGTTCAACCTCCTCGCAGTGGCCAGAAAATTTCGGAAGAGGAAGGCGGTGGCCGAGGCTGCGGCGATGCCTCCTTCCCGCCGGCTGGGCAGGCGCCCTCAGCTTTCGGGGGTGTGGTCGGCGTGCTCCCCTCCCCATGGGTTGGGGGCCCAGAGCAGCGGAGTGGGCCACCTGGTGCCCCGAGGGCTGAGGACAGGGCTGAACCTGCAGGCCGGAGGGCAGCCCGGGGCCAGATGTCCCCTGTTGTCTCACAGGCGACAGGTGGACAAGGACAGGTCCTTGTCCTGCTGCAGATGCTGCCCTGCTGGCCCCTGGCCCTTGCTCTGCAGTGGCCGCCTGAACCAGCACCGCGGGGTCGGGTGGGGCCGCCAGTCGCCTGCCTCCCCTGGGGTCGGCTGGAGCTTGGTGACCAGGCCGGGTGGGGTGCCGCTGGCAGGCCGGTGCTGGTCCCGGCGGTCGCGGGTGAGGCTTGGGGAACAGGGCCGGCCGGCACCCCACCTCCCGGTCATCTTGGGCCACGAGGACTGGGGCACCCCCTCTTCCGTGTAGGTGGACAGTTGGGGTGGCTGCAGAAGCCCGAACGGCCCCTCTCGGGTGCGACCCCAAGTCTCCAGGCGTGTGCTGCGTGAAGGCGAGGCCTCTCGGCCTGGTCCTTCTGGGGTACAGACGGAAGCTCTGGGGGCAGCCGGGGCTGGCACCATGGAGGCGCGGCCCCTGAGGACACAGAGCCGGGGCCTCCCTTCCTGCTGGTGTCTCAACACCCGCCGTTCCCTGGGGCAGTGTGCCCGTTTGTCCTTGGAATAAAGCAGCTGTCTGTGTGCAGCATGAGCCTGCCGTGTGGGTGCACGGGTGGGTGTGGGCGTGGGTGAGCCCGGGGACTGCGCGGGCGGGAGCCATCGTGGACACCGACTGAGGACGTGGCCCTCGCTGGTGTCCTCAGAGGACTCCCGCACCTGCCAGCTCCCAGCCCCCAGGTGACTGATGGCCTTTGCCTCACGGCGCTGCACCGAGAGGTAACGGATACCGTGCACAGTACCGGACGTGGAGCCACGGAGGTTCCGAGCTGCGGGCTTTCCTCCTCCAGGTGGGAGAGCCGTTCTGGGGGAGCCCCGGAGATGGATCCCCCAGGGCACAGATCTGGATCCTTCTAAGGGGGGAGGGGGAGGGGAGGGTCCTCTGGCCCTCCCTCCCGCACAGCACACACACCATGCAGGATTCCACCACGTCTGTGTCTGACCTCTCCTGAGCACTGTGCCTGGGTTTCCGGAAGCTTCCTGCCCACGTGTTAGCGGACGTGAGTGGAACGGGTTCTTGTGTTCACGCAAGGAAGGATTCGGGAGTGGTGAGCCAGGCGGCAAGGTTTAGCAGGGCAGGGCGTCCATCAGAACGGATCCGAGAGCCAGCCCAGCCGCTCAGACCCGGGGAAGCCGGGTCACATGGCTGACTGAGACCACACGTGGCAGGCCAGGCGGCGTCTCAGGAGAGCTGAGCGCGCAGCACCGGGGCTTACAGGAGCGGGGTCCAGCTCGTCCTTCCCCCGCCCCGCCCTTGTCTCTCGGACAAGGGTGTGCCAGCTGTGGAACAGGTAGAATTCCTCTCGAGGGCTGGTGACCGCTGGGTGCAGGGCGGATGGGTGAAGGCGGGACTGACTGTGAAGGTGTCAGGGTGTGGGCAGGACTTTGTGGTGTGGAGCACCGGGCCGCTTCCCACGGGGGTTCTGGATGCTGCCAGGAAGCCGCAGGTGTCTTGTTCTTCGGCCAATTCCTAACTCCTCCCTAACACCGCCACTTGGGGGCTCAGCTCAACACTCTTCATGGGAGTCTCTGCTGTCGCCGTCTGCAGCCTGGCCCGACCTGGCATTCCCGATAAGGGCTTCCTGGCACACTGGTCCCACCCCACACCCCGCACCCTCACATTCCCAGTTACACAGGGTACAAGACACAAAAGAACCGGTGCTGGACACCATTGGCTGCTAAGGATCACAGGCAAATTTTGTTTTCACGTTTATCCTTAGGCGATCTAAGTCATCCGGGCTCCTCTCTTGTCCGAGGTGGATCTCAGCAGAGGCTTGCCAATTTTATTACTGTTTCCAAAGGACCAGCCTTGGGGTCCGCTTTTCAGATGAATTTCCTCCTGATTTATCTTCCCCTTTGTTAATTCTCTCTCCGGCCGTGTCTGTCTCGTTAGTAAACCTGTCCACCAGGTTTCCTGGTTTATTGTTCAGTTCTAGAATTTCCATGTGGTCATAGTTTCTGATTCTCTGGCAATTTTATCTCACCTTGTGGCTCCTTCATATTTCATTGTCAACTCTCTGACAACTGCATTGTCCTGACCACCCGAGGGTCCGTTCTGTCTGTTTTCAGTCACATCTTTTATTTATTTTTTTTAATTTTTATTTATTTTTTATTTTTTGACAGGCAGAGTGGACAGTGAGAGAGAGAGACAGAGAGAAAGGTCTTCCTCTGCCGTTGGTTCACCCTCCAATGGCCGCCATGGCTGGCGCGCTGCGACCGGCGCACCGCGCTGATCTGAAGCCAGGAGCCAGGTGCCTCTCCTGGTCTCCCATGGGGTGCAGGGCCCAAGCACTTGGGACATCCTCCACTGCACTCCCTGGCCACAGCAGAGAGCTGGCCTGGAAGAGGGGCAACCGGGACAGAATCCGGCGGCCCGACCGGGACTAGAACCCGGTGTGCCGGCGCCGCAAGGCAGAGGATTAGCCTGGTGAGCCGCGGCGCCGGCCTCACATCTTTTATTTAAAAAAAAGATTTATTTATTTGAAACATGGAGTGACAAAGTAAGAAAGAGACCTTCCACCTGCTGGTTCACTCCATAGATGCCTGCAACAGCCATGGCCAAAATCCGGGAACCCCCTCTGGGTCTCCCATGGGCGCCAGGGCCCGAGCACTTGGGCCATCAGCAGGAGCAGGTGCAGAGCAGGGCAGCCAGGACTCGAATCCGTGCCCGTACAGGATGCAGGCATCGCAGACGGGCTTAACCCACCGTGCCAGGGCGCCGGCCCCCTCAGCCACGTTTTGTCCGTCCTGGGCCTGGCTGGCTGTGACTGGGTGGGACGTCACCTGCGAGTGTGGAGGCCGAGAGGCGTGGGGACATCTCCACACCCCGCCCCGACCCCAGCCAGGATGCGGGCACCCCAGCTGCCCTGGTCTCAGCGCCCCAGCTGCCCCAGCACAAACTCCCACTTCCTCAGTGCCAGTTCCGTGTCCTGAGCGGAGACGTCGCGGTGCCACACGGCGCGCACAGCCCGCGCCGTCCAGGGGAACAGCAGCACACGCACCGCGCGGCCAGTCTGGGCCACCTCCTCGGCGCTCACCGCCTGCAGGCGCTGGCACAGCTCCGCCGGCGGCAGCCCGTCCAAGGTCACCATCACCATGTTGGTCTCCACGGCGCTGGGGTCCACGGAGCAGAAGGGCGACGCCAGCTCCTGGAGTCCTGAGCCAGGACCTGCGGTGAGTGCAGCCCGACCTGGACCCCCGCAGCCCCACCACCCTGCACGTCTCCTGGGGAAGGCGGGGGTCTGGATCCCGGCGCTGCCGAGCGCTTCCCGGTGCCAGGCAACCAGACCCGGGTCCCAGCCCGCGGCTGGGCGGCTAACCTTCAACGTCCCCGTGGCCTGCGGGGGATCTGGGCCCCCCAGAGGAGCCCCAGGCCCAAGTCAGAGGAAGCAAGGGCAGGTGAGGGGGCCGGTCCCGCACCTTTGGCGAACTGCCGGGCATTCTCGTGGTCCCTCAGCAGCACCTGCTGGGCATCAGCCAGGCCCACCAGGGCGGCTGCGGCCAGCACCCCTGCCTGCCGCATGCCCCCGCCCAGGGCTTTCCGGAGGCGCCACGCTTCTTCCATGAAGTCCGCGCGTCCCCCAACCAAGGCCCCCGCTGGTGCACCCAGGCCCTGGAGGCAGAGACGGGGAGACTCCTGCGAGCCCGGTACATCCTGTCCCGGGGGTAGGGGCGGAGCCAATGCTGAAGCCCCGCCCAGGGGAGGAGCTAGAGGGGAACCCAGGCCCAGCTGTCCCCACCCGGAGGCTACTCCAGGGGCTTCTGACCTTGGAGAAACAGAGCGACACGGAGTCACAGTGCTGCACTATGTGGGCCGGGGGCACGCGCAGAGCCACAGCCGCGTTCATCAGCCGGGCTCCGTCCAGGTGCACCCGGGCTCCGTACGTCCGGGCCAGGAGGTGCACCTGCGGGCCAGGCGCAGGCAGAGGTCAGAGCGGCCAGAGCTGAGGGAGCCCAGGGCTCCAGCCCCCAGCTCGGTGGGCAGCTCCAGCTGTCTGGGCCCCGAGCAGGCACACAGGGTTGGGGTGGGCTGCTCGGATGAGCAATGAGCGCCAAGTACCAGCTGGGTCTGGGCCCTGCAGCACTGGGACGGGCTGCTCCAGGGCCTCGCCCGTGCCCGCTCCAGGCTGCGGCAGGGGCGTCTCCGCCTGGGCGAGTCCAGGGACTGCGGGCCCTAATGGGGCACCAGTTTCCTCTGCATCTGCAGCCCGGGACCGCACGCGCTCCTCCCATGCCCTGGCCACGGAGCGGCGCCCGGGGCAGGAATCAGAGGGGACTCCGCGCCAGCACCGGGGCTCAGGGGACGCAGAGGCCGGGGCAGCCGGGGGGGGGGGCAGTGCTGGGCCGGGCCCACCTGGCGCAGGTAGTCGAGGGGGAGGACCCGGCCCCCGGAGCTGCTGTGCGTGTTCTCCAAGCAGACGAGCTCACACACTGGGTGGTAGCGGCTCCCCAGGCCCCGGGTGAGCCCCCTCTCCAGCCCAGCCAGGTCCAGGGTGCCGTGGGGCAGGTCTGGGAGGGGCTCGGAGTGCACTCCAGCGATCTGCGAGGGGCGGGGGACAAAGGACCAGGGGCATCGCGCCCGGGAGTCCGGAGTTCTCCGCCGGCCGCTGCCCAGAGCCCAGGCACACGTCCGGCTCTCACGCTCTGTGTGACCACTAGGGGGCAGCAGGGCACCAGGCAGGAGCTCAGGCCTCTGCCCAGTGTCCCTGGGGCCAGCTGGAGCCTCTGCCTCCCCCATGTGGCAAGCAGGGGACCTGCGGGCTCTCCTCCCCTCCCCGCCCCAGCTGCCCGCGGCTCTCCCAGCCTTCGAGGACGCCCGGGGCGCCGCACGGGCGGGCCTGGTCCTACCTGAGCCACGGCGCCCTGCTCGTACACGTGGAGGTGGCTGTCCTGCCCGAGGAGGAGCTGGGAGCCCCGGCGCCGGCAGTGACCCATCACTGAGACAGACGGAGGAGGCAGGGCCCGGCCCTGAGTGCGCCAGGCTGAGCCCTGGCCCCGCGCGCCCGCAGGTCTCCGCTCCGGGGAAACAGCGCCTCTTCCCACCCTTGCGGCCACGTGCAGAACTGTCACTGGGAATCCACGGGCGGGATGGCTGGGCTGGGCCCTGCACCGCGTGCACCTGCGCCCCGTGGCCCCACCCACGGGAGAAGCTGCCTCCCGGGACACAGGCGCGCTGGGAGGCTGCCGAAGGTTCGGGAAGGGGCCCTGCGGCAGGGGGGTGGGGAGCAGACTCGCCCGCGTCTCCTGCCTGGGCGCCCCTGGCTGCAGCCCACAGCGACCGGGAGCGCTCAGGGGCGCACTCACCAGAGATGAGGTTGGCCATGGTGCACGTGGGCACGAACAGGGTCCGCTCCACCCCCAGCAGCTCCGCGGCCTCTTCCTGAAGCTCTGGGGGGGGGGGGATGGAATGGGGGCGGGGAAGCTGCCGCGCACGCAGGCACCTCCATGGACTTAGAATGACTACCGGGTCTTTATTCACAGACAGTAAACGTGAGCCAAGGGCCCACCTTAGAAGCGCTCGGAAGGCTGCGGTGCCGGCGGGACGGCCCGGCACCCAGCGGCCCCACGTCCCCAGCCACTCAGGGCCGCACCTGCTGGGGCCCCAGGGTCAAGCTGCCTCCTTAGCAAAGCACGCAGCTGCCCTGCTCCGAGAGCTTCCCTCGGGCCAGGGCCGCGGCCAAGCCCACCCTGGGTGCAGAGGGGAGCCCCTCGCCCAGGCGTGCCGGCTGCGGCCTGAGGTCTCGGTAACCACACAGCTGGGTCCAGGGGGCCTCAGTGAACTGCACACTCCCCTCCCCACCCCCACCCCCGAAACTCTCCTGCGGTTTGAACTCCCGGTCCCACCCGGGCCTCACACCTGTCGCACTTCCTTTCCCATCAAGCTCTGCAGGTGGGGCCCTGCGGTTTCTCTGCCGACTTCCTCTCCCCCTCAGAAACTAGGGCTCTGGGGAGGTGCAGGGGCACGAGGCTCCCCTGGCTCCCCTGGCTGTGACATTCGAGGCCGGTGCCACCTGGCCTCCGCCCCCGGCAGGGTCCAGCCACTGACGTACCCTGCCTGGAGGGCCAGCACCCCCACACCCTGGCCCCCAGGGCACCCTCTGCGCACTCCCGTGGGCCCTGGCGGGGGGCTGCGGCTCTCAGGGACAGTGCATGTCTGTGTGCTGTGGGTGGAATCAGCCCCCGGCACCCCTCAGCGCCCCCACAAATGGCCACCCGGTGGCCTGGCCCTGGCCCAACCCTGCCAGCAACTCAGCTCGGGGGTGTGGGTCAGTGCATCTGGAAGACACCCCGTTACTAGGGCCCCGCCTCGGGGGACCCCTTCCCTGGACCGGGTGCCACAGGGGGTGCACTTGGGTCTTAGACTCAAGCCCTGCGCTCAGACCCCGGTTCTGCCATTGGCCGGGGCCTGGACTTGAGGGCCTCCCCCAAAGGCTTCTCTGTAAGACGGGGCGACACTCGTCTCAAGGGACAGCTGGGGGACAGCGAGGGTGCACACGTCAGTCACCTGTCGCCCTGGGGACAGCGAGGGTGCACATGTCAGTCACCTGTAGCCCTGGCCCAAGGCAGGCTGGCTTCGCAGGCCCGGCGTGGGGCCCGAGAAGCCGCCTGTCCAGCCGGCTTCCGGGTGATGGGCCGCGCCGAGCCGCGTCCCCGCCCCGGCAGCACCGTGGACAGCGCTCCGGGGTCGCCTGGACGACCCCAGCCCAGGCCTGCGCGCCGGGCTCACCGCGGACAGTGGGGTCCTCGCCGTAGTCGTCGTCCCCCACGACCGCCTCAGCCATGGCGCGCCTCATGGCTGGCCCGGGCCTGGTCACCGTGTCGCTGCGCAGGTCCACCACATGCGCCGGGACCCCAGCCCAGCTCCCAGACCCCCGCGCCCGGAGGGCCCTGAGCGCCGGGGCCGCAGCCCTGGCCAGTCCGCGGAGCATGGCGGAGGCAGCGGCCGGCGCCCCACTCTGGCGGGAGCTGCTGACCCCGCTCTGACCCGGCTAGGGCAGCCCGCAGCAGCGGAGTCCGCGCGGCCGGACTTCCTGGACTCGGGTCCGGGCTGACCCGGGACAGCCGGGCGCGCCGCGCGGCACGCCGGGAGTTGTAGTTCGCGGCGCGTCACGGCGCGCGGCCCCCCGCGCGGAACGCTGGGAGTTGTAGTTCGCGCGCTTTCAGAGGCGCTGCTGCTGTGGGCGCTGCCTCACTCGCTTTCCACGTGCAAGCTCAGTCACGTGACCTCGCGACTCTCGGAGACAGTGATGTCACTATCCCCATTGTACAGGAGGGGAAACTGAGACTCCAGAAGCCAGCGAACTTGACCTAGGTCACCGGGCGGGAATTGGGGCTGGGAGCCGGCTGTCCGGCCTTCCTTGGAGCACCTGCCGCGTTCCCGCGTGGTGTGGGTGCCAGGCAGGGGGTCACAAAGGCGGGTGCCCGGGGAACCCCTCCCCCGTGCCCTGGCCTGGAGACCGGACAGTGGTGGAGGCTGCGGTCCCTGGCTGCCTGCTGGGTCACCTGGGACAAGCGACGTGACCTCTCTGGCCTCAGCCTCCTCACCCGGAGGTGGTCTCTTGTGAGACTTCCGGCCCAGTGGGTTTGGCGCTGACCCCGGTGCTGGCTGCTGGCGGGAGCTGGACAGGGCCCAGGGCAGCTGCTGTGGGCTGCGCTCAACCCTGACCACGGGGTGACCCCTCCCACGGCACCCAGCCCCACCCTGGGACTCCCCTTCCTGCAGGACGGGTGAGGCCACGGCTTCCCTTGGGGGCACTGGCCAGGCGGGGGCAGAGGCAGCCGCGGGGCCAGCTGTGCCGGGCAGCCGGACAGGCTTCCCGGAGGAAGCCACGGTGGGGCTGAGTTTCGATGGAGGCCAAAACCACATCCAGGTTTGAGGTGAGGCCCCGGAGCCCCCACCTCTTCCCTTCTGCGGGGCCACCCTGCAGGGGAGGGTCCGTGGGCCCAGGACCCCATCAGGAGAGCTCCCTGCCTGCTCCCGCCCCCGCACTGGGCCCCCCTCTCACGGTCTGGCTCCAGCCCTTGTGCTGGGACGTGGGGCAGGGAGCGGAGGCCCCGTGGGAAAGGCGGTGGATGGGCCGGGAGAGGGGCCCAGTGCACGGACCCCAGGTCCCCTCCAGCCCACAGGAGCACCCGGCAGCCGGCACAGCCCTCACTGCAGCAGCCTTGGGAGGGGTCTGGGCAGGCGAGGGCAGCCTGCAGCCCGGTGCCAGCGGGAGACAGCGGGCAGCAGCCCCGGCCGTCCTCCCTGGGGGCGTCGGCCAGAGCAGCGTCCTGTAGGGTGTTCCCGCGGGGCGCCCGGCACACACACCAGCTCTGCCCATGCCAGGGGCTCTGACGGTGCGGAGGGAGCAGAGGGTAGGCTGGCACGGAGGGGGGGTGGGGCCCGGTGCAGCGAGCCACTGCTTTCCGGGGGTGGTCTGGGTGCAGGCCTCTGTGTGTGTGCACACGTGTGCATAGATGTGCGTGTGTGTAGATGCGTGTGGACATGTGTGTGTCTCATGTATGTGCATGTTTCTACATTGTGTGTGTGTTCACACCTATGTGTGTTCATGGCCTGTGTGTGTCCTGGGCTGCATCTGAGGTAGCCAGACTGCAGGAAGCCGGGGACAGAGCACAGCTCCTGGGGACAGGGCACAGCTCCCGGGGACAGGACACAGCTCCCTGGACAGCCACAGCTCCCGGGGACAGAGCACAGCTCTCTCTTTTTTTTTTTTTTGGACAGGCAGAGTGGACAGTGAGAGAGAGAGAGACAGAGAGAAAGGTCTTCCTTTGCCGTTGGTTCATCCTCCAATGGCTGCCGCGGCTGGTGCACTGTGGCCGGCGCACCGCGCTGATCCGAAGCCAGGAGCCAGGTGCTCATCCTGGTCTCCCATGGGGTGCAGGGCCCAAGCACTTGGGCCATCCTCCGCTGCACTCCCGGGCCACAGCAGAGAGCTGGCCTGGAAGAGGGGCAACCGGGACAGAATCCGGCGCCCCGACTGGGACTAGAACCCAGTGTGCCGGCGCTGCTAGGCGGAGGATTAGCCTAGTGAGCCGCGGCCCTCCAGGCCACAGCTCTCAAGCAGGGCTCAGAGGCCGAAGCCCCTCACAGCGCCCACTCTGCTTGGACCCCCCCCCCCGCCCATGTGTGGTGCTGGCCGCTCTGTGACTGAACAGAATCCCGGCCTCTGCCCCGCCCCCACATCAGCTGCCCCTTTCTTTCCCCCCATGGCCGCTGCCCTTGGCCAGGCCGCCGTGGGCTCCTGCCTGCTCCTGGGTACTTGGAAGCGCCGTGGCTGGCCAGGGTTCCGGCTGGGCCCCTGCATGGTCCTTTCGTACGTCTGTGCCAAGTGTGCTGGGCTCTCCACCCCGCAGCTCTGCACCTGCACTCCAGCCGCCCAGAAGCCCCAGCCCTGGCCACAGCATTCTCAGTCTTTAGTCTCAGTTGAGATGCCTCCTCCTCCAGGAAGCCCCCCGGCCCCAACCTGGCAGGAGAGGGAGGCGGTCCTGCCCCTGGGTGCCCGTAGCCCCTTCCCTTCCCACTGCCCGCAGGTCACTGCCTAAGTGCAGGAGGCCGGGGCACTCTTGTCCCCTGGCCTGGTGTCTGGGGAATGACACGTAGGACCCTGGAGCCTGTGGGCAGCCTGGGGGCCTCGTGCGCCCCTGTGCAGGCCAAGGCGCCCCGTGCAGGGGACGGAGCCGGCCCTGCCCCACTCCCTCCGTGGAGGGAAGTCTGGGGCCCCAGGTGCTGCCTGTCCCTGGCTGTCCAGAGATGCAGGGTGAGACCCAGAAGAGCCGGAGCCAGGAGTCAGAGGGAGGGGCTGCCTCTCAGGACCCCTGCCCTGGCGCAGCCTCTGGGGCGGGGGCCCCCCGCGTGCAGGGTTCAGGGCGAGCATTCCCGTAAGGCTGGGCGGCTGGCAGGAAGTGCGGCAAGAGGCCTGCTGCTGGGAACCGGGGCTGGGCCCGGAGATAAAGGAGGCAACAGATTGGAGCTGGAGATAGCGCCCTGGGTCCTGGTAAACAGGTGGGGGTGGGGGCCCACCCCCTTGGCCTGGGGCCCGCAGGGTCCATAAGGCACGGGCGTCCCCCCCTCGGGGCTGCAACTGCACACGTGACCCACGTGGGGGTGACCCGGGGTCAGGGCCATGGGTGCTGTTGGGAGGGCAGGAAGAGGAAGGAGGGGCTCCGGCCGCCCGCTGCAGCCCCCCGCTGGGCAGGGCAAGCTGCGCCAGGGACCCCAGCAGGGAGCGGGGCAGAGCTGGGCAGAGCCCCCCCCCACCCCGCGTCACTGGCCAGGACTCCAGAGCTTCCTTCCCTTCCGCAGCCCCTCCCCCTGCCCAGAAGTGACAGCGCCCGAGCTTTTACGATCGTCAGCTACCTTTTTTTATGGTTTTGCCACCGTGCCTGTGTCCCCTGATGACGTCAGAGTGTGGCTTGTTCTCGAACTTTACACGGCTTGGGGTCGGCCCGGCGCCTCCGGGGCCGGCTTCCTGTGCTGGCACTGTGTTCCCAAGAGCCACCCGGGGGCAGCCGTGGTGCCCTCCTCGCGGCTGCCGGGGGCCTTCCGTGCGATTTCTCTGCGTTCCACCTGCTCAGGGGCCTCTGGGCCCCTCCCGGATTTGCAGTTCCCGGGCTGCTGCTGTGAGCGCTCTCGCACTGCTTCCTGGGGCACAGCCTGGGGTGCAGCTGCTGGCTCCCGGGATGCACTCCGCCCGCGGCTCCACCCTTCCAGAAACTTCCCCATGGCTCATCCATCTCCATAACACCTGGCCTCATCCGACTTAAAAAAAAAATTATGAGGCTGGCGCCGGGGCATAGTGGGCTGAGCCTCCGCCCGCAGTGCCGGCATCCCACATGGGCTCCAGATTGGGTTCTGGCTGTTCCTCCTCCCATCCAGCTCTCTGCTGTGGCCTGGGAAAGCAGGAGAAGATGCCCAAGTCCTTGGGTCCCTGCACCCACGTGGGAGACCCTGGCTCCTGCTCCTGGCTTCATATTGGCGCAGCTCCAGCCATTGTGGCCATCTAGGGAGTGAACCAGCGGATGAAAGACATCTCTTTCTGCCTCTCTCTCTGTAACTCTGCCTTTCTAATTAATAAATCTATTTTTTTACTTGTTTATTTGAGAGACATAGAGAAAAGGGTACGGATGAGAGAGAGAAGGTGAGAGAGGGAGTCCCCATCCCCTGGCTCACTCCCCAGACGCCCGCAGCACTGGGGCCCAGCCAGGGCCAGGGACAAAGGCGCAGCCCCGGCCCCCGGCGGGCGGCAGCCCCAGGCACTTGAACCATCCTCACTGCCTCCCCACTGTACCCGCAGAAGCTGGGCCAGGGCCAAAGGCGGCATGAGACCCAGGCGCTGCGCTGTGGAACACGGGTGTCCAGACTCCTTAAATTATTTTTTAAGGAGCCGGCGCTGTGGCTCACTTGCTTAATCCTCCGCCTGTGGCACCGGCATCCCATATGGGCGCCGGGTTCTAGTCCTGGTTGCTCCTCTTCCAGTCCAGCTCTCTGCTGTGGCCCGGGAGGGCAGTGGAGGATGGCCCAAGTGCTTGGGCTCCTGCGCCTGCAGGGGAGACCAGGAGGGGGCACCTGGCTCCTGGCTTTGGATCGGCGCAGCGCCGGCCGTAGTGGCCATTTGGGGGGTGAACCAACGGAAGGAAGACCTCTCTCTCTCTCTCTCTCTCTCTCTCTCTCTCTCACTGTCTATAACTCTACCTGTCAAATTAAAAAAATTATTTTTTAAAACATTTTAGTTATTTATTTGAGAGGCAGAGTTACAGTGAGAGGGAGAGACAGAGAGAGAGGTCCCGCAGCTGCTGGTTCACTCCCCAGAGGGCTGTGATGGTCAGGCCTGGGCCGGGCTGAAGCCAGGAGCCAGGAGCCAGGAGCCAGGGTCTCCAGCTGATGGCCCAGAGCTGGCAGGGGCTCAAGGACGTGGCTGCTTCTCCGCTGCCTCCCCAGGCACGTTGGCAGAGAGCTGGGTCAGAAGTGGTGCAGCTGGGACTGGGGTCGGATAGGTCAGGCAGGTGGCAGCTTGAAGCCGGTGCCACAAGGCGAGGTCCCAGGGATTTCTGATGGATTAGAAATTCTTCAGGGCCGGCGCTGTGGTGCAGCGGGTAAAGCCACCACCTGCAGTGCCAGCGTCCCATATGCTCGCCAGTTTGGTTCCTGGCTGCTCCACTTCCAATCCAGCTCTCTGCTATGGCCTGGGAAAGCAGTGGAAGATGGCCCAGGTGCTTGGGTCCCTGCACCCACGTGGGAGACCTGGAAGAAGCTCCTGACTCCTGGCTTCAGATCAGCTCAGCTCTGGCCGATGAGGCCAACTGGGGAGTGAACCAGCGGATGGAAGACCTCTCTCTCTCTCTGCCTCTCCTCTCTCTGTGTAACTCTGGATCTCAAACAAATCTTAAAAAAAAAAAAGAAATTCTTCACTTTACAAAGTCAAATTGCCAGCCCCTCCCCTTGTGATCCCCCTACCGCAGTGCTGTCCTACACATGGCTTTCTCCCCTGCGAAGATGGACAGCTGGCCGCTTCCCAATCAGCCACGCCTTGCCCGCGCCAGAGGTGTGGGAGCTCTGCGCAGCCGCCTGGGAAGTCCACCCGAGCGCCCGAGGGGCCGGCTGGGGGGGTCAGGTGGCTGGGGGGGTCAGGCGGCTGTGGGGGTCAGGCTGGCTGGGGGGGGTCAGGCCAGCTGTGAGGGGTCAGGCAGCTGCGGGGGTCAGGCGGCTGTGGGGGTCAGGCCGGCTGGGGGAGGTCAGGCCGTCTGCGGGGGTCAGGCTGGCTGTGGGGGTCAGGCGGCTGGGGGGGGTCAGGCCGTCTGGGGGTCAGGCTGTCTGCGGGGGTCAGGCCGTCTGTGGAGGTCAGGCTGGCTGTGGGGGTCAGGCCGGCTGGGGGGGTCAGGCGGCTGGGGGAGCAGGCCATCTGTGGGGGTCAGGCTGGCTGTGGGGGTCAGGCGGCTGGGGGGGTCAGGCCAGCTGGGGGTCAGGCTGGCTGTGGGGGTCAGGCGGCTGGGGGGGCAGGCCATCTGTGGGGGTCAGGCCGTCTGCGGGGGTCAGGCCGGCTGTGGGGGTCAGGCCGGCTGGGGGGGTCAGGTGGCTGGGGGGGTCAGGCTGTCTGCGGGGGTCAGGCCGGCTGTGGGGGTCAGGCCGGCTGTGGGGGTCAGGTTGGCTGTGGGGGTCAGGCCGGCTGTGGGGGTCCGGCGGCTGGGGGGTGGTCAGGCCGGCTGGGGGCTAAGGGGGACCTGGCCCGAGGAAAGAGCAGCTAGATAGATCTGGAGACGGTGACCAAGGGTGGGGGCCAGAGGAGGTCCTGAGCAGCCGTGGAGCCCGCTGACCGCAGCAGGCCCAGGGCACAGCAAGGGCTTCCCTGCCCCCGGGCCCCTGACCCCCCTCCAGCAAGGCTGGGGTCCCCTGTCGCTCTGCATCGCGCTCCCTCCCCAGAGCTGTCCCGTGGCAGCACTGGCATCCCAGATCACAGTGCCGGTCCGGCCGCTCGGGCTTCCGACCCAGCTCCCTGGGAATGCGCCTGGGAAGGCAGCAGAAGCCGCCCGGGTGCTTGGGCCCTGCACCCTCGTGGGAGACCTGGAAGAAGCTCCTGGTTCCTGGCTTCGGATTGGTGCAGCTCCAGGCGTTGTGGCCAATTGGGGAGAGAACCAGCAGATGGAAGACCTCTCTCTCTGCCTCTCCTCTCTCTGTGTAACTCTGACTTTCAAATAAATAAATACATCTTAAAAAAATAAAAAAGATCAATAGTCTTCTCCCACGCAGGTGCAGGGCCCAAGGACTTGGGCATCTTCCACTGCGTTCCCAGGCCACAGCAGAGAGCTGGAGCGGAAGTGGAGCAGCCGGGACTCGAACCGGCGCCCATATGAGACACTGGAGCAGCAAGTGGTGGCTCCATCCGCTACACCACAGCCACGGCCCCAAGACCCAGAGATCTTCAAGAACAAAAGGTCCCCAGGGAACAGCTCAGGGCCACCCTGGGCACGGCTGGGGCCCAGCCTCCTGGAATTGGAGCTGCTGGGTGGGGCCCAGCCCCTCCCACTGGAGACCCACCCTTCGGGACCCTGTGGGGTGGGGCCACAGGGAGCTACAGGGCTACAGGACACTTGGGGGCACTGCGGGGACTGAGGGGCCAGTTTGGAGTCTGGACTCTTGCAGAAGGTCTGACGGCCTCACAGCCGGTGGCGAGCGGCGAGCGCTGGACTCCAGGGCCCCGCCAGGCCGGCGGCCGGGAAACAGCCGGCCTTCCAGGAACCTCAGCCTTGCGGGTGGGGACAGAGAGGCCCAAGGGGGGTCGTGCACGTCCATGACCGGGGTGTCTCTACATATGGGCTCCTGGGGAGGCCTGAAGCCGAGGTCTGGTGGGGCTGGGGGGTGGTGGACCCCGTGCCCCCCGCGGAGCTTGGCAGCCCCTCCCCCAGACACCACCAGGGTCTCTCTGGAGCCCCTCCCTTCTCTGCTTCCTGGTGCCCCCAGCTGGGGCTGAGACCCAGCACAGCCTGCACCTCCTGCCCCGCCTGCCCCTCTGGGGGCCCCAGCAGCCGTTCTGCGCCCAGCTGGGCCCCGTCCGCTGGGGCTTGCGTTCGGGTCTGGCGTTATTTACCGCGGCAGCTTCCTGCTCCTTCCAGTAACTTGTCCTCTAACTTCAGGCGGCTTCTGATCAGGCATAGAGACCTCTAATCTCTCGGATCTCGTTTACCGGCATCAGCTGTTCTGGCTTCCTGTTGCTGGGCCTGGACCCAGGCTCGGGGTCAGCTCCCCACTGGCTGGGCCCCCTACCTCTTCCTGGGGCCTCTGCTCTGGCCCCTCAGCCATCGGGAGGGGCAGATGCCGGGGTAGGGTGCTGGGTGTGGGGCACAGAAGGTGAGCAGGTGGCAGGCTCTGTGCCGAGGGCTCAGGGTCAGGGCGGGGGCCAGTGCTCCCCCATGCCCTTCCTGGCTGGCACGGAACCCACGGAAGGCACCCTCTGCTGCGTCCCCTTCTCCCCACGCTGCAGCCCCCAGGCCCAGAGCCCTTGTGGGAGGAGGGACAGGGAAGGAGACAGGCCCGCCGGCAGTCAGGGCCTGGGACTTGGGCCAGAGTGGTCGTCCCGCTCCGCCAAAGGCGTGCGTCCGGGCCAGGCCGATGCCGCCGTGGGGGTGAGCAGGTGCACGTCCGATGGGCGGTCGATGCTGGTTCCACTGCGTGTGCCGTAGAACTGCGCTGGGAATTCTGAGTTTGGATCTTTTCCCGGGGAGCGCCGGGCAGGTCAGTCCTCTCTGGGTGTCCAGGGGAGACGCCCAGGGCTCAGCAGTGCGGGATGCGGCGCTGGGTTAGGTGGAGCCCAGGCCTTTCCGGCTTGTGATGTTCTCAACTTAGGGAGGGCTTATCAGGACGCGGCCCCTCCATAAGTCGAGGGGCCTCTGTGCAGGCTCCTGTGCGCTGTGCACCTACTGTGCGCTCAAGCTACAGGCTCTCCTGTCAGTCATTCGGCTGCCAGCCCACTGGTGGAGGAAGTGCTGTCTCATAAGGGGCCCCGGAGGGGTCTTCCTGCCCCCCAGGACACAGACAGAGGATGGAAGATGGCCACCGCCGGGGGACACCAGGCTTGGCTCCCCAGCCACCAACAGAGCCCCCGGGCTCAGGAAGGGCGTGGCCTGCAGTGGGCAGAGTCTGGGGCAGGGGAGGTGGAAGGTTGGAACTTGAGGCTGGCGGACACGGGGGAGGCACCGGAGACCCCATCGTAGCTGCGGCACCCAAGGGGCCTTCTCCCCACCTCGGCCTCCAAAGTGGAGTGTCCAGGATGGTTTCCCAGGGTTGAGACTCCTGCTCAAGGCCCAGGGTGGCGGCCTGGGGGAGGCCCACGTGCAGGGCCCCCGGGGCTGGCGTGGTGGGACCCCAGGCAGGGCTGAAGACCCGCTGGCAACGCGGGCACCGCCAGGGCTCAGGCTGTCCGGTGGGAGCAGGTGTCTGTCCGGTGTCTGTCCGGTGGGAGCAGGCACAAGACAGAGCTGGCCCTCAACCAGGAGCCCCAGGACCCCTTACTCAGCGCGGGGGGCAGCACGGGGAGTGGCTCCTGCTGCGGCACCCAGGACTCCCGGGGACCAGCCCGGGGCGCCCCCAGCAGGGGCAGCTGCTTCTCCGCGGAGCTGAACTCCAGCCACGGGGTCGTCCAGTTCCTGCCGGGCCCAGGGTGGGACGGAGTGTACAGTAAGACAAGCAATCCTGGGGGTTCAGGGCACCCCAGGCCCCGCGTGAACAGAGGGGGAATCGCTGCTGGGGAGGAAGATTCTGGAAGAAAACTCGGGGTCCCCAACCCGGCCACCGGTCACATGCTGGGGCTCCCGAGGGGCAGTGGTCTGTCTCCCACGAGGACGGACAGTCAGGAGCTCTGGGGGCCATGATCCCCGTGTCATTGGTGAGGAAGCTGAGGTTAGGGGGTGGAAGTGGCTCCTGGTAGGCAGCAGAGCTGGGGCAGGCCTACGGCACAGCGGGTAGGCGCCGCCTGGGAAGCCACATTCCACAGCAGAGTGCCAGGTTCAAGTCTCACCTCCGCTTCCCGGAGCAGCAGGTAATGGCTCCAGGGCTTGGGCCCTGCCACCCACGTGGGAGACCTGGATCCAGTTCTGGCCTCCTGGCTGCTCCAGGCATTTGGGGAAGAAGCCAGCGGATGGAAGGTGGCAACCTCCTCCCCCATCCCCATTGCTGTGCTTTTCAAATAAGTAAAAATGCTTTAAAAACCATTTTTATTTATTTATTTATTTATTTGACAGGCAGAGTGGACAGTGAGAGAGAGAGACAGAGAGAAAGGTCTTCCTTTGCCGTTGGTTCACCCTCCAATGGCCGCCGTGGCCGGCGCACCACACTGATACGAAGGCAGGAGCCAGGTGCTTCTCCTGGTCTCCCATGGGGTGCAGGGCCCAAGCACTTGGGCCATCCTCCACTGCACTCCCGGGCCACAGCAGAGAGCTGGCTTGGAAGAGGGGCAACCGGGACAGAATCCGGTGCCCCGACCGGGACTAGAACCCGGTGTGCCGGCGCCGCAAGGCGGAGGATTAGCCTAGTGAGCCACGGCACCAGCCTAAAAACCATTTTTTAAAAACAGCAGAGCCGCCGGCGCCGCGGCTCACTAGGCTAATCCTCCGCCTTGTGGTGCTGGCACACCGGGTTCTAGTCCCGGTCGGGGCGCCGGATTCTGTCCCGGTTGCCCCTCTTCCAGGCCAGTTCTCTGCTGTGGCCCGGGAGTGCAGTGGAGGATGGCCCAAGTGCTTGGGCCCTGTACCCCATGGGAGACCAGGAGAAGCACCTGGCTCCTGGCTTCGGATCAGCGCGGTGCGCCGGCCACAGCGCGCCGGCCGCAGCGGCCATTGGAGGGTGAACCAACGGCAAAAGGAAGGCCTTTCTCTCCTTTCTCTCTGTCTCTCTCTCTCACTGTCCACTCTGCCTGTCAAAAAAATTAAAAAAAAAAAAGACAAAAACAGCAGAGCCGGGATTAGAACCCAGCCACGAAGGTCTCTGCCTCCCAAGAGCCCCCTCGGCCCCCCGGCTGTGAGCACCCCGACTTGCTTAGCGCCAGCACCGAGGCAGGGCCTGGAGGCCTCTTCTGCGCTTGGGGAAATCCCACCTGTCTTTCAGCTTGCCTCCTCCTCCAGGGAGCCTTCCATGACAGCCCCGCCCTCTGCTGAGCCCCCCTCCCTCAGAGCAGCCGCTCCCAGTGAGTCTCAGGGGTCCAGGGCTCCAGGAGGGCAACACTTCATTCCCAGGATTCTTAGCACGGGGCGTGGAACATGGCTAGCATCCAGGAAACGCCTGAAGTAGCATGGGGAGAAGAGGGTCTTCCTTCCAAAGACAGGGCCAGGGGGGACCCAGGCAGCAGGGAGGTGGGGCTGCACGGTGTGTGTGAGGAGCCCTCCCTCCTGCACCTGGTGGCTGCTGTCACTAGGCAACCGTGGCAGGTTCTAGAGGACAAGCATTCCTGGAACTCGTGGCTCACTCCTTCATGCATTCATTCAATCACTCATTCAATAAACGTTTGTTGAGAACCACCTGGGAGCCTAGGTCCCGCTGGGTCCCTGGGGGTGCTGGTCTCGGGGAGCCACACCCCGCCCCGGGGCTCAGAGCCCTCTCCCGCCTTCCTCCTGCCACTCTAGGGCTGGGGCGGGCCCCTGCCAGGGTCCCCAGGGAGCAAGGGCCAGGCCCTCCCGTGGGGGCCAGGGGGGCACGCAGCAGCTGCGCCTGGGCCCCAGAGGCAGCTGTTCCCGGAAGGGGAGTTTTCAAACTTGTTGTTGTTGGCGAATGTGCGTGTGGACTTCGTTATTGATACGCAGGGTTTATTTCCCCCAAATGTTGTGTGGGGGTTGGGCAGTGCAGGGAGCTGCAGGCCGGGGCGGGCACAACACAGGGGGTGCTCCAGCAGACTCGGTGCTGAGGGGCCGGAAGGACCCCCTGCAAGGTCACCAGGGGCCCACCTGGGTCCAGCCAGAGCCCACACCTGGGCCGGTTCACGGCTCCTCTCTGGCTCGCAGGCGCTGACCCTGCCGGCAGGGGGCGCCCCAGCTGGAGACCGGTGCTCCCCGGTGCCCCTGGTGCAGCTGGCCTGGGGTGGTGGTGGTGGGGAGCAGGTCTCAGCAGCAGGACGTCTCAGCAGGCGGGACCTCCGCCCCCTGCACACAGGCACGGTCCCACGAAAGGGCATGGAGGCCCGGCCTGAGCCCCTCCGGGGAGCAGAGATCAAGGCTACGCGCATGCATTCCAGGCGCTGGGCCCAGGGCACCCAGCAGGCCCCCAAGGCCGGGGCTGAATCCTGGCGGGAGGTCCGGCCTGGGGGTGGGGGGAGCCTCCCAGGCAGGGAGCGTCGGGATCCGCAGGTGCACCCGGGGGGAGCCCTGTTCCTCCAGGGCCGCGTCCCCTCCCCTTGTCCCTGCTGTCAGGGGTGGGGGGCCTTCCCCGGGCTGGCAGCTTTGGCGGGAATCTGCCGTCACCCCCCACCCCCACCTCAGCTCGGATCCTCTTGTTCTGGGCCTCCATGGGATTGCGCCCAGGGCCACGGAGCTTCCAGTCGGGAGACCCCAGCGAGCCAGTGCCAGGGCTGCCGCCTGGTAATTGGCTCATCGATCAACAAACAGCTCGGGGGTAGGGGGCAGGGCGGCCGAGGTGCGTGTGGAGGGGCAGCCCTGGGGAGAAGTGGCTGGAGGCAGGCGGGGATCCCAGGTCGGGCGGGTCCCTGTGGCTCCCCGGCCGGGCGAGCACCCCTGGGAGGCAACCCTGGGGTCCCCTGGTTCCCACCAGCCAACCTGTTCCCACAGCCAGAAGTTGCCATGGTGACCCCCGCCCACCTTCAGCTACAGCTTTTCCAGTAAAACCACTGCAGAAATCCATACTTCCCGACAGGCACGCCCCGGCCCCCGCCCCCCACTCCGCGGTCTGGGAGGGCCCGGAGTTAACCCTGCGCATGCTGGGGCAGCTGTTTGGGGGAGACTGGGGGGACTGAGGGGAGTGTGGACAGAAGCCAGGGGGGCTCGCCCTGCCCTGCGGGGTGGCGCTCCGTGACTTGAGCAAGTCCAGAAGTTGGTGTGGACGCGCCAGGCCGGCTATGACTGCCGGCAGCCAGCTGGGCCGCAGGGGGGGCCTTGGAGGGGGTGCACAGGGCTGCTCCCCTCAGCCCCCAGCACCGCCGTCTGGCTCCGCCCCCAGGTGTGACAGGCAGGGGGCACAGGGCCCGGCCTGGCCTGCAGTCCTGCCCAGTTTCTGCTTCCTCCTCTTCCCGGGAGGCAGAGAGAGCCCAGCCCCGGTCCCCCGTCCCTGGTCCCCCGTCCCTGGTCCCCCGTCCCCGGTCCCTGGTCCCCAAGGCCCTCCCTGGATGGCTGCCTGGCTTTTGTGTCTGAGTCTGCCCTGGAGGGCCTGCGGGGCCCCAGAGCCTCTGACTGCTCAGGGTCTCCCTGGGAGTAGTGATCGGGGCCCAGGGGAGCAAGAGGCTGCTCTCCCAGGATTGGGTCCTGCCCGGCCCCACTTCCTGCAGGGCTCTGAGCCGGAGCTGCCCGCACGGTGGGGCACGATGAATAATTGAGAGGTCTTTGAGGAGAATTAATTAGCTCACTTATTGACTGCAAGCGCCAGGCTGCAGATGCTGGGGGAAGCAGCAGCCCGGGGCCCTGCCGGGCTGGCAGGGGACGGGACAATCACGCCCAGCCTCCTCTGTGCTCGGGGGCTCAGGGGGGGCTGGCAGTGGCCCGCCCTGCCATGCCTCTGCTCTGGCCGCTGCACCCCTCACCCACAGCTCTGCTCCGTCTGTCTTCCCAGAGCCAAGAGAAAGACCCCCTCCCACAAGGAGAGGGGGCAGGGGCTGTGTCTGCCTGTGGGGAGCATGTCCCCAGCGGGTTAGGCCCAGGCTTTGGACAGGGTCTGAGGGAGAGACTCTGGGCCTCCTGTGCCGGCCCCCTGGGGGCACGGGGCGGTCACTGGAGAACAGGTGGGACTGAGCTTGAAGGTCTCTCCTGGAGGGGCTGGCAGGTGCTGGGAACGCACACGGCAGGTGAGGGCTGCTGCACCTGCGACGACTCATCCCCCCCCCCCACCGGGGCACCTGCAGGCCTCAGGGCAGAGCCTGGCACGGTGGGGGGGGGAATGAATGGACCGGCAGGAGGAATCCGAGCAGCAAGGCTGGTACGTTGCCCCCCTATATAAAAAACTTATTTTATTTACTTGAAAGGAAGAGGGAGAGAGATCTCGTCTACTGGTTCACTCCGTAAACGCCTGCCACAGCTGAGACCGGGCCAGGCAAAGTCAGGGGCCAGGAGCTCCAGGTGTCTGCTGGTCCCAGAGAACGCAGCATGGGTGCCACGGGCAAGATGTGCGCACCGCGGAGAACTCTGGCTGCAGGGGCATCAGCGACAGGCCCGGGGGCCGGCTGCTGCCTCTGTCGCTGCCAGGCACCTGCGCGAGAGGCCCCCACAGGTGCACAGAGGTGGGGCAGAACCCCAGTCCTGCAGCCATGGGCACATGGCTCGGCAGGTGGGAGGGAGACCCCTGCCTGGGCTGAGACCACGAGAAGGGGACAGAGAGGCTGTGACGGCTCTGAGCGTCAGGACAAGAGGGACGCATGGGACCCAGTGACTTGTGGGTCTGAGCAGGAGGGGACCGGGGACGCAGACACCCCTGGTGTCACCAGAGAAGCGGCTGTGTGTCTGCGCGTGGGACGCACAGCCCTGGCCTGCCCACCCCACCCCTGCCTGCTCAGGAGGCTGCCCCGGTGGTGCCACAGCAGCGGGTCCCCGTGTGCCCCCTCTCAACTGGCGGAGCCCGAGCCGCTGGGTGTGTGGATGTCCCTTTCCCAGTGACCCCTTGGGGGCCGTCCCTGCAGGGCCGCCGTCCTCACCCCCGGCTCTCCCTGTGTTCCCGTGAGCAGAGTTGCCGCCAAGCTGACCTGCAGTTCAGTGACGTAGCCAGGACTCAAACTCCCCAAGCCACCAAGTTGGGAGCCATCAGAGGTGAGCCCGGTGCACAGACACCAGCTTTCTCCTCCTCCTCCTCCTCCTCCTCCCTCTGCCCGGCTGCAGAATCTGAGCAGAGAGAGGCCGGTGCCCCTCCAGTTGGTGAAGCTGGGCAGCTGGCACCCACGGGTGGGCTACAGGGGCTTGGTAGGGCAGGGGGTCCTTGTCCGAAGCACTGGAGTCGGAGGCGGCATCAGTGGTGAGCGTTTGTCCTTTCGATGCCTTGGTGCCCGTGTCTATCTGGGATGAACCCTGAGACAGGAGGGAGGCAGGGCCCCGCTCCCCCTGCAGGCTTTGAGGGCTGACAAAGTGGCCGATCAGATGCTGTCACACGGATCTCTGTCCCTTGGGGAGGAGATGCCCAGGCACAGGGGTCCCGCGGTGACAGCCTGTGCAGCCGGGACTCCCCCCTCTGCTTGTCCTGCTTCTTGTGGCACTTGCCAGTGGCCTCCCAGGTTTCCATAGGAAATGGCCCAGGCCCGGCATGCCCTGGCCATCCCAGGCTGAGGACAAGCAGGCCTGAGACCTGGCTGGCACCCGAGGAGGCGCTGGCTCTCTGCTCGCCGGCTGGAGGGATCCAGCAGGTGCCGGTGAGGACCGGTGAGGACCAGCCGGGCTCGCCTCTGGGCTGCGCAGTGGGTCCGGGATCGATCCCCACGTTTCTTATCCTCCGTGTTCCCTGGGCCACCTGAGACCGGTTCTTTCCAGGATGTTTCAGCAGCACAGGAGAGTGAGTCCGTTGTGCGAGGTTTCAGGGGCACTCACAGCACGTCCACGGCCACCCGATGGCCACGTCGCGTGGCCACACCTGAAGCCGAGGACGCGGCTGTGCAATTCTCCCCCGGAAGTGAAGAAGCAGGATGGGGCACTCAATCTTCCTTCTCTGTTTGTAATTTAAAATGTATTTATTGTCATTGCATTTGAGAGGCAGAGAGGGGAGGTCTGTTCACTGGTTTGCTCCCCAGGACTGGGAGCTCCGTCAAGGTTTCCCATGGCCGTCAGGGACCCACCTTCTTGAGCTGTCACCTGTTGCCTTGGGGGGTGCACATTAGCGGGCAGCTGGCTGGGAAAGTGGAGGAGCCAGGACTCGAGTCAGACGCTGGGACGCAGGACGCAGGCATCCCAAGGTGCACCTGTTTTTTTGTTTTGTTTTCTTTTCTTTTTTTTTTTAAGATTTATTTTATTTGAAAGAGTTACAGGCCGGCGCCGCGGCTCACTAGACTAATCCTCCACCTTGCGGCGCCGGCACACCAGGTTCTAGTCCCGGTCGGGGCACCGGATTCTGTCCCGGTTGCCCCTCTTCCAGGCCAGCTCTCTGCTGTGGCCAGGGAGTGCAGTGGAGGATGGCCCAAGTGCTTGGGCCCTGCACCCCATGGGAGACCAGGAGAAGCACCTGGCTCCTGCCTTCGGATCAGCGTGATGCGCCAGCCGCAGCGCGCCAGCCATGGCGGCCATTGGAGGGTGAACCAATGGCAAAAGGAAGACCTTTCTCTCTGTCTCTCTCTCTCACTATCCACTCTGTCTGTCAAAAAAAAAAAAAAAAAAAAAAAAAAAAGAAAGAGTTACAGAGAGAGAGAGAGAGAGAGGTGTCTTCCATCTGCTGGTTCACTCCCCAAATTGTTGCAACAGCTGGAGCTGAGCCGATCTGAAGCCAGGAGCCAGGCGCTTCTTCCAGGTCTCCCACAAGGGATCAGGGGCCCAAGCACTTGGGCCATCTTCCACTGCTCTCCCAGGCCATAGCAGAGAGCTGGATGGGAAGTGGGGCAGCTGGGACTCGAACCGGTGTCCATATGGGATGCCGGCGCTGCAGGCTGGGGCTTTAACCCGCTACACCATACACTGCCTCCCCCAGTGGCATCTTAACCACTGTGCCAAATGCCAGCCTTTGTTTGTAATTTTCCCTGTGAAAATGCTTTTTTATTGTTTTATGGAAATTGTTTTAAAGCAGGCGGGAGGGTAGGGAATTCCCAGAGACCATCAGCCCAGCCCCACAGTGGTGCACATTTTCCGTGTTCGTTTGATTTGTCTTGTTTCCTGGGTAAAATATTTTTTAAATTTTCTTATTGTGGTAAAATATGCGTAACAAAGCTTCCCACGTCAACCAGCTGTAAGTGCGCAGTGCGGTGGCGTGAAATCAGTCCCACCATTGTGCAACCCTCGCGCCCGCTCCTAGCTCTGTCCGTCCCTGCTAAACACAGGCGTCCCAGCCCCGGCACCCGGCTGCCCCGGCCGGCCTGTCTTCTTCCTTCCTTCCTTCTTTTTAGATTTTATTGAATTATTTGAAAGACAGAGTTAAGAGAGAGACATAGTACTTCCGTCTGCTGGTTCACCCCCCTAAATGTCTGCAGCAGCTGGGGCTGGGCCTGGCGGAAGCCAGGAGCCTGGAGCTCCACCTGGGTCTCCCGCGTGGGTGCAGGGGCCCACGCACTTGGGCCACCTTCTACTGCTTTCCCAGGCCATTCGCAGGGAGCTGGATCAGAAGTGGAGCAGCCGGGACTCGAACCAGCACTGATACAGGATGCCAGCGCTGCGGCAGCTTCACCCACTGTGCCACAGCTCCGGCCGCACATTCAGTCTTGACACAGCGGACCGCGACCGGTGCCAGGTGAGCCTCTCGGGCCTCTTTGTGACAGCCTTGGGCTTCACCAGGGGTCCGAGGGCGGCCGTGATGCCGGGCGGAAGGCGACCACCTCTGCAGGCAGCGGCGAGGAACACGGGAGGCCAGGATCACTTGGGAGGGCGCCGCCGCGGCCGCTCCCTTTTCCACGAGGGCTCTGGTGCTGCACCTCCTCGCCAACACTTGCTGCTTGCTGCTGCAACAGTAGCGTCCCGGCGGGGCGTGGCGGTGGCGTGCGCCTGGAGTCTCTGTGGTTTTGATTTGCATTTCGACGTGAGCTGGTGGGAGACGGATTTCCATTTCTTGTAACTGCTGCTCCTGAGGGGCGCTTTGGTGGCTGCCGCAGGAGATCCAGCAGAAGCCACGTGGCTCGTGGCTCGTGGAGCGGCTCCTTCCCGCGTCTGGGACAGCCCGGCTGGGTGCCCCCCCCGTCCTCCTCCCTCTGGGGACCCAGGTGGCTCTGGGCTTCCCCAGGCTGCTGCCTGGCTGCCAGCTCAGCCCCCAGGCACTGCCCCTCGCATTCCGACCAGACATCGGAAGGGCCTTCCTGGGAGAGAGCCAGACCGGAAGCTGGAAGCCGGAAACTCAACCTGGCCTCCACCCGAGTAGCAAGAACCCAAGCACCTGAGCCGTCACGGCTGCCTCCCCGGAAGCTGGAGCAGGAGCCAGAGCCTGGACCGGAACCAGGGACCCCGGCATGGACACAGGCCCCCGACAGGCGTCTGAACTGTTTATCTTTTTTTTTTTTTTTTTTTTTAAGATTTATTTGAAAGAGAGGGACAGAGACACAGAAAGAGACCTTCCGTTTGCTGGTTCACTCCCCACGTGGCCACAACAGCCAGGGCTGGGCCAGGCCAAACGCAGGAGCCTGGACCTGCATCTGAGCCTTCCACACGGATGGGAGGGGCCCAGCTGCCTGGACCACCTTTGGTGCCTTCTCGGGCGCATTAGCAGGGAGCTGCCCCAGAAGCAGAGCCGCGGGACTCCAGCCGGGGCCCACATGGGACGCCGGCGCCGCAATCCACAGCCTAACCTACACCGCAGCGCTGGCCTCCTACCCCCAGCCAGGGGCGTTCGTCAAGGGTCATGCCTGCCATGGGGGCGGGGGCGCAGCCCGGCCTGGGCAGCTGGCCCCTCCTGCCTCCTGGCGGGGCAGGAGAGGGCGATGGCGTGGATGGCCAGCAGTCTCCACCACACAGTGCAAAACGTCCCCACCAAGGAGCGGGAGAGTCCCCCCACCCCAGCTGCTCCCCGCCGCTCACTCAAGGTGTCCAGGACGAATGAGGACCCCCAGGGGAGCAGGGGCTGCTGGGAGCTCCGTTCCTGGGGTGCCGATGTCACATGGGCGGAGGGAGGCCCCCGGCTGTCACCACAGCACCAGGGCTACAGCTCCAACTCTTCATCTCCAGAACCCGGGGCCAGTGTTGTGGGTTAGGCTGCCCACGGCCCTAATGGAGCGCCAGTTCGAGTCCCGGCTGCTCCACTTCCAACCCAATTCCCTGCCAATGTGCCTGGGAAGGCAGAGGGAGATGGCTCAAGTCCTTGGGCCCCTGGCACCCGCATGGGAGACCTGATGGACTTCCTGGCTCAACCC
Organism: Oryctolagus cuniculus; assembly: GCF_051225735.1. Classification (NCBI taxonomy): domain Eukaryota; kingdom Metazoa; phylum Chordata; class Mammalia; order Lagomorpha; family Leporidae; genus Oryctolagus; species Oryctolagus cuniculus. Next base: position 3,186,887 of record NC_142883.1, on the reverse strand, counting down.
CCACCATTGCGGCCATTTGGAGAGTGAACCAGCAGTTGGAAGATCTCTCCTCTCTCTCTGTCACTCTGCCTTTCAAATAAATAAATCTTTTTTTTTTTTTTTTTTGACAGGCAGAGTGGACAGTGAAAGAGAGAGAGACAGAGAGAAAGGTCTTCCTTTGCCGTTGGTTCACCCTCCAATGGCCGCCGTGGCCGGTGTGCCACGGCCGGCGCATTGCGCTGATCCGAAGGCAGGAGCCAGGTGCTTCTCCTGGTCTCTCATGGGGTGCAGGGCCCAAGCACTTGGGCCATCCTCCACTGCACTCCCTGGCCACAGCAGAGAGCTGGCCTGGAAGAGGGGCAACCGGGACAGAATCCAGCGCCCCGACCGGGACTAGAACCTGGTGTGCCGGCGCCGCAAGGCGGAGGATTAGCCTAGTGAGCCGTGGCGCTGGCCTCAAATAAATAAATCTTAAAAAGAAATAAACCAGAACCCGCGGATGTGGAGAAAGGGTCTTTGCGACGCAGTTGGCTTCTGGACCGGAGGATGAGGCTGACCTGGGTGTCAGGTGGGCAGGAGGCCCTCAGAGGAGATGGAGGGGACAAGACACAGACACAGAGGCGGAGACGGGCGAGGTGTGCCCGAGCCGGGGGACTCCTGTAGCGGCCGGGGAGGGGGGCCTGTGGGAGCAGCACTGCCAGCTCCTGGAGGAGCCTCGTGGTTCCTGAGTGTCCTGCTTATCCCAGGAGAGCCGGCTCAGCGCCCCTGGACCCCCCAGGGCCGAGGGGCTGTGCCTGGGGAAGGGGCCCCCTGACCGCCCTGATGCAGGAAGGGCTGGTGGGGGCACAGACTTGCCCGGTGGCCTGTCTGGGTGTGGGCGGTGGGCGTGAAGTTGGTGCCAGGACCCCTGTGGGGGCACTGGGGCGGCGTCTGCATCTCCCTTTGCACGTCTTGGAGCGTCTGGAGGGAGATTCTGCCCCTGGAGGAAGGGGAGGAGGGGGGGGAGGAGGAGGGAGGGGGAGGGGAGAAGGAGGAGGGGGAGGAGGAGGGGGAGGAGGGGGGAGGGGGAGGAGGAAGAGGAGGAGGAGGGAGGAGGAGGAGGAGGAGGAAGAGCAGGAGGGGGCAGCAGCTTCTCCGAATGGAGGGGCTCGCAGCTCCGAGGCTGCCTGTGGGCCGCAGCCCCTGCCGCCGGGAGGGACACAGGCTCTGGGGAACTCAGGGACCGGATCCCAGGGTCCTGGTGCCGAGGCTGCCCCAGGACTGGCTTCCGAGCCTGGGGGGACCTGGCTTTCCCAGCTGGCCCAGGTCCCTGCTGTCTGGACCTAATCCTAACTTCGGCCTGCGACCTTGACCTTCCCCAGGCTGCCCTGGGCGGACAGCGGCACCGTCCCCAGAGGCCCCGTGCTGGGCGGCCTGGAGTTGAGTCCCCAGGTGTAGCAGTCGTGGGGGGGCCTTCCTTCCGGCCTGTGTGCCTGGGCCACAGCAGCGAGCGGGTGGGAGGCTGGGCCCAGCCCCCTGCTCTGGCGCGGACGCCCGGCTGCTGCGTCTCCCAGCCTGCCCAGCTGCAGACCCCTCCAGACCTGAATGCCAGGTCCCCTCGGGTGCTCGCTGACGGGGGCCGGGAACCCGGGTGGCGCCCAGCTCCGTGCCAGCCTCCAACTGCCAGCAACCAGGAGTGCAGCCCACGGGGCAGGGATGTGCAGGTTAGGGTGGGCAGGTCCTGGGCCACGGGGTGCAGGGGCGCAGTCTGGCTCCTGCCCGGGGAGACTGTCCCTCGGCCTGAGATGGCATGGGGAGGCGTCCCCAGGGCTGGGAGACCACCCCCCCGCCCAGGATGGGTCATTTGGAGGCAGTGAGCTTCTTAGAAAGGGGAAGCTGGGTGCCCAGAAATCTGCTGCAGCGTCATGAAACACACAGGCGTCCGCGTTCTGGGAAGGGGTGACGAGGAAGCCACAAGCTCCGGCCCGACTCTGCGGTCTGCTGGCCCAGGCTCGTCCTGTTCGGGTCAGCCCTGGGCAGCCCTGCACTGGCCTGGGCTACTTGACCTCTGTGCGCTGGGTCTGCGCGCAGCTCTCCTGGGTGCAGTGGTACCGAGGGGGCCGGCCTGGGGGCAGCTGTCCCCCCACTTCCTCCTCCCTTCTCGGGAATAGGGACCCTTGTCCCCGTTAGGTGTCACTTCCAGCTCCCTGCCCAACCCAGTGGGGGACGAGCGGGGCCGGGCACCTGCTCTGGGGTCACGGGCTCCATCTGCCCTTCAAGGCACCGTCATGGTGCTCCGCCCCCTCCTCGCCCTTGCCGTGGGTGGCCTGGGCGTTAGGGCCCCCAAATCCCACAAACCAGGGTCTGGCCGACGGGAGGTCCCTGAGCCAGAGGGGCAGAGCCGGCTGGGCGTAGCCGGTGAGAGCCACGGAGGCCACCTGGAGCAGGTGGCAAAGTGGGGCACAGCAGGACTGTGGGAGGCGATGGGGCCACAGGGAAGGGACTTCCCAGCAGGCAGCTCTGCAGAGGCCCCAGCCACCTCCTTTCCAGGAACGGGAGGTGGAGGGGGGAGGAGGCACCGCCTGCCCCCAGGTGCGGCCCCCCCCCCCCAGCAGCCAGGTGGCAGCGGCCCCTCCCCTCCCCTCGCAGGCCGTTCCTTAACCATCGTCCCCTGCAAAGGAATGAGGTCAAGCCTCCACGATCCAGCAACGCCATCCTAGCAAGAACGGGGTCGAGCTGGGGGGGGCGCAGAGGTCAGGGGGAGCTCCAGCCAGGGCGGCTGCAGCCCGCACAGTGGTCAGGGGCACCCAAGGCCCCTCCCCACCTGGCCAGCAGCCCAGACACCTTCCCCACCCAGCTGGAATTGGACGCCTGCCCACGGGCAGCCCCACATGGCCTGGGGGTGTGGCCAAGGCTGAGCGTGAAGGGAGTGGACATTTCCAGGCAGGAAGACTGGGAATGAGCCCAGAGTTCTGGGACCCTGCTTCCAGGGACCCCGCTGCTCCCCTCCCCCGCACCCCCGGGGGTGGGGAATGAGGCTGCAGGTGTGACCCGGGGTGACCTGCCAGAGGCGTTTGTGCAAAGCCCACGTCCACCCAGGCACCTCGAGGGGCATGGCTGTGCCAGCTGCAGGCGGGGACTCCAGGCCAGGCCTGGGAGCGGATCGGACCTCCCCGGACACCGGGCCAGCAGGGGAACGCGTCAAACGACAAGGAGGCTGGGCCGTGCGGACCCTGGGGGCCCAGGACGGCCCGAAAGCCCCTTCGTTCCCTGATTGGGCAGAGGTTTGCCCAGGGCCTCTGATGAGCTGGGTTGGGCAGGGATAGAGACGGGGTCAAGGGAGTAAGGGCCTGAGGAGACAGGAGGGGCCGGGGGTGAGCACCAGGACCCAGCGGGTGGCAGGGCCGCTGGGGAGAAGGTCGGGCTCCCGGTGCTGGTCCTCCAGGAGACGAGCGTTGGTGCAGGACGTCGGGTGTGAGAGAGGCCAGCGAGCCTGGCACTGGGGATGCTTCTGTCTCCAGAAAAGCCAGCAGGGGGACTTTTTTTTTTTTTTTCTTTTTTAACAAAGTGTGTGTATGTGTGTGTGTGTGTTTTAATTTGAAAGTCAGAGTTCCAGAGAGAGAGAGAGAGAGAGAGAGATATCTTCCATCCATTGGTTTACTCCTCAAGTGGCTGAAACCACAGCTGACAGGCCAAAGCCAGGAGCCAAGAGCTTCTTCCGGGGCTCCCACGTGGGTGCAGGAGCCCAGATACTTGGGCCATTGTCTGCTGCTTTCCCAGGCCATGCAGGGAGCTGGATGGGAAGTGGAGCAGCCGGGACTTCGGTGCCCATATGGGATGGCAGCACCACAGGCAGCGGCTTTACCGGCTATGCCACAGCGCCAGCCCCAGGAGGACTATACAGAAGCAAAGGGGATGGGGCTGGCGTTGTGCCGTGGCATGAAAAGCTGCCGCCTACAGTACCAGCATCCCGTGTGAGTGGCTCAGGCATGGCCCAGGCGTGGCCCAGGCGTGGCACCATGTGTGAAGAGGCGCTGGCTTCCGGGGGTGTCCTGCTGCATCTGTCTCCCGTGTGAGGGAGACTCAGAGGCCGGTCCTTCCGTGATGGGCACTTGGGGCCTGTGGTGCACCTGAGGGCGGAGCTGAGGAGGTGGGGGGGACCTGGCTCTGGGCAGACCCGGGGGCTATTTCACTGTTCTGCAGGGGCTGGGGTCTGACCAGGGGCCATCCCCAAAGTGAGCGGAACCCCAAGGCGGGTGGGACTGCCAGGGACCAGGGCTCATCCAGGGCTGGGTGGGGGGCGTGTAGGGGTCATTCCTGTCCTGGGGGGTCCTGGAGGCCTCCCGTCCTCTGTGGAGTGGGGGCAGGGACCAGCGCTGAAGGTGGATTATTTCATAGCAGCAAAACATGGTCCCAGCTAGGCCGAAAGATGTGATGCCCCCACCGCCCCCAGCCGGGCCACACAGCGTCCATCCCAGAACAAGCCCTTGTTCCCAGAGCCAAGTCTGGTTTTCCAGGGTCATTGAAGGCGGGCTGGCCCCCCGCGTCCACAGGATGACTGGGAGCAACTGCAAACCTCTTTCCCCTCCCTCGCAGTGCGGGGAGACTGGGGCTGTGCAGGTGGTACAGGTCCCTGTCCGTGTGTGTGACCCGGGGCTCAGCTGAGACGCGGCTCCATCCAGCTCCCGCCCTTCTCAGAGCCCTGGGGACAGGGTCAAGCTAACGGAGACCAAGAGTGCCCTGGCCAGCCGCCGCCAGCCTGCAGCTGTCCCCCACGCCGGTCCCTCTGTGCCTCCCCACAGCGCCACCCCATGGCGGAAGGGGTTCCTCCTTGTGCCACTCGACCCAGATTTAGTGAAACAAGAATCAGCAAGAATCAGATGTATAATTTGGGACATGCTCAGGCTGACTTGCCCCAAGTGGTGGAGTTGGAAGCATACCAGGGGATTCCAATTCAATCCCATCGAGGTGGCATGTACCAATGCCATCTCACTGTTCCAGGTGATCAGTTTCAGTTCACAGTTGGTCATGGTGGAGGGACTGGGAGTCAAAGGGAGCACATAGACAAGTCTAGTACCTGCTAACGCTAACTGATGGAGTAAATAAAGGGGAGAGTGATCCAACATGGGAAGTGAGATACTCAGCAGACTCATAGAATGGCAGATGTCCTAAATAGCACTCTGGCCTCAGAATCAGCCCTAAAGGCATTCGGAGCTGGCTGAAAAGCTCATGAGAGTATTTCAGGCATGGAAAGCCAAGACACTCTGGCAAAAGATCTCTGCGAGTGAGATCCCAGTGGAAAGAACAGGTCATCGAAGAAGGAGGTACCTTTCTCTGAAGGGAGGAGAGAACCTCCACTTTGACTATGACCTTGTCTAAACAAGATAAGAGTCGGAGAACTCAGAGGGCTTCCATAGCCTTGGAAACTCATGACTGGAGCATAGGGAGATTACTGATGCCATAGACAGGAGTGTCAATTGGTAAAGTCAACAACAGGAGTCACTGTGCACTTACTCCTCATGTAGGATCTCTATCCTTAATGTGCTGTACATTGAGATTTAATGCTATAACGAGTACTCAAACAATATATTCCACTTTGTGTTTCTATGGGGGTGCAAACTGTTGAAATCCTTACTTAATGCATACTAAACTGATCCTCTGTTAAAAAAAAAAAAAAAGAAAGAAAGAAATTATCAATTCCCAACTTGACTCTCACTGGGATTAAACATGACAATAGGTCTGCTCTGATTTCATCATCATTTAAAAAAAATCATCTATTATTTTTCACTTTATGTTTCTGTGTGGGAGCAAACTGTTAAAATCCATACTTGATGTATACTAAGCTGATCTTCTGTATATTAAGATAATCGAAAATGAATCTTGATGTGAATGGAAGGGGAGAGGGAGTGGGAAAGGGGAGGGTTGTGGGTGGGAGGGATGGTATGGGGGGGAAGCCATTGTAATCCATAAGTCGTACTTTGGAAATTTATATGCATTAAATAAAAGTTTAAAAAAAAAAAGAATCAGCAAACCAAGATGCCTGTTCAACTTTGAATGTCGGCTCAACAGTGAATGAATTCTTCCTTAAAAAAAAAAAAAAAGATTTATCTAGGGGCCGGCGCTGTGGCGCAGTGGGTAAAGCCGCCATTGGCAGTGCCCGCATCCCATATGGACGCTGGTTCGAGTCCCATCTGCTCTGCTTTGTATCCAGCTCCCTGCTAACGTGCCTGGGAAAACAGTGGAAGACGGCGCGAGTGCTTGGGCCCCTGCACCCTCGTGGGAGACCGGGAAGAAGCTCCTGGCTCCTGGCTTTGGATCGGCCCAGTTTTGGCTGTTGTGGCCATTTGGAGAGCAAACCAGCAGATGGAAGATTTCTCTGTCTCTCTGTAACCCTGACTTTCACATAATTAAATAAATCTTTTCAAAATCTTTTTTTTTTTTTGACAGGCAGAGTTAGACAGTGAGAGAGAGAGAGAGAGAGAGACAGAGAGAAAGGTCTTCCTTCCGTTGGTTCACCCCCCAAATGGCTGCCATGGCCCGCATGCTGCGCCGATCCGAAGCCAGGAGCCAGGTGCTTCCTCCTGGTCTCCCATGGGGTGCAGGGCCCAAGCACTTGGGCCATCCTCCACTGCCTTCCCAGGCCACAGCAGAGAGCTGGACCGGAAGAGGAGCAACCGGGACAGAACCAATGCCCCAACCGGGACTAGTCATAAATCTTTAAAATTCTGGGGGGTGAACCAACGGAAGGAAGACCTTTCTCTCTGTCTCTCTCTCACTGTCTAAATCTGTCAAATGAATAAATTTAAAAAATCTTTAAAATTGGTTATAGATTTAAAATTTCAAATATTTTCTTAAAGATTAAAAAAGGCTTATTTAATTATTTGGAAGCCAGGGTTATAGAGAGGGAGAGAAATCTTCCATCTGCTAGGACCCAAGCACCTGGGCCATCCTCCACTGCCCTCCCAGGCCACAGCAGAGAGCTGGACTGGAAGAGGGGCAAACCGGGACTAGAACCCGGTGCCCATATGGGATGCTGGTGCCGCAGGTGGAGGATTAACCAAGTGCGCCACGGCGCCGGCCCCCAGAGTGGGAGAGAAATCTTCCATCTGCTGGGACTCAAGCACTTGGTCCCCCTTCCACTGCCCTCCCTGCCCATCCGCAGGGAACCTGATTGGAAGGAGGGCGGCCGGGACTCCGTCTGGCGTCCATGTGGGATGCCGGGATCAGGGGCGGCCCCGGAATAAATGCTTCTTAGTACAAATCCATCCCACCCGCGTGCTGGGCACACTAAGACGAAGTCTGCTAACTTCACATTCTGCAACGAGCCTGGAGACCCTGTGCACCCTCCCGCCAGGGGCGCCGGGCAGGGAAGGTTCCCCACCGTGGATTCCCCGCCGTCTCTCCTGGGGCTGGAACGGCTACTCCTCTGCCTCGATTTGTGGCTCTGTGATTGGCAGCAGAAGGTCGCCAGCGAAGCGCAGAGGAAACCCTGCGCGCCGTGCGTGTCTTCATCAAGGCCATGGCTGGACCCCAGGAGCAGCAACAGCGGCTCAGGGTCAGGGTCAGCCCCTCTCTGGTCCTCTCGGGACGCCTGGCAGCGGGGACGGAGTCATCGCTCGGATCTGGGGCCCAGCAGCCCCGTTTATTCCCGGTAGTCTTGCTGCAATGTGTTCTTGGTGTTTCACAGTTAGTGTTGCAGTAAAATTTAGATTCTGCAAGAATTACGACAATATTCAGCTACTAATGGGATTATTATTTTGGTTTGTGTGTGTGTTCAAAGCCATGAAAATAAAATTGACTCCCAACAATGCAAGTACAATTTTTTGTCCCGAACGCTGCCCGCGGATCATAAACAGAGTAGCAGAGTCCTGTAAGCACTTCAACGGGATTCTCGGAAAGCCGGGCCCCCCTCTGGCCCGACGGCGGCGGCGACTTCAGACACGTGAAGCAACTTCGCGGGCGCCTGGGCAGCCAGGGACCTGACGCCTCCAAGGCCCGCGCCCTGCGGTGTGGGACCAGGCGGACGGCAGGCCCTGAGCCTTGTAACGACCAGGCCTGCGGGCGGGGGTCCCTGGGAGTCTCAGGGGCGCCAGGACAAGGCGGCGACCACCACAGGAAGGGGTTCTTGCAGCTCTGGGGGCTGGAAGCTGGGGGGGGCTGTCAGGCCTCCCCCAGCTCCTGGGGGCTCCGGGCACTGCGTGGTTCTGCCTGGCCATTGTGTGTCTCTGCTTCTGCCTTCTCCTCTGTCTCCTCCAAGGACAGCTAATCCGAGACACCTCATTTGCAGACCCTCAACTTGGGTTTGTCCAAGAAACTTTTTCTTTTTTTTTCTTTCTTTCTTTTTTTTTTTTTTTTTTTTTTTTGACAGGCAGAGTGGACAGTGAGAGAGAGAGAGAGAAAGGTCTTCCTTTGCCGTTGGTTCACCCTCCAATGGCCGCCGCGGCTGGCGTGCTGCGGCCGGCGCACTGCGCTGATCCGGTGGCAGGAGCCAGGAGCCAGGTGCTTTTCCTGGTCTCCCATGGGGTGCAGGGCCCAAGCACTTGGGCCATCCTCCACTGCACTCCCGGGCCACAGCAGAGGGCTGGCCTGGAAGAGGGGCAACCGGGACAGAATCCGGCGCCCTGACCGGGACTAGAACCCGGTGTGCCGGTGCCGCAGGCGGAGGATTAGCCTAGTGAGCCGCGGCGCCGGCCCAAGAAACTTTTTCCAAATGAGGCCACGTGAACAGATTCTGAGCGACAACTCCTGAGGTGGGGGGACCAGGCCCACCCACCCCGGCACGTGGTCCTCACCACCGTCATTGTTACCCACCTGGGAGAGGGGAGGGGAGTTCCAAAGCAGCAGCCCAGAGAACGGGATCCAACAGGAGACGGCCGCAGGGGACCGTGTCCCCGTTGGCCGCGCTGGGGCACCTCCAAGGCTGAGGTCGTGGAGAGGCGGTGGCCCACCTGTGCAGCCAGCACCCCCCCCCACCCCATCCGCACCTGCTGGGCGGGGAGAGCATGTCCTGGTCACGTCACACCCTGGGAGGTGCAGGGAGGGGTGGGCAAGGCGCGTGGGAGGCAGGCTCTTCCGTCGCCTGCCTCGTGTGCGGCTTCGGCCGTAGGTCCCGCGGAGTGTTCTGGAACCAGGCGGCGTGGCGACCAGGGCTACAGCACGGCGAGCCCTCGTCCCGCGGTGAAGAAGGCAGACGCAGGAGGCCTCGTGCGCGGGATCCCACGGAGAGGAGGCGTCCGGGACAGGTTTGTGTTGTGCTGTCGGGGGCTGGGGCAGGGGCATGGCTGAAAGGCACAGAGCCTGGTGGCGAAGGTCTGCCCACGCCCCTCATGGAGTCCTGAGTTCGAGTCCCCACGCAGCTTCCAGTGCCAGCCTCCTAGCACACAGCAGCCCAGGAACTCGGGTCCCAGGGCCACCTGCCCAGCTGCAGCCCCGGCCCAGCCGCGGGGGTTTGCGGCCGCCTGGGGCAGTGACACGGGCACGGACGATGCTCTGTCTCTCTGCCCTGCAAACAAAAGGAGAAGAAAGAGCACAGTTTTTTGTTTTTTTTTTTTGTTTTTTTTTTTTGTTTTTTTTTTTTTTTTTTTGGACAGGCAGAGTGGATAGTGAGAGAGAGAGAGAGAGAGACAGAAAGAAAGGTCTTCCTTTTCCATTGGTTCACCCTCCAATGGCCGCTGCAGCCGGCGCACCGCGCTGATCCGATGGCAGGAGCCAGGTGCTTCTCCTGGTCTCCCATGGGGTGCAGGGCCCAAGCACTTGGGCCATCCTCCACTGCACTCCCGGGCCACAGCAGAGAGCTGGCCTGGAAGAGGGGCAACCGGGACAGAATCCGGTGCCCCGACCGGGACTAGAACCCGGTGTGCCGGCGCCGCAGGCGGAGGATCAGCCTAGTGAGCCACGGCGCCAGCCAAAGAGCACAAATTTTAAAAATAAATAACTAGAAGATAAAGAGGCCCTTTTGAGACGAGGACGCTGTTCTCCGGTTGGCTGTCGCGACGGTTGTGTAACCGTGTGTACACGAGTTGTGTGTTCCCACAGGTGGCTGGAGCCGCCTGTGGCCAGATCTCAGGAAAGCCGGGGACGTGAGGAAGGCTGGAGGTGGCCCCCTGCGGCCCTGCCCCTGGAGCCCTGGAGAACGCCCGCACCTGGTGGCCTGGCAAACGTGACACAGCCGCGCTGGCCGCCGCTGCTTGCTTGCGGGTTGCTTGTGCTGTGCCTTTGCCCATTGCCGCATGACAGGCCACAGCCCCTTCCCGGCCAGACGCCAGCTACAGGGCTGCCGGGAGGAGGACCAGCAGGCGGGGCGCAGGGACCTGGCGGCGGCTGCCTGCGCAGACCCCCTGCCCGCCTGTGTGGGGGTGAAGGAGGGGGCCGGCTGGGACTAAGGGCCCTGGGGGCGGTCCACAGGCCACTTCACGCGGGATGCTGCTGTCCTGGCTCCTGGCTTCAGCCTGGCCCAGTCCTGGCCCTCGGGGTCATTTAGGGAGTGAACCAGGGGATAGAAGAGATCTCTCTCTCTCTCTCTCTCTCTCTCTCAACTCAGCCTTTCAAATACATCTTTTAAAAATTTAACTTTAATTTTAGAATGTAGAAGAGAGATGGCACAGCTGTTCCGGGGCTGGGCAGGCCGCCGAGGGCGGAGGGCGGGGCTTGGGCGGCCTTGCTCGCCGCAGGCACCAGGCGGGCGAGCCCAGTGTCCGTTTGCAGGTGGCTGGTCTCTCCGTGGCGTGGAAAGTCCTGAGACAGAGGGGAGTCCGGACTCCTGCTGCCCACGGACGGCCTTGGCAGACCCCAGCTGTGCGCCGGCCACACGGAGACTGATTCTGTGTGGAGTCCGCTCACAGAGGCCCCACGGTTGTCGAACTCACAGACACAGAAGGGGAGTGGCGGGGCCGCAGGGGTGGGGGCGCCTCGTGGGGCCAGCTTCCCTGACAGCTCTGGGTGTGGCTGCACCAAAACACTTACAAATGGGGGAATTGGCGAAGCCCACGTGACCTGGATCTCACAACGTTTTGTGAGAAGGAAAAAGCCCACGAGGAACCCATGGACTTTGATGGGGAGTGGGCTGCAGGGACCCCGGGCTGCTCAGGGCTGGGACAGGAGCTGCAGGCGCCCCCCAGGCTCCCGCTTGGCCAGCACCTCCGCCAGGCTGGGGGAGGCGTCCGCTCTCCCCACGGGGAGCAGAGGCCCAGGGAGGCTGGGCTGAGGCCACCGGTGTCGTGCTGGGGGTTCGTCCCCGCCCAGGGCCACGACTCCGTCCTGATCGCCCCTCCCGCAGTCTGTTACATCTCAGAAGGTGGCCGCAGCCCCGCCTCAGAATGCGGGGCCTGGGGCCTGTGGGTTCCCCGGTGACCGGGGGTCCAGGTGGCTGGGGCCGATCTCAGAAGTCGCTGGCCTCTTTTCTGATACAAGTACAGGCTTGCTTTCTTTTCTTTTTCTAAGATTTAATTATTGAAAGTCAGAGTTACACAGAGAGAGAGAGAGGTCTTCCATCTACTGGTTCACTCCCCAGATGGCCATGACGGCCAGGGCTGAGCCAGGCTGAAGCCAGGAGCCAGGAGCTTCTTCCAGGTCTCCCACACGGGTGCAGGGGCCCAAGGTCTTGGTTCATCTTCTCCAGCTTTCCCAGGCCAAGCAGAGAGCTGGGTCGGAAGTGGAGCTGCTGGGACACGAATGGCGCCCACAGGGGACGCCGGTGTCACAGGCAGTGCTACATCACCGCGCCGGCCCCAACAGGTGCGGCTTTTCTGGCTCTTTCCGCCTGAGGCCAAACCAACAGGCTGGGAGAGGACACTGCTGCCCACCACTCATTCAGTCATGCGTCCATTCAGGGTGGTAGCTCACCTCCCCTTACTCCTCCCCAGAGCTGCTGCGTTCCGGAAGCTCCCGCCCCAGGCACCCGCCTGGCCACTGCCGTCCTCCTGCCCAGCCCCTCCGCCAGCCCCTTAAGTGCGGGGAGCCCCGGGTGCTGGCCTGTTTGCCCCCACCCAGCCTGCGGCCCTTGCAGGGGCCTTCTCTGGGATTCGAGCCTCTGGTTTGGGCTGCTGCCCACAAGCGCCCAGTTCCTGCTGCTGTGTGGTACAGGACCTGGGGCAGGTGTCTGGGCGTGGCCACTGGCAGGGGTGGGAGGGTGGGGGCGCCACAGCCCCCAGTCGGAGGAGCCAGTTTCCCATCGCCCAGAAGTCAGGCTCAGGGGAGCCGCTGCCGTGCCTGGGGCCACTAGAGGGCGACCTTCATGACCCAGGCGCGTGGCTAACAGCACGCGGTGCCTTGCACGGCACAGCCCGGTGAGAGAGGCAGGCCGCGGGGTGCACGGGGCCCCAGGGCGTGCCTGTTGTCACCTGGGCCCCGTGCCCACTGCCCAGCGGCCTGGCTTCTGAGGCCAGAGTAAACCCTCTTGACCCAGCAGTGGAACAGACTTGTAAGCTGGGGGTGGCGCAGGTGAGGGGTGGCCCGGGGCAGGGAGGACCCCAGAGAAGGGAGGCAGGAGTGGAGGGCGTGCTCCAGGGCCCCGCTCGCCTGCTGCTGCTCCGAGCAGCGTGTGTGGTGAGAGACAGCGCCAGGAGAGCCAGGGCTGTGGATTCAACGTGCCGCTCACAGAGAAACTGAAGCCCAGAGCTGTGCGGGAGGCCACAGCTGGGACCCGAGCTCAGGGAGGGGCGGCAGGGCCTGGGCTCCACGGTGCTAAGGGGCCCTGCCCCCCGGGACGAGCTGCTGCCTGGTGCCACGGCTGGGGTGACCGAGCCAGCCCCAGTCCTTGCTGGGGGCCCTGGCATGCGGCCACAGGGCCTTTGTGTCTACCTTGTGGGTTTCTGAGATGCCTTCTGGAAAGTTCTCTCTCCCCTCGCCACACTCTTTTCTTCTCGTCCTCCCCTGCGCAGGCCCAGCTTCAGGGGCCTCCAGAGGTGCGGGGGTCCCCAGGCTCAGAAGGACCCCTGCTGGGCCTAGCAGTCAGGCCCCTGACCCTGCACCGGACCCCAGGGGGCACAGCCAGTGTCTGTCGGGTCGCAGGTGCAGCACACAGGAAGCTGCCCCCAGGGAAAAGAGGTCATGGAAGGGGCTGGGCTCCTCGGGCCTCCCCACACCCCCAGTCCTCCCGCACCAGGGTCAGGGCCTCAGCCTAAGCTTTGGGGCGAAGGCCTCTGTCGCTGGCTCCCCGTCAAGGGGACCTCACAGGGACGCACAGCGGCCGAGCCCCAGCAGCCCCCCCGGGGGGACGCGTGACTCCCAGCTGGCACCTGGGCTGGGGACCTGCCCTCTGGCCCAGCCCGCCGCCAGGGTGAATGGCCTTAGGGGCGGGCAGTGTTCTGGGAACAGGCCGTGTCCTGGCCAGCGGGCAGCCAGAGCCAGAGCCCAGCCAGAGGCCTCTCCATGCTCCACCCCGGGTCCTCCCAGGCTCTCTTAGGTGTGAGGACGCTGTGGCCACTCCCACACCACCCAAGGGTGGCCCCAGGTGGTCACTGCTGCATCTCAGCGCCGCCCTGTGCTTTGGGAACTTGCCCCAGGCCTGGGTCCGCAGAGACATACGTCAAAGGGCCGAGAGCACCATGCCGGCCCGCGTCATCCACTCCTGCACGCGGTGTCACCCGAGGCACTGCTCAAGGCATCTGGTGACCGCGAGGGACAGCCTGCTGAGGGTCAGCTGGTCCCAGCTCGGTCCTCTCCTGGGGGCAGGGGAGCCTCCTCAGGGACCCTGCCCCACGCAGTTCCCTCCTAAGAGGACGTGGTGTCTGCTTGCGTGCCCAGCCTCAGGGAGCCCACGACAGGGTGAGCTGGCCCCCTTGGTTTCTGGAATGTTCTGCGTAAGACAGCACTAAATTTGAAGCCAGATTTGCCTCTGTATTTGGTGACCCCTCTATTCTGGGGTCTGCATGCCCGGTCATTGTCAGATTTGTCCCCTGAGCCCAGGGATCCTCTGCTGTCACCACCCTGCCAAGGCCCAGTCCGGATCTGAGCCAGGCCTGCGGGCCACAACAGGACGGCGGGCCTGAGAGGGGCCCTGGGGCTGAGAGGGGCCCTGGGGCTGGGGGTCTTGACCTTCAGTGTGGGGTACGTGATGTGGACGGGGGCTATGGGGGAGAGCACGCAGCACCCATGCCCTGTGCTGGTCGGACACGGCGGGGGCAGCGGGAAGGGGACAGCGGACCCTGCGAGGCTGCACGGCCTGGGGAGCAGAGGCGCAGGCGGGAGACGCGTTCTGACCGCTGTCCCTCAGCGAGCGGGGCGCCTCCGGCCGACCTCGACTGCTGTGTGCTCCCTGCAAGGCCAGGTGCTGGGCGTTGAGTCCCCGAGTTGGAAGTTCATGGTGTCTGGAGGTGGCTTCAGGGAGGTCAGAGGGCTTGGAGGGTGGACACTGAGCCCGCGCCGCGCCCCTCACCACAGGACGCCTGCGCCCGCGTGCAGGTGGCAGCTCACACGCGCCAGCCTCCTGCACCGTGAGCCGAGCAGCTCTGCTCCTTCCGACCTGCCTGGTCTCGCGTGTGCCACCGGCACAGCAGGAAGCCGACCGAGGCAGCCAGAGTGCAGGGGGGTCTCGCTCCTGAAAGCACGGAGAGGATTGGAGGAGAAAGGCCGGGACCCCGGGCCAACACTGCACACCCTCGCCCTGGGGGTGGGGCGCTGGGCTGAGCCGATGGTTTGTGGGGACCCGGAAGGGCTGCCCGCGGCCATGCTGCTTTGTCCTCATCTGCGTTTGCTGGACCAGCACCCTCTGAGTGCAGCCCTCTGAGTTTGCAAGAGCCGCTTACGTGCCTGGGAAGAACCTGCCGGCTGGGCGGCCCTGCCCGGCGCTGCAGAGAAACCGGCGCGGTGACGCTGTGACTTCAGACGCGGGTTCCAGAGGCTCCTGGGGGACTTAGGGGCAGGTGGGCGGACTCCCGCCCCAGAGGGCCCCCCACCATGAGTCTGCGGGGTGTGGCTCAGAGGGAGCTGGACTGCCGGTATTTTAGTATGAAAATCAGATTGTAGGGGCTGGCGCTGTGACGCAGTGGGTACAGCCATGGCCTGGAGCGCTGACAACCTCTATGAGCGCCAGTTTGAGTTGGCTGCTCGCGTCCAATCCCGCTCCCTGCTAATGCGCCTGGGATAACAGCAGAGGACGGCCTGGTTGCTTGGATCCCTGTCACCCACGTGGGAGACCCGGATGGAGCTCCTGGCTTCTGGCTTCAGCCTGGCCCAGCCATTTGGGGAGTGAACACTCTCTCTCTGTAACTCTGCCTTTCAAATAAATAAATATTTAAAAAAATAAAAATAAAGCCACATCTGTGACAGTGTCAAGGAGAAAGTCAGGCGGGGTGGGCGTTTGGCACAGTGCTGAAGATGCTATTGGGGGCCGGTGCTGTGGCACAGCGGGTAAAGCCGCCGCCTGCAGTGCCGGCATCCCATACGGGCCGGTTTGAGTACCGGCTACTCCACTTCCAACCCAGCTCTCAGCTGTGGCCTGGGAAAGCAGTGGAAGATGGCCCAAGTCCTTGGGCCCCTGCCCCCATATGGGAGACCTGGAGGAAGCTCCTGGTTCCTGGCTTTGGGTCGGCTCAGCTCCGGCCGTTGTTGCCATTTGGGGAGTGAACCAGCAGATGTAAGATCTCTCTCTCTCTCTCTCTCTCTGCCTCTGCCTCTCTGTAACTCTGCATTTCAAATAAAGAAATAAATTTCTAACTAAATCTCTAACTGTTTGGGGGGCCAGCACCATAGTAGTGGGTAAAGCCTCCACCACCAGTGACGCTGGTATCTCAGATGGGCATCAGTTCCTGGCTTCTCCACTTCCGATCCAGCTCCCTCCCTACTAACGCACCTGGGAAAGCAGCGGAAGATGGCCCAAGTGCTTGGGCCCCTGCACCCACATGAGAGACCTGGAAGAAGCTCCTGGCTCCCGGTTTCAGATCAGCGCAGCTCCGGCCATTGCAGCCAACTGGGGAGTGAACCAGCGGATGGAAGACCTTTCTCTTTCTCTCTCTCTCTCTCTCTCTCTCTCTCTCTCCTCTCTGTGTAACTCTGACTTTTAAATAAATAAATAAATCTTGAAAAAAAAAATGCTGCATGAGACACACACCTGCTGTATCGCAGGCCTGGATTCGAGTCCCAGCGCCACCTCAGCTCCAGCTTCCTGCCAGTGCACCTGGACCTCTGCCACCACGTGGAGCTCCTGGCGCCTGACTTTGGCCTGGCCCAGCCCCAGCTGTCATGGTGAGGAGCGAGCCAGTGGATGAAGATCTCTCTGTCTGTCTCAGGCTCTCTGCCTTTCAGATAGACTTAAAATAAGCAAATAAATAAACAAAAAGAAAAGACAGAGCAAGAGAATGTAAGGAGAGATGGACGGGGAGCTACTTGGTCGGGTGGTTGGGCCAGGCCTGGGAGCAGGGCCTGAGTGGGCTCACAGGGGACAGGGGGAGTGAGGGCGAGTGGGCCACGGCGGATGAGGGTACTCGCAGGTGCGAGGGAAGACAGAGGGAGGACAGGGCAGAGCTGAGTGTGGAAGGAGCCAGAGGAGCTCGGGGGGTCTGGAAGGGAGGTGAGAGGACCCCAAGAGTGCTCTGAGCGTCTCCCTCGGGACTCGCTGCCCACAGGCCCCTCAGAGCCACCACTCCCGCCTGCAGAAGTCCGGGGACAACACCAAGGGCTCCGGTCTGAGCCAAGGACCCTCTGGGAGTCGCTGTGTGGAGCGGGGGACCCTCAGAGGGACAGGCTGCCCTGCAGGCACCAGTGAGACCCCCAGAGGCAGACGGCCGGGACCCCTGAGCGGCTGGCTGGATGGGGATTTGGGGTCCATCCTCTCAGCCTGCCGATGCATCCGAGGCCAGAGGGCAGACGAGACACCGGGGATGAGCCCGGGCAGCAGGGCGCCCCACAGTGAGTCAGGTGCCGGGAAGGCTGGGGCACGGCTGAGTCTTTGTCCTTGCTCAATGAATGGGAAGGGCAGGGAAGGGGTGAGGAGAGAGAAATCCCTGAGGGCGTGGCGGGGTCACAGGGCGGTGAGCGGGTGAAGGAGCTGACTCGGGACAGGAGCAGGATTCCCGGGGGACCTATGGACCCCAGATCTCTAGGAAAGCCCCGGCGGGTGGGGCGCAGGGTGGAGCTGGCCGCCGGAGTCAGTGCCTGGGGCCCGCTGGTCACCCTGGTGCCACCGGCACCCTCCTTACGGTCCCAGGTGTCACTCCTGCCCCTGGCTCCGGGCCCCTGGGGGCTGTGGGTCACTGGCAAGGCTGCACGTGGCCCCACCACCTCTTGCTGCTCGGGGAAGTAGGGTCGCTCCCAGGCAACCGAGCAGGCGAGAGCTCACATCGGCACAGGCTCACCGGCTCCTCACTGCGCCCAGCCTGGCCCTGCCCACCGTGCTCTCCCAGCCCAGGGGTCGCTCAGACCCCAGGCCTCGACCCCTCTCTCCCTGCCTTCCACGGTCGCTGCAGTGGAAGGCCCATCAGCCCTGCCCTCGCTGTAGGACCAGGCACCTGCACGCCGCCTCCCCCTCCCCCTCAGATCCTGGCGGCCGCGCCTCCCCCTGCAGGGCTGTGCAGCCATGCACCTGACTTTGCTGGGTCCCCTGGTCAAGGACAGAGGAAACCTGTTTGTGTGACGTCGAGGATTGCAGGGGTGCGTGCTGTGGCACTGCGGGTTAAGCTGCCTCTTGCAGCGCCGGTTCAAGTCCCAGCTGCTCCACTTCCGATCCAGCTCCCTGCCGATGCCCCCTGGGGGAGCTTGGGCCCCTGCACCCACGGGGGAGACCCGGATGGAGTGGCTAGCTTCCAGCTTTGGCAGCATGGCCGTTGCGGGCATTTGAGGAATGAGGGACCCAGCGGATGGGCGCTCTCTCTCCTCTTTCTGTCTGTTTCTCAGCCTCTACCCCCTGCTCAGAAAAACCACCAAATTCAGAACGCGCTGGGCAATCAGCCGCTCTTCAGGGCGGCGACGCACTCTCGGGAGGCAGGTGCTCGTCGGTGGGGGCCCGGGAGCTGACTTGGTCTCTCGGGCGCTCGGGGGGAAGCAGAGGGCTTCAGAGCCGGGCCCCAGAAGCCAGGCCACGGGCCAGTGGGCAGCCCAGCTCACAGGTCCAGCCGCTCCTCCGGGGACGCGCCCTGAGCCGGCGTCACCGTCACCCCATCTGTGTTCTCTCCCTCCACACCCCGAGGGTCTCCTCCCAGCACGAGTCGGCACCCACAGCTCCTTCTGTGGGCTCAGGTTGGGGGGGGCACCGCCACACTGCTGCCCTCCCACCGCTCGGGCCTCGCAGGTGCACCCCCCCAGCTCAGGAGTTGGGTCCCCTCCTGCCGTCTCCCCTCTGTGAGTGCAACCCCACCCCGCCCGGCCTGGCGGAAGCCTGAATGCTCTCGCGCCTGCTGCGCCAGCTTCGTCCTCACCCTCGGCACTGGTGACCCCCCCCCGTGCCGCTCCTGGCACTCCTGGCGGTGTGGCCCGGCCAGCCAAGCTGGAGGCTGCTGCCCGAGCCGGGGGGAGTCCCAAACAGGCAAGGAGCCCGTGTTCTAAAATGGCTCCTCTTTTTACACCCCCCCCCCCAGATAGAATGACAGCCAGGCCCTCTCGCCTCCCTCGTCTGCGCTTCCCTGGCTCTCTGGGTGTCCAAAAGATTATGCAGAATTTTACAGCAACGCGTCTGCTCCAGAATCTGCCCTTCTGGGAAAGTGTCCGGATGATTGACCTAGACAGGTGCAGAGCTGTGTGGGGCACGGTGGGTCTGGGCTCTGCCTGACACTCCCTCCCCGAAAGGGGGACTGAGGCACCCCGGGGAGTTCTCCCTAGAATCGTCAGCTGGTCTACACTGATGCCAGCCACCTGCTTCTTTTATGTTTGCCAAACATCGCACTCCGCTCTTTTGCCAGTATTGGCCGAGGGTGCCCGTGTGACCCAGGTCTTCCAGTAAAATGTGCAGGGCGGGGTGGGGGCGGGTGTCTCTGGAGGGCTTCTGAGAAGCTCGAAGAAAACGTGCTCTGTGTGCGCTCCATTTCCTCCTGCTCAGTGCACGGTTAAGTGAGGGGCAATGCCTGGAGCTGTGGCAGCTGTCTGAGCCCAGGAGGGGCACCAGCGCTCACACCAGAGAGAGCGAAAGTCCAGCCACAGTTTCCTTCGTGCAGGACTTTTTCTTAAGATTTATTAATTTATTTGAAAGTTGGAGTTTCAGAGAGGGCAATGTGGAGGGAGGGAGTGGGAGGGAGAGGTCTTCCATCCACTGGTTCACTCCCCAGATGGCCACAACAACCAGGGCTGAGCCAGGCTGAAGCCAGGAGCCAGGAGCTTCCTCCGGGTCTCCCACACGGGTGCAGGGGCCCAAGCACTTGGGCCACCTTCTGCTGCTTTCCCAGGCCACAGCAGAGAGCTGGGTCGGAAGTGGAGCAGCCGGGACTCGAACCGGCGGCCATGGGATGGTGACGCTGCAGGCGGTGTCCTTACCGGCTACGCCACAGCGCCAGCTCCTGGGTACAGGACTTTTAGTGCCCACGCTGGGACATTCCTGGGCCAATCAGGAAATCACAGGGGCGGGGGGCACACGGGTCCCCCCTTTGCCGGTCACTGCACTTGCAGCCCCCTGCCCCCCACCCCGTCTGCTGGGGACACCACGCTCGCCCCTCAGCTTCCTCCCCAGGCTTCCCCTCGCATGCCCCGCCCTCCTCTGGGTACCCCTGCCTCCCTGCCCCCACCAGGAGCTGGAAGCCTGGGGGGGTGCACAGCCCCAGCCCCGGGCCGGTCCTGGGCAGCTTGCAGGGGCGTGGTTTAGGGAACCCACACCTGGTGTGATCTGTTCCTGAGTCCCAGGGCTGAGCCGCACGCAGCCGCTGGCCCCTGGGTGAATGGCCCCCAAGGCAAGGCCCAGACCCTGCCCGCCGTGGACCCAGCTCCCGTGTCCTGTCCCGCACCAGGCCCTCTCGGGGCCCGCCTCCTCCTGGCCGGGCCTCCCCCCACCCCCCGCTCTGGGTGCTCCTCGGCCTCCGGCCTGCGGTGCCCGGGCTCCCACCTCTTCTGCTCTGGGATAAGGGGACTCACCTTGATCCTGTTTCAGCTCCTCTAACTGCACTGGGGGCCGGGCACACAGGACCACCCCCGGGGCAGTGGGGGGAGACAGGCGGAGAGGGGCAGGGGTCAGCCCGTGTCGGCCCCCAGGCTGAGCGAAGCTTGCTGGGAGTGTGCTGTGCCCTCTGGGGCCTCGGGGCTGGGGGTGGCTGGGTGCTGGCGGGCGGGGAGCCAGTGGGCTTCCAGGAAGGGAAGCTAAAGATACCCCCTTCCCGGCAGGGCCCCGAGCGCGCAGGGATCCAGTTCCCCGCTCAGCGGCAGGGCAGGGGGTGCTGACCCCGAAGGCCCCGCAGCAGCTGTGCTGGGCTGGGCCTGCCTGGGGGCCGGAGCCCAGCACCGGGCATCCATTGGCCGAGGCTGGGCCGGTGGGCGAGGTCGGGCAGGGCGGGCGAGTTACTGGAAGTCCCGCCGGCCCCGGCTGTCCCTCTGCCAAGCTGCCCACTGCATTCTTGGGCCTCCTGTTTCCAGGCAGCCTCTGGGAGAGGTCCCGGGCCTGGCCTGCCCTGGGCCTCGGTGCCCATGTTTGGGGTCACTCGAGCTGTTGCCTGCGGCAGGAACTGAGACAGAAGGGCGGGCCTTGCGCACCCAGCTCCGGGGGGAGCGGGGCCTGGGGGGCACCACCTCTCCCCTGTGCCGTCCTGGGAGCTGGGGTGACCCCGGAGGGGCTGAATGCTTGAGGGCTGTGCGTGTGTGCACATCTGTGTGTGCACGAGTGTGTGTGAGCGTGTGTGTGCATGGGTGTGTGTGTGTACGTGTTGAGGGGCTGCAGTTCCTTGAATCTCCCCGGTGTGGGTTTGAAGGACGTGGGCCCTGCCTGCTTTGGAGTGGTCTGGGCCCGGGGTGCAGTGCCCTCTGTGGGCTCCAGTGCCCCATGGGGGGTCCCAGTGCTCCATGGGGTCCCAGTGCTCCAGGGCGTGGCTCCAGTGCTCCGTGGGGGGTCCCAGTGCCCTCTGTGGGCTCCAGTGCCCTCTGTGGGCTCCAGTGCCCCAGGGCGTGGCTCCAGTGCCCCATGGGGGGTCCCAGTGCCCTCTGTGGGCTCCAGTGCCCCAGGGCGGGGTCCCAGTGCCCTCTGTGGGCTCAGTGCCCCAGGGTGGGGTCCAGTGCCCCATGGGGGGGTCCCAGTGCTCCGTGGGGTTCCAGTGCCCCATGGTGGGGCTCCAGCGCTCTGTGGCGGGGTTCCAGGAGTTCTATTGGGTCGACTTGGCAGGGGTGGCTGCTGTGTGGCTTCCTGGGAGACCTGCTGGGGTGGCTGTCCCCAGGGCCTGGCACAGACACCAGCAAGGCTCCGGGACCGTGGGATCTCCTGTCCCTGCGCGTTGCCTGTCCCCCCACCCTGTCCCTGGTCAGGGACAGTGGGGACCGGGCAGAGCACAGGCCTGGGCCCTCCGGGGGTGCACACAGCCTGGAGGCCGGGCTGGGATTCGCTCGTCCCCGCTGCGTTTCCTTCCTCTGCTGAACCCTCTCCACCTGGAAGGGCCGATGCCCAGCGCCCAGTGCAGGGGTCCGTGCAGGCGCTCTGCCGGCAGCCCCACCCCACGTCCTGTGTGTGGAGGTGGCTCCTCTGGGAACTTTCCACGGCTGGCTCGGTTCACTGAGCCCGCGGTGAGCCCATCACAGCAGGGCAGGTGTCAGGGTGCACGTGGGGTGGGTGTCAGGGTGCACGTGGGGTGGGTGTCAGGGTGCACGTGGGGTGGGTGTCAGGGTGCACGCTCGGGTGGGTGTCAGGGTGCACGTGGGGTGGGTGTCAGGGTGCACGTGGGGTGGGTGTTGGGGTACACACTGGGGTGGGTGTCAGGGTGCACGTGGGGTGGGTGTCGGGGTGCACGCTCGGGTGGGTGTCAGGGTGCACGTGGGGTGGGTGTCAGGGTGCACGCTCGGGTGGGTGTCAGGGTGCACGTGGGGTGGGTGTCAGGGTGCACGTGGGGTGGGTGTTGGGGTACACACTGGGGTGGGTGTCAGGGTGCACGTGGGGTGGGTGTCGGGGTGCACGCTCGGGTGGGTGTCGGGGTGCACGTGGGGTGGGTGTCAGGGTGCACGTGGGGTGGGTGTCAGGGTGCACGCTCGGGTGGGTGTCAGGGTGCACGTGGGGATGGGTGTCAGGGTACACGTGGGGTGGGTGTCGGGGTGCACGTGGGGTGGGTGTCAGGGTGCACGTGGGGTGGGTGTCAGGGTGCACGCTCGGGTGGGTGTCAGGGTGCACGTGGGGATGGGTGTCAGGGTGCACACTGGGGCTGGGGTGGGTGTTGGGGTACACACTGGGGTGGGTGTCAGGGTACCCACTGGGGTGGGTGTCGGGGTACACACTGGGGCTGGGGTGGGTGTCGGGGTACATGCTGGGGCTGGGACTGGTGTTGGGGTACACACTGGAGTGGGTGTCAGGGTACACACTGGGGTGGGTGTCGGGGTACACACTGGGGTGGGTGTCGGGGTACATGCTGGGGCTGGGGCAGGTGTTGGGGTACACACTGGGGTGGGTGTCAGGGTACATGCTGGGCTGGGGTGGGTGTCGGGGTACACACTGGGGCTAGGGTGGGTGTCGGGGTACACACTGGGGCTAGGGTGGGTGTCGGGGTACACGCTGGGGTGAGTGTAGGGGTACATGATGGGCTGGGGTGGGTGTCGGGGTACATGTGGGGATGGGTGTCGGGGTACACACTGGGGCTGGGGTGGGTGTCGGGGTACACACTGGTGTGGGTGTCAGGGTACCCACTGGGGTGGGTGTCGGGGTATACACTGGGGCTGGGGTGGGTGTCAGGGTACATGCTGGGGTGGGTGTCGGGGTACACGTGGGGATGGGTGTCAGGGTACACACTGGGGCTAGGGTGGGTGTCGGGGTACACACTGGGGTGGGTGTCAGGGTACACACTGGGGTGGGTGTCGGGGTACACACTGGGGCTAGGGTGGGTGTCGGGGTACATGCTGGGGCTGGGGCAGGTGTTGGGGTACACACTGGGGTGGGTGTAGGGGTACATGATGGGCTGGGGTGGGTGTTGGGGTACACGCTGGGGTGGGTGTAGGGGTACATGCTGGGGCTGGGGCAGGTGTTGGGGTACACACTGGGGTGGGTGTCAGGGTACACACTGGGGTGGGTGTCGGGGTACACGTGGGGATGGGTGTCAGGGTACACACTGGGGTAGGTGTCAGGGTACCCACTGGGGTGGGTGTCGGGGTATACACTGGGGCTGGGGTGGGTGTCAGGGTACACGCTGGGGTGGGTGTCGGGGTACACGTGGGGATGGGTGTCAGGGTACACACTGGGGTGGGTGTCAGGGTACACACTGGGGTGAGTGTAGGGGTACATGATGGGCTGGGGTGGGTGTCGGGGTACACGCTGGGGCAGGAGTTGGGGTGCACACTGGGGCGGGGATTCTCTACCCAGGGAACAGCTCAGATGGTTTCCGTCTTCGGGCTTGTCCGAGAGCTATGGATTCTGCTCCTGGCACTAAGCAGTAGTGGGGTCCTGGGCACGTGACAGCCCCCCTGAGCCTCAGTTTTTCTATCTGTGAAATGGGACGCATCCAGGTGCCCTCCTGGAGTGAGCCTCCATGTCAGGTTCCAGATCCGTGCCGGGGGAGGGGCGAGCCGGGGGAGGGGCGAGCCGGGTGAGGACTCCTCTCAAGCCTGTCACGTGGGGAGCGGGGACACCCCCCGGGGCTGTGGTGAGGACCCGTTTTGAACACAGAAGGCACTTGGGGCAGTGGGGGCCAGGAGGGTACCCACGGGGCTCCTCCCCTCCCTCCCCAGTCCACGGGGGCACCAGGCAGGGTTTCCAGCCCTCGGCCAGCCCTGGCCCCAGGCCCCAGCTGCTACTCCTGGGCACTAGCCTCCTCTGACCACTTCCCTCCGCCAGGGAGCGAGGTCTGGGTGCAGGAGCCTCCCTCGGACCCCTGTGGACAGGGCAGCCCCCTCCCCAGCCCTCGCTGCTCGCTCGGGGACGCCACCGAGCCTGCAGTCCCCCCTCTGATCAGCACCTGGTGCGGAGTCACTGCAGCCTCAGCCAACAGCGGCACCCAGGACAAGAGCTGCCCTTCTCCCCTCCCCCGCTCTCTCACCCCCGGCACAGCTGCCCCTGCAAGGGGTGAGGCCCTGGAGGGGGCGCCCTTCCCTCCCTCTGCCCTCTCTGCGGGCCCCAGCTCCCGGGACCCAGGCCCTATTTGGGGAGCTCCCTGGCTGCCCACACTTCCTTGCCTTCTCCCTGAGGACCAGGCTGCGACCGGGGGGGCCGCTGGCCCTGCCTTCCTCCTTGGGGGGACGTGGGCATTGTCCCCTCCTCCCCCCGACCCCGGGATCTGCTCAGGTTTATCAAGAAGCAAATGCTGAGTGTAGCCTCACAGGACCCCCGACCAGATCACCCCCAACGCCCGGCAGGTGAAAACGGGGAGGGGGAGACCACGAATGACAGACAGCGCTTCC